>NC_064828.1:92398253-93648253 GCF_024166365.1 Elephas maximus indicus | reverse complement strand
GTCACAGCATTGTATCACTTCAACTTTCCAGGGGTCATACCTACATTCTCTCCTCTTGTCTGTTTGCAGTAGAGAGGTGCTTTTCAGAGATACTCAGTAGCCATATTTCATCAGCATAAGTCAATGACACCCTTAATCATTCCAAATGCATGTACCTGGACAATGCACCTAACAAAAGAGCAATTGCTTAGAACTGTGATATAAATAGAGAAGACAATTTTTGAGGTCTAAGTTAAGTACATAGCTAGGGAGAATATGGATATAAAACATTGTAGCTTGGTTGTTGACATCAGAGAACTCCCGGAGCAAGTTAGGAGGATAAAACATGCATACTTGTTCTTTTGTTTTTTTTTTTGACAATTAAGTACTGAGGTACAAGTGAGAGCATGGTATGTAGAGAGGGCAGGAAGATAGGAGAACAAAGCTCCAGCTGCGGCTCTAGCACTAACTAGGTAATCCCATGCAAACCATTCTTTTTAAGCCTCGTGTCTTCGTCTATTTATTGTAGCATGAAATGTTCTAATGTGGACTGGAAAGTTCTTTCCGACTCTAAGTTCTTCAGGTTTCTGAACAGAGATAGGAAGGTTCAATGCATCTATGTCCCTGGAAACTTTTGAAAAAAACAGAAATCTAACTAAAGATAATTTAAGCAAAAATAAAAAAAAGGGAGGTATTGGGATCAGGACTTATGTGGACTTCGGGCAAGGGTGTGTCCAGTCCTCAACCAGCTGTCTCTCTCTCTGTCCCTTAGCTCTTTCTTCTTTGCTGGCTTCATTCTTAGGCAGATTCCTTCTATATAGTGGAAAATATAGCCTTGAAGCACCAGGCTAATATAAGCTTGCAGCCTCAGAAGGAGATTGAATCTCTCCTGGTATCCTTATTGTTCCTTAAAAAAAAGGATTCCTGCTGATACTTCTTAGCTCAGCTCATATGCTCAGGGAGTAAGGTACTCTGACTTGCCAGCCTAGGTCATAACCCACTTTTGTGGCACAAGAGATTAGACTCCTTGGCTGAAAGTGTCATGGAAATCACCTGGAGAGGGGGAACAGGAAGTTCTCAAAGAGAAGGGATGTACACAGACAAAAACAAAAACAAAACCAGGTGTCCACTTATACCCTGATGTAGGCTGAGCAGAGGGTCGACGGGGGAGAACAGAAGAGGATTTCTGTATTTTAAATGCCAGTTGTAGGAGCTCTTTTATAGTTTTTTTTTAATTCAATTATCCCAAATCAAGCATTGTCGTTGGTGTCAGCTTTTTAGCAGAGCAGTGTGACTCATTACCTTTATGTATTTGGAACAGACAGAACATAATTTTTATTACAGTAATTCTACTATGAAGTTCTGGGGACAGATTGAAATTTTTACACCTACATTTTATCAGATGAGTGGGTTGAGTTTGGATAAATAAGAGATCCAATACATGTGATCTAGTGAACTTTACCTAGGGTGTTTGCCGTACCAAGGTGACTCTAGACGTATGATACTGATTTTCCTTTATGGCTGATTGACCCCACTATCCATTACACCAGCTTCACTGCACTGTAAACAATGTAATTCATTGCAAGGGGCACACTGTTAGAAGTAGTGGAGGAAAATGGCCACTCCCAGTACTGAAAGATCACATTGGGACTCAACAGTGATCTTTTATCTCCTGAAAGTTGGGTTGAAAACAATTTACTAAAACCAACTAGGGTGGACAACTATTGTTTTGGCTTTCTGTTATCCATCCCTCCTTCTTCTATAAACAGTACCCTGGTTTTGCATTTGGAAACTATCCTTTTTGGTGTTAGTCTAGTCCTTTTAGGATTATCAATGAAAGTGCCCCATACTTTTCTCTAGCCAAGTAGTAGGCAAGAGATCTAAGTTGGGCCCATTAGCTATTCTCTTTATGTAATTTCAACTTGAGTGGAGTAAAACCAAGATTGGAACACCCAGAATAAAATGCCCATTAGTTAGGGCTACCACCCAGACCTACCCTAGCTCTTCAGAATCTGGATTCTCTTTTCCATTGTGTCTGTTAGTTACTTCTGTATCCTTCTAATAATTTCTGAACACTGGTATTTCTAAATAGCTGGTATCAGTTAGCAAACCATCCCAAAATCTCATTTATTTACTATACGATTTTGTGAGTTGAAGCTTGCACTTGAGCTAGACAGTTTATCTAGTCGCAACTGGACTCCCCATGCATCTGTATTCATCTTTAGGATACCTGGGTAGCTCTGTTTCTAGGGACTTGCTGACTGCCAGCCGTGGGAACTTACAGGGTAGAGGGGACAGGAAGTGTCCTGGACCATGTGTCTCTTGTCATCTAGTAGGCTAGCCTGGACTTGTTCACATGGTGGTTCCAAGGGCAAAAGTAAAAGTCTGCAAGACCTCTTGAAGTCTCAGCTCAGCACTGACACAGCATTGTTTCTGTTGTATTCTATTCGTCAAATTGAGTACGGAGGCCAGGCCAGATGCAGGAGGTGGAAAAATAGACAAGACCTCTTGATGGAAGTAGCTGCAAAGTCACATTGCAAAGGAGTAAGGATACAGGAAGAAGAATAACTGAGGATACTTAAACTAATTGTCATACCCCAAGTTAGTTTCTCTTTTATAAGAACGGGATACACCAACCAAAAACCCCTTTAAAAGCATAACCTAAAACAGTGGCATACACCTTAACTTTAATTGATATAACACTGATTATAGGAGGTTTAGGAAGCCAAAGTCTGCTCCTCTACAGGATACAGAGTAAGAGCTACCTCTTACTCTTAATCCTAGTAAATTGTATCTTGAGGGAATTGCTTGCCATTCCTTGGTAGCCCTCTTAGCCATGCAGTCTTGAAGGGCCACCACCAGACAATTATATCATCTGCCTGGTCTCCTAAAGTTTCACTGTATTGCCTGCCCAATTATGACATATATCAGCATGCCATGGCTACCCACTGTCTTACCACTTCCTGCTGTATCTAGTGAACACTTGCTAATAATGTTTGCATTTGCCTTTCTGGGATATGTATTGAATTTCTGTAAGTTATATTTCCCTTTTATGCAGCACAGCATCTTAGGAAGCAGCATCAATCACAAAGTATAGCAAATACTAATATTAACATGTGCTGCTGTAGGTGTTCCTTGCCAGTTTTCATCCAAGTTCTGACTCAGCCCAGCCCTTTTTAGGTTTGTGAGATCTAATAAGATCATAGCAGAAGGTGGTATAACTGCAGGCAGAAAATTCTGCTTGCCAAATATATTTTGCTTTATAGCAAGTTATAAATTAACGTAGGGCACTGAGACACCAAGGCTGTACACATGCATTAATTCAGAACTCTCTTCACTTGACTACCTTCCCTTCAACCCCTAATTTCTCTGAGATGGTGCCAAATTCTTGGTCAGGTGTAGCTTCAATGGTTCCCCACCCTCTCAGTGTGAAACGATAATTAATATGCCTTTACAGTTAAGGTGATTTTCTACTTCCATTAACAACATTCATTATTCCAAGGTGTTTTAATTTGGTTATAAAAATTGACTCTGGGGGTGGAACTTGGCTTGTGAGCTTATTTTAAGAGCAAGTGGTTTGTTTCTAATTTTTCTTTCAAAACAAATTTAAAGAAAAAAATTGTGTTCCTTTTCAGTTATATAAATATTGGACCAATTCCTAAAATATAGGTATGATTTGGTATTTGTAATTGAGTTGTGTTCATTTTCTGGTATCTCGGGTAAAGCTGGGACCTCCCAGGGCTTCTCAGCTAGTTTTGGTTTGCCAAGGTCTAGAGCTCTGCCATATCTTAAGCAATTGGGATCATCAAGCATTTAGTTTGCATAGCTTGGAGCCATGGTGGCACAGTGGTTCAGAGTTCGGCTGCTAACTAAAAGGCTGACAGTTTGAATCCATGAGCTGTTCCTTGGAAACCCTATGGGGCAGTTCTACTCTGTCCCGTAGGGTCACTGTGAGTCAGGATCGACTCGATGGCAACAGGTTTGGGTTTTTGGTTTTCTCTCACTTACACATAAAATTCTCTTTCCAGGCAACAGTTTATCAAGCTACTGACTGAATTGGGTTTGATAATAAGAAGCAACTCATTTTAACATTGTACTTAGATGGGTATTTTACTTTCTTGTAGATCTGCTGGATGAAAACCACAGAAAAGATGCAGAAGTGGAATCTCTGCAGGTAAATTCTTAAATAGGACAAGTATCTTTAGGATAAAAACATTTGTGTTTTTACTTTGCTATCCTTTATTTTATTATTCTCACATTCAAACCACGGTAGCAAATGGGGTGAAAATTACAATGTCAGAACTCAAATTGGAATCTTCTATCTTTTATAGTCTTTGAGAGCACTTGTAGTCTCCCTAAAGAAGGAAGCCAGCTCAGACTTTATGCTGAGTTTTGAAATGAACCTCTATCCCTTGGTGTAGCTTAATAGGAACTACAGCATTAGGAAATGACAGCAACATCCCCTCAAAGTCATTTCCTAAAAAACAGAAGTGATGAATGAGGGTGAATTCCTGGAATTTACATTTTCAAGTGAAAATCAAAATTATTCTGATACCATGAATGTTGTCTACCAGTGACCAACCAAGAATCTGAGCACATACGTGGAACATAAGAATTACCTTCTATAGCCTCTCAATTCACCATGGGTTTATGCACATTTCTTGAACTGAAAAATTGTGTTTGAAAGATTCTACTGGAATTTTAATTGACATGTCCATGGTGTGAGCTCTTGATGTTAAGCTGGCATCTGGCAGAAGTTCACTCTTCCTTTTACATTGAGCTATCTTATAAATGGATAATTCTAGTGTCCATTTTTATTAGGAGAAACATAATCAGTTATACTCCCATGATAGAACCAATTCACTTAATGTCACATTGGGGATTAAGAACAGTAAATACTTTGGACATTTAGAGTTCTTCGTAGGCTTGGAGCTGCAGAACTAGAGAGTGATATAATGAGCTGGCTTGAGTGCTGTAAGTGGTAAAGATGATTGCTTCTGGTAAAGACGTTGCAAATAAAGGATGGGCCTGGTAAAGCCCAAAGAGCAAGAGGAATGTTCTATGGCTAGGAATTCTTTTGATGATGTATCCGTTAAAAGCAGAAAAAAAAAAAATGCTGAGAAAGCATATAGTTTTATATACCTAATAAAACTGGGACTTGTTAGCCACAGTTTTATGCAGATTAAATTCTTATAACATCTTGAGCCATATTTAGGCATTAAAAAAAAAAAAGCTCCGGTTACTCCCGTCTGGGGCTAGGAAAGACCTAACTCTGAGAAATTAATATCAGCAGTACCTGTTCTTATACAAAGCAAAGCTCAATGTATGTTAAATGTGTTTATCAAGGCGGTAATAAATGCTTTTTCAGGCATTTTGGTTATGTTTTGTGTTTGTCATTGGCCACAGGATACCACGTATAAACATTTATTGAGTACATAGCTAGCCTTTTGAAATGGCAGCACGGATCTTTTTGAGTTTATTTTTCTCGATATATAAATGTTGGGACTAGTAATCCCATTAAATTTAATAGTCTCTGTTGCTTCTCAAATGCCTATTAAGTACTGGCAGCATTTTTTACCAAAACACCCATCCAACGCAATAGAATGTGCCAGCCGACTAGCTGTGGACATTTATAGATGTAGAGTACCCAATATGATATCCAACGGCAGAAGAGTTAATTGTTGGCACTTTGTAGTGACAATTAGTGTCTGATGCTAATACTCTACGAAGAACAAAGAGGGAGCTGACACTTCCCAGAGGACAATAGTTGAAGATGAATTAAGCACGAGAGAAGTGCCTAGTGCAGAGACATGCTACAGAAAGCCTTTAATTACAGAGACTAGAGGAAAATGCATGGAAAAAAATTCCTGTATTATATTCAAATATAAATTTTGGAGAAGTGATAGTTTGGAGAAGAGTATTAAAATATATATGTGGAAGTCTGACAGTCACACAATAAAACTTTGGGGGAAAAGACATAGTCATTTGTAAAATAATAACAACAGCACTAAAGATTGAAGGTTGGCTCTGACTCTGATTTACTGGGTAACCTTGGGCAACTCAATTAACTTTGCTGTGCCTGTTGTCTCGTCTGTAATATAAAATCATAACTGTCTTCCAGAAGTGTTTAGTGTGGATTAGATTATCCCAGAAGAGAGAGCTAAATATTTAATTCCAATTTACAATGTTAGCAAATCCCTGTGTATCCAAATTGGAGTCAATTTTATTTTCTCATTATCATCATGTAGCTATGTATAACAGTCATTCTGCATTTAATGTTATCCTTAAGGGTCCCGTTTTATTTATCTCTAAGCCCTTCTCAGCCTCCCGTATTTCCTCATTGAACAAATATTTATGAGCGCCATTCTGTGCAAGGCACTTGTTATGGGTTGAATTGTGTCCCTCCAAAATATGTGTTGTAATTTTTAACCCCTATGCCTGTGGTTATAATCCCATTTGGGAATGCGTTATTTTTGTTATGCTAATGATGCAGGATTAGTGTAGGGTTTATTTTGAGTCAATCTCTTTTGACGTATAAAAGAGATTAAAAATAAGCAAGCCAGCAAGCAGAGATGGGGGAAGAGAGATGCCAAGCCACATGAAAATCTCCCAGAAGCAGAATCTCAAAGAGACAAGGACTTTCTTCTAGAGCCAAAAGAGAAAGAAAGCCTTCCCCCAGAGCCAGCACCCTGAATTTGGACTTCCCACCTCCTAAACTGTGAGAAAATTAATTTCTGTTTGTTAAAGCCACCATTTATGGTATTTCTGTTATAGCAGCACTCATTTAGGTGCTAGAGCTAGAAAGGCAACCTGCGTATGCTGGACACCTTCTTGCCTTCTAGACAGAATCTAGACTTTTAATGAGTATTTGTAATAAAATATCTTTTAAGTGATATTAGAGGGAAGGTATAAGTTACTGTGGAAACATATAGCAAGAGCACTTGTCCCTGTTTGTTGGGGGGAAGGGTAGGTTGAGGTTGAGTGGAATTAAAGGTGGGTTTTTTTTTTTTTTAGGGTCAGCTGGGATGGGGTGATGATCCCAGAAGGCCTCCTAAAGGAAGCTGATATTTAAATAACAGGAGTTAGCCAGGCAACTTTGGGATGAAGATAAAAGTTTTGGGAAGAAGAAAGGCCATAGGACAGACTGAAGTAAAGAGAGCAACAATTACATATTTAAGGAACTGAAAGAAGCCTTTTAGTCCATGTTTAAGAGAGTAAAATGGAGTGTAACAGCTGAGAAAGGAGAAAGATGCAAGATAGGCGTTTGTAAGGCAAGCAGAGGTCTAAATAACCTCATAAAGGAGTTTGGATTTTACCTTCAGTATTTAGGAAACCAGTTAAGGGTTTTCAGAGAAAGTAACATGATCACATTTGTACTTTTAATAGGTAACTAGCTGCAAAGTTTAAAGTAGCTGGGGGTAAGCAAGATTGAAACCAGGGGGACCATTTAAGCAGCAATTATTTGTAATAATCTTGGCAAGAGGTGATAGAGACCAGATTAGGTGGTAGCGGAGAGCATGAGGAGTGGGTAGTTTAGTATGTATTTTTATGATATAAAAATCCATAGAATTTTGAGATTGGTTGTTAGGGAGTAAAAAGGAAGAAGTCAAAAATGACTCCTGGGTTTCTTGATTGGGAACTTCATCATTGAGAGTAAGGAAGATGTTAGCTCAATTTTTTATATTTTCAGTATGGGTGCTTTGAAACATCCATGTGGTGATGACAAGAGGGAGTTTCGTATATGAGTCCAGAGCTTGGAAGGGCTTTGAACTGAACATGTAGAATTTGGTATTATCACATCTGGTATCTATATCATATGCCATGATACTGAAAGTTATGAGAGTAAATGAGGACTCCCAAGGAAGTGTGTAGAATGAGAAGAGATGAAAGTCAAGGGTAGAATCCTCAGGGACACTAACACTTAAATAACAGGCTAATGATGAAAATACTGCAAAGGGGGTCTAAGATGTAAAAAAAAAAAAAAAAAAGGCTAGCATAGTGGCATGAAGCTTAGCAGAGAGTACTCCAAGGGGAAAATAACAGAATTGAAAAAAATATTTGTTAAATTTTTGGACCCATTTAGCAGTAGGGTTTCAACCAAAACAAAACAAAAACACTAAACTCGTTGCTGTCAAGTCGATTCCCCCTCATAGTGACCCTATAGGACAGGGTAGAACTGCCCCATTTCCAAGGCTGTAATCTTTATGGAACCAGACTGCCACATCTGTCTCCTGCGGAAGTGCTGGTGGGTTCGAACTACCAACCTTTCAGTTAGCAGCCAAGCACTTAACCACTGCGTCACCAGGGCTGTGGGGCTTAGGTTTCAAAATAAAATTTACTGTTCAGTGACTTATAATTTCCTATTATACCTGTTTGAATCAACTCTCCTCTCATTTACCTTCCCAAATATCCAGTATTTAGTACAGTGCCTTACCATAATAGCTACTCAATAAATAAATATTGACTAAATTAACAAATGAATGCCATCCTACTTTGTCTCTTGCTCGTATAGCACCTGTACCTGGATCTTCCCAAGACTCACCAATTAAAAAATAACAAGCAGCCCTAATTTTTCCCCCCAGTGGTGGGAGGTAGGGAGCTTCCAAATTCTATCATTCCTGTACGTGCGTGCATGCGTGTGTGCGCGTGCACACACACACGCACGCGCGCACACACACACCCTGCCTCTCCCTCCTGCTCTGCTCTCCCTTCTTTAAATGTGGTAGTGAAACAGAAGGTTAGTGAGCAGGACCTGAATGGTAGGAATTGGTGGGAAAGGAAAAGGATAAAATAGCAAGGGGGCAGCAGGGAGAAGAGTGTTTTCAATCTTCTGAGGAATTACAAACAATAGAGACAAACTTGTTTGACAGTGATTTTTACAGTGCAGCTTGTAATTACCTAAATTCTTCACTGGAGCTTACCATTGTCTGGCTCATTTTTCCTGACATCCATTTGCAGTTACATTGTGCTGCTCTTCTTAAAAACCAAGTATTGTCTTTGACTATAAATGTATGATGCAGTATCAGAGTTCTGTTTGTATATGGGGCTGATGTACATTGAAACAAGAAAATCCTTGCTTTAATCCCCTCAAGATCAGCTGAAACATTTAAAATAGACACAAAAGGAAATCCATTTTTCCTCAATTTAGCTGAAAAGCATTCAGTGCCTCTGACAGCTTGCTTCTGATAGCTGATGGTGGCAGTTGCTGCTGCTGGAGTTTGTTTTCATTTCTTTAAATACCAAACTACCTGATCCACCTTTTATTGGCTATCTGCCTTCCCCCTGGTGCTCTGTGAGCCCCAGAATACAAACTACACCAAAAGGATCACTATCATGCTTAGTTATGAAAACTCTGGAAATTACCAAAGAGAGTTTCTGGAAAAGTCATTTGCCCCGCCTCTTATGTGTTTTTTTTTTTTTTTTTTTTTTTATGTCTCTCTCTTTTTGTTATTATTTGAAATGAGATAAAAACTAGATGATTTTGAACATGATTTTTCCTATTCCTATTTCTTCTTCTCGTAGGCCATCTGTAGGTCATTTTGAAGGAGCAAACACAGCTATTGGGGAACAGAATAATACTTCATAGGACTGTTGGGAGGATTCACTAAGATAAGAAATATGAAAATCTTGGTGTTTGGCAGGTACTCAATAAATAGTAATTCTACACACACAGAACATTTATTTGTACCTACTGTGTGCCAGGCATTATGCTGCATGCTGGGGATAAAGCAGTAAACCAAACAATATCCCTGCCCTCACGGAGCTCATCTCTCCTTCCGTCCTCACTTTCTCGGGTAACGGTGAAACTTAAATTCAGATTTTGGTCAGATTATGTGGAAAGGTTTTTGGATAAGTATGAAATATAATAAAGAAGTGAAAAAATGCACAATGTAGCAGTAATGAAACTGATTACATGGATCCATATAAATATCAATCTCATTTTCATGAGGGAAAAGAGAACATTTTAGGTGCCGGGCTGATAATTTAAAAGTTTTCATAAGCATTTCCAAATACGTTCTTTGATTAGAGATGAACTGAGTCCTTCATTTATTTGAGTAAAAATAGGTTTATGTTTTTAAAAAGAGTAATATATTTTTCCAGAGACATTCCAGAGACTATGCTCTAAAAGATATCATTAAAAGATATTGTTGTTGTTGTTAGGTATCATGAAATCGGTTCTGATTCGTAGCGACCCTGTGTACAACAGAACAAAACACTACCCTGTCGTGCGCCATCCTCACAATCATTGCTATGCTTGAGCCCATTGTTGCAGCCACTGTGTCAATCTATCTTGTTGAGGGTCTTCCTCTTTTTTGCTAGCCTTCTTCCTTACCAAGCATGATGTCCTGAAGTCTGTGAGATGAAGTCTCCTCATGCTCACTGGTAAGGAGTATTCTGGCTGTACTGCTTCCAAGACAGACCTGTTTGTTCTTCTGGCAGTCAATGGTACACTCAATATTCTTCACCAACACCATAATTCAAATGCATCAATTCTTTAGTCTTCCTTATTCATTGTCCAGCTTTCACATGCATATGAGGCAATTGAAAACACCAGGGCTTGGGCCAGGCACACCTTAGTCCTCAAAGTGACACCTTTGTTTTTACCACTTTAAAGAGGGTCTTTTGCAGCAGATGTTCCCAGTGTAAAAACTGTCTTCTGATTTCTTGACTGCTGCTTCAATGGCTGTTGATTGAGGATCCAAGTAAAATAAAATCCTTGACAACTTCAGTATTTTCTCTGTTTATCATGATGTTGCTTATTGGTCCAGTTGTGAGGATTTCTGTTTTCTTTATGATAAAATGTAATCCATACTGAAGACGTTAGGCTTTGATCTTCATCAGTAAGTGCTTCAAGTCCTCTTCACTTTCAGCAAGTAAGGTTATGTCATCTGCGTATCACAGGTTATGAGTCTTCCTCCAATCCTGATATGGTGTTCTTCATATAGTACAGCTTCTGGGATTATTTGCTCAGCAAACAGATTGAGTAAGTATGGTGCAAGGATTCAATCCTGCCCCACACCTTTCCTGATTTTAAACCACTCAATATTCCCTTGTTCTGTTTAAACAACTGCCTCTTGATCTATGTACAAGTTCCTCATGAGCACAGTTAAGTGTTCTGGGATTCCCATTCTTCCCAATGTTATCCATAGTTTGTTATGATCCACACAGTTGAATGCCTTTTCATAGTCAATGAAACACAGTTAACATTTTTATGGTATTCTCTGCTTTCAGCCAAGATCCATCCAGCATCAGCAAGGATATCCCTATTTCCCCATCCTCTTGTGAATCCAGCTTGAATTTCTGGCAGTTCCCTGTCGATGTACTGCTGTATCCGCTTTTAAATACTTTTCAGCAAAATTTTACTTATGTGCAATATTAATGATATTGTTCTATAATTTCCACATTCTGCTGGATCACCTTTCTTTGGAATAGGCAGAAATATCTATCTCTTCCATTCAGCTGGCCAGGTAGATGTGCTCCAAATTTCTTGGCAGATGAGTGAGCACTTCCAACACTGCATCCATTTGTTGAAACATTTCAGTTGGTTTTCCGTCAATTCCTGGAGCCTTGTTTTTTGCCAATGCCTTCAGTGCAGCTTGAACCTCTTCCTTCGGTACCATTGATTCTTGATCATATGCTACCTCCTGAAATGGCTGAATGTCGACCAATTCTTTTTGTTAGAGTGACTTTATGTATTCCTTTCATCTTCTTTTGATATTTCCTGTATTGTTCAATATTTTGCCCAGAGAATCCTTCAGTATTGCAACTTAAGGATTGAATTTCTTCTTTGGTTCTTTCAGCTTGAGAAATGTGTTCTTCCTTTTTGGTTTTCTAATTCCAGGTCTTTGCATGTGTCATTATAATATTTTACTTTGTCTTCTCGAGCTGCCCCTTGAAATTTTCTGATTAGCTAAACATGGTCATTTCTTCCATTCACTTTAGCTATTCTACATTCAAAAGCAAGTTTCAGAATCTCTTCTGACATCCATTTTGATCTTTTATTTCTTACCTGTCTTTTTAATGAGTTTTTGCTTTCCTCATTATCACGTCCTCAATGTCATCCTACAACTCATCTGGTCTTTGGTCACTAGTGTTCAACGCATCAAATCTAGAGATGATCGCTAAAAATTCAGGTGGGACGTACTCAAGATCATATTTTGACTCTTGTGGACTTGTTTTAATTTTCTTCAGCTTCAACACGAACTTGCACATAAGCAATTGATGGTTTGTTCCGTAGTTGACCCCAGGCCTTGTTCTGACTGATAATACTGTGCTTTTCCATCGTCTCTTTTGACAGATGTAGTCCATTTGATTCCTGTGTATTTCATCTTGTGAGGTCAACATGTATGTTACCATTTATGTTGTTGAAGAAAGATATTTCCAATGAATAAGTCATTGGTCTTGCAAAATTCTGTCATGCTATCTCCACCAACATTTCTATCACCAAGGCCATATCTTTTGACTATGGATCCTTCCTCTTTGTTTCCAACTTTCATTTCCAGTCACCAGTAATTATCAGTGCATCTTGAATGCATGTTTGATCAGTTTTAGGCTGCAGAAGTTCATAGAATCTTCAGTTTCTTAATCTTTGGTTTTATTGGTTGATGTTGGGAAACCCTGGTGGCATAGTAGTTAAGTGCTTTGGTTGCTAACCCAAAGGTCAGCAGTTCAAATCCGCCAGGCGCTCCTTGGAAACCCTGTGGGGCAGTTCTACTCTGTCCTGTAGAGTCGCTATGAGTCGGAATTGACTAGATGGCAATGGGTTTGGTTTCTGGTTTTGGTGTAAATTTGAATAACAGTAGTATTAACTGGTCTTCCTTGAGGGGTATGTATATTATCCTGTCACTGACAACGTTGTATTTTGGAATAGATCTTGAAATGTTAATTTTGACAATGACAGTGATGCTGTTCTTCAATTTGTCATTCCTGGCATAGTAGACTGTATGATTGTCAGATTCAGAATGGCCAATGCCAGTCCGTTTCAGCTCACTAATTCCTAGGATATCAGTCTGCAAGCTTTGAGCTTCATTTTTAACAACTTCCAAGTTTCCTTGATTTATACTTCAAACATTCCACTTTCCAAGCATTAATATTCGGTGGCATTATTGTCATGCTGTTTTTCAGAAAACCCATACTACATTTAATTTCTCCAATATTGGCTTTTAAAAATGCTCTGGAACATTTCATTTGAAAAGTTTGATATTTATTTTTTAAGAAATGTTTTGGGCAAGAAAAGTGTGTGATTTTGTTTAGTCATCTGAATACTGTTTAGGTAAAGGAGAAGAAAATATTTTTCCCCAACCATTGTTTTATTTGAGCTATTTATGGAATAAAGTCCCTATAGCAGCAAAGTGTTATGGAGGAAAAAAAAAAAAGGCAGAACTATTGAATTTGGAGGTTCTTTTGGAACAATCCTAGTAAATATTAATGTGTTGTTGCTGTTCTGTTCTATTGAGTCTATTCCAACTCATAGTGACCCTGGAGGACAGAGTAGAACTGCCCCATAGCGTTTCCTAGGCCATAATCTTTATGGGAGCAGATCGCCAGGCCTTTTTTCCCTTGGAGCCACTTGGTGGATTCAATCCACCATCCTTTTGGTTAGCAGCTGAGCACTGAACCATTGCACTACCAAGGCTCCTTAAATACTACGATAGGGGTATCATAATTTAGAGAAAAATCCCAGTGTTAGAGTGGGTAGACACATTGTTGAAGATTAACTGGGCAAAAATTTGAATGACATGGCCAAATAAATTGTGCTGGCAGAGGCTGACAAGATAGTAAGTTAACATCTCCTTGATCCCAGTCAATGACCAGCTCTCCTGATAAACAACCAGGAAATTGAGCTAGTGACAGACGAATTGAACAGTCAATGTCAGTGGTTTTGCGGTCAATCATGTCTGCCATACTGTAGAATGCCCATAATCTGTCCTTTCAAACCACAGAATATTTTGGCGATCTTAGAGATTGTAGGTAAAAATGCAGGGGTAGGGCAGCTAAGAGTCCCAGGTTACATAGTAGGGGGCATTAGGGTGAAATGGGATGCTCTTCTCCAACCCTGGCTTTCCAAATGAACTGAAGGGTTGGTTAAAGCAATTCTTAAATCTTCCCACAAATTCTAATTTGCCTTTGAAGATACTAAGGTACGTTTTTGGCAGTCTCAATTTTAATAAAGTGATAAATTAGGATTGACTATTTAAGGCTTTATTTAACTAGAAAGTAATGCAGTATCTTCTTCATGCCTAGAATGACTCATGTGAGCGATAATGGAGCTTCTTTAATTTTGGAAACCAAAATATATTGTACACCTACTTGTTCTTCCCTGGTTGTATTCCTCAGATCTTAGGCAAATCACTATGTACCTCCATCTCTTCTTCTGATACATGATAGAGATATTCTAACCAATGACATAAATAAAACAAAACATAGGTAAGTATGGGAGACAGGTAGGAGTTGGGCAAAGGCAACACTTTGGCACTTCAGGACTGGGTGACTTACTGGTAATGACTCATTAAAATCTCTATTTTCTCAAAAGGTGAAGAGGCTTATCAAACCTTAAATTTAGTGTGACGTCTCAACAGAGATGAAACACTAGCAGTCTGTATTAGGGTCAAACAGGGTCTCAGCCAATTAGATTTGCACAGTTCAATTTACTATGTCAAAAGGCCTCAGGAGAGCAAGGAACCAAGCTTAGTAAAATGGATTCCACTTGAAATTTTAGTAACCGTTAAATTTTACCACCCTGCTTTACCTAAAGTTTGCAACTTAATTTTAGTTCCAAATTTATGACAGAATAAAACTTGAAAATAGAACACCATGAGAGTGAAATATTCTTGTGTCTGAAAGTATGGTAGTTGATTGACTAGGTCATTTTCTTTTGAGAATAAAAGAAATATAAAATCATGACTGTTTCTGTTTATCCAGCAGGATGAAAAGCACAAGTCTTCAGGACTCAGCAATTTCCTTGAGTCCTGACATGCTTCTAAGAAACAGAAACGCCATTTATTGTTTGGAAATGTTTAAAAAAATGCAGTCTTTCCAACGTGAGCTTTCAAAAGCCCAAATTTTATCCTGTTGCAGAAAATTTACGAAAAACTTGGTCGTGGAAAAGAACCAGGTTGTTTTACAGAGTTTGCAAATTGGGAAGGGAGGAGGGGAAGGACTATTTTATGTATCTTCATACCCCACATTTCCTTTTCAGTTGACAAGCAACTCTTCCAGAAAACATCCTGTGGCGCCCATGTGGAAGCCCAAGCTCTTGCCCCACGGGCATTGGGTCTGATAGAAATAACAGCTTATGTTTTCTTGTGAAAAATGAAAAACTATCATAGCACAATATGATGTTTCACAGTGTGGAGACTGTCTGGACTTTTTTGCCATGTACTTGAGTCAGCTGTCAGCTTAGAATTTGGGGACATTTCATATGAGTTGCAGAGTTTAAGTGATCACTTCAAGACCATTGTCCAAAATGTGTATCTGCTTATTCTCAGGCCACAGCCCTAGATATGTCCCAAACTTTGGGCAAATAATCTTATTTCTCCATTTTCTCCTCCATCTCCTGATAATAATGACAGCTGTGAAAAGCAGTATTCTAAGTAATGATTAAAGTGTGCAACAGATTTGGAAACCAGTTCTCAGCATTAATACATTTTTGGCTGAAACAAATTTCCATTGACTCATAAAGCAAATCTCTGAGGTTCTAAATATTAATAGGATGGTAATGAAGAAACTGTAGTTCTCCTTCTAGGGCTATCTCTCCCCAGTCTCTGGATCTGGATGTTTTTTTCCCACAATATAAAGAAACACTACAGACGATTTCCCCAACCTGGGATCTTGAAAACTCACTAATACTGTCTTTGAAGATATTAACAAATACATATTTAGCACTTGTTAACTCCTGTCATGATTGTGCTAAATCAGCACCAGTGGGTAACGACGACCTATGCATCAAAAAGGGAAAAAGAAATTACACTGTGACCTGATGATGATACTGATATCTACTAATTTTTTTGTGTCACACACTGTGCTAAGATCTCCAAATATATAACCACATTTATTCCTTACAATGGAAACCTGGGTGGTGTGGTGATTAAGAGCTACAGCTGCTAACCAAAAGGTCGGTAGTTCGAATCCACCAGGCAGTCCTTGGAAACCATATGGGGCAGTTCTGCTCTGTCCTACAGGGTTACTATGAGTTGGAATCCACTGGATGGTAATGGGTTTTGGGGTTTATGCGTTACAACAACCCTCTGAAGGCAGATACTGCAAATCTTATTTTACATATAAAGGAGCTAAGGCTCATGGTTTGTTCAGTCAGTAAGTGGCAGGGCTAGTACTTGAATTCACATCTGCCTAGTTTCCTTACCACTGTACTTAAATACTTCATGAGCCTACCGAGAATGGAATTCATACACTTTGTTGGGGGGTGGGGGGGTTCTTGGCCTTAATATATTTTTTCTTTAATTTCTTCCATTTTTTTTCTATGAAAATGATGCATTAGCAAACATATTACTCAAACTTGTTGCCATCGAGTCAATTCCGACCCATAGCAACCCTTTAGGACAAAGTAGAACTGCCGCATAGGGTTTCCAAAGAGGGACTGGTGGATTCAAACTGCCAACCTTTTGATACCAGCTGAGCTTTTAACCTCCGCGTCATCAAGGCTCCCTATTACTCTTAACAACCCTAACCCTTATTGCTCTTAAGTGTGGTAAAATACTAACCCCATCTCCTTAAAAAAAAAAAAAGACTATAGGAAACTATGTGATTTTTAGAGAATACGTTAAATAAACCAGGGAATAAATAACCAAAAACCAAACCTGTTACCATCGAGTCTATTCTGACTCATAGTGACCTTATAGGACAGAACAGAACTGCCTCGTTGAGTTTCCAGGGAGCGCCTGGTGGATTCAAACTGCTGACCTTTTGATTAGCAGCTGTAGCTCTTAGCCACTACGCCACCAGGATTTTCAGCCAGGCAACAGTGGGGACTTAATAATAGTTAAGCTTCTTACTCCCTTTCAATAACTAGAACTACTCATGAACCCATAAACATTAAGCTTACATACACATGGCAGCTGGGACAGTGAGTTTATGTGTATATATTTGGCTACACACATGTAAGGAAGATTTTAATTCTTAGTGGAAGATGATGTGCAATCCAGAAATCTCAAAAATTTCTAGGAAGGCAAAGGTATCATTTTTCTTTTTCCATTCTGCACCTTTTCGTTTTGCTTATTCATCATGTTTTAAATAAACAGACTGAAGAAAGTTGTTATTAAAGCCCTCCCCGGGCTTCTTCCATTTCAGTTTTAAACCAAGTTCAAAATATTCTGGCAAAACTAAAGACAACATTGAAAAAGTTTCCATAAATTTTAAATTGTATAAAAAGTGATAAAACTAAAATGAGCTGGGAAAATGGCTAATAAGCATCTATTCGTGTATCTTTGTCTTTTCATCATAATCAGTGATTATTTTAAAACATTGGTTCTAAAGTTCAGTCCTTTTCCAGAGTATCTCTGCATTACACTCACTATTATAAATTTAATTTGTTAATGTTTATTTTTTAAAGTGTGAAGGCGTATTACCTTGTTAATAAATAACATTTAATGTGTATTAAGGAGCCCTAGTGGCACAGTGGTTAAGAGCTGTGCTCTTAACCAAAAGGTCAGCAGTTCAAATCCACCATCTGCTCCTTGGAAACCCTTATGCGGCAGTTCTACTCTGTCCTGTAGGGTCATTATGAGTCAGAATTGACTAGACAGCAACAGACTTTTTTTTTTTTTTTTTTTGGAATGTCTGTTAGTTTCTTACCACTATTTCTGTATTTCCTCTTAAAATGAAGTAGAGAAGTATTAACTACCTGTAAGAGACTTTGGGCCTTTACTATATTCTGGTTATAATTGATGTCTCTAGTTCTCATCTCATTGTTTAAAAAAAGAGCTAATAAATATGTCACCGATGAAACAGAATGGGAGAGAAAGACCATTTACAGACACAGGAATGGATCTAAACCCCTGCAGCCCAGAGCCAAAAGAATTGGGGGACCAGCACAAAAGAGTTGCCATTGAGCTGCACAATATCACAAACTAATTAAAGTTTAGGTTTTTCTTTCTATTATCCTCTCCTCTGATATTTCCCCAGTGGTATTGATTGTGTGTGCTTCAGCTGGCCTGATGTCAGGCCCAGAAGAAGTAGAAAGGAGTTGCAACTTAAGAAAAGCGTATGGCAAAATGATAATCATTTTTATCATCTAGTGAAATAAATGTGAAAATGTGTACAAATAACAACTTTTGTTTGAATATTAAATTTAATTGGGCTACAGTTTTGTTACACCTGTACCTGACAGCTGTTAAAAATGAGAATGCTGTCCTAGCATGTGTAATTTTGAGGAAGAGGCTCCAGAACAATCTTCCAGTGGATTCCACCAGCCCCCACCATGCACATACACAAAATAGCCATGATCGTAATGAAAAGGCATTTATTATTTGCTCATAAAGCTGCAATGTCAGGCTAGGTGTTTCCATTAGTTCCATTTTGCAGAGCTATTAAAGGAGATATATATATATAAATATATATATATATATACATTTTTTTTTAATGTAACCTTTAATTTATTTTTGAAGGTCAGGGTAGACCTGACCTTCAAAAACAGTTCAAGTCCCACCATTTAATCAGTGTGGACTTCAATACACATCATTTCTTTGGGGCTGTTCCTTTGACTTTACCTGAATGAAATTAATAATATCCACCTTTTGGGAATTTTTCTGAACATAAAATGAGAACATATGTGAAAAGTACTCAGTACAGTTTTGGTGCTAATAAGCTTTCAGTAAATAATGTTTGTTATTATTGATACTGGTAATTTAAAGTAATGTTTAAATTTATAGCCATACCATTGTCCCCCTTGTTCCTGATATTCAGCAAACCCTTTCCTGCCCCAGGGCCTTTGCAGTTGCTACTCCCTCCCTCTGTAATGTTTTTCCTATGGCTCTTTCAATTGCTAGATCCTTTCCACTCAAGTTTCAGCTCAAATATCACCTCTTCGTAGGGACTTAAACTGACCCGTCTGTCTAAAGTAAACCCCCACCTTCACCCCAATCACAGTCCTTGAGTATCTTCTTCATTTCCCCCTTTATCTTCTCCTTTGGAATGTAAGCTCCATGAAGGCAGAAAAAATGCTGTGTGCCCAATATCCAACATCTTGGGCCAGTGCCTGGCCCAATAAATGTGAATAAATAAATTGATGATTTAATTAAATGAGTAAATGAGTAGGAATGAGGAAGGCAGGAGAAATAAAGAAGCAAGGAAAAACATTGAAAGAAAGAAGAAAGGATGGATAAAAGAAATAGACAAAAGAAGAAACTTACATGGCCTGAGGAATAGTTTATATTCTGAGTATTTCTATGTATATGTATACAACTGTAAATTTTTGCTTTAAAGTTGGGTAAATATTGTACAATTTCTATTCTGTTTTTTGTGTCTTTGGTCTGTGTGTTTCACCTTAACCTCTCCTTCCAGAAACTTACAGGGTTTGCTACAGGGTCACCTCTGTGAGGCAGGAAGCAATTATTATATGATACCAACACCTTAGACCAAGGATTGCCAAACTTCCTGTAAAGGGCTAGATTCTAAATACTTTGGTTTTGCAGGCCACATGCTATCTTGCAGTTACTCAATTCTGCTATTTTAGGACAGCATAGACAATACATAAACTGATGAGTGAAGCTGCATTCCAATAAAACTTTATAAACACTGAAATTTGAATCATTTTTACATACCATGAAATATTATTCTTACTTTGATTTTTTTTCAACCAATTAAAAATGTAAAAGCCATTCTTAGCTTGTGGTATGTAAAAACAGGCAGGAGGCCGATATGTACCACTGCCCTATTTTGCTGACCCTTATCTAAGAATGAATTAGTTTAATGAATGTCTATCTCAGGAATATTTGCATTTTGAAAGGTGAACTGCGTGGTATGAGTCAAAGAATAAATTTCTGAGTTCTCCCTCAAAGAATAAGTCACTGTTGGTAGAATTTTAAATACTTTGGCAAATGAAAGTATAGTTTTGAGCAGTCAGGCTTCCTGCGCTCCTAAAAAATCACACAGTATCAGCTTTTTGTTACCCGCAGGTAAGGATGTGAGTAGGAAGAGTAACTTTCGTTAACAACTAAAATTGCCAGGTGTGTCTGTCAAACAACCACTTATTGTGGAATTTAGGATTAGTGACTTTCAGTGATGATTTTGAAAGAAACACAATTGAAGATACACTGAATTAAATCACTACTCTTTACGGTCCTGCAGAGTAAAATAAATGTTTTAACTTTCAAGTAATCATTTCCCTGAAATTGTGACTTTAAATTGGGTCTGAAATTATTTGCGGGGGGGTTGGGAGAACATTTTAAAAGTACTATGATGATACTATTTTCTCTATATATAGAAATTTAAAATTTTGTTTGAAATTATAGCCCTATTGGTGTTATTTTGTAGAGCTATTAGTATTATAGTGCTTTCCCATTTCTTTGAGATAAAAAGAGCTTTCCAACTTTTTTTTTCTTTACTCACATCTCTCTTGAACAGCCGAAGCTACTGTTTAAAATTCCACCTTGGGAGGATGCTAGTCATACTGCAGTGAAAAATCAGAGTGAAGCTCAATTTGAAGAAAAAGCAGTTAAGTATTTCATAGGTAGGAATATTTAGGATATTGAACTTAATAGGCAAAATACATCGGCTTTATTTTAGGGCATTCAAGATAAGTCAGCCTTCAGCTATGCATCCCAGGAGTTAAAACTAAGTCGTTGGGTTTTTATCTTAAATTATCTTGGAGTGTAATAACAGTGCACCATTGATTAATAGCATGCAGATTATCTGAGGTTAGTTTTAAATCCTTCAGCCACCTTTCCCTTCTTTCCTGCGCGTCTGTATTGGAAAATAGAGATTAATAATAGTTTTAAATTAAGTCAAACCAAATTAGGAAGTAGGAAAAACCTAACATTTCAGTCAAATATTTTATTTTAAAACTACCAGCTCATGTTTTGATTATCCTTATCAGCAGCCTCTCTCTTCAATATAAAGTGGTAAGAGGTAACTGTACAGAGAAGGCATGTGGGAATGAAGGCTGAGAGAGACTCCAAGGTAGCGTGCCTGTGCTTTAGGTCCTGAGGAATATTGAGTAAAATACTCTACATGTAAATTAGGACGTGGATGACTGGAACTGCTCAAAGGTAAGCAGTTTAATTCCCAAGGTGGACAATTCGCTTGTGCCAGTTCATGACTCAACCATATGACATGCATGATAGTCACAATCAAGTTCTGTAATTCAAATATTCAGGAGGAAGGAACTTGGGAAGATGGGTTCAATGATTATATGCGTTTACTTTTGAACATTCTTCACCTGGAAGCCCAGGAGACATGCGCCCTTCAGGGAAACCATGGAGATGTCAGCCTTAGGGAGCTTCATTAGACTAGCTAAGTTTGGTGACAGATACACACCCCTTTGTATGCCTGAAAGTGAAAACATACCCTGTTGTTTTCCACAAACTCTGTATGACACAAACCTGCTCATGAGTTATGCCATAGTCACCATTGCACCATGATTTGCCTACGAGTTCAGAGCATATTCAGCTGATACATGACTAACCTCACAACTGGAGACATGTACTTTATTTTTTTAAATGTAAATCCTCGGGGAAAAAAATATGGTGTGTTGGTTTCTGGGTTGTTGGTTTTTCCCCCTACTGCTCAACTTTTCTTCCTGCTGTTCTCTAAGCATCTCTTTTTGGGGACAGTCAATCTTGGAAATTATACGGGTTGTCATTTGCGTTGCCCCAACCACCGCCATTTCTTTTATTGTATCTGCAAATAATTTTTAGTTGTCCCCCAGTTCAGATGTCATTCACCAAACAAGCACCTTTGTTACCTGTTACCAGCAGTGTCATTGGAACTGAGTAGTTCCAGGACAAAGACCATTCTGCTTGTTTGTAGTTGTATCCTGTAGGCACACACCTACACACCAAATTACATTTGTGCTTTGAAGAAGGAACGTTAAAGTGACTCTTCATTTTAAAGAGGGGGAAAAAGAAACCCCGCTGCTTTGCTTTATGATCTGAAATATAAAGGGTAAATATGAGATTTTTTGTTAGTAGATTCATTCAGCTGTCTGGAAGTGTTCATGGGAACTTTAAGGAAAACCCCTATCTCACTTCTCAGGCTGCATTTTCCACTGTGAAATCTGTTGAAACAAACCAACAGAGGTCCACTTCCGTTTCTTTCACTTCATCTTCCTCCTCCAAGCCACATGCACTCCCCACCCCACAAACCCATGCAGATCCCACTTCAGTGTAAGTGCAACCTCAGCCTTTCCCGCACAGTGTCAGACTGTGAAGTGTAGTGATCAGTAATGGCCTCATAACAAACAAAAACACCAACATGAGACTATAACAGACAAAAGTTATAGAAGAATAGCTGGCTGCCTTGAGTCTCTATTGTGACAATGGCCGTGGATGAGAGAAGAGATCAGAAATGAAGAACACATACTTTTACATTGTTCGTAAATCCTGTGATCATTTCTGCTTCTGGTTCTATTAGAAATGTGCTCCACCCGGAGTGAAAAGCTGGTAACATAGAACATTACTGAGTACTCCCCCTAGGCTGAGACATGATGTTTTTGTTGTTGTTAGTTGCCATTGAGTAAGTTCTGACCCATGGTGACCTTATGTGTAACAGAAAAAAACGTTGCCCAGTTCTTCAACATTGTGCCCATCTTCATGATGGTTGGTATGTTTGAGTCCATTGTTGTGGCTGTTATGTTAATCCAGCTCATTGAAGGTTTCTCTGCTTTTGATGACCCTGTACTTTACAAAAATGGTGTCTTTTTCTAGGACACGATACCTCCCTTTAAACTGGTGTTTCTTAATAAGTAAAAAAAATTTTTTTTTAACTGGTAGCTTTTTAGGCAAAATCATGATAGCTTGCCATGGTTCTTTTCAATGTTCCCATTGTGTTATTTGGACGCTGAAGTAGATGATTTGAAAAGGTCATGTAAGCAGCTATGAGATGAGTTAACAAAGTTGAATAATTGAAAAGCAAACTCATTGCCATTGAGTCTATTCTGACTCATAGCAACCCTATAGGACAGTAGAAGTGCCCCATAAGGTTTCCAAGGCTGTAAATCTTTACGGAGGTAGACTGCCATATCTTCCTCCCCTGGAGTGGTTGGTGACTTCAAACCACTGACCTTTTAGTTAGCAGCCGAGTGCTTAACCACTGTGCCACCAGTCTCCTGAAGCTTGAATGCAGGCCTCTAAATGATGGCTAAATTAAACACTGATGATTTGGAAACCACTGCAAGCTGCTTTTATACCATCAATCCAAAAGTTTTTTCTGAAATACAGAAAAACTTTGACTTTTAGGAGATAACGTGCAATTTTATGTATAGACCATTGATGTATTTGATATCTTCAAAGCCAATTTATACTATATTTTAAAGGTTTTTTTGGAGGGGGAGAGGGCATTGCAATGTTGAGGTTGTTTGCAATTTCATTTCTCTTTATATTGTTTTAACTTATTTTAAATCATGATATGTAATGCCGATTTTTGTGTGTGTATGTGTCACGGTTAATAAAGGCCATTTCTTTTTCTTTTTAATATCTTGAAGCTTGGAAAATAATACACTTGATATTATTGCTATATCATTTAATTATTTAACAATTGACAATTTGTTAAATGCAATGGATTGGCATGTGGAAAATGACTAGAGAAAAAATAGTACATATTTGCATTTCCTTCTACAGCCTTCATATAGGAGGTAACAAGTGAAATGGGTTCTGATTAAACAGTTAATGCTGACAGGAAGAATGGCAGGCAGTATTCTCTTTGGGTGAAGCAAAGTGGATTTTTCTCCAGAAGAGAGGTTTTGTGCTTTTCCAACACTGATAGGAGTCCTCAGTGTTGATTTGTCTTTTTGAAAAATACATGTCCATCATAGCCCTTCAGTCCCAGACAAGTTACCAGAATTGTTCTATACTCTTCAAGCTTCTTAGACTTGGAAGGGATAGAGACTCTTGTTATATTTTTATGCCAGCACTGTTCTTTATCATATGCTGATGGACATATTTAAAGCATTCTTGGAAAATGCCACATTATTGTGATGAATTAAATCACTAGAACTATTCAACTGTATTTACCAGAGGCAAAAGAGCCTGATTATTTAGACCTATAAGCCTTTCAGTTCATCTATTTTTTTTTTTTTTTATTAGATGGGATGGATGGATCAATGTAGCTAATTGATTGGCTCAGTTGAATCAAATAAAGTGTTAGTGATCAGGGATTCAGATACCAACAATCCATTTAGCACTCATATCCTTACTTGGCCTTCAAATATTTGCCCATCTTTAGTGATGCTAATGAATATGCCTTGGTCCATTCATGAATTCTAATGTAGATCCCACTGTGACCAAGTAGCAAATGAATGTAAACAACTGAAGGCAGGTTACTAACTTTATCATAAAAGCTAAAATACATCTTTTTATAGTGTATACACTAGAGACCTTCTCCAAAATATGTCTCTCCCAACTTGACCCGTCAAGTTCAGAATAAATTAAAGCAGCATAATTTTCACATGGAAATTTGTGTAATATTTAGTTATTGATAGGAACGGGCACCAGTACTCTCCATTGTAACTCAATTACTATGCAGTGGACTACATGTATAACCTTTAAGAGTAAACATCAAAATGATTATTTGTTGACATTTTAGTTGTTTCTTGGACTCCTCCCCTCCACCTTAGATAGAATGAAAGTACAGTGGAAGAGGGACTATTCGATTACAAAAAAAAAAAAGCAACCAAAAATATTTTTTCCCTGTAAGCTTTCTCTTTACAAAATACTTGAAGAAAATTCCTCCTTAGATTTATATTTTACCCTCCATGCCTGCTTAGAGTTTTATATTTTTTACCTGCGCCTTGGGCCCTTATATTCATAATTGTTTCTTTCTTTGTAATTGGTGTAAATTATCTAGAAATATTTCATAAAAGAAATAGATTTAGTTTCATAGACTAATTTGGTTGTATAATATTCTTTACATCTTATTCCAGGTGTTCTTATTTGGAGTAAAAAGACTTAGAGGCCCATGGGTGGGTTTTTGAGAGTCTGTGATCCTCTTAATTTGCTAGTATATGCAAAATTATGTATGTATGTGTGTGTGCATCGTGTGCAGTGTACATTTTCCTAGGGAGAAGATCAAGTTTTCATCATCATACTTTCAAAGTCCATAAATAAAAAATACAAACCACTGATTTATTACAACCACCTGAAGTAGCATGATTGTAGGGACCGTTTCTTCATTACTTCTGATGGCTATCTTCCCTCTCCACTCTTCCCACCTCCTGACCCCCTTCACCCCTTCAATTTCCTAACATTGCTTTTCTTTTCAGGTACCGGAGTTGGGGGTGGGGAGAAGGTGTTGAGCCTTCAGGCTGAGCTTGAAGATGAACTGTTGAAATGAAAATTGGAGATTAAAAAGAAAAAAAAAAAAAAAAAAACTGCAGCCCTAGGGAGAATGGGAGAGCTGAAGAAAAATGCAGTTTATTTCGCTGTAATTTTATGTGCATTGTGGAACATATACTGGCCTTTTTCCCATGGACTGCATCTGTGCCACAATACTAGCTTAACTTAGCTCTGTTTTAATGACAAGAGCATGATAGGAAGTATGTAAATATTTGTTTGAGAAAAAAAAAGTTACACTAGCTTAATTCTTTTTTATACAGTATTACAATATTGTGTGCCAAAAGCAAAAACTGCAACCATTTAAATTTTTCAAAGTAAACTTTTTAAGTTTTAAAAGCAAGTAAAAAGTTCAGAAGGATTGAGAGTAGTTTATTTTTATTTATAGCCTACAATTAAGATTTGGAGGAAAAAAAAAAAAACCTTTATAGTTTCGAGAAAGCTCACTAATTGGCAATAATTCCTGGTATCTGTTATCAGCTATTGTAGATAGGCAGATTCAGTTACTGAAATTCAGGTTAGTAAACTGAATTTCTTATTCCCCTAATTTCCTTAAAATTTTTTTTTTACATTGAAAGCCTCAGTACTGTTTTGGAATGAAGTAGATTATAAATAAATAAAAACTTAAATTGCATCCAAGTGCATTGTTTATTGACATCTAAAAAAAAAAAATTTTTTTTTTTATTTGAACAAAATGGAGTTGTTTTGATCATTTGGGTCCATAATTTTATAGTCTAGGATCTTATAAAATCATGGAAAAATAAATAAACCAAACCAGTTGCCGCCAGTCGATTCTGACTCATAGCGACCCTACAGGACAGAGTAGAACTGCCCTATAGAATTTGAAGGAGCGCCTGGTGGATTTGAACTGCCTACCTTTTGGTTAGCAGCTGAACTCTTAACTACGATGCCACCAGGGTTTCCATAGTGACCCTATAGGACAGTAAAACTGCCCCATAAGGTTTCTAAGGAACAGCTGGTAGATTCAGACTGCCAAACCTTTTGGTTAGAAGCCCAGCTCTTAACTGCTGCACCACCAGGGCTCAAAAAACCATGGAACACATATTTAAATAAACTGAAAACACTAAAACATATAGTTAAATTATTTTATCATTGCCAAACACAAAGATACGAATTAAGGCAAACAGAATTTAATGCAGCCACCTATTTTGAACCAGCTCTGTGTGTGTTCTTAAAATATGCTAATCTTAAATAAAAGGCACCCTGGTGGTACAGTGGTTAAGCACTTGGCTGCTAACCAAAAGGTTAGTGATTCGTATCCACCAGCTTCTTCATGGGAGAAAGATGTGGCAGTCTGCTTCCCTACAAGATTACAGTTTAGGAAACCCTAGAGGGCAGTTCCACCCTGTCCTGTAGGTCAGTATGAGTCAGGATAAACTGGATGGCATTGGGTTTGTTTGTTTTTTGTTTTGTTTCTTTTTTATCTTAAATAATACCAGCACATAAACCAATAGTATGGGGAAGACTTTGTGTGCAAATAGGGGCTATAAATATTTTCAACCTTCTAATCTGGTTCCTATAAATGTGAGACTGCCCAAGGGCTGTCTCTGCTTGTACAAGGCATCTAATGAGTGGTTCTGTTCAGTCTGCAAAGAATGATAAAGCACAACTGAATGGTGAATAAAATGCTGAGTAGCCACAGCTCAAAGCCCCCTTGAGGCACCATGTGCATTTATTATGAAGTGCTCAAATGAGATAATACATAAGTCGCCAAAAAAATAGCAGTTACTTTATGAAAATCATGGGGGCGAGGACAAAGTCTTCTCAAGTATGCCAACAGAATGCAGTTGAACAGATTATATTGCTAAAAGCAGTCTGCTTTGGGCTGATTTTTCATTAACATACTCATTTTAATTCGTGCCCACATAGCCAAATGTTTAAAAGGTAGAAATGCTCGACTCAGTCACCAGGTCTAAGGGCTGGAGGTCCGGTTTCAGAAGCCCCAGAGGCAGATGTGAACCCTCAGTGATGTAGATAAGGCTGAGAGAATGTAGGTGAGGGCTGATTTCATTCTGCCCCTAAGTGTCTTGAGTCTTTGGGAGTCTCTGCAGGGCCACAAGAGATCTGAGCTGGGTAGCTCTCTGCACCATTTTTCTCATCATCCCTGTTAGGACAAGTGATTAACAAATTTGAATGAGGAAAAAAGAAATTGCGATTTCAGACTTCTCCAGCTTCTTAAAACAAGAATAGAGGAGAAATGTGGCCTTGGCTCTCTGAAAAATGATAGCTTTCCATTTTCTTGAAACTTCACTCTCTTCTCTCCCCAATACAGCCTTTCTTATTTAGTTACGGCTTCCTGTTGTAACCACCACCTCTGGAAAGAGTTGAGAATATAACTATTTAGAATGCATTTTCTTACCTTTAAAAAAAAAATTAAGCAATATTATTAATGACCCCTTTTAAAACCAGCATTTCTGTAAAACCTTCTCAGGTGTTGTAGGTAGTGAGGGCCCATCTGGGTTCAGGATTGGCTGCATGTGGCCTAGCCTTTTCTTTTTCTTTTTTTTCCTTGCCTTGTTTTCAATAATGGTTTACTTAGTAATTTTTTTTAGATGAAGTTATTCTTATGTCTGAACTTTTAGCTCCCTGTGAGACCACATTTTGCGCTGCAGACCAAACTGAGAGCTGGTACATGTGCTGAATTCTGACGATTGGCTTTTGAGGCTCTAATCTTAGCCACATGTTCTTTTCCCCTGGTTAAACTTAGATCTTGGAAACTTCCTTTTGTATGTTGGTACTATTGTCTTATTGTGGTTCCTATATTTAAATCTAATATTTATATGTCCTTATGTAGATAAATAATTTTCCCAGTGCAGAAGTGGTAAGATCTGGTCCTTTCAGTAACCATATATAAAACCTCAAAATTAAATCTTGTGGTCCTAACACTAGCTGAGATAAGGTACAGTGATCCTTTCGTGATATTTTTATTATGGAGATAACTCTGAGTTGGAATTTTCATTTTTCACATTTTTAATAAATTATTATTAAACCGGATAAATAGAAAACTTGAAAATTAAATAAACTGGAAATGTGGTTTTAATAGTTTTGGTTTTATAACTATATATTATGCTTTCTTTGCAGGACCGTGTCATTGCATTAGAAACGGTAAGTTGGGGCATTTTCTTTATCCTTGTATCAGAATTACTTCTGTCTCCTGTTGTGGATTTCAGAGCACTCCACAAAGGAAGCAGTTCCAGAAAGCATTTCTATAACTGCACCTAGGATTGAAAGGGGAAAATCAGCTAACCTATACCAAAAAGGTATGTGGATACAATCTTTGATAACCTCCCCCCCCCCCAAAAAAAAACCACACACACAAAATAACAAAAATGTGGACATATTTAAGTGGTCACTGCTATCCCAGAACTGCTGATGCCAAGATATACTTATTTATGGGAAGCTGTAATCAATACCTTGTATATATTTTTTATATTTCATAGTTACTAAAATGACAGGCTCATAAGAAACTGACACAGGATGCTATTTATACTTTGAGGTACAAGTTTTCAACATCCATATTTTTTAGATACTTTTTACTAATGTCCAGAAAAATGATAAAAGCCATCTAATCTTTTTTCAGTAATCTTCCTTGCAAAATCTGCTCTCATGAACATAATATTTTTAATGTACGGGTGTAAAAACTAGATGACTGCGATTTTATTGAAAAGTGCTTATTTTTAAAAGAAAAGCAGAAGGGAGGGGCAACTTATTGTTTGGGATTAAGTAATGGTTAGGTAAAGTATGGAGTTTCCACCCAACATGCCACAGTGGATGCAAAATGCTTACAACATAATGTTAAATAGAAACAAACTCAAGATAGAAAATTATGTGTACTTTAATTATAATGTAATCATAGGCAGATGAAAAAAGAATAGGACAGAATGGGAAAACTAATAATAGTAGCTTGTTAGGCAAGAATTATGGGTTGCGATTTTATTCTTTTCTCTGTTTTTGTTGCTTACTCTGCTTTATTCCTCACTCTGTCATATAACTTTTATAAATAATCATTTTTAAATAATAAAAATGATGTAAACTGGAGGAATAGTAAAATAAACCATGGTACCACCATATGATAGAGTATTATTCGGCCACAAAAAGTCATGTTTTCAAAAAAAAATTTCCATGCTGTTATGTAAAAAGAAAAAAAGTATTATTTAGAAATATATAGAGACTATAATGCAAGTTTTGAATATGCATATTTTTACACAGGAAAAAGACTAAGAAAATACATAAAATAGTGAGAATGGCTATTTTGGAGTATTAGTGTTTTTATTTTCTCTTTTTATTGTTTTATTGTTAAGAACAAAATAAGAAACCTTTAAACAATAGGGTTAATAAAGAATAAAGTCTTTATTTTGTGACTATGAGGAAAAATACCTTAACAGAGTATATTTAGTGCTGTGTAAGCAAGTGGTTTTGATTGATAGCGTCTAGTCCCTAGCAAGTAAATAAGCTCTTAAATTTAACTGGGTCATTTGGAGAGTACTCTGACTGTCTCAGTGAAAGTATGATGAGATTGTAGGTGAATGAAATGTTTAGTTTCCTTCACATATATTTTACTTGCCCTTAAGTATCTTGTATACGGGATTTGGCGCATAAATTGAATGGTCTTTCTAAAATTATGCCTAAAAACTAAATTTTTGACTTCAAGGATCAGGGTTCAGTGTACAAAATGCCACTTTGACAACATTTAGCAGATCATTAATTTGTTTCCTTCTTCAGTAAAAATGGCTATCCAACTGTATTGCCATCAAGTTGATTCCAACTCACAGCGACCCTATAGGACAGGGTAGAACTGTCCTGTAGGGTTTCCAAGGCTGTAAATCTTAAATGAAGCAGACTGTCACATATTTCTCCTGCAGAACTGGTGGGTTCGAACTGCTGACCTTTTGGTTAGCAGCCAAGTGCTTAAGCACTGCACCACCAGAACCCAAAACCCGTTGCCACTGAGTTGATTCTGACTCATAGTGACCCTATAGAACAGAGTAGAACTGCCTCATAGAGTTTCCAAGGAGCATCTGGTGGATTCAAACTGCCAATCTTCTGGTTAGCGGCCAAGCTCTTAACCACTAAACTACCAGGGCTCCTGTGCCACAAGAGCTCTTTAAAATGGCTATAAAAAACAAGAACAACAAAAAAACCTATTGCCATTGAGTCGATTCTGACTCATAGCAACCCTATAGGACAGAGTAGGACTGTCCCATAGGGTTTCCAAGGAGTGGCCAATAGATTCGAACTGCTGACCTTTGGTTAGCAGCCAAGCTCTTTACTACTGTACCACCAGGGGTCCCAAAACGGCTGTAGTTATCTAGTTTATCAGTTTGTTGTAAAAATAGAGAAAATACATGTGAAAATATTTAGGACCACACAAATGTTAGGTTATCATTACCATTACGTGGTGTCTTGTTATTTCTTATTTAATCTGAATTTTAATAATATGCCACATGAAATTGAAAATCATACCAACAAACAAAAAAAAGTGTATAACTGTTATTTATATTTATTAGTCCTTATTAAAAACTGAATCTCTTTACTAACAAACTACTTTGAAATAGAATCTTAAGTGCCTTATTCTAAGGGTCCCTCTAGGAACAAAGATGAAAAAGTCATCATAAGAAAAATAAAATTGATTAAATGGACTAGATTTTTTACAGTGGCAGTTTTCTCAAGATGGCTTTAATTTGAAGTAATTATCCTAAGTAAAACCATAAAAATTAAAATGTTCAGTAATAATATTAGTGCTCAAATATTATGAAGTCTTTTGGTTTTGGATGGCATTATAAGGAGTTGATTTAATACACTTAGTAGACTCTTCAGCTGGTGAAGTATTTTATAGCTCATAAAATCAAATATGCCGAAAGTGATCTCAAGATCATTTGTTATTATCTCACAACTCATCACTTAAACCATAGAAAAGTGATGGTCTGCATTTGGTTGGGTTGGTATTTAGGATCCATAAGGTATTACACTTAGAGTATGTATTAAACCAAACCAACCCTACTGCTGTGGAGTCAGTTCCAACTCATAGCAGTCCCAAAGGGTTTTCAAGGCTGTAAATCTCTATGGAAGCAGACTGCCACGTCTTTGTCCCACAGAGCTGCTGGTGGTTTCAAACCACCAACCTTTTGTTTAGCAGTCAAGCAGTTTAACCACTGCTCCACCAGGGCTCCTAGAGTATACATTATGGTGAGACAAATCTGCAAATATTTGAAATGTTATCATTCCATTAGAAGTATTTATAGTAGACTGATTTTAAAGTTCCAGTAGCTTTAATAGTTGAAAAAATAAGATAGTCTTCTTATAATAATGAGAAGCTTGGTTTGGCTTGTCAGCAATTGTCTGTGTGTTTAGGTCATAATCACGTGTCCATTTTCCCCTCTTTTCCTCAACTTTTCTCTCTCCTTCACTAGCAAGTAAGTACCTTGGTTCAGAAATTTCATTTATTTGCAAGTGCATCTCCAAGGCCCTGAAAAATGACTGAGACAAGTGGACAATCAGTAATCATTTGTAGAATGAATGTATCTGACCCTCGCATAGCACTGTACTTAGGAATATAGATATAAACAGTACCAGTCCAATAGTTAAGGGAACAAAATTCCCCCAGAATCACATCAATTTATTCTTTATTCTCTGGTTTTTCTGGTCAATAATGTATTTGATGTTCTGCAGAAGTTCTGTCTTCACCAAAGGTCAGTGTGAATTCTCCTGGGAAGGAGCTACTTGCAGCCAAAACGTAGCAAGTGGATTCTCCAAATAAAGCTAAGTGATTACCTAAAAAAGAGTCTTGATTGGGAGCCCCAGTTTTGGCCCCTGATGAGACTCAGCCAGTGGGTATTTATTGGGCACTATGTTGACACTGAAGAGGAAAAAAGGAAAAATGAGTTATGACCTGTGCCTTCAAGGAATTTGTACTCTGAGGAGAGAAAATACTTATGTATAAGTAATTATGTAAGATAGAAATATATCGTCTACCACATATGAATGGCATAGTCAGTGCATTTGGTAGGAGATATTATGAAGAAAAGATAACTGCAAAAACAATTTAAGACCTCACTATGTTCTAGTTTTATCATGGAAAGCCATGGATTTTGTAGTTTGCAGGCATAATGGAGGAGGTGAAATTTGTCTCTGAAATGTGAAGAATTAGTAGTGTCGAGTAGATAGAGGCAGAGAAGGCATTCCATACTGGGGATATAACAAAAATGAAGATAGTAATGAACATTGTGGTCTTTTAAAAGGATATGTATATATTTTAAAAAGATAAAATTATGACTCCTACAAATACAAAATGACTCATGTCAAAGATTTTATTTAACTCATTAATTAGCAAACGAACAAGATGTTACAACTAACTTAAAGGAGCATTCAAAAATCATACATATTTAGGTACTAACAAGTACTGAAATGAATTTAAAATAGATGTAAAACTGGCTTCTTCCACATCTGTGAGAAATTGATTGAACCTCCACCAGATAAAATTTATTTGCTTGTCTATGGACAAGAATCATTTGCATTGCTCTCAGTTGCCTACAACTCACAGAGTTATAAAGAACTGAAAGACAGTGACAGCTACAGAGATTCTATAGAATCAGAAAATCAAGAACAGTGTGCTACACCAAAAATGAGTTTTCCATTGATGACACCCAGGAAGCTTTTGTTTTATTTCAAAGTCTTTCACGTTTTTTCTCTATACGTTCATAGGAGATAATAAGCATTACAGTTTGGGAAAGAAATGGTAGACAGTCTGGGGTCTTAAAATACAAACCAAGGTGTTTACTTGATCTTTTAGATTCAGGAATAAAGATGGATTTCTTCCTGAGTGCCAATTCCTAATGGTTGGTTCTGGCCACTGAAACGTTCTTTTGAGGATCCTTTGGCTGCCTTTTTAGAAACAGTGCTGTGATCACGGTGCATTCTCCGTCGTGATCATTGCAAGTTCAGGAGGTATGAGGTGGTAGCACAACTATTTAGCTAACAGGGAACCACCAATAGTTTTTAATCAGGGTTTAGTTGCAACATGATACGTCTGGTGTATAGGAATACAAATGCAGTAGCAATATGCATAATAGATTGAAGTGGTAAGAAAGTGCACCTTTGAGGTAATTGAACCAGAAGAATTTGCTTGGCAACTTAAGGGCTGGGGCAATTTGGTGACAGAAAAAGCAAGGTTAGAGTGGATGCCCTTGATTAGAGAAGAGAACTAGTGCAGTCAGTAAGTGAGAGGTTAAGGGAGAAGAGTGTATATAGGCAGCACAGTAAGAGCTGTTTTAGGAAGCGAAGGGAATAGAAGGTGATTGAGCTTGGAAATATAAATTTTCCATTTCCCCTCTCAAATCTGCCTTATTTTCATTTCCATTAATACCATGATATTTTAGATTCTCATACCTTTGTATTAGTTAGAGTTAAGTATGGTAGTTCAGAGAAACCCAAAAATAGTAATGGGTTAAATAAGATAGAAATTAACTGTCATGTAGCCATCTAAATAAACATAAGCTGTCCAGGGCAGATATGGTGGTACTACAGTGTCAGAAACCTAGGATCCTTTTGTCTTTTTATTCCACCATCCTCAATACACTGCTTTCTCCTCATGATTCAAGATACCTGTTCCACTTCAAGCCTTATATTTGCACTGTAACCAGAAAAAAAAGAAAGAAAAGGCATGCAGTTTGTCTTCAAGGGAAACTAGAAGTTGCACACATCATTTATGTTCACATGCCATCGGCCAGAACATAGTTATATGGTCATATCTAGTTCTGAGTTTCAAAAGGAGAGCCAGCTAAGCCATAGACGTTTGGAACTTTCAAAGCAAAATTCTGAACAATTCATAGGTCAATGAAGAAGCTGTATAATATATAGAACTGAATGATAATATTAAATTGCTTGGGATATAATGAAAGTAGCACTTACAAGGAAATTTAAAGGCTTAAATGATTACATAGAACAGAAGGGATAAAAAATTAATGATCTTATCAACCAATGTAAGAAATTGAAAAGATGGCAGAATAATCCAAAAGAATACAAAACAAACAGAAAATAGAAAAAAGATTAGAAATTAATGAAATAGAAAACAAGTATAATAAAATAGACAAAACCAACATAGCAAAGCTGGTTGTTTGAAAAGAATAATAAAAAAGACCAATGTCTAGCATGACTGATTAAGAGAAGAAAAAAAAAAAGAACAATATTACCAATTTAAAAAGAGGTTATAACTACAGCTAGTAAGAAGGTCTTGGAGGACTCTGTTAAATGCCCAACTACTAAACAAACGATTGGTGCTTTGAACTTACCCAGAGGTGTCTCAGAAAAAAGGCCTGGAGATCTGCTTTCAAAAGGTCACAGCCTTGAAAATCCTATGGGCCTACTCTACAACTCATGGGGTCCCTGTAAGTTGGAATCAACTTGATGGTAACTGGTATATATATAGAATGGTATTAAGTGTGTAATCGCGTTGTGAATGATTATGCATTTTTAAGTTGGAAAATTAGGAGAAATAACGAAATGCCTAGAAAGATATGAATTGCCAAAACTGAGAAGAAATAGCATGAATAACCCTATAATTCAATAATAATAATAAAATTAACAATTAAAAATTTTTCCAGAAAGAGCCACCAAGCCCAAATAATTTAATAGATAAGTTCTACCCAGTGTTCTAAGAACATATCATTTCAAGTTTATACTTTTTTTTCCCTAGGGACTAGAGAAAAAGGAAACCTGCCCAACTCATTTTATGAGTTGGCATAACCTTTGTGTAAAACTTAGATACAGAAAGTGTAAACAAGGGCAATTACAGACACTTCTCACTCATGAACATAGATGCAAAAAATATTATACACAAATATTAGCAAAATAAATTCAAGATTGTGCAAAAGAGATAACTCATCATAAACAAATTGAACTTATCCTCGGAATTCAGGACTGGTTAAATATTAGAAAAGAATTGAAGTGACTTACCATAAAGGCAAATAAAGGAGAAAAAAATTATCACAATAGATCAATAAAGAGCATTTATTCTCACCATTCTCATCATCAACAACCTTTTTTTAGCAAACTAAGAATAGAAGGGAATCCTTAATCTGATAAAGGTCATATGAAAATATCTATAGTGAACATCACCTTTAATGTTGAGCTGTTGGAAGTCCTTCTTTAAGACCAGAAACAAGCACAGGATGTCCCATTCCACAGTTTGTATTAGACACTGTGCAGGCAGGCAGGCAGGCAGGCAGGCCTATCCAGTGCTGTAAACCAAACCAAACTAAACCTGTTGCTGTCCAGTCAATTCCAACTCATAGCGACCCCACAGGACAGAGTAGAACTGCCTCATACAGTTTCCAAGGAGCAGCAGGTGGATTAGAACTGCAGACCTTTTGGTTAGCAGTCAAGTTCTTAACCACTGCACAACCAAGATTCCTCCAGTGCTGTAAATTGTCATTATCTACTAATAATGTGATTGTTTATATTAAAAAGCAACAAGGTGTATTCATAGCTAAATTATGAGACAAAAAAAGAGTTTAGCAGGTTGACTTTATAAAAAACAGTATATGAAAGACAATTTAATTTTTCTAACACCAGCATCACTGAGAAAACATAATTAAAAGCATACTATTAACAAAAAATACAAAGTACCTAGGGATGACTCTAACAACAGCAACAAAAAGTGCAAGTCCTTCATAGAGAAAATATGCTGGAAGAGCCAAGACTCTTCTGAAGAAAAACAAGGTAGAGGGAGTTGTCCTAACATATATAAAAGTTTATTAAAGCTATGAAAATTATGACGGTGTTTACTCAGCACAGGAATATATCAATAGGTAAATAGAACCAATTAGAGAGCCCAGAAACAGAACTGCAACACATCATCAGGGACGCAAAGATGGACTTTTGAATAGATAGCATTGGAAAAACTGGTGTGGAAAAAAAGATGAAATTGGATACCTATCTCATATCAGATGCAAAAAATGAACTAAAAGCTTTTAGAATGCAGTATAATAGAGTATCTTTATAACCTTGGGATTTGGGAGGATTTTGAAAAAATAAAAAAGGCATTGAAAACAGGTCATAAAGGAAATGACTGATAAAAGTAATATTAAAATTGAGAACTTCTGTTTTTAATTGGTGGTTCTTCTAAGCAGAAGGTCACTTAGATTTTCTTCTGTGTTATCTTCTAGAAGTTGTTTAGTTTTGTGTCTTACATTTAGGTCTATGATCCATTTTGAGTTAATGTTTTTGAAACATGTAAGCTCTGTGTCTAGATTCTTTTTTTGTATGTGGTTGTCCAGCATCATTTGTTGAAAAAACTATCCCTCCATTTGAATTGCCTTTGCTCCTCTGTCAAAGGTCAGTTGACTATATTTGCGTGAGTGATCTCTTTCTCTATTGCTTCATCAATACCACACTGTCTTGGTCACTGTAGCTTTCTAGAAAGTCCTAAAGTTGGGTAGTGTCAGTCCTCCAACTCTATTCTTTAGTATTTTGTTGGCTGTTCTGAATATTTTACCTTTCCACATAATTTTCAGAATGAGCTTGTTGATACCCACAAAATAACTGCTGGAATTTTGATCCAGATTATGTTGAATCTATAAAAAAAAACTTTTTTCTTTATAGATCAATTTGGAAGGAATTGACATTGTAATAATAATATAAGTATTCCTATCTGTAATTGTTGGATATCCTTTTTTTACATCTTCTTTGACTTATTTCATCAGAATTTAGTAGCTTTCTTCATGTGGATCTTGTACATATATTTTTATAGTTACACCTATTTCATTTGTTATAAACTGAACTTCATTAAAATTAAAAATCTCTGCTCTGCAAAACAAACTGTTAAGAGAATGAAGTAAGCCACAGACTGGGAGAAAATATTTGCAAAACACATATCTAATAAATGACTTATATCCGAAATATGCAATGCATTGCTGCCAAGTTGATTCTGACTCACAGCAACCCTACAGGACAGGGCAGAACTGCTCTATAGGGTTTCCAAGGAGCAGCTGGTGGATTCAAACTGCTGACCTTTTGGTTAGCAGCAGAGCTCTTAACCACTGCGCCACTGCAGCTCCAAAATATACAAAGAACTATTAAAACTCAACAATAAGAAAACGAACAACCGGTTACAAAATGGGCAAAAAGCCTGAAGTCACCTTACCGAAGAAGATAAGCATATGAAAAGATACTCAACATCATACGTTATTCCAAAAACAACCCAAACCCGTTGCCATCGAATGGATTCTGACTCATAGCTACCCTATAGGACAGAGTAGAACGGCCCCACAGGGTTTCCAAGGAGCAGCTGGTAGATTGGAACTGCCGACCTTTTGCTTAGCAGCCATAGTTCTTAACCACTGCGCCACCAAGGCTCCCACATGCCATTAGGGAATTAAAAGTCCAAACAACAAGATACCATTGCACACCTATTAGAATGGCTAAAATCCAAAACACTGACACAACCAGCTGCTGGTAAGGCTGTGGAATAACGGTAACATTTATTGATTACTGATAGGAATGCAAAATGCTACAGCCAATTTGGAAGACAGTGTGGGAGTTTCTTAAAAAGCTAAGCATAGGTTTACCATATGATCCAGCAGTCACGCTCCTAGTTATTTACTCGAATGAGTTGAAAATATATGTCTACACAAAAACCTGTGCACGAATGTTTATAGCAGCTTTATTCATAATTGTCAATAATTAGAAGCAACAGAGATGCCCAGCCCATCAATAGATGAATGGACACACACACTGTGGTACATCTAAGCAATGGCGTATTACTCAGTGATAAAAAGAAATGATCTATTAAGCTAAGAAAAAACATAATGGAAGAACATTAAATGCATACTGCTAAGTTAAGAAAAGCAGACTTGGTGGCGCAAGTGGTTTGCAATTGTCTGCTAAGCTAAAGGCTGGTTATTCAAACACATCCACCAGCTGCACAGAAGAAAGGCCTGGTGAACTGTTTCCATAAAGATTACAGCCAAGAAAACCCTGTGGAGCAGTTCTGCTCTGTAACCCATGGGGTCACCGTGAGTCAGTGGCTGACTTGAAGGCAGCTAACAACAACGAGTGAAAGAAGCCAAGCTGAAAAAGCTATAAACCCTATGATTCCAAATATAGGACATTATGGAAAAGGCAAAACTGTAGAGATAGTAAAAAGATGAGTGGTTGCCAGAGTTTGGGGGGAAACGGGAGAGGGATGAATAGGTAAAGTGAATTCTTAGGATGGTTGAAACTATTCTTTACAGTACTGTAATGGTGGACACGTGGCATTACATTTGTCAGAACCGGTGGGACTATACAACATAGAGTGAACCCAATGTAAAACATCCACTTTAGTTAACAATAGTGTATCAGTGTTGATTTATCAATTGTAACAAATATACCACAGGAATACAAGATGTTAATAATAGGAGAAACTGTGCTCTAAAAAAAATAGCCTATTGAAACAAAAATGAGAACTTCTTAAGTTGACAACATAAAGACAGCTGAAAGAAAATCTACAACTAGCATATATTTGTAAAACATGTAATTGACCACTGATTTGTATCCAAATATATTGCCTACAGGCAATAAGAAAAAGACAATACAGATTTACAAAAAAAGGGGGGAAGGGACATGAGCAAGCCTTTCAACTGAAAAAGAAACACCTGTGAAAAGATGGTCAGCTTCATTAGTAATCAGAGAAATGCTCATTATAACCACAAAGAATTATTTAAAATGTATTATATATTTTATGTACTTTTTTATATCTATGACATGTTTTACCAGAAAAAAATAAAATGAAATGGAATTGAAACATGTTATTTTACTGTGAAATGATTAATGCTGATAAGTAGTCGGTGATAATTATTATCAGTATTCTATAACTGATGAATTAGAGCGTGGTCTTCACACTGGGGTAACACACCCCTGAGACTCTGCAAAAGTCTCCCAACGGATATTCAGGCAAATGGTAGTTTTAGGGAATCAATTTTTATATCCTCAACTTTACATGTACTTTTTTTCCTAAAATGGTTCTGCTTCAAGAGGCCATCTTGCCTTTCAAAGTCCATGTCCTCCCACTTTTCAAAAGTAAGGCCTATTTCACCCATCCACAATCCCACGGCCAGAACTTCCCCCAGGTATTTCATTGTACAAACAAAGGGATCATTTAAGATTTTGGTGCCTGCAAAGCCTCCTTGGGTGGCACAAATGGTTAAGCACTTGACTACTAGCTGAAAGGTTGGTGGTTCTAACCCACCCAGAGGCACCTCAAAAGACAGGCTTGCTGATTTGCTTTGAAAAGTTCACAGCCTTCAGTTCTACTCTGCACACACGGGAGTCACCACGAGTTGGATTTGACTTGACGGCAACTAACAACAACAAAGCCTCCTTTAATCAAGACACCGAAGTAAGGTTTCTTGTCATTCTTGGAGCATGTGTAGTCTTCTTAAGGACAAACAGTTGTATCAGATATTTGTGGTATTTTAGCCAGATGGGGGTGTTCTGAATTAGAGATATATTGTTGATTGGGATGGGGGGAGTGATGATAATTGTATGTAATGACTTCATCTCTTCCACCACTCTACTATAATCAAAGAATTTGTAAGTCTAGAGAATAAAGCAGAGAATGTTCATAAAAAAATAATTGAAGGCAGCAGTGTCTTATTTCAGGTGACAAACTTTGGCCCGACTTCATGCTTTATTTATTTGCTTTAGATTTATAACTTAAAAGTGAGACAGTTGTCAAAGGGGCACATATTAGCATGCTTCATTGAACCGAAAAATGAGGTCAGACTTTTTTCCTGCCTGAGAGGAAGCCTGATTTGGCTGATTGGTTTGGCACTGAGGACTGGCTTTGCCAATCTGTAGCTCTTTGGTTTTAATGAAAATATATTTAATTCTACAATAAATGTATCAAAATAGACTGTTAGAACAATATTGAAATTAAGATTTCTTTTTTCCTCAACTCTTTCTGCATATTTTGGGTTAAACAAAGCATGTCTCTAAGTAAAAGAAGAGCAAATACAGTAATTTGGTAAGTCTTGAGTCGGAATTGACTCGACGGCAACGGGTTTGGGTTTGTTTGTTTTTCTGGTAAATGCCTTTTTGGTATACCTTCGAGAAACACAGAAGGTGAATGACTCTAATAACTACATTACAATCCTTTGGCAAGTCAGGTGGTTTCCAATTTTGCCTTCAACAAAGTTGCAAGAGGATACCTTCGAGAAACACAGAAGGTGAATGACTCTAATAACTACATTACAATCCTTTGGCAAGTCAGGTGGTTTCCAATTTTGCCTTCAACAAAGTTGCAAGAGGACCTAGTTGAGCTGATAGATCATTAAAATTATTTTTTGATGACATAGCACTATGTAATATTTGTTATACAGCTAGGAAAGCATTCAAGAAGTTGAGTGACATTGTTACAACAAAACTTTTTCATTCTCATGTACTTTTTTATGTGAACAAGATTTCTCAGTGATTAAATCTATGGAAACATAAACAGGAATAAAAATAATACAGAGCCCTGTCTTATTCACACAAAAGTTAGTGTTTACCCATGGACGCATGAACTAATTGAGTGCTGGGAGGAGGGGAAGCCATGTCTATCCCATTAAGAGATGTATTTTGGAATTTTTTTTTTTCTTAATATTTCACGTTTAATATTTTTTCTGAAAATGTATAATCTACTTAATATTAGTTCTAATGACAATTAACCCATTAAAAAATGTAAAAGTTGATTATTATGGTCACAGAAAAAACTTTTAAATCAACTTATATACTTACATAGGTAGATATATATAGACACACACACCGTATATATATACACACACACACACATTTGTCTTACAGAAAAGTATGAAGTATAATTGAGTAACCAATGAAAAATATTGCAAGCACAAATATATTTTATATTAGGATAAAAGTCTGTGAGAAAAACAGATATAAATGCAAAGAGAAAAGGAACAATAGAGAACTTCTGTCTTTTAAAGAGGGTTTTTCTTAGTCATTTTGTAAAAAGATAAATGGTGATACCAAATTATTAAGTTTCAATTTCACAATGTAAATGTAAGTAAGTAATATAAGTTTTACTTGAAGAAGTCAATATTTACAATATTCTAGAATCTTTATGCTTTGTAACTACCTTATGATGAAAAAGTTTAGACAACTTAAAAAGTGTGTGTGTGTGTTGTAGGAAGAGTTACATAGTTAAAAAAAAAAATCTTAGTATCTAATCAAAATTTTGAAAACCCCTTTTAAGAGCAGATGTGCAATTATGTTGTTGCAATTTGTCAGCATTTAATCAGCTTCTCAGATCAAAATTACCAAACAACCTAATTTCCCTTATTTTCAATGTAAATTTATAGTGCTAATATAATTTCTAGACTAAATCCCAACCTGTAGCTACATGGAGAAAAATCCGTGCACATTTGCCTATATGGGAAAAAAGACAAAACATTGGAAATTTAGGAATACGATTTTTATTTTTAAAGAAACTGCTATAGCTTTCAGCCCATCTGTTTAGGGTCCCTTCACCTCACATTAACAGTACCAGATTTGAACTATGCACATTGGTTTAGCTACAAGATCTTGGCGTCCAAGAGTACAGGAGTATGCCAATATATCTCTACAGAAATTACAGGCTAAGTAACGCTGTGTGCACTTACTTCACTCGTCTGTGTCAAAGTGGACAATTGCTGTTTTTATTTTTAATTTTCTTTTTATCCTGGATCTTACACTAATTATATGTCACCGTTCTGTGTATTCAAAGCAGTGTATAGGTGCGTAAGTTGTTGGGGAAGCACCATTATTCTTCGTCATGACGCTGAACTGGGCTGTAGTACACTTAGGACTATGTGGCCCTAAATGAGTTAATGTATCTGCTAAAGTGCCTTTGTTAAGTTCAGGAAATAACTGACTTCAGTATATAAATCTGGCCAAATAGCTTAATTATTTGTGATACCTCTTTTAAGTGTTTGTAATAATCTTGGAGCTAAGTAAAACTTGTGTTTATTTCTTTATAAAGCCAGAGCTTGCTGTTTCAAAACCAGAGATTGGGCTAGATTCATTTTTGGTTTTGCCAAGGCTATGAGCCTCTCATTGAAGTTGCCTGAAAGGTTCAGTCAGACTGGCTTTCCACCAAATGAAACGCAGTGTGCTCTGTACGGTTTTGACCCAGAATCAGGTGAATCTCAGCAGTTTTGGCTGAGCTACACTGTAAAATTTTGGATTTGTTCAAACTTGACACTTCCTGGGAACCCATTCAAACTGAAAGCGGAAAAAGGTTTTGCACAAACTCAGTCCGCGCCAGTTCTGCCAAGTTTCCCACTGCTCTAAGGTTAGTCTACCTTCTGTGTATTTGCATCGAGGGCAAACGGAAATATCCTCATGAATCTCTCATGAGGGATCTTGGTTGAAACAATCTAGACATTCTCCTTTTGCCACCTTGTCCTAAAACACAGAGCCTGTATTCTGTGTTAGTATTAAAATATGTATGATTTTCAATATTGGGGTTATCTTCAAAGGGTTAAGCTTTTGAAACATGACTGTGTGTTTATAGTCAAATGGAGAATATACTGCTACAGCAAGTGGGCTGTTTATGTGGGGATGCAACCTTGTTGCAGAAGGTGATGACCATTTTAAAAATATAAGACTTCCTTTCAGCCTGCAGAAATGGTTCCTTATAGCACTGTCAAATTTTTCATCAAAGTGGTGACATCAGGAAAGTATCATTGAGAAATTACATAATGAATGGAGCTTCACCAGGGGATGAAATTCATATTATTGAATTGCTTAGCGTTTGGACGTCAGACTGACAGCTTCATTTTTGATGCTCATAAGTAGTCATACTTCCTGGCCTAAACTGCCTGGCTTGATAATGTGTTTTGTAGGCTTCTTCTTTTTTTTAGTTCTAAATGCTATCAGTAAAATAGTGCATTCTCTGGGTGAAAAGCCCATGCTTTATATCGTGAAGATAACATGAGTGTATATTACAAAACATAATGAACTTACCTTTCTGCAAAATATAATACATGTAACAAATGCTTTCTACTATCTTAAGAGAGCATATCTGAATGAAATTTCAGAATGATGGTGTATTAGTTTTCTATAGATCTATAGACCAATGGTCTTACACCCTTAACATACCATAGGTGAGAGTAGTATATGTATACGTATTTCTGAAGTAGACTTTAAATAAAAAGCTGATCTGGAGAATTTTCATTTTGTGGGTCTAATTAAAAATATATATAAAGCTCAGCTGAAAATAATTATATACCTAGTTAAAATGATGGAAGGTGAGATGGTTAAAAAAAAGAAAAATAGTATCTGATTAAGAGTCAGAAAAGCTAGGTTCTTCACCATGGCCAGGCATCTTGGGCAAGTTGTATAGTCTGTCTGTATTTCAGTTTTCTTGTTTTCCTATGAGTGAAGTAGACTAGATGATATTTCAAAGCTCCTCTAACAGGCTCTAGCCTAATCCAGGAGGAATTAAAAATATGATCATTACAGAATTTCCACCTTGCCAGTAGTTCTTGGACCCCTGGTGGTACAGTGGTTAAGGAATCCGATGCTAGCCAAATGGTCAGTGGTTTGAATCCATCAGCCACTCCTTGGAAACCCTTTGGGGCAATTCTACTCCGTCCTATACGGTCGCCATGAGTCGGAACTGACTCCCTGGCAACATTTTTTTTTTTTTTTTTTGGTTAATAGTTGTCATCAAACAATTTACGTTCATAGAATCATAGAATATGTAACAGATATTTATTGAGATTTTGCCATGTTTCAACACTGTTCTGAAACATGCACCAGACTACATCCCTACTGCCATGGATCTCATGTTTTGGATAATGTTAGAGGTGGAAGGAGTCTTAAAGATCTTTGTAACAAAAAAACTCTCACTCTATAGATGGTAAGTCTGGAGCCCAGAGTAGTTTATCAATTGCCAAGTGTGGCAAAATAGGGCTGGAATTCAAACCTCCTGATTAGTAACATAGTGTTCTTTCCATTCCACAACCTCTACTTGTGACTGGTGAGGGTAATGAGGACAGGAATAAGGAACACATCCCAAGTATCTAGTAAATGATACAAAGGGAAAAGGAAGACAATTAACAACTAGATCCCATATTTACTTTGACTAGGGCACTGGTGGCACAGTGGTTAAAAGTTTGGCTGCTAACCAAAAGGTCGGCAGTTCAAATCCACCAGCCACTCCTTGGAAACCTCATGGGGCAGTTTTACTCTGTCCTACAGGGTTTCTGTGAGTCGGAATCAACTAGGTGGCAAGGAGTTTGGTTTTTGGTTTTTAGAACAATTAGAAGACTCAGAAATACAGCACTGATTTTTTTGTACCATATTTAGAATTGGTAAAATATGCCCTAAACTTATTGATAAATGGAGTTTTATAAAGCAACTTTGATCTTATTTTCTTCCTCTTGAATGCTGAAGAAGAGTTGGCATGCCCTTAGGTTGTAATACTAGTTCTATCTTGAGCTTGCTCAGTAATATTAAACACCTCAGTTGATCTTTTACATTTTATATATCTGCATAACAGCTCTAATATCACTCACATACAGTGTTAATAAAGTTTGTTTAGGGCTTTTAATAAACTTTGATCTTAGATGAAAGACTTGGAGAGAGTATAAAATTGTCACTACTAGCACTGTTACGATAAATACCCAAAGTAGTCTCATGTTAATTATTTAATATTAGTGAATGATTTCAACCTATCATTGCCCCCAGTTACATTATATTTGAACATCAAACAGTGAAAGGCCAAACCAGCAAAATAGCTGTTCCCTCATTATTCTCTTTAGGCTCTGTTCTTAATTATTTTGCATAGCTGGTCTTCCATAAATGATTTCCTGGAACCCCTTCAGTGTGTGTGTGTGTGTGTGTGTGTGTGTGTGTTTTCTACTAGCACCTTACTGTCTGTCTATATCCACTGCAAAGGCCAGTGGCTTGTTTATTTCATTGCCATCAGGCATTAACCTTATAGTCTAAAGCACATTAATCGTAGATAAACTCACCAGCTTGGAACACTTGGATTCTATGAAGAACTTCTTTTATATCTTCTTTTCAGAGGAATTCCTGCTTTTATCTTTTTTTACTATTATTTCTAACTAAGACTTTGTTTTGCTCTGTAATTCCTTAAAGCTCCTAACTGACATTAGTTTTTTTCATGAAGAAGGCTCTGTTTGTTCTAGAAGTGTAGGAGCTGAGTGATAAGGCAAGGCAAAAGCCAGGGAATTTCCAAATGTATTAGAGAAGGATTAGGGTTTGTTGGACTGGGAATTAGAAGATCTAGTTATGAGTCTTGGCTCTTTCACTTAGCCTCTCTGAGCCTAATTTTTATTACCTATGTAACGGGCCTAATTTCGTCACAAGTAGCTGGGAAGATCAAATGAGATAATCGATGGGAAAGCCCTTTACTAAGTTTTAAAAATGTTCCTCCCTTATGTCTGGCCAGCCACAAAAGCAGTATATGGAATGGAAAGGTTTGACTCTTTAATCAGGATATTTAAATTCTAGCCCTAGTTTTGCCATACTGTTGTGTGCCTTGGCACTCTATGTTATATAAATTTTACATCCAAGAGTAATTTAAATTGTTTTAAGTTTAAGTTCTGAGAAATTTAGATATAGAGCCCTTATTTGATAGTCTTAATCATTTCAGTTCAACAAGCCTACCCCAGATTTGTTCAGGCTAGAGTTAGGACCCAGTATTTCTTAAAGTCCTCTAGATGATACTGATGTGTAGCCATGGTTTCGAGTCACTGATTTAGGTCGTTTTTGATGTGCCCTTAGAGAATGTGCCTTTACAGTCCATCTCCAGAGCTTGCATTGCTCTGCCTTCATGTGTGTTAGATTCAGTCCTATTCATTTCCACTGATTTAATTTCATGTCTTTTCTACTGATGCCATCATGTCTTCTTTCACCAGTATTTCCTATTTCTAATCTACCCAACAAAACGGTAAGATTCTTTCTCAAGTTTTGTTTTCCTTAATTTTCCGAGAATCTTGAACAGCTTAATTTTAGTCTCTTCCTAAAATTTTAATTTGTCAGACCTGACTTCAAGGGCCAGTTTGGCCAGTCATGAGTCCACCAAATGACCAACCTGATTTTAACAAATTCTAACAAATTGGCCAATTCACGAATATAGTATCTTTGCAAACTATATGTATAACTTTAAAAAATACCTTTTTTTCTTTTTTTGTAAATTAGTATATTGGGCAAATTGGCCATTTAGTCAATTAGCTTTTGACATATTGACTAAAATTATGGAAACTGCCTCTCTTATACCTCTTTCTCATTTTTCCACTTACGACTTTTGCATTAATCCCTTCTGTTCCATTACCTTTCGTTTATTTCTCCATCTAACGTGTGACAGCCAACTACTCTGTGCAAAGGACAGTATGAAGCATGGTCCGTTCAAGGCAGCAAAAGACAGATACCTCATGAAGCCCTATCAAACTTCATATGGGACTCTACAAAAGTGGTTTGGGGAGGCTCACAGGGAGGAGAAATTTGCAACTAAAAGGATGAATGGATTCTGAGAGGTGATGTAAAAGGTAGAGAGCTTTCCAGGGGTAGTTTAACCCTCAGTTTACCATCAGGTTCATTGGATCCAATGTGGGTTTGTCGATTTCTTTTGGTAAGATTGATTTTCTTTTGTTTTGTTTACTTTTACTCTTTTTTCAAGGTTTTCCAAAGAAAAAAGTTTTCCTTATTTTTTAAGCAGACCAAAATTCATTCTGTCTTGTAAAATACCGTATGGGTATATTGCACCCTGTTATAAACCTAAGATCCATAAGGAGATGTTGGTGATCTGATTTTATTGAAACATGTTGCTTTTTCATCATCCTAGGAATTATTGTATCATTACTTATCAATTGTTCCCAACAATTGTGAAAAGATTAAAATTATATGATGATAGAATAATGGAATCACATAAGAAGATGTTATAATAGTAAAATAAACCTAAATCACCATATTACATAATCCTTCAGTTTTCTTACTGTGTTAAAGTATTTCAAGTATATCAGGAACAGTGTGGGATCTGGGATCTGACCCTATAGGCCAGCTAGCAAGTTAGCCTGCCACAGTTTCGATGCTGCTGGCAGAAGGCACAAGACACAGCGCAGCAGGCAACATGAGCTTCATATCTGCATTGGTTCTCTGTGTCTCCTCCCTCCCCACCCCCTCTACTCTCATAGGGGCAATGCGAAGGCAGGCCCAGGTGAATGTTGCACACATAGTGAAACTGTGTGACGGCTGAGGAAACTCCTGATTTTATAAAGAGAGCAACAAGCAAACCTACCCAACCTTTAACCCAGAAGGAGATACTATCTCTTATCTTCCAAGGCTGTTTGCTGTACAGGCATCATTGAGGAGGTAGTCAGGACCAAAGCTATCACAAGATGTGAGCAATGCCATGGAGAAGTGTCTTCCAACAATGTAGTGAATCATCTTTCAAGAAGGTATAGTCTTTTTTTTTTTTTTTTTAACTTTTATTGAGAATTCAGAATTTAAAAAAATTTTTTCCCGTAATAACAAAGAAAGGAGACTGTCAGAGGAAGGCATTTCACAGTTATTAGATGAATCAGAAGTTGATTATAAAGAGACAGTGGCACTCTCAGCTCTAATGATGATGGTGAAATTGATTGTATAAGTAAAATATCAGATTATGAGCCTTCACGTGGTGATATCCTAGATGAATTTTCACGAACTCAAGAATTATTTCTGAGGACGACAAAGGAAATAAGGTACATGCAGTTAGTCATTCAACAGGACTTCAACAGCCAATATTTTGCAACAAGAACCTGGACCAGCCCATTTTGCTAAGAGATGTGTCATAGTATTCTTTTAAAATTTACTTCATGTGGTTCATAAGTGGGCAAATGTTGAAAACAAGTGTGTATACAAAACGGATTAGAAGAAAAAAGATGATACAGAAATGAAAATTTTTAATTGGATTCATTATTCTAATTCACGTTTATAAATCTAAAAATGAAAAATCTTGCAAAGAAGTAAAGAAGAAGGTCTTCTCAAACTAAATTAGGAGCTGTTAAGGTTTTCAAAAGTGTTGTGTTTTAAAGATGCAAGTGCAAGAAAAACAAAAGTAATAATAAGCTAGAATTCATTAGAAATATATTTGAAATCTAGAATCAGTATTTACAAGATGGGTATTTTTCAAATTGGGGAATACCAGGTTAGCAGTTTGTTGCATTTATATCTTCAAAACCATATATCTTCAATATGGGAATATGTTTAAATTATTATTAACTTTTTGAATGAAGCTCTTCTTTGCTATGCATTTATTTTTCTCTAAATTATTCATAAAATAACTAATATTTTTTTAAATGCCCACTGGTTCCACGTAGTAAATGGGTGGTGATGACATATTTTACTGACAGACCACAGGTTAAGCAAAAGTACATTGTTGTGTTCCAGGTTCTGGGAGCAAACTGCCATTCTGTATTCCCATCATTAGGTTTATTTGGTTGGTTTTTATAAATGAATTTCCTGTGGTTCCCAGAGTGTGCAAATTGCATCTAACTTTCTCAAATGATATAACGGTACATCTGATAGATTCAGTTCTCACTGATCAGTAGTTACTTTGTATTTCTAGGAACTTCCATTTCTTATAATTTTAAGAGGGAGAGAGCACATGTATTTAAAGCACCGCTCTGCATGACATTAAGAGATGTACCTATGTCTCCACCTTCTTTGAAATAATATAGAGCAAAGTTCTCACCATTGGCTTACAACTGATGTCAGAGGGAGTGGGTAAAGCAGATGAAGCAACATAAAATATTCCAAATTTGGTCTTTCTACCTAATATGTTCCATGAGTGCTGTCTTAGAATGTACCCCAAGAAAACATGGAGAGTGGGAGTCCTCAAAGAAAAAGTAGAATACCATTCTAACTTAATATGATCTTTTTGTTATAAATTTACTATTTCATTTGGAGTTTACTCCTAGAACTCTTTACATACCCATATTCACTTGACAGCACATAGGATCATTCTTGATCAAATATAAATCATCTGCTTTGTCACACTGTATATATGCATGTGTATATGTATCTATGTATATATATACGTGTAGATGTGTGCATGTGTGTGTGTATATATATATATAAAATATTGCACCAAGTTACCGGATAGCTGAGCAGTAGTGGTAGCACCAAATTCAATAAATATTTATTTAGTAGCTATTGTGTGTTAACACTGCAGATATGGAGAATGTAAGTGAGACATAGTTCCTAAACTTACGAGTTCTCAATTTAATGGGGAAAAAGCTGGTTAAATTAGAATTACATTATAATGTACAGAGTTCTCTCTATTGCCCTAATAATTTAATTTCACTAAGAAACTCAAAGACTAGCCTTGAACTAAATCTGATCAGCTTCAGCACAATGAAGTCTGATGGAGTGATGTTATAGATTCAATTTACACATAAGACCAGTGCCGTTGAGTTGATTCTCATTCATGGCGACCCCGTGTATGTCTGAGTAGAAGAACTGTGCTCCATGGCATTCTCAAGGGCTCGTTTTTTTTGGAAATAGAGATCACCAGGCTTTCTTCCGAGCCGCCTCTAAGTGGATTCAAATCTCCAACCTTTCAGGTGAACCGTAGCAGCTGAACACATTAGCCATTTGCACCACCCAGGGACTCGAATTTACACATAACCCGTTGCTGTGGAGTCACGGGTGCTTAATAATTGCTTGTTGACTGAAGGAAAGACAGAATGTCCTATCCAGTGTCTGTGAGATAAGATTCTGTGAAATCCTGCTTAATTTTTAGGGTATCGTGTGTTTTGGCTATTTCTTGGTGTTTTTTTATTGTTTTGTTTTTAATGTGTCTAGTAAAGGCTGCAGAACTTGTTCGTTTTAGTTAAATATATTAAAATGAAGTGGAGGAAGAGGGGCCTAGCTTCAAAATTTCAACTTTTTGGCAAGACCAGGCCATTATCATTCTAACTGCCAGGCTACAAAGCTTCACTGATGTCCAGTTGCATGAATGCATGGCTTTCATTTGGAGGAAAGGGCAAAACAAACAAACAAAAAACTTTCTAGCAAGTGAAGTTTCAGGAAAACAATTGGTTGTGGCTAATGTCAGATGATCTTTGCTCACCAAATAACATTGTCAGTGTATCATACTCACTAGCTTTCAGGGTCCATCTTTCTCAGCCAATGGCTGACAGTGCAGAAACTGGCTGACTTTATTTAAAAATACATATTTGCCCTCACATAGGCCCCATATGTCCCCTCTTGCCCTTCCTGTTTGGTCATTCAGGACATAGTTTAACAGAGCACCTCAAACATAGTTCACCTTTAGCATTACTTCTTTAGATGAGGTGCCTGGCAAAATGTACTGCTATAACTTCAAATTATTGGTACATTTAACTAAGAATGGCCTGTCCACAGGGATTCCTTAAGAGATAGTTGAGTTGAATTTTCCATGATCTTAAAATACACCTGAAGGTCTCAGGCTCTGTCTGTTTTAGCAGCAGTTAGTCAGGAAAGTGTTTTGTACAAGAGCCAAAAGAGATTTCTAAATATTCAAAAAAGGATTAATAATGAAAGCAGACTTTAAAAGTATAGACAGAGTTGATCTCAGTTATTTTTAAATGAAGTCTCAAAGCCACAATGATAAAAATAAAATACTTTGCTTGATTTCTATTTAGATCTGATCTTCCTGTCACCAGAAGCTCATCCATATAGGGGGATTAACTGTTCACATGCTCTTTCAACATCCAAGTGCTATGTGTGGAGTAATGGAAAATGATTCATTTGTTCTGTCATCCTCTTTGAGAACACAGGACATCTCTTAAAAAGAAAATAGCCCTTTATTCTGAGAAAATAGAAGATTGATTGTGTTTACCACACTAAGGTACTTTAGCTAAATTAGCCCGGACCCTGCCTCACCCAGAACAATTATCATACCTTCTCAGTGTTCTGTATCAGGACCCTGTGTTCAGTGTTAAATATGGAACAGACTGATGTGATGGCCTCTTCTAGCATGTCTTGAGGCGTTTTGGCAGGAGGATTGCAGGATTTGAGAAAATGATTAGCATTCCTCAGTAACTGCCTGTGTCATCTGTCCCCATCATTACGTAGCTTGACTAAGCCCCTGTCAACTGATCCACGGGAAGCAGCTTGCTCTTCAGGTCATTGACTTCCTGCCCCACCTCATCAGGCTCACAAAACAATTTTGTTCTCATCGCTGCTCTAACTCGGTCTAGACTGTTTAATTCAGCTTTACTGTCTCCTCGTTTTTCTTCCAGTTATGTTTTATTTAATTAATTCCTTAAATTTGAGGCTAATTAGAAGTATTTTGTCCCTCAAAAATGCTCGGTTTTAAAACTCTATCTTTAAAAAATAATTTTTGCCTTATTTTCCTTTCCACAATATTCCTAAGCTCTAAACTTGTCTTTTTTTTTTTTTTTTTAACTGTGGTAAATATGTAGCAAAACCATTGTCATTTCAGCATTTTTTTTACATGTACAATTCAATGATATTAACTATGTTCATCGTGTTCAATAAATGTGTCTTTATCTTTGTGATGAGAAGATTTTTTCATAAAGCTAAAATTCATTGTGTGCGATACCATGTGCTCAGCGCTGGAAATATATGAATCAAAGATAATCCTGCCTTTAAGGAAGTTGCAGTCTACTGAGAGACAAGTAAACACAGTTATGAGATGATTAGATACTTGATAGGAGACAGGAAGTGCTAAGGATAGGCATTTAGCCCAGGCTTTAGGGAAGAGGTTTATTGAATAATAACTATTATTATCATCTTAATAATAGCTAGTGTTTGAGTGCTTACTTGCTGCCAGGCCCTGCTCTAAGTCCTTTACACATGTTAATATGTTTGATCCTCATGCTGTCTCTACGTGATGGGTATTATTATCGTATCTATTTATAGATGAGGAAACTTAGTCCCAGTGCAGAGGGATCCAGGAATTTTCCTAAGGGCAAGCAGCCAGTAGATGACTAATCCAGGATTTGAACTCAGACAGATTGCCTTAAGAACCCATGATTTTAACCAACTTAGAGAAGATGGTGGCTAAACTAAATTTTGCAGAATTGGTGAGCTAGGTTAAGAAGTGTATAGAGATGTTGTATGAGACCACTATTATAAGAACTCAAGAAATAGTTTAAACAGAGAAGAATATATTATTTGATGCCTATGAGAGTGGGGAGGGAGGGAGGGAGATGGGTATTCACTAATTGGATAGTAGATAAGGACTATTTTAGGTGAAGGGAAAGACAAGACACAATACAGGAGAGGTCAGCACAACTGGACTAAACCAAAAGCAAAGAAATTTCCTGAATAAACTGAATGCTTTGAAGGCCAGCATAGCAGGGGTGGGGGTTTGGGGACCATGGTTTCAGGGGACATCTAGATCAATTGGCATAATAAAATCTATTAAGAAAACATTGTGCATCCCACTTTGGAGAGTGGCACCTGGGGTCTTAAATGCTAGCACGTGGCCATCTAAGATGCATCAATTGGTCTCAACCTACCTTGAGAAAAGGAGAATGAAGAACACAAAAGACACAAGGTAATTATGAGCCCAAGAAACAGAAAGGGCCACATAAACTAGAGACTACATCAGCCTGAGACCAGAAGAGCTAGATGGTGCCCAGCTACAACCGATAACGGCACTGACAGGGAGCACAACAGAACATCCCCGAAGGAGCAGGAGAGCAGTGGGATGCAGACCTCAAATTCTCATAAAAACACCAGACTTAATGGTCTGACTGAGACTGGAATGAGCCCAGAGGTCATGATCCCCAGAGTTTCTGTTGGCCCAAGACAGGAACCATTCCCAAAGCCAACTTTTCAGACGGGGATTGGACTGGACTATAGGATAGAAGATGATACTGGTGAGGAGTGAGCTTCTTGGATCAAGTAGACACATGAGACGATGTGGGCAGCTCCTGTCTGGATGGGAGAGGAGAGGGCAGAGGGGTCAGAAGCTGGCAAAATGGACATGAAAATACAGACAGTGGAAAGAAGGAGTGTGCTGTCTCATTAAGGGGAGAGCAACTAGGAGTATATAGCAAGGTGTATATAAATTTTTGTATGAGAGACTGACTTGATTTGTAAACTTTCACTTAAAGCATGATAAAATTTTTTTAAAAAAAAAGTATGTAGAGAACATTCTAGACAGATGGACCTTCATGTGCATATGGCATGAAGCTTTGAGGAGAGCAACAAAAGTCTGGAATAACCTTTGTGGCAATAGAACCAGAAGCTAGTTAGCAGTATTTGTTGTTGTTGTTGATCTTAGTTGCCACTAAGTGGACTCCAACTCATGACAGCCCCATGTGTTACAGCATAGAACTGCTCTGTAGGGTTTTCTGGACTGTAATCTTAACAGAAGCAGAATGTCAGGCCTTTTCTTGCATAGTACCTCTGGGTGGTTTTGAGCCACCATCCTTTAGGTTAGTAGTCGAGCACTAACCATTCGCGCCACCTGGAGATGGCAGTATTTTGAAGACGGGAACTTGCAAAGTCATTTTGTTAGGCTAGCTATAAAGTGCAAAATGAAAAAGCAAGTTCTTTTCCTGCTTTTGGAAGTTTCTGTCCTGAAAGTACAAAATGATATTTAGAGTTGGGCATTTGATGAGGCAAACACCCAAAAAGTCAAAAATGTCTTTCCTTCCTGTTTTTCTTACACAATCACTAGCTTTGCTTTCTGCCATAGAAGAGTGAAGGTTTTTCTACCCAACAGGTGCTTTTGGGTAAATACTAATCCCTAGAATCCTATATCAGATTTTCTGGTTTTACTTTCTCTTTATAAAAACATTTTTCATACTCTTCTCAAACTTTCAAGCCTAAAGTCAGATCTCAACCTACTATGGGAAGAAATTAAAGTTATAGTGAACTAAAGCTAGAGCCAAAAGGCCTCATAGAGATTTTCAAATACCACTTTCCCATTTTCCTGATTTGGAAACTAAGGCCAATGGGTTAAATGATTTCTCCAAGTTCATACAACTGGTTGTGGCAAAGCCATAACTTTGATCTCTTAATTTCTAGTCACTGATCTTTTCCACAATATCACCTTGCCTATCCTCTAGCAATAAAAAAAACATAGGCTACCAAAAAAAAATTTTTTTTAATGTGATTAGAGAGACCATTTTGTGGTCTTTAGGGCATTTTCAGAAGTTTATGGTCAAATGTATGTTCTTGTGTTGTAGAGTAAAGCCAGAGACTTTTGGGGTCCACCCTTGGCTTTTTGGGGATTCAGCTCCTTCTCCCAATAAATGTCTCATCCAAACGGCCTCCCTGAGGTGGATCTCGGAGTTTCTGCTTCTTAGCAAGACCTTCTCACAGCCTCCCAAGCTTCCTAAGTTCTTCTCTTGGGAGTCCTCTGACAGCGTTAGGGATGAGGGCTGACAGTCTGTTCTTTCACTACTTCCAGAATGATCCTTTTGAGTGTAAACGAGAACGTGTCACTGTGAGAACCTTCTGAAGACCTTCCATCTGATTCAGATATAATCCGAGCACCTTACTGTGGGTAAAGGGCATCTTTGACCTCGTCTTGTAGTGCTCTCCCTCAGTTCACTCCTACCCAACCACACCTGGCTCACACAGACCCCTCCTTCGGGCCTTTGTCCTTAGTTTATTCTGTTCCAAATGCTTTGTGCCAGGGATTCTCGTGACATACTCCCTCACCTTCTTCTGCTCCAAGGCCGTGTTATCAGGAGCAGCTGTCACTGACCATGCTATTCAAATTAACAACCTGTCATTCCCTGCCCCCTTCTTCAAAGCATGTATGACAACTTGAAATATTATGTATTTGTTTCTTCCCACTAAAATGTAAGCTCTGTGAGGGCAAACATTATGTCTGCCTTTTTGTTCACCCCTAGAACAGTGCTGGATATATAGTAGGCATTCAGTGAATATTTGCAGATTGAATAAATGAATGAAAACCTTTTAGTTTATTGAATGGTATTCATTTGTTAAAGAAACATTTAATGAATACTTCTTCTATGGCAGGCCTGGGCTGGGTGCTAAGGATATGGTGAATAATAAAAGTTATCCCATCAGTAATTAGATTAATGGATATACTGAGGGGTAGATAGATGGATAAAGAAATACAGCAAAACGTTACTAGTAGAATGTAGGTGGTGGGTGCATCTGTGATTAAATTGTATGTATGCTCGAAAATGTTCAGAATGTGTGGGGGTGGGAGAAGCGTTAACCAGATGAGGAGATTGTAGAGGAAACATTTCCACCGAGGGCACAGCATGTGCAGAAATAATTTATGCGTCATTGTGTTTCTATTAACATTTATGTTTTGGATGATAGCTATAGAATAGTAAATGCATTTCTAAATAGTGGACATTGTTTTAATTAAGTTTGCTTTGCATCTGCTTCGTACTCTTGACTAGTTTTTTTTAGCAGTAATTTAGATTGTCACTGACCTATTCCCTATTTGAGAATTACCAGAGTTGGGAGTGCCTCGCAGCTTCAGTATTTTTTTAACACCTGATATTTGGAAAGTACTTGACAATTTTCAATGTACTTTCACATTCAGTATCTTACGTGGTAAGAGCCCTGGTGGCCCAGTGGTTAAGAGCTTGGCTGCTAACCAAAAGTCTGGCAGTTTGAATCCACCAGCCGCTCCTTTTAAACCCTGTGGGGCAGTTCTGCTCTGTCCTGTAGGGTCGCTATGAGTCAGAATCGACTGGACAGCAACAGGTTTGGGGTTTTTTTTGGCTTATCTTTCTTGATAATCACAGCTACCCTGTGAGTGTAGGATAATAAAACCCAGCATAATTTATCCTCATTTTGCAAGTAAAAGTCTTCAGTTTAGAAGAGCAAGGCAACATGACATTCCTCAAAACAAAAAATACTAGTAAGTAACATTAGAAGAACTAGAAGCCAGACCTTATAATCTCCATTTCAGCATACCTTCCACTGCTCACCATTGTTCTTCATGAGCCAGGTTGAAACACCTATCTGGGACCAGCACATCTAGAAGCATAGCTTCTTTACCTGTCACATTGGAAGAAACTGTTAGACTCAATCTTTTCCAGGAAGGCCTTGCTTATACTGGTTCCCTAATATTAATATGTAATCATATATATACATATGTACATATATATACGTGTATATGTATACATATATATATACACATATATATAGGGTCACTTTTTTTTAATCAACTTGATGACAATGAGTTTTTTTGGATTATATATATATGTATGTAGGTATGTATATTGGCAAATGCTCTTAAATTTCTTTCCTTTGTGAGTACATTTTTTTAAGTTTATTTACATTTAATTTTTTTTTTAATTTTTATTATACATTTAATTTTGAGAAATAAGTGATTTCACAGAGATTAAATAGGTTGTGGAACTGGAGACCCTTCTTGTAGAGCAATCCTAGGGCTTAATTCAGTAGTCAGCACACAGAACACTAAGGTAGTCCTTATGTGTCTTTGTATATTGTTTTGTTATATCAGGAAGTGACAAGAATGATATTTAATGAGAGTAAAGAATCTTTAAAGAGCACTGATGGCACAAATGGTTAAGTGCTTGGCTGCTAGCAGAAAGGTTGGCTGTTCAAACCCACCCTGTGGCTCCATGGAACAAAGACCTGGACATCTGCCCCCATAAAGATTACAGCCTAGGAAACCCTATGGGGCAGATCTACTTTGTCATGTGAGGTTGCTGTGAGTCGAAACCAACTTGACGGCACCCAACAACAAAGAATCAGTAGGGAAAGACTTTTATTTCTTCTGTCTTCCTTTCTTCTTCAACACATTCTTGGTATTTTCTTATATAAAAAAAAAAAAAATCCCGAAATTAGTTAAACTCATTTGGAGAAAATACTGCGTCTGTTTAAGCTAATAATAAGATCATAGGTCGACCATAACATAATTTGGTAATGTCTAGAGATAAGAAAGCAACAACCTGGAATGGCAGATTCTGTCTGTTTTATTTAATGCTTCCCTTAAAAGAGTAACTGAATGAGAATCAGAAAGTCTCCTCTCTCCAGGTTTTCCAGAGAAGATATGCCACTTATTCTCATATTTTATAAATTCATACTTCTTAAAGAAGATCTTCTACTATTTTGTATGAAAATGGTGTTATATGAAGGCAAATAGAATTCGTTGTTGACAAAAATTCTAAAAGCAGTCCAAATGTAGTTAGGTGTTTGTATTTAACAAGGCTTATGTACTCTCTTACCCAAGACATACATGAACTCTTCTAAGTGGGTCTCTGAGTTTCAGACATCTCTTAAAGTACACAGTCTGGAAATAGAGCATTCTTTTGCTACTCCAACAAAGCCACACAACTTTGAGCACCGGGGCTCTTTCAAGAATGTACATCAACAACATTACTTTGCCTGCTTATTCTCTGCTACTAGTTTGGTTCTGGTGAGTGCCTCATACAGTCTGGATGAAAACAGGTCCTATGAAGCTGATACAGCTGTGCTGGAGAGAGTCAGCACAAGTGAAAAGGCACACAGTCTACCCTTTTATGATCTCACCCTTCGCCTCCTGAAAATGTGTTTACTTAAGTCCTTTTACCAACTTTCAGCCATTTGTCAGGAAAGGTTTGCAGCGGATCTCTTTCCAAATGAAATAGAAATGCATTTTTGAACCCAAATAAAGTGCTTCATAACCTTGTTTATTTAAAGTCTGTGTGGTGCCAAAAATACACATTTTTTTTTTAAATAAGAAGATAGCATCCCTTTTAATTTATGTGCCATTTCAACCCCAAAACACATATGATTTCATAGTACTATAAGAATGTGGTAATTGTAATATGTTGATAAGGAAATAAATTATGCATTTTTACAGTCAAAGAAAAGTATATTAAAAATATACCCAAGGTTAAATCTATTCTTTAAGCTTTCTGTACCGAAGACAAGAATCTAAAAATTGCAACCCATGCCTCTTTCTAATTCTTAATTACTGCTAATTATATTGTCATTCTGTGTTATTCAGCTGCCCTGTAGTCTGAAACACAGGAATGACTAAGCAAAAAATGTACTATGGAGCATTACAAACTGCTCAACCCTACAGTGGTTAGGTTTGTGATGAGGATTTTGGAATGGTAAAATTGGCAGTTGTTCTTTGCATTGTCCACAGAGATCTGAACGTACCTGTAGGTGCAACACAGGGCCTGATAGACAGGACTTCTGAATTTCATTGTTGTTTCTACCACTTGATCTTGCCTTTACCCTAGAGAAAATACGTAAATGAAATAGCGAATTTTTAATTCTGGGTTTTTAATAAAGTAGTCGATATTGATTCAGTGGGTTGGTTAGAACATGGTAGTTCGGCTTTGTCGTCATTCAGCTAATATTTATTGAAGCCCTTCACATGGGCCAGATAGTGTGCTACACTAGTTATGAAAGTTATGAGCATATTTTTTAAAAAAGTGTGACTGAGGATCATAAAACTCATACTTAATGTCCTCTAGTAACAGAAAGACTATCCAAACCCCTTTTCTGCATATTCACGCTTAAATTGGTGGTCCTGAGCAAGGACTCTTCAGCACAGAAGGTGGAATTCTTTCTAGGTTCATCCTAACACTTTTCCAGAAATAAATCTGTCAAAGGCATATCTTTAAAACTCTAGTTGCTAAAAGTTGATAGCTAGAGAGGGGTTAAGAATTTCAGATTTTACAAAAGCTGTTACAGCTTCTGGTTGATATCTAGTCCTTCTTAGATGGTGATTTGCCATGAAAAAAAAATTAATAAGAACATTACCGTTTCTGCATTCAGACCGCCTGGTTTTGCATCTCAGATTTGCCAGCACATGACTTTAAGAAGGTTACTTATGCTCCGGTTCTCAGTTGCCTCATCTGTGTAATGGAGATACCAATAGTATCTACCTCAGACAGTAGTGTGAGAATTAGTATGTGTATTCGAAATTGAATTACATTTTTATGGTTTAGACTTTTGTTGTGCTACTAAACAGGATTAGAATTAACTGATCATTTGCTTTAACAGTGAAAGGAAGTCCAGCTCTTCAATGCTCTGAGATAGCACAGTATTGCATGCAGACATATTGGTGCTTTGTGAGATAAAATCTTGGTAATAAATTTTCTTTGTTTTCAAATTTCCCTCTATGAAACTTAGTATCTTGTAACATTTTCCGAAGAGAAGCCATCTTTAAACTTTTTAAGAGCATTTTAATTAAGGAGTCCTGGTGGTACAATGGTTAAAGCAATCAACTGCTAACCAAAATATTGGTGATTGGAAACCACCAGTGGCTCTGAGGGAGAAATGGTTGCTATGAGTCAGAACTGACTCGACGGCAGTGGGTTTTTGTTTTGTTTTGTTACTTAATTCTTCTAGAAAATTGAATTAAGAAAATTAAAGACAAGTTAAGTAATTAACTGTCATTTGCTGGTGCCATTATTGAATTAAACTTGAAAACTTGCTCTCGTACTTCTAACAGCAGGGACTTATTTTCCCATTTAAAACATTAAATAACGTAAGGCAGGAAAATTTAACCAACTTAAAAAATTAACAGTTTCCCTAATTCTGTACTAGGAATCGTGCCCCCAGGAACTAACATGTATAAGTCCTCTTGGCATCTCGGATGTCCAACAAGCTATTTTAGGCTATTTATCTGTAAACTGATCTTGTCTCTCTAGCACTGTTAGCTTTTGGGGAACAGCGAATTTGAAATCACATATAATGTGACAAGGCTGTAATCACAGAACCCCAGCCAATCTCACATTAAGAAAAACAAAAACTGGAGTTTAAACATACATGTACATATTCTCAAGTCTATAGGCCAAAGTGGTGGTTTTAAGCAAGCAAACTTAACACTGAGAGAGAATGAGAGAGAAAAGAAGGAGGAAGAGAAGGAGAAAGAAATAAGGAGAGAAGAGTCAGAAAATAAGTATACTCCAAAAAATATCACGGGATCATTTTTATGAGATCTGAGATGCAGACAAGCCTGGACTCATTTCCTTCACTGTTATTGCAGATTCCCTAGAAATCTTAACATTTCTATATGTAATTTCCTTAAAATAAGTAGAAATAATTTTTTTTCCTTGTATATTTCTTACATCTTTTGCAGATGCATTTTTCTCCCACCAGTAAGTTAAAGACTCCTCAAAAACAGAAAATGTGTGTTCTCTGTCCTGTGGATCTCTCTATGACATCTAGATACACATTTGTTGTTAATTGATTGACTAGAATATAAGGATGAAGAGAAAAATCATGTGTACTAGAAAGTATTTCTGATAGGAATATATTTAGAGGTAACACATAAATGGAATATAAAATAAGTCAGAAATGAGATAGGTAATGAGAAAGTGTGAAGATCTGTTAATCACTGCACTTAACCCTTTCGAGAACCAATTATTTTCTGCTTTGAAGTTTTTGTTGATACTACGTGTTTTCATTAACGGAAGCATGCTGAATCATTGAGTGTTGCTGAATATTTGGTAGGTAGTATGGATTTTCCCCCCACCAACAATCCTACTCTCCAAGTTCGAAGGGACATAGGTGGTTCCCCTAATTCTACCCTGCAGGCATCCCCTAGAGTTCAGAGGGACCATATAGTCTCCCAAAGAAAATTTTTCAAAATTTCTTTATTTCCTACCAAAAATCCACACACCTCATACAACACCCTGTAGAAGCTGTAGCTTGTGGCACACGGTCGGTTTTTCAGTTCCAAACAGTCATAAAGACCCCTGCCTTGCGGCAGCATGCGCTATCAGTGGGAAAGCAGCTTCCCGGTGAACCCGAAAGGTGGAAAAAGTGGATAGACAACTGTATATCCCAAAGGTCATAAAAGAAGAAGCCAAGGAATTTTTCAAGGTTTACTCACACAAAAAAGTAGCTGCTTGAATATGTATCCCCAAACATAATAAAAGAGGCAAAATAAACTGGTATTTGAGAACATTCAAGAAAAAAATGTTTTCATGCAGTCACCTGGCTGATCGAAAATTTTAAGCAAAAATATTTGCATAGCATGCCAGTTTTAGAGTAGGGAAAGATCGTTTGCTTATTCTAAGAATAAAATTAATTTAACATGCTTAACCTAGGTTCAGAGGACCACTGCTGAATGAGAAAAATTAATGGGATGAAAAAAGAGAAATAAAGTTTTAAAACTATAAGCCTATTAGCACCTGTATTTTTGAAGAGGGTTGTATTCAATGCATAAAATTTTGGTTTAAAATTATTGGGGCGTTGCTATGTATTTTATTGTTCAAGGGCCAATACGATTCTTGAGAAAATCTATACTTTTATTATTTAAATGATTATAGCGTATATGGTTGATAAATCCATCTGTTCTCCTAAACCCGGAGCCCTGGTGGTGAAGTGGTTAAGAGCTTGGCCGCGAATCGAAAAGGTTGGCAGTTTGAATCCACCAGCCACATCTTGGAAACCCTATGGGGCGTTCTACTTTGTCCTATGGGGTCGCTATGAGTCAGAATCGACTTGATGGCATGGTTTTTTTTTTTGTTTGTTTTCTCCTAAACCTACAGGTTGTGGCCTATGTTAAGAAACATTTATTTTGATGCATCTTTCCTACATATGAAAGAAATTTAAATGTAGCCATTTAAAATATATGGCAGTTGAAGTTAGCATAGGAGCACATGTGGAAAGAAGACTAACAATAATATAAATGTAAAGCAGAAGGAACAAAATACTAGCTCCTTTAAATGGACCTTGAAAAAATAAGAGTTTATGAACTTGAAGACAGTACATATAACTTCTAATTTCAAATTAGCAAAATAAGGGTATTATGGATTGAATTGTGTCCCTCAAAAATTTGTGTTGTAAATCCTAACCTCTAAACCTGTGGTTATAATCCCATTTGCGAATGAGTTGACTTTGTTATGTTAATGAGGCAGGATTAGTATAGTGTTTATCTTGAGTTAATCTCTTTTGAGATATAAAAGAGATTAAATGCAAGATAACATGGAGAGACAGTGTAAGAGAGATGCCAAGCCACATGAAGACTGCCCAGTTGTGGAAGCTAAGAAAAGACAAGGACCTTCCTCCAGAGCTGACAAAGAAAGAAAGGTTTCCTTTAGAGCCAACACTCTGAATTTGGGCTTCTAGCCTCCTAAGCTGTGAGAAAATAAACTTGTTGGTTAAAGCCACCCACTTGTGGTATTTCTATTGTAGCAGCACTAGATAACTAAGACAGAATTGGTACCGAGAAGTGGGAGTGCTGCTCTAACAGATACCTAAAATGTGGGATGGTTTGGGAATTGGGTAATGGGTAGAGGCTGGAAGATCTTTAAGGTGCCTAATAGTAAAAGCCTAGATTGCCTTGAAGAGACTGTTGGTAGAGTTATATACATCAAAGGCAACTCTGGTGAGGGCTCAGGAGGAAGTGAGGAGAGCTATAGAGAAAGTCTCTGTTATCATCTTAGAGAACATATATGATGCTGGCAACAGAATATCGCTAGAAATGGGGGTGTTCAATGTGCTTCCGGTGAGGTCATAAAAGAAAATGGTGCACATGTGATTGGACAGTGGAGGGACGGTGATGCTGGTTATACAGCGGCAAAGAACCTGTTTGAATTATATTCCAGTGTTTGGGGGAAGGTAGAATTTGTACATGATGAACTTGGATATCTGGCTGAGGAGATTTCTAAGCAAGATCTTAAAGGGTCCACATGGTTTCTCTTTGTCACTTATAGTAAAATGCAAGAGGAAAGAGAAGGACTTAACAATAAGCTGTGCAAAATGAAAACAAAATTTAAAGATTTGAAAAATTCTGTTCTACAAACAAAGGACACGTGTCCTAGGATGTTCACCGAGAACATGGCTACACAGGCTTTTGATAAAGAGATTAAGGACGTGACTGAGAATTAACCAACTACCAAAACAGAAAACCCATCAGCTTAGACTGAAGGGAACAGAGAAAGGAAGAAAGGAAAGAATACTGTCTCCCTCTTGGAACTCTACAGGCAGGAAACTGGCCAAAGGAGCTACATCTGTTGTCCTTCAAGAAAAGGAAAGAACCATCTCTGAAGCAGCTCCGAGATCAGCAGAACTGCTGGGAGGAACACAGGAAGCAGTGCTTTCTCAGTGTCAAAGGGTGGGGCCACAGCCTCCTAGGTTTAAAAAGGTCAGATCTTCACCAGCGGTTCCGGAGCGTGTGCTGCAGTTAAGATGTGCCAGGGGGATGGGTCTGCTGCCCAAAGCTGAAGGGGCAGGGCTGATATGCTCAAGGGGCAGAAGAATGGTGCCTGGCAGTGCCAAGGGGTTGGGGTCACCACTCAGATGGACTAAGAGAATGGGGTTACCCAAATTCGAGGGAGCAAAGTTGCCTCTCCAGTGGACCTGGAAAGCAGAGCTGAAACCCAGGGCCAAGGGGCCTCCACTCAGAATCTGGAGAGTTTGGTCTCCCATATTTGATTTAGATGATGCAGAAGATGAAATTTTTTTTTTTTTTATTAACTTTTATTGAGCTTCAAGTGAACGTTTACAAATCAAGTCAGTCTGTCACATATAAGTTTATATACATCTGACTCCTTACTCCCACTTGCTCTCCCCCTAATGAGTCAGCCCTTCCAGTCTCTCCTTTCGTGACAATTTTGCCAGCTTCCAACTCTCTCTATCCTCCCATCCCCTTTCCAGACAGGAGATGCCAACACAGTCTCAAGTGTCCACCTGATATAATTAGCTCCCTCTTCTTCAGCATCTCTCTCCTACCCACTGTCCAGTCCCTTTCATGTCTGATGATTTGTCTTCGGGAATGGTTCCTGTCCTGTGCCAACAGAAGGTTTGGAGACCATGCCCGCCGGGATTCCTCTAGTCACATCCAGACCATTAAGTATGGTCTTTTTATGAGAATTTGGGGTCTGCATCCCACTGATCTCCTGCTCCCTTAGGGGTTCTCTATTGTGCTCCCTGTCAGGGCAGTCATCGATTGTGGCCGGGCACCAACTAGTTCTTCTGTTCTCAGGATACTGTAGGTCTCTGGTTCATGTGGCCCTTTCTGTCTCTTGGGCTCTTAGTTGTCATGTGACCTTGGTGTTCTTCATTCTCCTTTGCTCCAGGTGGGTTGAGACCAATTGATGCATCTTAGATGGCCGCTTGTTAGCATTTAAGACCCCAGACGCCACATTTCAAAGTGGGATGCACAGTGTTTTCATAACAGAACTATTTTGCCAATTGACGTAGAAGTCCCCTTAAACCATGGTTCCCAAACCCCTGCCCTTGCTCCGCTGACCTTCGAAGCATTCATTTTATCCCAGAAACTTCTTTGCTTTTGGTCCAGTCCAATTGGGCTGACCTTCCGTGTATTGAGTGTTGTCCTTCCCTTCACCTAAAGCAGTTCTTATCTACTAATTAATCAGTAAAAAACCCTCTCCCTCCCTCCCTCCCTCCCCGCCTCGTAACCACAAAAGTATGTGTTCTTCTCAGTTTATACTATTTCTCAAGATCTTATAATAGCGGTCTTATACAATATTTGTCCTTTTGCCTCTGACTGATTTCGCTCAGCATAATGCCTTCCAGGTTCCTCCATGTTATGAAATGTTTCACAGATTCGTCACTATTCTTTATCGATGCGTAGTATTCCATTGTGTGAATATACCACAATTTATTTACCCATTCATCCATTGATGGACACCTTGGTTGCTTCCAGCTTTTTGCTATTGTAAACAGTGCTGCAATAAGCATGGGTATGCATATATCTGTTTGTGTGAAGGCTCTTGTATCTCTAGGGTATATTCCGAGGCGTGGGATTTCTGGGTTGTATGGTAGTTCTATTTCTAACTGTTTAAGATAACGCCAGATAGATTTCCAAAGTGGTTGTACCATTTTCCATTCCCACCAGCAGTGTATAAGAGTTCCAATCTCTCCGCAGCCTCTCCAACATTTATTATTTTGTGTTTTTTGGATTAATGCCAGCCTTGTTGGAGTGAGATGGAATCTCATCGTAGTTTTAATTTGCATTTCTCTAATGGCTAATGATCGAAACATTTTCTCATGTGTCTGTTAGCTGCCTGAATATCTTCTTTAGTGAAGTGTGTGTTCATTTCCTTTGCCCACTTATTGATTGGGTTGTTTGTCTTTTTGTGGTTGAGTTTCAACAGAATCATATAGATTTTAGAGATCAGGTGCTGGTCGGAGATGTCATAGCTGAAAATTTTTTCCCAGTCTGTAGGTGGTCTTTTTACTCTTTTGGTGAAGTCTTTAGATGAGCATAGGTGTTTGATTTTTAGGAGCTCCCAGTTATCTGGTTTCTCTTCGTCATTTTTGGTAATGTTTTGTATTCTGTTTATGCCTTGTATTAGGGCTCCTAACGTTGTCCCTATTTTTTCTTCCATGATCTTTATCGTTTTAGTCTTTATCTTTAGGTCTTTGATCCACTTGGAGTTAGTTTTTGTGAATGGTGTGAGGTATGGGTCCTGTTTCATTTTTTTGCAAATGGATATCCAATTATGCCAGCACCATTTGTTAAAAAGACTATCTTTTCCCCAATTAACTGACACTGGGCCTTTGTCAAATATCAGCTGCTCATATGTGGTTGGATTCATATCTGGGTTCTCAATTCTGTTCCACTGGTCTATGTGCCTGTTGTTGTACCAGTACCAGGCTGTTTTGACTACTGTGGCTGTATAATAGCTTCTGAAATCAGGTAGAGTGAGGCCTCCCACTTTCTTCTTCTTTTTCAGTAATGCTTTGCTTATCCGAGGCTTCTTTCCCTTCCATATGAAGTTGGTGATTTGTTTCTCTATCACCTTAAAAAATGACATTGGAATTTGGATTGGAAGTGCATTGTCTGTATAGATGGCTTTTGGTAGAATAGACATTTTTACTATGTTAAGTCTTCCTATCCATGAGCAAGGTATGTTTTTCCACTTAAATAGGTCCTTTTGAATTTCTTGTAGTAGAGCTTTGTAGTTTTCTTTGTATAGGTCTTTTACATCCTTCGTAAGATTTATTCCTAAGTATCTTATCTTCTTGGGGGCTACTGTGAATGGTATTGATTTGGTTATTTCCTCTTCGATGTTCTTTTTGTTGATGTAGAGGAATCCAAGTGATTTTTGTATGTTTATCTTATAACCTGAGACTCTGACAAACTCTTCTATTAGTTTCAGTAGTTTTCTGGAGGATTCCTTAGGGTTTTCTGTGTATAAGATCATGTCATCTGCAAATAGAGATAATTTTACTTCCTCCTTGCCAATCTGGATGCCCTTTATTTCTTTGTCTAGCCTAATTGCCCTGGCTAGGACTTCTAGCACAATGTTGAATAAGAGCAGTGATAAAGGGCATCCTTGTCTGGTTCCCGTTCTCAAGGGAAATGCTTTCAGGTTCTCTCCATTTAGAATGATGTTGGCTGTTGGCTTTGCATAGATGCCCTTCATTATGTTGAGGAATTTTCCTTCAATTCCTATTTTGATGAGAGTTTTTATCATAAAAGGGTGTTGGACTTTGTCAAATGCCTTTTCTGCATCAATCGATAAGATCATGTGGTTTTTGTCTTTTGTTTTATTTATATGGTGGATTACATTAATGGTTTTTCTGATATTAAACCATCCTTGCATACCTGGTATAAATCCCACTTGATTTTGGTGAATTATTTTTTCGATATGTTGTTGAATTCTATTGGCTAGAATTTTGTTGAGGATTTTTGCATCTATGTTCATGAGGGATATAGGTCTGTAATTTTCTTTTTTTCTAATGTCTTTACCTGGTTTTGGTATCAGGGAGATGGTGGCTTCATAGAATGAGTTGTGTAGTATTCCTTCATTTTCTATGCTTTGAAATACCTTTAGTAGTCGTGGTGTTAACTCTTCTCTGAAAGTTCGATAGAACTCTGCAGTGAAGCCGTCCGGGCCAGGCCTTTTTTTGGGGGGGAGTTTTTTGATTACCGTTTCAATCTCTTTTTTTGTTATGGGTCTATTTAGTTGTTCTACTTCTGAATGTGTTAGTTCAGGTAGGTAGTGTTTTTCCAGGAATTCATCCATTTCTTCTAGGTTTGCAAATTTGTTAGAGTACAATTTTTCATAATAATCTGATATGATTCTTTTAATTTCAGTTTGGTCTGTTGTGATGTGGTCCTTCTCGTTTCTTATTCGGGTTATTTGTTTCCTTTCCTGTATTTCTTTAGTCAGTCTAGCCAATGGTTTATCAATTTTGTTAATTTTTTCAAAGAACCAGCTTTTGGCTTTGTTAATTCTTTCAATTGTTTTTCTGTTCTCTAATTCATTTAGTTCAGCTCTAATTTTTATTATTTGTTTTCTTCTGGTGTCTGATGGATTCTTTCGTTGCTCACTTTCTATTTGTTCAAGTTGTAGGGACAGTTCTCTGATTTTGGCTCTTTCTTCTTTTTGTATGTGTGCATTTATCAATATAAATTGGCCTCTGAGCACTGCTTTTGCTGTGTCCCAGAGGTTTTGATAGGAAGTATTTTCATTCTCGTTGCATTCTATGAATTTCCTTATTCCCTCCTTGATGTCTTCTATAACCCAGTCTTTTTTCAGGAGGGTATTGTTCAGTTTCCAAGTATTTGATTTATTTTCCCTAGTTTTTCTGTTATTGATTTCTAGTTTTATTGCCTTGTGGTCTGAGAAGATGCTTTGTAATATTTCGATGTTTTGGACTCTGCAAAGGTTTGTTTTATGACCTAATATGTGGTCTCTTCTAGAGAATGTTCCATGTGCGCTAGAAAAAAAAGTATACTTTGCAGCAGTTGGGTGGAGAGTTCTGTATAAGTCAATGAGGTCAAGTTGGTTGATTGTTGTAATTAGGTCTTCCGTGTCTCTATTGAGCTTCTTACTGGATGTCCTGTCCTTCTCCGAAAGTGGTGTGTTGAAGTCTCCTACTATAATTGTGGAGGTGTCTATCTCACTTTTCAGTTCTATTAAAATTTGATTTATGTATCTTGGAGCCCTGTCATTGGGTGCATAAATATTTAATATGGTTATGTCTTCCTGATCAATTGTCCCTTTTATCATTATGTAGTGTCCTTCTTTATCCTTTGTGGTGGATTTAAGTCTAAAGTCTATTTTGTCAGAAATTAATATTGCCACTCCTGCTCTTTTTTGATTGTTGTTTGCTTGATATATTTTTTTTCATCCTTTGAGTTTTAGTTTGTTTGTGTCTCTACGTCTAAGGTGTGTCTCTTGTAGGCAGCATATAGATGTATCGTGTTTCTTTATCCAGTCCGAGACTCTCTGTCTCTTTATTGGTGCATTTAGTCCATTTACATTCAGTGTAATTATAGATAAATAAGTGTTTAGTGTTGTCATTTTGATGCCTTTTTATGTGTGTTGTTGACAATTTCACTTTTCCACATACTATTTTGTGCTGAGATGTTTTTCTTAGTAAATTGTGAGATCCTCATTTTCGTAGTGTTTGACTTTATGTTTGTGGAGTTGTTACATTTTTCTTGGCTTTTATCTTGAGTTATGGAGTTGTTATACTTCTTTGTGGTTACCTTAATATTTACCCCTATTTTTCTAAGTAAAAGCCTAACTTGTAATGTTCTATATCGCCTTGTATCACTCTCCATAAGGCAGTTCTATGCCACCTGTATTTAGTCCCTCTTTTTGATTATTGTGATCTTTTACATTTTGACTTCAGTGATTCCCTGTTTATGAGCATTTTTTTTTAATTAATCTTAATTTGTTTTTGTGATTTCCCTATTTGAGTTGATATCAGGATGTTCTGTTTTGTGACCTCGTGTTGTGCTGGTATTTGATATTATTGGTTTTCTGACCAAACAATATCCTTTAGTATTTCTTATAGCTTTGGTTTGGTTTTTGCAAATTCTCTAAACTTGTGTTTATCTGTAAATATCTTAATTTTGCCTTCATATTTCAGAGAGAGTTTTGCTGGATATATGATCCTTGGCTGGCAGTTTTTCTCCTTCAGTGCTCTGTATATGTCATCCCATTCCCTTCTTGCCTGCATGGTTTCTGCTGAGTAGTCTGAACTTATTCTTATTGATTCTCCCTTGAAGGTGACCTTTCTTTTCTCCCTGGCTGCTTTTAAAATTTTCTCTTTATCTTTGGTTTTGGCAAGTTTGATGATAATATGTCTTGGTGTTTTTCTTTTTGGATCAATCTTAAATGGGGTTCGATGAGCATCTTGGATAGATATCCTTTCGTCTTTCATGATATCAGGGAAGTTTTCTGTCAGGAGATCTTCAGCTATTTTCTCTGTGTTTTCTGTCCTCCCTCCCTGTTCTGGGACTCCAATCACTCGCAAGTTATCCTTCTTGATAGAGTCCCACATGATTCTTAGGGTTTCTTCATTTTTTTTAATTCTTTTATCTGTTTTTTTTTTCCAACTATGTTGGTGTTAATTCCCTGGTCCTCCAGATTTCCCAGTCTGCATTCTAATTGCTCGAGTCTGCTCCTCTGACTTCCTATTGCGTTGTCTAATTCTGTAATTTTATTGTTAATCTTTTGGATTTCTACATGCTGTCTCTCTATGGATTCTTGCAACTTATTAATTTTTCCACTATGTTCTTGAATAATCTTTTTGAGTTCTTCAACTGTTTTATCACTGTGTTCCTTGGCCTTTTTCTGCAGTTTGCCTTATTTTGTTTCTGATGTCTTGAAGCATTCTGTAAATTAGTTTTTTATATTCTGTATCTGATAAGTCCAGGATTGTATCTTCATTTGGGAAAGATTTTGATTCTTTTGTTTGGGGGGTTGTAGAAGCTGTCATGGTCTGCTTCTTTATGTGGTTTGATATCGACTGCTGTCTCCGAGCCATCACTGGGAAACTTGTTTTTCCAGAAATTCCGCTGACTGGGACGCTGGCTCCAGGCTCCGAAAACAGTCGCTGCTTCCCCGTATTTGTTCATTTTCCGTCTCTAAATCTGTGTTTGTTGTTCAGGGTTCGTAGATTGTTATGTATGTGATCGATTCACTTGTTTTTCCGAGTCTTTGTTGCAAGAGGGATCCGAGGTAGCGTCTACCTAGTCCGCCATCTTGGCCCCGCCTCCAGAAGATGAGATTTTTGACTTGGAGTTGATTTAAGACTTTTGAGATGTTGTGATGGGTTGAATATATTTTGCATGTGCCAAGGACATCAAATTTTGGAGACCAAAGATTCAAATATTATGGATTGAGTTGTGTCCCCCAAAAATATGTGTGGCAGATCCTTACCTGTATGCCTGTGGTTATATTTCCATTTGGGAATGGGTTGTCTTTGTTATGTTAATGAGGCAGGATTCCAAACCCAGTGCTGTTGGGCAGATTTGACCTCATACTGACCCTATAGGACAGAGTTGAACTGCCCCAGAGTTTCCAAGGAACACTTGGTGGATTTGAACTGCCGACCTTTTGGTTAGCAGCTGTAGCAAACTTAACCACCACGCCACCAGGGTTTCCATTGAAAAAACAAACCCATTGCCGTCATGTCAATTCTGACTCATAGCGACCCTATAGGTCAGTCTCTTTTAAGAGGTAAAAGAGATTAAACACAAACTATGAAGGAGAGACAGGGGAAGAGAGATGCCAAACCACATGAAGATTGCCCAGGACCAGAAGCTCAGAAGAGATTAGGACCTTCTTCCAGAGCTGTCAGAAAAAGCCTTCCCCCAGAGCCAGGACCCTGAATTCAGACTTCTACTGTCCTAAACTGTGAGAAAATAGATTTCCGTTTATTAAAGCAATCCACTAGTGGTATTTCTGTTATAGCAGCACTAGATAACTAAGACAAAGAGTATTTATGTCGTCTCTCAAAAATGACATAAAAAAAAATAAGAATATGAAGAAACAGAAACACTGATTTACATGGGATGAGAAAAAGAAGAGCATCTATGACTCCAAATCACAGAGCAATGAAAGAAAAATGTTAAAAATGACTCAAAACAGAGGAAAGTGAAACCCAAGTGCCCGCCAAAGGAGACAGCAATAGAAAGCAAATACATTTCACCCTGCGGAATATACCACGGACTGTCAGAAAAATGAACAAATCTGCCAGAAAAACAAACAAATCTTCTAAGGAATGCTCCTTAGAAGCAAGGATGGTGAGACTTTATCTCACGTACTTTGGACATGTTATCAGGAGGGATCAGTCCCTAGAGAAGGACATCATGATTGGTAAACTAGAGTGTAGTGAAAAGAGGAAGACCCTTGATGAGACGGATTGACACAGCGGCTGCAATAATGGGCTCGAACATAGCAACAATCGTGAGGATGGTGCAGGACCAGGAAATGTTTTGTTCTGTTGTACATAGAGTCAGAGTCGCTATGAGTCGGAACTGATTCAATGGCAACTAACAACAGCAACATTGCCTGCCTACTATGTGCTGGCACTCTGACATAGTGGCAGTCTGTATTACAGAGATATATGTAATACAGTCTCTGGTCTCAAGTTTATTCTACCATTTAACTTTTTATTTCACATTGCCTATGAAATAATTTTCAGATCATTCCCTTTTAATGTTTTTATTGACAATGACCAGGCTAATAAAAGACTCTAACGTACTGATTTATAATCAACAGGATCTTGTATCCACGTCGCAAATGTTTAATTTCAGGTATTTTTCCCAAGTCTTTTGAGAACTGTTCTTTTTCTTTTTAACTAAAATAAATGTTAAGAACTCTTTTCTTAAAAAATATCCCTTATAGATAAGTAATTGCAAATTCATCTTTTCCTCAGTACTGCTTGTGGTTTATTTCTCATGTTCACTGAAGCAGGTTTGTAAATTAATATTAAATATGAAAGGCTCTATAAAATGTTTCATACCATATCGGATAAAAGCAATTATCCAGGGAGCTTTTTTTTTATCTGAGTAAGTCTTGCAAATAAATCACATACACTTCTGGAAAGGAAATAATTCTTCGATTTAAAAAGGTACATTTATCTTAGAGACGCTATTATATCTGTTCTTATTTACTCTAAATCTACAGCTTGAAGTGCTAATGCTAGCGGTACACCTGATTTTTAGTATTTGGATTCTGAGAGTATTAATCAATTTTTTATGATGTTTAGTTTCCTTATGTTTTTGTTTTCAGAGTACCCGAGTGGCCTTGGACCATCTGGAGTCTGTGCCTGAGAAACTGAGCCTACTGGAAGATTTCAAAGACTTTAGAGTGAGAAAGAATTGGCTTGTCTCTTTCAGTATTGTTTTCTGAGTGAAAACTCTTGACACCTTCCTGATGCACAAAGAAAATTGTGGGGAGGGAGGAAGGACCAAAAAACATGGGGGACTTTTACACTCCATCTTATCAGAGTTTACTACATTTGTGAAGTCAGGATTGGAATCAATGGAATTAATGTATCAGCACAATATAGGTAAATAGAGACTTTTATGCTTACTACTAGAAGCTCATTTGGCCACCTAAAGTCTTAACTATAATTCAGAAAGACCTAGGAATTAAAGAGAGTTGTACATTCTATTGACAATAACTTTTTTGATTAGCGAAGCGATTTTAATTTATGACCTATCTTATTTTAATGACAAATTGCCAGGATACTATTTGTTTTAGAGATATGATAGTTCACAGGCTGTCGCTATAGTATGATATGTGAATTCAAATCCACATAGGGCATGAGTTATCATACCGCATGCCATTTATTGATAGAACTCTAACCACAAAGCATTTCATTATCAAGGCAATTAATTACGTGTGTATTTTTTATGTACCCATGTAATTTTTAAAGTTCCTCATAGAGGAGAGATGCAAAGCAAATAACCCTGCTGTCCAGTCCTGCCAGACAAGACCTTCCTCCAAGGATGTCGCCACAGATCTATCCCCTTAGGGCTGCATTTGTAATGTATAGTTTTTGTGATTTATAATGTATTGACCCTGTATAGCTGAAGCTAACAATGGTGAAGTTTTCTTTTTGGAAACCATTTAATCTCTTATTTCACATTGGCTTTGAAATATAATTAGATTATATTTAAGTTCTATTTAAATCTAACATGTTACTTAAAGATATAATAGAGAAGAACTATAGCTAGATCATGTTATGTTGATTTATTTAAAGCACTGACATGATGTGGCCCTAAAGGTCTACACTATCTTAAAATTACCTTTCACTAAGCATGTTTCGTTAGTTTGGTTACTGAACATATTTGCGTGAAATCCAAGCATAAGTAGACACTTCTAGAAATCTAGACTAGCACAAATAGAACAAAACCACGTGTTCCTAGTATATTTTACTAAACTTTTAATTATTTATCATGATTTGATTATATATTTGCAGTCTAAATCCTTACCAAGAGATTACGAAACCAGAGTCTAAGTAGATGTAATTTCCACTGATACTTATTTGACCCGATGTGCACAGAGGCAATATGTTGTGCACATATTCTTCCCCTTTTTTCTCTGTAGCTAGTAGAAGTCATATAAGTGAATGAAGGGCAGGCAAGAGAAGGTACTGGAAACAGGTGGCACTTGGCACTGATGAACAGATGCCTGTCGTACCAGCAGAAAAATATAAAGTTTAACTTTCAGTGACAGCTCACTTTTTACTAGTGTTCTACATGGAGCAAAATATTCATATGTGCAATTTAAAAGTTGTTTTCTCTCCTGCTATGAAATTATTTTTGTTTATTTTTTCATTATGTGGACAAGTGATTATCTACAACCCTGGTTTATATATACACACATTCATACACAGAGATGCCCTACATAATGAAATTTCTAGGGAGAGTATTTTTCCAGGTTCAGAATTGTGTTTTCAATGTTAGTCATTAAAATGGAAAGCTTTATTTATCTTGAAAAGGGAAAGAAGGCAATTAGCAAGTATTATGTACATACTGTGGAAACCCTGGTGGTGTAGTGGTTAAGTGCTACAGCTGCTAACCAAAAGGTCAGCAGTTTGAATCCACCAGGTGCTCCTTGGAAACTCTAGGGGGAAGTTCTGTTCTCTTCTGTAGGGTCAGTATGAGCTGGAATCAACTCAATGGCAATGGTTTCTTTTTTTGTTTATGTACATACTGTTTGCTATCATGCTGGAAGCTATGCTACCAGTATTTCAGATACTATGGTGGATAGGTTTCAACAGAGATTCCAGACTAAGGCAGACTAGGAAGAAGGAGCTGGCGAGCTACTTCGAACAATATTGGCCAGTGAAAACCTTAGGAATAGCAACAGAATATTGTCTGATATAGTGGCAGACGACGAGCCCCTCCAGTTGGAAGACACTCAAAATATGACTGGGGGAGAGCTACCTTCTCACAGTAGAGTCGACCTTACTGACGTGGGTGGGGTAAAGCTTTCAGAACCTTGATTTACTGATGTGGCATGACTCAAAACGAGAAGAAACGGCTGCAAACATCCATTAATAATTGGGATGTGGAATATACAAAGTATGAATCTCGGAAAATTGGAAGTTGTCCAAAATGAAATGGAAGGCATAAAGATCAATATCTTAGGCATTAGTGGCTGAAATGGACTGCTTTGGTCATTCTGAGTCAGATAATCATATGGTCTGCTATCCCAGGAAAGACAAATTGAAGAGGAATGATGTCACAATCGTCATCAAGAAGAACATTTCAAAATCTATCTAAAGTACAACGCTATTAGTGATAGGATAATATTCATACACCAACAAGGAAGACCAGTTAACATGACGGTTATTGAAATTTATGCACCACTCACTAATGCCAAAGATGAAAAAATTCAAGATTTTTACCAACTTCTGCAGTCTGAAATTGATCAAACATGCAGTCAAGTTGCATTGATAATTACTGGTGATTGGAATGTGAAAGTTGGAAACAAAGAAGGATTGGTAGTTGGAAAATATGACCTTAGTAATAGAAATGACACCAGAGATCGCATGATAGAGTTTTGCAAGTCCAAGGACTTATCCATTGCAAATATCTTTCTTTCAACAACATAAACAGTGTCTATATACATAGACCTCATCAGACAGAATGCACAGGAATCAAATTGACTACATCTGTGGAAAGAGGTGATGGAGAAGCTCAGTATCATTGGCCATAGGCCAACAGTAGAACAGACCATCAATTGCTCATATGCAAGTTGAAGTTGAAACTGAAGAAAATTAAAAGTCAACAAGAGCCGAAGAACAACCCTGAGCATATTCCACCTGAATTTGGAAACCATCTCAAGAATAGATTTGACGCATTGAACGTTAATGACCAAAGACCAGACGAGTTGTGGGATGACATCAAGGACACCATACATGAAGAAAGCAAAAGGTCAAAAAAAGACAGGCAAGAAAGAAAAGACCAGAATGGATGTCAGAAGAGACTCTGAAACTTGCTCTTGATCATACCAAACCCACTGCCATCGAGTCGATTCCGACTCATAGCAACCCTATAGGACAAAGTAGAACTGCCCAGTAGAGTTTCCAAGGAGCACCTGGCAGATTTGAACTGCTGACCTCTTGGTTAGCAGCCATAGCACTTAACCACTAGGCCACCAGGGTTTCCCTCTTGAACATAGAGTAGCTAAAGTGAATGGAAAAAACGATGAAGTAAAAAGAGCTGAGCAGAAGATTTCAAATGGTGGCTCGAGAAGACAAGGTATTATGATGAAATATACAAAGACCTGGAGTTAGAAAACCAAAAAGGAAGAACATGCTCACATTTCTCAAGCCAAAAGAACTGAGGAAAAAACTCAGGCCTTGAGTTGCAGTATTGAAGGTTCTACGGGCAAAATATTGAATGATTCAGGAAACCTCAAAAGAAGATGGAAGCTCCTATTTAACATTGTACTGGAAGTTCTAGCTAGAGCAGTGAGCCAAGAAAAAGAAATCAAGGGGACCCAAATTAGAAGGCAAGAAGTAAAACTATTCCTATTTGCAGATGATATGATCCTATATATAGAGAACATCAAAGATTCCACAAGAAAACTACTGGGAACTAATAGGAAGACTCAGCGGAGTAGCAGGATACAAGATCTACATACAAAAATCAGTTGGATTCCTATACACCAACAAAGAGAACTTCAAAAAAAAAAAATACCATTTATAATAGGCCCTAAAAAGATAAAATCCTTAAGAATAAATACAAAGAAAACTACAAAACACTATTGCAATAAACTATAAGAGACCTACATAAATGGAAAAACACACTATGCTCATGGATAGGAAGACTCAACATTGTGAAAATTTCAATCCTACCCAAAGCGATCTTCATATATAATGCAATCCCGATCTAAATACCAATAGCATTCTTTAACAAGATGGAGAAACTGATCACCAACTTTATATGGAAAGGAAAGAGGCTCCAGATAAGCAAAGCGATACTGAAAAAAAAGAACAAAGTAGGAGGCCTCATGCTACCTGATCTCAGAACCTACTATAGAGCTACACTGGTCAAAACAGCCTGCTACTGGTACAATGACAGACACATAGGCCAACAGAACAGAATCGAGAACCCAAATGTTAATCCATCCACCTATGATCAGCTTATCATTGACGAAGGCCCAAAGTCCATTAATTTTGGAAAAGACAGTCTTTTTAACAAATGGTGCTGGCAAAAATGAACGCCCATCTGTAGAAAAATGAAACAGGACCCATACCTTACACCATACACAAACCCTAACTCAAAATGGATCAAAAACCTAAAATGATAAAAATCAAGGAAGAAAAAATACAGACAATGCTAGGGGCACTAATACGTGGCATAAGTTATATACAAACCCTAACTAACAATGCACAAATACCAGAAGATAAACTAGAAAACTGGGATCTCCTCAAAGTTAAACACTTAAGTTCATCAAAAGACTTCACCAAAAGAGTAAAAAGAGTACCTATAGACTGGGAAAAAAAATTTTGGCTATGACATATCTGACAAGGGTATAAACTCTAAAAATCTATAGAATACTTCAATACTTGAACAACAAAAAGGCAAATAATCCAATTTAAAAATAGACGAAAGGATATGAACAGACACTTCACCGAAGAAGACATTCAGGGTGCTAACAGACACTTGAGGAAATGCTCGCGATTGTTAGTCATTAAAAAAATGCAACTCAAAACTACAGTGAGATATCACCCTGACATTACTGGCACTGATCAAAAAAACAGACAATAACAAATGTTAGAGAGGTTGCAGGGAGATCGAAACTCTTATGCGCTGATTGTGGGAGTGTAAACTGTTACAACCACTGTGGAAAATGATACGACACCTCCTTAAAAAGCTAGAATAGAGATACCATATGATCCAGCAGTTCCACTGCTAGGAATATATCCTAGAGAAATAAGAGCTGTCACATGAATAAACATATGGGCACCCATGTTCATTGCAGCATTATTCACAGTAGCAAAAGATGGAACAACCTAAGTGCCCATTAACAGATGATTGGATAAACAAATTATAGTACGTACACACAGTAGAATACTATGCAACAATAAGGAATAATGATGAATCTTACAACATGGATGAATATGGAGGGCGCTATACTGAATGACATAAGTCAATCACAAAAGGACAAATATCATATGAGACCGCTGTTATAAAAAACTCAAGAAAAAGTTTACACCCAGGAAGAAGAGTCTTTGGTGTTTACAAAGGAGGGAATGGGTAGAAAGGGGAAATACTAACTAAATAGTAATTTTGGTGAAGGGAAAGACACACGATATATGGGAAAGCAGCACAACTTGACCAAGACAAAGTCATAGAAGCTTCCTAGACACATCCAAACATCTTGAGGGACTGAGTTACTGGGGCTGAGTACTGGGGACCATGGTCTTAGAGGAACATCTAGGTCAATTGGCATAACATAGTTCATAAAGAAAATGTTCTACATACGACTTTGGTGAAGAGCATCTGGGGTCTTAAAAGCTTGCAAGTGGCCATCTAAGATACACCTATTGGTCTCATTACATTCGGAGCAAAGGAGAATGAAGAAAACCAAAGACACAAAGAAAATACTAGTTCAAAGGACTAATGGACCACACCAACCACAGCCCCTACCACCCTGCACCCAGAAGAACTAGATGGTGCCTGACTTCAACAAGTGACCACTCTGACAGAAATTACAATAGAGGGTTCAGGACAGAGCAGGAGAAAAATGTTGAAAAAAATTCAAATTCACAAAAAAAGACCAGACTTGCTGGTCTAACAGAGATTGGATAAACACCTGAAACTATGGCCCCTGGACGCCCTGCTAACTCACAACTGAAGCCGCTCCTGAAATCCACCTTTCAGCCAAAGACTAGACAGGCCTATAAAACAAACGATAACATGTGAGGTGCGTGCTTTTTATTCTTAGTTTGAACAAACACATGAGACCAAATTGGCAACTCCTGCCCAAAAGCAAAGACAGGAAGGCAAGGAGGGACAGGAAAACTGGACTAATGGACATGGGGAACCCGGAGTGTAAAGGGAAAGGGGGAGAGTGCTGACACATTGCGGGGATCGCAACCAGTGTCAGAAAACAATTTTGTATAAGTTTTTTAATAAGAAACTAATTTTGGAAATTCTATGGGGCAGTTCTACTCTGTCCTATAGAGTCGCTATGAGTCAGAATCGACTCGACGGCACTGGGTGGGTAATTTATGCTATAAACTTTCACCTAAAGCAAAATAAAATCTAAAGAAAATAGTAACTTGGTAAAGTTAAAAAAAAATTGTACATATGTGCATTTTTCAATAAAGTTGGTAAAGCTTTCATCAGCTCTTCAAATGGGTTGGTAGCTTAGAAACCATTAATCTACGTAGCTGATTGGAATTGATTGTATGATAGGTCCAGTTATTGTTATTTTGAATCTTCGGTACTCAAAAGCAACATCATTAAAAAAAATTTTTTGCACTGTAAACTTTTATCTCATACTCAATAAAATAAAAAAAGAAAGAAGATGGAAGAAATGAGTTTTATGAGTCGGAGTTGACTTGATGGCAATGGCTACACCAAGAAGAATTGGTTGACATTCAACCATTTCAGGAGGTAGCAATACCAAGAACTGATGGTATTGAATGAAGACTTACAAGCTGCATTGAAGGCATCAGTGAAAAACAAGGCTCCAGGAATTGAGATAATGCCAATTGAGATGTTTCAACGAACAGATGCAATGCCGGAAGCACATGCTTGTCTATGCCAAGAAATTTGGGATACAGCTGGGGAGCCAACTGGAAGAGATCCATTTGATGCCCATTCCAAAGAAAGGTGATCTAACAGAATGAAGCGATTATCCAATGATATCATTAATATAGTACACAAGTAAAATTTTGCTGAATATCATTCAAAAGCGGCTGCAGCAATACATCGACAGGGAACTGCCAGAAATTCAGGCTGGATTCAGAAGAGGATGTGGAACAAGGGGTCTCACTGCTGATGTCAGATGGATCTTGGCTGAAAGTAGAGAATACCAGAAAGATGTTTACTTTTGCTTTATTGACTTGCAAAGACATTTGACTGTGTGGATCATAACAAATTATGGATAACGTAGAGAAGAATGGGAATTCCAGAACACTTAATTGTGCTCATGAGGAACCTGTACATAGTACAAGAGCAGCCATTTAAAGAGAACAGGAGGATACTGTGTGGTTTAAAATCAGGAAAGGTGTGCTTTAGAAGTGTATCCTTTCACCATACTTATTCAATCTGTATGCTGAGCAAATAATCAGAGAAGCTGGACTATATAAAGAAGAATGTGGCATCAATAAGAGGAAGGCTCATTAACAACCTGCAGTATGCTTGCTGAAAGCGAAGAGGACTTGAAGCACTTACTGATGAAGATCAAAGACCACAGCCTTCAGTATGGATTACACTTCAACATAAACAAAACAAAAATCTTCACAACTGGACTAATAAGCAACATAATGATAAATGGAGTAAATATTGAAGTTGTCTAGGATTTCATTTAACTTGGATCTACAATCAATGCCCATAGAAGCAGCAGTTAAGAGATAAAACGACACATTGCATTGGGCAAATCTGATGCAAAAGACCTCCTTAAAGTGTTAAAAAATCAAAGGTGTCACTTTGAGGAGTAAGGTGCGCCTGATCCAAGCCACGGTATTTTCGGTTGCCTCCTATGCATGCAAAAGCTGGGCAATGAATAAGGAAGATGGAAGAAGAATTGATACATTTGAATTATGGTGTTGGTGAAGAATACTGAATATACATACCAGGGACTGCCAGAAGAGTGAACAGATCTGTCTTAAAAGTATAGCCAAGATGGTGAGACTTCGCCTCACATACTTTGAACATGTCATCAGGAGGGACCAGTCCTTGGTAGAGTAGAGGGTCACCGAAAAAGAGGAGGACCCTTGGTGAGATGGATTGACACAGTAGCTGCAACAATGGGCTCAAACGTAGTCACAATTGTGAGGATGGCATAGGACCGGGCAGTGTTTCGTTCTTTGGTACATAGGGTCACTATGAGTCAGAACCGACTCGATAGCACCTAACAACATGTACGTAGTGTGTGGCAGGCTGTAGCTAAGTACTTTATTAATCTTCAGAGTAAGACCTATCTATAGATGAGTATTTCCCCCATTTTGTACACGAGGAAACAGTTAAAACTGATCTAATTATAGGCCTAACAACAAATCCCATGTGCTCTTCCCTGCTGCCTCTAGCTTGAATCCTCTCTACCTGCTGTCTAAAGTTATCTATATGATTAAAAAGAGCTCACTTAAATCAAGTTAGTGAAAACAACCACACATAGCCTTAAATGAAAATACATAAAGCCTTTAGATTAGTAGATGTAGGCTATCTTTTCAAACCCCTGAAAGTTTCTAAAACTCAGTGTGCTATAGTAAAAGAAATAGTGACAGTCCAAAGTCCTAAGTTCTAGTCCAAGCTCGTGTACCAAACAAATCACTTAATATCTCAGGGGCTATTTCCTCATCCATAAAATGAGTGATTTGAACAGTATTATTTCTCTGGTTCTTTCTTACTGGGATCAATAGCATACATATTAAAAATATATTTCACAGATTTTTTGATAGGACTATAGCCTCTATATGTGAGTGCAAACCTCATCCTAATTAGAGAGGCTTGATTTTTTTCTTGGTTAAATGTGGCCATATTCTGGTTTTTATGGTTTTTTCTGCCTCGTTTTATTAGGACTGATTCAGCTCTACAATCCCACATATAAATTTACATATTTGGTAAGATAGAAAGGAAATGGTACTGAGTTCCAAGCCCAAACTGCCACAAATTGCCTAGTCTTGGGCAAATCATTTTCAACGTCCATGGGCTTCAGTTTTCTTATTGAAAATGAGCACTTTGGAATTCTAGTACCCCTTCCAGCTTGAACATTCAGTAAGTTTAAACTTTCTTGGGATTATTTGGGTGGGGGGTGGGGGGGGGGGGGGCGGTGCTAAATCCCGTGGGTCATTCTTCTCATATACGAAAGTCAGTCATCCCGATTTTATTCTAACTTTTCCCTAGTTCATTATAAAGAAATGTCAAAATTGGCCGTAGTGACTGATTTCTGTGTTCCACCTTCACCAAAAAAAAGGCAAGAAAAAAAAAAAGAAACGCTCTTCAAAGTTTTGCTTTCTTAAAGCTATTACATCAATTTGACTATCTGAATCAAATCGTTTTATGCTTATGAGGGAAGATGAGATTTTCTTAAGCTTAAAAATGTATGTGATGTAGTAGTTAAAAGTTAGAATGTTACTTGGTGATTAGTGAAGCAAAAAGGACTCCCATTTTAGAGGCAACAAGGAGAATATTTTGTATTCTCCAAGGGACCATGCACAGCATCCAATCATGGCATAATGCCTTTGGACAGCTCATTGTTATGGGAACCTTATTCCCTTTAACTAAAGGTGTCATTCATTTCAGCCTGGCTGGGGACTAGGCTTGAAAAGAATGCAGATATGTGGGACCTCATTTTTATTTTTATAGTAGCATCTAAAAAGACCATTTTCTTTTTCTTGGGGTACTGCGATTCCCCCATATATCTCTCTAAATGTCTATAATAATTATCTGCATATCAATACTTTTTTCAGTCTAACTTCAAGCCCTGATTTTTCTTTCACCCACCAGTTCAGACCTTTTGTTGTTTTTGCAGGAGTCCTGTGGCTTATCCGAGAGACCTGACGGGAGCTATTCTAAATACAAAATGCAGAGAGATTCTCGTCGGCTGCACCGAGATGATGCCAAGTACAGAATCAAAAGCTTCCAAGTAATGTCCTTTATATGCCTTTTTCGTCTCGGAATATTATCTACATTTACAGCTACAGCCTCCTCCTAAGCAGCTTCTTTGGTGTTCATGCAAGGGCACATGTAAAAGATAAGTTTTTTCGTAATGTATGAAATAGATTTTCCATTTTGTGGGAGTGGAGAAGGAAACTCTGACGACTGTGTTTATAACTTTTTTCTTGGGAACTGAGCTTTAAGTTTATGCATTGTTGCTTAGTATGTTTGTCTATTGGCATTGATATTGCTTAAGAAATCCTGAGCAAGGAAATCCCAGGTCACTTGGTTGGTAAAAACTGTAGTGTGAATATTTGCCTTTCTCTATGCACAAGTCGAGGTGCTATACAATGAAGTCCCCAATAGATCAAGCCACATATTAAAAAATAAACAGCAACATAAAAAAGAAAAAAAAAAAAAACTGTTGCCATTGAGTCAGTTCTGACTCATGGAGACCCCTTGTGTGTCAGTATAGAACTGTGCTCCGTAGGGTTTTCAATGGCAATTTTTTTGCAAGTACATCACCAGACCTTTCTTCCAGAGCACCTGTGGGTGAAATTGAACCTTTAGCCTTTTGTTTAGCAGCCGACCATGCTAACCGTTTGCACCACCCAGGGACTCCGAACCACCTATAGTCTTTGGTAAACTTTAGCCCTGACATCTTTGGTCATTCTTTTTTTGAGGATATGAACTCCATGCTAACCACGGCAGTTATGGCCCATTAACACTGAACTAACACAGGAGACTGGGAAGATTGAACCATATTGACAAAAAGCCTACCTTCTCCTAGAGGCTACCCAATATCCACCTATGGCGTAGTTGATTTTAAACCCATTTGACCCTGAATAGTGCTTAGCCTAGAGCAAAGTTTCTCAATCTTGGCATTATTGTCATTTTGAGCCAGATATTCTTTGTTGTGGGGGCTGTCCTGTGCATAGTAGGATGTTTAGCAGTGTCTGTATTATCTAAACACTGGATGCCAGTAGCCTCCCTACCCCTGTATTATAACATTCAAAAATGTCTCTAGACATTTCGAAATGTTCTCTGAAAGGCAGAAATCACCCCTGGTTGAGAACACTGGCCTAGAGAGAATCCATCTATATTTGAATGTATACCCCAGGTTAATTTAAAAACATAAGCTTCTGGCTTTTTTATATTCTTATAAACTTCAATATGCATGAATATTCATTACACTGTATATATTCACTTATTACATCCAAATATAATTATTTCTAAGAAGCATCTTTGCTCCTCTGAATGTAATTGGATAGAATGCTCATTGGATATAAAGTCAGTGCTCATTTCCAAAAGTGCTTCGTAGCATGCTTAAATTGAGCACTCCACGTCGCCAGCCCAAACAAAAACTTAGCACAATTAGGCCAAGTTATCAATACCCTTACTGTGAAGAGAGCACCCTGTGACTTTGTACCTTGTCATCTTTGTTGTTTATAGATTGGCATTATTGGTTATAGTAGTGAGTTCATTATCTCACATGGCTGCTTAAGTTCCCTAAGAATGTTCTAAAACCCATGCGCAACAACCACCCATTTGTCAGTCGAGGCTTGCATGTTGCTGTGTTGCTGGATGGGTTTCAGTTTATTTTCCAGACTAAGAAGAACAGGCAGAAAGTTTGGAGATTTACTAAATTAAAAAATTAGCCCCTGTAAATCTTATGGATCACAACAGTCTAATCCACAGCAGATGGCACAGGACTGGACAGTGTTTTGTTCTCTTGTGCATGGGGCCGCCACGAGTCGGTGCTGACTTGATGGCAGCTGACAAACAATAGTGTTCTAACATTCCCATCAGGTCTCGTATACTCTAGCCTTATTTCTCCATCATTTAAAGGAGTGCCACTAACCTTAAACAGAAGTGTAAGGCTTGGGCAACAATAGATAATAATAATAACTACCAGTTATTGAGCATATATTAAAATGAACTACCTGAAACTGGCACATTATTTTTCCTCTTTTACTAGTGAAGAAACTAAGGTTATAGAGCAATGAAATGGTTGGATCAGGATTAAGACCTCTATCTGCTTGTATTCAGTAATCCATGTCCTTAACAATGTCATTGTAGTGTGAGTTATGACCTCATATACTTTAATTTTTCTAGAAATTGCCAAATGTAGGACTATATTTTTAACATGTAAAAGTCAGTTTTCTCTAAAAATACATAAAGACAACACTTGCCTCTTACTTCAGCAGGAGTCTAGATGCAAATCAAACGGATGTATTGCATTGGGCAAATTGGCTGCAAAACACCTCCTTAAAGCAAAGATGTCACCTTGAGGACTAAGGCACGCCTGACCCAATCTATGGTATTTTCATTCGCCTCATATGCATGAGAAAGCTGGACAATGAATAAGGAAAATCAAAGAAGAATTGATACATTTGAATTATGGCATTGGCAAACAATATTGCCCATACCATGAATTACCAGAAGGATAGCCAGAATATCCCTTAGATGTGAGCATGGCCAGACTTCATCTCATTTGCTTTGGACATGATATCAGAAGGGATCAGTCCCCGAAGAAAGACATCATGCTTGGTAAAGTAAAGGGTCAGTGAAAAAGAGGAAGACCCTCAGTGAGATGGATTGACACAATGACTACAACGATGGACTCAAGCATAGCAATTATTGTGAGGATGGCGCAGGATGGGGCGATGTTTAGTTCTGTTATACATAGTGTTGCTGTGAGTCAAAATCAACTGGATGGCACCTAACAACAACAACAACTAGATGCAAATGAAATATTTAAAACATTATTTTTCCATAAAGTTAGATTGGGCATCAGGTGAATCAGTGCTATCTGGTGATACCAAATTGGTGTAAATCAATGGAATTTCCATAATAGCATATGGCAAAGCTATGAGTGTTTAGCAACATGTTTAGTAAGTAATCTCAACAGAATTCTCTTACAAATTTCATTTTGCAGCTGAAGAGGAAATCAGGTCTGGTTTGAAAGGAACACCAAGCCTTGGCAATATGAGATATAAGTTTGAAGTTTTTGAAAATAGGTAGTGCAAGTAGAGGAAGGGGCCACAAGCATATTTTATGATGACATTGTTACATATTAATACTACCTAAGCACTTTAGTGGTGAATATATAGACTTACCATCATGTGTAGAAGACATCTGACATGAAATAATACAGTAATCTACACAAAACTGATGGATGTAATCACATTTTTTTAAAGTCATTGGAGAGGAAAATATGAGAGCACATTTTGGCAAATATAGATACCAATGGTCTTAGGCTCCTATGACTTTTATGAAAACAAGTTATTAAGAAGACTGAAAGAGGTGCATCTTCAAAAGAAGAATGAGTCCGGATTGGTAGTGAGAAACTTATGTTAATAATTGCGTGGCTTCTTGGATAATTGGAAGAGCTAGCTCAGTTGATCATTCACTTCCTGAAGAAAATGCTTCAAATAAGAGGCATTAGAACTATTTCTATCAAAGAGAGAGAGCACCCCATTAGCTCAATTAGTTATGGAAGGCGTCATCTCAGCAGCTACTAACTTCTCCCACATTTTGCTAGGACAAGAAATTAAAGAAAAGCACACTGCAAGGACTTGAGTTCACTGGCTCTTCCGAAAACTGCTGTTCTGGGAAATCAGCTAGTATAGAACTCAGTTTAATTCAGCAAATACTACAAAGCGCTGTACTGCCTGTTGGGTCGGTGGGGGGTGGGGGGGTGCATATAAAGATCTAAAACACATGATCTTCAAAGAAAGAATTGTTATCTGGCTGTCTTAATCCTAATAGATAATCCTCACATGGTTGTTCTAGAGCAGGTGTCAGCAAACTACAGCCCAATGGGCCAACTCCTGCCTGCGACTTTTTTTTTTTTTTTTTGCAAATATAGTTTGTTGGAACACAGCCACACTTATTCATTCACATCATCTATGGCTGCTTTCACACTAGATGTCAGAGTTGAGTAGTTGTAACAGAGACCGTACGGCTCACAGAGGCTGAAATATTTACTGCCTGCCCATTTATAGAAAAAAAATGTGCTGATCCCTGGTATAGAAAAATAAATCACCAATCTACTCTTTCTTCCATCACATATTATGTAAAACATTTTCTCTCCTTCATTGACCAAATAAATACTGCCCAAGCTCTTTGGAAAATCAGTACTTATCCATTCATTTTTATCAAGGACGAGCTATGTGCCAGGAATGTTCTAGGCACATGAGATTCACATCAGTAAACAAAACAGAAATCCCTTCCTTTTTTGAGCTTCTGTTCTAGTAGACAGATATTCATGTTTGTTGTTGTTTTTACCTCAACATTCAGCAAGCACTTATTGAATTTCTGTGGTGTACAAGGGCTCAAGAGAATGACATGAAAAGAAAAACAGTTACCAACCCTTAGGAATTCAAAGCCTTCCCCAAAACAACTGTACTGCAAAGGAAAAAGGGATAAATGCTATAAAAGAGACCTCAGTGAAATGCTGTGAAAGTTTAAAGAATGGAAGATGCTGACGAATCTTTTGAAAAGATGTTTTTGATGACAGGTTATGGGGAAGTGTTTTATCTGCAGCTCAATTTGAAAGTAAACCTCTGTTAGCATTATAGCTGTAGTACCCTGACTGTATTGTTGTTGACAGAGAAATAACTGTTAGAATAACAGAACCATCTTGGCAATTGGCTTCTCTCATATTGTTGCTGTTTTAGGAAGGCGGCGAAACATCCAGCAGGTCCAGACTGCTGGTAGAGGGAAGGGTTAGCAGGAAGAGTGCACGTCAAGCTCTTCTTTTTCAGTCCAAGGCTAGAGCTGACCTCCTGCTGTTTACTCCCATGGCAATCACCAAGACAAAAGTGATCAAATTTCTAGAAACTTGTTTAGATTTTGAGTAGGACCAAGGTCTGCAATCGCTGAGAGCGTAATGTAAAGTTGTACTAAGCTGACTGAGAAACAGGACAAAGGCTGATCTGAAAGTTTATGTTTAGAATTCAATTCAAAACTGAATCTAACACAACATTGTCCCTGTCTCTCTGTAGACAACAGGAGCATTTCATGGCCTCTGTTTTCATCAGGCTTAATTGGGTTTCTGTAGGACCGACAGGCCTCCTTGCTGTCCCAGCTGTTTCCAATAGAACAGAACGTTAAAGAGTCAGCCAGTAACACAGCATTGCTCATCTGAATTCACGGAAGAGCGTGGTTTTGTCCAAGAAATCTCCATTTGTTACCTGCCCTTTTTGCTCCCTACCCATACTAAATATGTGGTTTTAATTAGCACTGGATTTTTCTTTTTTTTTTTTTTAGTAAAATCACAGAAGACACGTTTTTCTCCTACCCTTCCTCTACCTGAAAAGAAATTCATTTTCTCTTTGGAGAGTTAGTATGCAGCTTCTTTTTAAAGAAAGAGATGTTTTACAGAATAAGATGAAATAAGTGAGCAAATGTTGATAATGGCTTTCAACAGAGTTTATGAAGGGAGAGTTTGCTAAAGCCCTTTGTCATATTTGTTCTGTGTAAGCATGTGTGTGGTATAAGTACATGCTTTGGTCATGGAAACCGTTTCTCCCTCACTGAACCTGTCTGTGCTTTGTTTCTACCTGGCTCATAGCAATTAATGGCCGTTAGCCCTTTCTCCTTAACTCAGCTATTTCTGTATATGTCTTAAATCTCCTACAGCAGTAGTTTCTAAAACATGCTATGTATAAATCCTGGTACAACTCAAGATTTTAGTTGATACATAAGCATTTTTATTTTAATGACTATTAAAATATATCACTAGTGCATTATTCATGTAATTTTACAGATGCTGCTTCGGACCAATAGTGGCAGCCATAGGGACATTTGGGGAAGCTTTGACTCCAAAATACCCCCATTATCTCATTTATAACCACCCCCTCCATGCTTTGATAAGAAATTGTATGTAAACTACCATGCAAACACAGCTGCATGTACTGTGCAACCCCTGAGGGAACATAAGCAGTTTGCAATTGGCTTCCAACCTAAAGGTTGGCAATTCAGGCACACCCAGTAGTGCCATGAAAGAAGGGTCTAGAAATCTGCTTCCTAGCCAAGAAAACCCCATAGAGCAGTTCTACTCTGTAACGCCTGGGGTCACCCTGAATCAGAATCAACTCGATGGCAATGAGTTTGTTTTATTTCCTTTGTTTTTTTGTTTTTCGATAGATAGATAGACAGAGAGAGAGGAAGGAAGGGAGGGGGGGGAGGGAGGAAGGAAGGAAAATTAATTTTAGGGGGCAAGGTTTTTTTTTTAAGTTAATGTAAAATCAAATAGTAAAAGTATAAAAAAAAAAAGAAGTTTGAGAATTGTACTACTGGATTGCATGACCTTTGAGGGCAGACACTCTGCCTCATTTTTTTGTACTCCAGCATACACAATGAGTGTAACAATATATGTTATACTAGTGATTTAAAATAATTAAAATAATTTTTTTCCTAGGTTAAGCCTTTTCTGGAATTCTAACAATAATTTAATTACTGTTTCCCCAGAAATGCTTACATGACACATCCAAAATTTTGTAGGCAATCAAGTCATGCTGAAATATGGAGATTCATTTGAGATTCTTTTGAAATGATCAAGACTAATCTGCCAGCCATGACATTTGACTAATTTTATCTTGCTGATTAAAAATTGAATAAATATTGCCAATTGAGTTGGGATTTTCGTTTGTTACAAAATCTGAAAGTGACAATGGATCGAAAGTGCTTATGTAGCAAACAGTATGGATCCGTAGATAGATAGCACATTAATTTTTTAGCCATGCTTGAGGCCTAAATCCATGAGAGCCAAAGTACAACCTTGAGTATATCCCACCTGAACTTAGAGACCATCCCAAGAATAGACGTGCTGCGTTGACACCAATGACCGAAGACCAGACAAGTTGGGGAATAACACCAAGGACATCATACATGAAGAAAGCAAGAGGTCATTGTCTTAGTCATCTAGTACTGCTATAACAGAAATACCACAAGTGGATGGCTTTAACAAAGAGAAGTTTATTCTTTCACAGTCCAGTAGGCTAGAAGTCTGAATTCAGGGCACCGGCTCCAGGGGAAGGCTTTCTCTGTCTGTCAGCTCTGGAGGAAGGTCATTGTCATCAGTCTTACATTGGTCTGGGAGTATTTCAGCACAGGAACTTCAGGTCCAAAGGACATGTACTGCTCCCAGCACTGTTTTCTTGGTGGTATGAGGTCTCTGTGTCTCTCTGCTCACTTCTCTCTTTTATATCTCAAAAGAGGTTGGCTTAAGAAACTCTCTGATCATGTGAATCTCATCAATATAACTGCCACTAATCCACCTCATTATAGTGACAGGATTCACAACACATAGGGAAATCACATCAGACGACAAAATGGTAGACAATCGTACAGTATTGGCAATCATGACCTAGCCAAGTTGCAGAACACATTTTGGGGGGACAGAATTCAATCCATGACAGTCATTAAAAAGACAGGAAAGAAAGAAAAGACTAAAATGGATATCAGAAGAGACCCTGAAATTTGCTCTTGAACATAAAGTAGCTAAAGCGAAGGGAAGAAATTATGAAATAAAAGAGATAAACAGAAGATTTCAAAGGATGTGTCAAGAAGACAAAGTAAAATATTATAATGAAATGTACAAAGTCATGCAGGTAGAAAACCAAAAGGGAAGAACACACTCACCATTTCTCCAGCTGAAAGAACTGAAGAAAAAATTCAAGCCTTGAGTTGCAATTTTGAAGAATTCTATGGGCAAAATATTAAATGATGCAGGAAGCATCAAAAGAAGATGGAAGGAATACACAGAGCACTGTACCAAAAAGAATTGGTCGATGTTCAACCATTTCAGTAGTAGCAATGATGGTATTGAAGGAAGAAGTCCAAGCTGCCCTGAAGGCATTGGAAAAAATAAGGCTCCAGGCATTGATGGAATACCAATTGAGATGTTTCAACAAACGGATGGGGCACTGAAAGTGTTCGCTTTTGTATGCCAAGAAATTTGGAAGACAGCTACCTGACCAACCAACTGGAAGAGATCCATATTTGTGCCCATTCCAAAGGTGATCCAAAGGAATGCAGAAATTATCGAACAATATCAGTATCACATGCAAGTAAAATTTTGCTGAAGATCATTCAAAAGTGGTTGCAAGAGCGCATAGACAAGGAACTGCCAGAAATTCAACCCAGATTCAGAAGAGTACATAGAATGAAGGATATCATTGCTGATATCAGATGTATCTTGCCTGAAAGTGGAGAATACCTGGAAGAGGATTACCTGTATTTTTATTGTCTACAAAAAGGCATTCAACTGTGTGGATAACAACAAATTATGGTAACATTGCAAAGAATGAGAATTCCAGAACACTTAACTGTGCTCATGAGAAACCTGTACATAGACCAAGAGGCAGTCATTCAAACAGAACAACGAGAACTTCATGGTTTAAAATCAGGAAAGGTGTATGTCAAGGTTGCATCCTTTGACCATACTTATTCAGTCCGTATGCTGACTAAATAATCTGAGGCGCTGGAGTATATGAACAAGAGCATGGCATCAGGATTGAAGGAAGACTCATTAACAGCTTGCGATATGCAGACAACACAACCTTGCTTGCTGAAAGTGAAGAGGACTTGAAGCACTTACTGATGAAGATCAAAGACCCCAGCTTTCAGTATGAATTACACCTCAAGTTAAAGAAAACAAAAATCCTCACAACTGGACCAGTAAACAACATCATGATGAATGGAGAAAATATTGAAGTTATAAAGGATTTTATTTTACTTGGATTCACAATCAACACCCATGGAAGCAGTGGTGAAGAAATCAAACGACGCAGTGCATCGGGCAAATCTGCTGCAAAAGATCTCTTTAAAGTGTTAAAAAGCAAAGGTATCACTTTACGGACTAAGGTGTGCCTGATCCAAGCCAGGGTGTTTCAGTCACCTCATAGCACGGGAAAGCTGGACAATGAATAGGGAAGACTGAAGAAGAATTGACGTCTTTGAATTATGGTGTTCATGAAGAATATTGTATATACCATGGATTGCCAGGAGAATGAACAAATCTGTCTTGGAAGAAGTACAACCAGAATGCTCATTAGAAGCAAAGATGGCAAGACTTTGTCTCCCATACTTTGGACGTGTTACTAGAAAGGACCTGTTGCTGGAGAAGAACATCATGCTTAGTAAAGGGTCAGTAAAAAAGGTAAAGACCCTCAATGAGATGGATTGACGCAGTGGCAGCAACAGTTGGTGCAAGTATAACAATTGTGAGGATGGCACAGGGCCAGGTAGTGTTTTTTTTCTGTTGTCCATAGGGTCACTGTGAGTTGGAACTGACTAGACAGCACTTAACAACAACGACAGAGCCCCACTCTACCAAACCCAAGCCCTTGACAAGCTACATGCTTTCACCTCTCCAGATAATATAATCAAGACAAGCCTTAATGGCAAGATTATAAAGAATTTTGCCTATGAACATACCATGAATAATCATCTAAGATTCAAAATTCTAGGTACTAAAACCATAAGAAAACCGAATTAAATTTGTTATTAATTCTTAATATACATGTCATAGCATATTCATCCAAATACTTATTGTTTTCTTTAAAATAGTCACTTTAAGAGAATAAGTACTGATTTCAATGAGGCTACCATCATTAAAACATCTTTGCACTCTGTCTTTGGCTCTTTATTTGTCAGTAGTACATTCTTTTGAATATCCCTATGGATGGCAGTTTTTTTATCCAGTATGAGTAGGTTTAGTTTCTGAAAATGGATGAAAGTTGTGTCAGGCCAAGACTGAGTTTGGTAAAAAAAAAAAAAAATGCTGAGTAAAATGTTTTTCATCAGGGATTTTCTTGGACTATAAAACTTTATACAATAAAATATCAATTGGATAAGGGTGAATCTATCAGTACTATTAGAAAAACTACTCAAAGAGACTCAAACAGCCTGATCTAGCAGAGTATTTTCACGAGTTTGACCCATCTGGCAGATGAGTGTTGTTTTGGGTTTATATTATTGTGTAAATTTGGATTTCCTGTGGTAAAGATACTTTGCATATTTACACATACTCTTTGCTCAATGATTCCGTTGAGGTAGATCAGAATCATAAAATGTTGGTACTGAAAGGGCTAAGATGTGATCTGGTTCGGCTCTCATTTTTTTTACATGAAAAAATTGAGAATGTGAGAGTGGCATTCTCCTATCTCCTGACTTCCACCATAGAGGACTATCTGTATTTCGGTCAAGAAATAATCATGCATGACCATTATTGAGTTCCTTACTCCAGGTGGCACTGTGCTAAATAGTAGAATATTTGGATGGCTAAATGGAAGGATAGAGAGACGGAGATGATCAAACCCCCACCCACATGGATGTTAAAATCTAAAATAGCATCCTACAGATTGAAATGTGGAGGGCAGAGGTTAAGTACTCTGTCTGCCCAGATTGATCTTTTAAATAGGAATAAAGTTACCTAAGGAAGAGGTTCAGCTTTCTTGAGCACTAGTGGAGGACTGAGAATTAAGAAGACAAAGATGGAGGGACGGTGAATTGTTAGAATTGTTAGGCTAGAGACAAATTCAAGAAAACCTTTCTGCCATAGATTCAGAAATACATGTGTTTTTTTCCTTCTCTCCAGGGGAAGCGTTGGATGAATTAAAAAAAAAAAAAAATCAAATGTATCATTTGTCATATAAACTTTGAACTTATAATATTCCTGAGAGAAAAATACTTGGTGGGCGTCTTTAAATATTAATCATTAGAGATCAGTTTAGCAAAAAGATTTAGTCAGGTTGGAACAGCTTTTAAGAAACCAATTACAATATGGGTTATGAAAGAGAAGTGGAAGAAGCCCAGGGAAAATATTAGAAAATGCAAGTCCCTTCACCCAGTGGAATTTTTGCAGGGAATTCTGGCTAACTAGACGACACTTTTTTTTTTTTTTTGGACTGGGTTAGCTTATTGAAACTTATGACAGCAATAAAAATAGTTCCTTGTGCTAAGGATATAAGAATTGGTAAAAAGCAGGAGTTGGGATTATTAAAATTGCAAAGAATCTTGGTTTTTAACAAGCACTTCCTTTTTAAAACTTACGTATTTTATTAAAAGGAAGGTAGAACTTAGGCAGAAACATTCATCTTATAGTCAACTTGTGAATTTACTTATATAAAAAGTCCACAAATTAAATATCAATATTTAATTGGAGGACATGAAGGTATTTTTTTTTCATATTCTGCTAAGTATGTTGAATATTCAAAGGGAATGTAAAATAATTTTCTTTCAGGGTGTTCTTTCTGGGCTCATTTCACTAGTTACACTTCGACTTAAATATGGTAGATTATAAGTCTTTTGAAGACAAGATGTTAGAACTCCATGACGTATTAGAGTTAAACCTGTTCATTTTCCACAATGAAAAAAAGAAATGTGAGTGGTTTAATGATGAATAAATCAACAATTGTAAAGGAGTAACCCCCCTGAATGTGTATGTACCTGTTAATGTTGTTGTTGTTGTTAGGTGCCATCGAGTGGGTTCTGACTCATGGCGACCCTGAGCACAACAGGACGAAACACTGCCCAGTCCTGCACCATCCTCACAATTGTTGCTGTGCTTGAGCACATAGTTACAACCACTGTGTCAATCCATCTGGTTGAGGGTCTTACTCTTTTTCGCTGACCCTCTACCAAGTATGATATCCTCCAGGGAATGATCCCTCTTAACAACACATCCAAAGTATGTGAGACACAGTCTCACCATCCTTCCAAGGAGTATTCTGGTGGTACTTCTTCCAACACAGATTTGTTTGTTCTTTTGGCAGTCCATTGTATATTCGGTATTCTTCGCCAGTACCACAATTCACAGGCATCAATTCTTCTTCTGTCTTCCTTACTCATTGTCCAGCTTTCGCATGTGTATGAGGCGATTGAAAACACCATGGCTTGGGCCAGGCGCACCTTAGTCCTCAAAGCAACATCTTTGGTTTTCAACACTTTAAAGAGATCTTTTGCAGCAGATTTGCCCAGTGCAATGCATCATTTGATTTCTTGACTGCTGCTTCCATGGATGTTGATTGTGGATCCATGTAAAATGAAATCTTTGACAACCTCAATCTTTTCTCCATTTATCATGATGTTGATTATTGGTCTAGTTGTGTGGATTTTTGTTTTGTTTATGTTGAGGTGTAATCCATACTGAAGGCTGTGGTCTTTGATCTTCATCAGTTAGTGCTTCAAGTCCTCTTCACTTTCAGCAAGCAAGGTTGTGTCATCTGCATAACACAGGTTGTTAATGAGTCTTCCTCCAATCCTGATGCCCCATTCTTCTTCATATAGTCCAGCTTTGCAGATTATTTTCTCAGCGTACAGATTGAATAGGTATGGTGAAAAGATATAACCCTGACACACACCTTTCCTGACTTTAAACCATGCAGTATCCCCTTATTCTGTTGAAATGACTGCCTCTTGATCCATGTACAGATTCCTCATGAGCACAATTAAGTGTTCTGGAATTCCCATTCTCAGCAATGTTATTCATAATTTGTTATGATCCACACGGTCGAATGCCTTAGCGTAGTCAATAAAACACAGGTAAACATCTTTCTGGTATTCTCTGCTTTCAGCCAGGATCCATCTGACATCAGCAATGATATCCCTGGTTTCCATGTCTTTTTCTAAATCAAGCTTGAATTTCTGGCAGTTTACCGTTAATATACTGCTGCAGCTACTTTTGAATGATCTTCAGCAAAATTTTGCTTGCATGTGGTATTAATGATATTGTTGGTTTCTGCATTCTGTTGGATCACCTTTCTTTGGAATAGGCATAAATATGAATCTCTTCCAGTCAGTTGAGCAGGTAGCTATCCTCCAAATTTCTCAGTATAGATAAGTGCACACTTTCAGTGCTTCATCCATTTTTTGAAACATCTCAATTGGTGTTCTGTCAATTCCCGGAGACTTGTTTTTGCCAATGCCTTCAGTGCAACTTGGACTTCTTCCTTCAGCACCATCAGTTCTTCATCGTATGTTACCTCCTGAAATGGTTCAATGTCGACCAATTCTTTTTGGAATAGTGATTCTGTATTCCTTCCCTCTTCTTCCATATTATTCCTGGTGATATGAGGTCCTGTCTCTCTGCTCACTTCTCTGTTTTATATCTCAAGAGATTGCCTCAAGAAGATGGAAGGAACACCTATTAATAGAGTATCAAAATGCATGAAGCAAAAAGTGATGTAAGTTTAAGAATAGGCAAATCCTTAATTATGGTTTGATACTTCGTTCATTTCTCAGTAATAGATAAATAGTGGGCTTAAAATCAGTAGGGATATAGAAGACTTGAACAACACAATCAACTAACTAGCTCAGCTGCTAACTAAAATGTTAGCAGTTCAAATCCACAGGCCACTCCTTGGAAACCCTATGGGGGCATTTCTCTCTCCTATAGAGTTGCTATGAGTCAGAATTGACTAGATGGCAGTGGGTGTTTGGTTTTGGCTTTTTCTAACCAACAACATTAGATTAAACTACTTTTTCTAGTACACATTAAACATTCACCAAAATAGACCATATTCTGGGCCATAAAACAGATATCAATAAATTTAGAAGGGTTGAAATTACACAAAGCCTGTTGTCTAACTACAACGAAATTAAACTAGAAATCATTAATAGAAAGACAGCTGGAAAATTCCCAAGTATTTGGAAATTAAACAACATTTTTAAATAACCCATGGGTCAAAGAAGAAATCAAAAGGAAAATTAGAAAGTATTTTTTAACTATATGAAAATGAAAGCATACTTATCAAAATTTGTTGGATTCAGCTAAAACAGTACTTGGAGGAAAATTTATAATAAATGCTTATATTACAAAAGGAAGTTCTCAAATTGATAAGCCAAGCTTCCACCTTTAAGAAACTAGAAAATGAAGAGCACATTAAAACCACATTAAGCAAAAAGAAGGAAATAATAAAGAGTAGAAATCAATGAAAGAGAAAGCAGAAAAATAGAGAAAACCAATGAAACCCAAACTGGGTACTTTAAAATGAACAATGAAAATTAAAAACTTATAGCTAGACCGATCAGGAAAAAAAAAAGAAGAAGATACAGCTGGCCAATACTTGGAATGAAAGAATCAATTTTGTTTTAGGAATTTAAAACCATGCCTTTTAGGAAGAATGAGTAGGATTTGAATATCTTTCATCCTTCTAGTTAGGCACATTTTGTGGCTGTCATTACACATCTGTTCCAGCAAGATGTCCAAACCTATATCCCTACACCTGTCCTCTCATCGTCTCTCTCTGTCTAGGAATCAGTGAACAAAATCTGAGTATGTTTGCTTTCCCCTATTTTTATTCTTTTTCACGATCATCAAAGCATCATTCGGATCAAAACCTCTCCTTACACTTTTTTTTCTTTCATGCTTCGCATTAAAACCGTGATTAAATGGAGGTTACTAGCATTGGTTTAGATCTTAGCCTCCCTTTGCATTTGTACATCTCACTCCACCCAGACCTTCAGTATTTCACTTCTGAACTACAATAGCTGGCTCTCTTGCCTCTAGCTGCTCCATGTCAACTCATCTAAGACTGGTCCTTAAGTATACCTAGGACACAATGTATATCCTGTCCTTTCCAGCAATCCTACAGTAAATGACTTCTAGTTTCTTATGAAATCTTGATAGTGAGAACTAAAAATCACTTGGTTAAAAACTTCAGGGCTGTCGTTTATATAGACCATAACTCCCTTTTGGTACATAAAGGCTAATTATCTTGAATCATCTGAAGGTTATGTTCACATGTTTAGCTGAATAAATCAGCCTTCTAGAAATATAAAAAACTCTTTATTTTTGGCCTTTCTTTTGCATTTGTATACACTGATACATGACAAAGAAATAAAATATAAACTTGGTGCTTACAGAGAATAACAACTAATTCATCAGATAGCCATGTTATATGAGGTTGTATTGTATGTGGCACTGTGTTTTGAGGAATCTGTTTTGGGCCACCTCACTTACAGTTGTTTCATCTAGAATCTTTGGACATTCTTGATCTCTTCCTCTCCCAAGACAGCAACCCCAAAATTTAGCGTCAATTGTAGTCTTTTAACTGTTATATCCACCTCGACACTTGTTCCATTCCAATCTGTTTTCCAAAGTGATCTTTCAAAAATATAAATTAAAGCATGTCATTCCTCTTAAAACTCTTGGTTGCTTTCTGGTTTACTTCTAAACATGGTGTCTGCCCACCTGTTGACCTCATTGTACCCGCTTCCCCCAGCGTTAGTGTGCCTAAGTCCTGGAACCTTCCTTCAGTTCTTCAAACACAGCAAACTCTCTCTCACCTCGGTACCTTCGTATGAGTTTGGAACATCATTCGCTGACCCTACCCTTCTCCTTAAAACTCCACCCTTCATAAGTTTTTGGCTGACTAATTTACTGACTCACACTCAGCATCCAAAGCTTGGCTTAAATATCACCTAACAGAGAGGTCTTCTTTGGACCCCAAATCTAAATTTGATTTTTCCTATTATATCCTGTTCTCTTTTATAGCACTTATCATAGTTTTTAATTGTGTTTTGTGTAGTTTATTTATTGCCTTTCTCTCCCACAGTCCTGAAGGTTTCATGAAGGCAGGGCTGTGTTCACCACCATTACCTGAGTATCTTGTTTGTTCTTTGCCTGGCACATAATAGATGCCCAACAAATTATTGTTGAATGAATGATTTAATGAGTGAAAGAAAGAAGAAAGACATACAGCACCTAATTAGAAAATAATCATTAGGGAAAAAAATCACAATTTTACTGTTTATTAAAGTACCTATTTTTAATCTATTTAATTAGTATTTAAAGTTTTAGTTCTCATTTTCAGCTAAGACTTGGAGAAAAGGACAGTTCATACAGTCTGTGAGGAGAAGGACTTTTTCCACGTTCATTTTTGTTTATGCATTAAATATTTGTTGAATGAGTAAGAGGATTAGCATAATCATTACGGAAAGCAGTCTAGCTAAAAGTGTTATAAGACATCATATTGTTTTTACTGACCCAGTGTATCCACTTATAGAGATTTGTCATAAGGAGTAGTCCTAAATATGGAAAAGGTTTTATTTTTAAAGATATTTCTTTCCGTGTTATTTACAGCAATAAAATACCAGAAACCACCTCTATGTCTGGTAAGGTGGTAACTGAGTAAACATAGTATATCTGCTAGATATTATATGTGTAATGCTGAAGCTAAAGGTTAGGATAATAAAATGACGTTTAAAATACTTATATTGTTAATATAAATAAATAAATAAAGAACACAACGTTTTGTAACTGTGTTTTAATATCCTAGTCATAGAAAAGAAAGGCTGGAAAGAAACATGTCATGCTGCTATGGCCATGAGTGATTTCCTTTTTCTTTCTTTTTGCATGTTTTCTTTAACATGCACATATTGTATTTTTACAAGAGTTATATTTGTATTAAGTTGTTCATGTACAGCATAGCTTGTATGTTAACTTTCAGTTTCAGTACATTTAAATGAATCCTAGTCCTTACATTTTATAACTATTGAACTGAAATGCTGCGTTCTCTCCCTTAGGATGACGGTTCCCATGTTCATGGGCTAGATCACTCATCCTCTTGGCAGGACCACAGTAGCTTCCTGTCAAGTCCACGATTTTCACACTTGAACTGTAAGTAATAAAGCCCTATACCAGTTTTTTTTTTTTTAATTGAATTTAAGAAAAAACAACTCATGGAAACAATTATATATAAGGTCAATACATGATAGTAATATTCACATTGTGAGTTTGTGAAAATGTATCATACAAATAATAACTCCACATGCCTTTATAATAATGTACAGTTTACTAAAAAATGCATGGAACTCTTTCTTTGCAGACCTTAACTTCTCAGGAGAGCTTAAAATAAATCACCCCAAACAAAAATCTTAATTAAGCATTTTTTGTTTGTTTCTTTTGACAATCACTGATAACTCTGGATGAGTGGATAAAAAAAAGTTAGGTATTATGACAAAATCCAAATCATCAAAAAGTGGAAAATATTTGCACAGAACTCTTCAGGAATCTTGTGCAAAGAATAAGGATACTGATACTATTATTTGCTAGATTTCACTCCATGAGCACTCAGTGAATGTTGATAAAACATCTTCAGAATCATCCACAAGGCATGAGTCCATTGCTGCAGGATGCCATCTCCTACCGTCACGCCCTCTCCCAGCACCCCTTCTGCTCTCTTGTTGTACTCGGTCTTCAAGTTCCAGCTCATCCGTAGCATTCTCTAGGAAACCTTCTGAACTTCCTGTTTTAAGTGGAGCCTCTGTTGTGAGCTTCTTATTATAATTATGGAGTTATTTGATATCGGAATGATTTTGATTCTTTTCTCCACCGAAGACCAAACTCTATGATGATAGGAACAATGTTTAGGTTGTTCACCAGTGCTTCCTCAGTATGCTGACACTACTTGGCACGTAGTAATTACTCAGTTAATATTAGATGAATGTACGTATGAATTTTTTTTTTTCCTTTCTTTCCAAGTCTAGTTTTATCGAAACCTGTAAGGCTGAAATGAATTCTTATTTAGATTATCATCTCTTCCATTTTTCATGGGCCTGGAGGGTTGTACATTAAATTTGATAATTTTGCCATTTGAAATAGCTAAATTGCTATTAAATAAAATACTAAAATAAGCCACAAGAAGTAGGTCAAATCCAAAAATGATAACTTTCACTTTTGCTGATTTATATTCATGGATTCATTCAATAAATATTTATCACTTTTTGATAAATGATTTGATTTTTATTTTATCATGATTATTTTATTCCAAAAGCTAAGCATTTTCTCTTTCCTGTCCTAATCATTTTCCTGGTTATTTTGCATTTGCATAAACCCTCTGCTATTCTCATCTGGCAGCTGCTCTTCAATATGAATCGTATCTCAAGTTGCTTATGGGACCTTAGAATCTGATATATACACAGGCCACATTTTTATCTTTCATATTAAGCAATGAAAAAATATCCCCAGGTCTGTGTACACACGAGGATCCATTTAAACATGAGGGTTGGGCAGGAGAGAACTTAGAACTACCAAACATCAGAGTGTTTGGAGACCCTGGAGACAAATTGCACCAGGATCTGAGCATGGAGGTCTATGACCATTTAATGTTGCCAATATGACTTTCATATGGCTCCCTAGAAAGGCACCTAGAAGGAAGTGCTTAGAAGACATGAGGAAGAAAATGTTAAGATTTTTTAAAATTTTATTTAATATTGTGGTAGGCAGTGAAAGAAACTGTATCCAGCTTTTCATTCAGTAGCACTTTTTGACCAGCTGTGGTCATTTCTCTAAGTTTCCTGTGTAAATTCACTGTTCAAAAGGAAATAAAGTTAAATAAGAATAGGAAAAAATATGTGAGAACACAATTTAGGTAAGAAAATACTTATTACAGTTTATATTGTAAAATCTGACTGGAAAATTTAACATAAATTTATAACGCTTTATTAATTCAAGGAAGCAGTCTTATTCAAAGCCTTATGACTTACTATTCTTCTTTTACAAATTTGCTTTATGATTTTCCTCTCATCTGTACTCCCGTTTACAAGGATAATTTTTTAAATTTATTCTCATAGGCACCTTATCACTAATCATTTTTAAGTGATTTAATTAAACTCTTTCTTGAAATCATATTTATTCCGATGTTCTTTTCTGGCAAACCTTGAATTTTCTGTACCTTTTTCATAATGTGTTATATCAGAAGTAGGAAAAGTTAGGATCACCATAAATACGTCTCCATTTTTTCAGTACAAGGAATTTCAGCTTAGTTGTAGAAATTGTTCTATAATTTCTTTTTAGTTTTTTCTTTAAACCTTCAAGATTGAAAAAAAAGAGAGATGACAAGACCAGCAAAAGAAAAATGGAACCTATATTAAATGTGCCCTAAATACAAGGAACAAAAGAAAGCAAAAAAAACTGCCATTAATGCCCTTAGAGAGATAAGAGAAAATATTACCTTCATTAAATAAGGGCAAGGTGCTGTGAAAAAGGAACAGAGAATAAAAGGTTTCAGAAATTTAAAATATAATCGTCATAAGAAAAAATAGATGGGAAACAAAGTTGAGGGAATCACCATGAAAGCAGTAGAAAAAAAAAAAAACAACAATTGAACAGTAAGAGAAAAAATAAGATATTTAGAAGATCAATTCATAAGGGACAGTACCTGATTAACTAGAGCCTTGGCATGAGAGAACAAAGAATACAGAACAGTTGGTTTCCTTGTTTCCCAGATTTCAAGCTTCCTCTTTCCTGTTTTATTCCTTTCTTTTGTGAGAACAAATCAAAGAAAGGGAGGTAAATGTTTTCAGCTTTTGTATTTCTGGAAACGGATTTCTTCTACCCACGTGTGATTGAGAGGTTGGCTACAAAAGTTTAGGCTAAAAATGGTTTTCCTTCTGAGGCTACTTTAGAGTTGTCTTCCAAAATGCATTGTTGCTGTTGAAAAGCTTTATGTCATTTTTGGTTTCAACTCCTTTAAAGTGATTCTGGCCCCTTCCCTTCTCTCTGGAAACTTTTAGGATCTTTTCTTTAACCCCAGTGATTTTTGTAATGATCAGCTTTAGATGATTTTTCTTGCTGCATGTTGGTTGAACCCTTTTAATCTGTACACACTTATGCTTCAGTTCTCCCATATTGAAGGTAGAAAGGAAAGATTCCATCAGGAAATTCGGCTAAATTTTCCAGTCAATCTTTTGGGGGAGGGAGGAGGACAGAACACTGATAGATTATCTAATACATTTGAGTACTCAGAAAAAAACTACCATAGATATATGGCAGATCTGATTGAGCAATAAGAAACAATTAAGGATGGTCACAGAAAAAAAAAAAAAAAAGGATCGATTAAAAACCCAAGGGGAGAATGAAAAATAAGAGAGGAAGCATTGCCGTAGTATACTTATTAGGTTTATGTGAGCCATATAATAATGTAATGTAATGTAATGTAATGTAATCTAATCTAATCTAATCTAATCTAATCTAATCTAATCTAATAATATTTATTTATTTACATAGTCCTAATAATATAAACCACTACCCCGGTGGTGTAGTGGTTAAGTGCTATGGCTGCTAACCAAAGGGTCAGCAGTTCGAATCCACCAGGTGCTCCTTGGAAACTCTATGGGGCAGTTCTACCCTGTCCTATAGGGTCGCTGTGAGTCGGAATCGACTTGATGGCACTGGGTAATAATATAAACACTCTGTTGACATAACAAAAACGTCAGATGTAACTATATATACTGAGAGTATGGGGTGAAGAAAAATGAATGGATGTATATAATGTCTAAAAATGATAAATCAGAGAAATAGCAATATAAGCTTTTTTTTTTTTAAGAAACATTGGAGTAAATACAGAACACATAGCTAAAGGAGTTGATCATTATTGACTCAGGGGAGTAAGACTGTGGGATTGGAAGGGATGGGGCAAGAAACCCCTGTTTTTCTGACTTTTGGTATACTTTGGCTAAAAATTATTCTTTTAAAAGATAAGTTCTACTAATAAAACCCAGCTTTTATGTCTGACAAGCAAATTTTCAGTTTTCTTGTTAGCATGTTACTGGGACAGGAAAGTTGGGGTTTAGAGTTTAGAGAGGTTTAGACCTATATGGTTCATGTGACTTAGGAGAGAATCCATAGGTCCTTAGTCAGACATAAGTTTCTGAGCCCACAGAACAAGCAACTTCCTACTCAAGTCGTGATATGAACTGTACGAGGCCCTTTTGTCCAAGCTGTAGACGCTAAGGCCTTCATTCTGCTGACTTAGATGCCCTGTTAAACTGTGACCAAACTAAAATGTAGAATCACTGACCATGGAAAAAACAAAGGAAATGGGAAAATACTGCATAATTTGTGGTCTCTGAAATGATCCAGCATTAATGAAAGTTTGTTTTAAGTAGTAATTTATGTCAGGTTTGTGTAGTTCAGGTCAATTCAAGAAAAGGTAGATTCCTTCTGCCAGGAAGGAGGGAAGAAATGTATAAATTGTAAGTTTATATTACCATTGGAAATAGGAACACAAAAATCCATTATTTAGAGCCATGATCAGTACCAAATTTATCCTGGCTGGCTGGAAATGATGGCCGCGATTCAGGACACTCTTTTAGAACACTTGGATTCCATTACCTTCGGCCTGTAGACAGTGGGGGCTTAGTAAGAGAGACTCATAATGTCAGCTTTTGAAACTGTCATTTTTACTTTTTATAAGTAGTGACTGACCACTGGTCTCCCTGTATAGCTTCTTTTAGGCTAAAGGAACACGACTCCGGGACAGGGCCTTCACTCATGGGCCTCTACCACCCTGGACTTGAGTGAAAGCTGTGTAATCTGGTGACTCCTCGAAAGCTTGAGTCCTTTGAGACTAGAATGCTTAATGCTTGTGAAGTCAGTATCTCTGAATTTTGAAATAAACACAAATTACAGTTTTTTCTGAAAATTTAAAACTGTTCTAAAAACTGAAGTTAATTTAAAAAAAAAAAAATTTTTTTTTTTTTTTAGTTATCCTGAAAAGAAGGGACTGTGGTTTTTCATGTGAGAAAAATGTTATATGAGGATTGCTATAGGAGTTTGGCGAGTGAATCTTACATATTAATGTAACTCAATTGTTTCAGAAAAACAAATCAATGTAAAGTTGCTAAACAATTTGATTTCACTTCCTTACCTCAGTTTACATTGCTATGAAAGGAAAAGTTAGTATTCTCAATTTGCTTTTCGAGGTGAGTTTAGTGAGAGTTTAAGTCCCTCAGATGAAAAATAATTTGTCCGTAGCAAGAATAGCACAGTATTTTCAGTTCTCTGTCATACTTCAAGGTCCACCCAGCTAACTGTGAATAGACACTCATATGTAGTCTATCGTCAAACTTGTAGAGTAAAATGCAAAAGATTTATGGCATTTAAAACATTGCAGTATCGATACGGCAAGAAACTTACTTCTTGTCCATTAAAGGATTTATTTATTCCGTGAAAGCACAGTCCTTCTGTCTCTCTCATTTTATAGGCTCATTTTATGTTACAATGTTTTAGGAATTTTTAACTAGCCAGTTAAGTGCTAAAAAAAAAAAATCGAGTTCTAGTTATTGCAATTTGACGAGATAACTCTTTCTAGATACTCTCTAGAAAGCAGCTAGAAAAATCCCAGTTGCTGCCTCTTAAAAGTCTCTTAAATATATTCATTTGTTCAACCAATATTTATTAAGAGTCTGTATACAAGGCTCTGGTTTCAGTTCTGGGGTTGCAGTAGTGAACAAGACAAACAACATCACCTCGACTCATGGAGGAAATGGGTAGTAAAAAAGTAAACCACTAAATAAAATAAATTGGTGATAGGTGCTGTAAAGGTGAAATGATAGAGGTTTGCCTGGAACAGGACTGCTACGTTAAATTGGTCATCAGGAGAGGTTACAGTTGAGCTGAAACCTGAATGGCAAGGAGAACCTGCCAAGTTAAAACTGGGTGGGAAGAGTCTCCCTGTTAAGTTAGAGGGAGCAGTAAGTACATAGGCCCCAGAGAGGAAAAGAGCTTGATCTGCTGCACAAACACCTAGTGAGTGAGTGAGGGGCGAGTGGTGGGAAGTGAGATCTGAGTGGAGCCTTTTCAGCCACAGAACATGCTTAGAGTTATTCTAAGTTCACTGGGAAGCAATGGGGGACAGGGGTAGGCATAATCATAGGGGTAAAGTGTGACATAATCTAATTTACCTTTAGAAAGAGAATTCTGGCAGTAATGTGGAGAAGGGATCATAAGGGAGCAAGAACGAAAACAGGAAGAGAAAAATGGTGGCTTGGGCTGGGATGAGGGTAATGGACATGGTGAGTAGCAGAGGCCTCGGGTGAGTTTGGGAGGTGGAATCATCAGAACTTACTCTTAAATTGGATGGGTGGAGCAGGCAGGGTAAAAGAAGAGAGGAAGCAAGGTTTGAGAAACTGGGCAGTTGGAGAAGCCTAAGGGATGGGCAAGCTTCAAAGAGTAAAAATCAGGAGGGAAGATTTCACGTAGGCAGTTGAATATAGGCATCTGGACCCAGACCCGTAACTCACTGCCATCGAGTGGATTCCGACTCATAGAAGAGAGGTAAAAGGTAGTAGAAAAAACAGTAGACCTAAATTCCAGATCTAGTCCTAGTTTCCTTTTGTATAACAGAGATCATTCTGTAGACACGAAGCCTGTAAGATCTCTCCCTCCAAAATCCTGCATGCGTGCATGTGTGTAGTTTCTATCATTTTGTACTGACCAACCACACATCTTCAACTCTCGAGACGCTTCACAAAAATTCTTTTAATCACATGAATATGTGTTTTTGACAATATAATACACTGGTTATGTTTATTCCTACGCTGAAGGTCTGCCAGTCCAAGTAAAGTTTAATTACAGAAAACTAGATCAAATGCCATAATTAACTAATTATCTTATGCAGAATTAATTTTTTTCAGCCCAGGGTGTATAGTTACCTATGTTTGCTTTTGTCTTTCCTCTTACCTCGCTAGCATTTACAAAAAGAGCGGCTTCCGTGGATTCAGCTTCAATCAAGGAAGATCCCACGAGTTTAACAATGAATGGGAAAAGCCTACAATACAAAAAGGAGGAATCTGAGAACAAAAAAAGCAAAATGTAATTAGTTGCCTTACATGAGGTTTTAAAAATAGCATATCTTTCCTTGCTACAGCGTGGCCCAGATTATCTAGGAAACATACCTGCAGCTTCAGAGTTGCCAAACATTGACTAGAATGACCAAAAAGTTGGTCTTTGTGAATGCTATATGTTAAACCAATCCAAATACTATTGGCTGAATGACTTATTGGCAACTTACGCCAGCAGAGAAAGAATAATATGTTTCACTGTGCATTTCCCTTTTTAAGGTGTGGTCAGATCACATTTTCCCTGACCAAAATTTAGATTTATAATTGAGGTCTTTCAAAAATTACTGGGTAAAGAGAAGGAAAATGAGTTTCCCTTGAGGCAAAAGTTGCCAGCGCTTTAGATTCAGGGAGCATTTATATAAACTTGATTAAAAAAAAAAATGCCTTGTCTCTAATAACTTATCATGTGTTATAACATGTCATGGAGATATGCATATATAATATTAGACAGTCTACAAATGCTCAAGATTGTTACATCCATCATCTCAGAAGTCTGTTACTAAGTACAGTATCTTAAAATTATTTCCAGTCATTCATTTTTAATATCAATAAAGAATTTATCAATGTCCCCTGAATTGTAATGGACTATAAAGAACTCATAGCACAATTTATTTGTCTTTTTGTGACCAACCACCCTACTGTGGTTATTTCAGTCATATCCTGGACCATCTTTGGTTTACTCTGCCCAAAATCAGTCCCAAACTCCTGTATCCTCAAGATTCACTCTGCAGAAATTCTTCTATAATTTGATACTCTCTGCTTTCAGCATCCCAGTTGTTCTCAACATCGAAGTGTTTTTCAGAACTTATACCATTTACTTATTGATCTACCAGTGGAGAAAGCTTTATATTAAATGCTAAATAATGATAAGAAGAAAATAAGCATCCAGGAATTGAATCCCACTGGGTCACAGTGGCGAGATTCTGCACAGAGACAAGGACAATAAAGCAATACCTTTGTAACTGTGCACTACATTTTGTGTTTGCTAAAGTATAATTGCTTGTTAGATTTCTCACGTTTCGTAAAGATGCTTCTATTCCCACTCAAGATATGTTTTTTTTTTCTGACTTAGCATATTTAATTGCAGAACAGAAAATGACTGTCTTTCCATGAACTTGAAACAATGGTTACTACCAAAGATGGAGATCTTTTGTATCAAAAAATCACAAGTGTAGTGAGTTTGTGCACAATCTGCGTGACTTCTAGAGTATAGTTGTGCGTGTTCTCATTTATTCATTCCTACTATATGCCAGACATTGTGCTAGGGCTGGCAGGGGGTAGGGGGAGGCACAAGAACAGGAGCAGTATCCCAAAGCTTGTTTGCTGTTAGGTAGTATATGACACTTAGGCTGTCCCAGGGCTGTGAGTGTTCTAGCAGTATTGGGTTTTAGCAAGTGGAGCACCTTTTGAAGGAGCGGCTCACAGTCCCAGTGTTTCACATGATCTGTAATGCTCTAGAGAAATATCTGGGACATTGAGAAATTACTTCAGCATTTCCACTGATATGTTGACCAACAGCATAGCATTTTATCTCCTTGAATAAATGACTAATGGAGAAGAAAATAAGGGAGAAAGATAACCAGTTTTACTTAAATCCTAAGGATACAAGCTAGTTAAATAGATTTTCCTTTATGTATTAGTAGGAATGTCATACAGTCCATTCTGTTTAGCAGGAACTGGTCTAAGCCGCTATTACAGCATCTGTGGTCATTTAAAAAAAAAAAAAGTACATCAAGGCCAGTTAGACCTGAAAGTTTAAAGTAACTCAAAGGATGTACTTGGAAAATCCTTGAAAACATAGCAGCTGATGATTTTATGACTGAATAGGGAGGAATCTTATGAAAGATCATTTTAAATCTGAAATAAATAAATAAAACCATTAAATCATGCTATTCAATGTCCTATGCTACTGTTGGATGAATGAAGGTGTTTGACTTTAAATATGGAACACACAAGAACTTCAAAGGCAAAGTCAGACTTTTCTGAGTAACAATTTTGTCCAAATCCCTTGGACCTCTGTTTATATGGAATTAAATCCAAGGACCTGTCTCCTCTGAGGATTTTTCCTATCTCTTGCAGTCACCATACACTTGAATTGGAAATCCAAGGGAATGTTAAGGAAACACTAATAGCTTGATTTACATGTTTCAAAGCCAGAAACTGTTTTTCCTTTGCTTCACCCCTTTGGCAGAAAAACCTCAGTTATGTGTGTTATCGGCCCCATTTGAGCTGTGGCTGGTCAGCCATATTGCTTGTAGCACTGGGATATTATAAGGAAGAAACGTTATTCTGCACTGAGTCTGCTCCAAGACTTAATTTGAAGATTGACCTTTTTGGTTTAGTAGTTTTGATTTTCTGGCCATCTTTCTCCCTACACACACCAAACTTCCATTGAAATTATTGAAGGCCACAGAGGGGAGAAACAGCTGGGAGAAATCTGGCTGGATGTTTTTCCCATTAGCGAAAGTCATATTATTCCCTTGACTGGTGTCTGACTTGAAAGTTGGAAACCAGTTGGTTATATAACTGGATTCTGAACCTAGCAACATGTTAGTACCCTTTCAGGGAAGATAGTTGAAACAGTATATAATCTTACGAATCAGTCTCCCAGAACCAACTTCTCATTTTATTGTTACAGTTTAACTATGTATCTTTACAAAAAAAAAAAAAAAAAAATCAAATCAATAGCATAATAAAATAGTGTTCTTATGACATTTCGATTTAAAGGTCACGTGGATAAAATTGCCTACCTACCTACCTAAGAAAACAATTAGGTCTGTTTTTCTTTTCTCTCCTTTCAACTATGGTAAATGCATTTTTTATTTTGAGCCTCAGTTCAGTGTTATCCAAAGATTCTCAATAATCTTGGTACATTTTCCCTATCTAATCTGTACTGAAGGAGCCCTGGTGGTATTGTCGTTAAGGGCTTGGCTGCTAACCGAAAGGTCAGCAGTTTGAACCCATCAACCCACTGCAGGAGAAAGATGTGGCAGTCTGCTCCCGTGAAGATTATAGCCTGTGAAACCCGACGGACAGTTCTGCTCTACCGTGTACGGTCACTCAGAGTCAGAATGGACTCAGAGGTTTTTATCTGTATTGGCTCTTAGAGTTAAATAACATTTATTGTTTTAAATGGGATCAAATTCTTACATATAATGAAATGGTAAATTTACTTAGAAAACCTTTTTTTTTTTTTTTAAGGAAAGAGTAAATACCTCCGATTCGTCTACTTAAAATTTGTGCTATAAACCCAACTGCACACGATTCAGCAGCAAGAATGTTGAATGGTCATTGAATAAGTGATTCCTTTTCCAAGATTCTTACACCCCCTCCCCAAACAAACTGTCCTAGTATTTTTCTTCAATTTAAAACAACACAAAACAGAAAATCTGTGACATTCGTGACCTTCAACCGAGGAAGCTGTCCTCACAAAGGCATCTGGTTTTCTTGGATCAAACCTAAACCATGAAAATAAAGTTGGGAAAGTTTGTATATAAAGGCATTTCACGCACCAACATATGATATAAAAATAGTTACATATTTTAACTTTTAAATTCTCTAATGTTTAGCAATAAAAACATATCCCTATTTGAGAAACAGAAATTTAAACCAAGAAAAGATTCCATTTAGTTTCATTTCTGCACAAAACGACACATCTAATTGAAGGCTAGAAGAGATGCTTTCATCTAGAAACAGAGTTTTAGATTCCAAACAAATTTCAGAGACGTCTCCCTTGCTTTTGATTAGTAACAAAATACACCAATCTGCTCAGGGACAACCAGCCTGACCGTTAAGTTCTAACCTCATCTGCCCCTACTTTAGGCTCTCCTGCCATACCTACACCTATGCTTATGTCCTATCTGACCCCAAGGCCAACCCAAGTCACTCAGGATTCTAATAGGTCAGCCCCTACTGTTGACCCCTGAAGTCCACTACCTATACAACCCACACTGAGGAACTAAACTCTCTAGGGTCTGTCACACCTGCATTTCTTGCAGAATTTCAGTGTCATATGTTTGCGTACTCTCATTATTAAAACCCTGGGAATACTTTTGTGGCTGGGTTTCTTTCCTTCCCTGGCACAGCTTGACTCCCATTTGGTTGCCAAGTCAGGTGACAGTTGTGGATGTGAACTTGCCGCCTTGTTCTCTGCAAGAATAAACGGAATTCTAAACATAGCAACATGTTAATACCCTTTCAGGAAGGTAGTCAAAACTACATGTAATCAGATGACTTCTGCCTTTCAAAATGTGGAACTTTATGCCTTTGAGCATATAGTAGTGAAAATGAGAAATGAAATTGCTACTGTAGCCCAGATAGAGGCACCCAACATTTATCACCTATGCGTCTAACAATAACTTGCTATGGTTTAAAAAGTTGAAGTTGCAGAATTGCCATCCCTTATTCATTCCCTAGAACGAATGCTCTGTTTTCCTCAATCTGGCAGATACTGGACTGTCAGAAGTAGCAAGAGGTTATTGAGAAGCGAAGGCATGCCCATCATCTCCACAGAGCTCCATGGCCTGACACCCTCTCATATTTCATTCTGTCAGTAAAGCATTTTGACTAGCATTATTTAAATAAAAACAAAAGTGAAAATGTATCCTCAAATGTTGGAACTCTGTCGTTTTCGTTATATACAGGAAAAAAAAAAAAAAAAAACCCGTTGCCGTCGGGTCCATTCCAACTTCTAGTGACCCTATAGGACACAGTAGAACTGCCCCATAGAGTTTCCAAGGCTATAATCTACGGGTCCATCACCTGCCACTCCTTGCATTTGGTGTGGGTTAATTACACTAATTAACCAAAAAAAATAAACCAAACCTGTTGCCTTCGAGTCAATTCCAACTCATAGCAACCCTATAGCATGGAGAAGAACTGCCCCATAGTGTTTCCAAGGCTGTAAATTTTACGGAAGTAGACTGCCACATCCTTCTCCCGTGGAGCAACTGGTGGGTTTGAGCCTTCTCAGCAGCCAAGTGCTTACCCACTGCACCACTAGGGCTCCTTTTCACTAATTGACAGTCTCTAAGTTCTGATTTGATATTTTTGTAAAATCATGCTTGTTTAAAAAAAAAAAAAAAGGCAAGTCAGTTTTATAGCATCAGATTTTCCATCAAACTAGCTTTTTTTTTTTTTTTTTTTTTGCCCCCCTCTTAAAATCTTTCAGTGAAGAGTCAGGTGTACTTGTGAGTCATATGAAGCCACCAAGGGCTCAGATGGCTTTTGAAAGCCCCAAACACTTGGTCTGCAAAGTGCATCTCTCTTTGTCTTGGAAATATTATGTTGGAAGCATTTCCTTAGAACCAGCATCTCTCTTTCATTCCCTTCTCTGGGGCCTGCAGTCATCAAGCAGTTTTGAAGGCAGCTCCAAGTCCTTTATTTGAGCGAGCCTGTGGACTCTATGAGTCGGAATCGACTTTACGGCACCGGGCTTGGTTTTTTGGTTTGGTGGACTGGAGTCAGGCTTATCTGTCCTTTGCATCAGGGCAGTGGCAACCATACAGAGTTAGTGAGATTAATACATGAGATGTTTATGTTATTTTTCTTATGATGTGGGCTGGTTGTTAATCAGGTGTAAAAGATTTCACTTGGTAAAACAGATCATTATTCTTTATCAGGGAATCCTGAGGATACACAGCTATTTTTTAATATAGTGTTTATATGTACTTCATATATCAGGAGAGCCTATTTATATCACCTTCTTATCGTAAAGCCATAAAAGCAATTCCCAAAATGTGTGTCCACTTGCACATTAGGACTTAAAATCTAAATGTCTAATATCCTTTTTAGAAGTTCTTTTTTTTCTTTTTTCAGCTTCTGAAGCCAACTATTATTAGATTATACTGTGTAACTCTTATTCAATGTTATCCCTAGAGTAGAGGTAATGCTAGTTTAGATTTTGTTTGTCCATTGTTGCTGAGCACATAGCTGGATAAGGAAATGAAGGATGGCAGGAGTTCTGTAAAATGATACGAACACAGAGGAAACTGGGTTGCCTTCAACAACACACATTTTCAATTGTTTACTTGAAAGAAAAAAACTGCGGTAGCACTCAATCCTTTATCTGATGCAGGGCCCTGGAAAGAAACGTAGTGAGAAGGCTTGCTGAACTCGACGTGCACTGTAAAGTCGTGTTTCTGGTGAGAGTTGCACTAATCCTAAATGCACCTTATGGAGTGCTTGCTGGCAGTTCAGATCTGCACGCAGAGCTGCCTCCTTTCATATATTCTTCAGTCTGGGTACCCTGTGCTTACCTGTCGCTTTGAATTTTTATTTTATTCACACTATGATCAAGTCCACCCTGAGTGAAGATACAGGTTTGATTTATGACTTAGCATTTTAAAAACTTCCCATCACCAAGAGCCTCAAGCTGTCAGTTACCAGAAGTCAAAGAGCCCTGGTAGCAAAGCCATCTAAGACGGTGGCTTGGGAGCAGGATGGAGGTGCAGTTGGTTAAGAGAAGATTGGAGAAAACTAGGCATTTTTGCCTTCCTTTTTTTTTTTTTTTTTCTTTTCTGGGCTAAGTAAAATAGATGCATCAGTTCTAACGAGGCACTTCCTGCCCAGAGTCACTGGCAAAGCAGCCTCCTCCCAACAGCTGCAGGCTTGAGAGACCTCATGCTGCTGGCTGGCCAAGGTTCATTCTGTGCTTTGACTAAGACCACAGCCAATAAAGCCAGTGTGTACTGTGGAATGAGTTTCCTTTTTTTTTTTTCCCCCCATTGGAGACGTCTTTTGTGAGGTTAGTTTGAATGTTCCAAATTAACTGGTTGTCATTGCTCATTTTTTAATTTTAACTGCATGTAAACCAACTGATTAGATTCCATTGAAGACGAATCATAGTTTTTGTGAGGAAGATGCATATCCTTTTGTTCAGTATTCCTTAAAGGACTGATTGTCAAAATGTGGTCTGTAGACCAGCAGCAGCAGCAGCAGCAGCACCTGGAACCTTGTTAAACTACAAATTCTCTGGCTGTTCAAAGACCTACTGATTCAGGAGCTGTGGGGGTGAGGCCAGCAATCTATGTTGTAATGGGCCTTCTATGGGATCCCAAATGCATGCTTATGTTCAAGCACCGCTGCCTTAAAGGTTTGTTTGATTACAGCATTCTCTGAGTTTTAGCCTCTATTCCAAAGCAGAAACAAGAGAATGGTTTCTTTTCCAGGTGTGCAAGGGTACCCTTTTAAAATTTGGTTTCCTAAGTGACTCCAATCCTGAGGCTTACTCAAGCAAAGGCCTTTAAGCAGATTCCAAAGATGCTTGATTTACTACTAAAGGTCACTTCCACACCTGCTCCTCCTAACAGACTTCTATTAACTAGAACTCTCTACCCACTCATTGGGCAACCTAATTAAATCAGGACTTTCGGGTATAGCTCTTCTTGGGTTTGAAAGGCAAGACTAAAAAAAAGGACTTTCGGGTATAGCTCTTCTTGGGTTTGAAAGGCAAGACTAGTATTTGATTATCTAAAGGGTCTGGACTTCTTTAAGGCCACATTCTGATCTTGTTTATCCCACCCTCCCAGGAACTAGAATACAACCTGATTTGGGGCATTGGTTCTGTGTTATCAGCTTACACTCAATTTCATTTTTCTCTTTCTATAATATTCTTTTTTTTATACTAGTGGTTCAAGGTATCCACTGTGTTTCAGAGTAATATTTCCAGGCTTCGACATTGTCATCTTCAGAAAGATTTTTATTAGATGACTCATAAATATTTAAGTCCAATCCAGCTTTTCCTCACCCTCTACAACTGAGATGATAACTTATTATATCTTTCTGTCTCTTTGTACCTGAAAACTGATAATTAATAGCCATATATAATTTGTCTTGGCCTTTTATTTTACATTTTAGATCCCCTTTAAACATAATTGACAACATGAAATATTAATTTCAAATTAAGTTGTCTCCTCCCACTCCCTTATTTGCTTAAGAATGGACTAAATACAAATCTATGCAAGTTCTCCAATTCTAAAATATCTTTACTAAATCCACTCAAGCACTTCTTTAAATTTCTGACAATCAATTTAAGTATTACACTATATTAGGTGTCATAGAATGTATTTTTCCCCAAAGAGTATTTATTTTCTGAGTAACTACAATGTGATAGGTCCCATTCAAAATCTTTGCTAAGTAACAAATTAAAGCAATAAAAATACTGAAATGTTACAGATCTTTTGCATAAATAACAAAACCAAGTAAAACTGAGCAAACAGCATAACCCCAACGTGTGTTTAAAACATCTCTAATTATCGTGACCATTGAGGTTCTATGTCAACTTGGCTGGGCCATGAGTCTCAGTGGTTTGATTATGATATAGTTTGGCAGTCTTACAACGATGTAATCACTTCCATTATGAGATCTGACATAATGTGATCACCTTCACAATGGGATCTACTGTGAGTAGCCAATCAGTTGAAAGGGAGTTTCTTTTGGGGCTGTGGCCTGCATCCAACATAGGTGAACTTTTCTGGTGAGCTTTTGCTCACTCTGGATCCTACAGCTGGCTTCTGTTCATCTGACCTGCAGTTCCTGAGACTTGAGCTAGCACCTTACCTGCTCATCTTGGGATTTGTCAGCCTCCACAGTCTGTGAGCCAGCAGCCTGCCAGCTTATCTACCAATCTTGGAATTTGTTGACCTCTGTGGCTTCTGAGTCAGAGGCCTATTGTCTGACCTGCAAATCTTGGGTTCACCAGGCCCTGCAGCTACATGAGTCAGGAGAAGCCTCCAGCCTGACTTGGAACTTCCCAGCCTCTACAACCACGTGAGCCATTTCCTTGATCTCTCTCTCTCTCTCTCTCTCTCTCCATACACTTCACTGGTTTTGCTTCTCTAAAGAACCCAGCCTAAGACATTTGGTGCCAGGAGTGGCTCTAGAGAAACCGAATTGTAAGGATGAATTTTCTAAATTGATTCTAAATCCTGGTTAGTCTTAAAGATGTTGATGACTCTGCTTCCAGTAGTAAAGAGGGCACTGCTAATCCATGGCGTGAGGTGGCGATACAAATACACAAAATAGCCCGACCAATAGATCAGGTATTGGTGAGAGGCGAGGCTCTGGATGATCACATGTTTGATACCTTTCTACAATTTTTTCGTAATGTGAAGTACTAGGAAGCAGGTTGGTTGGTCCTACTTTTGCCAGACAAAGTGGTGAAATAAAGAGATGAGCTCATGGCTTCAGAGTCAAAGCTTAAGTGCCATATAAATGAACTTAAAGTTTCCACTTGTGCCTGGAAAGAAAGCCTTATTTCTTGTAGTAACAGAGCTGATGTTGCTGAAAACCAAACCCAGAATCTTTTCATAAGAGTGGCTGAATTACAACACCAACTGAATTCCCAACCTTGAATGGTGTCTGAAGTTAAAGCGAGGGTATTAACTGGGAAGAAAAGGGATCCTGAAACTTGGGATGGGGACATATGAGCAAATAATCAGGAAGCTGGGAACACTGAGCTCCTAAATTCCATTGAATCACTCCTGCCAACAGAACCAGCCCTCTCACTCCCATCTAAAGACATGACTCTATCTTTGTCTGCTACGCCAGCCTCCCCAGTAAAACCGTCAGCCCCTCCACCCCCATCTGATGAGATTAACCCAGCTGTGTTTGAAGAGCTTTTGTCTGAGTCATTGCCTGGGGAATTGCCTGAGGCAGATGTCTTACAAGACAATGCTGAATGTTCTAAAAACACCCCTATCACACATTTTGGCTTCTAGACCTATAAATTGTCTTAAGTCCCAGGGAGCCCCAAAATGTGAAATACAAAGTGTGACACAGAAGGAGATATGCTACACTCCAAAAGAACTGCTTGACTTTCCTAATATGTACAAGCAGAAACCTGGGGAATATGTATGGGAATGGCTATTAAGATAATGGTACAAGGCACATGAAGATAGATCAGTGTGAGTTTATTGATATGAGCCCGCTAAGCATGGATTTTTCATTCAATGTTTCAGCTCAAAAGGTTAGGAAAGGATTTCATAGTTTATTTGGTTGGGTTGCTGAAGCAAGGATCATGCAGTGGTCCACCCTAAATCAAGTTGAAGTATCAGACCTGCTTTGGTATACTGTAGAAGAAGTTATCCAAAGGCTTAGGGGAATTGACATGTTAGAGTGGATTTATCAGGTTAGACCCACAGACCCACACGTGGAATGCCCAGAGGACATAACTTTTACCACAATGGTGAAGGAGAAGTTATTGCATCTAGCCCCTCCCACAAAAAAGAGGAGGGACAGCACCTAGTGGGCCTCTTTGGATTTTCAGAGGCAACATATCCCTCATTTGGGTGTGCTTCTCAGGCTTATTTATCAGGTGATTCAAAAAGCTGCTAGTTTTGAGTGTGGCCCAGACCAAGAGAAGCCTCTGCAACAGGTTCAGACTGCCGTGCAAGTGGCTCTCTGCCACTTGGGCCATATGATCTGACTGGTCCAATGGTGCTTGAAGTGTCAGTGGCTGATAGAGATGATGTTTGGAGTCTTTGGCAGGCCCTATTTGTGAATCACAGCACAGACCCTTAGGATTTTGGAAGAAAGCCCTAGCATCCTCTCCAGATAACTACTTTCCTTTTGAGAAATAGCTTTTGTCTTGTTACTGGGCCTTAGTAGAGACTGAACGCTTAACCATGGACCACCAAGTCACCATGCAGCCTGAGCTGCCTATCATAAACTGGGTGTTGTCTGACCCACAGAGTCATAAAGTTGGACATTCCATCATTAAACGAAAATGATATATATGAGATCAGGCCTGAGCAGAACCTGAAGGCAAGAGCAAGTTGCATGAGGAAGTGGCAAAATGCCCATGGTCCCCACTCCTGTCACATTACCTTCTATCTCCCAGTCTGCACCTATGGCCTCATGGGGAGTTCCTTATGATCAGTTGACTGAGGAAGAGAAAACTCATGCCTGGTTTACAGACGATTCTGTGCAATACACAGGCACCACTCAAAAGTGGACACCGGCAGCACTACAGCCCCTTTCTGGGACCTCCCTGAAGGACAGTAGTGAAGGGAAATCCCCCCAATGGACAGAACTTAGAGCAGTGCACCTGATTGTTTACTTTGCTTGGAAGGAGAAGTGGCAGCATGTGCAACTGTATACTGATTCATGGGCTGTGGCCAATGGTTTGGCTGAATGATCAGGAACATGGAAGGAACATGATTGGAAAATTGGAGTCAAGGGGCTATGGGGAAGAGGTATATGGATATATCTCTCTGAATGGGCCAAAGAAGTGAAGATATTTGTGAATGCTTACCAAAGTTTGACCTCAGCAGAGGATGATTTTAATAATCAAGTCAATAGGATAACATGTTCTGTGGAAACCAGTCACCCTCTTTCCCCAGCCCCTCCCATCATTGCCCAATGGTCTCATGAAGACAGTGGCCATGCTGGCAGGGATGGAGGTTATGCGTGGGCTCAGCAACATGTACTTCCACTCACCAATGCTGACTTGGCTACAGCCTCTGCTGAGTGCCCAATCTGCCAGCAGCAGAGACCAACACTAAATCCCCAGTATGGCACCATTCCTTGAAGTGATCAGCCAGCAACCTGGTGGTAGGTTGATTACACTGGACCACTTCCATTATGAAAAGGATAGTGTTTTGTTCTTACTGGAATAAACACTTACTCTGGATATGGATTTGCCTTCCCTGAATGCAATACTTCTGCCAAAACTACCATCCGTGGACTTACAGAATGCCTTATCCACTGTCATGGTATCCCACACAGTGCGAGCCATTTCCTTGATAAAAATTTCTCTCTATATATAAAGAGAGAGATGCTTCACTGATTTTGCTTCTCCAGAGAACTCAGCCTAAGACAATTATTTTAAGGTTTGCAATTTGTACCAAGTTGCTATGTAGATAAAAAAAAAAAGCAGCCTATATGAATGTACAAATGCATTTTACTACTGCTATCTGTTTTGAAAAATCTTCCCACTGTTGAATAAGGATTTATACCAACCATTCTGTACTTACATTCATGTTTCCTCAGCAATAGCAGCCTTCTTCCCAAGAAAGGATTATTCCACTAATTCAGTGGTTTATCTATTCATTCAATAATCAGTTATTAAGCACCTATTATGTGCCCAACTTTATTTAACTGACTAAAAAAAAAAGTCAGAAAGAAAGACTTCTGTGTATAATACCAATCTTAATCTTGTGATTTTAAGAATTTAAATATAATTCCTTCACTTGGTGCACTAATAAAGTTGATTAGCCAGTAATCTATGCATCTATGTCATCATTCCTAGTTACCATTTATAATAGTTAGATGAGCCACAATTTGAAATTGACACAACTATACTTGCATATGCTAAGCTTTCATTACCCATCAACATTTTGCTCTTCAGAGAATGAAACCGAACTTTGAAAAAAAAATCTGTATATATTTAGATGATATCAAATACTGTATATATTTAGATGATATCAAATACTGTATGTATTTAGATGATATCAAATACTGAAAGACAACCTAGACCCTTACTCCCATTATCCCTGACCCCTTTTGAGGGTAAATAATAAGGTCACAGCCATGCAACCCAAAAATGATGCTTCCTGTTTTAATGTTTACTTTTGGGCCCAGAAACAGGAATCTTTTATATGTGAGAATTTATCATTCGTTGGGTTCTAAATAAAGATTAGATTCAAATCCTCAGAACCATTACTGAACACGGGAGCTTCTCATATACAGATCTCATGTGAGAATAATCTGCTTCTGGAGCCACTGAAATCCAGATGTCCAACTGAACAGCTGCCATCTTCCATCTGCCGTTTACCTCAAGATCACTGCTTGTGAACTGTGGACCATGTGTTATGCATTTCTTATGTTGATGTCCATGATTGAGATCAGATGTTCTCTACCCTTAGTTTTGCCCTTAGGGACTCTTTGTATCTCTCAGTGGGATGTACATTCACAGACACCGGTACCAAAGAGCAGCTACAGAGAAGTTTCCCATGCAGTGTTCTTGCAAGTAGCTAAACTTTCGTTACCCCCAAATACTTGGTGTTTATTGCTCTTCTCAGTGATTACAACTGAACTGAAAACAGAGTAGGCATCTAAAGCAGAATAAGCTGAAATCGTATAGGGTCTGTAATCCTGATGTTACATTTCAAAAGCATGGTTGTATAAGGAATCTTTTCTTTTTTGACCTTCCACATGTGCAGACAATAGATTTGACTTGAAACCTGTCGAGTTTCCTAATGTGATAACCTGCCTTTCCAAGTGGTGAGCACTGGAGTGAGACTCATGTGTCCTTTGGTGCTGATCTCAACAACATGACTTCACACAAATGTTTGATCAATTTTACAAGAACCAACACTGTCTTTTACCAATGGAGTAATTACTTAACAAGTTACCCATACAACTTGTGTGAGGAGCCATTTGGTAAGATTTGTAATCTAGGCAGGATTTAGGGAGATCACTCCAAAGTAAGTCATTACCAATTTAATATCTGTGGTGCATTTTTGTAATTGTTAGCCAAAGGTCTAGCATATAGAAAAAATTGTGTAATAGAAACAAAGACTTGAAATTTTTTTATAGTTGTTTTGATAGCATCAAAGATTAAACATCTTTACTCATTCAATTAATATTGTATCCAAAATCAGCATCCTTGAAAGCTACATGGAAAATTATTGCATACAACCAATGATATCTACAAATCAACTTTATTTGGTGATGATATAAATACAATTATTGTATTTCTAAATTGCAAGATGCTTCACTAGACAATAAGCTCTGAAGAAAAGCGTTGTATTTTGTCTTGCGCAGTGGCTGGCATATTGTTAGTGTTCAAAATACGGTTGCTAACTGAACTATACCTACACTCTCAACCATCTTTTATTAACAGAGAGAAAAGGGTGTTTATTAACTGGTCTTGCTAGCCAAATTTGCAAAGTCTTTTGCAAGTTGCCTGATTATATCCATGAAATATAATCAGTTGCCTGATTATATTCATGAAAATTTAGGTCATATTGTTGTTCTTGGAAGCTCTGCCTAAATATAAAAACTATGCTTTCAGTGCCATGAATGACATGAAAACCACACCCATCAGAAAACAAACATAAGTGACAAGTTACTGAACAAAATGTGCTAATATTCTCGTAATGAATATCAGTAAAATGGCTGTTATCACCGCATGCACCATCTGCTTTGTATTTTTAAAACCATACAGGTGAAGGCCTTAAGTTTGTGTTGGCTATCATATTTGTGGATTTTGTTTTAGAGATTCCATCATTCACAGGTAGTCCACAGGACTGTTCATTAAAAAAAAAAAAAAAAAATTCTTAAGATTGTGACTATGGTCCCTGAAGTCCCAATTTATTTTGTAATAGGGGCTTTTAGGGAGAGCAAGAGACCCAAACATCATGATGAGTTAACATCAATTGCTCCATGATTATTGACTTTTCAATATCATCTTCAGGAATTTGTACTCCCCTCCCCCGCCCCCCAACACACCAATGTGGCAGGTGGATACTTGCCAGTGTGTCTTACAGAATTGTCAGTGTCCACTTAATCTGCAATTGATTGTGGTTTGGTTGCCAGTGTTTCTTCATTCCAGGATGTTTGGCTTGAGAAACTCACTTAACTTTTATGCCAATTTCTTGTCATTTAGCTATTTATTTGTGGACCTGGGATGTCTACTGTAAAAATCATTTTGAGTTGTGTGATTCCATCCCTCTTTGTATCTACCTTTAGGACTTTCTTTCTCCACATTGCTGTTGCAACCTCCCATCCTTCCTACCAAAGTGGTATCTGGCACATTTTGAAATTTAGGCCTTAAAATTTGAGCTTCCCAGAGTCCTGCTTTTTCAACTGCTTTGTTAGGTTTGTAATGGTGCAGCCTGGCTGATGCAGTGGATAATGCGCTTTTTTCATGGTGCTTTTTAGGACTCAAGTTAGCAAAGTTTCCTAAGCCCTACGATATAGCTTTAAACTATGATATAGATAGAATGTGCAATTTTTTTTAGTATGAGTACGATCACACAACCTGATGTTTATCCCCCAATAAGAGATAGTGGTATTGATTGCAAGCTTTGGTACATGCACGATGAAAGCAGTCACAGCCTTTTGACTCTACATTACTGATAATATTAGAACAAGAAATTGCACCCTGTACTGCATGCTTCTGGACAATACAGGCATTGGGATAGCCAAGAGCCATCTGCCTCTGCCTATGTGACAGGTCATTAATAGTAGCCAACATAACCTCAGTGACTTTTATCCTAAAGTTTCTCTTATATTGAATATTGGAAAAGGCAACCCAACCAGTCAATGACTAATATGGAGCATCTACCAAGACCCCATCATTACCACCCAGAGTAATAAGTGCTGTGAAATATGCAAGGAAAGTAGGAGTGACTGTTGCTAGTAATAGTTGCTTGGTACTATTTTAGTTACAATCAATGGCACCTAGTGCTGCTGTTAACAGAAATAAATGCAAGTGTGTAGGTTTAAAAAATAGAAATTTATTTTATCACAGCTCAGGAGGCCACAAGTGTGAATTCATGGCGTGGCTGTAGGTGGGTAGGAAGGTCCTTCATCTATTTCAGCTCCAGGTAGCAGTAATTCTTGGAGTTCCTTGGCTTCCTCCATCATCAGAGAGCTTCTGTCCTCCATCTGTCTGTATATCCAATCTGCTGTTTTTATAACTCAGAAGTGATTAGGTTTAGGTTCCACCCTGTACTGGTATGACCTCATTATCATTAAAAAAGAAAATTCCATATTTACACTTAGAGTTAGAATTTCAGCACGTATTATTTGGAGACACAATTCAATACAAACCAGGAACTTAATAAAGATTTGCTGAGTGAATGCAATGTACCAGAAAAAAAAATTTTAATATTAAAAATCCTTTGAAATCCTCCTCGCTGCATAGAGAACAACAGTACTTTTCCTTTAAAGCTGTTCTCCCACCCAGACTATATTTAACTCTTGCTCTTGTTTTTGTTTTGTTTTTTTCTTGTTTGTCAGAATACAGCAATAGCAAAAGAAGCTTTTGGTCAGGTTTTAAAAATAGAAGCTCCTAGATATAAACTGTACATACTTTCACTACTAGAGAATATTCTTATGTATTATATCTTACCAGAGGACTTTAAGAATCATCCTAATTTTTTTTTTTTTTAGTTTAGATACTAAAGTAAGAATTGGGATATGTTAAATGAAATAGAATCTACATGCACCTAAATGACTGGATTTAAAACCCAGGTGTCCCAGTTGGCCATAGCCTATCCTTCATATCCTAAGCGGAAGAATGTTGGGTCTGGAGGAATCCTGGCTGATTCTGCCACTAGTGGCCTGCATGTTCTTTAGCCTGGCATCTCACCACTCTGCATCTAGTGTCTCTTAACTAATGGAGTTAACTGAGGAAGCTGGACCAGACGGTTCCGGGTCACTTTCTATCTTCCGTGCTCTTCAAGACTACCGCTGTTGAAGTGTAAGACAATAGAATTCTTCACTGGATTAAAACTTAATGGTGTGTAGTCTGAATCTCTACCTCAAAGCTAATTCTAAGAGAGACCAAACCATGTTTATAAATTTCACCTGTCAATGATCTATTAAAAAAAAGACCTTTTTTTTTTTAAAAAAAACTCACTTGTATAACCCACCCTCCTCCTGCTTTTTCTATGTTATTTTTTGCTTAAAATGGTACAGGATTAGAATCCTATTACCACCCCTAACTGACCAGGTATATGATATGGGGTAAATTGCTTAACATATTTGAGCCTCATTTTATTCATCAGTAAAATGGAGCTAATAGTATCTACATCAAAAGAACTGGTAGGAGACTTGTATGTCATGGCTCGTGAAAAGTGTCAGGCTTAGAATCTGGCACATGGTGGTTCTCTATACATGTTTCTTATTTTTCTTTACCATCTAGGCCTGATCCACTTTATCTATAAAAACCTCCACTTGGCTCTGAGATTCTTGTCTCCACTTACTAAAGAGTAATGGATCACCAAACTATAGAGCAGTCAATGGCAAAGCTAATTGGAATCTAGAAGTAGCCTATTTATTCTATTAATTGCCTTCTTTTACCAAATATTTAAAAAAAAAAAACTGAGTGTCAATTCCTTAATGCATTCATATACATTTGAATACATGTTTAAAGTACTTATATATATAATATAAAACACTTTAAACTTGTCTTCAAATATTCATATCCATCTGGAGAAGAGATGTAGATACTTTATACCTAACATCCGCATATTGTATGCTATGTGCCAACACTCTTCTGAAATGTTTTGCATATATTCACTAATTTAATTCTCACAACAACCCCTGAGGTTGGTATTATTATTTCATATGAGACTATATCTCAAAGATATATGAGAGGATGAGAAAACTAAAGTACAGAGGGGTTGGGTAACTTATCCAAGATGGTATCTTAGTAAGTTTGGAGCCTAAATTTGAAAGCAGAGAGTATGGGTTCAGAGTCCAAGGGCTTTGTCATTAGGCCACATATGCAAACAGCCACTTAAAAATCATTTGCAAGCATTAATGACACTGTGAAGTTTTTTTCTTTTTTTTTTCAGAAGGGCAACCCATCTAAGAAAGGAAAGAGGCAGCTGCTGTTAACCCCACTGCGCTGATTAAAGGTTGTTGAGGCTTGACGGTGCATTAGGTTTTGATATTCCTACTCTTCCTGAAAACCAAGGGAGAGGGGAAAAAAAGCAGCCGGGTGGGTTTAGAGCCCAGGGGATTGAGCACGGACTCTATTCCCTCTCTTCATAGTCCAGCCAGTGCCAAGCAGTTTTGTTTTTGCTTTTTAATTTAAACACTTTTCTGCCATAACAAATATAAAGCATGCATGACCTAAAGAAGCCTAATAAAAGTGGCTTTTGATTTGAGAAGGAAAAATATATGTATGTGTGTGTGTGTCAGAAGAAGCTGAGGGGAAGTGTAGAGAAAAGCCAGGGGAAGAGGTAGCTTTTCTTTAGACTGTCCTATTAAAATGTGTGAGTGGAATTTGGGGTGGATTTTATGAGTAAATAAGGAATTTTGCCACCAAATTCTTTCCTCCAGAGCTAATATTCTCATGGGATATTAATATTAATACAAGGAAAATGGCCCTGGGTGAAGAAAAATTATTTTTCTTTTTAGGGGCAGAGTTCTGTCAGGACAATAGTGAAGTTAAAGAGTTGCAGAAAGTGGTAGTAGAATATTAAACATTTTAATATACACAAACAGGAAAATAGGCTACAATCTACAGCATTCCTTTTGGAAAGTGGAAAAAAGGAACTGGTAAAATCAGCCCGGTCAAAGGCTTTTTACCCTCCAAGCTGTCCACGGTGTGGGGGCCTTTTGGTCCTAGTCAGTATTCTGGTCTAGTTAAAACCATCAAAAGAAAAATCTGTAATATATGTGGCTGCAGTGACTGTATCGTGCATTAGATACATAGATAACACACTACATGGAGGCAGTATTTACATTTTATGCATTTCACCATTTCATCATTATAAATCAATCCTTTTATGATTTCTTTGAATCATCCTTTTGGAGCATCCTAAAAGAGGGAGAAAAAAAATGAAAGCTCTTCTCAAGCAACTTCACTTAATGGATAGCTAAATGTCCAGTTTCAAAAGCTATTACTTATAAAAGGCCAGGAAAAAGTTAATATGGGGCATATAACTGCAACATAATTTTTCCAAGGTGGAAGAGGCAATAAATTACAAAATCTCGTACTATTGTAATGTATGATTTTGAAGAAGATCGGCTGTTATTTCACTATGGTTTACAATATTTTAAGTCCCAGTGTTCTGTTTTGGAATTGTATTGATTTGTTCACTTGTTTTACTTAATTTATTTCCAGTCTCTGGGTTTTTGTGATTCTTAATTGTATGATGTGGTTCATATTCACTGTTTTTACATGATGCGAATGCCAACAATGTTCCTTTGGTCTTTTTATGCTTAAAAAAATAAACATTAAAAGGTGAAGCTATGAGGGATGCTCACAAAGAGTTGCATGCCCTTGACTAGATTCTTTAGCCATGTGGGTACATAATAGCTTGCATGTGGGAAGTTATGTGATAACTTACTGTGGGATAGTTTACTGAGCTGGACTTCAAGTTCACTTACCTTGTAGATAAATGAGCAATATGATAAAAATGTTAACCGGTCCAAGCAGAGGTAGATTAACCAGTAAACAAGGTACACATGGGCTTCCTTGTGTTTACTCTCTGACGTGGTGAAACCCATGTGAAATTGTGCACTACAGATTAGTAAATAAGCACAAGTAAGCCTGTGAGTACCTTGCTTATTGGGTAATTCGTCCCTGGGTCCAAGAATGCAGAATTCCTTTTGGGCAGTTTTAAGCCAGTAGCATATAATCAATTAAAAAAACAAGCTTACTTTTATACTAAGACTTGCCATATATTGGGAAATAAGTACCAGAAAACAGGTAACTTCAGGTAAATTCATAGGAGAAGCCTATAACTTTCCTGGTAATAAAGTTTGTCTTCAAATGCTTTGAGTATTTGGGACTTGAGGGGTTATAGTTAATTGCATTTGGGGGTCAAATTTTGATGAATGAGAAATGCATTCTGGCCTCAATTTTTCCAGTTGAAATCTTTCTAAAATGTATGAGTAGGTTTTCTTAACTAGCAACACAATGAATTTTATCAATTTTTTTTTTTTTTAACGATTTAGATCTGGCATGCCTCAGGGACATCATTCTCAATATCAGTCATCATTGTACAATATAATAAAGAGGTAGAAGGTGAAGCAGATGAGACCATCTGTATTTTTGGTACCAGAATGGTGGACAGTTAGTCAATCAGTTACTGTGAGGGTCTATTACAGGCCAGCCCTGTACAAATTACTGGAGGTGATATAAAAATATGATAATTCTTTGTTGCAAGGGGCTCTACTATGTATTTTAAGATATATAGTAGCATCCCTGGCTTTTTTCGGTAGTGCAGAAATAACATACTTCCTGTAAATGTAATAGGGATTCAGAAAATGGAAACAACAGGGGTTAAAGGAAACTTCTTAGAGGAAGTGGGTTTTGGACAGGATCTTGAAGGATGTTTAGGGTTGGCAAGTCAAACAAGCTAAAGAGCTTGATGACTAGGGGTTCACTATATTTGACCAAAAGGAGATCACTGGTAACTTTGAGGAGAATGATTTCAGTAGGTTACATTAAAACCACTGGGTAAATTAGGAAGATGTTTTAAAGACAAATTCCACTTATAACTCAGGCCTAGGCATAGCCTTAGAGTCCATCATGTAGGTAGAATTTAGGGGTTACGTGCACTTTTTGCTCAATACAATTCTGTAGGTCAGTACACATGACCCGTCGTTCAATGAAACTTTCTCCTCCATTTTTCCCTGCTTTCTCTTCCTTCCTGTCTTTTTCTATTTTTTATCTCTTACTTGCTTTCTGCTTCTTTATTCTCTTCTTTTTCCTCCATTTCTTCTTCCATTCCATCTCTCACTCTTGGGTTAGACTAATTAGGGGCAGATTAACCAGTAAGCAAGGTATGCACCAGCTTACTTGTGTTTACTTACTAATCTGTAGTGCACAATTTCACATGGGTTTCACCACATCAGATATTAGTAAGTAAGCCCGTGTGTACCTTGCTTATTGCATAATCCATTTCTAACACTAATGTAGGCCTTTGAGAAGAGAATCCACATTCCTGATCAGGATATGTTTTCTTTGGCTGCTGTAAGAAATTACCACAAACTGTGTGGCTTAAAACAAAAGAAATTTATTCTCTCACAGTTCTCTAGGCCAGATGTCTGAAATCAGTTTTACTGGACCAAAATCAAGATGTTAAAAGGCTGTGCTCCCTCCAGAGGTTCAAGGGGAAAATCCATTCCTTACCTCTTCAGCTTCTGGTGGCTGCTGGCATACATATATGTATATTTTGGCTTGTGGCTGCATCACTCCAATCTCTGCCTCCATGATCACATTACCTTCTCCTCTCCTGTCTCTGTCAAATCTCCCCCTCCCCCTCTCTTATAATGACACTTGTGATTGCATTTAGGGCCTTCCCAGATAATCCAAGATAATCTATCCATCTCAAGATTTTTACCTCAATCACATCCCCAAAAATGCTTTCTACAAATAAGGCAGTGTTTATAGGTTCCAGAGATAAAGATCTCTTTGGGGGCCTTTATTCGGCCCACCACAGATTGGTATAAGTAGTGTGATGGTCCTCCTTTGACCTAGGGCAGACAGCATTAATCACATCCTATGCACTTAATGATGAAGCACTTACTGATGAAGATCAAAGATTATATATAGCCTTCAGTAAGAGTTGCACCTCAACATGAAGAAACGGAAAATCCTCACAACTGGACCAATAGGCAACACCACGATAAATGGAGAAAATATGGAAGTTGTCAAGGATTTCATTTTACTTGGGTCCATAATGCCCATGGAAGCAGCAGTCAGTACATCAAATGGCGTTCTGCCTTGGGAAAATCCGTTGCAAAAGACCTCTTTAAAGCATTAAAAAGCAAAAATGTCACTTTGAGGACTAAAGTGCGCCTGATCCATGCCATACTACTTTCATTCGCCTCATATGCATGCAAAAGCTGGACAATGAATAAGGAAGACTGAAGAAGAATTGATGTCTTTAAATTGGCAAAGAATATTGAATATACCATGGAGTGCCAGAAGAATGAACAAATCTGTCTTGGAAGAAGTACAGCCATATAGTGCTCCTTAAAATTCAGGATGGCTAGACTTACCTCACATACTTTGGACATGTTATCAGGAGACCAGTCCCTGGAGAAGGACATCATGCTTGGCGAAGTAGCAAGTCAGCAAAAAAGAGGAAGACCTTCAATGAGATGGATTGACACAGTGGCTGCAACAATGGTCTCAAACGTAGCAAAGACTGTGAAGATGGTGCAGGACTGGGCAGTGTTTTGTTCTGTTGCACATAGGGTTGCTATGAGCCAGAACCAGCTTGATGGCACCTAACAACTAACAATGCTGCATATATGAACATCTTTGGTGAATCTCGCCTGCAAGCTGGAGAAAAAAGTCATATCTCTTCATATGTCTTCTGTTAACTTGAACACTCATACTTTCTGTGTTTGAACAGTAACTCCCTGCCAAGGATTGAAGAAGGACAAGCACAAACCACTGAGTTCTAAGGTGTGAAAGTAGGACCAAAGGTTTGCATTTAAGAATCTTAGTTCAGTGAGAGTAGTTCTCTCTGTAATTTCTGAGTTACAGCACAAAGAAGAGTGGCCACAGAGCTCTTTAAGGATGCTGGGGCTCATCTCACATATTTATTCCTTATAGTTATGGTGAAAGTTGTTGTCTGACCCTGTGCAAGTCACATAACAACTGGGAGCTTCAGCTTACTTTTTTTGTAAATACAGGGTTAATAATATACACCATGGAGGGTAAATATTAGAAATAATGTATGAAAGTGTCTGGCGTCTTATTACTATTATTAACTAGTGGAAATTTTAGTTATTAAAATTGTAAGCTAAATATTTTCCAATTTTGTATAACAAGTATTTTGCCACATTTCTTCTAGTCCCCTTCCTTTCAAAGCACCAGCAATGTTTCTACTCCATGCCCCCTAGTCCAATTAAGAGTATCTCGAAACTTGCCATTAGAAATTCATTAAGTTACATTCTTAATTAAAATGAAGATACCTTCAGGATAGACAGAATATTTGAAGTCTCCTTTAGCTAAATGCCCTTCTGGAGACTGGCATGGATACCTGGAGAGGGGAGGTGAAGACAAAGAGACAATGACTCCAAACAATTTTGTTCAAACAGCCCACATGAAAAGGCTTATTTTGAAAGCTAGCGTAGCCTGTAATGTATCCACAAAGAGCAAAATTTAACACTAACAACTTGTTTTCAAAAGAAAAATTCCTTTTATCAAAGACCAAATTAAAATTAGATTGGTGGGCTTTGAATTCATATATACCACCAATTGCTGTCAACTTAATTCCAACTCATGGTGACCTCATGTATGTCAGAATAGAAGTGTGCTCCGTAGGGTTTTCAATGGCTGATTTTTTCTAAGTAGATCACCAGGGCTTTCTTCCAAGGTATATCTGGGTGGACTTGAACTTCCAACCTTTCTATTAACAGCCAAACACATTAACTGTTTGCATCAACCAGGAGTTATGTATGTATGTGCATATGTGTATGTAGATAATAAGGGTGCAGGGTAGAAGAAGTGAAAATACAAGAAAGATTGAGGAATATAATTCTGTAGGACAGTATTGTAAACTTCACAGCTCAAATATATATGGAGATATTAATAAAGGTCTTCTAAATTGAATAAAAAATTTCCATCCATTCATAGGAACATGTATCATATGTACTCAAGTCAATGAATTGAGACTTTATAAGGTGACCAGTTTCTCAAGGGAGACAACATTTTTAAAAAAAAGAGAGAAAGAAAGAAAAGAGGATAGAGAAGAAGGTGTTCATATCTAGCTGCTTTGCTGAGAATGTGGGTCACAGTCTAAAGAGATTCCAATGGTAATGTGATAATACCACATGTCTACTCAAGGGCAACCAGTAGAAATGTTCTGAATCAAAAATAACTCAATGTTTGAGAATCGTGAGAGGACATTCAGTACATATCCATCCAGAGAAATTGGGAAGGAAGAATGAGTTAGTTTTAAGATTTCAAGAAATTAAATTTAGTGTTATGAATTTATTGTTGAAAAGACTAAATATCATTACTAGTGGAATTTCACCAAAGATGAAGAAATTGAAGATTTTTACCAATTTCTGCAGTCTGGAATTGATCAAACATGCAAGCAAGACGCATTGATAATTACTGGCGGTTGGAATGTGAAAGTTGGAAACAAACAGGAAAGATCAGTAGTTGGAAAACATGGCTTTAGTGATAGAAATGAGACTGAAGATCACATGATAGAACTTTGCAAAACCAACGACCTATTCATAGGAAATACTGTTTTTCAACAACATAAATGGTGACTATACACGTGGACTTCATCAGATGGAATAGACAGAAATCAAATCGACTACATCTGTGGAAAAAGACGATGGAGAAGTTCATTATCAGTCAGACCAAGGCCAAGGGAATATTGCAGAACAGACCATCAATTGCTGAGATGGGAGTTCAAGTTGAAGCTGAAGAAAGTTAAAACAAGTCCATGAGAGCCAAAGTATGACCTTGAGTATATCCCACCTGAATTTAGAGACCATCTCAAGAATAGATTTGATGCATTGAACACTGATGACTGAAGACCAGGTGAGTTGTGGGATGACATCAAGGACATCAGTCATAAAGAAAGCTAAAGGTCATTAAAAAGACAGAAAATTAAAAAAGACCAAAAGGGATGTCAGAAAAGATTCTGAAACTTGCTTTTGAATGTAGAGTAGCTAAAGTGAATGGAAGAAATGATGAAGTAAAAGAGCTGAACAGAAAATTTCAAACGGCAGCTCAAGAAAACAAAATATTATAATGAAATGTTCAAAGACCTGTAGTTAGAAAACCAAAAAGAAAGAATGTGCCTGCCATTTCTTCAGCTGAAAGAATGGAAGAAAAAATTCAAGCCTTGAGTTGCAATAGCGAAGGATTCTATGGGCAAATTTTGAATGACTTAGGAAACATCAAAAGAAGATGGAAAGAACACATAAAGTCACTGTACCAAAAAGAATTGGTCAACGTTCAACCATTTCAGGAGGTAGTATATGATCAAAAACCACTGGTATTGAAGGAAGAAGTCCAAGCTGCACTGAAGGCAGTGGCTAAAAACAAGGTTCCAGGAATTGATGGAATACCAATTGGGATGTTTGAACAAATGGATACAAAGCTGGAAGAACTCACTCATCTATGCCAAGAATTTTGAAAGATAGCTACCTGACCAACTGACAGAAAGAGATGCGTATTACTACTCATTCCAAAAAAAAGGTGATCCAGTAAAATGCAGAAATTATCAAACAATATCATTAGTATCATATGCAGGTAAAATTTTGCTGAAAATAAAAAATGATTGCAACACTACATCAACAGGGAGCTGCCAGAAATTCAAGCCAGATTCAGATGAGGACACAGAAGGAGGGATATCCTTGCTGATGTCAGATGGATCTTGGCTGAAAGCATAGAACACCAGAAAGATATTTACCTGTGTTTTATTGACTATGCAAAGGCATTTGACTGTGTGTATCATAACAAAATTATTGATAACATTGAGATGAATGGGAATTCCAGAACACTTAATTGTGTTCACGTGGAACCTGTACATAGACCAAGAGGCAGTCCTTCAAACAGAATAAGTGTATACTTCATGGTTTAAAATCAGGAAAGGTGTGTGTTAGGGTTGTATCCTTTCACCACACGTATTCAATCTGTGTTGAGCAAATAATCTGAGAAGCTGGACTATATGAAGGAGAATAGGGTATCAGGATAGGAGGGAGACTCATTAACAACCTGCAATATGCAGATGACACAACCTTGCTTGCTGAAAGTGAAGAGGAATTGAAGCACTTACTGATGAAGACCAGCTATAGCCTTCGGTATAAATTATACTTCAACATAAAGAAAGGAAAAATCCTCACAACTGGAGCAATAAGCAACATCATGATAAATGGAAAAAATAATTGAAATTATCAAGGATTTCATTTTACTTGGGTCCACAATCAATGTTCATAGAAGCATCAGTCAAGATATCAAACCACGTACTGCCTTGGGCAAATCTGCTGCAAAAAACACCAAAAACAAACCCATGTTGTGGTCGAGTCAATTCCGACTCATAGTGACCCTATAGGACAGAGTAGAACTGCCCCATAGAGTTTCCAAGGAGTGCCTGGTGGATTTAACTGCTGTCCTTTTGGTTAGCAGCCATAGCTCTTAACCACTACTCTGCCAGGGTTTCTGCAAAAGACCTCTTTAAAGTGTTAAAAAGCAAAGATGTCACCTTGAAGACCAAGGTGCACCTGATCCAAGCCATGGTGTTTTCAATCACCTCACATGCATGTGAAAGCTAGATAAGACAGAAGAACTGCTGCCTTTCAATTATCATGTTGGCGAATAATGTTGAATATACCATGGACTGCCAAAAGGATCAACAAATCTACCTTGGAAGAAGTACAGCCAGAATGCTCCTCAGAAACAAGAATGGCGAGACTTTGTCTCACATTCTTTTGACATGTTATAAGGAGAGACCTGTCCCTGGAGAAGGACATCATGCTTAGTAAAGTAGACAGTCATGGAAAAAGAGGAAGACCCTCAACGAGATGGATTGGCACAGTGGCAGCAACAATGGGCTCAAACATAGAAATGATTGTGAAGATGGCACAGGACTAGGCAGTGCTTCATTCTTGTGTACATAGGGCCACTGTGATTTAGAACCAACTGGATGGCACCTAATAACAACAATAATGGTATCACACCCTGGTTATCAGGAACGGTCATGGCGTAATTAAAATATGGTGTGTTGGCTATCTGCCATTTCAGCAATTATCATTATAATAGTAAAGTCTATGTTTAGCTAAATGATTCTTAAGTTTCACTTTTCCTTTCACTCAGTAGTGAGTGTAATAAAATTTTACCCCCGAGAAAGGAAGTTAGAAACTCCCTTGTTCTATTATGACAGAATCTGAACTGAACATTCATTTGAGCAGTCAAGAAGTGAAGATGAAATGACAAGCAAAATTATTCTAGTTATTACTCCTTGTAAATCATATGGGTTCATTCTATAATATGGTGAGGGAAGCTAAGAATAAAGTATTTTTTTTCTTTTTTCAGAAAAACAACCAATAGTTGAACTGTATCATAAGAAACTTCCCATCAGACACACAAAAGGAAAAAAAAATCAAATTAACAAAGGAAAATATTGTTAATCCTGGTAGGAAGGTGACAAAGAAATAAGGTAATAATGAAATTTATAAAATTTTGGAGGTGCTTGATTTGGAAGACAAGCCAGAGATTCAAATATGGAACCTGAGATTTGTTCTGGTGGTGATATACCAATCACTCAGACCACCCCTCTAAAACCGAACCACATCATGATCTAAATCCCACAGGTGAAGAAAATAGGTAGCCTCCCTCAGCCTTTTTGAAGAGCTAAGAGCTGTGAAAGTGAGAAAAAAAAGTCTCCAGGAAAAGGAGTTGGAAGAATCTACCACTCACTGACTCTTACTTTGGGTCATTGGAAATACGCATACGTTGCCTAGGACGTGCGTAGATGCTTTGGGGACGTTGGAGTTGTTAACCCTGAGTGCTGCTGAGTGGAGAACACTTCAAAGGCAAAGGGCAGTGAGAGAACCAGAAGCCAATCAGAGTGAAGGGGGATGTTTGAACTGAAGGAGAGGGGGCATATAAAGATTAAAGGTTTGGGGATTCTCTTCACTCTTTCTGCTGGTGGACTACTGGGTAGGTATTTGCAACTCCAAGAGGATAAAAGGGATCAGGTAAGCCCGGGGTCAATTAGATGGTATTTACTTGTATACATTTTGTCCCTTTGCAGTTGCTCTGTGAGACAGGTTAAATTCTAATTACAGTAACCAGCGTTCCCAACATATTCTGCTTGTTTACTCTGCACTTGCTGAAGGAGTTGGCCACTGACATGTGAGCTCACAATGCACATATAAAAACTGAGTGGAATGTGGACAGCCAATACGTGCCCACTGCCTCCTCTCTTCTCTGCTTGGGGAGAGGGTGGGACTCTGACACTCAGGCCTCCATTTGTAAAATAGGGCTTGCGCTCTCTGCAGCCTATTTGGCAAGTACACTGTGATAATAAAGGAAACACTGCTTTCTGAAGTTTCCTTTGGAAGAAAAGCACATTATGGCTCAAAGGTGGCATATTTTGAACACACTGTTGTAGTACTCTTCTCTAGGAACTGTTTTCTTGTGAGGATAATACAATAGAAATGTTAGTCTGGAGAAGAAGAAATCCCACCTTCTGAAAAACCTATGTCTCGGTTTTGAAGCTTTCTAATACCTGGAAACACCTTGGCTACTGGAGTGATTTTTTGGCTGAGTGATAAGTCCAACCAGAACGTTAGAACATAGAATGGAAACGGTGTTCAATGATTGGCTCTCTTGAGGTCTTCAGGCCATTTGCACAGAGATTTCTAACCCATTTCACATGGTATTGCTTTGTAAATAAAGGCTGCAGGGAGGGTGGCAAATCTCTTTAAATGCCATTCTTTGCTAGTGTCAATGTTAATCTAACGATTACTCTGGGAATTTTAGTTTGGAGGGTCACACTACTAAACTGTCCAGTAAAAATACAATTTGCTATATTTGGTGCTCAGGTTGAGGGCTGAGGTAATAAAATGCAATGCCTTGCTTTTGGTTGTTTTAAAATAAATATCGAAGGGGATTGATAGATGCTTCAGAATAGTGTGGTATTGTCTGAGTTGATGAGTCAAAGGTGTGTATGTGTTACCCTCCACACCACAATGAAATTCCTAATTTACTTACAGATATATACATGTATATATTTATATACCAAAACGAACCCACTGCCGTGGAGTCAATTTCGACTCATGGTGACCCTATAGGACAGAGTAAAATTGCCCCATAGGGTTTCCAAGGCTATAAATCTTTATAGAAGCAGACTGCCACATCTTTCTCCTGTGGAGTAGCTGGTAGGTTCGAACTGCAAAACTTTTGGTTAGCAGCTGGGTGCTTTAACCAACGTACCACTAGGGCTCATATATATAAAAATTAGGAATTAATTTCTAATGAATATGTGTGTGTGTGTGTGTGTATGTGTGTGTCTATATATATTAAATATAACTTAAAATTATTTTAGGAGGGAAGATAATTGGAACTTCAATAACTATGAAGTGGTATACCAAACCCCTTGCTGTCAAATCAATTCCAACTCATTGCGACCCTACAGGACAATAGGACAGAGTAGAACTGCCCCCATAGGATTTCCAAGGAGTGTCTGGGTGGATCTGAACTGCCGACCTTTTGGCTAGTAGCCATAGCTCTTAACCACTGGGCCACCAGGGCTCCCATAAAGTGGTATGGGACTAAGTGAAGAATAGTTATTATTGTCATCTTGTTCCTTAATCTCGTGATTAAAGATGACCGTTAAGAAAGAAGTACAAAAAGACTGTTGCTTATAACAGTCCTGTTGACTTCAGAGTGCAAGCAGAATGTGGGTCTTGTATTCCACTATGGGAATTTGATGCCTCCCAGATGTTACTTCTTGAGAAATTAACCTTATCACAGAGGAATGGGGTATGGGTGAAGCTATATGGATAGATGCAGGTCATTGTCAAGGCTCTGGCTTTTATTTGGGGTCTCGGAAGGGAGTTCACAGGTGTTCAATATATTATTAGCAGTAACCTGTTATTATTAGTACAATGTCCTTGTCCCTGCTTTGCTTTCGGCCATCAGTGAAGAGCAGCAGGGCTCCACTAAAAAGTACTTACTCTTTAAATGCCTTCTACAAGGACTCAGTTTTGTTTTAAAACTTCCCATTGCACCTTTGCATTTGTGTGTTAATCTTTAACTGCTTTGAGTAATTTATGTGATTAACTAGCCAGGATATAAATCTCAAATAGTAAAAAATTTTAATTTAAGTAATGTGTATCTGTTAAGATAGACAGGCAGACACGCTCACGTACACACACAGAGAAGTACACACCTGCATTCATATGTATAAACAAATACAAATATAGGTGAGTTTATATTAATAATGGAGCCCTGGTGGTGCAGTGGTTAAGAGATCGGCTGCTAACCAAAAGGTCGGCAGTTCAAATCCACCAGCCACTCCTTGGAAATCCTTTGAGGCAGTTCCACTCTGTCCTACAGGGTCATAATGTTAGTTTTTCTTACACACACACACATGAACAATATTGTATATTTGTATAAAGCTTTAATTTCCAAGATACTTCCACATAGAATATCTTACTCTGAACTTCATAATCACTCTGCAGAGAGATTAAATGACCTGCCCAAATTCACACATAGTAAATGGTAAAGCCAGGACTAGCAATGAAGTTTCCTGATTCCTAGCCAAAAGTTCTTTCCACTGCAACAGCTGTCAGTAGCTATTGGGGAGGCAAGAAGGATGAAACTGATTTGGCTTCTCTGAAGTTGAGAATTATAGAGAGTGACTGAAGTATCAGCAATGCAGTTATTTTCCAGGTCAGTTGATTCAGGGCGGTCCTATCTGTGACTGAGATAAATTGTATAAGTGGCCACATATGATAACTTTGATATGTTTTATCTATATTAGACTATTTTCCAAGATCACCTAAAAAAAAAAAATACTCTAGTTCTTTTATATTCTATCTTTTTCTATTGACTGTTTACTTTTGACATATAAACAATTTCAGAGCTATTCATTACACTGGAAGTAAAAATACAGATGCAAGTTAGTCTATCACTGAAGGCATGCAGAACTAGAATTTTGAATAATATTTTTTCTTTATCACCAAAAGAGTGGCAAAGCAATATAATAAAATTCTGTTTCCAAGACCACCTTTCAGTCAACAGATTTTTAGATGGATTTTGATAATTACGGTCTACAAAATTGACACTATTATTTCAAGGTTAAAGCTTGGTGGGCCATTTCTTTATTTTGACCCTCATTTCTTTATCTAATTCATAATTAGTTCCAATAACAGAGATAGGGCAATATGAAAGGCCTGTCTTTGGATTACTCAACCAGCATTTACTGGCACGGTTAGTAAAAGAAATGGAAAAACTTCTACTTGATTATAAATAATAGTATAATCGCAGTCAAAACCAACCAAGTTGACAATTAAGAGTTCTTCGTGCAGAATCAAAATACTGTTACCAGATAAGTAACAACTCAAAGGCCTTCCATAGTAACCTCAGTCTGATAATGAGTATTCAGAAAGTTTAGGTTGACACACCAGACTTTTGTATTTAAAATCTCTTTGTCCTATAAATCCTAAAGGCAGTTCTCACAATTGAAACATTTTTAATCTTGAAAACAAGGAAAACCTTGTATTTCGTGGGGTACAGGCTGAGATGCTATAACAAAGAAACCCCCATTTGTAGTGGCTTACATAATATGGAAATTTATTTCTCTCTCACATTGCAGTCCGGCAGGTCCAGGTAGCAGAGTGACTGGACTCCTCTAGGTCATTAAATGACACAGGTTGCTTCCTTATTTCCACATTGCCATTCCCTGGGTGTTGTGCTTGTCAGCATTGCCGAAGCTGGGTCACTACCACGTCTGTGTTACAGCCTATAAAAAACGGATAGGAGAGAGTCCAGGGCAAGTGTCTTTAAGGAGATGACCCAGAAATACAGGTGTCAATTCCACTTCTCTCCCATTGCCTAGAACTTCATCACGTGAACATTCCTAGCTTCAAAGAATGCTGGGGAATGTAGTCTGCAGATGGGAGGCCATATTCCTAAAAATGGTGGGGGGCTGGTGGTGAAGGGAGAAGACTTGAGGGTGGAAGGGATAGGTTCAATGATTAAAAGCAAGTAGAAGAAAATGAATACTGAGGGACAGCTAGCAGTATCTACAACCGCTACAATATACAAAGTAAAATGCATTTATTCAAGCAGGAATGATATCAACAATGAGTCATTCAAAGACTTTCAAATAATCCTACAATATTAATGCTGGTAGCATCTGGGTGATTTAAAAATCATGGTTTTCAAGTCTTCTTAGTCTATGTACCACTTTGGGGGTAAAATTGATACAGGTTACTTACATGCTGCACAAAGATTTAGGTATGCATCTGACTTTGTTTTCACTGAGAAGATATGAAGGTAGTATCTGGTTTTTATGCAATACATGTGGATTAGAGCAGCATGCCATTTATTTGACGTATTAAAGAATGAATCTAAGTACGTTAACTTTTCAAATAATAGAAGCTGACCGCTTTAAATTCCAGTCCAAAACAGATTTTATATCACCTTTTGTGTGGATGTAAGATTTTCTAAGCTGAGTTACATAGTTTTCTGTCTCCTTAAATAGGATATAATGAGCACAGTTGTATTAATTCATACTTTCATTTAATGTACATTTCTTGAGTGCCTACTATGTGCCACCACTGTGGTAAATACTAGAGATGGTAAACAAGATGGACTAAAAATCACATAATCATGGAACTTGCCTCTAGAGTAGGGCCTTTCATTGGTGACTCAAATCATGATGAACTTCACATATTGTATTTTTCTATGATACCATGGCATGCTGTATAATCAGTGGCTTTATTTATTGTTGTTGTTTGTTAGGTGCCATCAAGTCAGTTCTGACTCATAGCAACCCTATGTACAACAGAATGAAACACTGCCTGGTCCTGTGCTATGCCCACAATTGTTATGCTTGAACCCATTGTTGCAGCCACTGTGCCAATCCATCTGGTTGAGGGTCTTCCTCTTTTTTGTTGACCCTGTACTTTACCATGCATCATGTCCTTCTCCAGGGACTGATCTCTCCTGACAATATGACCAAAATATGTAAGACTTAGTCTCACCATCATTGCCTCTAAGGAACATTCTGGTTGTAGTTCTTCCAAGACAGATTTGTTCATCCTTTTGGCAGTCCACAGTATATTCATATTCTTTGCCAACACCACAATTCAAAGGTGTCAATTCTGCTGTCTTCCTTATTCATTGTCTAGCTTTTGCGTGCATATGATGCGATTGAAAATACCATGGCTTGGGCTTGGGTCAGGTGCACCTTAGTCTTCAAGGTAAAATCTTTGCTTTTCAACATTTTAAAGAGGTCTTTTGAAGCAGATTTGCCCAATGCAATGAGTCTTTTGATTTCCTGACTGCTGCTTCCATGGGTGTTGATTGTGGATCCAAAGAAATTGAAATCCTTGACAGCTTCAAGCTCTGTTCTGTTTATCATCATATTGCTTGTTGGTCCACTTGTGAGGCTTTTTATTTGTTTATGTTGAGGTGCAATCCATACTGAAGGCTGTGGTCTTTGATCTTCATCAGAAAGTGCTTCAAGTCTTCGTCACTTGCAGCAAGCAAGGTTGTGTCATCTGCATAAGGCAGGTTGTTAATTAGTCTTTCACCAATCCTGATGCCTCATTCTCCTTCATACAGTCCAACTTCTTGGATTATTTGCTAAGCATACAGATTGAATAGGTATGGTGAAGGATACAACCCTGATTCACACCTTTCCTGACTTTAAGCCACACAGTGTCCCCTTGTTCTATCCAAACAACTGTCTCTTGATCTATGTACAGGTTCCTCATGAGCACAATTAAGAGTTCTGAAATTCCTATTCTTCGCAACGTTATCCATAATTTGCTGTGATCCACACAGTTGAACGCCTTTGCATAGTCATTAAAACACAGGTAAACATCTTTCTGGTATTGTCTGCTGTCAGCCAAGATCCATCTGACATCAACAGTGATAGCCCTGGTTGCACGTCCTCTTCTGAATCTGGCCTGAATTTCTGGAAGTTCCCTGTTGATATACTGAGGCAGCCGCTTTTGAATGATCTTCAGCAAAATTTTACTTGCATGTGATATTAATGATATTGTTCGATAATTTCCACATTCAGTTGGATTACCTTCTTGGGAATAGGCATAAATATGGATCTCTTCCAGTTGCTTGGCCAGGTAGCTGTCTCCCAAATTTCTTGGCATAGACAAGTGAGCACTTCCAGCACTGCATCCGTTTGTTGAAACATCTCAACTGATATCCCATCAATTCCTGGAGCCTTGCTTTTCACCAATGCCTTCAATGCAGCTTGAATTTCTTCCTTCAGTATCATCAATTCCTGATCATGTGCTACCTCTTGAAATGGCTGAACATCAACCAACTCTTTTTGGTACAGTGACTCTGTGTATTCCTTCCATCTTCTTTTGATGCTTCCTTCATCGTTTAATATTTTCCCCATAAAATCCTTCGTGATTGCAACTCAAGGCTTGAATTTTTTTCTTCAGTTCTTTCAGCTTGAGAAATGCTGAGTGTGTTCTTCCTTTTTGGTTTTCTATCTCCAGCTCTTTGCACATGTCATTATAATACTTCACTTTGTTGTCTTGAGCCGCCCTTTGAAATCTTCTGTTGAATTCGTCATCATTTCTTCCTTTTATTTTAGCTACTAGATATTCAAGAGCAAGTTACAGAGTCTCTTCTGACATCCATTTTGGTCTTTTCTTTCTTTCCTGTCTTTTTAATGACCTCTTGCTTTCTTCACATATGATGTCCTTGATGTCATTCCACAACTTGTCTGGTCTTTGGTCAGTAATGTTCAACTTGTCAAATCTATTCTTGAGATGGTCTCTAAATTCAGATGGGATATGCTAAAGGTCATACTTCGGCTCTTGTGGACTTGTTCTAATTTTCTTCAGTTTCAACTTGAACTTTCATATGAGCAATTGATGGTCTGTGCTGCAGTCAGCCCCTGGCCTTGTTCTGACTGAGCTTTTCCATTGTCTCTTTCCACAGATGTAGTCAGTTTGATCCCTGTATATTTTATCTGGCAAGGCCCATGTGTATACTCACTGTTTATGTTGGTGAAAAAAGGTATTTGCAATGAAGTTGTTGGTCTTGCAAAATTCTATCATGCAATCTCTAGCATCACTTATATCACCAAGGCAGTATTTTCCAACTTTCGCATTCCAGTCACTAGTAATTACCAATGAATCACGATTGCATGTTTGATCAATTTCAGACTGCTGAAGTTGGTAAAAATCTTCAATTTGTCTTTCGCCTTAGTGGTTGGTGCATAAATTTGAATAATAGTCATATTAGCTAGTCTTCCTTGTAGGCGTATAGATATTATCCTGTCACTGACAGGATGGATCTTGAAATGTTCTTTTTGATGATGAATGCAACGCCATTCCTCTTCAAGTTGTCGTCCCCGGCATAGTAGACCATATGATTAGCTGATTCAAAATGGCCAATAGCAGTCCATTTCAGCAGTCTAATGCCTAGGATATCAATGTTTATGTGTTCCATTTCATTTCTGATGATTTCCAATTTTCCTAAACTCGTACTTTGTACATTCCACATCCCGATTATTAAAGGATGTTTGCAGCTATTTCTTCTCATTTTGAGTCATGCCACATCAGTAAATGAAGGTCCCGAAAGCTTGACTTTATCCACACCATTAAGGTCGACTCTACTCTGAGGAGGCAGTTCTCCCCCTAGTCATCTTTTGAGTGCCTTCCAACCTTGGGGCTCATCTTCTGGCACTATATCAGACAATGCTCTGCTGCTAATTCTTTCACTGGCTAATTCTTTTCAGAAGTAGGCTGCCAGGTCCTTCTTCCTAGTCTGTGTTAGTCTGGAAGCTCAGCTGAAATCTATCCTCCATGGGTGACCCTGCTGGTGTCTGAGTACTGGTGGCATAGCTTTCAGCATCGCAGCAACACGTAAGCCCCCACAGTATGACAAACTGACAGACATGTGGGTAGTTTTCCTTATTAAGCTTCTATTATGTGCCAATGACTATATTAAACTATTTGTTTATGGTCTCACATTTAATCTTCCTAACAACCCAGTGGAGAAGGTCAACTTTTCCCATTTTCACAGAAGGGGAAACTTGGGTGTCCAGGAGTTTAGGTAACCAACCTAGATTTAAATACCAGTCTCTGCTATTCATTCTGCTTCTGTTTTTTTCATTCAATGCATGTTCATCAAACAACTTCTATAGGTCAAGCAGTAAGCTAAATGTTTTTATATATTTTACCCCTATTTATATGCACAGCAATCTGATGAAGTAGGAATCATTTCTACATTTTATACAGTTCAACTGTGATTTGAAATGGTGAAGCAACTCACACAAGATTGCAGAGCAGTGAGTTGAACAGATAGAATTCAAGTGCAGAACAGTGCTCTTTCCACTTGGAGCCTACCTTTCCTCCTATTTTATGAAGTTACCACTTCCATTGTGCTCCCAACTTAGACACAATGCAGATTTGGTTAACCTCCCTCTCTTCTACATTTCCCATGTTCTGACTTCCACATACTGTCAACTCTCTTGCAGAAGAATCTTTCTAATTCACCCTTCCTGTCCGTCCCTACCTCCAGTCAACTCAGGCCTTTATCATTTTGGGCCTGGACCACTGCAACAGTTTTCTAACAGGTCTTTCTATAATCAAATTACCCTTCCTTATTCCAACCTCTACAGTGTTAAGAGATGATCACTGAAAAATAAATAAAAACATCCAATTACAGGTTTCTTATGTTTAAAACCTCATGTTTTTTCTTAGGTCTCCACAGAGTAACATCTCAGTTCATTACTTTGGTATACAAGGATCTTCTCAATTCAGCTCCAGCCTCATCTCTCATCACACAGTTCCCACCCAACTTAAATTCTATCCAAACTTAATGCTTTGCTAATATCCAAATCCCTCAGCTTTTTCATGTCTCTGTACTTTTGTATATAATGTTCTTGTGACCTGGAATAGCCTGCCACCCTGTCTTTTTCTGCCTGGAAAACATATATATTTTAAAGATGCAATTATAATTATAAAATTATAAAGTTGTTTCTCCAAATGAAATAAGTCACTCTTCTTTGCTCCCATAGTACTCTCATGTATCTTAATATATTATAGTATGTACTATTGTAATCATCTCTGGGTGATGCTTAACAGTTAACGTGCTCAGCTGTTAACCAACAGGCTGGAGTTTCCAGTCCGCCTAGAAGCTCCTTGGAAGAAGGGCCTGGCAATCTACTTTCAGAAAATCAGCCACTGAAAACCCTGACACAAATAGGGTTGTAATCTGACACACATGGGGTCGCCATGACTTGGAATTGCCTTGAAGGCAACTGGTGTATTATTACTATCATGATTAAGGGTTTACATGGAGAACAACTGTTTATTGAACAGTTACTATAGACAAGCCACTGTGCTTATACTATAGGGGATCAATAAAGGATAAGATAATCTTTGACCTTAACTCCTTGCCTATCTTCATTGGGTGCTCTACAGGAGAAAAATTGATAATATATATATAAAGTAAATATATATAGAGAGATTTACTTCAAGGAAATAGCTCGTGCAATTGTGGCAGCTGGCAGGCCCGAATCTGTAGGTCAGATGACATGCTGGAGACCTCTGCTGGCTCATGGGATCATAGGGCCTGGCAAATTCAAAATATATAGGTCAGGCGGCAGGCCAGAGACATCTGCAGATTTATATCCCAAGATACAGGGGTCAGGAAACTAGAAGTGTGCAGGGTTGAGAGAGAGAGCTCTGTCAGAACATCCATTTATATTCTGGTGGCAGACCACATCCCAAGTAAACTCCTCTTTAAACTAATTGGTTGATCACATCAGATCACATCATGAAAGGTGATTACATTACATTACATACATCAATTTACATTATGGAACAGCAACCAGTCCAGTGTCTGCCAAACCACTGAGAATCATAGCCTAGCCAAGTTAACACATAAAATTAACCATTACATTGCCCTAGCTTAAAATTTAATTAAACAGCTAAGGCTGCATCCATGTCCCTTCTTTTTTTTTTTTTCATGTCCCTTTTTAATTGTTGCTGTTTTGTTCCTATTAGACTGTTTTAAACTTTTTGAAGATTAATTATGTTTTTATCACTGTATTCTCAGCTCCTATCATCCTTCCTGGCACATAGTAAAAATAGTAGATGTTCAAAAATCTTTGTTAAAAGGTGATTGAATAACAAGTTTTCAAAAACACACAGAGTGAGTATATTTAAAACGGGAAGCCTCTATAGATACCATTAGAGACAAGATGAAGACACAGACACTGAAAGATGTTTTGGGTCTTAACCTAAGGCACAGGAAAGATTTAAGAAGATTAAGAATGTGAGGAAAGCACAGCAAGGATGTAGATGTAGAAACAAATATGAGAAAATGCATTTTATTAGCTAGTACCACATAAAAGCTGTGTAATTAACCACTCAAAAACTAGGAGTTTTAAAACAGCAGATATTTATTGCCACATTTGGAGGTCTGCTGATTTAGGCTGATTTAGCCGAGTAGATCTGTTTCATGTTGCAGGTCATCTGAGTTGGGGTTGGCTCTTGATTTTGGTTGGGCTCAGGTCTGCTCCACTAGCCTTCTTTCTTAGGGTGTCTTAGGAGACGTTAAGGGCATTTTGGGTGGGGGAGGTAAGTGAATAATTGTGACCAAGAGATAAATGGTGGTATACTGACTCATTCATTGTTTATTATTTTCCATGACCTCCCTTTATTCACACCCTTTGCCATATGATCCATAATATCTCCCACTGGAATGAGAGTGGTGCATATTCCCAGCCTCACTGATGTTGGGATTGGCCATTTAGTTTGCATTGGTCAATGGAAAGTGGGCAGAAGTCACGCTTTTCCAGTTTGGGACTGAGGCCTCAAGAGGCATTGCGTTTTTTTTTTTTTTTTTTTTTTTTTTTTTCATGCTCTGGTGTTCTTATCCTTTTTCACAAGAAGAACATGGCCTAAATAGGTCCTAATTCAAGAAGGATGAGAGACATGTGACATAAAATTAATCCTAATCCAAAGTTTGGAGCCCTGCTAACTACAGCTAAAACAGAGCCACCCTGCTGACCCTCAAACCAACGATCAAGAAAATTTTACCCTTAAAGTTGTAAGACCCTAAGTTTGTAGCAATAGCTTACTAGTAAACTAGTTGCCCTTGAGTCAATTCTGCCAAATGATGACTAATATAGGTGTGGAAATGGGCAAAGGCAGAGACCATTCAGAAGTCATGTTGGACAGGAGGCTAAAGATTCATTCAGTGGTGGCATGAATTGGATAAAGAAGCAATAAGGAAGAAGGGACAAAAGCTGACTGAGTGGTCAACTCCAGGTTGAATGCTGGTACCATTGGCTGTAATATTGAAGTCAGGATAGGACTGGTTTAATAACCATGGAACATTAAAGCTGAACGAGATCTTGGAGTCCTCTTGTGATTGCAATCTCCAAGATGGAATTAGCCTGCACAATAGTTTTGTTTGGCTAGTACAGCGTTTTGTATTTAAAATTTTTTTAATTCAATTTCAGTACATTAGGTAGGTCATATACTTTCTAGTTCTCTATTTTCTTTACCTCTCCTTCTTTATCCTCCATATCATTGAATGCATTTGAGTTTACATTCCCTGATATAAACTCAAACTAACACTTATCGATTTAAAGGTAAATATGAGGTGTGTAAATTATAATGATGATAATAGATGGTATGAATTGAACACTTATTGCAAGCTCCAGCACTGCTCCAAGTGCTTTACACATCTTAACTCACAAATCCTCATTTCACAGGTAAGGTACAAGGAGGTTAAGTAACTTGCCTAAGGTCAATAGCTAGAAGTGGAGGAACCAGGATTTGAAAATTGGTTTATTGGACGGTTTCAACTAACTTGGCTTAAACATACGAAATGGATTATTTTTCTCTAAACACTGTCCTCAGCTGTGAAGAGTTGCTTCATTAGAGCAAAGTCCTAGCTAAGAATGATGACATTTCTTCTGCAATAAGCATGCACAAACTAGGCTGTATTTCTTTCTTTCTTATTATTATTATTGTGCTTTAGGTGAAGGTTTACAGAGCAAATTAGTTTCTCATTAAACAATTAATATGTATATTGTTTTGTTACGTTAGTTGCCAACCTCACAATGTGTCAGCACTTTCCCCCTCTAGACCTTGTGTTCCCCATTTCCATTCATCCAACTTTCCTGTCCCCTCCTGCCTTCTCCTCCTTGCCCCTGGGCTGGTATGCCAATTTTGTCTCTGTACATGGTTGAGCTATGTGTAGTATTGTTTGTTTTATGGGCCTGTCTAATCTTTGGCTGAAAGGTGAACCTCAGGAGTGATTTCAGTACTGAGTTAAAAGGGTGTCCAGGGGTCATACTCTTGGGGTTTCTCCAGCCTTGTCAAACCAGTTAAGTCTGGTCTTTTAAAACTAGGCTATATTTCTGTTCAGTCTTCCTGGGCCAGTGGGATGACCTTCCATCTGGATCAACATGAAGAGTAGCTTCCTAGTTGCCTTGTCTTCATCTTTGTATTCAGATTTGTTGTACTAAGGCAATATCCATTTGTTTTTCTCCTCTGAGTTAGACCTCTAAAAATTGGCACAGTCTTTTGTTTTGCATTATATGTTCCTATTTGTACTTTTCCCATTTTAATTACTCTGTTATGGCTTCTTTTGAATGTTTTCTTTTCCCATCTCCTTTGATGCCTCTTTCTGCCTCATCTATTTACTCCAGGCTTTGAGTTATTCCCATCCATTCTGTAGTTCTATCTTCCATTCATCCAACAAATATTTATTTATTGAGTGCCACTATATGCCAGGCACTGGATTCCCTGGATGGTGCAAATAGTTAACGCACTTGGCTGCTAACTGAAAGGTTGTTGGTTCAAGTCCACCCAGAGGGACCACGGAAGAAAGTTCTTACGATCTGCTACTTCTGGGAAATCAGCCATTGAAAACCCTATGGAGCACAATTCTACTTTGGTGCATATGCGGCTGCATGAGTCAGAATCAACTTTATGCCCATTTTTTTTTTTTTTGGTACAGGGACATGAAGATGCAATAGAGAACAAGGCAGGCAGGGTCTCTGCTCTCATGGAGTTTTTCTTTTAATATAAAAGAGACAAAACCAAGTAGACAAATAAATGAATAGTACAATTACAGATAATGATATATGCTATGAAAAAAAATAAAACAGTATAATGGGATGAAAAACTGGGTTGGGGTAAGCATGCAAACAATTATTCTGATACAATAAAGGCCACTCTGATAAGGTGACTTTGAGCTAAAAACAGAATGGAATAAGAATTGAGAGAAGAGCCTTCCAGACAGAGGGAGCAATAATGTTAATGACCTTGAGATGGAAAATAGCTCCATGAGGAGCAGAAGGCTTTGTAGCTGAAGCAGAGCTGGAGAGGGTGGGATTGGTAGGAGGTGACATTGGAGAAGTGCACGGGGCAATGTCATATAGAACATTGTAAGAATTGGTAATAATTTTGAATTTTGTTCTAAGGGTGATAGGAGGCCACCAGATGGTTCTGAGTTCAGGAATAAGGTATGATTTTGAAAGGTCATTGTCTTAGTTACCTAGTGCTGCTATAACAGAAATACAAGTGGATGGCTTTAACAAAGAGAAATTTAGTCTCTCACAGTCTAGTAGGTTACAAGTCTAAATTCAGGGCATCAGCTCCAGAGAAGGCTTTCTCTCTCTGTCGGTTCTGGAGGAAGGTCCTTGTCCTCAATCTTCCCCTGGTTGAGGAGCTTCTCAGATGCAGTGGCCCTGGGTCCAAAGGACATGCTCTGCTCCTCATGCTTCTTTCTTAGTGGTATGAGGTCCCCCTCTCTCTGCTTGCTTCCCTTGCCTTTTATCTCTTGAGAGATAAAAGTTGGTGCAGGCCATACCCCAGGGAAACTCTCTTTACCTTGGTTCGGGGGGTGACCTGAGTGAGGGTGGTGTTACAGTCCCACCCTAATCCTCTTAACATAAAATTACAATCACAAAATGGAGGACAACCACATAATAGTGGGAATCATGGCCTAACCAAGTTGATACACACATTTTTGGGGGGACATAATTCAATCCATGACAGTCATTTTGGCCACTCTTTTGAGAACAGACCACCAAGGGACCAGTTGTAGGTTTTGTTTCATCCTTGTGCTGGTAGCAAGTTAGCTGCTGTAGCTCTAAGCCTAACATCCAGTCCAAAGGTAGGAGAAAAATCATTGCATTACATGGCAATCTTTTAGAACCTGTCCTTTCTTCTAAATTTTCCTCAGAGCTCAGTGACTAGACTGGTCACTCCTGAACCCATCACCGGCAGAAGCTATAGAATTGTCATGATTTGCTTGGACCAATGATTTGGAGATGGAGTGGATAATGGGGAGTCAGCCCCTACTAAAAAAAAAAATTTTTTTTTTAATAGAGAGAGATAAATACCTAATACCTAGCCTAATGTGTGATGTGTGGCAGAGTCTCAAACCAAAGCAAACCAAAATAAAAACAAGCAAAACAACCTCCTTTCTGGGGCTTAAAAAAAAAAAAAAAACCAAAGCCACAACAAACTATTTTTCCTGTGGCATTACAAACAGGGTTGTATCCCAGTTATGTAATGTAGAAATATTAAACTTTCCAAGGTCACTTATAAAGACAGTGAATATTTGAGTGTCTTTTATATGACAGGCAATGTGCTAGGCAGTTTACAAATGAGAACTGATTTAGACTTCCTCTGAAATAAGCATTTCTAAGTCCATTTTTTGGAACAGAAAACTAGGCCTAATTAAACTGATGAAGGACACACAGCAATTTTTCCTATTATCCAAAGTCCATGAATATGCTTCTAGAATTTTAAGAATAAAATTAAAATCTCTTTCTGGCCATAGTTTGACCTGCATACTTGAGCCTTTTTTTTTTTTTTTTTTTTTTAAGAATCTGTACGGATGGATAGCTTTCCTAGATCTTGATAACTGGATCGCATTTTCAGCTTCCAGGGGAACACAGGCAATATGAAAAGCAATAATCTTCAAATTGAACAAATAAAGATGAGAAGGGATGCATAACCGAGAAGCAGGCTCCTGAGAGAGTGTCTCTTCTATTTGACAACTCACATATAATAAAGACAATGCCTAATTATTAAAAAAAAATCCTTTGGTTGGAGGAGGGTGCTGTTTTGCTGATGTGTAAGTGTTAATCTCTCTTGACAAAGGTATGATGAAAGAAAAAATCCAGGTAAATACAGAACCTTTCCTCCCAGAAAGGAGCCCTGGTGGCATAGTGGTTAAGCGCTCAGCTGCTAACTGAAAGGTAGTTGGTTCGAATCCACCAGCCCCTCCTTGGGAAAAAGATGTGACCGTCTGCTTCTGTGAATATATACAGCCTCGGAACCCCTGTAGGGTAGTTCTACTCTCTCCTATGAATTGGAATCGACTCAACGGCAATGAGTTTGGGTTCCTCCTAGAGGTAAGTTATTTATTCCACTACGTTTGGAGTTTTGTCTTTGTGTTTTTAGCCTCTGCCTCAGTGTGCACTTTGCACTGATACGGACCAAACCATAGCTGCTGAGATGTGAAATTAGGTGATTTAAAGATTCACTTCTGATTTCCAAGATATGCTCCAGGGCATATCCTGTGATAAGCTTTGGGGCATAAAATGAGCTCAAGCTGGAGCTAAAGGGGAAGAAAATCTCAGCAGTAACAATAAATATTGCATAGTTGCAAGGTGATTAGAGAATAAGGTACTTAAATATTTTTCCAAACAATTATGATTTTTATAAAATCTGGTCATAGGAGGGGAGCTAAATTATATCAACTGTTGACTTATTATGCAATGGAAAATCTCAAAGCTATGCTGCGTGTAAATTGTTCTCACCAGTTCAAAGAATAAGTTCACTTTCAGTTTCCCCTCCGCCCCAAACTAGTTTTGAATCAATGTGTGGAGCTAAAAATAAATATAAAAACTCTGGGAGCATTTTGGTACATCCAGATTTTAATTTATCCACGGTAATGAGGAAAAAAGGGGATGGTTAGCCATTGCATGTCTACTTCCAAAGAATGGAGTGTTGGTGTAGAAAACAAGATAATTCCACTAGGGCATTGATTGATCTGCATTTGCGTAATCAGGAGTAAAGGGTAGTCTTAGAGTTATTCTTCCAAATAACTTTTATCTGTGTTAGCAGAAAACAATGAAACATTGACTCAATACTTCCTGAACATGTTCTTTTCTACCCTCTGGCAAAGCTTCTAATAAGTGAAGTGATCAGAAAATAGTGAAGGAAAGTAGGCAGAAAGAGAAACAAGGAATCTGGGTTAATTTCCAAACTGAATAATCAGCTTCCTACTAGAAAAGAGAATTGGCAAGGCTGTATGGAAGGTTCCATGATTCCTTCATTCCCATTGTGGCAGCAGTATGTGAGCTGGCAAGAGGAACCTGCAAATACTATGGATAAACATAATCATTTCTCAAAGGCTCCCATTTAACTCACTATAATTTAAGATTACACAGCTCTACTTGCCCTGCATACATCCTCTTCTGTGTTGAGTCTACAACTTTGCTTGAGAACCTAACAATAATTGCTCTGAATGGTGTGTTAACGTGGAATGCTTTATAGTTGGTGACATACTTGGGAATTTGTAAGCTTGGCCCAGGGGAAAAAAAATCTATCTGCCGTCTCTGGATCTCAGAAAAACTTGGCTCCTAGTCTACTGGCCCATATCCTTTGAGTCGCTCCTCCTTTTTTTTTTTTTTTTTAAATAATAAAAACATTCCTGCACACCATTCCTAAAGCCAACTCTTCAGACAGGGCTAGACTGGACTATAAGATAGAAAACGATACTGGTGAGGAGTGAGCATCTTAGATCAAGTAGACACATAAGACTATGTGGGCAGCTCCTGTCTGGAGGAGAGATGAGAAGGCACAGGGGGACAGGAGCTGGTGGAATGGACACGGGGAGTACAGGGTGAGGAGAAGGAGTGTGCTGTCTCTTTGGGGGAGAGCAACTAGGAGTACATAGCAAGGTGTATATAAATTTTTGTATGAGAGACTGACTTGATTTGTAAACTTTTACTTAAAGCATAATAATAATAATAATAATAATAATAAATTCCTGTTCATTTGTGTTGTTCCAGATTGGTGTAGGGCAAAGACCTAGGACCCATGACCTTGTGTCCTAAATAGTCTAGATACTTCCCGACAGATCAGAGTATTCTAATCCTTAGAAAACCTTCAGAGCTGTTGTTAATACACTGATTGTACATATAAGGATATGGAACTCACAGTTTAAATGATTTATATGAGGTCACACAGGAGATAAATGTCAGAACCAGGCTTTGAACCCAGGTTGGGTCTTGTGCAGAAGATTATGTTCTTTCCGTTATAATATGCTGCCTCCCAGATTTACATAAAGGTAAAAAAAGTAAGTACCAAGAGGTAAAGAGTAGAAAGTTGTCTTTAAGAAGAACAATGCTGGCATATAGTAAGCATTTAATAAACTTTCCTGAATAAAAAAAATGAAATAATAAGCAACTGGTTTCTGGATTTTTTTTTAATCCTTTATACTTTACTTTTTAAGTTTTCGACAATGAGCATTCACTACTTTGTACCATGTTTTTATGCAAATAACACATGATTTCTACATTTGTTTGCCAACTGTGCCCTACCCCCATGAGGTGTTTTTGTAAGCATGGTATGCTGATTTTTTTTATAGCAACATGTAAAAAAAAAAAAAATCAGCATAGCAACACTTATGAAAATCCCTTGGGGTGGGAAGGGCGGGGTTAGCAAACAAACATAGAAGGCATGCGTTATGTGCATATAAACACAGTAATTACTAAAAGGAGGAGAAAGGAAAAAAAAAAGGATAGCTCTTTTCCACAGATGCTGACAATGTTTCCAGAAACAAACAAAAAAGTCTGTAAAGAAGCTTTGGATGAAGAATGTTCTTCAAATGCCAAATCATTGCTATTAGCACTAGATCAACTCTTGTTGGTGTAGTGAATTTGGTTCTTAGAATGGTCAATGTCACACAGTGACCTTGTAATTCTCTTTCCCTATGTCTCACCATCTGTGAGCAGATTTAATCCCTGTCACCCAACCAGAAGAATGAGATGTTCTAATGAGTAAAGAGATGTAAAGTACTCTCAGAGCCTTGGATAAAAGGGCCTGGGAGTAAAGTGTTGTAAGTTACATACGAGCCAGGACACATTTAACAATTACTTGATTTATAGCCCACAAGAAGCAGAGAATGAATAACTGCCAATGTGCATCCAGATCTTGATATATTGTAATTGCACGATCAGAATTTTACTTTGCAAAAAACTAGTCCGTGCTTTTTTAATGTGAGAGAGACAGCCACATCCAATCTTTGGGTCTCAGAGATAAGGTAAGAGAGGTACACATAGGTTCTTGAATTTTGGGAAAAAAAATTTTTTTGGAAAGCAAATGTACTTTCTCAAAGATTTCTAATTTCAGAAATGTGTTTTCATGGAAAATACTGGGGCCAGAAACATAGTTTGACAAATCTTACATATGGTTTAGGGCAAAAACACAACCCCTGTGCCATGCTGTTGATTTCATTAGAGCTGTCCTTCTGTCTAGAGCAGCTGTGTTGAATAGAACCTTCTTTCATGACGGAAATGTTCTACTCTGTGCTATCCAAAACAGAAGCCACTCGCCACATATGGCTATCTACCTACTGTCATCAAGTTGATTCTGACTCGTAGTGACCCTAGAGGACAGAGTAGAACTATCCCATAGGGTTTCCAAGGCTGTAATCTTTACTGAAGCAGATTGTCCTATCTTTTTTCTGTGAAACAGGCGATGGGTTGGAACCACTGACTTTTGGGTAGCAGCTGAGCGCTTAACCACTGTGCCACAAGGGCTCCTTACATACGGCTATAATAAAACCAAACCAAACCCACTGCTGTCAAGTTGATTTCGACTCATAGCGACCCTATAGGGTCTCCAAGGCTGTAAATTCTTAACGAAAGCAGGCTGCCACATTTTTCTCTCAATATGGCTATAAAAAAAATTTTTTAAAAATGGCTATAGAGTACTTGAAATGTGGATAGTGTGACTGAGGAGCTAAAAAATTAATTTTAATTAGTTTAAATTTAAATTTAAATAGTTACACATGGCTAGTGACTGTCACCCTGAAGACTAAGATGTGCCTGACCCAAGCCATTGTATTTTCAATCACATCATATGCATCTGAAAGCTGGACAATGAATAAGGAAGACCAAAGAAGAGTTGACGCCTTTGAATTGTGGTGTTGGTGAAGAATATTGAATATACCATGGACTGCCAAAAGAATGAACAAATCTGTCTTGGCAGAAGTACAACCAGAATGCTCCTTAGAAGCAAGGATGATGAGACTGTGTCTTACATACTTTGGACATGTTGTCAGGAAGGATCAGTCCCTGGAGAAGGACTTCATGCTTGGCAGAATACAGGGTCAGCGGAAAAGAGTAAGACCCTCAACGAGGTGGATTGACACAGTGGCTGCAACAAGGGGCTCAAGCATAACAACGATTGTAAGGATGGAGCAGGACTGGGCAGTGTTTCGTCCTGTTGTGCATAGGGTTGCTATGAGTTGGAACCGACTCGATGGCACCTAACAACAACAACAACAAATGATTTCCATATTGAATAGCACAGGACTAGAGGTAGGTTAACACACCAAAAATTATAAATGCATTGCCCCTGGCCTGAGCATGGTTAATTTCAGCAGCTGTGCTGGCTTGTCAAACTTAGCAGGGTCAGGAGAGCTCTCTCAGAAACTAGACTTCATTGGATGAAGATTCTCTTTTCCCAACGTTCCATGACTTCAGGATTTGGTAAGCGAGAGAATTCTTGTGCAATTAGGAAATCAAAGGCCCCCTTCAGGCTTCGTTGGCTCCCTCACTGAGTGGCTGTTTATCTGTAGATAATGCCAAGACACAGATTGGCATATTACTTTTTTTTTCAGCTTTAACAAAGAGAAATTTATTGTTTCACAGTAAAGTAGGCTAAAAGTCCAAATTCAGGGTGTCAGCTCCAGGGGAATGCTTTCTCTCTCTGTTGGCCTTCTCATCAATCTTACCTTGGACTAGGAGCTTCTTTGCGCAGGAACCCCAGATCCAGAGGATGCACTCTGCTCCTGGCACTGCTTTCTTGGTAGTATGAGATTCCCAACTCTCTGCTTGCTTCCCTTTCCTTTTATTTCTTGAGAGATAGGAGGTGGTGCAGGCCACAACCCAGGGAAACTCCCTTTACATAGGATCAGGGAGATGATCCAATCCCACCCTAATCTTCTTAACATAAAAGTACAATCATAAAATGGAGGAAAACCACAGAATACTGGAATCATGGCCTAACGAAGTTGATAAACACGTTTTTCAGGAGCATAATTCAATCTATGACATTCCACCCTTCGGCACCCCCAAAATTACATCCTTGCAACATGCAAAACATATTTACCCCATCATATCAAAGCTAAAGTCTTAACTCCAAGTCCAAAATCCAAAAATTCCTCTTCGTCTGTAAAATCTAGAATACAAGTTATCTGCTTCCAAAGGTACAAAGGCAGAACAGGCACAAGCTAGACATGTCCATTAAAAATGGGAGAAACTGGAGGAAAAGAAGGGATAACAGGTACCAAGCAAATCAGCAGTACACATTACATTAGCCCTCAAAGCTTTGAAAATAATCTGTCCTCTGAGACAATTTACACAATAACCCTGCCCTCCAGCTTCTAGGCATTGGCCACACTCTCTGGATTCTGAGTGGAGGCCCCTTGGCCCTGGGCTTCAGCTTCACCTTCTAGGCCCACTGGGACAGCTACTCTGTTCCCTCGGCTTTAGGCTCACAATTCTCCTAGTCCATCTGAGTGGCAACTCCACCCTTAGAAACACCAGAGACCATGGCTCCACCCTTGGAAATCCCTGATGTCATGGCCATATCTTTTGAGACTGAGGCAGCTCAGCTTCTTGTGTTCCTTGTCTCTTCAGCTTCTGTTTCCTGGTTTCTTGGCCTCTCGGCTCCTCGGGACTCACACCCGCATCTGCCCTGCTGGGGCAAGTGTTCCAAAGACCTTTACTCCACCGATAAGTGCTTGGAGGCACCCCACAACTCCAGGAAGCTTCCTGCACACAGGCACTCAGCTCTCTGACTCCTTGGGTCCGCAAGCCTAGCTCCACCGATAAGTGCCTGGAGGCACCCCACTCTCCAGGAAGCCTCCTGTGCACAGGCACTCAGCTCTTTTGCTCTGTGGGTTGGCTCCAGCACCTTCTCCCACTGGTCTCCTGGTTCTGCTCCTGTTGGTTCTCTGCTGCTGCCGCTTCTCTGCCACTGTAGTTTCTCTGCTGCACCAGTCCTCTGCCCCTGTGGCTCCTCTATCCATTCACAGTTTCAAAACTTCTTCCACATTTTAGGTATCTGTTAGAGCAGCTTTGGGTTAAAGCAGCACCATACTCCTGGTACCAAATTCTGTTGTAGTCATCTAGTGCTGCTATAACGGAAATACCACAAGTGGATGGCTTTAAAAAAGAGAAATTTATTTCTTCACAGTAAAGTAGGGTTAAAGTCCAAATTCAGGATGTCAGCTCCAGGGGAACACTTTGTCTCTCTGTCAGCCTTCTCATCAATCTTCCCTTGGACTAGGAGCTTCTTGGTTCAGGAATCCCAAATCCAAAGGATTCACTTTGCTCCTGGTACTGCTTTCTTGGTGGTATGAAGTTCCCCTAGCATACTACCTTTTAAGAATACTGGTTTCAAAGAGTCCCTCTTTGTCTATAAATATTTCTTTATGCATTTATTTACTGAGGAAATATTGAGTATTTGCCATGGACCAGGCACTGTCCTCTCAAAGATAATTTCCCACTATTAACATGTTGATGTATTGCCTTTCACCCTCACCCCATCTGCACCAGAGCCACATGGCATGGAGCTTTGGAGTCATATCAACCTGACATGTTGCTGTTTTCTAGAACAAGTCTTGGCAAACTTTTGTCTTAACGTTTTCCCAAGAAACAGAATGAATAAGATACATATATGTGTGTGTGTGTGTGTGTATTTATATATCTCTGGTTGGTGCAAATGGTTAAATGCTCAGCTACTAACCAAAAGGTTGGCACCCAGATGTGCCTTGAAATAAAAGCCTGGTGAGCTACTTCTGAAAGATCACAGCCATTGAAAACCCTATGGAGCGTAGTTCTACTCTGAAACACATGGAGTTGTCATGACTTGAAATTGACTGCATGGCAGTGGTAACAGGAGATACATATGGGTATACATATATATCGTTATTAGTCGCCATCGAGTTGATTCTGCTTATGGCAACATCATATGTTAAGAGTAAAACTGGTCCATACGGTTTTATTGGCTGTAATCTGGCAGCAGATTGCCAGGCCTTTTCTTCTGTTCTACTTCTAGGTAGGTTCAAACTGAATTGCCAGCCTTTAAGTTAGTACTCTAGTGCAAACTGTTTGTGCCACCTAGAGACTCTCTCTCTCTATGTATATATACACATGGACATTGCCAGGTGGAGTACACAAGAATCAAATCGACTACATCTGTGGAAAGAGATGATGGAAAAGGTCAATAATCATCGGTCAGAACAAGGCCAGGGTCCGACTGTGGAACAGACCATTAATTGTTCATATGCAAGTTCAAGTTGAAACTGAAGAAAATTAGAACAAGTCCAAGAGAGCCAACATACAACCTTAAGTCCATCCCACCTGAATTTAGAGACCATCTCGAGAATAGATTTGACACTTTGAACAATAATGACCAAATACCAGACTAGTTGTGGAATGAAATCAAGGACATAATACGTGAAGAAAGCCAGAGGTCATTAAAAAGAATGAAAGAAAAGATCAAAACGGATCTCAGAAGAGACTCTGAAACTTACTCTTGAACGTTGAATAGCTGAAGCAAAAGGAAGAAATGATGAAGTAAAAGAGCTGAACAGAAGATTTCAAAGGGTGGCTCAAAAAGACAAAGTATTATAATGATATGTGCAAAGACCTGAAGTTAGAAAACCAAAAGAGAAGAACATGCTTGGCATTTCTCGAGCTGAAAGAATTGAAGAAAATATTCAAACCCAGAGTTGCAATATTGAAGGATTCTATGGAAAAAATATTAAATTACTCAGGGAGCATCGTCAAAAACCAATGGAAGGAATATACAAAGTCACTATACCAAAAATAATTGGTCAACATTCAACCATTTTAGGAGGTAGCATATGATCAGGAACTGATAGTACTGAAGGAAGAAGTTCAAGCTGCACTGAAGTCATTAGTGAAAAACAAGGCTCCAGGAATTGATGGAATACCGATTGAGATGTTTCAACAAATGGATGCAGCACTGGAAGTGCTCAGTCATCTATGCCAAGAAATTTGGAAGGTGGCTACCTGGCCAACCTACAGGAAGAGATCCATATTTATGCCTATTCTAAAGAAAAATGATCCAACAGAATATGGAAATTATTCAACAATATCATTAATATCACATGCAAGTAAAATTTTGCTGAAGATCATTGAAAAGCGGCTTCAGCAGTACATTGACAGGAAACTGACAGAAATTCAAGCTGGATTCAGAAAAGGATGTGGAACCAGGGACATCATCATTGATGTCAGATATATCCTGACTGAAAGCAGAGACTATCAGAAAGATATTTACCTGTGTTTTATGGACAATGCAAAAGCATTCGACTGTGTGGATCATAACAAATTATGAATGGAAATTCCAGAACACTTAATTGTGCTCATGAGGAACATGTACGTAGATCAAGAGGTAGTCATTCAAATAGAACAGGAAGATATTGCCTGGTTTAAAGTCAGGAAAAGTACATCATTTTACCATACCTATTCAATCTGTGGAAACCCTGGTGGCGTAGAGGTTAAGTGCTATGGCTGCTAAGCAAAAGGTGGGCAGTTCGAATCTGCATGCGCTGCTTGGAAACTCTATAGGGCAGTTCTACTCTGTCCTATAGGGTCGCTATGAGTCAGAATCAACTCAATGGCAGTGAATTTGGTTTTAGTATTCTACCTGTATGCTGAGCAAATAATCCAAGAAGCTGGACTATATGAAGAAGAATGGGGCATCAGGATTAGAGAAAGGCTCATTGGCAAACTGTGTTGTGCAGATGAAACAATCCTGCTTGCTGAAAGTGAAGAGAACTTGAAGCACTTACTGATGAAGATCAAAAGCCACAGCCTTCAGTATGGATTACATCTCAAAATAAAGAAAACAAAAATCCTCACAACTGGACCAATAAGCAACATCATGATAAATGGAAAGATTGAAGCTGTCAAAGATTTTGTTTTACTTGGATCCAAAATCAACACCCATGGAAGCAGCAGTCAAGAAATCAGACTCATTGCATTGGATAAATCTACTGCAAAAGGCCTTTTTAAAGTGTTAGAAAGCAAAGATGTTACCTTGAAGACTAACACGTGCCTGACCCGAGCCGTGGTATTTTCGGTTGCCTTATATGCACGCAAAAGCTGGACAATGAGTAAGGAAGACTGAAGAACTGATACCTTTGAATTATAGTGTTGGTGAAGAATATTGAATATACATACCATGGACAGCCAGAAGAATGACCAAATCTGTCTCGGAAGAAGTACAGCCAGAATGTTCCTTAGAAGCAAGGATGGCAAGACTTTGTCTCCCATACTTTGGACATATTATCAGGAAGGACCAGTCCCTGGAGAAGGACATCATGCTTGGTAAAGTAGTGGGTCTTGGAAAAAGAGGAAGGCCCTCAACAAGATGGATTGACACAGTAGTTGCAACAATGGGCTCAAGTATAACAACGATTGTGAGGATGGCACAGTACTGGGCAGTGTTTTGTTCTGTTGTACATACGGTCGCTATGAGTCAGAGCCTACTTGATGGCACCTGACAATAACAAATATATCTATATATATGTGTGTGCATATAGTATATGTGTATATATATATATATGTATATGTGTAGAGAGACTGGGTTGTGCAAACGGTTAAGCACTGGACTACTAGTGGAAAGGTTGAGGGTGCCTCAGAAGTAAGGCCTGGAGATTTGCTTCTGAAATGTCACAGCCTTGAAAACCCAGTGAAGCAGCTCTACTCTGCACACACGGTTTCACCATAAGTCGGAATAGACTTGACAGCAACATAAACCCATTGCTGCTGAGTTGATTCCAACCGACAGCCACCCTATAGGACAGAGTCAAAATGTCCCATAGGATTTCCAAGGCTGTAATCTTTACTGAAGCCGACTGCCACATCTTTCTTCCATGGAGCAGCTGGTGGGTTCGAACTTCAAATCTTTTAGTTAACAGTTGAGTGCTCGACTGTGGCACCACCAGGGGTCCTTAACCAACAGCATACATACATACACATATGTAGACACACACACACAAACATAGAGAGCGAGAGAGAGAGAATTATTTAAAGTGAATTGGTTTACTCAATTTAATTGTGAGGGCTGGCAAGCCCAAAATCCGTAGTTCAGGTGGCAGGCCGGAAATTCTAGCCAGGTGTCTATTTATAGTCTTGAGGCTGAATCCTTCTCCCTCCAAAAGCCTGAGTTTTTCTTAAGGACTTCAACTGATAAATTGATTAGATGAGGCCTGTTCACGATATGGAGGGTAATCTGCTTTATTTAAGGTCAGCTGATTTAAATGTTAATCACATGTAATTACCTTCATACCAACAACTAGACAAGTGTTTGACCAAACTGCTGAGCACCATAGTCTAGCCAAGTTGACACATAAAATTAACCACTACAGCCATATAAAAAATATTTTAGACTTTATCGCCCACATGTTCTGTGTCACAACAAGTCAGCTCTGTAGCTGTAACAACAAAGCAGCCAGAGACAATATGTAAATGAATGGGTATGGCTGTGTTCCCATAAAACTTTATGGATACTAAAATATGAATTTCGTATAATTTTCATATATCACAAAATATTCTTTGGTATTTTTTCAGTCATTAAAAAATGGAAAACCTATTCTTAGCTTGTAGGCTGTAAAAAAAAAAAAATGAAGGGAGAAATGTTTTTGGCCAATGAGCTGTACAGCCCTGGTGGCACAGTGGTTAAAGTGCTCGACTGCAAACAGAAAGATCTTTCAACCCACCAGCTGCTCTGAGGGACAAAGATGTGACAGTCTGCTTCCATAAAGATTACAGCCTTGGAAACCCTAAGAGACAGTTTTACTATGTTCTATAGGCTCGCTATAAGTTGGAATTGACTTGGCGGCAATGGTTTTGGTTTTGGATTTTTCGACTAGCACATAGGAAATGAGAAAATGCTTATAATGCAGCTAAAAACTTAATGAATAATTTAGTAATTCTATAATATTCTATCATTTGTGAGTGTGTGTAGCGTGTGTATGATGGTTTTCCTTATTTTTAGATTTTTACAATTTCTCCATGTTTTAGTCATTAAAAATTAAAATGAGTATCTTTATTCATAAAGGCTTTTCCTTTATTATGGATTATTATGCAGGTTGGAAGGTGTAAATATTTTAAGACTATTGATACATTATTGCTAGTTTGCTTTCCAAAACATTGTGCAAGCTATATTCTACAACAACACCAGGTAGTCTTTTTCAAGTTTCTTGGAATTCATCTATGTAAGTTGCTCTGCTTCTTCATTACTAAGGATCTTAATCCCATATTCAAAAAAGTCCTTCACACTAACTTTTAAAGACAGGTAGAATAAAATATCCTACCTGGAACTTTCCGAACAACTGAAAAGTGGGCAAATATTATTTATTAAACTATAAAACTCCTGCTAGGAATAATATCTTTCTGCCACCGGAGGAAAAAAAAAATAAGATTTTACTAGAAAAAAATGATTTTACTTGAAAATGCATTGAAAGGTTGAAATTTTTTGACATATATATATGCCATGAGTCAGAGGAGTGTCTCAAGAACTTAAAGAAGAGCTCAGATAAAAATTGGTCTTGAATGGTTTAGACATTCAGTTTCCTTGAGATCAGAGCCTGAGTTTAGGTTCAAATAATATTTATCTTATATCTACTGTAACCGTAGGTCCCCATATTCAGTCTGTAAACTAGTACTACTTTGGAGAAGTACATAACATAAAGATAAGTATGCTCAATTTAAATTAAAAGATTTGCTCTTTTGTTGTTAAAGTATATTTTATAAAATATTGTGCTTTATAGATAATTTTTTTCATGATATTTGGCAAGTAACAACACTATGGATCTTATCTATTAAAATATATACACACATACATATAATATATTTATATATATATATGAATATATATATTTGTCATGGATTGAATTATACCCCCCAAAAATATGTATATCAATTTAGCTAGGCCATGATTCCCAGTATTGTATGATTGTCAACCATTTTGCCATCTGATGTGATTTTCTTATGTGTTGTTCATCCTGCCTCTATGATATTAATGAGGTGGGATAAGCAACAGTTATGTTAATAAGGCAGGAGTCAATCTACATGGTTGGATGGTGTCTTGAGCCATTTTTTTTAGAATATAAAAGAGAGAAATGAGCAGAGAGACAGGGGGATATCATACCACCAAGAAAGCAGAGCTGGGAGCAAAGCTCATCCTTTGGACCCAAGGTTCCTGTGAAGAGAAGTTCCTAGTCCAGGGCAAGATTGATGAGGATTTTTTCTCCAGAGCTGACAGGGAAGGCCTTTCCCTAGAGCTGACCCTTACTTTATTGTGAGGAAAATACATTTCTCTTTGTTAAAGCCATCCACTTTTGGTATTTCTGCTATAGCAGCCCTAGATAACTAAGAATTTGATACTGAGAGTGGGGTGCTACTCTAACAGATACCTAAAATGTGGAAGCAGTTTCAAAACTGTGTATGGCTAGAAGACTCAGAATGAAGTGAGGAGAATTGTTAACACTGGAGACAGTGCACATGGTGAGAAACAGCAGCAGAGCACCAGCAGCAGCAGAACCAGGAGACTAAGTGCTACTCGGTGCTGGAGCCGTCCCATGGAGTAAGAGAACTGGGTGCCTGTGTGCAGGAGGCTTCGTGGCAGACTAGGGTGCCTACAGGCACTTATCAGTGGAGCTAAGCTTGCCAATCCACAGAGGGAGGGAGCTGAATGCCTTCTGGCTGAAGTTTACTGGTTAAGTGGGGTGCCTCCAGGCACTTATTAGTAGAGCTACAGAACTTTGGAACATATGCCCTATCAGGGCAGATTTGGGCAATGAGGCCCAAGGGCCAAGAGGCCAAGAAACCAGGAAGCAGAAGCTGAAGAGACAAGAAACACAGGAAGCTGAGCTGCCTCAGTCTCAAAGGGTATGGCCATGACCTCATGGGGTTCCAAAGGGTGAAGCCATGGCCTCTGGTATTTCTAAGGGTAGAGTCGCCACTCAGACGGACTAGCAGAATGGTGCGCCTAAAGCCAAAGAGCAGAGTTGCTGTCCAGGTGGGCCTGGAAGGCAGAGCTGAAGTCCAGGGCTGAGGGGCCTCCACTCAGAATCCAGAGAGTGTGGCCAATGCCTAGAGTCTGGAGAACAGGGCCATTGTGTAAATTGCCTCAGAGAACAAAGGATTATTTTTAAAGCCTTGAGGGCTAATGTAATGTGCTCTGCTGACATTCTTGGTGCCTATTATCTCTTCTTTCCCTCCAGTTTCTCCCATTTGTAATGGAAATGTCTAGCTTGTGCCCATTCTGCCACTGTGTCTTTGGAAGCAGATAACCTGTGTTCTAGATTTCACAGATGAAGAGAAATTTTTGGATTTTGGACTTGGAGTTAAGGCTTTTGTTATGTTACGATGGGGTGAATACGTTTTACATGAGGCAAGGTCATGAATTTTGGAGGGCCAAAGGGTGGAATGTCATGGGTTGAATTATGTCCTCCAAAAATATGTGTATCAATTTGGCTAGGCCATTATTCCCAGTATTGTGTGATTGTCTACCATCTTGTCATCTGATGTGATTTTCCTACATGTTGTAAATCCTGCCTCTAGGATGTTAATGAGGGGGGATAGGCTACAGTTACGTTAATGAGGGCAGACTTAATCTATATGGTTGGATTATGTCTTGAGCCAGTTTCTTTTGGGATATAAAGGAAAGAAGTAAGCGGAGAGATGGGGGATCTCATACCACCAAGAAAGCAGTGCTAGGAGCAGAGCACATCCTTTGGACCCAGGGTTTCTGTGCAGAGAAGCTCCTACTCCAGGGGAAGATTGATGAGAAGGACCTTCCTCCAGAGCTGACAGAGAAAACCTTCCCCTGGAGCCAACGCCCTGAATTTGGACTTCTAGCCTACTTCACTGTGAGGAAAATAAATTTCTCTTTGTTAAAGCCACCCATTTCCAGTATTTCTGTTATAGCATCACTAGATAACTAAGACAATATTCAAGTGTATATGTGTTTATACATATGTATTTATGCATATACGTACTATATAAAACGTTCATGAAATCCATAAGGGTACGAAAATAAAGACCAAAATGGATATCAGAAGAGATTCTGAAACTTGCTTTTGTATGTACAGCAGCTAAAGTGAAAGGAAGTAATGATGAAGTAAAAGAGCTGAACAGAAGATTTCAGAGGATGGCTTGAGAAGACAAAGTAAAATATTATAATGAAAATAAAGACCTGGAGTTAGAAACCCAAAAGAGAAGACAATGCTTGACGTTTCTCTAGCTAAAAGAACTGAAGAAAAAAATTGAAGCCTCAAGTTGCAATGGTGACAGATTCTGTGGGCAAAAAATTGATTGACACAGGAAGCATCAAAAGAAGATGGAGGAAATACACATATGAGTTGGAAGCAACCCAACCGGCAATGGGTTTGGTTTTTGGTTTGGTACCAAAAAGAATTGATCGACAATCAAACATTTCAGGAGATAGCATGTGATCAAGAACCAATGGTACTGAAGGAAGAAGTCTAAGGTGCACTAAAGGGATTGGCGAAAAATAGGGCAACAGAATTGATGGAATACCAATTGAGGTGTTTCAACAAACAGATACAACGTTGAAAGCGCTCCCTTATCTATACCTAGAAATTTGGAAGACAGCTATCTGGCCAACAGACTAGAATAGATCCATATTTATGCCCATTCCAAAGAAAGGTGATCCAAGCAAATGTGGAAATTATCAAACAATATTGTTAATATCACATGCAAGTAAAATTATGCTGAAGATCATGCAGCAGTACATCGACAGGGAACTGCCAGAAATTCAAGCTGGTTTCAGAAAAGCACGTGGAACCAGCGATATCCTTGCTGATGTCAGGGGGAACTTGGGTGAAAGCAGAGAATACCAGAAAGATGTTTACCTCTGTTTTATTGGCAATGCAAATGCATTTGACTGTGTGGATCATAACAAATTATGGATAATGTTGCAAAGAATCGAAATTCCAGAACAATTCATTGTGCTCATGTGGAACCTGTACATAGATCAAGAGGCCACTGTTCAAACAGAATAAGGGGATTAAAATCAGGAAGGGTATGCATCAGGATTGTATCCTTTCACCATACTTATACAATCTGTACGATGAACAAAGAATCTGAGAAACCGGGCTATATGAGGAAGAATGGGGCATCAAGATTGGAGGAAAACTCATTAACAACCTGTGGTATGAAGATATCCTTGCTTGCTGAAAATGAAGAGGACTTGAAGTATGTGCTGATGAAGGTCAAAGACTACTGCCTTAAGTATGGATTATACTTCAACATAAAGAAAGCATCCTCATAATGACCAATAAGCAAAATCATGATAAACGGAGAAAATATTAAAGTTGTCAAGGGTTTAATTTTACTTGAATTAACAATCCACAATCAAAGCCCATGGAAGCAGCAGTTAAGAAATCAAATGATGTATTGCACTGGGAAAATCTACTGCGAAAGACCTCTTTAAAGTGTTAAAAAGCAAAGATGTCACCTTGCAGACTAAGGTGTGCCTGGCCCAAGCCATGGTATTTTTAATCGCCTCATATGCCTGGGAAAGCTGGACAATGAATAAGAAAGACCTAAGAAGAATTGAAGCATTTGAATTATGTTGTTGGTGAAGAATATTGAGTATACCATGGTCGACGGCACTGGGTTTTTTTTTTTTTTACCAGAAGAATGAACAAATCTGTCTTGGAAGAAGTACAGCCAGGATGCTCCTTAGAAGTGAGGATGGTGAGACTTTGTCTCATATACTTCGGACATATTATGAGGAAGGTCCAGTCCGTGAAGAAGGACATCATGCTTGGTAAAGCAGAGGGTCAACCAAAAAGAGGAAGACCCTCAATGACATGGATCGGCACAGTGGCTGCAACAATGGGCTCCAACATAGCAATGACTCTGAGGATGGCATAGGGCCAGGTAATGTTTTGTTCCATGATACGGAAGGTCACTGTGAGTAGAAACTGACTTGATGGCACCTAACAGTAACAGTAACAGGAATTACTGTGCTAGACGGTTACCAACGTTTGCTGATTACTATGCACTTGCTTTATAAATGCTATCGTTTACTTTACTCTTCACAACCATGTGAGTTAGGTATTATCATCTCTTTTTCACAGAGTAAGAAATGGAGGCTAAGAGAGGTTGAATAATTTACCTGCGGTGACACAGCTAGTAACTGGCATAGTGAATGACTCAGAATTTAAAGACTTTTTCACTATCTGCACTGCCTCTTTATATATTTTCTTATAAATTAATTTTAAAAAATTAATGAAAACTTTTCCAACTCTATTATTTTAATCATTAAGAAAATAATGGACTGTTTCTCATCATGCCACTAGAATATTAGGAGGAACAAATATGATCGGTCATTGAATGGCCCAATCAGGAAGGGATGTCCTGAGTACCACAGAGAAGTCAAGTAAGTGGAGATAAACCAATTAAATTGGGTGACATAGAGGTCATTGGTGACCTTGGCAAGAGCTGTTTCAGGGGATTTGGTGTTGGACTGGAGGACAAGGTTATGAGGAGCTAATAAATTGGAGACAGAGACTGCATATGGACCTTATGAGAGTTTGACTATGAACAAAAAATAAATAATTAAAGAGAGATAGCTTAAGTTGAAAATAGAGTTGAAGGAATTTTTTTTTTTTTTCAAGAGAAGAGAAACTTGAGAATACTTAAATGTTGATGGCAAGGAGGCCACAGAGATGAAAAATTTGAATAGGAAATCAGATGATGAAATTCATAGGGTGAATGATCTTCACATGTCATCTGTCTTCCTTTGTGTGTATCTCCATGTATAATCTTCTCTATTTATAACTCAGAAGTGATTAGGTTTAGAACCCACCCTAATTGGTTATGATCCAATTAACATAACAAAGAAAAATCTATTTCCAAACAGGATTACATCCACAGATATATGGGTTAGGATCCAGCACATATTTTGGGGAGACAAATAGAGAGACCAGCCATCCCTTATGTAGAAGGATGCAATATGTGCCAATTCCATACTTTCGTAGGTTTGCTCTTGGGAAGGTGAGGTAGCGTGAAACAGATGGCTTCAATTTTCTCTGTGATGTAGGGGATGAGGTCACCAACTAAAAAGGAGTAAGCAAGTGAGAGAGGAAGGAGATTTAAGGAGTGCAGAGAGTTGTACGTACTCCTTATGATGAATGGAAGAGTCAATAAGAGAGGCATAACAGTACTGCTGGCTGGTATGGAGGGCTCTATGTTTGTGTGAGTGGGAGGGGGCATTATTGGAGAAACAGGCAAGTGAAGGGTTGATCCTAAATGCAGATGATCGTGCAATAAACTTAGTGCAAAAAGGTGGTGGTTCTAGAATGTCATTGTTAGGTGTCATTGAGTTGGTTCTAGAATAGAAGGTCACTAAGTGCCTTTCCAACTCTGATTCTAAGTTGTTTCCAAGAAGAGATTAAATTTGGTAAAATTATGTTCCATGTAGGTACTTAAGAATTTATTGATGCGTATGGGTGGCGTCTTAGTTATCTAGTGCTGCTATAACAGAAATATAACAAGTAGGTGGCTTTAAGGAACAGAAATTTATTTTCTCACAGTTTAGGAGACTAGAAGACTGAATCCTGGGTGTTGGCTCTAGGGGAAGGTCCTTGTCTCTTTTGAGCTTCTGCTCCTGGGCAATCTTCATGTGGCTTGGTATCTCTATTCCTCCATCTCTGCTTTCTCTCACTTGCTTAATATCTTTTCTATCTCAAAAGAGATTGACTCAAAACATGCCTTTATACTAATCCTGTCTAATTAACATAATAAAGATGACTCATTCCCAAATAGGGTTGGATAGAGGTTAGGATTTTCAACACATATTTTGGGGGGGACACAATTCAATTTATAACATGCCATTGTTTGAACCCATGAAATTCATGTCCTTTCCACGTGGAAAACACATTCACCCCATCACAACATCTCAAAAATCTTAAATCAACTCCAAGTTAAAAATCTTATCTTCTGAATCATCTAGATCAAATATGGGTGAGACTTTAGGCATATTCCACTTTGGGGCAAAATTTCTTTTCATCTGTGAACCTGTGAAACCTAGAATACAAGTTATCTGTCTCCAGAGTACAATGGTAGAAGAGGTGCAAAGTAGACATCTTCATTACAAATGGGAGAAAGTGGAGGAAAAGAAGTCCAAAACCCAGCAGAACAATTTACGTTAGCTCTCAAGACTTGAAAATAATCCTTTCTTTGGGACCATGTGGGCAATGGCCCTGCCCTCCAGACTCTGGGTGTTGGCCATACTCTCTAAATTTTGAATAGAGGACCCTTGCCCTGTGCTTCAGCTCCGCCTTTCAGGTCCACTGGGATGGCAACTCTGCTGCCTCTGCTTTGGGTGACCCCATTTTCCTAGTCCCTCTGAGTGGTGACCCCACCACTTTGGCCCTGGCAGGCCCAGTTCTTCTGCCCCTTGGGCATGTCAACCCTGTCCCCTCAGCTTTAGGCAGCAGCCCCATCCCCTTGGCACTTACGAATGGTAGCCCCACACTTTGGAACCAAGTTAGCGAGGATCTAATTCTTAAACCTACGAGGCTGTGACTCTACCCTTTGAAACCAATGCAACCCTGCTTCCTGTGCTCCCTCCAACAGTTCTGCTGATCTGAGAGTTGCTCCAGGGATGGCCCTTTTCATTTCTTGGAGAACAACAGATGCAGCTCCTTTGGTCTGTTCCCTGCCTGTAGAATTCCAAGAGGCAGACAGTGCTCTTTCCTTTTGTCATTTCTCTGTCCCCTTCAGTCTGAGCTGGTGGGTTTTCTGCTGTGGTAGTTGGTTAGGTCCACCAGTTACAGGCTTAATTTCTTTAACAAAATATTGTATAGCCATGTCCTTGGTGAATATTCTAGGACACACACCCTTAGTTTGCACAACAGAATTCTCCAGATCTTTAAGTTTTGTTTTCATTTTGTACAGCTCATTTTTAAGTCCATCTTTCCTCTCGCATTTTACTATAAGCAGCAAGGAGAAACTGTGCGGCCCCTTTAAACTTAGAAATCTCCTCAGCCAGCTATCCAAGTTCATCACTTACAAGTTCTACCTTCCATCAAGCATTTGAACATAATTCAGATAAGTTCTTTGCCTCTGCATAAAAAGGATCACCCTTCCTCCATTGTCCAATCACAAGTTCATCATTTTCTTTTAAAGCCTCCCCAGAGGCACATTTAATTTCCAGCAACATTGTGTTGCTTGTGCTGTGTGTATTCTCTAAGACCATAGAGACTTTCTCTTCAGCTCTTCTCACTTCCTTATGAACCTTCACCAGAATTGCCTTTGAGGTACATAATTCTATCAACAGTCTCTTTAAGGCAATATAAGCTTTTACTATTAGAGGCCTCAAAACTCTTCCAACCTCCACCCGTTACCCATTTCCAAAACCACTTCCACACTTTAGGTACTTGTTAAAGCAGCATCCTTACTTCTCGGCACCAAATTGTCTTGGAGAACCCAGCCTAAGACAAGTGGCAATAGCCATACACTATTTTCCCACAAGTCTAGACAGTGTTTCCAGTTCTGTACTGCTACAAAGATAGAGCCAAGGATGACTTTATAGAACAAGGATTCCTATCTTGGTTTCCTTCTCCAGCTGCCTGGTGCTAACAGCTTGGAGTATCTTCTTACAGTCATATGATTGGTGTCTACAATTCAGAATAAGCCTCCAGACAGGAATTTGTACCATTTAATTAGAGAAGGTCACCGCACTAATCCTTAGCTGGGATGGAGGTGGGCAGAGATGCAATTGGCAGACAGCAAGGCTAATTTTGTCATGTGGCATGCAAGGGCATGTGGCAAGCCAATGGACCCCACCTTATCTAAACTCATAGCCTATAATCTTTGGTTGTGATGAGGTGTCTGAGGAGGGAACCACTTACACTAAAAGTTGCCATTGGGTTAACTGTGTATTCAAGAGCAAGCCTTTAAGCTTTCCTTAGTAATAAAGAATTCCAGAACGTCATAGGCAGCCTTGCTGTATGACCCTCCTCCTCATCTCTGCCTGGTGAGACTTTATATGTGTGTGCCTTGGCAACCTCACAGTTACCCTGTGAAGTACATTGCAGTGGGGACATTTATCACATTATGTGCTGAGAGAAGTAAAAGAAATTGGAGTTGGCTGAACTGAGCAAAGTAAAGCAGGAGCTGTTGACCAAGGACTCAAATGCCAACACTCAAATAATACCCATGTGGTGAACACATTTGTCACTGGATTAAAATATTAGGCGTGTTTCTCTCTGTATGTGTTTTAAGGAAAATTAGGAGTTGTCTTAATATGTTGTAAGGAAATACACTTAGTGACAGGGTATAAATCAACACTTTTGGTGGAAAATCAGAATGCATTTTAATAAATATTAAGTTCCCATGATTCTTAAATGTCCAATATTTAGAAGTGATGTAAACCGTTTTGCTTATGAGGTTTGGAAACATTTTACTTGCAAGTAATTGACTCAGGGTAATAATGGCTTGAAAGTATTACAAGTATTATAATTATTATAGCTATAATTTATTGTCCATTTAGTTGATGCCAGTCACTGTGCTAAACATTTTGCATACATTGTATCATCTAAGACATACAATGACCTCATGAGCAGGGACTATTATTTTACAGGTGCCTATTTCACCAGCAGAGGGGCAGTGGCGGTTCAGTGGTAGAATTCCTGCCTTCCATGTAGGAGACCTGGGTTCAATTCCAACCAATGCAGCTCATGCACGGCTACCACCTGTCTGTCAGTGGAGGTTTACATGGATGCTGAAAGGATTTCAGTGGACAATCCAGACTAAGATGGACTAGGAAGAAAACCCACCCAGAGGCACCTTGGAAGAAAGGCCAGGCCATCTACTCCCAAAAATCGGCCATTGAAAATCCTATGAATCACAACAGTCTGCTCTGCAACTGATCATGGAGATGGTATAGAACTAGGCAGTGTTTTGTTCCATTGTGCATGGGGTCGCCATGAGTCAGAGGTCAACTTGTTGGCAGCTTACGATATTTTACCAACAAGGAAACTGGGCATTAGTAAGTGGCAGAGCTAAAATTCACACCAGGATGTATCTATCTTCATAAATGCTCTGCCCCTTTTCTGCCATCAATTCTGCAAACTCATTGTCTCTGTGCCGCAATTTCCTCTGTATAAAATGAGAATAAATAATAGCATCAATTTCATTAGGATGTAAGGATTATTTGAGACAGTATGCATAAAACATTGAGAACAATGCCTGGTACATAAAAAACACTCAAGTGAATGTTAGCTGCTATCATTATTTCTTAGTTCACTGACATGAATTATGTGTATATGAGAAGTTTTGCTGCTTGAGTTCTCTCTCTTGATAATCATTTGAGTTGCTCTTTGAACTGTTTTTCTTGCAGTAGCTTGAACAAGGGCTGACTTATCCACAAATTCTTTCTTGTGATCAAAAGCTCATATCAGCTAGCTGGTACACAGGGGTACAGTATATAAAAATTGAATAAATTAAAGCCTAAATAGCCCATAGGAGTCACTGGCTGGTGCAGTTAATGCACTTTGACTACTCACCAAAAGGCCAGAGATTCGAGCCCACTTGGAGGTACCTCAGAAGAAAGGCCTAGAGTTCTATTTCTGAAAAACTAGCCATTGAAAAAGCTGTGGAGCACAGATTTACTCTGACACACATGGGGTCTCCGTGAGTCAGAATCAACTCAATGGCAATTGGTTGAATGACCCATTGGGAAAGAACATTTGTAACTACAATTTTGTAATAGCATACTCTATTCAGCTAAATAGTCGAAGACTGTGAAAAGGGAAAAAGATATTTAGCAACAGACTCTTTGAGTCACTCTTGTCTATTTATACCACTTCTTTGGTGATCTCATCCAGTCTCATAGTCTAAATACCACCTATATTCTGATGACTCCAAAATTATACCTCCCTCTTACATCTTTCCCCAGCACACAGTAAGCTGCATTTATTACATAACTGTATACCCCCTGTAGGACTGGTGGACCAAGTGGCATTTAAGACTGACAGAAGTCAGAATCGGTTAAAAGCAATCCCCCAGTTGTTCGCATAGTACACTGCCAAAGATTCCTGTAGGTCAGAACATTCTGATTACCAATTTATTCCTGCTGTCTATTATTTATTTATTTATGTATTGTCTATTATGATAAATATGTCCACATTGTCTCTGCAACTGCAGGGTCCCACTGAACATTGAAGAAATCTCATCTAAACTGCAGCGTACCTAGTGTAGAAAGGTTGACAACTAGAGAATTTTACCAAGATTCTGGTTCTCTCCTCATCAATGTAAAGAGAGTGTCCTTTGAGCTCTTTCAGTAAATGTAGTGTGGATTGATGGTTTGGAAGTGGGGTGTGTATGCAGGTCACATATGATAAATGTCCTCTAACATTCTTATCTCCTTAAGCCTTTGGATTCTCTCTTCTAAATTTTGCCAGGGATGTTCTGTCATCTCAACCTAATCAAACATAGGCTACCAGAGACCAAGTATCATTTACCAAAGTAAACTGTCAGAATCACATCAAGTTAACACGTTAAGTGCATTGACATCAGTAAATTTGGCCCTTTACAAAGTTCTGTTCCCTTCTCCTTGGTTGAATAACTATAGATTCCAGTCCCCCAGCATTCTTCATCTTTTTTCTGTAAGTGTTCCAATGCCCTCAGAGAAATTGTCCCACACCACAGTCCTTGTCATCATTTTTACTGCCACAATGCTGAAGGGCAGCAGCAACTTGGTCTGCCAAGGTACCTGCTTCAGTTGGCATTTCACCACAATCAATCACAAATGATACACTGATTAAGCATATGCCACTGTATGTCATGGGAATCCATTCCCCGTCGGCAAGTAGCTTGACACTCATGCAAACCCCAGAATGACCAAATTAACCCTCAAGTACTATGCTTGATGTTCTGTTTCTAGGACAACATCTAGCACCAATGTCTTTATCAGCCCAGGTCAATCAAAAAACAGAAACCAAGTCAGAATGATTGAATCTCTTGAACTGAAATGATTCGATTTAAAGAATTATTAATGATGTCTGAATTTATCTATGTAAGGGAAAAAGAAAAAAGAGAGACAGAACATTAAATGTTGTGGAGGCAGCAATTGCAGGAAACAGCCAACACCCTTAGGATTGCGGAAGCAAGGGGAAGAGATTGGAAATTTAAAAACTTAGAAGCTGGGTGGAGGAGTGGTCCTATGATGCTGAAACTCAGCCTTCTGACAAGAGGATACTTCTTAGCTCATGCTGATATCTTTGGTGGTGGTGGTGGGGAGAGGGTGATGAAGTGGGTACTAACAGTATTAGAAAAGCTAAAAACTGGGTTCACTTGCTATTACAGGAAGGAACTACTCATACCAAACCAAAAAAAGCATTACTAGAGTGATGCTCACAGGAATAGGAAACAGGTAGGAAGCAAAAAGGAACCCTATAGCAAATGACTTGCATTATTTTGGGTCTAATACTCATCTTGCACTCAAACTACATCTTAAAAGGTCATAACAAGCCAAATCATTGTTAGGGCAAAATAAAGACTAAATATTTAAAGACAAATGAAAATAACACATGTAAATTATGGTCTGAAGAGTAGAAGATGGTATGTCTTCATCCCTCTCACTTCGTGTAATATGTAAAAGAAAAACATCTGTATGTATGCACATGTATGAAAAGCCAAACATTTTGAGTTTATCCATGAGAGCACACAATTTTAAATTTGTTTCCATATGATATTCCTTGACTAAGTGTCAAGGAAATTAGTGATATATAATGTCAAAATATCACTTTTATTGTTCATATATTTAGTGTGTTTTTAGGTGAAAAATATGTTATTCTGAACAAAAAAGGAGTTGTCTAGAATGTGGTACAACTTTTCAGAGGGCCATTTTGGGGAAGAGTTGCGAAATGGGCATTTAAGACATGAGGGGAGCCTTTATTGAGATTCATGTGGCTCCTGGAAAGGAAGAAGTAATACTGCCTTTATTTGAAGACCACATAGTTGTTTATGTAGAAATTCTTAAATAAAATCCTATAAAATTGCTGACAATTATGGACTTAGCAAAGTTTCAGGTCAATAAACAAAAATCAATTGTATTTCTATATATGAGCAACAAATATTTGGAAATTGAAGCATAAAATATTTATCATTTATAATAGCAATAAAAGTATGAAATACTCAGGAATTAGTTTACAAAATTATGTACAAAATCTGTATACTTTAACCTGTTAAACATTGCTGAAAGATATTAAAGAGCTCTTAAATAAAGTGGGGGTGGGGCGGGAGCTGGTGGCGCAGTGGTTAAGCATTTGGCTGCCAACCAAGAGTTTGGCAGATTGAATCCACCAGCTGTTCCTTGGAAGCCCTGTGGGACAATTCTAATCTGTCCTATAGGGTCACTATGAATTGGAATCAACTCGATGGCAATGGGCTTGGTTTTGTTTGGAAATAAAGGGAGAGTTAGCATATCTCATGAAAAAAATTACTAGTCATCAAAGGGTTGTAAAATAAAACCACAACTAGATACAATTTCACACCTAGTAAAAGGGCCAAAATAAAAATGCTGAAAATACCAAGTGGTGGTGAGGATATAAAGTAACCAGAGCTCTTATCATTGCTGGTGGGAGTGCAAAATGGTACAGCCACTTTGGCAAACAGTTTCTTATAAGTTATAAGTTATAATTTATAAAGTCAAACATATATCCACCACACGCTCCACAGTTTCCACTCCTAAGTACCCAAAGAAATGAAAACAGTTGTCCACACAATAAATAATACGGAATATTCATAACAACTTTGTCCATAATAGCCAAAAACTGAAATAAACCAAATACCTATCAGTCGATTAATGAATAAACAAATAGTGGTATATCCGTAAGATGGAATACTATTCAGCAATAAAAAGGAGCCTACAATTTACCAACAAGGTGGAAAATCCTCCGAAACATTATGCTAAATGAAGGAAGCCAAATGGAAAAGTCTGCATAGTTCCATTTACGTGATAATCTAGAAAAGGCAAAACGAAAGTGATAGAAAGGTGATCCATGGGATTTTGGACCTGGAGTTTACATAGATGATTAACTTTAAAAAAGAAAAGAGAGCTTTTCGAGGTGATGGAAATATTCTAAATCATCATTGTATGGTGTTTATACAACTATGTACATTTCTCCAAACTTATCAAATTGCTCATTTAAAATTGGTGAATGTTACTGTATATAAATTATATCTTAAAAAAACTGATTTTAAAAATTTATGAAAGAAAATGAAATGTTCTTTCATAAAAGTGAGAGTACACTTTCACCAAAAATGCAATTGAATGCCTCTGGTCACTTTCTGAGGAAGCAAAAAGACAAAATGAAAGAGAATGAAACTCTAAATTTCCCTTAGCTCCTTAGCTCAAGGGAACATAACCATAACATGTAATTTTTTCTTTTTGTTGTTATCATTCACCAAGGGAGCAAGTCTACCTTACAGCGTGATTTTAAAGTGCTTTTGGAACATGTCTCAGGTCTTTATTAAAACACTTTATTAAAAATATAATTTTAGGCTTGGTTTTTACTTGATATTTTCTGATTGGAGTGTCAAGCTTAATATTATTCATTAATGAATATGCATATACAGGTAGTTCCTGATTTACAACCTGTTCCTACAACTCTGACTTAAGTTCTGATACAAGTTGACTACTTTTTCTTATTACTGCCTTTTATTATCTATACCTTTATAAATTTGATCTTTGAACATTTACAAGTGAACATCTGAGAATAATAACACCAACAAATTACATGCTGCAACATTGTATGTAGTATATATTACTACTAATAAGATATTTTTTTAAAAAAAAGACAGTCTTAAGTGCAGTTCATTGTAACTCAAATACTTTGTAAATCGGGCACTACCTGTATTTTGTCTGTTGTGCAACTGTGGAGAGCATAGTCTCCAAAAGAATAAACGCTCTAATTTATTGCTTTAATATGTACGTGTCAGAAATGACCAAAATACACCTTATTTTTTATTGTTCTTTAGATGAAGGTTTACAGAGCAAATTAGTTTCTCTTTAAACAATTAACACACATAATGTTTTGTGACATTGGTTGCCAATCCCATAACATGTCAACACTCTCCCCTTCTTGACCTTGGTCCCCATTACCAACTTTCCTGTCCCTTCCTGGCTTCTTGTCCTTGCCCCTGGTCTGGTGTGCCCATTTGGGTTTGTTTTGTTTTATGGACCTGTCTAATCTTTGGCTGAAGGGTGAATCTCAGGAGTGACTTCAGTACTGGGTTAAAAGGGTGTCCAGGGGCCATACTTTCTGGGTTTCTCCAGTCTCTGTCAGACCAGCAACAAAATTGACCTTGTTTTAATTTGCTGTCCTGATTATGAAGTTTGAGAAAGTCTTTATATTTACAAGGGATCCCTGGTGGTACAGTGGTTAAAGCACTCAGCTGCTAACCAAAAGACTGACAATTTAAACCCACCGAATGCTCCATGGAAGAAAGATGTGGCAGTCTGCTTCCAAAAAGTTTTACAGCCTTAGAAACCCTATGGGGGCAGTTCTACTCTGTCCTATAGGGTTCCTATGAGTCAGAATCTACTTGATGGCAATGGGTTTTTACCTTTACAACATCATCTTTATTTATTTTAAATTATAGCTGGCATTTGCTTAGTTTCATTTGCCACACTAGAATTTTGTACACATCTTCTTAATTTACTCCTCCCACTAACCAGGGAGCAGAGATTATCCCATTTTTTTAAATGAGAAACTGAGGCTAAGAAAGGCCAAGTGGCTGACTGAAGCTCACGAAGCCAGCAAAGCCAGTAAGTGGTAGAACTAGAATATAAACAGGAGCTGGACCTCTGGCTTTGAAGTCCCTGTTCTTTATATCCCAGGACGTAGTGGTTCTAAAATAAGTAAAGGGTGCGGAGGAGAGATCAACGGTGATGTACTGCTCTGGGGGACGCTACAAATCCGTGAGTCAGGCACAGACCTGCTGCTCAACCTAAGAAAAACCTTTGTACCTGTCAGTTGCCATTGGACACAGGCAGGTCTGTCTTCCAAGGTGCCTCTGGGTGGGTTCCAATCACTAGTAGTAGAGCACTTAACCATCATGCTGCTCAGGGGCTCCTGAGAAAACCTAGGCGTTCTAAAACTTAGCCCCAAGCCTTCTGAGTACCAGGAACAGCCAGTATTTGTGCACTAGAAATCAAATCATACTCCCTGAGGACTGATACACACACACATACACACATGTACATGTATATATTTATATACATACGCACGTACATATATGTGTATACATACGTGTGTGTCTATATGTGTCTGTGTATCTCTGTGTGTGCAGGTGTATATAGACACACACACACATATTTTAAGTGTTTCAGGTGATTCCAGTGTGTAGCTGGGTTTAACCATTGTTTCAGAACAGTTGTTCTCAAGGTTTAATATGCAACAGAATTTTACCTGGAAAATTTGTTAAAAAACAGATTGATGGGCACAGCTCAGGATTTCTGACTCTTTAGATCTGGGGTGGCATGAGAGAATTTGCATTTCTAACAAGTTCCCAAGTGGTGCTTACCCTGCTGGCCCAGGGACCTACTTCACCTTGAGAACTACTGTTTTAAAATTTGTTGACTTCTGATATATACTGTTATTGTTAGGTGCCCTTGAGTTGGTTCTGACTCATAGTGACCCCATGTACAATGGAACAATACATTGCCTGGTCCTATACCATCTTCACAATCATTGTTACATTTAAGCCCATTGTTGCAGCCACTGTGTCAATCCATCTCATTGAGGGTCTTCCTCTTTTTCAATGGCCATCTCCTTTACCAAGCAGGATATCCTTCTCAAGGGATTGGTCCCTCCTGATAACATGTCCAAAGTATGTGAGACAAAATTGCTCCATCCTCACTTTTAAGGAACATTCTGGCTGTACTTCTTCCAAGACAGATTTGATATATACTAGCTTAGTAGAATTTCATTTTAAATAATCTTAATCAACTCTTGATTTCAGGAATTCAGTCCATGCAGATTATTTCATTTAGTCCAGCAGTATTTATTGAGTGTCAAGCTCCACAGATTTTAAATGGGTAGTGATGTGACCAGATTTGCATTTCACAATCATTACTGTGGCAGTGGCCTGCGGGAAGATAGGACTGTGAGAATAAAGGCAAGTTTGGAGGCAAGGAGTTCGTGGCTAACTGCTCTGGCTCTGGAGCTTGATTTCCTGGGTCTGAATTATTCCTGATCTTCCTCTTGCTAGTTGTAGTACATTGGGTAAATTATATAATTTCTATGTACCCTCAGTTTCCTTCTCTGTACAATAAGAAAAAAAAAATGGGATTTATTCCTTAGGGTTGTGAAAGAAGGATTAAATGAATCAATTCATGTTAAGTGTTTAGAACAGTGCCTGGCGATAGAAAGTACTTAGTAAATGTTGGCTACTATTATTATTGTTTTTGTCATTAGTAGTAATAGCAGTAGAGGAAGAATAATGGTAGCAATGTTTAGGTGACAAATATTTGAAGGATAAGTTAAGGGGATAGAGTAGGGGAACATTTTTGTATGATAGTGTTATAGATTGAATTATGTCCCCCCAAAATATCTGTTGGGATCCTAACCCCCATACCCGTGAATGTAATCACATTTGGGAATAGGGTTTTTTTGTTACGTTAATTAGGTCATATTGATGTAGGGTGTGTCTTAAATATAATCACTTTTGAGATATACAAAGAGCAGATTAGGCACAGAAGCAAGGAGGGACAAATGGGGGAAAGATAGGTGCCAGCTGGAGATTGCCAAGGAGCTGAGGACTCTGGGGCTAGAGAAGCTGAGATAAGGATGTCCCGCAGAGTGCATAGAGAGAGAAATTTCCCTTAGGTTCCTAAACTGTGAGAAAATAAATTTCTGTTCTTTAAAACCACCCACTTGTGGCATTTCTGTAACAGCAGCACTAAGAAACTGCAGTGCAATTACTTTTGTGCGTGGCCTTTCTAGCCATGGTCTTGTAACTCCCACCCAGGTGACTAGGGGGGACTGTGAGATAAGGTAATTGTGGCTCACCAAGGGGATTGCCAGTTTTGCCTTCAAAGACAGCCAATTCCAGAGCAGAGGGCAGGAGCCTACCACCAAGGAAGGAGAGACAAGCGGGAGTGGCCCAGCAGCAGGAGATGGTGTGGTGGGCTTCCCAGCCCACGGAGAGAGAAAGCTGACTGTGTTTGGGTGGAGGCTGAGGGCCAGGGAGAGGTGTGCCTGCGAGCACAGCTGGGGAAAGCCCGTCCTGATGGAAGAACAGTATTCTGAGTGCTCCTGAGCCTGAATTGTAACTGTTACTTCCCTTGTAATAAACCCTATAATCGTGAGTATGGTCTGAGTTCTGTGTGGCCATTGCAATGAAGTATTGAACCCAAGAGATGAGTAGAGTGCTCTGTGAGGGACAGATGGTGTCAGAATTAGTAGAGATGGTGGAGAGAAGACTCTTGTCTGGCCTCCGCCTCACGGGAGTCAGCCTTGCACTGTTTATCTTAGTTCTCCTTCCCCTTTGTGGGGCTTGAGGAGGTCAGACACTGCCCCCACACCATTTTTTACAGAAACTGAGACCGATAGTTAGGTGGCAGTCTTAGTAACAGTTTGATTTAGAAGGGGATGAAGAGATGCAGGTTAGGGCACCTGACTAGATAGACTGGCTATGGTACCACTTCCTGAGGTAGAGATCTCAAAACAACGGCTGCTATTAGTGAAAAAAGTGGAAGGAGTTTGGTTTTGTATATATTGAGTTTGAGATATATTTGCTGCATCCAGGGGAGATGTACTGTATGTCATAGGAGAGTCTATACAGCTCCGATATCAAGGAGACAGATTTAGCCAGGGGATAAAGATTCAACAGTCAAGAGTGTATTTACAACTTAGCATCTATTTACAGCATTTTTTTAAACTAGTAATTGAGAAAATAATTGGAAAAACTGAGATTAAAAAAATAGCTCATAAAAGGGTTTTAAGCCAAGGTATAGGAAGGAGCTCTCAGGAGGCCCTGGCAAAAACAATGGAAAATATAGCCTTATGAAGAGTACACGATACACCAGAAACCTTAGGTAGAAACAAGAAGACCCACCATTTCTGTAAAACTACGAAAGTAGATTTCTGTTGTCTAGGTGATGTCTGCATTTCCCAGACCACAGAGAGAACAGAGATATAAAAGAAGGGATTTTTACCTCTAAAGTCATAGATGACATTCTAGCGCAAAGTGAGAGAGATATCACGCTTGCAACTCATGGCCCTTTGATAAATTTTCTTTGAACAATGGAAGCCTAGGCTAAAGTAGTCCCACAATGCGTAATGCTACCTCTGAAGAAAAGCTGACAGTTATTTTAGATTTCTTAAATTTATAAAACTAAGAGCATGCTATCATAGCGTGCTACAGTGATCTACAAACTAAAATTAGAAATTGAAGAAATAAAAAAAAAAAACAAGGAAGAAGTGTATATATATAATTATTCTGGGAATAGGAGTTCACGTTTCCCTACCAGAATTAGAAAAAAAATTTTTTTTTAACTATAATAAGGGATTTAAACCGTATTTTATAAATCTACGTGTATAAGATATATGCTATTGTTTTGTTCTTTTAAATTAAACTTAACCCCAAGCTCCAATACCCTAGGAATGATGGTTAATTCACTCTAAGTTATCATTATTGTGGCTCCTTCCCTTTTTTCAAGTGTCAGGCAAGGGGTTTCAGGAACTCAAATTGAGCAGGATTTCAGAGATGTGGTCATCATTCTGGTTACTGCTGAGAAGTCCATGATCCTTTAAATCTAGAGGTGGTGTTTTCTCTTTCCTATGCAACTCTCAAAGCCTAGGTTTAATGCGGTTGGATGTCTTTGAGCCAAGACTAGCTTCAAGTTATCCTTCATGAAGCCATTCCCAGCTTCCCATCCTCCACACACCAAATTCAAATGTCTGCTTTAAGTACTGTGATATAACCTGGCCCAAGGCAATGCCCAAAGGAGTGGGTGGGAATGAGTTCATGGTAATAGACATGAGCCACCAGGTTCTCCAGGGAGTGGAAACGTCGTAGTTCACCCCAACCAGGTGCCATACTAAGCTTGCAGAAAGTATTACAACCACACAGGGGGCTTTATCCAACTACAGAGGCACTTGCTAGAAAAAGCACTATTTGTAGTATACCTCTCTCCACCTTTGAGAGTCATTGGTAACAAGATCCTGTTACTTTTAGGAGTCTGTCACATTCTTCAGATGTGAAGAAGAACCAGAGCTCTAAGACCTATAGGGGAACATGAGGGTCCCTACTGAACCATTCTAAGTGAGAAGTGTCCCTCTTCCCAAAAGGAAGCACAAAAAATATGCAGTGACAGCTAAAGGCAAGGAAGGATTTCTCGTTTCCAGTAGAGCCTCAGAAAACTTAGGAAGAACCCTGTCAGGCAGTTTTTAGAGATGACATGTTTCCCAATAAAACTTGTACACAGGACCTCTGTTTCTGGGACTATGGAGTAGCTGAAATTTTCTCTATTCCTACCACTAAGTATAACCAAACACCCTGAACATTCTATATTAAAAAAAAATGGAAGAAGATTCTAGAAGATGGAGAGAAGATGGCAGACCAACTAGGACCTTATATATGGTGTGAGCTAGAAGTCTAACCCTTGGAAATCTTGTTGAAAATCAATTGACCACAAGTGTAAGGATTTATTTTAGGATTCTTAATTCTATTCCTTTTTTCTAGATGTCTTTATTCTTAAATCAGTATCATGCTCTCTCGATTACTGTAGCTTTGTACTAAGTCTTGAAATCAGGCAGCCTGAGTTCTCCAATTTTGTTCTTTTTCAAGATTGTTTAGGTTATTTGGCATTCTTTACTTTTCCATGTGAATTTTAGCATCAGCTTGTCCATTTCTGCAAAGAAGTCAGCTAGTATTTGGTAGTGATTACATTGAATCTGTAGATCAGTTTGGAGAGTATTGCTCTCTGTAAAAATGGCTTGAGGGCAGCTGCACAAGGGGGAAGGAGAACCAAGATCAACAGCACAAGGCTGACTCCAACGAGGTGGAGGCCAGACAAGCCTCCTCTCTCTGCCATCCTTACTAATTCTGACACCAACCATCCCTCGCACAGCATTGCCTACTAGATTTAATAATTCATTGCATTGGCCACACAGAACTCACAGATCATACTCACAATTATGGGGTTTACTAGGGAAGTTACAGTTAAAATTCAGGCTCAGGAACACACAAGATACAGTTTTTCCATCAGGATAGCCTGTTTCCAGCCATGCTGGCAGGTATATCTCTTCCTGGCCCTCGGTCTCTGCCCAAAGGCACTCAGCTTTTTCTCTCTGTGGGCTGGGAAAGCCACTTCACCATCTCCTGCTGATGGGTCTCTCCTCCCTTGGTGGTGGTGGGCTCTTTCCCTCCGCTCTGGAATTGGCCTTTTTAAAGGCAAAACTGACCAATCCCCTTGGTGGACCACAATTACTCTATCACACAGTCCCGCCCAATCACCTGGGTGGGAGTTACAAGACCATGGCTAGAAAGGCCACACAAATGTAATCGATCACGCCACACCATCTTAACAATATCGAACCTTCTGATACATAAATATGGAATGTCTTTCCATTGGTTTAGGTATTTCATTTCTTTCAACCATGTTTTGTAGTTTTCAGAGAATAAGTTTTGTACTTCTTTTGTTTAACTGATTCGTAAGTATTTTATTCTTTTTGATGCTATTTTAAGTAAATTATTTTCCTCATTTTATTTTTGATTTTTTTCATTTTTACTGTATAGAAATACAATTGATATTTGTATGTTGGTGTTGCATTCTGTAACCCAGATGAACTTATTCATTAGTTCTAGTAGTTTTTTAATGGATTCCTGGAGGATCTTCTAGATACATGATTATATCATCTGTAAACAGTGATAGTTTTACTTCCTCTACAGTCCAGTTTCCTTTTATTTATTTAGCCTAACTGGCTGGGCTAGAACCTCCGGGACTATGTTGAATAGAAGTGGCAAAGTAGACATATTTGTCTTGTTCCTGAGTTTCACTGTTAAGTATCATTAGCTGTCATTCTTATGTAGATATCCTTTTGTATTTATCTTTTTACACCAAGAGGGTTATACCAGACTTAATAATTTTTAGCCTTATTTCCCCCCAATATACCAAACATTTCTCCATGTCATTAAAGTCTTTTACAAAATCATTTTAATGGTTTATGGCATCTGTTGTATGTAGGGAAACCGTGGTCGCGTAGTGGCTAAGTGCTACGGCTGCTAACCAAAAGGTTGGCAGCTCGAATCCGTCAGGAGCTCCTTGGAAGCTCTATGGAGCAGTTCTACTCTGTCCTATAGGGTCGCTATGAGTTGGAATCCACTCGATGGCACTGGGTTTTTTTTTTTTTTTTTGGTTGTATGTAGTCATCTTCTAAAATTAACTGTTGCACCCTAAAGTTAATTATTCTAGTAAATCCATGTAGTTATATCCATGATTATTTACTTAGGCTAAAATCTGAGAAGCAGCACATCTGAGTCAAAAGTCATATACTTTGTGATATGTTTTTTTAAAGTATGTTTTAGACATATTTGTTCTGTTTGTATTTTCACTCCAGCTGGATATTCAGCTTCCTGAGGGCAGAGCCTGACTTTTACTCCTTGGTACCCACCATAGGGTCGTTTACATAGGAGGTACTTAGGAAAAATATTTAAATGGCTGCTTATTTATTCTTAAGCTTCATCAATGTATCTAAGATGTTTGAATTAGGTTTTGTTTTTTTTTTTTTTAAGTTTTTATAGCAAAAAAATACTACATATACACTCAATGGTATTTCTTTTGGGTTTTTTGTACATTCTTTTTATCCAGCTTTGTTTTAAACTTTCAACTTCTCTGGTGTATGGTTACCAAAATGTTTCAAAACCTTTTTATTTTTTTCCTATTCCAAACAGAGAAGGGAGTATCAGGAACTTGGCCCTTAAGAATGCATTGTCTAAATAGTGCAGGATTTTGGTCAGTAAATGTAGTAATAATCTTAGTTTCTTTTAATAGCTGGATTGAATGAATATTTTTAACTTGTCTAAACAATCATCACAGGTAATAACAATAAAGGCTTGCAACTAGATAACCAGAGTTGACTGAGAAGCTAGGTGTGTTTAGCAGACAGTTTGCAGAGGGAGGAGACAAACAGGAACAAATGAATTAAAGAATGGGAGGGGAGGAGCCATCTGAAAGAACAAGAAAGGAGCCCAAAGAAAATTAATGAAAATCTGTGCCTGGTGAAACCAACAGGAAAAGTTAACCCACTGCTGTTGAGTCTATTTCGACGCATAGCGACCCTATAACACAGAGTAGAACTGCCCCATATAGTTTCCAAGGAGTGCCTGGTGGATTCAAACTGCCAACCTTTTGGTTAGTAGCTGTAGCACTTAACCACTATGCCACCAGGGTGGTTATCAACTGTAAACAGTCAGAGCTTTTGTCCTATTAGAGTTTACCTGCTGCCATCAAGTGGATTCCAACTCATAGTGACCCTGTGGGACACAGTAGAACTGTCCCATAGGGTTTCCAAGGCTGTAATCTTTATGGAGGCAGACTGCCACATCTTTCTTCTGTGGAGTGGCTGGTAGATTTGAACCACTGACCTTTTGGTTAGCAGCCAAGCTCTTAACCATTGTGCCACCAGGGCTTCTCTGTTAGAGTTTACTATGTTATAAATTGCTGTTTTGGGATTCCAGTGCTTTGCAACAAATGACATTTTGCTTAAAAAGAGAAAGAGATGCTCCCCATACGGGGCCCTGTTTGACTTTAAAGTTTAGTTTTCCAAGGAAACTCATAAAGGCCTTTTTTAATATGTGACACTTCAAAGCCTGGGTTTTCATGCTTATATTTAATTTATCCATTTTTTATATATTACTGAGAAAACCTCTTTTATGAATTTCACTCACCTGCTAGTAAAGTCCATTTGTTTAATGTTTAGGAATTCTAGAGTTTCTTATCAAGATATCTATATCTGTATTCCTAGCTCTTTAGCAAGGAATATAAACATACCAAAGATTGGCCCATTTTTTTTTTTTTAATATTTATTGAATATGATAGTAGTCCTTCTCTTAGGCTGGGTTCTCTAGAGAAGTAAAACCAGTAAAGTGTGAAAATATATATCCAGCCAATATAGAGAGAGATTTATATCAAGGAAATGGCTCATGTGGTTGTAGACACTGGAACATCCCAAGCCTGTGGGTCAAGATGGAGGCTTCTCCTGATTCATGTAGTCGCAGGGGCTGGTAAACCCAGATTTGGCAGGTCAGAGAGCAGGGCTCTTGCTCACAGGCTGCAAAGATCGATGAGTCCCAAGATTGGGAGGCAAAACTGCAGGTAAGCTGCTAGCTCAAGTCCCAGGAACCAGAGGTCAGATGAATGGGAGCAAGCTGCAGGATCCAGCATGAAGAAAAGCCCACGAGCCTTGCCAGAATGTCCACTTATATTCAATGCAGGCCACATGCCCAAGGAAACTCCCTTTCAACCTATTGGCTACACACAACAGATCTAATCATGGAGGCTATCACAGCATCATTCAACTGCCAAACCACTGAGAATCATGGCCCAGCCAAGTTGACACACAACCTTAACCATCACAGTTCTGTCTTGAATCTAAGCAGCATGAGGTCCTTGTGATTGGTGAGCTTAGATTCCAGGTAGTGAGGTAAGCCTATAATAAAGCAAATTCGTAATGATGTAGTATAAAATTTGATTGTGTAGCTCTATATATCTGAACTGTTTAAGACTAAGACCAAATCATATTATTGAATATCTATATGTAATATGTGAAGATGTTTTAGAGAAGCTGTGGGGTTACTGGAGTCCCTGGGTGATGTAAATGATTGAGCACTTGACTACTAACCAAAAGGTTGGCGATTTGAATCCACCCAGGTTCACCTTGGAAGAAAGGCCTGACAATCTACTTCCAAAATATCACAGTCACTGAAAACTTGATGGAACACAGCTTACTCTGAAACCCATGGGGTCACCATGAGTCAGAATCAACTCTATGGCAACTGGTGTTACGAGGATAGTGGCTAGAGAAGTCAAATTAAATAAGAAGAAATTCTACTGTGCAAAGAGCTATATGTTCTGGATGAGATGGAAGCTTGAGAAGGAAGTATGAAGTAGCCAGATATGATCTCAGATGCTTCTCATTTTCATCATCAAACCATAAAGCATGAAACACATCATTCTCTCAGTTTAGAGGAAAGAAAGGAGGGCTTTAGGAGATAGTAAAACCCCCAAACCAAAACCATTGCTGTCGATTCTACTCTGATTCATAGTGACTCTATAGGACAGAGTACAACTGCCCCAATGGGCTTCCAAGGTTGTAATCTTTATGGAAGCAGACTGCCATATTATTCTCCTGTGGAGCCTCTGGTGGGTTCAAACTGCTCACTTTTCAGTTAGCAGCTGAGTGCCTAACTACTGCACCACCAGGGCTACTTCCAGGAGATAGTAAAACCAAAAACAAACCTATCGCTGTCAAGTCACTTCCGACTCACAGCAATCCTATAGGACAGTAAAACTGCCCCATAGGGCCTCCAAGGAGCAGCTGGTGGATTCAAACTGCTGACCTTTTGGTGAGTCACTGAGCTCTTAACCAATGTGCCACTAGGGCTCCAGGAGGTGGTGGATAATAGGAAGTAATGGAAGAAAGTACCGTGGATCAGCATGTCATTATGACACTTAAAAAGATCAGCAATATCCCCCAGGGATATGCTACTGTCTTTGCTTGGATCCTGGAGCAATCCACATAAAAGGGGTTGGGAAGGGACACATCAAATGTGGAAGAATTAGATAGGGAGCCAGGGTTCTGAAAAAGATCCCATCAAAGTCACTGCCTCTAGTGTGTAGCTTCCACTGTGATCTCTATTTCTGGGTTTTTAGAACATTTTTCTTTCTTCTTGCAGCCATTTCTCTAGTAGGACTATTACTCACCTATACCTGGGCCGTTCCTTACAAGGTCTGCCCCCCTCTTGCCAAACCACTCTTCATATAGATGACCCATCTTTCCAAAACTCCACTTAAGCATGTCTGACTTTGCCGAAGAACTGGCAGTAGTTCCTGCTTCACTTCCATACTTCTCTACTAATTTTTTTAAGCTCCTCCACAAATTGTTATGGATCTTACTTCACAGTTCTTTCCTCAAATCTTTAGGCCTTGCCTCACTCAAGTCAGACTTTTAATTTTTGCTTCTGTGGGTTTATTCAGCTATCTCCACTACCCTGTTTTCTCAGTAGAGATGGTACTCATCCCTTAAGGCTCAGTCTAAATCCCATTTTTAACTTGAAACTTAAGGTTATGTACTTCAGCTCACAAATGTGCATTTTCTTTTCTCTTTGCTTAAGATGAATATTTTAACTAAGATGCTGGAAAAGAAAGGACCGCATTTAACATTCCGTCAAATCCGATAGTTTCATATATTTCCGTTCTGCTTTCTAACCAGATCATAAACATTGTGAAAATGGAAGCCATTTCAAGAATTCCATAGTAAAGCAGACAGTGCTGGATGCCGAGCAGTTAACACACAGTACATGCCAGTTGACTGAGGAAGCCATATTGGATAAGATAAAATGTTACGAGGATGCAAAGTTTGGTGAAGTGATCAAGAGTTGAATGACACTAGTCAGAGACAGTTTCCAAAGAAGGTGATAGAATTTTGCAAGGGTTTTTGTTTCTTCTTTCTTCAAAGGCTTAGAATTGGTAGGGACAGGAAAGAAAAAATTCCAAATATTATATGGTTCACTGTGTTGTTTGGTGCAAACATCCTAGGGAAACTGGAACCTGGAATATTTTATGGCAAATATGGCACGTCAACCTGGAGTGTGCTGTATTTTCTTTTATTGCTCAGAATCCCTGTGATTATTAATAGTGGAGATCATCCAAGGGCAAAGAATGTGTGGTCCTTTGACCAGAGACTGTGTTCCATAAATAAAATAGCTTAGTAATTATCATTTCTTCTCTCTCCAGTCTACTTCTTCTACCCACAGCAATGAAGGACTCCATTAAAAAACATGACTATTTTATTTAAAATGCCAAATTGATTTGCCATTCTTTTTAATTTCCCAGTAGACTTCTAAGAGATTATGGAACCATCTGTGTATGCCCAGAAGTGGTAATAATAATAGCAGGACAACCTGCCGCAGCCTTGCTGGCCCTTTCTCTTTTAAAACTGACCTGAATGGGGTTATTGCCTTTACTATCTTTATGAAATAAGTCTCCCATATCTTCTTTCAAACTGGTAATAAGAGATAAAATACTTCTCAATACTGTTTTAGAACATAGGTGTGTCAACAATGAACTATACTGTAGTAAACAGTTCATCCAGACTACTTAATAGGCTAATCAGAGTTCATGAAAAAGTTGAGCTGGTTCATCCTTAATTTGTTTTTATGTACTGTGCATTCTTTGGTGAGGCTTATAAACCACTTCTGTACTAATTATTAAGCTATTATATCTCATCTCCAAGTCCACCCTTCTGTACTCCACTTTGTAATGCTGGGGCTGGGACTTTGTAAACCACGTTTTGGCAGGCCAATTGGACCCCTGTTAGGATCTGCCTATAGGAGGCACTAGAGAGAATAAGCAAGACTGGAATGGGGGAAAGGGGCTTTCTTCTTCTTCTAGCATGCCTATTTCACCCATGTTATACTTCTTCACCTTACAACCAGAATTGCCTTTTCATAGCAACAGATGAATTCATCTGGCAGGTTTTTTAGCACTTGCGGAGTTGGTATATGGCACCACCTCAGCCACATCAGGTCTAGTTGGTGTTCCTTCCTCAGAAGCCTGAGTTCTAGCTCCATAGGCTCCCTCCTCTAGAACTCTAAGTTCTAAAACTTCCAACCTCTTCGTTTTGTTCCCCCACGCCAGAGTGTGTGGCTGCCTTGTGAAATTGCTACCTCCATGAGATCTTAATGCAGTGGTGGGCAAATTCAGGTACATATTGTCTATAGCTGTATGACCTGCAACCCGGAAACATTTGCTGTCTGGCATCTTGTACAAAAAACTTACTGAACCCTGCCTCAGTGTTTTCTTCTTGCCTTTATAGTTATTAACTTTATACCAAACTAATATTTTTTAATATTAAAATCACTCTGCTCAAATAACTGGTGTGATTTTGTCTCTTGCTTTGACCCTGACTGATACAGAAATTGGTACCAAAAGCGGTCCCAGGAAACAGATGCCCAAGGTGGGGTTTAGTCATGTTCTTGAACATTATCCTGAAATTAGATACTAGTAATCTATGGCACACAGTAGCATCTTGTTTAATCAAATTACTACCTATTACTGACTGTGACCAGGTACTTACTAAAGCAAGTGCCTAACAAGCTGCTGAACTAGACCATTATGACAATATTGATGACTACAAAGACTGTATAGTATGGGGTGGATTTTCTGATTGTATTGGAACTTGTATAGAAAGAAAATATCTTACTCAGAGACCCAGAGAGCTTCTAAAGCAGCTCTAAAAGAATGTTTTTTTTTTTTTTTTTGTAGCCACAGGGCTAACACTACTAAAATAAAATATAAAATGTAATTGGGCAGATGAAAAATTACAACATAAGTTAAATGCATAGCTTTGTCAAATCTCACATGTGCAAGTGCTGAGTCCAGCCTCGGAAGAAATGCATTCCTATTAGTCTGCTGAAATCCATGGCAGTATCTCAGAATGTTGCTTTTTAGATGCATAAAATAAGGCATATAGACTCAAAAAAGGAAACCAATTGTATGGAGATAAAGTAATCAGTGTTCTGCTGCTATCCATAAGGCTTTCACTGGCCAATTTTTTCAGTAGATCACCAGGTCCTTCTTCCCAGCCTATGTGGAAGCTCTGCTGAAACTCTGCTGGTATTTGAGAGCAAAGACACCACCTTGAGGACTAAGGTGTACCTGGCCCAAGCCATGGTATTTTCGATTACCTCATGCCAAATCTGGACAAGGAATAAGGAAGACCAAAGAAAAATTGATGCCCTTGAATTATGGTTTTGGCAAAGAATATTGAATATACCACGGACTGCCAGAAGAATGAACAAATCTGTCTTGGAGGAAGTACGGCCAGAATACTCCTTAGAAGAAAGGATGGTGAGGCTTTGTCTCACTTAATTTGGACATGTTATCAGAAGGAACCAATCCCTGATGAAAGATATCATGCTTGGTGAAGTAGAAGGTCGGTAGAAAAGAAGAAGGCACACAATGAGATAGAATGACACGGTGTGTGCAAACAATGAGCTCAAACATAGTAATGATCGGGAGGATGGTGCAGGACCGGGCAGTGTTTTGTTCTGTTGTACATTGGGTCACTGTGAGTTGGGACCAACTCCAGGGCACCAAACAACAACAACAAAATAATCTGTTAAAAATGTTTTTTAAAATTAATACTTTAAAGAACAAAATCTAGCAGCAGATCTTCTGAGTACAGTAATTTTGAACGGCTTTTTGCAATATCTGCATGAACTGTAATGTAATGTGAAATGCCTGTGATTTCTATTGGTGACAAAGTCATGGGTAATGATAATACAGCTGTGATTTGTTGCCTACATTTATAGTTGAAGGAAATGCTCCATTTCAGTTAGGAGTAAGTGAAAATAAAAAGATGTAATTTTTTTTTTCCACTCCGAGTTTACCAACTTCTGATCCATCTACGTATCGCAAATTAAGAACTCTGTTTTAGTGGTATACGTATCCTTAAGAAGTTATCTGAGATAGTCAAAATTAATTAAAGAATGTGGTTGTAGGGTTCACCTAGCCTTCTTTCTTCTCTTTCTACTTACAACCTATCCTTGTATCACCCTTGATTTCTTATTTCAGGAGTCTCTTCCTCCAGGAGACTGGGTGAGGTACATCTTCTATGTGCTATTATGTAGTGCCCAGGACTTCCTTATCAAAGCGGTCATCATGCTGTGCTATTAAAGTAATAACTCTTTCCTTATGAAAGCACTATGATGCTATGTTGCCTATTCATCTTTATATATTCTCCCCACTAGACTGTAAGCTCCCTGAGATCAGGTACCATGTCTGACTTGTTATTATATCTCTGGCACAGAGTCTGCCAGGTAGTAGCTGCTCGATCTCTACTTGTGAATAAACAAATGAATGAATAAATGCTTTCCAAGGTGAAAATGGCTTTTCTCTTATTCATGGCCACAGGCCTTGGCTAGGTACTTCATAAAAATGTCGCCATGAGTGGAGATAGAAGCGAGAATGTTAATGAACGTATCAGTACAAATCTGCCAACCATTGGGAAGGCCATTTAGTGTTCAGACCCTACTGCAGTAGACATGTCACCTTTTGGATTAGATACTGTTGGTTGCCTACCCAGCAACCATTGCCCTATTTCTTGCCTTACAAATAAAATCATGATTTGCTTTATATTACCAGGATGCCATGTATATCAGGGAAGACTGGGTCTCTCCTCAGCTATAGAGGTGGGAGGTCAGTCTTGAATAAGCTATACTAGTCATAGTAATTCCCTTTGACAGTAGTTGGTGTAGACATGGGCATGTGATGCAATTATGGGCAATAAAATGTGATGGCAAGTCTGGTGAGGGGATTCTAGGAAAGGATAAAGGACAACTCATTGAAAGCAACATTTCTGTTTTTCCTCTTTTGAATGTGGTTATATGAGGAGGTAATTCCTAGAGCCCATGTAACATTGGTGTGATGATAAGGGAAGCAGCTGGCACACAGAGAGTGGTAATGTGGAAGAAAATTGCATTGTTGTGTCACTGAGATGCTGTATTAATCAATTGCTATACTTGTGAGCCCTGGTGGCTCAGTGGTTAAGAGCTCGGCTGCTAACCAAAAGGTTAGCAGTTTGAATCTACTAGCCTCTCCTTGGAAACTCTATGGGGGCAGTTCTACTCTGTTCTATAGGATCGCTATGAGTCAGAATCAACTTGATGGCAACAGGTATGGGTGGTGCACGTGGCTAAGTTCTTGACTACCAACCATAAAGGTTGGCAGTTTGAACCCACCCAGCTTGGAAGAAAGGCCTGGCAGTCTGTTTCCAAAAGGTCACAGTCTTGAAAACTCTTATGGAGCACAGTTCTACTCTGACACACGTGGGATTACCATGAGTCAGAACCGGCTTAATGGTGACTGGTTACTGATTCTTCTTATACAATAAAAAACGTCTTTATTGTTCAAGGCAAATTTTGATTGGTTTTTAGGTTACTTGTAATCCAAAGTGTGGTAAGTGCATCACCTTCATAAATAAAGGACAGCTTTACTAATACCCTGCACACATGTGATAGGAATTTCATTCTTCCTGAAATCTTGATATATGAGAGTAAAAGGAACCTGCCACAGCACACAGGAATTCTTTTAAAGCTCCAAAACTTTAGCAGACTAATTGAGAGAGAGGGTAGGGTGCTGGCCATTTCTGAAGCTTATCAAAGAAGAACATTTGAGTTGGGGTGATAAGTATTTGTAGGTGGACTCACCCCAAACACCCCTTTAACCTGAATATACCATGGCGAGGCATTGCCGTGCAGCATGTTATGTGTTACCATGTTATGAAACTGGCTTTGACATTGGATGTCTACCACTTGGTGAGTGGTTAGTTTTGAAATGCTATTGGTTCGACAGATTATACTTCTGGAAAAAAGCCTGGACTTCTGGGATCTTTTTAGTGGCTGGTTTATTTGTATTTCCAAGGCCATTTTTGCAATAAGCCAACACAATCAAATTATATGCAGCTTTGAAGACGTTCTACCTTACAGTTTGACATTTTAATTAGGACTTTAAAGAGATAATAATCACTGCCCACAACTTCCCTAATGTTACCTAGAAATGGGTCAGTTAATTAGGATCCCAGAAAAACCACCGAACACATTTCTTTCTAATTGTTTTTCCAAACTTCCGTCACCACATCTCTTGGCTTCAACTCAGACCAAACAGTGGGGAAGGGTTCAATCTTTCTGGCCTTCAGAAAAATCTGTGGGTGCAAATGAGGAAGTCTGTCTGTGCCCATCATCAAAAAATGTACGTTTTATCCTGCAAAAGACTTTTTCTTTCATCTCACGAGATCTTTTCAAAGAAAAACCACACCAGTTTGTTTCAATAGATCGTTCTCTAGGAAAGCTGTTAGCATCTTGCTCACCTGATCCCTTTGATTTTTGTATCTGTACCTCCTTTTTCTTTATCTCTACGGGGGTAAAGTTGTTAATTGGTGGCCCCGTTAGAGAATTTTTTAACGTTCCCTGACTGCATTAAAATCCTTCTAAGTGGGTTTTTATAAGATGGAAGGGAAAATGATTCCATCTATTGTTAAGAAACAAAGGGGCCCAGGGTGTGATAGCAATTCAGGAAAGGAATCCTATACTTTTGGGCAGATTATGTGTAACAGGATGCTGTCTGCCTCACAGTGCCTTGCCCTGCTCTATCCCTTGGGTCAATATACAAGAACGGAAATGTGGTAGATGTCTGAGTTGTTTGTCTAATGCTCCGATGTGTTTTGACACATTTAGGAGGAAGAGGTGGTTGTTGCTTTGCAGAAGGGGTTTAAGGAGTGAAACAATATGCCACTCTGTCATTCTGCCGAGCAAGTACTTTTGGTCTCTCTCTTGAATCTGATTACGTGAGCCCTGGTCTCCATTTTGGTGATAGTTGCAACATGTGTCCCATTCCTGAGATCCAGCAGTTATAAAGTTTCTTTAGTTAAATAGTTGGGCTGTTGGTGGTTAATTTGGAAGATATCCTCCACTTACAACTTCATCGACTACTTCTTTGTCAACATCCTACAAAATGTCTTCACTCTTGCTCATTGTCAGAGGCAAATATACCATAAAGCAAATGAAACCCAAGTGTTAGAGCCCTTGTTTCCGTGGTCTCCTTCGAAGGCTCTGGCAAGAGCTCCTACGATGCATTCATACGATCCAAGCTTTTGTGAAATTTGCAAATATCAGATGATCCAGCAACTATCGATTACAACTATTGTGTACCTTCATAACAAAATCTGTATTCATGATTTCATATTCTTTTTCCTAAACAGTGACTTCCAAACTGCATAACCTTCAGGCTCTACAAGACTGGATTTGTCCCTGCTCTTTATATAAGTACATTATTTAAGGTTGTAAGGTCCTAGATTAGAAAACGGCGACAAGTCCAGATACCATGTATTTAATTTATAGCAGGTTTTCAAAGTGTCTGCCTATACAAAGGGATGTCCCTGAAGTAGGCAGAGCTCCTTTGGCAGGTTTCTATTTTTCTTGCCACCAGGTTTCTCTGAGATTTTTCCAAATTCAAGATACTTCTCTGATCTTCGGGGTACAAATTAGTTGAGATATGTGCACACTTAGGACAAAAGATGCACATATAGTAAGTCTTAGTGACCTACTGGAAGAGCAAAGGGTCTGGATGCTGGCTACATTGCTTATTACCTGGGTAACTATCCTAACTTCACTTTCTTCATGGAAGAGAGGAGATGATGTTTACTTCACAGATATGTTTTGGGAGACAAGTATGTAAAAACACTTATCACAGTGTCTAGAACAGACTAGACACTTGATGAATCGTCATTGTTATTATAATCAGGGCATTCTTGATGACTCAGTGTCTGAACCCAAAATAAGGCAACTTTATTGGAGGAAATTCAGATGATTCTGGCAATTGGGGAAATACACAGGGATGTGGTGATTTGTCTAGGGTTTCTTAAATCTGGTGTGGTTAAAATGCCTATACCTATAAACAGCTGTATGTTTTCTTAAAATATATCCTGGAAAACCATGAAAATGCAATATTCTGACGTACTTAGAAATCCTGGGACATTAACTCATAGGCTCACTTTATAGGGTTTCACAGAACTTGGAGTGAAATTCTAAATCTACCTAATTTACTTGCAGGCCTACTAGAATTGAATTGAAATGTTATCAGAAATGAAATCTGAATGTATTTACCTAGTCAGTCTAAACTTATACTGGATTTGTGTATAGATTTAAGTAATTCTTAAATTGGTAATGGTTAAGAATTAGTGAGAACATACTTGTAAGCAAATATAGTTAAGGATAGTGAGAAAGTACTTGCAGGCAAATATACTCTTCAAATGTCAGCTGAACTTCATTCCAATCACCTTCACAATCAGAGATTTGAGTTCTTGAGCATTACCTTTCCTGGAAAATGAAAGAAAAATATTTATAGTACCCCCTTTACTTACTTGAATAAGCTGTTTCTTATTATTGTTTTGTTTTGTTATACTAAATAAATAATCTCTTAACCTCTTTGTCTAATGGGGCCAAAACTTATAAAACATTCCTCTGCACTTGAAGATATCTCAAGAGTGTTAGAACGAGTTGGACATGTCTACACTGACTCACAGAAACAAAATAGATGACATGCTACATAGGAGTATATGTAGATATACTTGAATACCTACTTAAATATCTAAAATATTTAAAATAAGTAGATATTCAGGTATAAAATATATAAAATTCTAGACTATGACCTTCTTAATGACATTGCCTAGCAGAATGCCTGGAACATAGTAGATGCTCACATTATACGTGTTGAATTAGTTGAATGAACAAATTGACTTGAGTTTAATTAAGTGGAGTAGTTTGAGCCTGGTAGGGAAAAATCCATGAAATACCCTCAAGAATGTGAATATTTGAGTCTTTTAGAGAAGAATCAGAGACTTTCAGGATTGAGAAAGAAAGTTAGAGACCATGTAGGCCAACTACCTCATTTTACACCAAGGAGACTGAATAATGGTTTAAATTCGCAGTGGAACCAAGAGAGGGTATAGAGGACAAAATCAGTACACATGAAACATTCCCTGTGTATTGTATCTCCAAGTCAATACGTAAATGATAAGAAGAATTTATGGAATGAGATTGAGAAAATGAGAGTTTTGTCAGTGAAAAAGCTTGGTTTCTTCTTAAATAATTTGTGTTTACTTTTTATTATCATTTTCTTTCAAACTAATAACTCCAAAGGACTGTCCAGATAACTTTGCTATAAAGTTGCACTGTGTGTTGCCTGAAAAAAAGGGTAATCATGGTCCAGAGTTTGGAATCATCTGTCTTTCAAAGGTTTCCATTATACTGAGGCTTGACAGATACCATGCATAATGGTGAAAAATGAAATTTAGAGGGAAGTGAAGACTGGAGAGTTGGTTTTATACAAACGGTAAAACCTGAAGCACAACCACCCAAATGACTCCAATCACTGACAAACCCCATGTAATTGATGATGGCAGGAAGGGAAACAAGGCAAAAAGGTCGCTGTGCCTCTGAGGTTGATAAACACCCCACTACATGATTTGGGATTCCTAGGCTTTGTGTGCACACAAGTGTGTGTGTGTCTGTGTGTCTGTGTGTGTGTGTGAGAGAGAGAGAGATGTACTATTGGTTCATTGGAATCCTGAGTTCTTTCTGTTGGAAATATTTGTCTTCTTTAACCTTATGCAAAGCTATTTACTTAGAGAGCCTAGGAAACAGATCATCACGACCAAAAACAAAACAACACACCAAACCCATTGCTGTTGACTCACAGTGACTGCCCCAAAGGGTTCCCATGGCTGTAAATTTTTAGGAAAGCAGATTGCCACATCTTTCTCTCACAGAGGGGCTGGTGGGTTCAACCTGCTGACCTTTTGGCTAGCAGCAGAGCACTTAACCACTGTGCCACGAGGGCTCCTTTATCACAGTGAAGCTGGCTATATATTGGCTCAAATAACCGGTCAATTTTTAAGTCCCAAGGGAAATCTAGCCTTAGCCAAACCTTTTGAGTTTCTTTGAATGATACTCTGGGCTGGTGCTTCTTAGACTGATTCTTCCCATTGGTAACAGTCATGAGATCTGGAGTGTCTTTCCATCTTAGCTTTGAAGGCCATTGAGGAATGAGCTTAACTAGAGCTTGGGCTGATTATCTGTAGAATATGTGTGGCATCTCACACTAAAATTTCACTGTCTTAAAACAAGACTAATAACTTAGTCTATTTTTGGTGGTGAGTAAAAGATTGGTAGGAAAAGTTACAAAATTCAGGCATGTCAAATGTATTTTATGTACCTTGCCAACATGAATCCTGTACTACAGGAGTGCTAGAGCTACAGGTGGAAAACATTAAATTACTGTTTTGCACTTTTTTTTTCTAATGACCTCAAAAGTGCTGACATAGGTGTGACTATAGACTGCCATTCTTGCTGTAATAAAAAAAAAAAAAAACCATTTAGGAGAGAAAATTGAATTCAGAAGCTGGACCCTTAGAATCTGGGCTGGCTGAGCAAATGTTAGTTTTTCAGTGAAATAATTTGTACAGGTAGAATTACATTGATTTGATGGCTCTGAAGATAACACCTTTGGTTGTCCTTTTTTAAGGGTCTTTTGAAATGTCTATTTGTGGTCTAGATATGAGGTTCACGATGCTATTTGAAAACAAGTTAGGCATATCAAAATGAGAAATTTAATTACAATATTCTCGGTCTTCTCAAAATTTAATCTTGCTTCATCTTTCATTACTAAATAAATCAAATGTTCCTCAAGCATGGCTGATATACCCAAAGCTGAGAGTTAGTCAGGACTTTTTGCCAAAATATCGGTTTGCATTTCTTTCCTGGAGGAACTGAACTAGCAAATGGATGCCATTTTTATAAATGCACAAGTGCCTTTTTGGTCTATGCTAGAAGAAAAAGCTTAGGAGAAAAAGAATCTTCCATCCGCATAAAATTCTATCTTGTTAATATCCGAGAGCTAAAAGTTGCTTGTAACGTTTGGGGAGGCAAGAAGCTTGGGACAATAGCTCTGGCATTTGGCTTTCAGTTGGACAAACCACATTAACTATACACCTTTATTATAGTACATTTTTCCTTTCCTGAATTTTCAACACTTCAACATTCCATTTGACCAGGAACCTCTGCTAAAAATTTCTCTAGGTCTATACAATATTTAAGAAGACTGTACAATGTAGAATATTGCTGGATGTCTTATCTGGTTCTTGTTTGCTTGTGCCTAGCCAGTCTATGATCAAGGGCGATTGTATTTTTCCAACCTCAAAGAATGTGTTGTATTAATTTCTTTTCAAATTCTTCACAGTCAGTGAATGATTCAGGAGGAAAATGCTCAGATTCAGGTGAAGGGAGTCATACCAAATACTTGCCAGACCGCAAATACTCCAACTGCCTGGGTTTAAGGTTGATTTCAGTCACTTAAGAATTTAGGGATGAAAACACTGCTTATAGAGAACTTTAGAAACCCTGTAAATGTCATAAGGATAGGGATCATGGCTGTCTTGTTTACAGTTGTATTTCTAGGGTCTGTGCCTGGAACATAGAAAGTGCTAGGTAAATATCTGTTGCATACATTTGTTGACTACATTTAGGGTAGACGCAATTGAAGAACCATTTAACAGTCTAACTTAGTGACCCTTTTCATTTCTTTGTTATCATTGTTTCTACCACCCATCTGTCTGTTTGCCATACTGTGGTGGCTTATGTGTTGCTATGATGGTAGAAACTATGCCACTGGTATTTCAAACACCAGTAGGGTCACCCATAGTGGACAGATTTCAATGGACCTTCCAGTCTGTTTTCCAGTCTAAGACAGACTAGGAGGAAAGGCCTGGAGATCTACTTTCAAAAATTAGCCAATGAAAACCCTGCGGATCAGCACAGAATACTGTCTGATAAAGTGAAGAAAGATGCGCCCCCTATGTTGGAAGACACTCAAAATACACAGTGGCTGCAACAATGGACATGAGCATACTAATGACCGTGAAGATGGTGCAGAACCAGGTAAGGTTTCGTTCTGTTGTACATGAATCAGAGGCAACTCAATGGCAACTAACCACAACAACAATATTGACTAGATTGTTAGGTCTTCTCATGATTTACAGACTCAAGGATCAGAGTTCGTTTTGCTGGAGAAATTGATCTGCCCTGCTTAGGGAAATATGGTTTGATCTGTCTTGTTTTTTTTTTCCCCTGTGCTTGCGTTTTCATGATTTAGCTCAGTGGCTCCCAAATTTTAGTGCATCAAAATCACCTGGAAAGCTTGTTAGGTCACAGCTGGGCTCCCCTCTACAGCATTTCTGATTCAGTAGGTCTTGGTTGGAGCTTGAGAATTTGTATTCTAATTAGTTCCCAAGTGTGTCTAATGCTACTTGTCCTGGGCCCACACCTTGAGTATTATTGCTTTAACTTACTACCAACCACCAACCATCATGCCCAGAACATTCCATTTTCTTTTGTTCACAGGTAATTACCCTTTTTCTTTTTAATATTTTTTATTGTGCTTAAGTGAAAGTTTACAAATCAAGTCAGTTTCTCACGCAAAAACCCATATACACCTTGCTACACACTCCCAATTACTCTCCCCCTAGCCCGCTGTCTCCCTACACTCTCTCTTTTTGTGTCCATTTTCACCAGCTTCTAACCCCCTCCACCCTCTCATCTCCCCTCCAGGCAGGAGATGCCAACATAGTCTCAAGTGTCCACCTGATCCAAGAAGCTCACTCCTCACCAGCATCCCTCTCCAACCCATTGTCCAGTCCCAACCATGTCTGAAGAGTTGGCTTTCGGAATGGTTGCTGTCCTGGGCCAGCAGAAGGTCTGAGGGCCATGACCACCAGGGTCCTTCCAGTCTCAGTCAGACCATTAAGTCTGGTCTTATGAGAATCTGGGGTCTGCATCCCACTGCTTTCCTGCTCGCTCAGGGGTTCTCTGTTGTGTTCCCTGTCAGAACAGTCATCGGTTGCAGCCGGGCACCATCTAGTTCTTCTGGTCTCAGGATGAGGTAGTCACTGGTTCCTGTGGCCCTTTCTGTCTCTTGGGCTCGCAATCACCTTGTGTCCTTGGTGTTCTTCATTCTCCTTTGATCTAGGTGGGTTGAGACCAATTGATGCATCTTAGATGGCTGCTTGCTAGCATTTAAGACCCCAGATGCCACTCTTCAAAGTGGGATGCAGAATGTTTTCTTAATAGATTTTATTATGCCAATTGACTTAAATGTCCCCTGAAACCATGGTCCCCAGACCCCTGCCCCTGCTATGCTGGCCTTCGAAGCATTCAGTTTATTCAGGAAACTTCTTTGCTTTTGGTTTAGTCCAGTTGTGCTGACCTCCCCTGTATTGTGTGCTGTCTTTCCCTTCACCTAAAGTAGTTCTTATCTACTATCTAATTAGTGAATACTTTCGCACCTTCCCTCCCTCCCCCCTCTTGTAACCACAAAAGAATGTTTTCTTCTCAGTTTAAACTATTTCTCAAGTTCTTATGATAGTGGTGTTATACAATATTTGTCCTTTTGCAACTGACTAATTTCACTCAGCACAATGCCTTCCAGGTTCCTCCACGTTATGAAATGTTTCACAGATTCCTCACTGTTCTTTATCAATGTGTAGTATTCCATCGTGTGAATATAGCATAATTTATTTATCCATTTATCTGTTGATGGGCACCTTGGTTGCTCCCATCTTTTTGCTATTGTAAACAGTGCTGCAATAAACATGGCTGTATGTATGTCTATTCATGTAAAGGCTCTTATTTTTCTAGGATATATTCCAAGGACTGGGATTGCTGGATCACATGGTAGTTCTATTTCTAACTTTTTAAGGAAGCACCAAATTGATTTCCCAAGTGGTTGTAACATTTGACATTCCCACCAGCAGTGCAGAAGTGTTCCAATCTCTCCTCAGCCTCTCCGACATTTATTATTTTGTGTTTTTTGGATTAATGCCAGCCTTGTTGGAGTGAGATGAAATCTCATTGTAGTTTTGATCTGCATTTCTCTAATGGCTAATGATCGTGAACATATATCTATTAGCTACCTGAATGTCTTCTTTAGTGAAGTGTCTATTCATATCTTTTGCCCATTTTTTAATTGGGTTATTTGTCTTTTTGCAGTATCATGTAGATTTTAGAGATCAGGCGCTGCTCAGAAATGTCATAGCTAAAAACTTATTCCCAGTCTGTAGGAAGTCTTTTTACTCTTTTGGTGAAGTCTTTGGATGAGCATAAGTATTTGATTTTTAGGAGCTCCCAGTTACCTAGGTTTTCTTCTATGTTCTGTATAATGTTTTCTATACTGTTTATGCCGTGTATTAGGGCTCCTAATGTTTGGGTTTTTTGGGTAATGTTGTCCCTATTTTTTCTTCCATGATCTTTATCGTTTTAGATTTTATATTTAGGTCTTTGATCCATTTTGAGCTAGTTTTTGTGCATGGAGCGAGGTATGGGTCTTGTTTCATTTTTTTGCAGATAGATATCCAGCTATGCCAGTACCATTTGTTAAAAAGACTGTCTTTTCCCCATTTAACTGTTTTGGGGCCTTTGTCAAATATCAACTGCTCGTATGTGGATGGATTTATGTCTGGATTCTCAATTCTGTTCCATTGGTCCATGTATCTGTTGTTGTACCAGTACCAGGCTGTTTTGACTACTGTGGCGGTATAATAGGTTCCAAAATCAGGTAAAGTAAGGCCTCGCATTTTGTTCTTCTTTTTCAGTAATACCTTATTTATCCGGGGCCTCTTTCCCTTCCATATGAAATTGGTGATTTGTTTCTCCATCTCATTAAAGAATGTCCTTGGGATTTGGATTGGAATTGCATTAAATGTATAGATCACTTTCGGTAGAATAGACATTTTTACAAGTCTTCCTATCCATGAGCAAGGTATGTTCTTCTACTTATGTAAGTCTCTTTTGGTTTCTTGCAGAAGTGTACTGTAGTTTCCTTTGTATAAGTCTTTTACATCTCTGGTAAGATTTATTCCTAAGTATTTTATCTTCTTGGGGGCTACTGTAAATGGCATTGATTTGGTGATTTCTTCTTTGATGTTCTTTTTGTTGGTGTAGAGGAAGCCAACTGATTTTTGTATGATTATCTTGTATATCGATACTCTGCTGAACTCTTCTATTAGTTTCAGTAGTGTTCTGGAGGATTCCTTAGGGTTTTCTGTGTATAAGATCATGTCATCTGCAAACAGAGATAATTTGACTTCTTCCTTCCCAGTCTGGATACCCTTTATTTCTTTATCTAGCCTAATTGCTCTGGCTGGGACTTCCAGCACAATGTTGAATAAGAGTGGTGATAAAGGGCATCCTTGTCTGGTTCCCGATCTCAACAGGAATGTTTTCAGGCTCTCTTCATTTAGGGTGATGTTGGTTGTTGGCTTTGTATAAATGCCCTTTATTATGTTGGAAGTTTTCCTTCTATTCCTATTTTGCTGAGAGTTTTTATGATGAATGAGTGTTGAACTTTGTCAAATGCCTTTTCTGCGTCAATTGATAAAATCATGTGATTCTTGTCTTTTGTTTTATTTGTGTGGTGTATTACATTAATTGTTTTTCTAATGTTGAACCATCCCTGTATACCTGGTACAAATCCCACTTGGTCATGGTGAATTATTTTTTTGATATGTTGTTGGATTCTATTGGCTAGAATTTTGTTGAGGATTTTTGCATCTATGTTCATGAGGGATATAGGTCTATAATTTTCTTTTCTTGAGGTGTCTTTACCTGGTTTTGGTATCAGGGATATGGTGGCTTCAGAGAATGAGTTTGGTAGTATTCCATCCTTTTCTATGCTCTGAAATACCTTTAGTAGTAGTGGTGTTAACTCTTCTCTGAACGTTTGGTAGAACTCTGCAGTGAAGCCGTCCGGACCAGGGTTTTTTTTTTTTTTTTTTTTTTTGGGAGTTTTTTGATTAGCTTTTCGATCTCTTCTTTTGTTATGCATCTATTTAGTTGTTCTACCTCTGTTTGTGTTAGTTTAGGTAGGTAGTGTGTTTCTAGAAATTCATCCATTTCTTCTAGGTTTTCAAATTTGTTTGAGTATAGTTTTTCATAGTAATCTGATATGATTCTTTTAATTTCAGTTAGATCTGTTGTAATATCGCCCATCTCATCTCTTATTTGGGTTATTTGCTTGCTCTCCTATTTTTCTTTTGTCAGTTTGGCCAATGGTTTATTAATTTTGTTGAGTTTTTCAAAAAACGAGCTTTTGGTCTTGTTAATTCTTTCAATTGTTTTTCTGTTTTCGATTTCATTTAGTTCAGCTCTAATTTTTATTATTTGTTTTCTTCTGGTGCCTGTGGGTTTCTTTTGTTGCTCTCTTGGTATTTGTCCAAGTTATAGGGATAGTTCTTTGATTTTGGCCCTTCTTTTTGAATGTGTGCATTTATTGATATAAATTGGCCTCTGAGCACTGCTTTTGCTGTATCCCACAGGTTCTGATAGCAAGTGTTTTCATTCTCATTGGATTCTCTGAATTTCTTTATTCCATCCTTAATGTCTTCTATAACCCAGTCTTTTTTGAGCAGGGTATTGTTCAGGTTCCAAGTGTTTGATTTCTTTTCCCTGCTTTTCCTGTTATTGATTTCCACTTTTATGGCCTTATGGTCAGAGAAGATGCTTTGTAATATTTCAATGTTTTGGATTCTGCTAAGGCTTGCTTTATGACCTAATATGTGGTCTATTCTATAGAATGTTCCATGTGCACTAGAAAGGAAGTTACAGTTGGTTGCTGTTGGGTGGAGTGTTCTGTATATGTCTATGAGGTCAAGTTGGTTGATTGTGGCATTTAGATCTTCCGTGTCTTTATTGAGCTTCTTTCTGGATGTCCTCTCCTTCACCAAAAGTGGTGTGTTGAAGTTTCCTACTATTATTGTGGAGCTGTCTATCTCACTTTTCAATGCTGCTAGAGTTTGTTTTATGCATCTTGCAGCCCTGTCATTGGGTGCATAAATATTTAATATGGTTATATCTTTTTGGTGTATTGTCCCTTTAATCATTATATAGTGTCCTTTCTTATCCTTTCTGATGGATTTAACTTTAAAGTCTATTTTGTCAGAAATTAATACTGCCATTCCTGTTCTTTTTTGATTGTTGTTTGCTTAATATATTTTTTTCCATCCTTTGAGTTTTAGTTTGTTTGTGTCTCTAAGTCTAAGGTGTGTCTCTTCTAGGCAGCATATAGACAGATCTTGTTTTTTAATCCATTCTGCCACTCTCTCTTTTTTGGTGCATTTAGTCCATTTACGTTTAGGGTAATTACGGATAGGTATGAATTTAGTGCTATCATTCTGATGTCTTTTTTCGGGTGTTGACAGCTTCTTTTTCCCACTTGATTTTATGTGCTGAGTAGATTTTCTTTATATATTGTCCTTTCCTCATATTTGTTGTTGTTGATTTTGTTTCTGCTGTGTTGGTATTTTTCCTTTGTATTTTATTTTGATGAGTAGGATCACTTGTCTCCTTTGTGGTTACCTTATTACTTAACCCTATTTTTCTAAATTTATAACTAACTTTTATTTCTTTGTATTGCTGTTTCTTCCTCTCCATATGGAAGGTGTATGATTACATTTCTTAGTCCCTCTTTATTATTTTAATGTTGTCTTCTTTTATATAATAACATCGCTATTACCCTGTGTTGGGCTTTTTTTTTTTTAATCTTGCTTTTTTTTTTTTTTCCCTGTGTGGGTTGACTTCTGGTTGCTCTGCCCAGTGTTGTAGTCTTGGGTCGATACCTGATATTATTGATTTTCTAACCAAAGAACTCCCTTTAGTATTTCTTGTACTTTTGATTTGGTTTTTATGAATTCCCTCAACTTGTGTTTATCTGGAAATGTCTCAATTTCACCTTCATATTTAAGAGACAGTTTTGATAGATATATGATTCTTGGTAGGCAATTTTTTTCCTTCAATTTTTTAAATATGTCATCCCATTGCCTTCTTGCTTGCATGGTTTCTGCCGAGTAGTCTGAGCTTATTCTTATTGGCTCTCCCTTGCAGGTGACTTTTCTTTTATCTCTCGCTGCTGTTATAATTGTCTCTTTTTATCTTTGGTCTTGGCAAGCTTGATTATAATATGTCTTGGTGACTTTCTTTTAAGATCTACCTTATGTGGAGTTTGATGAGCATCTTGGAGAGATATCTTGTCATCTTTCACAATATCAGGGAAGTTTTCTGCCAACAAATCCTCAACAATTTTCTCTGCATTTTCTGTTATCCTTCCCTGTTCTGGTACTCCAATCAGTCATAGGTTATTTCTCGTGATAGAGTCCCACATGATTCTTGAGGTTTCTTCATTTTTTAAAATTCTTTTATCCGATTTTTCTTCAAAATATATTAGTGCCAAGTGACTTATCTTCGAGTTCAGAAATTCTAGCTTCTACTTGCTCCATTCTGCTCCTCTGACTTTCTATGGAGTTATCTAATTCTGTAATTTTATTGTTAATCTTCTGAATTTCTGACTGCTGTCTGTCTATGGATTTTTCCAGGTTATTAAACTTTTCATTATGTTCCTGGATAATCTTTCTGATTTCTTCATTTGCTTTATCTGTGTATTCCTTGACTTGTTCTGCATATTGCCTCATTTCCTTCCTGATGTCTTGAAGGGTTCTGTATATTAAACTTTTGTATTCTGCATCTGGTAATTCCAGGAATGCACTTTCATCTAAAAGATCCCTGGATTCTTTGTTTTGAGAGCCTGTTGAGTTGAGCATGGCCTGTTTCTTTATATGACCTGATATTGACTGTTGTCTCCGAGCCATCTATAAGTTATTGTATTAGTTTATGCTTGCTTACTGTGTCATAGCTGCTTGCTTTGTTTTGTTTTGGTATACCCCTATGGGTTGCTTGAGTGAGCTAGCTTGATTATTTTTGCCTTTGGAGCTCTGGTGTCCTGTTCCCAGCTGGCTAGAGCTGTTGTCAGGTGTATGGGTCTAGGAGTCCATTCAGTTTTCTTGTATGAATTCAGCTCAGGTTTTCAGGTAGCTGATATCAAGTGTGTGGTACAGGCTCTGCCCTACAGTCTTAGAGGGGCAGGGGTGATTGGCTATATACCCGTATCTGATTACAGCAGAGGGTCATGCTCTGAACAAGGCAGGGGGCTGAGAACCGACCCCCAAGTTTCTCTGAGGAAAATGCATCTCTATTCCCTAAAGCATGCTGGTGGGTGGGTTCTGAAGAGGGACCATGGGCACCCAAAGTTTTTGTTGTAAGGACTGGGAGGTACCAGTTATCCTTGGACCCCTGCCGCGGGTGGCTGGGCCACTCAAGTGGAGCCACCAGTCCTTAGGTCCCTATTGTGGGTAGGTAAGGACCTTGTCTAATAGGCAAAGCAATGTCAAATGTCAAACACCCACCTCTCCACCGCACAGCTGAAACGGTCAGAGTTTGCCAACAAGAGCCCATTCTCCTGAAATAGACCCCCACAGGTCCATGCAGCAGGGAAAGGTGCTCAAGGTCCATGGATGGTTTATGCCTGGACAGGAGCCGCTTCTGTCCTGAGCTCCCCGAGTTAATGGAGCTAGCAAATTATCTTTTCCCCCAGTTGCAAACTTTTTCCTTCCCCAAGATTGGGAGGATGGCTCCAGGAGCTCACAAGGGTCTATCTCAGGCCTGGGGATTCAGCTGCTGAAGCTGGCTTGGGGGTTGGGGGGGCGAGGTAAAATATCCGCAAGTACTTAGCTTTTGCTGAGAGCACCCTTCTCCTCAGGTTCCTGAGGTGTGAGTGGGCAGTGTGGCTGGCTGCTTCTTCCTGAGGAAACTGCCATCAAACGCTAGGACCAGCCTGCCACCACCGCTGCTGCTGCTGCCACCGCCACTCCAGGAATGGTGCCTGAGGGCTCCCCGTGATTCAGGTCCGGTAACTCCTCACCACTTCTGAAAGGTCTCTTCCTTCCCCTACCTCTCAGTTCGTTGTCTAAGCTTGCCTTTGATGCTTAGGGTTCCCAGCTTGTCACAAATATACTTGTTTCACTTGTTTTTTCGGGTCTTTGTTGTAAAGAGGGCTCGACGGAAGCGTTTGTCTATTCCGCTATCTTGGCTCTGCCTCCCCTTTTTCTCTTTTGCGATCATTTTTTTTATTCATTTTTTTAACATGATGCTAAATATGCTAAAAATACTTGAGCCTTACTATCTGTATTAGTTCCTAGGCGTGCTGCAACAAAATATCACAAACTGGATGGCTAAAGCAACAGAGGTTTAGTTTCTCAATGTTCTGGAGGCTAGAAGTCTGAAATTAAGGTATTGGCAGAGCCCTGGTCCCTCTGAAGGCTCTAAAGAAGAATATGTTCCATGCCTTTTTCTTACCTTCTGATGTTGTCAGCAATCCTTGGTAGTACTTGGCTTGTAAACGTATCACTCCAATCTCCGTCTCCAAAATCAAGTGGCATTCTCTCTGTATGTCTCTGTTGTTGAGTAACGACCCAGCAGCATCTGGACCCAAGGTCAGCCACATCTCCAAGAGATCAAAGAAAGACTCTAGAACCAGCGATCATGACATATGGTTTATTAGGGGAGCTTTCTTTGGCGGTTCAAATCCACCAGGCACTCCTTGGAATCTCTATAGGGCAGTTCTACTCTGTCCTGTAGGGGTGCTATGAGTCGGAGTTGACTCAATGGCAATGGGTTTGGTTTGGTTTTTCTACTTAAGGGATGGCCCAGGGTGGTGGCTAGACCTGTTCAGTGCTCCACAATGCCTAGAAGGGGACACAAGCTCATATACCGTTCCAGCTGGGGCTAAAGCTTATTGTTTTTTTTCTCCCAAGTCCTTGGGCAGCCAGTGTTCCCAGGGACTTCATGTCCAGGCCCAAATGTTTTTCTTTTTGTTGCTAAGTCATTCCTTGGCCTTGGCCACTGACCCAGTCACACCACTCCTGGCCTTGTACCTTAGCCCAAGTCTATCCCGGGCTCGTTCCCAGTGTGCTTTGGGGAAGAGCAAAGCTGCTTCCATTAGGAGGGGATGCATATAGCTGAATAGCATTACCCTATATCTGTGTCGTTTCTTGTAAAGACATCAGTCATGTTAAATTTAGGGCCCACCCTCCTCCAATATGACCTCGTATTAACTTTATTATATCTGGAATGACCCTATTTCCAAATAAGGTCTCATTCTGAGGTTTTATTAAGAACACAAATTTTGAGGAGATTCTTTCTTTTTTATTGTACTTTAGATGAAGGTTTACAGAACAAACTAGCTTCTTATTAAACAGTTATTAAATATATTGTTTTATGACATTGGTTAATAACCCCATGACATGTCAGTAGTCTCCCTTCTCGAACTTGAGTTCCCTATTACCAGCTTTCCTGTCCCCTCTTACCTTCTAGTCCTTGCCCCTGTGTTGGTGCACCCCTTTAGTCTCATTTTGTCCTATGGGTCTGTCTAATCTTAGGCTAAAAGGGAAACTCCCGAATGACTTCGTTACTGAGCTGAAAGGGTGTCTGGGGGCCATACTCTCAGAGTTTGAGGAGATACTTTCTAACCTCCAACACTTGTCTGTTAGTTTGTCTTACTGTGGTGATTTGCGTGTTGATGTGTTGCTGGAAACTTTGCTACCAGTATTTCAAATACCAGCAGGTTCACCCATGGTGGACAGGTTTCAGAGGAGCTTCCAGACTAAAACAGACTAGGAATAAGGCCCTGGCAATTTACTTCTGAAAAAAAAAAAAATTAGCCAGTGAAAATCTTATAGATAACAGCAAAACATTGTCTGATATAGAGCTAGCAGATGAGTCCCACAGGTTGGAAGGCACTAAAAATACTGTTGGGGAAGAACTGCCTACTAGAAATAGAGTTAACCTTAATGACATGGATGGAGTAAGTCTTTCAGGACCTTCATTTGCTGATGTGGCATGACTCAAAATGAGAAGAAACAATTGAGGCGCTTCAACAAATGGATGCAACACTGGAAGTGCTCACTCGACTATGTCAAAAAATATGGAAGACATCTACCTGGCTAAGAGATCAATATTTGTGCCCATTCCAAAGAAAATTATCCAATGGAATGTGAAAATTATTGAAAATTATAATTAATATCACACGCAAGTAAAATTTTGCTGAAGATAATTCAAAAACAGTTGCAGCAGTACACAGACCGGGAACTGCCAGAAATTCAAGCCAGATTCAGAAGAGAACATGGAACAAGAGATATCACTGCTGATGTCAGATGGATCCTGGCTGAAAGCAGAGGATACCAGAAAGATGTTTGCCTGTGTTTTATTGACTATGCAAAGCCATCTGACTGTGTGGATCATAAAAAATTATTGATAACAGTGTGAAGAATGGGAATTCCAGAAAACTTAATTGTGCTTAGGCAGAACCTATACATAGACCAAGAGGCAGTTTTTCGACCAGAAGAAGGTGATGCCACGTCATTTAAAATCAGAAAAGTGTGTGTCAGAGTTGTAATCTTTCACCATACTTAAACTTTATGCCGAGCAAATAATTCGAGAAGCTGAACTATACGTGGAAGAATTTGGCATCAGGATTGGAGGAAGACTCAGTAACAAACTATGTTACGCAGCTGACACAACCTTGGTTGCTGAAAGTGAAGAGGGCTTGAAGCACTCACTGATGAAGATTAAAACTACAGACTTAAGTATGGATTATACCTCAACGTAAAGGAAACAAAAATCCTTACAACTGAACCAATAAGCAACATCATTATAAAAGGAGAAAATATTGAAGTTGTCAAAGATTTCATTTTATGTGGATCTACAATCAGTGTCTATAGAAGCAGCAATCAATAAATCAAATGATGTATAACGTTGGGCAAGTCTATTGCAAAAGATCTCTTTTAAGTGTGAAGAAGCAAAGATGTCACTTGAGGACTAAAGTGCACCTGACTCAAGCCGTGGTGTTTTCAATCACCTCATAAGCATGTGAAAGCTGAACAATGAATAAGGAAGACGGAAAAAGAATTGATTCGTTTGAATTACATTGTTGCTGAAGAACATTGAATATACCGTGGCCTGCCGGAAGAATGAACAAATCTGTCTTGGAGGAAGCACAGCCAGCTAGAAGCAAGATTGTGAGACTTCATCTCATTTACTTTGGACATATTATCAGGAGGGACCAATCCCTGGAGAAGGATATTATGCTTGGTAAAGTAGAGGGTGAATGAGAAAGAGAAAGACTGTCAATGAGATGGATTGGCACAGTGGCCACAATAGGCTCAAACATAGCAATGACTGTGAGGATGATGCCAGACTGGGCAATGTTTTATTCTGTTACACATAGGGTTGCTATGAGTCAGAACTGACTAGAAGACACCAATAACAACTTTCTAGCCCAGTATACCATCTAACATAATAGCATTAAAAATAAACAGCTGTCTTCTCAGATTATTTATCGGGATATTGTACTTATATAACTAGTTACCCGAGGATGGCTTGACAGCTCCAACTGTCAGACCCAAGCTCCCTAATCATGTGAACTCAAACAGAAAAGGCTGAATCAAAGGTCATAGTAGAGTTCTGTGCTGAGGTGTAAGCTTATCTCTATTTCATAATGGAGCAATTCCTCCAAATGATGTTATTTACTCATCAACCCAACCTCCAGCTATCATTAGGGATGTTCCTTGAATACTTGTTTTGGAAAATGAAGGTGTTATTGTTTTCATACAGTGATGCATTTGTTATTTTCAAATCAGTATGCCTAAGTAGATCATCCAAGTTGGTCACCACCAACAGAAAAGAAGTGTAAATACAACCCATGCTAAATATAAAAATAAAGGCCAAAGCTGCAGTTTGTCCTGCTAAATTTCATTGAGGGCAGGCTACTCAGTAGCTGCCAACCTGTCCATAGTGTCCTGGGAAGTACTTGTCTGTACTTTAAAGATCCTGGCTCTAGCCTCATCTGTGGGAAAATCTTGCATATGACTAGAGATACACTTATAATCTGACTTGACAAAGTAATTGAGAGAGGCAGCCTTTTTCACAATGTTTAGGACTAATTCAATGGATATTCTTCACCCTCTTTAGCAGCATTCGGCAGCTTCTTTGGAGACCAGCTACGTCACTTGGCAGCAGGCTAAAGTGCTCGCAATTGCGTAGAGCAAAGAGCGTGCTGAATAGTGATGTTCCAGTTTTCAAAGGACAGAACTGCAAACAAAGGGAGGCTTTTATTTTGGGCAAGATTCTTTTGACTGCACAAAACTTCGTGCTTGACCACATGCCATTCACCACTGCCATGCTCACAGCACCTGGGCATATGTCCTCATTCTCTTATTCTCTGACTCCAGAGAAATGGAACTTGATGCCAGCATCTTGTCCTGTGTTTCCTATTTCTTTGACTCTCTCCATGTTACATTAATCTCTTTGCCTCTCTTCTTCAGCCCTTTTTAGCTCCTACCCTCTCTTTCTTTTGGGGCTTATGTTTTATTAATATGATTATTTTTGGCAGGTGATTTGGATACCTGAATGTAACATTCAGTGTTTTCTTTTGATAGGAAAAAGCTCATAGCATTGCAGCCTTCACATAGAATACTGAGTGAGCCTAGCTCCCTGCCAACAGGTCCGTTGGGAAAGTCGCTGTCTCTTTTTGTGCAGTGATACTTTCCTTTTGCTGCACTTGTCAGAGCTGATAGTAGTATATCTTTAAGTGATTGATCAATAGTTGTCTGTCTCACTGAACATAAGGCCCTGTGAAGACAATGGCTATTTTGCCAGTTATTGTGTCCCTAATGCCCATCAGAGTACCTGGTATACACTAGATACACAATAATACTTGTTGTGGGAAGGAAAGAATATGCATCTCACGTGTACCAATTGAATCTTGGGAAGTCCTTAGTTGGTCTTTACTGAACTTTGGAAATGATACTCTGTTTTGGGAAAGGTTGTACAGAAAGACCTAAGTTTTATTTATGAGTTTTTTGTCTTAGTTTATTTTGAGGCATTCAGCTGATGGTATTTGTCTGGTGGTGGTGGGGGGGGGGGGGCGGTGGGGAACAACAACATATCACCAAATAAGGCGAAATATTAATGATTATGAAGTCTACAAAACCTTCTTCTATTCCATCGACTTATTACTGAAATATACAGATTGCTAGAGCTTTCTATTAAGTCTCTCAAAACTTTGGAAGTATGGGCCAATAACATATAATATTGAACAAAAGACTCACCTGCCAGAATTTCTACGCCCAGAAGTGCCTCTTTGCCCTCCTGCCACATTTTTACAGGGGCAGAGCTTCTACCTTTTTCTGCTGGAAGCAGTGGGGTCAGCATAATCTGGGCTTGGAAATTAACTCTGATTTTGCTAGTTGAACCTGTTTCACACAGGAGTCCAGCAGGTGAGTTGCCAGCTGCCACGCCTATCTGTACCATCCCAAGTGGCAGTTAGGGACATGATGTAGAGGCACTGCCTGAAACAATATGTTTGGGCAAAGTACAAATCTCTACTGGTACTTGCAAAGCAGTCCCCTTGCTCCCCAACGTATTAAGAAGGCAAGAGAAGCTTCTAGGATAGTATATGCCATTGGCTATTCAGAACCTTGACATCAGTTGATGAACACCACTGATCTATCTCGATAGAGGAGCTCCTATGCAAAGATGAAACTAGGACAATGAAATAAAATGGAGCCACCCGACACAAACATTTTACTTTATCACAGTAAAGGGGGAAAGTGATGTTTGACTTCTGGTTGAATGCCCTTGAGAAAGACCAATATTTAATTTTATCTCTGGCTTCTTATCAAGAAAACATGTTACATCACTTGCTTACAGCTTCCAGGTGCTTAATAAGGTAACTGGCTGAGATAAAAGGTCTCCCCAAAGTGTAAATTTCTGAGTAAGTTGTTCCTTGTTCATGCGACCTATCTCCAGGGTACATCCATCAGCAGTGCAGTCCTTGCCCTTGTTTTGGGATCAACAAGAGTGGGGCAATTGAGCAAAGTCACATCAAGGATATAGGCCAGCATCAGGGGAAATGCTTTTTCCTACAGTGAGTTAGGAGCGGAGGGGAACTTGAATGTGGCTCTCTTGCTGAATGGGCCAGAGCTCTCTTTAATGAAAACTTTAATTTGGTGAAGAAAGTGGGTTGGGGACAAAACTAATGGAAACAAAATGCAAGTGGTGAGAATAAGTAAAGCCTGTGGATGGATTACAAAACATGGCCCTATTTCCGTTCTTCACTACATACGTAATCCCAAATGAGTTGCTTCAGCACCTTGGGCCTTATTTTTCTTATGTGGAAATGAGGGTAATGGGATAACTTGTTTCTAAGAAAGTTTTAGGATAAAATTTCCATAATATTTTCATTTCAAGCCAATCTAGAGTCAGGATTCCCTAAATCTTTAGTTAGCTGGATCTGTCTCCAGAGTCTTAATTTTTCTGTATTTAAGCTTCCATCTAATTGATTTTTGTCATTTTACATATAAAATTTTAAATGTCAGTGCCATAAAATATACCTGAAACTGTTTTATACAAAGAGCAAGTAGCCAAAACTTTTAAAATGATTTATTTGTCCTGTTTTCGAAGCTAAAAACCTTAAAAAGATAAGTCTCAATGGCACAAAACAACATAACCTTCAAATGAATAGACAAGCATACAAAATAACCAACAACAAATAGATCAGTGTGTTCTAAATATATACACACACAAATACACACACACAAAGATCCTACCTCCAGCCCTTCAAAGCATAATTCTAAGAATAATTAGATATAAATATTTAAGCATATTAGAAGAGAGGAAGTTCCTATGCAAGATGGGCCTCAAACCATATACTGTGGATTCAAGTTCCTAATGACATTTGGAGGTACGGTAGGAGCCCACTCAGTAAGTGGCTAGTTGAGTGGATGTCATATTGAATTAGCAGTTGATAAGTTCTCAGGTGAGAACTTACCTCCACTCGGAAGACCCTCATAAAAGCTCTAGCAGGCAGTGTCCATAAATACTTTGTGATGCTGTGCTGATAGATTATATTAGAATGGTAGGAGACTAAGTTGGACAGTGGTTAAGAGGGCAGGCTCCCCAATGGCTGTTTTGAAATACTGGTTTTGCCTCTCACAACTGTGTGACCTTGGACAAGTTATTTAACCTTTCTATGTCTCAGTTTCCTGACTTGTAAACTGGCGATGAATCTGTGTACATATTTCAATGTGTGTGGGTGTGTGTATTAAATGAGATAATAAATGTTAAGTGCTTAGCAGAGTGGCACATAATAAATACTCAATAAAGGAGTAGGTAATAATTGTTATTATTCTTGCTATAATGCCCTCCCTTCTGGCTAAACTGACTCCACAGTAATAAAGAAATCAGAATCTGATGACTTTTCCATCAACGTGGAACACACTTAATCTGTGGATGATCACAGAGTTCCAAATATACCAGAACCTCACATTACCCTATAGACCAGAACTGAGGAGAAAGAAAATATCCCTGATGTAATGCATGGGTGTGGTAGCCCTGTTGTCTTGGGAGCACCCAGTTCATTTCAAGTCTGAACAATGTGATCCTTGCCCTGGGCAGAAAACACTAAGCAAGGAAGTTTCTGTTTTGTAAGAAGACAATTCAGGCTTGTTTTTCAGGATATTCCATAATCCCAGGCTTCTCAGCTGCAGCAGCAGCAACAATAGTTATTGAACATGGTACCTAGATATTGTGAGAAAATAAAAAAGGAAAGGTGGTTTGCAACCTCAGGGAGACAGAAAATAAAAGCCTGGTAGGAAAAAGACACACCAAAGATATAAAAACAAAATGTGAATAAATACAAGCATATATCCCTAGATTTTGAGGACAAAAATGACTTTCGAGAACATGTTGGCGTTCCTTGACCACCTTCAACAGTCCATGTCTTCTGAAGCAGCCCACCCACTCTAGGGACTAGCCAGACATAGCTTCATAGAGGCAATAGTGAAGAGAAAAAAAAAAAAAAGATCTTTATTGTAACCTTGGTTTAAATCCTAGCTCTATGACTTCGTATTTCTGAACTTCAGATGTAAAATAAGGACAGTGTATAAAAGTGGACATCATCATAATACCTACCTCTTGGAGTTGCTGCAGTAGCCCATGGAAGCAGTAGTCAAGAAATCAAATGACGTATTGCATTGGACAAATCTGCTGCAAAAGGCCTCTTAAAGGTTTAAAAAGCAAAGATATCACTTTGAGGACTAAGGTGCACCTGACCCAAGCCATGATATTTTCAATTGCCTCGTATGCATGTGAAAGCTAGACAATGAATAAGAAAGACTGAAGAAGAATTGATGCATTTGAATTATAGTGTTGCCAAAGAATATTGAATGTATTATGAACTGCCAGAAGAACAAACAAATCTGTCTTGGAAGAAGTACAGCCAAAATGTTTCTTAGAATGGAGGATGAGACTTCGTCTCACGTACTTTGGACATTTTATCAGGAGGACCACTCCTTGGAGAAGGATACCATGCTTGGTAAAGTAGAGCATCAGCAAAAAAAAAAGAGGAAGACCCTCAAGACAGATTGACACAGTGGCTGCAATGATGGGCTCAAATATAAAAATGGTTGTGAGAGTGGTGCAGGGCCATTCTGTTGTACATAGGGCTGCTGTGAGTCAGAGCTGACTCAGTGGTACCTAACAACAATAATAATTGTTTATATATATATATATCATATCCATAAGGTTTTCACTGGCAAATTTTTGGAAGCAGATTACCAGGCCCTTTTCCTGGTCTGTCTTAGTCTGGAAGCTCTGCTGAAACCTGTCCACCATGGGTGACCCTGATGGTATTTGAGATACTGGTGGCATAGCTTCTAGGATCGTAGCAATATGCAAGCCACCACAATGTGACAAACTGACAGATGGTCAGAAGAAAAGAGGGAGACCCTCAATGAGATGGACTGACACAGTGGCTACAACAATGGGCTCAAACATAGCAATGATAGTGAGGATGATGCAGGACTAGGCAGTGTTTTTCTCTGTTATGTATATAAGGTGGCTATGGGTTGAAGTGAACTTGATGTCACTTACCAACAACAACAGCAGCACATAAACACAAAAAATCCTGTTTTTTTTTATAATCGCCCATATAACAGAATGCCTGGCATATAACTAACAAGTATGGAACACTTAACATCTCAATTGATATTCCATCAACTCCTGGAGCCTTGTTTTTCACCAATGCCTTCAGAGCAGCTTGGACTTCTTTCTTCAGTACCATCGGTTCCTGATCATATGCCACCTCTTGAAATGGTTGAATATTGACTAATTCTTTTTGGTATAATGACTCTGTGTATTCCTTCCATCTTCTTTTGATGTTTCCTGTGTCGTTTAATATTTTCCCCATGGAATCCTTCACTATGGCAACTCCAGGCTTGAATTTTTTCTTCAGTTCTTTCAGCTTGAGAAACACCGAGGGTGTTCTTCCCTTTTGGTTTTCCATCTCCAGCTCTTTGCACATGTCATTATAATACGTTAATTTGTCTTCTTGAGAGGCCCTTTGAAATCTGTTCAGTTCTTTTACTTCATCAATTCTTCCTTTTGCTTTAGCTGCTCAACGCTTGAAAGCAAGTTTCAGAATCTCCTCTGACATCCATCTTGGCCTTTTCTTTCTTTCCTGTCTTTTCAGTGACCTCTTGCTTTCTTCATGGATGATGTCCTTGATGTCATTCCACAACTTCTCTGGTCTTCGGTCACTAGTGTTCAATGCGTCAAATCTGTTCTTCAGATGGTCTCTAAATTCAGGTGGGATATACTAACGGTCATATTTTGGCTTTCATGGACTTGCTCTGATTTTCTTCAGTTTCAGCTTGAACTTGCATATGAGCAATTGATGGTCTGTTCCACAGTCGACCCCTGGCCTTGTTCTGACTGATGATATTCAGCTTTTCCATTGTCTCTTTCCACAGATGTAGTCAATTTGACTTCTGTGTGTTCCATCTGGCGAGGTCCATGTGTATAGTCGCCGTTTACGTTGGTGAAAGAAGGTATTTGCAATGAAGAAGAAGTCGTTGGTCTTCCAAAATTCTATCATTCGCTCTCTGGCATTGTTTCTGTCACTAAGGCCATGTTTTCCAACTGCTGATCCTTCTTCTTTGTTTCCAACTTTCGCATTCCAATGACCAGTAATTATCAATGGATCTTGATTGCATGTTCGATCAATTTCAGACTGTAGCAGCTGATAAAAATCTTCTATTTCTTCATCTTTGGCCCTAGTGGTTGGTGTGTAAATTTGAATAATAGTGGTATTAACTGGTCTTCCTTGTAGGTGTATGGATATTATCCTATCACTGACAGTGTTGTACTTCAGGATAGATCTTGAAACGTTCTTTTTGACGATGAATGTAACACCATTCCTCTTCAAGTTGTCATTCCCAGCATAGTAGACTATATGATTGTCTGATTCAACATGGCCAATACCAGTCCATTTCAGCTCACTAATGCCTAGGATATCAATGTTTATGTGTTCCATTTCATTTTTGACAATATCCAATTTTCCTAGATTCATACTTCATACATTCCAGGTTCCAATTATTAATGGATGTTTGTGGCTGTTTCTTCTCATTTTGAGTCATGCCACATCAACAGATGAAGGTCCTGAAAGCTTTACTTCATCCACGTCATTAAGGTCAACTGTACTTTGAGGAGGCAGGTCTTCCCCAGTCATCTTTTGAGTGCTTTCCAACCTGGGGGGCTCATCTTCCAGCACTATATCAGACAATGTTCCGCTGCTATTCATAAGGTTTTCACTGGCTAATGCTTTTCAGAAGTAGACTGCTGGGTCCTTCTTCCTACTCTGTCTTAGTCTGGAAGCTCAGCTGAAACCTGTCCTCCATGGGTGACCCTGCTGGTATCTGAATACTGGTGGCATAGCTTCCAGCATCACAGCAACCATTTCAAGAGGTGGCATATGATCAGGAACCAATGGTACTGAAGGAAGAAGTCCAACCTGCTCTGAAGGCATTGGCAAAAAACAAGGCTCCAGGAATTGATGGAATATCAATCGAGATGTTTCAACAAACAGATGCAGTGCTGGAGGTGCTCACTCGTCTATGCCAAGAAATATGGAAGACAGCTTCCTGGCCAACTGACTGGAAGAGATCCATATTTATCCCTATTCCCAAGAAAGGTGATCCAACCGAATGTGGAAATTATAGAACAATATCATTAATATTACACTCGAGCAAAATTCTGCTGAAGATCATTCAAAAATGGCTGCAGCAGTATATCGACAGGGAACTGCCAGAAATTCAAGCCAGTTTCAGAAGAGGACGTGGAACCAGGGATATCATTGCTGATGTCAGATGGATCCTGGCTGAAAGCAGAGAATACCAGAAGGTTGTTTACCTGTGTTTTATTGACTATGCAAAGGCATTCGACTGTGTGGATCATAACGAACTATGGATAACACTGAGAAGAATGGGAATTCCAGAACACTTAATTGTGCTCATGAGGAACCTTTACATAGATCAAGAGGCAGTTGTTCAGACAGAACAAGGGGATACTGATTGGTTTAAAGTCAGGAAAGCTGTGTGTCAGGGTTGTATTCTTTCACCATACCTATTTAATCTTTATGCTGAACAAATAATCCAAGAAGCTGGACTATATGAAAAAGAACAGGTCATCAGGATTGGAGGAAGACTCATTAACAACCTGCGTTATGCAGATGACACAACCTTGGTTGCTGAAAGTGAAGAGGACCTGAAGCACTTCCTAATGAAGATCAAAGACCACAGCCTTCAGTATGGATTACACCTCAACATAAAGAAAACAAAAATCCTCACACCTGGAGCAGTGAGCAACATCATGATAAATGGAGAAAAGATTGAAGTTGTCAAGGATTTCATTTTACTTGGATCCACAATCAACAGCCATGGAAGCAGCAGTCAAGAAATCAAAAGACACATTGCATTGGGCAAATCTGCTACAAAGGACCTCTTCAAGGTGTTGAAGAGCAAAGATGTCACCCTGAAGACTAAGGTGTGCCTGACCCAAGCCATGGTATTTTCAATCACATCATATGCATCTGAAAGCTGGACAATGAATAAGGAAGACCGAAAAAGAGTTGACACTTTTGAATTGTGGTGTTGGCGAAGAATATTGAATATACCATGGACTGCCAAAAGAACGAACAAATCTGTCTTGGAAGAAGTGCGGCCAGAATGCTCCTTAGAGGCAAGGATGGCGAAACTGTGTCTTACATACTTTGGACATGTTGTCAGGAGGGATGAGTCCCTGAAGAAGGACATGATGGTTGGCAGAGTACAGGGTCAGTGGAAAAGAGGAAGACCCTCAACGAGGTGGACTGACATGGTGGCTGCAACAACTAGCTCAAGCATAACAACGATTGTAAAGATGGTGCAGGACTGGGCAGTGTTTCATTCTGTTGTGCATAGGGTCGCTATGAGTCGGAACCAACTCGACGGCATCTAACAACAACAACAACAACAACATGGAACACTTGCTTTTTGAAATAAGTGTTCAAATAAAAAAAAAATTAGTTTGTTATTAGGCAAGACTATCTGTATTTCAATCCTGGCTCCAATATTCTAAACTTAAACGATTGACTTTATTTCTCTGTCCTTCCATTGCCTCCCCTCTGTAAAACTGTTGGTTTGAATTCACTCAGAGGCTTCTTGGAGAAAGCCTGGCAATCTAACTCTGAAAGATCACAGCCACTGAAAACCCTACGGAACACAGTTATATTCTGAAACACATGGGGTCACCATGTGTCAGAATCAACTTTATGGGAACTGGTTGGTTTTAGTAGTACCTATCTCATGGAGTTGCTGAGAGAATTAGGTGAGTTGCTGCAAAAAAATTTCTTAGAGTAGTGCCTGGCACATAGCAGAGATGCATTCAATGTCAGTTATCATGAAGGAGTTTTTTTCTGATCAGTTCCTACTTCTTTTTTTCTCTCTTCTTGCTCAACAAATGTGTCTCTTAAGCAGAACTCCTGTGCCCTTCCTAGCTCTCTCTCTTTCTTCTCTAGAATGCTACTGGAGTGGGTCCCAACTGAAGCCAAGACATTGGGTTTAATCCTGCAGGGTCCACTTAGACTCACTTCCTCCTGTGGCTTCCAGGGGTAAGAGTCAATGAGCATACATCCATTACTAGGGTCTCCTGGAGAAACAAGTCACAGAGCAGGCCTAAGGAAGAGGTTGGTCAGTAGTTTCACGGTGGTTTAGAAAGAACACGAAGTGGAGGTCTGGTATGGGGAGCCTGGCAATGTGGTAGACATAGGGAGGGCTCTGAACTTGGGAGCTTGCTCTGCCAGGTGCTGCTTATTTCTCATAAGCATGAAATCCACTTAGGCAACATTTGGTACATACTCTTCTGAATCCACAGCTTGTTCTTTATATGTTTTTGGCAAAACGTGGTGTTCACGGTCACACCCATCTTATTCTATATTTATTGAGTGCACAGGACTAAGGAGATAATTGTCCCCTGGGGCTTAATTGGTTGAAATCTGTAAATCTCCTAAAAGTGTAGTTACCTATTCATAATCCTTCTTTCCAGTGTTGCATAAATCTCGTTAGTATATATTTTTTAACTATGCATGTTATGGAAAAAGTTGATTTTTTGCCATTGAAAAAGAAGTTGGTGAGGGAGACCCAGGTGCATTGTTTGAGCGATTTGGTTTAATCTCTGTGATTAACTTAAGGAAGGCACCCACAAGTGTAAGAGATTCCCTCAGCAGCCTGCTCTGTTCAGCCCTTTGCTTGTAGAGCAAGGGCCATCTTTGAAGTCCTGTTGGTATTGATGCGAGGCTGGGACATTGCAGAGTGAGGACTTTGCCAATCACAACTCTTATCAGGAATGATTCCTAGAAAGACCTGGACCCATATGCCATCATGTAATAAGAGCCCCACAAAAACAAAATTAACTCTGATGAAGATTTAATTTATCTCTACAGCCATCCCTGAAAGGGCTACTAGCACCAATGCCTGTTTGGCTGAATAGTCAAGGGAGATAGAGATGCTAGGCATTTGTGAAGGGATTTTTCTAGTGAGGTAAAGAAGGGATATGCTGGGATATGGAAGCAGGTTTGTCCATTGCTCTCACATGTCTGTGTGAACTGGGTAACATCCCTGTAGGATTTATGTTTGTAAGGTAAGAATTGCAGGTGATTGGTGATTATAGAAATGCTGTTACCAGAATTCACTTGATTCAAGAATTTTTCTAGGCATAGATGGCATGAACATTAATGGGAATTTCATGACATTCCCCATTTATTTCATAAATAGTTTGATTCATAACATAATTTATTGAATAAATTGGGAAGATCATGAAATGGTTCCATAGTTTTCTTTGAAGATTCCAAATGGATCTCTTTTATGTTGGATGCTGCCTAATACCAAATAAAATTGCTTGAAACAGGTACCCCCAAATACTATGTAGAATGGGGCAGGGCAATATTTGCCTCTTCTGTGTTCATGTGTGTGTTTACAGGACCCCACACTCCTTCCTGTACACCTTCCATTTAATGTACTCAAAAGAACTCTGCTGGAGAAGCAGATCGAGATTGTCCTTTGGTCATTGTTACTAGCTATATTTTTTATATTAATATAATTAATATTTAATATGCTATGGTGGGTGAGCTACATAATTTCTCTGGGCCTCAGAACTGAGAAGCATGGACTATGTGACATTTGGCTTACACTTTAGTTATCTGTGGCCTGCAACAAACCTGATCTCAGCATTGAGAGGACTACTAGCACCATTGCCTGGTTGCCTAAGCAGTCAAGGGGAGTAGAGAAGCAAGGTGGTGGTGGGAGAGGATTTCTAAAGGTCTAAAGAAGAAGGGTTTAAAGAAGAAGGAGTCAGTCTATCTCACTGAAGGTCTTCCTCTTTTCACTGACCCTCTAATTCATCAAGCGTGATGTCCTTTCTCCAGGGACTGGACCCTCCTGGTAACAGGTCCAAAGTATGTGAGGTGAACTCTTGGCCATACTTGCTTCTCAGGAGCATTCTGGATGTACTTCTTCTAAGACAGATTTGTTCATTCTTTTGGCAGTCCATGGTATATTTAGTATTCTTCACCAACACCATAATTCAAAGGCAACAATGGAGCATAAATAACAACGATTGTGATGATGGCTCAGGTCAGGACAGTGTTTCATTCTGTTGTACACAGGGTCGCTATGAGTTGGAACTGACTTGATTGCACCTAACAACATCAAAGAAGAAGGGGTACTCTGGAGTATGGAGGCAGGGTTTGTCCTTTGCTCTCTGAATGTCCTCATCTCCTAACTGTAAGAAGTAGGGATGAGGCTGGAGAAGCTGGCTTATTCTCATCACCTCTTCCCCATATCAGCATCTACATGGAACTTCTGTAATTCCCTATATGACTCACTGTTAAAGGGCATCACTTTAAGGATAGTTTATAGCTAATGGATCAAATGCTTTTGAACTGAGCCTGAGCATGCATTTTTTTTTTTTTTTTGTTCAGGCAATGTCTTAATATGTGAGACATGTATAGAAATATTGTAGGTTGCCAAACTTCCAAAATCTGTAAATTTCTGAATATCGAAAACTTTGGAGTCCTACAAGCCAAATATCTGGATGATCACTTTTTCTTCAATGATTTGGGTTTATGGACCTACCTTTTTAGACCTAGCCTTTATTTATACACTATTAGACCTTGCCACAGTAGTAGTGTATAACATCTTAAGTGACTTTAAAAATGTATTTTCCCTATAACGCTTTATCTTCAAGTGTCTTAAAGAGATTTAGCTCGTTCTATCTTAATATACTATAACTCAGAAGTGAAGCAGCTGATCGCTATAGGATGCAAGCAGGAGACATCTTTATTTTCGACTTCCTAATCCTCCCCTGGAAACCCTGGTGGTGTAGTGGTTAACTGCTACAGCTGCTAACCAAAAGGTCGGCAGTTTGAATCCACCAGGTGCTCCTTGGAAACTCTGTGGGGCAGTTCTACTCTGTCCTGTAGGATTGCTGTGAGTTGGAATCAACTCTATGGCAACGGATTTTTTTTTTTTTTTTTTAATCCTTCTCCCTTCCTTTTAAACCTACTGTCTCACTAGGCAGCTCTCTTGGAAAAGTACCCTTTAAACGGCTCTGGGACAGCTGTTTCTCGTTATCTGTGGACCACACATAGCACCTGGGTAACAATTCTCTATCTTTGTCTCTGTCATCAGTGGAGGCACAGTTTGCTTTGCATACAACCCTTTAGTTGGGTGCTACGGGCAGCTTCCACCAACTTCTCGCTTAAAGATTTTTTTTGAGGATGAGTCTGGCATTAGACTTTGTACTCTCACATACTGTTAAGGGGACCATGTTTAGCTCTCCAAGTGGTTCTCCTGAAATGCCTTTCACTTAACATAAAGGAGAGAGTATTCCCTCATCTTCTCCATTGGGAGGTTGGAGGTGAGTGGAGACGGAAATACATAGAATTCCAACAAATTGTCTCTCTCCAGGCCTCTCTAGCCTCAGTCCTTTTCTCCCCTGGGGAGAGTGTTAGGCTAAGGATTTTAAAATCAGCTTTTGTCCACTTCCGTTGTTAATGCTGTGTAAGTGGTCTGACATCTCCCTCTTTGTACATATGTATTATCTTCTCTGAAAGCCTAAAAGCTCCTTAAGAGTAGAGGTTTTTATCATGCATTTTCTATTCCTTAAATACCTAGCACAGTGTCCCCTGTGGTAGGTGCTCAATATATGTGTGAAGAGTGAATGAATGAATGAGGGTAAGCCTCACATCCCAGCCCGACTGGCTGCCCACATAGAGAATGATCAGTTCCTGCTAAACTGCGCACTTTCAAGTTACCCTCCTACATTCTGCTTCTCATGTAAGTACTGTTATTAAACTTCTAAATACTTAACAGAAAGCTTGTTTTTTGGCAGTGAATGAACTCCTTTTGTCTTCTGTCCCGTGAATATCCTAACCACTTTGTCACTTTGATCTAGGGGGCATTTCATCCTCAGAAATGCAAAGGAGTTGGCAACTGCACAAAATGTGCTCTATTTCCTATTGCCATAAAACCCATTGCTCTTGAGCTTCTGCCCGCCCCCTTTCATGGTAATGTGTGAGCCACTAAATTGCAGCTACTGGCTGTGGCCATGGCCATCAAAAAATCGTGAATGCCATGTAGATTTGAGGCTTGCTCCACTAAAGAGCCCACAATGGCTTTACTGTAACTGGGTTAACTAGAACTTGGCAAACAACCGTCCAAGGAGGGTGATACCAAGCCCCCTCCCCCCTTCCAGGATGCTGGCCTGATCTTCTTGTATTTGTGCAACTGGCCCATCCAGAGACCCACGAAAGCTGGGAGGAGGGCCCCGGTGAGGGCGAATCTCTCTGGGTCAGGTTGTCCTTTCGCAGCTCTCTTTTCACACAGTTTCTCTTCCTGCGATGTGAAGTAGGTTAGAGAATAGCTTGTTTTCTTTTGCTGTTTGAAATACAGCATTTGGGGTCATGCTCTGAATAATTTGTGCTTGTTAGAAATGACTGTCGTCTTCTTGAAGCAATAACAAAGAACTACATTTAAATTAAATTCAGCCAAGCAAGAGCTTCTCCACAAAATCAATGGAGCCAGGCGTTTTTCAAAGAGTTATTTTGCTTATTTATTTATTTTTATTATTTGTAATATTCCAGGGCATAAATCAGCAAAGATACGTCAGAATCTGAAAGGAGCTGGGCCATAGTTCATACTGCTCCCAAAGTATTTGGTAATGTGTAAGGTGGGGGTAGAAAGAAGAAGACAAAATATTAAATACAGTCACCTTTAATATCACTTATTTTTACATTTGTAAATTTTATTTTTCCTGGACTTTCTACTATGAAAAATTAAGTATGGATTTTTGAAAGAGAGCATCATTTATTTACTAAATCTGTAAGACCTCGAGACCAAAGCCCTGTCACGCATAAGTTTCAAAAAGGTAATTTGCATAGATATATACCAACACACATGCACTGATGTGAATTTCTTACCAAATGTGGCATGAACAGTAGTGACCAGCAATGTGGCAACCTCAAGTGCCAAGTAGAGGACTTGTTATGTCAATACATAATACCAGATCTATTTTTTAAAATATTCTTTCTTCACAGTGTCTGAATTAAACCCTACTTTGGTTCTTTTTTTTTTTTTTTTATTGCTTCTCAAGGAAACCCTGGTGGCATAGTGGTTAAGTGCTACGGCTGCTAACCAAAAGGTCAGCACTCCTTGGAAACTCTATGGGGCAGTTCTACTCTGTCCCATAGGGTCACTAAGAATCGGAATCGACTCAACGGCAGTGGGTTTGTTTTTTTTTTGTTTTTGGAGCTCAAAGAATCCAGTCTTTGCTGGAATACATCAAAGCAGTCACACTTTCTAGTTCTTCAAGACCAAAAGGCTTCATTCTTTTCCCATACTAGACATTTAAATATCTGGAGCTGCCAAATTTCATCTATTAATGTCAAGGAAGAAAGTTCTATTGGTTATTTTAATAATTTGCCTTGAGGTTTCTCTGCTCCAATTAGGGGCTAATCCTGTCTAATAATCCTAACAAGCAGGTGAATTTTTAACACACATTGAAAAATTAAATGCCTCATATTCCTTTGCCTTCTTTATGTGATAGGCACTATCAGTGTTGTAGAACATGTGCTTTTTTTTTTTTTTTTTTTTTATAATTTCTACTTCTGAAACAAGCAGGTGGTCCTTAATTTTACCTGGGACTACTTGGAATACAGTCACTCTATCTGGTTTTGCCTCACCTAGAATACAGTTGCAGCCACTGTGTCAATACATGTTGTTGTGGGTCTCCCTCTTTTTTGCCGGCCCTCTGCTTTACCAAGTGTGATGTCCTTCTCCAGGGACAGGTCCCTCCTGATAACATACCCAAAGTACGTAAAACAAAGTCTCACTATCCTCCCTTCTAAGGAGCATTCTGGCTGCAACGATGGGCTCAAACATAGCAATGATTATGAAAGGTGGTACAGAACTGGGCAGTGTTTTATTCTGTTGGGTGTAGGTTCACTATGAGTTGGAACTGACTTCAAAGGCGCCTAATAATAAAAAGAGAGTAGAGTATCTTTTCTGCGCTTGCTGTCCCTATCGCAAAATTCTTTAGTGTAACTTTTTGCGTGGGTATGACTTAACCTCAATCATGTCAAATCCTTAGCTATTGACTATGGTTACAAAGGAAATGCATTTCATTTGCTATTAGACTATTCCACTTTCCCTTACTTCTTCCCTTGTGACCACTCATGCCCATCTCAGCCTCTGCCTCTTCCAGCTATTTTGACTTTGAGGAGCCTTGCTGAGTCAAGGGCAATGTCTCTAGCAACTCACATATTACTCCTTCGGGTCCTGAAACGTGTGGAAAAAATCCTTATAATGACTGAAGAAGATGTTGTTGTTGTTAGTTGGTGTTGAGTTGGCTCAGACTCATAGTGACCTTATGTGTAAGAGAACAAGATGGTGCCTGATCCTGTGCTTGGTCCTCCATGATCGCTGGAATGTTTGAGTCCCTTGCTGTGTCTGTTGTGTCAGTCTATCTCATTGACAGTCCCCCTCATTTCGCTCAACCTCTACTTTACCAAATATGTTCTTTTCTAGTGATTGGTCTTTTCTGATGAAGTACCCAAAGTAAGCAAGCTGAAATCTCACCATCCTTGCTTCTAGAGAGCATTGTAACTGTATTTCTTCTAAAGCTGATGTGCTCATTCTTCTGGAAGTCTATGGTATATTCAATATTATTTGTCAACACCAAATTCAAATGCTTTAATTCTTCTTTTGTCTTCCTTTTTCACTATCTGGCTTTCACATGCATATAAGAAAATTGAAAAGACATGATATATGCCTATTACTCTTTTTTGTCTCAGTTCAAACATCAATTTTCTCCTGAATCCTTTTTCTCTGCCAAAAAGAGTTACCTTCTACCAATACGAGCTGTACCTCTGGGGCTGCTTTCAATTTTTGCTGGACAAAAAAAAATTTTAATACTTAAACTTTATGGTTTATGGTTAGAATCAGCAAGATTGGCTTTGTGAACCAACCTCCCCCCCACCCCCCCGCCACCATAGCTTTCCAATGCTGTCCCCAGAAATTCTGATTGGCTCATTTGGTCTCAAATGGCATTTAGGAATCATTTCACAAACGTGATTATGACGCACATGGTAACATTTTAACAAACACTGGTCCAGTTACTCTGCTGGTTTCTGTCTGCATCTCTCTGTGGCGATGCCTCATTTGTTACCTTGGTATGGGTCAAGGGACACTTTTTGTTGCAGCTTCAGCAAAACCATGAAGGTGAAGGTGAGGGTAGATATGGTAGGGTAATCAAAAGAAAAATACTTTTATTTTATAACACACCTTTGGATTCAGGAAGAGTTTCCCGCCTTACCGGTTACATGTGAACTGTTCATTCTTATTAAAAAGACACAATGCTGATAAGTTGGAGCCGATTAGCTTATTTTAGAGTCATGATTAGATACCTGTCCCCACCCCCACACCCCCTTAATAGCTTTTCCAGATGACTGTAGTGTGGTCAGGGAGGTTGTGATCTGTGAACCCATGTGCATGTCATTCACTGCCAAAACCCTCAAACCTGACCTCAGAGACCCCTGTTCCTGATTGATGAGGACACTGCTGCTGAATTTTTGTCCTTAGCCTCCTGATTTTAGAAATAACTTCTCTTTTGAATTCTGTAAAATTTATTGAATGTTATTTTTGAATGTTTAATTGTCAAATTTAATCCTATGAAATAATACAAATATAGCAATTTCTTCTTCATTACAATGGTGGACAGCTCTAATAGCTGTTTAAGAAGACAGTTGCCACTGAGTCAATTCTGACTCATGGTGACCCATGAGTGTCAGAGTAGAGCTGTGCTCCGCAGGGTTTTCAACGGCTGATTTTTCAGAAGTAGATCTTCGGCTTTCTTCCAAGATGTCTCTAGGTAAACTCAAACCTCCAGCCTTTCAGTTAGCAGATGAGTATGTTAACCATTTGTACCACCCAAGGATTCTCCTGTTGGCTTGTTGCTAGGTGCCATTGAATAGGTTCTGTCTCATAGCGACCCTATGTTGTTATGCTTGAGCCCATTGCTGCAGCTACGGTGTCAATCCATCTCGTTGAGGGCCTTTCTCTATTTTGGTGACCCTCTACCAAGCATGATATCCTTCTCCAGGGACTAGTTCCTCCTGATGGCATGTTCAAAAGATGTGAGACAAAGTCTCGGCATCCTTGCTTCTAATGAATACTCTGGCTGTACTTCCAAGACAGATTTGTTCATTCTTTTGGCAGTCCATGGTATGTTCAATATTCTTCGCCAGCACCATAATTCAAAGGCGTCAATTCTTTTTTTGGTCTTCTTTATTCATTCTCCAGCTTTCACATGCATATGAGGCGACTGAAAAGACCATGGCTTGGGTCAGGCAAACTTTAGTCCTTAAAGTGACATCTTTGGTTTTTAACACTTTAAAGACACATGCTGAATGCAATGTGTCATTTGACTTCTTGACTGCTGCTTCCATGAGCATTGATTGTGGATCCAAGTAAAATGAAATCCTTGACAACTTCAATCTTTTCCCTATTTATCATGGTGTTGCTTATTAGTGCAGTTGTAACGATTTTTGTTTTCTTTATGTTGAGGTGTAATCCATACTGAAGGCTATAGTCTTTTATCTTCATCAGTAAGTGCTTCAAGTCCTCTTCACTTTAAGCAATAAATTTGTGTCATTTGCATATTGTAGATCATTAATGAGTCTTCCTCCAATCCTGATGCTTCTTATTCTTCATATAGTCCAGCTTCTCAGATTATTTACTCAGCATACAGATTGAATTAATATGGTGAAAGGAGACAATCCTGATGTACACCTTTCTTGATTTTAAACCACAAAGTATCCACTTTTCCTGTTTGAATGACTGCCTCTTGATCTATGTACAGGTTCCTCAAGAACACAATTAAGTGTTCTGGAATTCCCTTTCTTTACGATGTTATCTATAATTTGTATGTTCCACATAGTCAAATGCCATAACATAATCAATAAAACACAGGTATACACATTTTTGGTATTCTCTGCTTTCAGCCATGAGCCATCTGACATCAGCAATGATATCCGTTGTTCCATGTCCTCTTCTGAATCTGGCTTAAATTTCTGGCAGTTCCCTGTCGATATACTGCTACAACCACTTTTGGATGATCTTCAGCAAAATTTTACTTGTATGTGATTTTAATGATATTGTTCAATAATTTCTGCATTCTGCTATATCAAGCTCCTCAAGTTGGTTGACCAGATAGCTTTTTCTTGGAATAGACAAGTGAGTGCTTCCAGTGTTGCAGCCATTTGTTGGAACATCTAAATTGGTATTCCATCAATTCCTGGAGTCTTGTTTTTCGCCAATGCGTTTCAGTGTAGCTTGGACCTCTTCCTTCTGTACCATCAGTTCTTGATCACTTGCTACCTCCTGGAATGATTGAACGTTGACCAATTCTTTTTGGTGCAGCAAATCTATGTAACTGTTTACTTATATAATGCTAAATTTACAAGGCAGAGTATTATAGAAAGGCAAGTGAATTAGGAACTAAGCTGATCTTGAGGATCCTGGGGTTTGGTGATCTACTTCTGAAAATTAGCCATTGAAAATTCTAAGGATCACGACAGAATATCGTCCAACTCAACTTTCTTTGGACACATCATCAGGAGGGATCAATCACTGGAGGAGGACATCGCATTTAGTGATGTACATGGCCAAGGAGGTTAACAGGGAATCTTGGTAAGAAGGATTAACATAGAAGCTGCAGTGATGATTGAACATGCCAGTGATGTGAAAAAGATGCAGGATCAGGCAACATTTAGTTCTGTTATACGGAAGGAGTAAACTTCATGGCATCTATCTTTCTCTATCCCAAACTTGAAAGTATTGACTATCAGATATGAAAGTAGTACTGTGTCAAGTAAAGACAAACTAGTTATCAGGTATAAAATATGTCAAGAGAAAAGCCAATGAACCCAACATGGGACATAAGGTCAGAATAGGGCTCACTAAATCAGTGATGAGTCATGTGAGTTGCTGAATTAAAATTCCTTATATTTCTCTAAGAATACATCGGTCCTCTTCTCTAGACTCAAAGCTCTCCAGTTGCTTCCCACCGCAAATTCTTTACCATGGCAGACGAGGCTTTTCATGATCTGGCTCTGACTCCCCTCTGACCTCATCCTCTTCCATTTTCCTCAGCTATGCTGGCTTTTTCCCTTTTTCTTGAATATAGCATGCTCTTTCCACTCTAAAGGCCTTTCCACTTGCTGGTCTTTCTGCTTTTCCAGATCTTCCTTGACTCTCCCTTTCATGACGTTCAAGTCTTATCTCAAATGCCTTTTTCTCAAAGAGGCCCTCTTTGACTTCCCATTCTAACGTTATATCTCTCTCCCAGTTATTCTCCATCATATCATACTGCTCTTATTTTCCATATAGCACATATCACTTCTCATACATTTCATAGCACGTATCTGCATTTATCTTATTTCTTTGTTTACTGTCTGTCTTCTTTTGATATAATCTCCATGAGTGGAGATGCCTTTGTTGTTTTGTTTGCTGTTGTTCATTGCTCTATCCATGTAACATAAACAATGCCTAGCATTTGGTGGGTACCCAATAAATATCTGTTAGTGATTGATAGAAAGAGCCCCAAACTCCAGTAGAGAAAAAGTGGCTGGTGGTGACAGGTAGGAATAGAAAAAGGGGCAGGAAGTTGAGGAGAGCGGAACATTTAAATTCTCGGTAACTCAAAGTTCTCAGCTGTAAAATACGTACATTAGGACTGATCTATTTTGTACCATTATGTTGAGAATCACTCATGCAAAATTAAGTACCTTGTAAACTCAAAATTCCTGAGTAAAGATCATCAGCCTTGATGTCCCAAAAAAGATAATATTGGAGGACATGTTATGAAAGCTCAGAGGACCATCCAGAAAATGTTTAAGTGACCCTAAACACAAGTGATATGAAAAAAAAAATTAGGATAAGTTAAAAATTGTACTGGATTAATGCTCATTTAAATCTTGAACACAAAATGATCTATAGCAGGAAACTTTCATCTTCACTCCAGAGATCATTAAGAGGCCAAAGAAAAGAGAAGGATAATACAGTGTTTTTCTTCTTTGCTTTGGTAATTATAGTTGTTTGTTTTCCTAAAAACATTTATGAAATCAACCCTATCACACCTTGGAGGTTTCTAGCAAATTGTTCCAGTACATTGGATCTTATAAATAAATGACCTCTACTGATAGAGTTTATCTTTTGTATATTACTAGAATTTAAAAAATCAATTTCTAAATAAAGACATGGGATTGAAACTTATTATAATTCATCTGAGCCCATACATAATTTCAGTGGAAAATAAAAACTAACATAAACTTAAAAAAAGGACATGAATTTCTCCTTCTTGTTCCTCTCATGCCTCATGGTTCACTTGATTTAGTCTGTAATCATAGGTTTTTTTTTTTTTTTTCCCATAGGTACTTTATGTTTTCATTTTACTGTTTTTGAATACGGCCAGAGCTTTCCTTAGTGCCTGGCATCAACAGGATTCCATCTGACGACTAGTTTCACCTGCTCTTGCTATTGTTCTTTGTGTTTATCTTAAAGTAGACTGAATCATACACCTGAGCCTATATGGTCTAGTTCCTCAGAATGTAATCTGATTCAATGCTTCCCAAATACCAAGATAAGGATCAGTCCTGGTCCATGGCCAAGGGAAAAATATAAGAATCAGGCAATGATGTTTTCATGAAGCTTTTTTTTGTTTCAAATGGAAGAAATTTCCTTGATTTAAAGATGGTATTTCTTCTATTATTAGGTGTAGATGATTGTTTTATGAAATGATATTAAATGGTAGTTTTTTAAAAAATTTTTTTTATTGTGCTTTAAGTGAAAGTTTACAGATCAAGTCAGTCTCTCACACAAAAACTTATATACATCTTGCTACACACTCCCAATTGCTCTCCCCCTGATGAGATAGCCCGCTCCCTCCCTCCACTCTCTCTTTTTGTGTCCATTTCGCCAGCTTCTAACCCCCTCTACCCTCTCATCTCCCCTCCAGGGAGGAGGTGCCAACATAGTCTTAAGTGTCCACCTGATCCAAGAAGCTCACTCTCACCAGCATCTCTCTCCAACCCATTGTCCAGTCCAATCCATGTCTGAAGAGTTGGCTTCGGGAATGGTTCCTGTCCTGGGCCAACAGAAGGTCTGGGGCCATGACTACTGAGGTCCTTCTAGTCTCAGTCAGACCATTAAGCCTGGTGTTCTTATGAGAATTCGGGGTCTGCATCCCACTGTTCTCCTGCTCCCTCAGGGGTTCTCTGTTGTGTTCCTGTCAGGGTAGTCATCGGTTGTAGCCAGGCACCATGTAGCTCTTCTGGTCTCAGGCTGATGCAGTCTCTGGCTTTATAAATGGTAGTTTTAAAAATGCTTTTACTTGGAAAATTTCTTCTACTTTCTTTAAAACTTTCAAGCATTTTGAAAAAGCAGAGAGTATGATAATGAGCCCATATGTATTTAGCTAAATTAGCAACTCATAACCAATCCTAAATCATCTGTGTATTCCCCTGGATTATTATTATTATTTTAGCAAACCAATCATATAATTTTATCCTTAAATATTTCATCCTTTAGCTCTAAAAAGTAAGGATTCATTCTCTTAATTTTATTTTGAAACTTTAGCAGTGTGAAATCCAAAGTAGAATTGAAACCGGCTTCAGAGAAAAGAAAAATGGAAAGCCAGAAAGGAGAAACACCTTACCACTAGTAAATGATGGAACAGACATGAAAATGTTCTGTAATTGGATAGCGCTGATGGTTGTACAACTTTGTGAAGATACTAAAAAACCAATGAATTGTACATTTAAAAAATGTCATTTTTGTGGTATGTGAATTATGTTTCCATAGAAAAATACGTATATAATTTGTTACAATTAATGTACCAGTATGGGTCATTATTATCAATTAATGTCCATAGTTTGCATTAGGGTTCACTGTTTATGTTGTTCAGTTGTACGGATTTTAACAAATGCATAACCTCATGTGTCTACCATTACAATATCAGAGAGAATAGATTTACAGTCCTAAAGATATCCTGTACTCCACCCACTATTTTCATTTTAGTTATTTTCTTTCTGTTTCTACCTTTTTACCCCATCCCCTTTTTGAAAAAGGAAGTTCTAAAGTGGCAAACTAAAGTCTTAGATAAACAAAATGGCTTCAAATTCTAAAAGCAATCATCATTTTTGCTGTCTAATTTTTTTACTAACCTTTTCATTTTGAAGTAATTTTAGATTTATAGAAATGTTGCAAAAATAGTACAGAGTTCCTATATGTCCTTCATCAAGCTTTTCCTAATGTCAGCATCTTCCAGAACCATCGCCCATTTGTCAAAACTAAGAAATTAACATTGATACATGGCTGTTAAATAGACTCCAGAATTTACTCAGATTTACCAGTTTTCCACTGATGTCCCTTTTCTGTGCCACTATCCAATCCAGTATACCACTTTGCATTTAGTCATCCTGTCTCCTTTGTCTTCCTTGTTCTATGACTGTTTTTTAGTCTTTTCTTATTTTTCCTGAACTTGATAGTTTTGAGGAAACCCTTGTAGCGTAGTGGTTAAGTGCTATGGCTGCTAAACAAGAGGTCGCTGAAGAAAATTGTCCAGCTATTTTGTAGAATATCCCTCATTTTGGGTTGTCTGATGTTTTTCTCATGGTTAGACTGTAGTTAATGTTTTTTGTGGAAGACCTAGAGGCGATATGCCCTTCTTATCACATTACGTTAGGGAGGACATGCTATCCAAATGACTTATCACTGGTGATGTCAGCACTGACCATTTGGTTAAATTGGTGTTTTCCAAGTTTCTCCACTGTAAGGTTACTGTTTTTCCCTTTCCATACTCTATTCTTTGGAAGCGAGCTTATACTCAGCTTATACTCAAAGCATGAGGGAGGAGGTTAGGCTCTACCTTCTGGAGGGGGGAGTGTCTACAGGAATTGTTTGGATTCTTCTCTATGGAATATTCATATCTTATATCTTCTCTACTTATATATTAAGTCATTAATTTATATCAGCGTGGACTCATGTATATTTATTTTATGCTTTGGATTGTAATCCAGTTCTATATTATTTATTTTGTTGCTCAAATTATTCCAGCCTTGGCCATCGGGGACTCTTCCAAGTTGGCTCCCTCTGACACACACACATTCTTTTTTTTAATTTTTTTAAAGCACTTCTTTACTCTTGGCATTACAAGCTTTTCCAGGCTTATCTCTTATATTGCCTGCCTCAACTCTAGAATCAGCCATTTCTCCAAGGAGCCCCAAACCCAAAAACCAAACCCTTTGCCAGCAAGTCGATTCTGACTCACCCTATGGGACAGAGTAGAACTGCCCCATAGGGTTTCCAAGGAGCGCTTGGTGGATTCGAACTGCTGACCTGTTGGTTAGCAGCCGTCGCTCTCAATCACTGTGCCACCAGGGTTTCCCAAGGAGTCCCAGTTGTATTTAGTGGAGAATAGTTTTAGAAACTAAGATCTGGGCACTGGGTGGGTGTTAAAGCAGCAATTTTTGTATAGCGAGGATGTATCAACTTGAAGGAAAGGAAAGGATCAGCTGTCTAGGAGTAGAAAAGGAGTTGAGTTAGATCATAGCTGAGGATTGAATGATATGTACAAGCTGAAGATAAAACATACGTGTCTACTGTTACCTATATGAAACACTGTACATAAATGTCCATGGCAACTCAACACTGCATTTAAAATTGATGATAATATGCTAAGGTAAATGTATAAGAAACTCCCTTTGAAACTGAATATAATATGTATTTCTACTAAAAAAAAAAAAAAAAACTTACACCTGACCTTTCAGATCCACCTTCATTTGGATTTTCAAAACTGAATACTATCTCTTTGAACTCGGTTTTCTGTCCTTTTATGAAAAAAAATCAAATAGACACTTAAAATATAAATGGACGTAATAATAACTACAGAGTACAATTGCTTGACATCTTGAAGCTCCTGTTTATGTTTTATTATTATGCTCCTTTTATTTGGTCCCAGGTAGAGAAAGACTGGATACCAGGCATGTGAATAGCTGTGGTGGAGAGATGGGAAGCAGAGAACAGTGTTAAAGTCATGGTACAGCAGGCAGGAAAAGCATTGCAATGCTGTTCTCTCTAAACTTGAAATGCAGAGGCTGGCTATGTGGGAGATTGTAAAGGGAAATCTGCTTAATAGGAGAGCAACAATCTTTGCTATACTTATATTAACATATGTGTACCTCACAATATACATTTTTGAAAGTGCTGGCAGATACATTTTTTTTTATAATAAAAACTAGAGAATTCAGTTTTTTTTATCAGCTGAAGATTTTGAGTTGTGCTATAGATCAGCTAGAAGTAAAAAAGAGCCCTTCCTGAGTCAGCTAAATAGTGAAATGAGGTTTCCCAAAGTTGGTTTAGCACTAGTGGGTCACGTAATAACTCAGAAATAGTTGGTGCAGTTTTGGGAATAGAACAAATGTTTTGATTCCAGCCTCCTATTTGCCCAGGGTATCCGAAGGCCTGCTGAAGTTAACAATACATTGTTGTACTTATGGGTTCCCTTTCATCTCCGAAACCCAAGATCCTAGAGGAAAACTATCTCATATTTTGGCTTAAATAAAAGTAAATGGGATTTTCCATTTGACGTATAAAACTTTATTTTCCCACTGACCTCTCTCTGGAGGCATCATAGCTAGGCTAGGGCTGGGCTTATCCTGCCTCTACTATTTATGTGCTGTATGGCTTTCTGCTCATTGTGCTATATGGAAATACAGGATTTTTTGGGGGGAAAGGGAAAAACCACACTATTTATTAAGAGCCACTGTATCAAGAAATTTAACTCTTTTGTTACTACATTTTTTTCTTATTTATTTTGATGGAATGTGTTTTCACTGTTGGAACACATGCTTACTAATTGTGTTTAAATTTTTGGTTGGTAATACGAATTTTGAGAAATGTACCCTGGCAATACAGTCCGTCAATGAAGCGAGTGGCACTTTGGTGCCACCGATCTGTAGCGTGACAGTATGCCACAGAGAACTAGGTAGATAATGTATTGCTGGTGCCTTTGTGTTAGATTACATGGGGGAACCTCTGGTTTTCCAAATATGGCAGAGAAAAGCCAAAATAAACCCATCACACAGGAAACTAACTATCACACAGAAAAGTCATAATTATGCTTTGCAAGCCTTATGTGGCAGTAATAAAGGAATTTAAAAAAAAGCAAAAGTTTTCAAAAGTAATATCCAGGAAGCATCTCCTAATGGAATGCTCAACCTACACAGCAATAAGGCTCCAAGTCCTGTCTGCTGAGCTTCACACCTTTCGAAATGGACCCACCTTGACACCAAATGCCTTAGGACAAAAATAACACCTTATCCCTGAGGTCTAGAGGCATAAAAAAGTGGCTGGCATACCGTCTATGCCAATGGTAATGAAATTAAATATATACCAAAGACCTCCTTTAGCCATTATAGCTACCCAGGAAATAGGTATTAACTTCAGTATTTTGATGAAGAAATGAACACTTGGAGAGATTGGATAACTTATCTAAAACCAAAGAGTGGGTGGTGGAATAGATTTGAACTTACATGTCTTCAACTTCTAGTCCTTGCCCTTGTGTCAATGGAAAAGAAGCTACAACAGGTAACTCCTACCCAATCTTTGACGTACTTCTATGATGACTTCAATAAAATATATACTTGCATATTTGGGAGTAGAATGAAATCCAAGGAAGCTTCAGTCTGGAAATAACTCTAAATCTCTTGACAAAAGAACCGCTAAGGATGGCAACTGTCTTAATAACTCATGAGTTACTCTTTTCTTCCACTAGATGGCGCTAAAGCCTATTTCTGTGTCATGAGGCAACAAGGTAATGGGCTATCAATCCAGTTCTACTTCTGGTGTTTTGATCATAAACTATTTCGGTTTAAAATTTCTTTCCCATTGTTACTCATGTTTCCCTACTTATAACTGAGAATGGAGTCCTTACAAGCACCGAAGTGAAGGAGTCGTCCATCATGTTGGCATGGCAGTAAACATATAATAGCGTGAGTAATGATTCATTCAATGAGCAAAGAACTTTTTTTCTTTTAATTTATGGAAAGGACTTTATTTAATACATTAATTCATGGTCGAATGCATAGATAACAAGGGACTTAAAATCATTCCATCTTTAGTTCTCCTTGTGATTGATTCACTCTTGGGAGAGGCACAAAACTGCTCTCTGGCCTAGTTTTTCCATTTATAACATAGAAATAAAATGTGGGACACTTTACTTCCAAAAGCATCAGAAGATGAATGAGGTACTGTCTTTTAAAATACTCTGTGGTTGTTGGAGAAATAGAGTTATATCCTCTTTGCAAATAGCGCAAGAATGATGAGGCCCACAACTTGACTCTGACCCTTCAATGCTTACTTGAGTTTTTTAACCCTACTTGATTACAGATTGTCTCCAAGTGCTTCCACCGCTATTTTCGTCAGTAAGATAAAAGGGTATGCACGTGATGGAAACTACCATTGGGGTGGATTAATGGGTGCCCTTCAGTCTCACAATGGAGGAATTTATCCTGCCCTCCAGAAATCATTTCATCTTTATTTTTCTCCAAGCTCAAATGCTTTGTTCTGGGTAACATTTGGGGTAAGGATTCTGGATATTTTCTTTATTCACAGAAAGGAAGGAAGGTTTCCACTATACTTCGTTTTCAACTTTTTTTCCAGATATGTTTAGAAAGGCACACTGGAAGATACATTGAGAATGACAGATGGTGGATATTTCAGACCAAATCAGACCTTGTAGGTTTGAAATCATTATCTCATAGCTTTAAGAAAGAGGTTGGCAAACTTTAATTGTAAAAGATCCTCTAGTAAATATTTTAGGCTTTGTGGGCCACACAGTCTCTGTTGCAACCGTAGGGAGTCCCCGTGTTAAGAACAAGAGCCATTCCTAACTGTGTCTTTAAGTTGAATCTGTAGGTAAGTCCGAGCAGGTGCATACGGTTCTTATTCAGCCTTAACTGTAGTACAAGAAGGGCTGGAAGACTTCTCAGTGATTTAAAAGGTGCACATGCAGGAAGTGAAGGCAAACGTGATGCAGAATTTGTTGCTGAGCAGGGTTGGTTCAGTTGTTTCAAAGGGAGGGCAAATTTACATAGCATTAAAGGGCAGTCTGTAAGTCAGACCTTTGGACCCAGAGACTGCCTGTACTTAACTCTGCCATTGTAACAGGAAAGCAGCTACAGACAATACCTAAATGAATGAACAAAGATGTGTTCCAATAAAACTTTATTTGCCAAAACAGAAAGCGGGTCATATTTGGACACAGGTCATAGTTTACTGGTATCTCCTGTAAGAGAACCCAAAAATAACTTAAAGAGATATCCTCAGGGTTTCTTCTCAAGGGCAGATTTCCATTATTACTAAACAAATAAAAAAAAAAAAAAAGACAATTGTCTTTTCCATTTTTTTAAAGTTCCTATATGTGATTCTCTTTATAATATTATGGTTACTTTTAGGCCAGGGAAACCCTGGTGGTGTAGTTGTTAAGAGTTATAGCTGCTAACCAAAAGGTTGGCAGTTCAAATCCACCAGGTGCTTCCTGGAAACTCTGTGGGGCAGTTCTACTCTGTCCTATAGGGTCTCTATGAGCCGGAATCAACTTGACAGCAGTGGGTTTGGCTTTTTTTTTGGTTTTTAGGCCAGAGGTACAAGGGCTAATGTGTACTTCCATGGCTAAGGTACATAAATTCTAAATCTCTTTTGTATTTCCCACAATCAAAAGAAAATATATTCTTGATGCTTTATTTTTCCTGGATGCAATATTTAGACAAAAGATCATTCATGGCCAACAATCCTTCATGGTCTGTCTTTGTTATACATAGTAATTTGTTGCCAAGCCTTTTGTATCTTCATGCATGTCAATCCTGACATTCCTTTTTTTTTTCTTCCATTCTTCCCAGTGTTGCCAAGCATTTAGCTAAGTTTCTCCTTTTTCTATCCATGGGCTATAACCATTTGAAAATGTCTCCTCACTGGCCTCTGCAATTCTACTATGACTGTCAGATTTTCTACTTGATTCAGCTATAAGCACAACTACCATTTATAGGACTCAATATGTTCGAAGCACTAAACTAACTACTTTCTAAGTATAACCTCACTTAATTGGCATGACATTTCTATAAGACAGGTATTATTATGTCTATTTTGCAAATGAAGAGACCAAGGTGCAAAGTTGTTATGTAATGAGCCTGTTATTGAGCAATTGTCGAGTAAATGGCAGAACCTGGTTTAGAACCAAGTAGTCCCTAAATCTAGAACATGTGTTCTTATCCATTCCTTCCAGTTTGCACCTTGCAATGCATACACTTTAAAAATGTCCTTTTCCCTTTCATATTCACTTATGATACAATAAAATGTGATCCCTATATAATCTCTACCCCTCCAAAAATGCTGTAGGTGCTGGAGGTTGGATTTGTTATATATCATCTTGATGAAGAAGACCTGGGTAATTTAGGATTATTTTTTAATTTTAGGATCTAATTTCTTGTAAAAGACTGACCTTTTAGATTCATGAATGTACCATCTTAGTACGTAGTTCTCCACTGAGTTAAATATAAATGCGTCACTGTTTTAATGTGCTTTTGTCTATGTGTTTTATTATGACTATAAATTCCTAAGAAATAGGGATGGCTTAGCTTTCTTTTCCCTAGCAAAAGGAAACTTGATAGCATCTGGGAAAACAGAGGGTGAGCTTCCGTGTAGGCAGGCTTGTGTTAGCCTTTTATTTGTTTCACACGTTACTAAACTTTTGGGAACTTTAATATCTTTATCTAGTAGTTGGGTTAATAATCTTTACTAGCGGGGTGTTTGAGAAGATGAGAACTAACGTCAAGTCCATAGCCTAACGCCTGGCACATAATAGGGTTTCAGGAAATGTCAAAGCCGCTGATGGTGTTGATCAGGATGCTGAGTATAACCAGAAATGGTATCAATTAATCAACTGGAAATAGATGATTATGTTCCATGAGGTGTGAGTTCAAACCATATGTACATCTTTTTGACTGTTGTGTCCTTCGGAAAAGTAATAGTTGTCTCATTTGGAATAAAAATGACATTCTGGAAGTCCTTGATGCAACAGTGCGCTCTTTCAGAAGAGTTTGCTGTGAGAGGGAAGAAGTGAGACACATGGCTTAGATTTATCTCTGAAATACACAATTTAACTTTTAAATGGAGGGGAAAAGGCTTGGGGCAAAACACATTTTTGGTTTTTTTTTTTTTAAAGACTACACAAAATGAACTTCTATTCTTTCCCATAGGCACTTGGTATAGACTTGGGTTACTAGATCAGAGCAGGATTACATAAATTAACTGACTCCTGTTTCATTGTATTTATTATTGTAGCTATCATGTTGGGTCAGCCAGAAGTTGCTGATCTCATCGGTCCTCTGAGATGAGCACACAAACCCAGAATTTCTTGCTTAAACTGCCCCTTATATATCAGCCGCCAGTGGGATTAAGTGTGGTCACCCCTCCTGTCTCGGCTTTGTGGATTATCTGCAGAAAAATAGAAATTTGAGGCTGCTTCTTTTCTTGCATCCTGTGTCTATTGACTTTATCTGACATTAGTTAGTATGTGCTCATAGAATACTAGGAAAGATTGATACTTACCCAAAGGACACATGATTAAGAAAGCAAATCTTCTAGAAAAAAAAATCCTAGAATACATTGCAAAGACAAATATATATGATTTAGGGTTTATTAGATATTTGGGAACTATGTATATTAATATTCCTTAATCTCTGCCTCGGGTAGTGGTGACTGGGAAGTCAGGTTATAAACTAAAGTACTGCAAAGTAAGGAGTAGGAATGCTGGGAAGAAGAAAGTAAACCAGGTTACCCAGATCCTGGGATGGGGTTGTCAGATTTAGCAAATAAAAACATAGGATGCCCAATTAAATTTGAGTATCAGATAAACAACTAACAACTTTTTTTTTTTAACGTAAATACATTCCAAATATTGAATGGGACATATCTATACTAAATAAAACTCATTGTTATATCTGAAATTCAATTTAACTGGGCCTCCAGTATCTTATCTAGCAACTGTACCCTGGAAGTATGACCAAGTCAGACGTTAAGGCAGAGTCGTGCGTCCAAGGTAGGCAAATTGAGTGGCAAACAGAAACAGACACAGTGGATTGGGTTAAGAGGACCTTGAAAATAAGAGGAAATCTGTATAGGGCACAGCTTTTAGATCTTCTGGTTGTAATAAGAATTAGAAACTAGCTTTCTAGAATACGTCCTACTCAGATCTATCATTGCCTAACCCAGCAACTCACCACATGGAACATATCCTGACAGGTCCATAGAATAAAACAAACCATGAAGTGGTTCAGTGGGAAAAGCTCTGGACTGCAAAATGGTAGACTTGTGATGTACTCTTGTTTCTGCCACTTATTAGCAGCATGACTGGACAAATCAACTAAACTCTATGAATTCTATGATTCTCGCATCTAAAATGGAGAGATAATTGACTGGATCACTAGTTCTTAAAATTGTAATGGGCTAAAACCATTGCCTAAAATTCATCAATTAGACTCCCTCTCCTGCCTGGGTCCTCCATCTTTCCCTCTTTACATTTTTCTCATTGGTACCTTAACCTCTTTTAGCCTAGGAAGAGAAGAGTAGAACACTGCTGTTGAGTCTATTCTGACTCATAGCAACCCTGTAGGACAGAGTAGAACTGCTCTGTAGGGTTTCCAAGGACAGCTAGTGGATTCAAACTGCTGACCTTTTGGTTAGCAGCCATACCTCTTAACCACTGTGCCACCAGGGCTTCCTTTTAGCCTACAGAGATACCTAAATAAATAACTAAGGTTTAACCTTGTATCCTCTATTGTTCCCACTATTGACACACACCTTTCCTTCTGCTGAGAGCCAACCATCTTGAAAGAATAGTCTGCACTAACTGTTTCTCCTTGTTCTCCCCACATTCACGTCTTGGTCCACTGTGGTCTGGTTAAGATTACCAACAATCTCTTGGCTATTTAGTGGACATGACCTCTCTGTAGCATTTGGCACTGCTGGTGTACCTCTCCTCATCTATACACTCATTCGTTTGGCTCTTGAGACAGCATACCAGCCTTCGCAGACTCCTTATCTTCTGCATGTTATTTCTATATGGATGCTTATGAGGATTGTCTCCTAGCTCTCTTCTCAGTCTGCAGATTGTCCTTTTACTGGTTTGTGCATCGTTAGGGCTTCAACTAACATCCATAAGTCAATCACCTAGAATTGCATATCTCCATGCAGATCTTTCTTCTGAGCACCACACTGATATTTGCAAATACCCAGTGCCATATACAGGGTATGTTTAATTGCTATCCTAGAGCCACATCACACTTAATCTGGCCTAAATACTTGTTGGCCCTATAGCAGTAGACCATAAAGACTGCCTTTTTTCACCTGACAACCAAGGAGATGGTAAAGGAAACAAGATTTAACTCTTTTTTTTTTTTTTTTACTATTATTTGTTAGAAAAATATTTTCTGAATACAGACAGACATTAGTCTTTTGTAATTATAATTATTTGTTTTTGAAAATTAAATATCCTGGCTTTGGCCAAAGTTGGGCAATACCCTTTATTCCGACTGTATTGCTTCATAAGAGGTATTTCCACAGTCTCAACTTGTTTACTGATCGCCCAGAGACATATCCTTTGATGATATTCTACATGCATTTTTGGTGGTGCTTGTTACACACTGAGTGGTTGCCATGCTTACTATGTTATCAATGCTTGCCACGGTTTGGGCATGAGGCAGAGTTCCCCGAGAGGCACATGGTGATATTTTATTCCTCCCAAGTGCATCTTTTGCCATCTGAACAAGGGACACATCAGAAACCTCTGCTAAGGCTACAAACGCTAGAGTGCTTATGCACATTGTGGGGGGCATTGCAATTTACCAAGTTTTATGCGTCTCAAAAATCGTTCTGTATTTTTGTAAATAATGTGACATTTCCCAGTGTTTTACATTGTACTTTTAGGGCTGTATCTCCTTCTTGGAGCCCTGGTGGTGCCATGGTTCAGCTGTTGGCTGCTAACAAAAGGTCAGAAGTTTGAATCCACCTACTGCTCCTTGGAAAGCCTGTGGGGGTAGTTCTGCTCTGTCCTATAGGGTTGCTATGAGTTGGAATCAACTCAGTGGCAGCAAGTTTATGGGTTTTGGTCCCCTTCTTAAAAATATTAGGTCTAAGGAGAATTAAAATAATTTTCTAATGTGAAAAACTGTACAGTAACATACTTAAGAGGCTCTGAGAAATTGTTCAAGACACCAAAAATAAATGAAATACCTTACAGGGACATTTTTTATTTCATAAAATTTCAAGACACAAAGTTACATTTAAAACAAATTATTCATTTTAATTTTCATAGTTTTTTTTTTTTTTTTGCTTTGTTTGAGAAAAGAAAGAGGTTCTTTGAAAATGGGGTAAAGGCCATTGCATGGGATGTTCTGTCTGCCATGAAACTATTCCCTACATCTTTAAGTCAGAAGCAAGGTTTTCCTATCTTGAAATAAAGAGTATAAAGCCAATCAAGCATTCTTTCTTAGAATCAACTATTTAAACTCAGAAACAAGTCTCGGGGATTTGTTTTGTCTCAAGAAAATCTGTGGCCTTGAGTGAGTAGAGGCAGAAGCAGTTTTTATTATATTCTTTAGACTATTGTATACCTGGAGGAAAAAGTACCTAACCTTTGATAAAGGCTACCTTTCTAGCTTTTCGATTTGACCCTATGTCATTTCTCTGTATACAGTTACCTGGACATAGAATAAATTTGAGGAAAAGTCAGGTAAAGAACAGAGCAGACTAAAAAGAATTAGGTCAGGCTTTGCAAATTCCTTTAAAATCTTGCTCTTGTTCCATTTTCTGTTTTTTTTTTGCCATTCCAATAGAATTTAAGATGCTGGAATTTAGGAAAAAAACTATTCTGGGAGTGGGAGGAGATTACTTTGATTTTTGGTGAAAACATGTACACTCAAAGACGTGTACGTGAATGTTCGTAGCAACATTGTTCATGAGAGCCAAAAACACTAGAAATAATTCAAATGACTACCAACTAGTGAATGGATATACATACAATGGAATATGAAACCAAACACATTGCCTTTCAGTCGATTCTGACTCATAGCGACCCTATAGGACAGAGTAGAACTGCCCCATAGAGTTTCCAAGGCTGTAAATTTTTATGGAAACAGACTGCCATATCTTCCTCCTGCAGAGCAGCTGATGGGTTTGAACCACTGACCTTTTGGTTAGCAGCCCAGTGCTTAGCCACATGCCACCAGGGCTCCTTTAATGGAATACTAGTCAACAACAGGAGTGAAATACTGGATACATGCTGCAACATAATTGGACCTCAAAAACAATTTTCTTAGTGAAAGAAGCCCAAAGAAAAAGACTAAGTATTGTGTAATGTCATTTATTAAAAATATTCAGAAAAGGCAAACCCAGAAAAAAGATCAATGTTTGTCAGGGGCTGGAGTGGGAATGGAGGTAAACCGCAACTGGGGGACACAAAAGGACTTTTGAGGGTGATGGAAATATTCTAAAACTAGATTGCGGTGATAGATGCAGAACTCCATAAATTGGCTAAAATTCATTGAATTGTACACTTACAGTGGGTGAATTTTATGCTATGTGAATTAGACCTCTAGAAAGCTGTTTTACAGGAGCATTGAAGCTCTTATAAGGCTTCCTGTTCTTTCTTAATGAAAAACTGATGAAAGCCCATATCCTAGAAATCGCCTTTGTTCTGGCCCAGCTTAGATTTCTCTTCTTTTAGATTATGCTGATCTTAACACCAGAATCTTTTCACAAATCCCTTGGAGTCCATTCAAAAGCATCGCTGGCGAACGGGACATCTATTTTCCTTGGAAAGATGGCTTAGGGGGAGATGAGGCTACTCAGACCACAGAATTATCTGTGACTTTCAGGCACAAACTGCTTAGCAGAATGACAGGACTTGTAAACACACTAATTGGGAGACACTCGGCAAGGACCCCTGTCTTTTCTGGCGCTGTCAGGCTAAAGTGAAGTGTGGCCTTGGCAAGTCAGTCACATCGCTGTGCTTCATTCCCGTGATGAGCCACATGGGCTCAGTTCCTGACATACCGAGATTCTTGAAGAATGTCCATCAGCACTTTGTTCTCAACGAGCTGCAGATTGAGCATGTTCTTGTTTGAGGAACACTCTGCTCATCCCTAAACCAGAATCGGAGAAAATGCAGAGCACTGTGGAAAAGCAGATAATAAACAGCAATGGAGCAAGAACGGGGCCATGTTAGTCCTATTAGTCACAGTAAATGCATCTGATATTTTCTCCTTAAACTATAACTCTCACCATTACCCCTTGTGCAAAGAGCAAATGATGTTTATAAACATGTCTGGATAGCCGATCTTTCACAGAGTTTTCCACATACTAACTCAGTTAATAGAATCCAATGCCTAAGTGTAGTTCACAAAGAGAACATAAAATCAGAATGCAGATCTTGCCACTGGTTCTGCCATGACCTAAAAGTTGGAAAATAGTGTCAGACTTTCTATAACTGAGAAAGCCGTAATGATTGGGTCATCATGGATAGTATGTAGGGAGGCACTGAGTGATTCTTTGATTTGAAAACTAAAACAAACACTATTGTCATGGTCCCATCAAAATACTGCTGTAGGGGACACAAGTGTGACCTTTGTATAAAGCCAAACATGTGATATGATTCTTGTGTACAGCTTTTAGGGGCTGTGATTAGATTGTGGCGCATCTAAATCTGTAAAAGGTCAAGCCATTCTATAATGGAAACCTTTAGACAAGCAGAAGTATAACATTAGGAGTTTTAAGGTAAGGAAAGTAAGTAAAAAAAATCAAGGCTCCAACCTTAAGGAAACGGAATTTGGCTTGGAGATAACATATATTCATCTTTATTAAGTCCCCGGGTGGTGGAAATAGTTAATGTGCTCACCTGCTAATTGATAGGTTGGAGATTTGAGTCCACCCAGAGGCACCTCAGAAGAAAGGACTGGCAATTTACTTACAAAAAGTCAACCATTGAAAACCTTGTGAAGCACAGTTCCACTTGGACACACATGGGCTTGCAACAAGTTGGAATCAACTCGACAGCGGATGGTACTGGTTATTTTAGCTAAGTCAATATCGGATGGATACCAAGATAAGCAAAATAGTCTATACATCCTGAGAGACTTCAATATTGATTAGAGGAATTAAGGAATAATTTTAAGTACTAGGATTAAAAATATATCTTAAAGTGGATGAAATGGCCAGCTAGTGAAGAAGATGGGGGAGGCATTGTAGAATGTGCTGAATATAACCACAAAAAACAAACCCGTTGCCATCAAGTCGATTCCAACTCATAGCGACCCTATAAGACAGAGTAGAACTGCCCCACAGGGTTTCCAAGGAGCTCCTGGTGGATTTGAACTGCTGACTTTGGTTAGCAGCTCTAGCTCTTAACCACTATGCCACCAGGGTTTCTGTGCTGGATATAGAAACCCATTGCTCTCAAGTCAATTCCGACTCACAGCCACTCTATAGAGGTGGAAAAATACACAGAAAGTTCTGTGGACAGTGAAGGGAGTAATCTGGCTGGAGCAGAAAATGTAGATTGGCGAGCTATGGAGATAACAGATTTAGCTTTTATTTCATAGGTAGTGATGAACCATTAAAGGTTTTGAACAGGAATGTGATGCTATGCAGATAATATTGTCAAATTAACTTGCCAACTGTATACAGAATGGACTGCAAGGAAAAAAACCCTGAATGCTACGGTATCAATTAGAAAATGATGGAAGAAAAGACATGAAATAAAGAACAGTTAGGATATGGAGTGGAGACCAAAAAGTATGCTCTTGTCCTTCACCCCAATATTCAAGTTAACTCCACAACTACATGACTATATGACTAGGAGAGTGTTTGCAGCATTGACAAAAAATAATATTAATCAAGAAAGAGAGTAGGAAAAAATGGAGAATGGTGTGTTTTAAACAAGGAATGTTGAATGCAATGAGGTGTCTTGATGAACAGGTATTTAAGGAGAACATAGAGGTTGGCAGCTTTGTGCTTTGTTGTATCCCTGGTAAACAATAAGTGCCCAATATACACTAATTGAATGATTTAAAAGAAATGCATAATAATGGAGATTTGGTTAAAGTTTAAAAAACAGACTTGGAACTCCTCTGCACACATATTGTAATTCAAATTGTGATAAATGCCAAGTCTTCTGAGTAGAAATGTCACAAGTAAAGAAGAAAATTACTGGGAGTCAACTCTTGGGAAAGTCCCCAGTGAGGAGTAAGGCCAGAGCCCACTAAAAAACATGAAGATAAGTCAGAAAGATAGTAACTTTGATATATAAAGTTTCTACAATTTTAAAATGGTAGTTGGAAAGAAAAGGTTCAGTGGTAGTTTTAGAAGAAAAATGTTTCTTTAATACTGTATGATAATCTTATTTTTTTACTTTGATTATGTGGGAATTGAATATGCTTGGTTGCTACAAACTCTCCCATATTAGGTTGTGTTAAAATTGAAGGACACAATAGTACATTTAAATATGGAATTGAACTTTTTCATATTGGCCAAAAGTGAAGAAAATGTGTGCCACGTGTGTAGGTTAATGAAAATCGAATAGTGAGACACAATCCTGTTCACTTGCTCTGGAGTAAACAGGGTGATATTTTACTCCACTATGATTACTTAAAAATTAATTTTGGAAGCCAAATTAGGCACAATTTTTTAAATCTCTTTTTGGCGCTACTCATGCAGAGCCTGATGCTAGAAAATAACTTTGTGTGAATTTTCAAAAGGGATTTTTAGCCAGAGCATCAAGAGAATACCATCCACATGTTTCTTGTTGTAGGGGTAGGTCAGACTTGATTTTCTCCCCCTTTAAAGCATTTTCAAGAACTTTGTCCTTGAAATCTTCACCAAGTTGAGACACTAATTAGATATTTTTTAGCATTAATATGCTGTATCCATATCTGGGTTTTGGCGATAGATGCTTGAAATTTATGATAATGAGAAATGAGGTTGGAAATTTTCTCTTGAAATTTCAGATACAGTATATTCAGTGCTTAAAGTAGATTGCCCAAACAGCCAAGATCCACTGACAGTTATAATTTTTTTCAAGTTTGACACAGTTGGTCTTTTCTCTAGTGTTCCAAAAATAGGCCACTTGGTCTTTCAGCTCATAAATTTAGCCAAGCACATTTCCTTTTGAGAATCAAAGAACCTCAATACGGAACACAAGGATTTTTTGATTCACATACCTATCTTCACAAAGCAAAGAAAAAATCTGGTATTTCATGCACTGTTTTTCTCATAATTGGCTCTCTTGACACTGAGGTTGAGGTCTCGTCTTTAGAGAACTTGGGAGCATGGCATACAGCATCTTTTAAATCTGATGATTTTTCTTTCTCTCCATTTTTTTCCCCGGAAATCCAGATCATCACCCTAATATATCTAGAACAGCAACAGCGTATGATACAATCCTCCTTACCCTCAGTTCTGCTCCTTTGTTTAGAAGAACCTTGTCAGAACCATAAAGATAAATCATCTTTGTGGTAGTCCCTAAGGCTTGAGCAAACAGCACATCTGTTTCAAAGAACATTTAGCCAAATATTCAACATAAACTAATAGCTGAATAGACTCACCCATTGGTAGAACCATCACAAGTCAGACCAAAGAAAATAAAAGGTTATAATTTGATCTTTTGCTAAACCTGAATTATGATATCCTCTGTTGAGCAGCCAGTTTGAAGCTGGACTACAGAAATTACACAAAGAAATGCCTTAGTGTTTATTAAAATTTTGGAAACATTCAGAATGCAAGGTTTAATGATAGTCACCAAAGAAGTAAGATTTTTAGTTTGTAAAGTGTTATTTCACATAAAATTTTCATAGCTAGCCTTTGAGGATTCTGGATAATAGGCTTTAGTAATGCCAACTTCTTGTGTGGGGTACAGAATGAAATTATCTTTTTAAAAGAAGGTTTGTGTGATTTTTTAAAAAATTAAAACATCATTCAAAAAGGTCAGTTGGCTGCCCTGACAGAGAACACAGCAGAAAATCCCTGATGGAGCAGGAGAACAGTGGGATGCAGACTTCAAATTCTTGTAAAAAGACCAAGCTTAATGGTCTGACTGAGACTGGAGGGACCCTGGAGATCATGGTCACCGGACCCTCTGTTGGCCCAAGACTGGAACCATTCCCGAAGCCAATTCTTCAGACAGAGATTGGACTGGACTATAAGATAGTAAATGACACTGGTGAGGAGTGAGCTTCTTGGCTCAAGTAGACACATGAGACTATGTGGGTAGCTCCTGTCTGGAGGTGAGATGAGAAGGCAGAGGGGGACAGGAGCTGGCTGAATGGACACAGGGAATACAAGATGGAGAGGAGGACTGCTGTCTCATTAGGGGAAGAGCAGCTAGGAGTACATAGCAAGGTGTGTATAAGTTTTTGTATGAGAGACTGACTTGATTTGTAAACTTTTACTTAAAGCAAAATAAATATAAATAAATAAAAGGAGATCCGGTGGTATCATTATTCTGTATTTTTAGATTTAGACTTCACTGAAAAATCTAGATCTCCCCTTTTTACAATGTTTGTGGCCTTTTATTTGTTACCATCTTCATCACATTTTATAGTTTTGATTTCTCCAATATTGGTAGTTACCCTACTCGTCCCCCATAATAAAAGATACCCAATACTCCACTCCCCAAATAACTTATAAAACAGGAGGTACTGATTGGAGGCTGAAGTTTCTTTTATAGAGCCCTACGATCTAAGCTGTTTCTAGGAAGGGACTTTCTTATTCATTGATCAGTCCTCTCACATAAAGAGTCGATGCTCTAGTAAGTATCTGTTGAGTAAATTTCTTAAATAAATACTTATTTAATGTCATTAGTGACATAATCAGTGAACAATGGGTGGCAGGCCTGGCTCTTCCAGATATGTGCGATCTCCAATAAGCTATATTTTGGATCATTTTCCATACTCAGCTACCATTTATATCCATTTAAAGGTGTCTCAGCCAGGCCCAAATGATCTTATTTTTCTAAATCTTTGTTTAGCTTGCATAGTCAGAATGACCTATAGCTCATGGTGAAGGGAATGGAAGATGCATTATAAAAAGCTTTTGTGAGGCCCCTAGCCCCCTTTCTGTACATTCTAGTAAATTCGAATGGTATATATTTTTTAAAAAGAGAAAATATTTATTATTATGGTAAGCAATAGGTTTATCAACATAAAATGAATCATATACATAAATGACATCAGACATTGACAAGAGGTACATATCATATGCTGGGATAAATGTAGAGCTTATTATGCATGTATTCTCATGCTGTTTTTTGTGTTGCATACCCCTAAAACCTGGAAGTATTTGTTTTGACATTAACTTTATGTATTTTATACTATAAAAGATATTTGTAGTTTTAAATATTTTCCAAGTGTGCAGTACCATTTTTAAATATGTATTCCTTGAAGAGGCCTTCCCTGCCTTATCTACCAGATTCATATCTGATCTTCTAAAGGGGCATCTTGCTTTCTCCCCACTATGCTCCAGAGTGTTGTTACATGGAAGCACAGAGCAAATAGAGTTTGGACTCAGTGGTTACCAGCATGCCAAATTCAGTTGAGGTCAAGCAGAATGATGAGTATAAGAAAAGCCTTTGGGATTTGGCAAGAAGGTGATTATTATATGTACATGGAGTGGACAGTTTTTATAGCTAAATGAGGATGGAAACCAGACTGGAAAGCAGTGATATGTTTTAAACCAATCAGATGGACAAAAATGTAAAAGTCTGACAGTAGCAAGGTTTTAAGGCTGTGGGTAAACCTCATACACCAATAGTGGGAGAGCACTTTGGAACCACTACTTTGGAGAACAATTGGCAATCCCTATAGTATATAGTAAGGTTGAAAATACACATGGCCGATGGCCTAGCAATTCCACTTCTGGCTATGTACCTTAGAGAAACCTTTACCTATGTCCACAAACAGACGTATATTAAAATGTTCTTTTTGATGTTATTTTTGTTAGACTATTTTTGTGAGTGAAACATTGAAAGCAAAGTCTATGTCCTCCAGGAAGGAAATGATAGTTGTGTTTGGTTCATATGATAAATAGTACTCAGCAGATAAAATGAATGAATTAAAGCTATATGCACCAACGTGGATAAATCTGAAATATATAAATACTATAGAAAATAGATTAAAAAGTCAAGTTTCAGAATGAAATATGAGTATGATATTATGTGCTTTTAAAAGCACCTACAAGAATACTCTGCATTTTAAAGACACATATACATAGAGTAAAACTACATAGACCCATACCTATGTGGTAAGGGTACAAAACACTGAATGGGAAAGACTCAGGTTAGTGGTCGCTTGATGAGGAAAAGGGTTGGCAGAGATGTTAGACAGGGATGGGACTGAGGAGAGCTATAAGAACGACAGCTGTACTTGCAATTTTTTTTGTCTTGTTATAAAAAATGTCTGAATAAAATATTAACATTTGTTAGAGTGATAGGTAAGTGATTTGTTTTATTTTACTGCATTTTTATAAAGGATATATTTTAGTGAAATGTGAAAATAAAGGTAAGTTTTTGTTTTTTTTTTCCAACTTGAGAGGCTTATTTATATGTGAAGTTAGGAGGTAAGATGCCATGAAAGGGGAATAATTTTAAGACTCTTGAGGTATTGGGTTAAAGCATGGGCCTGTTGAAAATGAAGCATCATGGGACATATGGCACAGGTGGAGAGGAGTAGACTTTGAGCTTAATGTCTCATTGTATTCTATGTGCATTCATCTGTCACCATCTATCTCCTCCTATAACTGCCTCATATTCATCTTAAGGTCTCTGGTGCTCAGCACAGGACCTGGTAGTCAATCAGTGTTTGTAGGAAGAAGGAAGATTGAGAAAGTAGAAGGGAAAGAAAGACTGGGAAACACAAAAGGAGGGATGAAAAGAAATGAGAGTGAACAAGAATGAGAGGAATAAAGCAGAAATAAAAATTAAAAGGTAAAAGACGACGCACTTGCACTCTGTCGCCAAGGTGTATGGTCCTACTGAGAGTGGGTGGGCTTTAAAGAGCCGGGGTTTGTCTTCTTTTTGAAACACTTGAATCGTGTCCTATTGATACTAAAGCCTAATTAGATGCCTAAAACTTACATCAATAATGCTGTAAGTGAAAATTGACAATTTTGGGAAAAGTAATTGCCAGATCAAACAGTTGGTAAGAGATAGCTTGTAATGGTGTAGTAAGGGAAAGCAGACATAAAGAGAATTTTATGAAGCTTCAGATAAATCACATAGTTGGCAAATACATGTTGATTAATTAATTGATAGGGTTGAACTGGGTTAGACAGCTCTATGGTAATCGCCTTGATTTGTGTTAACATGAAGAATATGCAATCATATCCCTTGTACAACTTACACGCATGCAAATAGTGCTGTTCCAATCATGGTTAGTATTACCATGAACTGTAAAGCATACTGTGTGGATAATAGCAATAGCTACATTAAAACTCCCACTAGAGCAATTCCCAGGAACGGCAATTACAGTCAACCTCAACTCTTTGGATTTATTCATTTAATACCATCACCGATATCAGAGGACCAAGGGCAGGGTAGGTATTTCATACAGGTCAAATGTAATTGTGTTATTGCACACAGTAAAATCACCAAATAATTCTGAAATAGTTTCTGTCTGCTAGAAAACAAATCTCAGGGTTTCATGACAGTACATAATATTTCAGCATCAAAAAATCGCAGTTGATGGGTAGTCAAATTATTTGAGACTTTCAGATTCGTCTGCATTGTATTATTATTTTTTTTGGTGGGCAAGAAGTTCTGATGTACCAAATACAGAGAATTACAGCATATTAGAAAAGGTAAATTTCGCTTGAAATTCAGTAATGTCGATCTGGTACCCGTTGCACACAACTTGAACCAACTTTAATTATGTTTAAATCAAGTCATAAATCTAAAAATATCATTATATAATAAGAGTCTGAAAACACATTAGATAGTCTAAATCAAGGCAGGGCAACTATGGCATTGCTGGCAATTCTACCTGCCACTTGTTTTTTATGGCTAGTGGGCTAAGAATGGTTTCTACATTTTTGAGTGTTTGAAAGAAATATAAATAAGAATAATATTTTGTGATGCAAGAAAATTATAAGAAATTCAAGTTTTTTGTGTCCATAAATGAAGTTTTATTGAGATACAGCCATGCTCTTTCGTTTATGTGTTGCCTGTGGCTGCTTTCACGCTGCAAGCATAGAGTTGCGTAGTTGCAACAAAGACCATACGGCCAACAAAGCCTACAATATTTACTATGTGGCCCTTTACAGAAAAAGTTTGCCAACCCCTGGTCTAAATATGTAATTTTGTAATTATATAGTAGTACTTTTCCTCCCTGAGATTGGCATAAACAACTCTTCGGGTCACTTTATAGTCTTGGGGTTTGGCTGGTCATCAAACATATTAATAGTCCTCCCAAGGCCACAAGACAGAGAATAGACAATTACACAATAGTCATTTAAGTAGGAAATAATGGCAACAACATGTAGAACTTCTGAGGGCAGCAAGAGGAGATACTGTAAGCATACTTAGATTAGAGGTCTTTTGGCTCTTGTGGGAAAAAAGATCTTATTTAACTAACTCGTTGGGAATGCTTTGCAAATAATATTGCCAGTCATAGACAAAGAAAACAGAGTTGGTAGTCCTTAAACCCAGAACAGAAGTTACTAAATTAATTTCTGCTTTCTTCTTATTTATTATTTGGACGCCAGCTTGTATAGCTGAATTTTGCCCTTGTTATTAAGCCTTTTTTTTTTTTTTATTATTATTGGTTAATAATTCAATTATATAAAATAATTCTTACATGAAAGTAGCCATAGAAGTCTGTGTTCAGAGGTTGTTCATTATTTCTGTGTGTGTGCTAGTTGTTTAATTGTCTAGCCACTTTGGCTCTCCTACTAATGCTTGTTACTGTAAATGCTACCCCAAGTTGGTCTTTGTGTTTTTGTTCCAATGCACTGATGTTGGTCTGTGCCACCAGGCATTGAACATGGGATGAAATGTTCCCACATACTATAAAGGAGCCACAGAGCCATTAAGGGGATAGGGAAGAAAAAAAATAAATCTCCTTGGGATTTGACCATCTTACAATAATTTCTCTGCCTTGCAGAGTGAAAGTCCAGAAATGATGTTTTCCTAATAAAACTTAGTTTCAATTACTGGATTTTATTGGAAATGTCTAACTTTGCTATTGGCCTACCCAGCTCTTTCAAACAGTTGTGATTTTGTGTTTTCAGAACTGGTGGGTTCAGAAATACCTACCTGAGTAAAGACATTTTTTCTTTTTTTTAATGTCACGGCTATGGAGCTTTTGCTTCCTCGGATGGCGCTAAAGACTGTTTAAGCAGTCAGGGATCTAGTCAAGCTATAAGACCGAAAAAGCAGAATGGAAATGGCATATTCTCTATTGCTTCTGGAGGACTTCAAGAGAAATCTGATACCACCCAACATCAGCCTGATTTTCGATATAGAATTTTATTTCCCCTAAAAAGGATTTTTCCTTTAGTTTCCTTCTCTTCTCCCTTCCTTTCCTTTCCTTCCCCTCCCCTACTGTCCCTCCTTTCTCCTTCTTTCTTCTTCCCTTTTTTCTTTCCTTCTCTTTTTTTTCTTTCTCCTTTTTCCTCAAGTGTGCAAAAAGCCCTTTTTGTCCCTTTTCTTATATTTTCCTACATAGTATGGATAATGATTTCAGTTTAATTTTACGAAGTATTGTGTGCTTAATAATCAAATTCCCTATCACCACCCCCTGCAAACAGAGGGATAGTCAGAGAGGCAAATATAAGCACCTTCTAGCTCTGACCGTGTAAAATACTTGGAAACCCTGGTGGCTGTAGTGGTTAAGAGCTACAGCTGCTAACCAAAAGGTCGGCAGTTCGAATCTACCAGGTGCTGCTTGGAAACCCTATGGGGCAGTTCTACTCAGTCCTCTAGGGTTGCTATGGAGTTGGAATTGACTCAGTGGCAGTGGGTATGTAAAATACTTAAGTTCAGGAAAACTTCATGAATGTTATCTTCTTCCATTTTTAGGCCTTTCTTCCCTTCTCTCCTTTGATCTTTCTCTGTTCTACTTAATCTTTGGTCTCTTCTCTCACTCTATTCATTTCTCTTTTCCCTCCTGATCTCTTTTTTTCCTTTTCTTAACCCAATGTAATAATGTATTTGTTGTCTATTGCTGAGAACTCACCACAACCTTAACAGCTTAAAACAATATCTGTTTAATATGTAACAGTTCTGAGATACTAAAATCCTGTTTGGCTTGATTGAGTTCTCTGGTTATGGTTTCAAAAGGCTGGGAGCTTACCTGGAAGTGCTGGGGAAGAATCTGCTTCCAAGCTCATTCAGGTTGTTGGCAGAACTTAGTGCTTTGTAGTTGTCGGACTGTGGTCCCTGTTTTCTTGCTGACTGTTGGCCAGGAACCACTCTAAATTCCTAAAGGTCACTCTTAGGTTCTTGCCCTCATAATTCTCACCATTTGAGCAATTGGGAACCTCCCTTATGTTGAATCTCTCTTTGAATCATGCTTCGATTTCCTCTTCTGCCACCAGCTAGAGAAAACTCACTGTTTTTAAAGGGCTCCTGTGATTTGAATAGACCACTCTGGATAATCTCGCTATGAAAAAATCAACTGATGGGTAACCTTAATTAAAAAAAAAAAAAAAAAAATTAATTAAAAAAAAAAAAACCTTAATTACATCTGCAAAATTTCTTTGCCATGCAGTGTAACATAATCTTTGGAGTAACACTGGGGGCTGGAGGTCATGAGGCCATTTTGCAATTCTCCCTACTACAACAAGAGCACCCTTCTCCTTCCTTCTGGGACAGAGTAAGACATTAGTGATCATGAAAGTTAACCCTTGAGTTTTATTTATGAGTGAAACTCGCATCTTCAATAAAATTAGCTGAATCAGACAGTATTACAGAGTATTGTGACTCCCACTAAAGTGCTTTCTCGGCTACACCATGGCAATTCTCTTAGAAAGTTGTACAATGCAGAGTTCCACTTTTTTTTTTGCAACGTACAACCCCAACACTTAGCAAGGTATACAGTAATTAAGAGCAGAAAGGGAAGGTATATTAGAAGAGCTTTTTATTTGTTCCCTTATTGAAAGCCACCAAGTTGATCTGATTTTAAAACTGCAGCCCATCAATCATATACAACAGCTACATTTTGCATAGGTACCATCTGAGATCTAACAGATGATTGTTAAGTGGTCTGGTAAAAACATTTCAGAAATCAGAGATGTTAGACTTTGGTAAAAATATATCCTATCCTTTTGCATATTGAACTCTCATTAAGTAGTACGGTTTTAAACGATATAAATGGAAAAATCTGTGAGCAACTTGAAGTAAACAACCAGGATTCATCCTTGTATCCAAGCCTTAGCACAGTGTCTAGTTTATAGTAGGTACTCAATAAATTGTTATGCAATAAAAGAAGGTGAAGGAGGAAAGTTGATTAACATACAGTATGATAGTTTATCAGTCCATAGAAGATTAAAGAAACAAATAAAAAACTAAACAAAATCAAAATGCTTTTAATTCAAAAGCAAATGTCTTAAATATATGAGCCTTTCTCAGGAAAATTCTAAGTTCATCAATTCAGTCATTCAATAAATATTCCTTGTACATCTGTGATCTGCCAGGCACTATTCTAGGAAGTAGGGGCAGAGTAATGATTAAGAGAGACCCAGAACCCACCCTCATGGAGCTTACGCTTGAATGGGGAGAACATCTGAAACAAATAAACACTCACAGATTTAATTACAAATTCTCTTAAATGTTGTAAAGGAAACAAGGTCCTCCATTTTTGTTCACTGTATTATTTTTTGGGTATTAGTTTTCTGTTGCAGTTGTAACAGATAGCCACAGATTTATTTTCTTGCAGTTCTGGAGGTCAAAACTGCAAAATCAGTTTCATTGGGCTAAGGTCTAGGTGTCCAGTGGGCTGGCTCCTTTTGCAGGGTCCAGATGAGCATTGATTTCCCTACATTTTTTCACATTTAGTGATTGTCTATATTCCTTGGCTTGTGACCACTTCCTCCATCTTCAAAGTGCATCTCTCTGATCTCTGCTTACATCATCACACTGTCTTTTCCTCTTCTGTAGTCAAATCTATGTCTGCCTCCCACTTATAAGGGTAGTTATGATTGCATTTAGGGTGTACCTAGATCATTCAGAATAATTTCCCCATTTTGAGATCTTTGACTTAATCACATCTGCAAAGTTCTGTTTGCCACATTTAGGTAGCATACAGGTCCTGTGGATTAGAATCTGGATATCTTTGGGGACCATTATCAGCATACCATGCTCCCCTATAAATTATTTCCACAAAAGGCTATGGAGTAATCCTTTCAAGATGCAAAACAGAGCATATCACCTTCCACTCAGAAGCTTCTGATGGCTTCTTATTTCACTCAGAATAAAAGCCAGGAACCTACTGTGATGTCCAAGGCCCTACCACATCTGTGCCCACCCTTACTTCTCCAGTCTCATCTCTTACTACTGTCCCAGACTCAGTCCACTTCAACCACTCTAGCTCCTTGACTTCCTCAAACATTCCAGATACTCTCCTGCCTAGGGCCTTCGTACTTGATGTTCCCTCTGCCTGGAACACTCTTTCCTTGGATGGTCACATGGTTGTCTCTTACCTCCATGCTCTCTGTTCTCATATGTCACCTTCTCAAGGAAACTGTCCCTAACCACTCTATCTAAATTAAAATTAAGTATCCAAATGTTTACTCATTTACCCGTTTATTTTGCTTATTTTCTGCTTCTCTGACTAAAATGGCATCTTCATGAAGGCACTCAGTTATTGTCTGTTTTCTTCATTTTGTATTCCCATTGCTTAAAACAGTTCCTGTCATATTCTAAGTACCCAAAATAAATCTGTTAAGTGAATAAAAAAATTGCACAGGGTGTTGGGATAAGGAATGGTGGCTAAGGTCTGTCCAGGTCCATAAAGGTAGGCCTTTTGTCTTGGAAGGGAAAATAAAGCTGAAACCTAAAAAACAAGGCACCATTCCTAAAAACAGTTAAAGGGAGGGGAGACTAGCAGGGTGGGGATATGCACCAGGAATAATGTGCTCTGAATTACAAAAATAATTTGCAGATCCAGAAAGTTAAAGGAGAAGAGTGTGGTTGGAACATATGGGTGAGGGGGAGAAAGGCTGAAGATCAGGCTGAAGAAGCAGCAAAAGCCAGATGATATGGACTGCCTTTGTTAGTCAAGCGAAGAAGTTTGAATTTTTTTTATACCATGGTATTATACTGAAAGTCTTTCAGTAGGGTAGGAGTGTGATCTGATGTGTTGTTGTATGCTGTAGGGCCAATTTCGACTCATAGCAATACTACAGGACAAGTAGAACTGCCCCATAGGGTTTCCAAGGAGCAGCTGGTGGATTTGAATTGCTGTCCTTTTGGTTAGCAACCTGAACTCTTAACTCTTTGCCACCACGGATCCAATGTAGTATTTATCAAAACAAAACTAGCCAGTGTGAAAAGAATTGGGTGTAGACAGTAATGGAAGCAGAGAATGTATTACTATCATCTGGGTAAGAAATGACAATAGCTTGGATTAACGTTATCCTCCCCTAGAGGGACTTTGGCTTTATTTACCTGGTGCAATTGTATAGCTGGTTTGTATCAAGAAGAACTATCTGTTTGTGCACATTCCTCTTGTCTAGTCACCACTTCTTGGGTACAGCGTGAGTATTAAAACAAAAACAAAAACAGTTGCCATGCAATCTATTCCAACTCATGGAGACCCCATGTGTGTCAGAGAAGAACTGTGCTCCTTAAGGTTTTCAGTGACTGTCATCTTTTGTATGTAGATCACCAGGCCTTTCTTCTGAGGCATGTCTTATGGACTCAACCACCAACTGCTCAGTTAGCCACTGAGCCTGTTAACCGGATGCACAACCAGGGACTATCTGAAACATAATGACAAATGCAGAGTTCTATAGCATTTATTTTACTGGAAACATTGTTCCCAGTATATTTGACAACCTTAGTGGGATGCGAGGGTGAGGATTTTTTTTTGAATGGGTACTCTTCAGTTGTTTCATTTATGAGTTTTGTCTGGGCTGGATGTCTTTCTGGAATAGTAATCATATGACTACAGAAGAACCAATCAGACACCCATCTTCCCATCTGTGAAGTGGGGATGCTCATTATTTTCAAGGGCTACTGTTTCTTCTGAGTTAGAGATGGAGAAGAGAATGAACGAGTCAGCAGGGATAGCACTGGAGATGAAAGGCGCCATGTATAACTACAGGTATTCTAAGGACTATTCAAGATCTTTTCAACTGAGGATCTCAAAGGACTTTACACGTTCTCTGTTACTGGTTATGACTGTGCCAGATGAAGAGAGAAGTAGCTTGTACTGATAAAGATTCTGGGGCTAACAAAGTTGAGTTCTTCAAAGCCCTTGGCCTGTTTTTCACATTTTAATAAATATGTAATCCAATCCACCTATTCTAGGACAGAACTAACATTTTATTTGGATGCAATACAGTGTGCAATTGCAACTGTTTTTAAAATCTCAGTACAGTAAAGAAGAGCTACTGAACCCTGCTATTGTCCAGGGCCAGAAAATGGATAGTGAATAGTGCTGCTGAATCTTAACATCTAGAAATAATGAGTCTAAGGACAATGAATCAAACTGGGGAGCTATGTTAATGAGCTCATGTACAGAAAGGAAATTGTCATGCGAATACAATTCCCCAGGGCAATAACCTGATGGATGCTGGCATTGAAATGACCTACAGATATGTAGGTGTACAGGCCTGGACCAGAATATACACCAAAAGGAAGATTCCACAGTTCCCATGTAACTTTGTGATCTTCAGAATTGCTAGTCATTCTTTCAGTGAAGGTTATGCTCAGATTAATTTTTAATCAAAGCTTATCATGAAAGAGGAATTGCCAAAGTTCTGGAATTCAGTGAGGATGCTATAGGGAGCTCTGGCTATACCTCACAACCATATGGGGCCATCTGTAGGCCTGCTGCTTTGGCAGAAAATTTGGAAAAGTGAGTTAAAGAGACTCTCAGTGGTGTCCCTGTAGAAACAGGGATTATGGGTGAGACTTTATGACAGGTCACGTTTCCTTTGGGGACTGCACTTATGAGAACACAATCAACTTTTACCGTATAGCCTCAGCTTGTCATGTGGTCATTGGAGAATTAAGCAGAATTTGCTTACAGGGCATTGCACCTCTGCCAGCAGATCTCACACTGTTTCTGCAGGTCCTTCCAGTGTGCAGCCAAATTTCCACCACCAATGTGTCACATGGATTAAGCCACCAGGTAATATGCAGACACTGCTATGGTAATGCCTGTAATAGGCAGGTGAAGCTGGGGTGTCTTGTGGGGCATATGACATTGTAGTTAAAAGCAAGGGCTCTGGAGTCCATGCGCCTGGGTTCATATACCAGTTTTAGTCCTTACTACCACTCTGACATTGACCAAATTACTTGACGATGAAGATAATAATATGAAAATCAAATTAATCGAATTAATTGATCCGTGGAAAGTACTTAGAAATGTGTGGAGTACATAGTAAGCTTTCAATAAATATTTGCCTTAACTATGTAGCAGGGAGTAAGACACGATCAAAATGAGAGATCAGAAGCCTAAAGTAACATCAGATCAGCCCCAAAGAAAGAGTATATGTTTACTGGAACACAGGATGACTTTGCTCTACAAGAATTTAAGAGACAACATGCATAGTTTCACTTAAACAGTGGCATAGTGCTGACAGGTGACCAGTGTGTGGTGTGGTCACTATGAAAGGTCTGTAGACATTGTCCGATATTGTTATTCTAGAGTGGTGATCACATTATTGGTATTTTACTGCTGTTTGGAGACTTGTTTTCTTCAAATGTCCCACCAAATGTGGTGAATATTTGAAATTGAGCTGAGAACAAAGAAAGAGTGAGGTTAATTGTTTCCTTAGGCATCTCCCCCCACCCTTTAAATATCTTCATGTAGCCCAATGCTCATGCACTTCTGTTGCTCCTTTGCTAATTCCTAGTTAATTGATTAATTAGTTCAGTCATTCAGTGAACTTTTTGGAATGCATCACAGGGATAATAGTGTTTACGAAGTGCTTACTCTGTGCCAAGCACTGTGAAAAGCACTGAAACCATATCTCATTTATTACTCAGAAGAATATTTGGAGGAACGAGCTATTATGCCCATTTTGTAGATTAGGCTCAATGAGGTACAGTGTATTACCCAAAGTCACATAGCTTGCAAATGGCAGAATTTGAACTCAAGCCCAGGTACCTTAAATCAGAGCATGATGTTTTACTGTCTTGCATGTTTCAGGGCCTCTGCAGGTACTGACAAAACAAAAACAAATGAGGAAAAGACCTCCAATTTCAGGGAGATGCACTTAGACCAAGGATGAACTATGTATGCAAAGAATGAAAGAGTGGGATAAGTGTTGAGGTAATAATACGGATTGGTAAGGGCATAGCAAACATACTGTAATTGACCGCTTTTACTTGTCTAAAGCTCTGCACCAAATCTTTCCTTCCTCCTTTTTCTTCCGTCTTGCCAAAATTTGCCTCTTTTCCATTTTTCAAGGCTCTGATTTCAGATAGGAGTCCTGGTGGTTCAGTGTTTAAGAGCTCGGCTGCTAACCAAAAGGTCAGCAGTTCGAATTCACCAGCCACTCCTTGGAAACCCTCTGGGGCAGTTCTTCTCTGTCCTATAGGGTTGCTATGAGTCAGAATCTACTCGGTGGCAGTGGGCATTTGGTAATTTCAGATAAGGAGTTGTTAAGTAATTCGTATACTTGGGTGTCTGATACAATGTGTTAGAATTCCATCTCCCAGGTAATTTTATAGAGTCCTTCTAGAGGTGGCATCTTCTCTGAAGAAACTGAACTAAGCAGGCATCTCAGGTACAACAGAAGAGGTGTGAGGTGTACGGTGGGATGGTGTTTGAGCATTCATTAAATCAAACCACATGGGCTGTGGCTCATGCAGTATCTGTGCTTATAGCCTCTCTATTTGTGCAAAAGAGTAGCCTTCCTTACCCCCATTCTCCTGAGCAAAACTGTCCTTCCTCTGGTTCTTGACCACCTGAATTCACTTTTGAAGGAGGGGAAGACAAAAAGCCCCAATATTTCACAAAAGTAGACAATTTTCTTTGGGAGTTGACTCTGGTAATGTAACCAGGAAATCTTTTTTTTTTTTCTCCTGGGGAAAAAAAAAAGTTCCTGGTATTTCCTGCTTCTATGCAGATAATGAATTCAGAAAGGATGACCTCCCCCCCACACCAAACTTAAAAAAAATGTTTACCTACCCTTCTGTTTTCCAATCCAAACTGGTATGATAACATTCAGGAGGTCAACATTTGAAAATGGCTTTTGAAAAAGAAAACCACCCACACTCAAAAAACTATTTTCTTTCCTAGTAAATGTAATTTTAAATTTCAAAGGCAGGATTTAGGTCAGTGGTTTGGGTCATTTTTTATTTTACCCAAACTGGGCCACCCTCCCCTTATTGTGCAATCCAGAGGAATCAGAAAGATGTCAGGTAATAAAAATCCAGCAATGAAAAAAAAAAAAGTTGGAACACATTCTGCCCAAAGTTGCCTGCCCTTAAATTCTGCTGACTTTAGCAGGATTTGTACATTAGTAACCAAGGGCAGAATCTGGTCCACTGATTTTATTATCATTGAAGAAGAGGAGATTTTTCTGACTGTAAAATGGAAGAATATGATTTATGGTTAGACTCAGGCTGACAGGCTGAACAAGAGATGGAAACGTACCTGCTTGGGGCTTTAAATACACAGATGTACAAGTGAGAGGGACCAGGAGCACCCACACATGACCTAGAGGCATTCGGGTCCAAAATGACCTTTCAGGTCCTGGAACCCAAGGCATATGGATGTGAGCTCAGACAGGGTCTCTAAGTGAAGTTCACAATGACGTGGCTGAGAGATGAGGTGTGGTGGGCTGACTGACCAAGTGACCTTTTCAATCTGTCGGTCTCTGTGATCCTCGTAAATCATTTCAGTGCCAGGCAGGAGCCAAGAAACCTACTTTTCACCTCATACAGAAAGCTTTGTACCTTGCTAGTGCTGACACTTAACCTGGACTAATCACCTTTGATGGATGATGAAAATATGAATGAGGTGTGAAAATGATGTTCCTTTGAAAACCCTTTGCCATTTTCCTTCTTTGCTCCCTCCAACCTGCTGTACTCATATTTGAACTTGGAGACTTCTCACTGCCTGCATTTACGTGACCTTTTCATTTCATATGAATGTGCCACTTGCCTGTACTAAATGCTCCAGTGCTCTGGTCCTTCAGCTGACTGGTGGCTGTATTTCAGAGGTGACTAACGTGATTCCAATCAATTGATCTATGTATCTTTGGTGCGTGATCCTATTAACACATAGACTTGCTAACCAGTTTAACTTTAATGAATATGTTTCTCTTAATCATACCAATTTTCTCTTTATGTAACTCTTCTTAGGACTGCGTATGTTTATTCAATAAACATAACCCAGTGCTTGGTACATGGTAGACATTTAATTACTGTTTGCTGAATAGATGAATGGCTTCTTATTCATAGAAGATGTTATATTTGAGTTGGATTTTGAATGATAGATGGAATTAAATAAGTGAGCGGGGGGAACGAGCAAAGTCAGAGAAGTAGGAAAGTATAAGGCATGTGTGTGGCATGGCTCAATGCCTGGTACGAGTTAGGTAACCAACAAATAGACGTGGAATGAATGAAGAATGAATGAATGAATATGAATGAATGAATGAATAAGATGTCTACTAATATTTAAGGCCTAGTGTAAGGCACTGAAAAAATAGGAAGATGAACACATAGCTTCTTCAAGGACCTTATAGTTGAATAAGGAATAGGATCTATAAAAAAATAATCATAAGATATTCATTCATTCATTCAACAAGAATTTACCAAGTGGCTATTAAGTGGTGGGCCTTGTTCTGGGCACTAGGCACGTAGCAACATATAACAGTGAACGGATAGATGAAAATCCCTGTGTTTATGGTGTTTCCAGGACCCTGGGTAGGGCAAATGGTTAAGCAGTTTGAACCCACCTAGAGGTACATCAGAAGACGGGCCTGGTGATCTGCTTCTGAAAAATCATAGCCTGAAAATCCTGTGGAGCAGATGGCTGCGTATATGGGGTCACCGATGATTGGAATCAACTTGATGGAAACTAACAACAGAAACAACAACAACAATGATATTTACAGCAAATAAATATGTAAAACACCTTATGTCATATGGTACATGTTATGGAGAAAAATAAGATAAAAAGGGAGGAAGGTAACAACAATTTTAAATAATGGTCAGAGAAGGCCTCAATGAGGTCACGTTTTAGTCAAGACCTAAAGGAGCTAAGGAAGTATATATATAGACATACGGGAGAGAAGTGTTCCAGAGAGGGGATAGCAAGTGCAAATCTTAGGCAGTAGGGCTCCTGAGAATCAGCTTTAGATAAGTGCTTCAATGTATGTAAAATGAAATATAAGCAAAAATGTATCATAGATGAAGTTTGCTATGGGATTATCATGAAGGGAGAGATTATTGCCTTCTTGGAATAGACCACAGTGCTTGGTACATAATAGGTATTTAATTAATGTTTTCTGAATGAATGAATGGCTTCTCATCATAAATGATGCTGTATTTTAGTTGGCTTTGGAATAATCTGTGGAATTAAACAAGTGAATACAGGGGAAGGAGCAAGCAAAGCAGGAGGAAAGTACAAGATATTTTTGTGTCATGAATGCAAGTCCAGAATGGCTGAGTCATGGAAGGCTAGGTGGATTGGGAGTGTAAGGGAGACAAGGTTCAAAGGAAGGCTGAAGCCATACCATTAAAGGCCTTGCATCTAAGCCACAGAGCTTGGGTGCCATTTCATAGCCAATTATAAACTGTTAAATTTATAAAGGAGGGGATAATGAATTCATGTTATGATTTAGGAAAGAATTTGCCAAGGGCCATGCCATTAAACACTTATTCTTAGGGTACTGGTAAGTATTATATTAAAAGGAACACAGCTTAATTTTCAAACAAATTTGAGACATGCTAGGTTAGGCAAAGTTATTATTATTTTTTTTTACTACAGTAATTCAAATAGCCTTTAATATACCAGTATGCATTGTAAAATTCAACTGTGTGGATCATAACAAATTATGGATGACATTGCAAAGAATGGCAATTCCAGAACACATAATTGTGCTCACGAGGAATCTGTACATAGAACAAGAGGCAGTTTTTCAAACAGAACAAGGGGATACTGCATGGTTTAAAGTTAGGAAAGGTGTATGTCAGAGCTGTATCCTTTCACCATACCTGTTCAGTCTGTATGCTGAGCAGATAATCTGAGAGGCTGGACTGTATGAAGAAGAATGTTGCATCAGGATTGGAGGAAAACTCGTTAACAACCTGCCTTATGCAGATGACACAGCCTTGCTTGCTGAAAGTGAAGAGGACTTGGAGAACTCATTGATGAAGATCAAAGACCTTCAGTATGGATTACACTTCAACATAAACATAACAAAAATCCTCACAACTGGACCGATAAGCAACATCATGATAAATGGAGAAAAGATTGAAGTTGTCAAGGATTTCATTTTACTTGGATCCACAGTCAACACCCACGGAAGCAGCAGTCAAGAAATCAAGAGACGCATTGCATTGGGCAAATTTGCTGCGAAAGACTTCTTTAAAGTGTTGAAAAGCAAAGATATTACCTTGAAGACTCAGGTGTTCCTGACCCAAGCTATGGTATTTCCAATCACATGTTATGGATGCAAAAGCTGTACAATGAACAAGGAAGACCAAAGAATTGACACCTTTGAATTGTGCTGTTGGTGAAGAATATTGAATATACCATGGACTGCCAAAAGAACAAACAAATCTGTCCTGGAAGAAGTACAAACAGAATGCTCCTTGGAAACAAGGATGGTGAGACTTCGTCTTACATACTTTGGACATGTTATCAGGAGGGATCAGATCATGGAGAAGAGCATCAAGCTTGGCAGAGTACAGGGTCAGTGAAAAATAGAAAAGATCCTCAATGAGATGGATTGACACGGCAGCTGCAACAATGGGCTTAAGCATAACAATGATTTTGAGCATGGTGCAGGACTGGGCAGTGTTTCATTCTATAGTACACAGGGTTGCTATGAGTTGGAACCGACTGGACAGCACCTAGCAAAAACATGCAGTGTAAAACTGAAAGAGATAGATACAATATGCTATATTTCCCTAACATTGTAGGCTATGGAAATGTTTTGTTTTGATAGTGTATTTGAAAGAACTAATAGTTCTTAAAGCACACTCTATTTGAAATCCTGTTTTAGGATGATAGTGCTTGTTGTAAGAGGTGTTACCTTGAAGTGATGTTACACCATTTCACGTATAGCTTAACAGGTTTCAACAGTATACTTCCATATCATTACTCCCATGCTTTGTGATATTGCTTCTATAAGTTTTACTTCTATGTGCTATAAATCCTGCAAGGCATTGTTTTACTTTAGACAGTTAATTATTTTTTAAAGTAATAAAAACAAGAAAAGTGTTTCTTTCGTTTTTAACATCAGCTTTTAACCATTTCAGCTTTCTTCACTTTATTGTGTAGATACATATTTTTAATCGGGATGGTATTCCTTCTGACAGAAAAATTCCTTCAATATTTTTTGAGTATGCATCTGCTGATAATTATTTCAGCTTTGGTTTGTCTGAAAAAATTTACTTTCTCTTCAGTATTGAAATTGTATATATATACCTTTTTTTTTTTTTCCCTGAAGATAAAATTCTGGGTCATCAGTTTTGTTGTTTTTATTGCTTATGCTCCTGTCAGGCCTGTAAACATATCACTGTATCTTTGGACGTTCATAATTTCTGACAAGATGTGCTCTGCAATTGTTATCTTTGTTTCTCTATATGTATGCTCCTTTTATCTCTGCCTACCTTGAAGATTTTCTCTTTATCTTTGGTTGTCATCAATTTGACTATTATATATCTATTCTTGTTAGACACCATTGAGTTGATACCAACTCATGGCAATCTCATGTGTGCAGAGTAGAACTGCTCCAAAGGGTTTTCAAGGCTGTGACCTTTTAGAAGCAGATTGCCAGGCCTGTCTCCCAAGGCACCCCTGGGTGGGTTTGTAGTCAAGTGCTTAATCATTTGCACCAGTCCAGGACCCTGATGGTGTAGTGATTAAGAGTTCAGCTGGTAACAAAAAGGTCGGCTGTATGAATCTACCAGTTACTCCTTGGAAACACAATGGGGCAGTTCTACTCTGTCCTATAGGGTCACTATGAGTCAGAATCGACTTGATGGCAACAGGTTTTTTTTTTTTTTAGCTAGGATCCTTATGATGTGTCTAGCTATGTCTTTTCATTTTTATTCTCTGTAGAATTCTTTGAGCTTCTAAGATCTATAGTTTGTTGCCGTTCATCAATTTTGGAAAATATTTAGCCATTATATCTTCAAGGATTTTTTTTTTTTCTAGTGCTTTGTTTGCTCTTTCTTCTCCTTATGGGACTTTAATAATACTTATTTTGTTTGATATTGTCTAGCAGTTTTTGAATACTTTGTCGCCTGCCCTCCCCCACCTTCCAAACACACACTCCTTTTCCTTTTTGTGTTTCAGTTTGGATAATTTTTATCAACCTATCTTCAGGTTTGCTGATTCTATACTTACTGTCTCTATTCAGCTGATAAGACTATCAAAGGATTTCTTCATTTCTAGTTTTATGTTTTTTTTTTCATTTTATTTTATATAGCACTATTTTTATCATAGATTCTTTTTAAAAATAGTTTCCATCTTTCTGTTGAAATTTACTATTCATCTATGCTGTCTACACTTTCTACTTGATCCTTTAATATATTAATCATAATTATTTTAAAGTTCTTTTCTGATAGTTCGAACATTTGGGGCACCTCTGAATCTGGTTCTGTTGTTTGCTTTGTCTCCTGATAAAATCTTTTTTCTAGCTTTTTTTTTTTTTTGTATCTCATAATTTGAGACTGAATGTTGGACATCACAACAGAAAAGTATTACAGACTGAGATAAATAGTATTTACCTTCAGAAATGGACAAAGTATGTGGGGGTTGAGTCAATGTAATTAGTAGCTGAACTGGGTTTAAATTTCATTGTTTCTAATATTACTGTCAGTGCTTCATGGGCTTCAGTGGTGGGCTGCTTTAACACTGTGCTTAGTGCTTCATGGGCTTCAGTGGTGGGCTGCTTTAACACTGTGCTTAGTGTTAAGCCTAGGGCATCTCCTGCAGTCCCTGGACGCCTACATCACAGAGGGGTTTCTCTTCACTCTCTGCTGCCTCCCCACACATTAGAATGTTGTTACTTTTAGCTCAGTGCTAGTTTCAAGGAAGGGGAGGGGTGGTTCTCAGTCCTCCTGGTCTAGTCTCAGTCTTAGGCACACAGGGTACCGACTAAGAATTTCTGCTTTTCCCTCCAGTAACAGCTCTGTATTTGTGGCACCTCTTGGACAGAAGAGTTTCCTTACCTTTCTGCAGTGGTAACTGACCTCTGCTTTGTATCAGTGTAAGATCCTAGACCCAAAAGAATTTCCTGCTCTCCCCAAGGAGTAGAGGGTTTTTGCTTCTACGGTCTCCCAGAAACAGTGAATTCTTGCCTGAGACCTGGGGCGGGGGAGGTGGGGCGGGAGGGGCTGTGAAAGGATTTCTACACCTCTCCTAAAGGCAGATGAGTTTTGTTTCTACCCCCTCTGAGAAGCAGTGGAATGTTCCCTGGGTTCTGGGACTGAGATAGTTTATTCCACCTCCTGTGGAGGCTTAAGGCTTTTGGTTCCTATGAAAGAAAGGTCTGGGATGTGTTGTTTATCAGTCCTTCAGCAGTATCTGATCACCACTTGCATAATTGTGCCATCAAGGGAGACTCACTCTGCTATCCCGATCTTTCTCCAGTCTTTTCCATGAGCACCTAGTAGAGGCCCATGGTAGGAAGTTGTCTGAATGCAGCGTCACCTTGTGTCTCGTTACTGTAAATTGAGACACTAGCTCACACTTAGTCTTTAAGTGATTGTTAAAAGTTTAGCTGTTTTCTTCTTATAAGATTTCATGGTGGTGGCTGCCTCCCATGCTCTGCCAAAGGTTATACAGTTCACATGTCCTATCCCTTTTCAGAGGAACCCTGATTGTGCAGTGGTTAAAGTGCTCAGCTGCTATCCAAAAGGTCAGTGGTTCAAAACCACCAGCCTCTTCATGAGAGAAAGATATGGCAGTATGCTTCCGTAAAGATTACAGCCTTGGAAACCCTATGGAACTGTTCTATTCTGTCCTATAGGGTCACTGTGAGTCAAAATTGATTCAATGGCAGAGGGTGGGATCTCTCTTCAGGGAACTTGTCACTCTTTGGAGTTCTGTTATCTTGGCTGCCATGGACCTCAATTCTCTTATGGGCTCAAGAAAAGTTGATTTTTTTAGATTATGTGGCTTTTCTTCATCATTAGGATGAGAGAGATGTTATCTTGTCACATTCTATATTTTTATTGAGAAAACAATTTTCAGGAGGGAAGAAAGAAATCAGAGTAAATGATGCTGGAAATATAGAATGACCTAGACAGACATATGGAGAGGCAAATAGAAAAAGAAAACTGATTACTTAAGTTGAGGTTTTATGAGAATGATGATGTTCTTCTCATATGATGGCATAATCCGTGTCTGTTTGCTCAACTTACTTCTCATTTCGCATTCCATTAGAATGGACAAAAAAAAAAAAAGAAAGAAACAAACCCTTTGCCATCAAGTTGATTCTGACTCACAGTGATGCTTTTGGACAGAGCAGAAGTGCCTCATAGGGTTTACAAAGCACAGCTGGTGGATTCAAAATGCGGACCTTTTGGTTAGCAGCCATATGCTTAACCACTGTACCACCACGGCTCCAGAATGGGCAAAGAAATATTATACTGAGGGAAACTTTTTATCATAACTGGAAATTAGGGCCTGTATTCGAGAAGGGGTAGTGGTGGCTCAGTGGTGGCGTTCTCGTCTTCCATGTGGGTGTCCTGGTTTCAATTCTTGCCCAATGCACCTCAAGCATAGCCACCGCCTATCTGTCAGTGGAGGTGTGTGTGTGTTGCTCTGATGCAGAACAGATTTCAGCAAAGTTTTTAGACTAAGATGGACTAGGAAGAAAGGCCTGGCTATCTACTTCTGAAAATCAGGCTGTAAAAAAACTTATGGATCACAATGGTGTGTTCTACAACCAAGCATCAGGATGGCTCAGGACTAGGCAGCATTTTGTTCCATTGTGCACAGGCTCACCATGAATTGGGGGCTGACTAGGTGGCAGCTAAAAGTAACAATAATAATTATAAAGATATGGACATATTTGTGGGTCAACCATTGTGCCTACAAAAGACTCCATAGGATATCTAGGTTTAAGGAATATTTGGGGGGATACTGGGTACAGAAATGTTGTTTTTCACGAGAGTGTCTTTGTCCTACAACTAAATCAGACAAATATTCATGCTGCAAATGCCAGAGGTTACAAAGAATTTACTGCTCAGAGAGGAAAAGGGATAAAGGCTTTATTTATATAGATGATGCTTGAAAAGTTGAACTGAGATTCTGTTCTTACCGTGAGGCTTTGACAGGGAAATAACTGTGCTAATGTAAACTAGTGTGCTCCTTACTTCAGTTGCAGAATTTACCACGTTGTTCTCTACTAGGGCTATGGCATTTGAGGGGATGTTATTTGGAGTTTGTGGACATTTGGGAAGTTGCTTTGGAGCCTTGATATTTTTGAGTTAGACATTCTCTATCACTGGAAATAAATCACTCTGACTACATATGTATAAAATTAAGAGGAAAGAAAATATCTCTGACTGTGATATTTTTGATAAATATTAACAATGATCCCAAGATAAACCAGATACACAGGACTTTAAGCGAGATTGCTAGAATTTAATTAAGCCACAAGAAGGGGCTCCACTGGCATGTTTACATACTTTGCATGTCAGTTATTGGCAGAGAAGCATTAATAATCACAGCAGAGTATGACCTATATTTGTCTGAGTATGTAAATAATAAAGCCCTTTTGCCAAAAGTTAAAGCCGTTTATAGCCTGTGGAGAATTTCATAGTAACTATTTTTATCCAGTCATTTCTCTGTAAACATCACTCGAAGAGGATTATCTGCGAGCAGGAATTAGCATTAAAAATAAGATGTACTCATCAAGCTTTCAACAGAGATACGGTTTTCCAAGCTGCTGTGTTGTCAAAGGGCTTCATGACTGCAAAGATAGCGTCATGTGAAGAAAAGGGCCAATGCCTAAGCGATTCAATGGCCCTTGTTTTCTACACAAATTTCCTTTGGCAAATGGAATGAATTCTCATGTGCACGCCAAAGATGTGTGTGTGTGTGTGTGTTGCATGTCTCTGTCTGCCAATGAACAGCCAATCTACCTATAAATCATCAAGAGTATTTTTTTTTTTTTATATATATTCCTGAATATTTAGGCAGTAGAACCAGCTGTTGGTGTGGTTACCGGCCAATGATACCAGTCAATACAGAGGCAGTGATCTGATCCTGGGTACATAAAAGACAGAAGCTGAAGAGACCCAGACATTTTGCTGCCTACCAAAGTCCTGTGGTTTCCTTAGCTTGGGGATGAAAGGTCATATGGTGTAGTGGTTAGGAGGGAGGCCCCAGATCCAATGGCTGAGGTTGAAACCCTGACTCTGCCACTTTCCAGCTGTGTGATCTTGGGAAAGTCACTTGACCTCTAAAACCTCATTTTCTTCATCTATAAAATGAGGGCAAAATGGAACCTGTCTCATAGAATTGTCGATGTAATTAATTTGACATACGTGGAGTACTGAGAACCATACCTGGCACAAACTCAGTTCTAAATCAGTGTTCCTTATTAGATTACTATTCTTGGTTGAAACCATTTTGCAAGTGAAACATTTTTATCAAAAGTACACAAAAATGTAATTGTTTCTAGAAATGCTTTTAGGAGAACTACTTGAGGAATTGTATAGGAAATGACTAGCTAAAAAGCACTGCGGTTTCAGGATACTTACATCTCACGTTCCATATCTCCTCAGTATCTGTTTGCTGGGCTATGTAATCGTAGGACTATGCCTTGTTAAAATTACGTGAGTAACATCAGGGCCAGGACTCGGGTGAGGTGAGTGAGGCACTCAATTCAGGCACCAAAAAAATCGAAAGAAATATTTTAATGCATTATTTTTAAAAATCAAAATTAATGCAAAAAATCCGTGATGAAGAAAATATCAAAAGTTTCAATAAAGACGGGGTCAGTATTACTGAATTTTCCTTTTGCCTCAAGCTTCAGTATCGGTTGGCATGGCGCTGAGTACTACACTAATACTATCCATATAGAAATCCCATTTCTTCAAAAATATATGAGTAATAACAACAGTTAATATTGACAGACAACAATGTGCCAGGCACTCTGCTAAGTGCTTTAAGTGAGGTAACTCAATTAATACTCACAAGTGCACAGTTACTCCCATTTACACATCATTAAACCAATTTAAGTTACTATGTCAAGCTAATTACAGTATTGGTGGCAATGACATTTAAACCTAGGCTGTCTGACCATAAACTTAACTACTCGACCAGTGTCCCTGCAAGTGTGACTCAGGGACTACTCACAATCTAATTACTTATCATATTTTCCAGTCTTTTTTTCTCTCCATGTTTTCATTTGGTTATGATACTATGTGTTCAAGTTCACTGATCTTATTTTCTACAGTGTTTAATCTGTTATCAATCTCATCTAATACATTTTTAATAACAGATTTTGTTTGATTTGGATCTTTTTTACATTATTAACTTTTCTCCTCACTACGTTTATATTTTTTATAACATTCTTGAACATATGTAATATATTTATAGTAACTGTTTCAATGTCCTTGTCTACTTATTCTGTCATCTCTTTGTTTCTGGGTCATTTCTATTGATTGATTTTTCCCTAGAATGGGTTATAGTTTCCCATTTATTTGCATTTCTGGTAATTTTTGATTGGATGCCAACATTGTGAATTTTATGTTGTTTTATGCTAAATTTTGTTTTATTCTTAAATAGTGTTTGGCTTTGTTCTGCATTGTATTTAAATTGATTGGAATTAGTATGATCCTTTTGAGGCTTGCATTTAAATTTTTGGGTAGATCCAAAGGCAACCTTCAGTCTAAAACTAATTTATCCCTACTTCTAAGGCAGTACCATACTGAGAACTCTATCCAATTTCCCATATATTAGAAGGTCTTTCCACTCAACCTGATTGAAACAGAGCTATTCTCAGTCTTATGTAAGCTTCAGCAATTTCCCTAGTATACTCATTTTGCAAGGCTTGGGTAGTGTCCTTTCTCCATGTGCAGAGCTCAAAACTTGAGAGTACCCCTTTGTTCAAATCTCTAGAGCTTTCCTACTTTGTGAGATTCTTTCCTCTCCTGTACACTGCCCCACAAATTCTAGCTGTTTTAGCCTTCCCTAAATTTCAGACTCTGTCTCCTCAACTCAGAAAGACCTCAGGCTTTATTTGGGTTCCCCCTTTCTGTGCTGCATCCTGGAAATTCTCTTGGATATAAGCTCAGGAAATCACAGGGCTCACTTTGTTTCACTTCTCTCAGAGATCGTTGACTTGTGCTGCCATTTATCAAATATGTGAATATTGTTGTTTCAGGTATTTTTCCCCAGTTTTCTAGTTATTTAAGGTGGGAAGGTAATCTGGTATACATTATTTCATCATGACTGGAAGTAGAAGTCCAATCAAGAATAGTACTGTTTAAAAGTTACAGCCATTGATGTATCATTTAACCTTCATGACAGTCCTCTAGGATAGGTCTTATTCTTTTTTTACAGACTAGGAAACTGAAACTTAGAAAGAAATATTGAATAATGCTGAGAAATTGTATAGCATACAGGTTAAGAGTATGGCTGAGGAGCCAGTGCCCTGGGTTCAAGTATTGATTTCTTTATTCACTAGCCATGTAACCTTAGGTAAGTTACTCAACTTCTCTGTATTTCTGGCTCAACATCACTAATCATAATAAATAGTAACAATATCTAATTCACAAAACCAGTATGTAGACTGCATGACTTAATTGTTCCGGGTGTTCAGAACAATAGCAGGCACAGCCTGACATGAAGTCTCTCTGGCTCTAAAGTTGATGCGTTTTTCACTATTTTATGCTGCTTCTGAAGAGCAAAGCTTATGAACATGCTATTATCAAGACAGCTGATGGAATCTGGTAACAGAAGTCTTAGTAACCTTTTGTTAGCATATATACTTTTGGTATATTCTTTTAGGTTTCCAAATATTTAAATACAGGAACTAGCTATTTATGATGTGAAGTTACTCCCCAGTGATACAAGTCAACTTAGTGATTTAGTCCTAGGAATATAACACCTCTAAAGTTTTAAAAAACAAAGATGTTACTTTGATGACTAAAGTGCTCCTGACCCAAGCCATGGTCTTTTCAATTGTTTCATTTACATGCAACAGTTGGACAATGAAAAAGGAAGACAGAAAAAGAATCGATGCATTCAAATTGCAGTGTTGGTGAAGAATATTGAAAATACCATGGACTGTCAGAAGAACAAACAAATCATTCCCAGAAGAAATATAACCAGAATGGCTCCTTAGAAGTAGGGCTCACTTACTTTGGACACACCATCAGGAAAGACCAATTGCTAGAAGACGACATCACATTTGGTAGACGGTCAGTGAAAATGAAGGAGACCCTCAATGAGATGAATTGACAAAATAGCTGAAACAATGGACTCAAACATACCAATGATCATGAAGATGGCACAGGACTGGGCAACTTTTCATTCTGTTATACATAAGGTCGCCGTGAGTTAGAGCTGAGTCTACAGCAACCAACAACAGCAAAAAAGTATAAAAACAGAAGCTGAAGGGTCTCAGATTTCTCTGCTTTTTCAGTAGGTCAGTGCTTTGGTAACTTGGCAACATATAAATGAAAATATTTAATGTATCATTTCTTTCTCCCTTTCCACTTCAGGACACTTGTTTGCCATATCCCCATACTACCAGCTCAACTAAAATTCAACTCATAGCCCATGTGAATGTTTTGGGTGGCACTTTGACTGGATCATAATGCCCGTGGGGGTTTGACTGTTCTCTTTAAGCTTCCTTCTGTAAAATATGTATGTATGTCTACAAACAACTGTTTCAATGAAAGATTAATCTCCTTTAGGAGGCCATGTGTATCAGTCAGAGTTCTCCAGAGAGATGCAAATATATAATATTATATATAATAATATATAGTTTATAATATAGTCATATAATATATATAATTAATAAATAATATTAATAAAATGCTAATATATAATTTTTAGAAGTATAAATATATTTCAAGGAACTGGCTTATACAATTATGAAGGCCGGCAAATCTGAAATCTACAGGGCAGGCTGGAATGTTGGAAATTCTTGGTCAGGAGCAGATGCTGCAGTCTTGGGGCATAATTTCTTCTCCTTCAAAGAAACTTCAGTTTTGGTCTTAAGGCCTTTCAAATGATTGACCACATGATTAAGGGTAATCTCCTTTACTTAAAGGCAACTGATTGTAGATGTTAACCATATCTACAAAATATTTTTATAGCAGCACCTAGATTAGTGTTTGATTGAATGACTGGCTGCTACAGAATAGACAAGCTGACACATAAAACTGACCATGACATCATGTTTCTATTTAAGTGCCTTGAAAACATAGTATAAGGCACTGGAACTTTCGCTTTATTCAAAAAAATTGAGAGAGACAGAGAAAGAAAGAAGAGGAAGGAAAAAGAGAAAGCAAAAGCCATGGAACAAAAAGAAATGATGAAACAGCAACTTCCATTACGTTAAGAAAAAAGAAATTCACAAACTAAATTTGCAGACCTCCAAAGATTTAGTTACAGATTTACAAATCAGGAAGTGTCTGGCCTGAAATTCAGATTAGAGCTTCTGGGGAACAAAGAAAAGGGTTCAGGTTTTACAGTAACAAGCATATAGGAGACTTTAGCTACTTGAATGACAGCTGAGGATTGGCTGGCTTGGGTTTAAACAACCTCTGTAATCGTCCCAACTGCTTTGTGTTTAAAACAGGAAATTGATGAGGTACTGATAAACAGGAAATCGATGGGATCCTGACAGGCAGGAATCTGACAGACTTTATTTGGTTTCAGATGACATGTTGACGTGGGCCCAGAATGAGTGACTCCATATTAGGTTAATTACTTAGGTGATCAATTCTGCCTTTTTTGACCATACTCTCAAGTCCTTGAGAGATGTGATCAAAATTTAAGGCAGAATGGCATTCTCAGTCACTGCATCATTGCTCTGATATGATTTGCACAGTATTTACAGGTCACAATGTCATTCTCACAGTTTGTTTCATGTTTCTTTTTTTTTTTCCCTGCCTTAGTGAGATCATCTGTTGATGCATTAGCAGCTGTGAACACACATTTAAGAGTTTTGAGAGAATACAGTGCACCAGGGAGACTAGAAGAACAATACCCACAGTCTGGAGTGTACTTTGGAGCCAAGGTCCCAATGACCCAAACCAAGTGAAATCAAATAGATCAAAAATGATCTTCAAGGATGATTTTACCACTTTAAGGCAAGTGACTTGTTGTATTATTTTATGCAGTTGAGTACAACAAACGATATTAGCCATTGTACGGTCTCCTCCCTGCACAGAAAGAAGACAGTCAAGGGATAGCCTATCATCCAGAATGACTTTGACCAAGTAGTCTAAAGACTTTTCTTGGGTTCTTACTGCCTTAGCAGTGCATTCTTCAATATTTTCTAAGGTAAAAAATTAGTTACAGGAAGAGTCAATGGGTCTCCGGAGTCATGAACGAAATGACAAATTCAGCAGTTGGTAAGGTTTCTCCCTTTGGCTATGACTTGGGAGATGTGAATTATAGAACTATCTTCCCCAGACCAAGGACATGGAAAATATAGTGAGGAGAGGGAAAATAAAGTGAAACAACAACAACAATAACAACAAAAAACCACAACTTCATTATAGATAGTGGAATATCAAGAGAGGAAGGCAGAAAAGAACACTGAGGATGACAAGGATAGAGGTGTGGAAGGAATATCCTGTAGGTGCTTGATCTGCGATCTGGGGAGGAACCTGGTCACTTCATGATGTCATAGATTTCTCTTCCTGGTTAGCTTGATTTTCAGGTCTCCAGTGGGCAGACAGGACCAAGAGTCAGGTGGAGCCAATTTAAGCTGGGAACTAAGCATCCATAGTTTAATTCCTTGTAGCTTGGAAGCAGTATCATTGGTAAAAGAATATGATAAGGTCCCTTCTGCTGTGGCTCTAGGGCTGTTTTTGTTCTAGTGAATGAGTTCTAACTAACATTATCATGAAGTCAGGTGTTTGGCATGTTTTTTTTCTTGCCCAGGTCACTGTTCAGGCAGGTATTCTGGTACTTTCCCAGAGTCCTCTTTGGGCAGGATCTATCTTGTATTGTTCAGGGCCCTCTCAATCCACTCCTTCCTGTCCATCTCTTACAATCTCATGTGCCTCCCTCTTCTGTGATTGCCCCAAAGCCTGCATGGGAGGGGAGTAATATCACTAGAGCCTATGTCCAAATGTTGTAAAATTTCAAGCAAAACCCGCACCAACAATAAAGACAAGAGCAACAAATTATCCTTATTGTACATAATTATTGTACATAATAATTCAAATAGTGGTTTCTTCCACCAGGTTCCCAAACCAGAGAACCACCCCTTGATTTCCGTCTACCTAGTATTACCTCCAAGATGTTCAATTCTGTCTAATTTTGTTTGTAAATGTATGAGGGGAAGAATTAAGTAGTTTCATTATCAGAAAAATATGCACGAGATTCAACTTTTAGTAAAGCACATGTGCCTCTTTGCACCACAGTAATCACGCCAAATCTGATGCCAAATCATGCCAGTTTTGCAATACTACCTTTCTCATAGCTGCAGTTTCTGTATTTAAGGCAGCCAGTCAGTGCTCAGTGTCATTTAGGGCAGATGAAATGAATTTCTATAAAATCTCAATTTTTGCCATAATGTTAATATTTCCAATACTAGGGGTGAATATCTTTTAGGTGAAAGAAAGAAACTTATTAGGTACCTAAGTACAATAGCATCTAAGGGAACAAAATACCTAGGAATAAATTTAATCAGTGACATGAAGAACTTATACAATGAAAATTATAAAATACTGCTGAAAGAGATTAAAGAAGACTTAAATAAATGAAAAGATCTCCCATGTTCATGGATTGAACTACTTAATATTGTTAAAATGCCAGTACTATCCAAAGTGATCTATAGATTCAATATAATCCCAACAAAAATCCCAACAGCCTTCTTTAAAGAAATTTAAAAAAAAAACCTCAAATTTATATGGAATGGCAAGAGGCCCGAAATAGCTAAAGCAATGTTGAAAGAGAAGAATAAAGTAGAAGAACTCAAAAACTTTCTGATTTTAAAACATACTTTTACAGCTACAGTAATCAAAACAGCCTGGAATTGGTATAACAGTAGACACATAGCCCAATGGAATAGATTTGAGAGTCCAGAAATAAACCCACACATCTATGGTGAACTGATTTCTGACAAGGGTGTAAAGTCCATTCAATGGGAAAAGAAGAATCTTTAACTGGTGCTGGGAAAATTAGATTTCCACATGCAGAAAAGCTAAACAGGATTCATGTCTCACACCATACACAAAACAAAAATGAAATGGATCAAGGACCTAAAGATGCGAACTAAAACAATAAAATACTTAGAAGAAAATGCAAGGGCAATGCTGTCAGGCATAGCTTTTAACAATGGATTATCTAATACAATAACAAAAGCAAAAACAGTAAAAGGCAAAATAAATGAGATCTCATAAAAATTAAAAACTTTTGTTCATTAAAAAAAACAAAAACCCAGTGCCGTCGAGTCGATTCCGACTCATTGCGACCGTATAGGATAGAGAGAACTGCCCCGCACTTAACCATTACGCCACCACGGTATTAAAAAGGCCTTACCAAAAAAGTGAAGAGACAAGCTACTGACTGAGCGAATATCTTTGAAAACCATGACTCTGTCAAGAATCTAATAATCAAAATATATATAACACTTTGACAACTTAATAACAAAAATACAACCCAATCATAAAATGAGCAAAGACTTGAATAGACATTTCACCAAAGAGGACATTCAGATGGCCACCAAACACGTGGACTCCCATACCAGACCATACAGAATCCTTAGTAATGTTTTCTGTACTAATGTTACTTGTAATCGTAATTCCTGTATATCACTCCTTCTTTTCCTTTAATTACTACTTCATTCTCAAAAAAGTTATTGATATCAGCTCACAAATACTAATTACCACAATACTGTAGTTAAAATACTGGAAAATTTGACAAAATCAGTGACTATAAAAACACCAGCAATGATGAAAACAACAACAGGTGCTTGTAGTACAGATGAATGTGATTCGAAGGATCATTGAAATTGGGTAATAATGACAGCTCTGACTGGAGCCCATTAGAATGTTCAAAAAGTAAATTAGTATAGAGTTTTAGCCTTAGTGGGTATATTGATACTTATAAGCTGGGCTTCTGAAAAATGTTTTTTTTAAATAATTAAAAAAAAATAAATTTCTGCTGAAACACTGCACAAAAATTTTATAGACAGTCATTTTGGTGTCACCCCTCTGATAGTGTCACCTGGTGTGGTCTGCACCCCCCTTTCATCCCCTTAATGACACCAGATAGCAGTGGCTGAACATTCAGGGGGCTGGCCTGTGCTAGAATCATCCATGTACCAGGTGTCCTTCAGGGTTGTTCCTGCACCCTCCTTGGCAAGCGTAGGGCATACCAGAGGTATCTGTTGGTGGCCAGTGGGATTTCTTGTGTAAATTTGATAGGTACCAAATTTTTCTGTAACTCTTTGGAGAGGAGGCTAGGGAACAATTTACTACATTGTTGCTGATGGACATGCCACCTCACTAAGGTACTACTCATTGCCATAGCTGGCCACTGCTTGGCAAAGGGGCCCTTTGCCCAACCCTTTAGAGCGCATGCTGTTCTGACTTTTATGTGCACTCCTGTACTGAGGCCTTGTGTTTATAACAATGCATTATGCAAGGCAAGAATTGTTTCTACATTAGAGTGTAGTGCATCTCTGCACCTTTAAATAATTGTAACCAGAACCCTATGGGCCATCTCTATTTATTTTTTCTTTGCCATAAAGCCCATCCCATGCCATCTTTTGTAGTAGTAATTCAAAAGGCACCCCCTCTTTTATAGCCTCTAGTTCTTGGGTTTGTTGCAAGGTGAAAGTATTCCAGTTACAATATTTAGTTTTTGGTAACCCACTGTCATTTTCCATGTTTTGTCTGGGTTATGAATTATCTACACTAGACTATCGTAAAGGTTCGGAGCCTGCTGAATGATCTGTGTCTTCTTTTTCATTTAAATTTTATTATAGTCTGTGTAATTTTCTTGTGCCCTCGTGGCAACTGGTACTGCTTCTGTTTACTTTGCTCTGGGTTGGGGTAGTGAAAATGGCTCTAATTTAGCCCAGTCTTGAAAAACTGGTGTTTACATTCTCAGCCCACAAGCTAAGCAGAACTCTTCCATTGTTGTTTTTAGGGAGGCTCCAGGCAAAGTGTCAACTCCCAGTATGTTTTCTGGAACAGGAAAATTATAAACACAAAAGGTAGAAGGAAGAGCATCCACAATTTGCATTATGATTTATTTTCCCGTTTACCGGTGTCACTATAGGCCATAAAAACCAAACTAAACCCATTGCTGTCTAGTTGATTCTGACTCATAGCAAACCTGTAGTACCGAGTAGAACTTTCTCATAGAATTTCCAAGGGTGTAACTTTTTTTTTTAATTATGTTTTAAGTGAAAGTTTACCAATCAAGTCAGTCTCATACAAAAACTTATATACACCTTGCTATGTACGCCTAGTTGCTTTCCCCCTAATGAGACAGCACACTCCTCCTCTCCACACTATATTCCCCATGTCCATTCAGCCAGCTCCTGTCCCTCTCTGCCTTCTCATCTCTTCTCCAGACATGTGTCTACCTGAGCCAAGAAACTCACTTCTCACCACTATCATTTTCTGTCTTATAGTCCAGTCCAATCCCTGACTGAAGAGTTGGCTTTGGGAATGGTTCTAGTCTTGGGCTAACAGAAGGTCTGGGACCATGACCTCCAGTGTCCTTCTAGTCTCAGTCAGACCATTAAGTCTGGTCTTTTTATGAGAATTTGAGGTCTGCAACCCACTGTTCTCCTGCTCCATCAGAGATTCTCTGTTGCTCCCTGTCAGGGCAGTCATTGGTTGTAGCCAGGTACCATCTAGTTCCTCTGGTCTCAGGCTGATGTAGTCTCTGGTTTATGTGGCCCTTTCTGTCTCTTGGGCTTGTAGTTATCCAAGGCTGTAAATTTTTATGGAAGCACACTGCCACATTTTTCTCCTGTGGAGCTACTGGCAGGTCTGTACCATAGACCTTTTGGTTAGCAGCTGAGCATTTAACTACTGCACCTCCAGGGCTCTTATAAGCCGTAAAACAAAACAAAACAAAACAAAACCCATTTCTGTCAAGTCAATTCAGACTCATAGCAACCTTATGGGATCTGCAAATTTATCTGAGTTACCATGAATCAAAGTACATTCAGCTCCAGTGTCAATCAAAACCAGGATCTTTTGTTTGGCCTCCAGTACTCCCGAATGGCTTTACCTTGAGGGAAACATTGGTCAGGGCTTCATGGGAGGCACACAGGAGATTCTATCCTGGTTGCTACTCTAGCCCTTTGTTCTCTTCTAGGGGAGGGGCTGAATGCTTTCTTAGTTTCTGTTTATCTCCCTTTTTCTCTAGTTAAGTCAGTCCTTAGTAAAAAAGGGAAGTTAAGATAGGAGGTTAGCAAAGACAGTGGATATTCAGGTGAAGAAGGATAGAGTGGGGTTGGGAGAGCAGAGGAAGTCATGTCAGTCTTTGTCCTAGATGATCATCTATCTTTGAAGCATCTTGAGTTTTTAACTTTTCATTAGCCTTTTGTAATAAATCTTACAATTAAGCTATTTTAGGTTCCTTAGACCTCCTAGATGACTCAGCATACCAATTAAAATAAGCATTCCATTTCCTTTATTTTATTGTTGTTAGGTGCCATCAAGTCAGTTCTGACTAATAGTGGCCCTATGTATAACAGAATGAAGCACTGCCCAGTCCTGGGTCATCCTCAAAATCATTGTTATGCTTAAGCCCATTATTGCAGCCATTGTGTCAATCCATCTCATTGAGAGTCTTCCTCTTTTTTTGCTGACCCTCAGCTTTACCATGCACGATGTCCTTCTCCAGACAACATGTCCAAAGTATGTGAGATGTAGTCTCACCATCCTTGCTTCTAAGGAGCATTCTTCCAAGACAGATTTGTTCTTTTTTTGGCAGTCCATGGTATATTCAATGTTCTTCACCAACACCACAATTCAAAGGTGTCAATTCTTCTTCAGTCTTCTTTATTCATTGTCCAGCTTTTACGTGCATATGAGGTGATTGAAAACACTATGGCTTGGGTCAGGCTTACCTTAGTCTTCAAGATAAAGTCTTTGCTTTTGAACACCTTAAAGAGGTCTTTCGCAGCAATTTTGCCCAAGGCAATGCATCTTTTGATTTCTTGACTACTGCTTCCATGAGTGTTGGTTGTGGATCCAAGTCAAATGAAACCCTTGACAACTTCAATCTTCTCCCCATTTATCAAAATGTTCCTCATTAGTCCAGTTGGTGAGGATTTTTGTTTTGTTTATGTTGAAGTGTAATCCATACTGAAGGCTGTGGTCTTTGATCTTCATCAGCAAGTGCTTCAAGTCCTCTTTGCTTTCAACAAGCAAGGTTGAGTCATTTGCATAATGCAGGTTGTGAATGAGTCTTCTTCCAATCCTGATGCCCCATTCTTCTTCATATAGTCCAGGTTCTAAGATTATTTGCTCAGCATAGAGATCGAATAGGTATGGTGAAATGATACAATCCTGACACACAGATTTCCTGACTTTAAACCATTCAGTATCCCCTTGTTGTGTTTGAATGACTGCCTCTTGATCCATGTACAGATTCCTCATGAGCACAATTAAGTGTCCCAGAATTCTCATTCTCTGCAATTTGCTATGATCCACACGGCTGAATGCCTTAACATACTCAATAAAACACAGGTAATTTGTTATGATCCACACAGTCGAATGCCTTGGCATAGTCAATAAAGCATACGTAAACATTTTTCTTTTATTCTCTGATTTCAGCCAGGGTCCATCTGACATTAGCATGATTTCCCTGGTTCCATGTCCTCTTTTAAATATGGCTTGAATTTCTGGTAGTCTCTGCTGACTGCAGCTGCTTTTGAATGATCTTCAGCAAAACTTTGCTTTCATGTGATATTAATGATATGATATTGTTCCACATTGGTTGGATCATCTTTCTTGGGAATAGGCATAAATATGGATCTCTTTCAGTCAGCTGGCCAGGTAGCTGTCTTCCAATTTTGTTAGCACAGACGAGCGAGCACTTCCAGTGCTGCATCTATTTGTTGAAACTTCTCAATTGGTATTGTGTTAGTCCCAGAGCCTTGTTTATTGCCAGTGCCTTCACTGTAGCTTGGACTTCTTCTTTCAGTACTATCAGCTCCTGAGCATGTTACCTACTGAAATGGTTGAACCTTGACCAATTCTTTTTGCTATAGTGACTCTTTGTATTCCTTTCATCTTCTTTTGAAGGTTCCTGTGTCATTTAACATTTTCCCCATTGAATCCTTCAGTATTGCAACTCAAGACTTGAATTTTTCCTTCAGTTCTTTCAGCTTGAGAAATGCTGAGCATGTTCTTTCCTTTTGATTTTATATATCCAGATCTTTGCACATGTCATAGTAATACTTTAGTCTTCTTAAGCTGCCATTTAAAGTCTTCTGTTTAACTCTTTTACTTCATCATTTTTTCCTTTTTCTTTAGCTACTCAACATTCAGGAGCAAGTTTCAGAGTCTCTTCTGCATCTGTTTAGGTCTTTTCTTTTTCGTCTGTCTTTTTAATGATCTCTTGTTTTCTTCATGTATGATGTCCTTGATGTCATTCCACTACTCATCTGTTCTTCGGTCATTAGTATTCAACATGTCAAATCTATTCTTGAAATTGTCTCTAAGTTCAGGTGGGATACACTCAAGTACACATTTTCACTCTTGTGGACTTGTTCTTTTTCTTGAGTTTTCCTTTCAAACAGACAAGTCTATCTGATTAAAAAGTTTCCCACAATGGCCACTGTAATCCAAAATCTTTAATGAGATTTTGCAATTTTTGTAAGATGGTACAACTTCTGGGTCTGATATATTTTTAAGGTGGGAGTTCCAGAAGTTGGAGTGTTCAATACCTTACAACATAAAGATCTTATCTTCAACATATAGACTAGTCTGCCTCATTTCAAATGTGCACAACAAAACCAACAGTATCAAGAAAAGACTGTGGACTTACCTAGGGCTAAGGACTTGTACCCCACAATGTCAAGTCAAAGGCCAGTTCACATAACTGTCTCACTAGTCCCGGTGTGGAAACTTACCTAGGACTAGGGACTTGGTTCAACACAGTTGAACATCTGTTTCATATAACTGACCCACTAGCCCTGGGCTAGAAATTTTAATGAACTTGGAGAGCTCAACACAAAAAGGCAGAGCTCAGATCCAAGAGGGACTCACCAGCATCTCCAGAAGCTGAAAAAAAAAGGCAAAGAACACAAAGGGTTCAGTGACACCATGCCTGTGTTTCTCGAAATCTCTGTAAAGTGCTAATGGTCTTTGGATCTCATCCTCTTCGTCAAAACTGTTAAAACAAAATCTCTCACAAAGTTAATTTGCAGAACTCAAAAGGTTTACTTAGAGATTTGTGAGTCAGGAAGCATCCAGCCTGAAATTCATACAGGAGCATCTGGGGAACAAAGAAAAGGGCCAGCATTTTATAGTAACAAGCATATAGGAAACTTTAGCTATTTGGATGACAGCTGAGGATTGGTTGGCTTGGTTTTAAACAACTTCTGTAATGATCTAACTGCTTTTTGTTTAAAACACGAAATTGGTGGAGTCCCCATAAATAGGAACCTGACAGACTTTACTTGGTTTTGCTTCATTGCTGAGGTGGGCCCAGCATGAGTGATTCCATCTTGTGTTAATGATTTATATTATCATTTATTTCCAAATGTTTATAAGAAACAGAAAATATTCCAGGTGTTTCAAAGTGATTTCACCTTAAACTTATTTGGTAAAAATATCTGGTATACTCCACGTTGAGAACCCCTTTAAAAGCCCCAGCATCCTAAGGAAGATAAGTAATCAGAGGATCAACGACACCTCCCCCACTCCCCTTTTTTTTTTTTGTTTAAACAAACACATTTACGTTGTTAAGCTCTTAATGACTGGCTTTTCTTTCTTACCAACATGGCTTTCTTTCCCTTGAATTCTCTGTTAATGTGGCTTTCCTATCAAAAGGATAATTCTTTGAAGGCCAATCTGTTATTCTTACAATCTGGGGTCACTTCAGGCCTTCAAGGGGTGAGCATGTTTAATTTTTTTTTGTTTTTCATTTCTTCATTTCTTTTGTGTCTCTGTTATTTCCCTTTATGATTATATCTGAATGGAATTTCTTCACTTTAATTATAAGTCATCAGTGTGTTCTTTACAACTTGCTCCCCAAGCGATGAGGAGCAGCTGGTGCTTCTTCAAGGTAGGGAGGCACTGAGACAGGCTCCCTCCCCTATGCTGAGAAGTCCTATTAGGAATGCACCATGTTTAAATGTAAGTGTGTTTGTTTATCTGCAATTGCATGCCTGACCTTAGTTAAGTGAAACCTGATGAAAGAGGAGGGAGACTCTCATCACCACCCACTCTTTTTTTTTTTTTTCTTGGCCCACTAACTACATTTTCCCAAGTTTTTGGCATTTCCTTTTAAAATTTAGTTGGAGCAATTTTTCTGTTGCATATCTAAAACTAATGCATTAAAAGCTCTTATGCGTTTTGCGAACAAAAGCTTTTCAAAATGGTTAACTCTGTGACATAAGAACAAAAATTTTGTTTTTATAGCTCTTTTTCCTCCTGGAATGGCAGAAGTGAAAGGTATTTTAAATAATCAAAGCTGTAATCTCAAATGAAAAGCACACTCCAGAAGCATCCGTGGACAATGAAAGGTCTTCTATTGGTACTCAGCACATTATTTAGCCAGTTAGCCATGATTCGTAAAGAACTTCTTATTTGATGATCTTAATATCTTGGTGACCCATTCTCCATTGTTCAGTGGAGATAACCAAGCAAATTGAACCACATAGCTCCCCTCACTCCTGACAGCATCACATGCCACAGTCACTGCCCTTTTTGCAGTGATGTGTCTCTCCACACATGGAAATAGGAGTCATTAAATTATAAATGTCTTTATTTAGACCCATAAAGCGTTGGTTAAAATCTGGAGCAAATTCTAGATGAAGGGTTTATTGTATTGCCATAGTCTTTCTTATGGGGCACATCTTGGTTTTATAGATGGATATAACCACAAAGAAAGTTTGAGTAAACACATTCAGAAGACAGAAGAACATGTAGCTACTACTCTCAAATCTGATTTAGAAAATTGTTATATTCATCCAAGTGGATAAATGTGTGTTAATTTTTCAGTGGCAGGATGGAATTGGATATGAAGCCTTGCATTTCCAGAATGCCCAACCCTATGTAGTACCTGCAGTAGCAATTCTCAATCTCATTTGTGTATCAGAATACATGTGGAGCTTTATAAAAATACAGGTGCCTGAGCCCTCCTCAACACCTATGGAAAACAAATTTGTGAATGTGAGGCTTGGGTGTTTTATTTCTTTAAAGCTACTGGTAATCATGTAGGCTTAAAAACCACAGTGCACTAAAAGACATAAAATAAGTTTTTAATTTGTGTAGCTTTAACTTTTTAAACACATCATCGAAAATTATCAGGATAGTCCAGTTGATAGAAAATTTAGAAGATTCTGGAATACCCAGCTAGATTTTTCAAAGATAGATTTAAAACATTCTGACTTGAAAATTAGATGCTTTCCGGTGAGAACATCTTTCCTTTTCTCTTTCTTCAAAACGTCACCGTATAATAAATAACAACAACCATCACTACTATTGTTTATTGAGGGTCTACTCTGCATAGCAATGATTGTGAGGATGGTACAGAACTGGACAGTGTTTCCCTCTATTGTACAGAGGGTTGCTATGAGTCGGAACTGACTCCAGGGTACCTAACAACAACACTCTTTGTCATATACTGTGTTAGCCATTTTCATTCAATATCTCATTTATTCTTCACAGTTACCCTACAAAGTCAATATAATCACACCCACTTATACAACTGAGACTATAGGACAGAGTAGAACTGCCCCATAGAGTTTCCAATGAGCACCTGGTGGACTCGAACTGCTGACTTTTTGGTTAGCAGCCATAGCTCTTAACCACCACAGCACCAGGATTTCCATGTGGGCCCAAGGAATTAAATCAATTGCTCAAGGGCACATGACAAGTGCAGGAATTTAAATCTATGTCCATGTGAATTCAAAACTTGTTCTCTTTTTTATACCATCCACTTTCTCTCCTCTCTTTTCATCTTTCCTACACTTGCCCTCTCAGCTCCTGTCTCTTTTAATTCTTTTCTTGTTTTCTTTACCTTTCCATGCCATAATATGTCTGTCTGGAAAATAAGAGAAAATGGTGCCTGTCTCACAAAAGTTCTCGGTAACAATGATTGCTTCAGCCTTCTTGTAAATGTTTCCACTTGGAAAAGTCTTCACAGTCACTGAGTTGACAAACCTTGGTTTGGTATCCTTTGACTAATGGAAATATTTATATTTTCTGACTGCTTCATTTTAAAGAATGTCCTGGTACTTGCTCAAGAGAATATAAAAACCTGCTGTCCCTGTTTCCATTTCCAGACCCAGACATGACCCCAGTATATTGAAGCATCTGCTTTTAATTTCACATCTCTTCTATCTTAAAGGCCATCTTATTGAACTAAGGTTTAAATGAGCTCAACAAATAGCAAGTGTGAGGGGAAGCTAATGAGAACACTGACTTTAGTTAAAAAGTGGCAGAGGTGACAGAACTATCTGCCAGGGATGTTGAAGAGTTATGTAACCTGGGCTTTCACAAAGTCATCTGTATTCAAGAACTCCCACCTGCACTTGCCACCAGCCCTAGTGCATTTAGCTGCTCATGACCCATACTCCTCAAAAAATACCAAAGAAACATTCTTTTGCCTACCCCTTTCTCCTCTGATTCACTTTCTTTCTTTCTAGCTGGGACATGGGGGCAATAGGGTATGACTGAAAACTACTATGGAAAATAAGAAGAGAATTTACAAATTGATATGATTTATGGATAAAAGTTTTGACCTTTGGCATATCTTTCAAGGGAAGAGGGCATATATGAGAGAAGACAGACTCTCTGTAATATTTTATAGTACTTGGCTGAAAATGGTAGAGGAAACTGGTTCTAGGTTCAGGGAACACAGAACCAGTACCAGTTACCATCGTGTTGACTCTGACTCAGGGTGACCACATGTGTGTCAGGACATCACTGTGCCTCATAGGGTTTTCAAAGGCTGATTTTTTTTTTTTTCTGGAAGTAGATCACCAGGCCTTTCTCCCAAAGCTCCTCTGGGCTGACTTGGACTTCCTGCCTTTGGTTAGCAGCTACATCTGTTAATCATTCGCACAACCCAGGGACTCTTTAGGGAACACATAGATGAACAACTTCTCTTGATCAATTTCAGAGCTGAAGAAATTGACAAAGTAAGGGCTGACTACCCCTGCCTAGCAAAATATTCTCCACATAGCTGGTGCTCAATTAATATTTGTGAAGTGAGTGATCAAAGAAGACTTGAAGGAGGTGCTAGTGTAGATGTCAGATGTCACTGTAGTGAAGTGATTTGGAGACAGATAACTCCATTTTTGATCTATGTGACCTTGGGCAAATCATCTAACATCTCTGAGGTTCTGCTTCTTCTATAAAATGAGGTTTATGACATCTACTTCACATATTGTTGTGAGGATTAGACAAAATGCTATATGTGAAAGTACTTTGTCAATCACAGGCTATGACTAATCAAAGGAAATAGATGATCCCTGACATCACTGATATGCAGTATGGGTTTAATTAAAGGTTTGGTAGACAGCCACAAGGAAAGACTAATAGGAGTAAAGTTACATAGACTGAATATCTTTGGACCTAAAAGCTGTTGTTGTTATTGAAGAAGAAAACTCTGGATTGAGGTAAATAATTGCTTCAGAGCCAGAACCATGTGTAGTAATGCTTATACTTGCAGTTCCAGCAGAGTTTCTCCCACAGTAGATGTCCAGTGCATCTTTGAGTGGACAGATGGATGGATGGACAGATGGCTGTGTGGCTTCATAGCTCTGGAGTCACTTTTAGGCTCTGAAATAGAGAAGCAGATTTTGATACTCTCTTTAGCTCAGCTCAATTCAATTTTAAAAGCCCAAAATCATGACTTTTGCCAAAAATTTTGGTAAGACATACAGTGTTGTATCTTGTTTTCTAGAAAGATAGATGATATGAAATGCTGCTCAGAAAACAAGGCTTGTTCATTGATTGAGAGCCACATTTTCTGAATTAGTATTGTCAGCTGATGAGACTGAGCCAACTGTTAAATGATTGCTAAACTCAAAAGAGGAAGAAAGGCTGTGCTATCAGCCTGTTTACTCACATGCCATAGAGTGGGCACTGTGGTGCCTGCTGGCAGTGGAAACCAATATCCTCGTTAGGCATTGGGGTAGGAAGGAGGGAGTGATCTTTGTTGGGGAGGCAGCTTCATGCAGAATTAGGGGCAATTATGCACGAGACTTTTACTTTAATCCGACTTATTTGAACCCATCAGAATTTCAAAAGCACCAATTTGGCATATCTCATGATTTGTGTGTTCACTTTGGTAAGCTTGAGCTTTTGTGCCCTTACATTTTTCCCATTAACATTTTGCACAGAGAATTGTGTGTATTTGCAGATAGACATCCACACTCTTGGTGAATTCAACCTAATAGCTCTTTGGTTGTACAAACTTGTTTTGATAGTTTAAAGTTCCCTGTAAGGGAGCACAGCTGACATGATAGACATATAACCCCATGAAAACAAGCTGGTTCCTGTTATTGCTCCCATGGGGAAACTTTCTCAGGATATGTGAATGCATCAAGTTTAAGCCTACACAGTAGAAACAGAAGGAAAAAATGTAGAGACAAAGCAGCACAGTTTCTGGACCTATGACCATGGGACAACACAGCTCAATGAAGGATGCTTTTTGATGACTGGACACCCTAACATTATTATGCCTAATGTGTACAGGACAGAGATACCTGGGGATATGTAGAGAACAACTGCAGGCACCTAGATACTACTCACAGCCCACATCAGTGTGTCCAGATTTAATAGGTAAAAACTCATTCCCATTCCTTTCCCATCTGTAACTTCAAGACCTTAAATAATACTAGGGTACTGGAAGTAAATGAGAGGTTCTCCTCCATTATTAGGTGAAAGTTAAGTATAGAGAACCTCCATTATTTATTTGTCAACAAATATTTACTGACAAGGTATTGTGTACCAGGTATTTTTCTAGGTGCTTGGGTTACAGTCATGAACACAACGAACAAAATACCTGCTCATAGGAAGCTTGGGTTCTGGTGGAAAAGGCCAACAGCGATCAATCGACCAGATATTATCATGGCAGGTAGGGATATGTACTGTGACGAAAGACAAAGCAGGCTAAGGAGAAGGAGATGGTCAAGGATGGTTAGGGGGAATGGTCAAGGAAGCCATCTGTGAAGAGACAATTGAGACAGCTGAATGGAACAAGGGAGTATATGGGGAGGGGACCATATGGAGAGGGAGGTGTTGCAAGAAGACAGAGCAGCAAGGGAAGAAGCCTTGAGATGGAATCAAGCTAAGGGTCCCAGAGAAGCAGAAAGGAAGTCAGTGTGTCTGGAGTGGAGGGATCAAAGACCAGATTGGAGAGAGGGACAGCAGGAGAATCTGGGAGCCCCATGTAGATGACGGTTGCAACTTAGATATCATTGTAAGTGTGATGAAAGTCTCGAGCAGGAGAGCAGTATGATTCAATTTGTATTTTAAACCCATCTTTCTGCTGCTATATACAGATTAAACTTCATGGAGGGGGCAGTTATAACATGGAAGCAGGAAGACCAATTATCCCCACTCATGATCTCTAGCCCACAGAGACCAAGACTAGAAGGAAGATCCAATCAATTTGTTGTCATGACTTGAAAGTCACTTTGCAGCCTTAAGCCACGGAATCATTAGAATTTCCTTTCTTTTTTGTCAGTATAAAAAAAATATTTGATAAGGTCAGTGAGTGTTGGATAAGAAATAGGTGTTTCTTCTTTGATGGGCCCCTCTGGAGGCAGGTCTTGACCTGTATAATAAAATTACCCTTTACTAGTTAAATAAAAGAAACAAATCTGTACAAGCCTCCTCATAATTTTGATTTGCAGGTGTCAGGCATGTCTGTGAGCTCCCACCCTCATTATAAACACCATCTCCAGAAGAGACAAGTGTTCTTAACTTTACTGTCAGGATGCAGTCATGCTTTGAGATCATCTGAGAAGTGCTGTAGAAACACAAAGTATTATTACTATCATTATGGCTATAAAGACTGTGATTATAATGCAGTTAGGGGCAGCTGAGCGGAATGGCAGTAAAGGGTGAGTAAGCTTTACCCCCATACCTCAAGTAAGAGTTGCCATATCAACAACCTTGGTATGTGCAGGGGTGTGTCTGCATGTGTGCGTACATACGTGTGTGTGTGTGTGTGTATGTGTGGTGGGTGTAGGGAAGCAGATGTGAGTGTTGAGATATCATTACTGAATGATATGTACTTATCCATTTTAGTGAAACTGTGTACAGAAAACATTTCATTCATTTCTGTTCAAACTGAGAGTTCAGCTTTGCATTGTTTCAGTGGTAATATATTGGTATGAAATATGATTTCCCTGAAAATCACTTGGAGTGTGATGGTGATCTTAGAAGCTCTGGGTGGAGTAGTAGGTTGTGATATAAAACATTCATTTCAAACATTACTCCAACTGCTCTGGGGAATTAGAAGGAGATGTAGTGGGATGTTTGTAGTTTGGCATCTTCCTCATCTACTGTTTCCTCACTTTCTTCCTTGATCACTGTTTTTAGGATTCTGAAAAATTCATAGTTACTCACTGAGCAGTCGTTGATGAAGTACCTATCAAATGCCACGTCTTATGTTAGATTGTAGGAGTAATGGAGTGAATATGATTTGTTCCCTGCCTTAAAGGGTTTACATTTTTGTGAGGGAGTTTTATAGGAACATCAATAGGTTTGGGGTGTTAAAAGCTCTACCATTGCCCAAAGTGCTATGGTCAAACTCGCACCTCGGAATCTTTCTCATCTCTGCCTGGAGTCAGTATGTAGGATGGATTTACATGGGTTGGGCTGGAGGCAGAAAAGATTGATCCAAGCCATTGTCCTTTGAAAATCTTTCATCACTGAAACCCAAATACTTGACATTTGTCATGAGATGGTGTGGAGGGAAGGACTGGTTTGTAGGATTTGCATAATTTATGTGGTTGGAATATTCAGTTACCTGGAAGAAGTAGCCGGGCTGTGAATGGGAAAGAATTGTGATCATATGCAGGGGTGGGAAATGCCTAGAAGCTTCCTCTGTGTTTGGAGGAATTTGTGTAGTTTAGGAATAGAGTTACTCAGAAATCTTTTGTGTGAAGTTTTATAAAGCTCTAAAGTTGCATGTACCATTTTGGACATGGCCCTAAATGTTGCCTAAGATGGTGCACAATGATAATCATCAAAACTATTGCTCCTTTTCTACCAGAGTAAATTACCACAGAAAACTTTGGTGATCTTCTTTTGGGATTTGAGAATTATTCTGGGGGAGAGGGAGACAGAGACAGACGAACAAATACACGCACATAGAGAAAAAGAGAGAGAGATAGAAATGGAGAGAGAAACTACATCTGCCTTGACTTGGGCAGATACAATATGTTTTAGGAGTAGGTTTCTTGTGGTTCATTTCAAGCACAGGAATCAACAGCTAAGCTACTTATGGGGTTGTATGAGATGTACTTTATAAATCCTTCTCTATCCTGGGAATGCTTTAAAGCCCATGACTTTTAAGATTATATAGTAAAATAGCCCATTGTTTAGAACTTATAGTTCTTAAAGAACTTATCATTTTTAAAGGCTGAAGTTTGTCTTTGTATCACTGTGAAAGCTATAATCGCTGTGAATTAATGATGCAGAGCATGTTACAGAAGTCACGTTTTACCCACTGAGAGTTCAAACAGATTTTTGAGACTTCTGGAACTTTGCTTATATGCAAATATTTTTCCGTTAATTACAAAAGAGGCTTAACTGAAGATGGCATAAATTCATACTAGATTTGAGTTATAGAGTATGGGGACCAGCTATTTTCCATTCCCTCTGAGGGTGTGGAAAAAAAGAATGGCCTTAAATTGAAATAGGAAGGATAAAGCCAGTATGTCTCTTTCTTAGTATTTTTATAGTATAACAAGCAAACAGCAGAAGACTAACAGTAAGTGCTTGAGAAAAAATCTTCTCCATGGTCATTGTAGTGAGACACTGAAAGAATCTAACTTGGTGTTGCCAAAGTTCTTTTCCTAAGAGTTTAGGTAAATACATGTTTGGTACTTTTATGGATCCTTTCAAGTGTGGCAAACGGACTGGACAAAAAAAAAATTTTTATATAAAACCAAAAACCAAACCCATTGCCGCCGAGTCGATTCCTACTCATAGCAACCCTATGGGACAGAGTAGAACTGCCCCACAGAGTTTCCAAGGAGTGCCTGGCGGATCTGAACTGCCAACGTCTCGGTTAGCAGCCGTAGCACTTAACCACTACACCACCAGTGTTTCCATAGCTGTGTTTAATTGGAAAGTACCTTTGTTGCATTTTCAGAAGTATAGACTACTGGTAAATGTAAAAAAAAAAAAAAATGTAAAGGTGTTGTTTATTTATTGTCTCTAAGTGTTATGGGTTGAAATGTTTCTCCCCAAAAGTTATGTTGAAGTCCTAACTCCTATACTTGTAAACAGGACCCTGCTTGGAAATAGGGGTTTTCTTTTGTTATGTTAAAGAGATTGAACCAGATTAGGGTGAATCTTAAACCTAATTCCTTTCTAAGTGATGTCTTATAAAAGTGCGGAATAGGCTCAGGCACACACAAGAGGAAGAGACCATGTGAGACACCATCTACAAGCCAAGGAATGCCTAGAGCTACTGAAAAAGAGGGACCATCCTCTAGGGTTGATGTTCTGATTTGGACTTCTAGCCTCTAAAATGTGAGACAATAAATTTCTGTTCTTTAAAGCCATCCGCTTACGGTACTTTTGTTACAACAGCACTAGGTAACTAAGACACTAAGTAAGAAAAGGCTTTTCAACTTCATTGTCAGGAAAGGTAATTACCAGAAGTAAAAAAAATATAGGGTACGTAGGAATGCACTCCAGGATGTTATACATTCCCTCCTATACCTAAGCAGATGATTTTGTATTTTCACTGTCACGAGAAGTGAAAAATTAAGATGCATAGGTGTGATTCAGTTGATATTTATTAGTATTTCTTGTATAAGGCACTGTGCTAAATGTTTTCATATGCATGCTCTTATTGCATCACCTTTGTAAGGAAACACACTTAAGAGACTAAACAACTTTTTAGAGACTCACGGTTGAAATGTGGCGGAACTATGATTGAAGACTTCGCACTTTGAAGTTCAAGATCCTTTCCTGCACGTTGGTGGTCTTCTGCTCTCATTGACATGCTGGTGGTTATTCCCTGGCTATCAGGCAAATGGTCTGAGCCTCAGGTAATACCCTCATCCCACCCACCACCACCTTTAACCTTCTCCTCAACCCCCAAGTTATGATAAATTCTGACCTACTCATGGAAAGTGCCCACCTCGTACTTTAATTCTCACTTCCATGCATACCCAGTGCTGAGACAAGAACTTCCAGGATCTGCCTTAACTTTCAGAAAATTCGGTTTCAGAGGCATTCTAAATAGATGCATTGCTGTAATGTTGACTTAATTGGTATGCTATATAAAAGCCGTTGGTTATGACTCGGAAATATACCTCAAATCTCTCAAATTTATCATCACATTCAACATCCTAACACATCCCCATCTCGAGAGAAACAAGAGTCTGAACTACTGTGAAAGTTTCCTCAGGTTTTGATACAGAGTGTGATTCATAGACCATTAGCCTCTATATCACTTGGGGGTTTGTTGTAAATGCACAATCTTGGGACCTCCTTGGACCTAGGTAATCAGAATCTGCATTTTTACGAGATCCGTGTCCCCCAGGGGTTCGTGTGCACTTTAAAGTTAGAGAAGCGCTGTTGTAACAGATCCATTCTCATATTCTGTTTGCCTCCTCCGTTGCATTCTTCCCATTGCATTCAGAGTGATAATTTAAACGTATAAATGCTTAAAATTTACCTTTCTCCGCTTTAAACCCTTCGTATCTCACTTGTAATAAAGCCCGAACTCCTTATAGTAACCTACAAAGTACTCCTAGATCTAATCCTTGCCTACTTCTACGCACTTTGACTTTCTTTCAGTTCCTAAAACATACCAAGTTTGTTTCTATCCCCAAGACTTGCTGTCATTATTTTCTCTACTCGAAACAATCTCCTGCTCTTGGATAATTTTCTTATCCTTTAGGTCTCAGTTTAAATGTCCCTTGTTGGAGAAAATATCTCTGACCACTCTATCTGCAGTAGATTCGCTCTACTCTATCTCTATCACAATCATGTTGGTGTCCTTCATCAGATTTATCTCAATTTGTCATTATATTATCTCTTTATTTGCCTACATTATGTCCATTTTCCCCTGGGCTCTACAAGAGTAGCGCCAATGACTGTTTACCCAGAACTTACCACAGTGAATGGCACAGAGAAGACATTCTATAAATATGTGTTGAACAAATGATTAAACATACTATAGTTATATATAGGAAACCTGGGTGCACAGCAGTCCTTAACCACTGTGCCACCAGGGCTCCTGTATGACTAAAAGATTAACCAAAAGTTCAGCATTTCAAACCCACCAGCTGCTCTGTGGGAGAAAGATATGGCAGTCTGCTTCCATAAAGATTTATGGCCTTGGAGATGCTATGGGTCAGTTCTACTCTGTCCTATAGGGTCACTGTGAGCTAGAATTGACTTGATGGCAATGGGCTTCTTCTTTTTTTTTTTTTTTTTTTAATAGGTATCTATCTTAATCATCATATTTTTAAGAGTATATTATTCAAGAGAAGTGGTTGATGTTTATAATTATTGTAATTATTACTTGTTATTTGTAGTTTTAGTTGAGATATGTTCAGTTAGCATGTCAGAGGTCTGTCCTAATACTGACTTTCTGCATCACAATTTATCACAATTGGTAAATGAGAACTCGCTCACAGTTTTAAATAGTTTGGAACTGAAACTACTTAAAAATGTAAGTGAGTTCTCATTTACCTACTGCAACCAACAAACATAGCCCTTATATCAAATGCCCAGCCATCTCTTGAATGGAAGCCAGAAAAAGCTGTCCACAAGTGTAGTTGCTCTGGTGCACAGTTAATGAGAGAGCACACTGGTACATGATCTGAGATTAGGGATGGGGAACTATTCTCTCACATGGTCTCTACAGCATGAGTGTAGTAAAAGATGCGGAAGTAATGAGTTCATGGCTTGTGTCTTGAAATATTAGGGCTGCACCTGATGGCTAACCCCGGGTCAGAGAAAACTCCCTTGTGATATGTCATTGCACAATTGCATAAAGCAGCAGATGTGTAATAGGGGCTTATATCTTTCTCTGAAACATCTGGCATTACTCATCATGAGAAGCAGGTGCCTACATTGGACAGACCACATGTCTGTTCTGGAATGACGCATTTCTGTTGCTTCTGGGTTGTATTTAAATTTTCTTTGGCTTCTCTCAACCCAAGCATGTTAATGATGAAAATGATACTAGAGAGAGAGATTGCCTAAGAAAGAGGGTGAACAAGGTAGCTGCTGCTTCTGGAATGGTGAGGTTCTGGGTTTCAGAAAAAATTAGTAAGTCGTCTTGTGACTGACAGCTCATGATATTCCGGATACAATGTGCATGCACATGTTGTCACAGGTTAAGTCACTGTGTCCATGGATGGGGCTTGTCTCAGAATTGAGGGTTTGCCTGCTAGTTAGTCAAAGTCTTTGTTAGGTCTTAGCCAACCATGGGTCTGGCTGTCATAAAAGTTAACTGAATTGTACCTTCTCTCTTCACATAAACCATTGTACCTCACAGATCAAAGTTTGTGAAAGTAGTGGACCAAAGTTTACAAATGTATGAACTTCAGCCAGAGGTACATCTTATAAAAAAAAAACCTGTTATTAAGGGAACATGGTGAAGTCACCTATATTGTCAAGCTTTTTTTTTTCCCTTAATTTACTCTATCACGGCATTAACTCAGTGAAAATCGCCTGGTTATTCAGGTCCATGCCCATTGCTTGGCTTGTGATCTCTCTTAATCCTATGCAGGGTTTAGGCTGAAATTTCTTAATGTTTGAGGTTTTAGTAGTGGCAATGTTTCTCAAGGTGTGGTCTGCTTATTACCTACTCCAGAATCACCTGGCACACTTGTGAAAAACAGATTCCTTGGCCTTTCCCTACAGATTTACCAAATCATGATTTCCAAAGTAAAGTTTTAGTCTGTTTTCAGCAATTATCCAAATGATCTTACGAATTCTCAAGTTTGAGAGCCATTAACTATTGTTGAAGTTAAATGTATTATTTTATTTTTTGATAGATCTGAAATAGAATTGGGTTTAAAATATGAAATTTTAAGGATTTCCTAGATTAGTAATAAACTTACAACCCATGTTTGCCTTGTAAGCTAACATGCTAATAAATATTATCCCATAATCAAGCTTTGGAAGTGTGATCGAGTCCTGTTTAACAGAACTCTTGAAAGGGCAAATATTTATTTTCGGGAATGGTCTACATGACTTGAGTGTGTGTGTGTGTGTGTGTGTGTGTGTGTGTGTGTGTGCGCGTATGAGTGCGTGCAGGAGACAGGGGATTTTAACTAGGGGGACTTTTGTATACGGGGACTTTAGATTATACTTTCTTATCCCAAGTCATGTATTTATGGGATACTAGACTAAGAGGAACTTGCCTTATTTTTTCCCTTGTGAAATGATTTAAAGATATTTTCCTTGTCTTTTTCTTTTGCAAAAGAATAGATAGTTCCTATACCCAAGCTCTTCTTATTACTTTTGTTTTAAAAAATTCCGTAGAGAAAGAGGTAGAAAAGCCTTCGTTTAAAAATCATTCTAGGTGTTTTTAGTCTTCATCGTTAGAAGCCATTTCTTAGAAACTTTTATTGAACTGTGATATACAGACAGAATACGCACAAAATGAATGCCACATGTAACCAGTACTGAGATCAAGAAACAGACTTTCACTGACACCCCAATATTCACTCTTGTCCCCAATCCAGATACTAAATCTTTCCAAGGATAACAGCTTTCCTTGATGACTGAAAACCATTATTGTTTTTAATAAAAATCAAATCACTTTATCCCTATTTTTGTAAATATTAGTCTTTCCTCAAAATTGGCATATTTAGCCACACAGTGATCAATATTAATTCAATCTGAGACTTCCTTCCTGACTAAATGCCAACTTAAAAAACAAAACAAAACACCTTTTTGCTAGTTTATAATTCTACAATTTTTCTTTTAATAAATGTGTATTCTCTACTTTCACCTTGATTCATTTCTGCTTTTATATTTTCCTTGTAACTTGGAATATATGAACTAAAATTCTGGGTGGTACTAGATATATAGTCAATATAGATCACTATGGAACACTCAAGGCAAGTAAGACAGTATCTAATTTGCACTACAATAATTTAAAACAAGTGGCTGAGGATTTTTTTTTTCCATTTTATCCAGTAGGAAAACTTGGTCAATAAGAAAGCCAGCTGATTGACTATAGTGGATTTAATGCACTAGTTAATACTTGGTATACCAGGAAGTCACAAATAAAAATAAATATGAAGCTGCTATAGGTTTCATATTATTTTAATCATAAATCAGATTGATAGTCTCTGGGGCAGGGGGCAAGCCTATTGTCTGCAGTATTAAACAATAATGTATCATGGCAAAGTGACTGGAATATTGTACGTGGGTCCTGAAACCTTGCTGTATGACCAGACGCAAGTCATATAACTCACTAAGTCAGTTTCCAAATCTATAAAATGAGGATAATAATACTTCCTTTTGTGGGGTTGTTGTGAGACCAAACCAACCAAACCCAGTGCCGTCGAGTCAATTCCGACTCATAGCTACCCTAAAGTAAATAATATTTCTGAGCATCTAATGTCCAAAAAAATGTCTAGCACATAGTAATTTCTCTATCATTGTGGCCTCTCCTTCTCTTTCAGCAGGGCTGGATAGCAGTTTCAAATTAGTTTAACATGGGAGACCTATTCCAGGAGAAAATAAGACAATACTATTGTCTTAGTTATCTAGTGCTATTATAACAGAAATGCTATAAGTGAATGTCTTCAACAAACAGGCATTTATTTTCTCATAGTTTAGAAGGCTAGAATTTTGAATTCAGGGCGTTGGCTCTAGGGGAAGTCTTTCTCTCTCTCTTAGTTCTAGGGAAAGGCCCTTGACTCTTTTTAGCACCTGTAGACTCAGTGTTTCTTGGCTCCTTGTAATCTTCATGTGGCATGGCATCTTCCCCCATCTCTGCTTGCTCGCTTGCTTGTTTAATTTCTTTTATATCTCTACAGAGATTGATTTAAGACACACCCTATACTAATACTGTCTCATTAACATAACAAATAAAACCCATTCCTAAATGGAACTATTACCACAGGTATAGGGGTTAGGATTTACAACGCATATTTTTGGGGGACACAATTCAATCCTTAACAACTATATACATCATTTCCAATATATTTTCTCTTATCCTTAAACAAATGCAAGCAAATGACATAAAAAATATCAGAAATAGAGATATGCCAAAAGAACACCCTTAATTCCATATCCTCAGAGACATTCACAGTGAATATTGCTTTTGTAGTCATCCCACTAATCACCGTATTTCCTTAGTACCTTTCAGAATGCCTTGCACATAGTATATGTACTCAGTCTGGTAAAATGAACTTTTCCCAGAAAGATGTAAAAGTGCTGTCAATCCTTTATGAATTTTCATTATTGTCTTAGAATGGAGTTCAGCAGAATTTCTGGTAAAACAGTACTTTTTTCAGTCCTGGAAGACAGATACGCATTAACTTCTCAAATATCTCTAGGGGCAGAGATTATATCTCTTTCTGTAACAGGGTAGGTTTACAATCAGAGGTTAATAGACTACTTATCATTTTAAAACAATTATTAGACTGTCGCTGCATTTTAAATCAAAGCTGGATTTTTCATTCATTCATTCATTTAAAGGAACATGTAGTGGTAGGAAAAACAAAATTAGGAATCCAATGAGCTGAGTTCTAGACCCTGCTCATCCATTTCTGTGCCTTGGGATCTTGGGTAAATTGCCGAACATCTGTCACCCCTGTAAAACAGGGAAAATGATGCCTGCTCCGTTTTTCTCTTACGTGGTGATTGTGGGAATCAAGTGGGATAATGTATGTGGTGATGCTTTTCATGCAATAAAGTGCTCTAAGGTTTTTATAATGATAGAGCAATAATGCAGAAATTAGGCATCAGCATTAGCATAAGTATTTCTATTGGGCTATCCTTGAAAACAATGAACAGAATTGGCTTTTTTTTCTCTGCTAATGCCATTTTATTTCACAAAGCAGTGAAATTTGGAATGATTTTATGGAGGTTGGGAGGTGTACCTAGAAATACAAAATTCCTCAACTGTGTAGTACTTTTGTGGACTATTGTAATCATCCCATTAATAAGTTCTAGTCTAGAAATAAGAAAATAGAATTAGGACAGGGAGGACAGTATTTCCTAACCCTTACCCTACCTAGGAATAGAGGGCCATTCTTACCATCATTTTTGTTTCTATACTTAAATGCAACATACTGATAAAAATAGATGTTATTCAAGGCATTACATGGACTACTTAACATTTAGAAAAAATTACATTAACCACTAAATACTATAATTGTGCATTTCTTATACATGTGGTAAGTCTCCTGTGTCTCCATGGTATAAAGATCATGAGTTTTGAAGACAGAACAAGCTAGTGTTGAGTCATCACTCTACTTTATCAGCTGCATGAGTTTGGGGTCAAGTTATTATCCTTTCTGAATCTTGGCTTCATGAGCATGAAATGAAACGCCATATGTGATATACCTAGGACAGTGCATGGCACATTTTACCCATTCTTTAAGTGTTAGTTCCCTTTCCCTTCTCATCGAAATGCCTTACTTAAACAGATAAGAATGTTTGATCATTTATAATAACGTGAAAAAATCTATTATATTTATTTTACCTTGGAATAATGTAAAAATTCATGGACTAAAAGGCTAAGAATTATATTTTCAGGGAAGTTTTTTTTATTGGAAATTTGCTTACCTCACATCATGCACAAACATAGATTATAATTGGATTAATGACAATTAAAAAATAGTCACATAAGGGATAAAAGCAAGTACGGGAGGATATGTTATTGATCTTAGACTGGAAAAAATCTTAACATGAAAGCAACTCAGGTATCTTAAAGGAAAACTTTGTTGCATTTGATTATACAAAACCTTAAATTAAGATATCTGTATGGCAAATTGGAAACCCTGGTGGGGTAGTGGTTAAGTGCTACAGCTGCCAACCCAAGGGTCTGCAGTTCAAATACGCCAGGCACTCCTTGGAAACTCTATGGGGCAGTTCTACTCTGTCCTATAGGGTCGCTATGAGTCAGAATTGACTCGACGGCACTGGTGTTTTTTTTGGGGGCGGGTATGGCAAATTCTACCTACCAAACAAAGAATAAGCTGGGGAAATTTATTTATAATTTAGAATCAAAGACAAGTATTTTTAATATGTAAAGAGCTATAATAAATCAGTATAGAAAGAAAAGCAATTAGTAAACAAAGGGCATGGAGGAACAGTTTCACATTGTACAGGTAACTCACTCTTTTCAGCTGAAAACCTTACTTTGGTAGACTTTGAATGGAAAAACAGTGGTCCTACATTCACTCATTGACACTGTGATTAGCTCTTTTGAATGGCTGAGTTTTCTTGACTGTATATGCATGTAAAATTATTGAATATTGTTTAAAAAACTCTAGGTGCCAATTAAAAGATTAACAAGCAGAGCCAAGATGGCAGCTTAGACTACCATGCCATCCCTCTACAGCAAGAACCCAAGAAACCAAGCTGAAATAGATACAAATGACAATCTTGGAATGTTGAGTATCAAAGGAGAGGATAAAAAATTAGACTGAGCACTGGTTGGAAGAAAAAACTGATCAAAAACAGCAAACGAGGAGAGACACAGAGCGGAGGTACCCTGCCAACCAGTGTGACACAGTGTGGCCATCTTGAAAAAAAGCCAGATGCAATCCCAGGTGAGGAACACAGGAAAGCAACTTCACAGAATTCCAATAGCAGACAAAGAAACTGTGTAGACACACCCGGAGTGAAGCAGGGTGAGCAAGACGTAAACCAGAGCTAAGGAGAGAAAGCACAGGAAGGAGGGTGAGAACTCCAGGAATTGCAGTGTCCACAGAGCAAAGAGGAAGCTAGGACCCAGAGACAGGGCTACTCACCAGTGGGAGACCTCATCCATTCAGATGGACAGTGCACACAGACTGATAGATCTGTAAAGTGTCTACAGGAAGCACCCATGTCCAACTGGACTTTGGGCAGACCCCCTTCCCTACACTTGGCTGGGGCCAGGTCCTGACTGCTGGCTGCAGCCAATGGGAAGTGCCCAGGTACCCTTGCCCCGTGACCAGAGGAGCATGATCCCCCTCCCCCCACCCTCCTGGTGATAAGTGGCATGAACCACCTATCTCTGAAGCCCTGACCTCTGGGGACCACATTATGAGTCCCCTCTCCTCCCCTGACACTGAGCCCCATCCGCTACCCCTACCACTGAAGTACTAAGCAACACAAGAGCACTCTGGTATGACCAGCTACTACTCTCCCACTGACCCACTGAGCAGCACATGAGTTCTCCAGCACACCCAGCTGCCTGGCTACCATCCACCTCGCCTACCCCCAAACGGTACAAGAGTTCCCAGATGTGCCAGGCAGCCTGTCTGCCACCCCCCCCATTGGCTGAGCAGCACGAGAGTGCTCCAGCATGCCTGGCAGCCCATCCACCACCCCCCCGCCAACTCCCTGAGTGGTGTGACAGCAATGAGGTGCACTCATCAGCCTGTCTGCCAGCCCCTTGCTTGCCCACTCAGTGGTATGAGAACACTCTGGTACACCACACCCCATAGCCACCACCCTGCCCACCAAGCAAGTGGCTGTGAGTGCGCCCATGCCACTGGACTGAAAATGGGTGGAGAATAGCACCCACCCTCAGCCATCTCATACACCCCCTGAAAACCAATGTGGGCTCACCCTGCCTGCCACTGCCCTAACTGCTCCTGTGCCATCAGATGAGCAATCAGCAAAGTTTGCCTGACCCACCCCCCCAATACATTAAAACAAAACAAAACAAAAAATCAGGATGAAACAAACATATAATCAATCAATTGATAAAATAATGCCTTAATGCCTCAGAGACAACAAAAAATAACAAATCATTCAAAAAAAACAGGACAAGATGGCCCAAATAAATGACCAAAATAAATGGGCAGAAATCTCTCCTGAGGAAGAAATGGTAATAGAACTACCTGATAAGGAATTCAAAAGACTTAGATAAGGGATCCTCAAAGAAATCAAGGAAACACACATAAAACCCTAGAAGAATTCAGGAAAAAAATACAAGAATAAAATGACACAATAAATAGATAATTAGAAACCAAAATACAAAAATAAGAAATACAGAAGATTAAAATATCCGTAAAGGATAACTCAATAGAAGGACACAGAAGTTGAATTGAAGCAATAGAAGAATCAGTGAAATAGAGGACAAATCCCTTGACACTAATCTGTTTGAGAATAAGCTGAATAAAGAATGACTAAAAATGAAGAAAGCCTAAGACTTATGTAAAACCCTATCAAGAGGAAGAATTTGTGCATAATTGGAATGCCAGAAGAGGAGAAGGAAACAAAGCACAGAAAGAATTTTTGAAGATTCGTTGATAGATAACTTCCCTAATAATCATGAAAGATGAAAAGTTTTCTATCCAAGAAGCTGGATGAACCCCATACAGGGTAGACCCCAAAAGAAAGTCACCAAGATATATTATAATCAGACTTTCCAAAACCAAAGTCAAAGAAAGAATTCTGAAAGCAGCTCATGAAAAAATGAAATATCACTTAAAAAGGGGTACCAATAAGACTAAGCACTGATTTCTCAGCAGAAACCATGCAGGCAAGAAGGCAGTGGGGTAATTTATATAACACCGTGAAAGAAAAGAATTGCTAACTAAGAATCATATATCCAGCAAAGTTGTCTTCCAAATATGACGGCGAAGCTAAAATCTTCCCAGATTAACAGAAATTAAGAGAATTTGTAAAAACAATATTAAAGGGAGTTCTTCAAACAGAAAACCTCTGTCACCAGGCAATAACCTGAGATCAAGACACATGACAGCATCACCCAGATTCCAACCGAGACAATTCTTAAATGTAAAATAAAACTGCAGAACTGAAAACAGGGAACCAGAGATAGCAATCTGGAAATGAAGACAACTTCAAAACAAAAAGAGGGTATAAATGGGCAGTTATAGAATTTCCATATGGAGAGGAAGTCAAAGCACTATTCAGATACAACAAACTGTTTTAAGCTTAGGAAGAGAAAGGTAAATTCCAGAGTTAATACAAATAAATAAACTTACAAAAAAAAAAAAAAAAAAAGAGAGAGAAAACCAAAAAGACTCAGCAAACATAAACTCAACAACAATGAAGGAAACAAAAAGAAAATCCATTAAAAAAAAAAAAGAACTCAGCACAGAAAATTAAGTAGAACAAAGAAACCATTAACACTATAATAAAAAGTATAACAAAATGGCAGTGGTAAATTTATACCTATTGATAATCACACTGAATGTAAATGGTTTAAATGTACCAGTCAAGGGCAGAGAGTGGCAGAATGGATAAAAAAACATGACCCATCAATATGTTGCCTACAAGAGACACAGGTTAGGCACAAAGACATAAAAAGATAAAAATCAAAGAATGGAAAAAAACTTATCATGCAAATAGCAACCAAAAGAGAGCAGAGTGGGTAGTAATAATCTCTGATAAAATAGACATTAAATCAAAATCGATTTTTAGAAAGAAGGAAGGGAATTATATAATGATTAAAGAATCAATCCACCAAGAGGACATAACCATAATAAATATTTATGCACCAGTGACAGAGCTCCAAAATACATAAAACAAACTCTAACAGAATTGAAACGAGAAGCAGTTCTACAATAATAGTAGGAGATTTTAACACACCACATTCAATGCTGGACAGAACTACTGGAAAGAAACTCAACGAAGATAAAGAAGGCCTAAATAATACAATCAACCAACTAGACCTCATAGACATATACAGAATATAACACTCAACAGCAGTACAGTACACATTCTTTTCCAATGCACGTGTATCATTCTCCAGAAGAGACAACATATTAGGCCACAAAGCCAGCCTCCATAAATTCAAAAGCATCAAAATAATACAAAGTACCTTCTCTGATCATAATGCTATAAAACTAGAAATCCATAGTGAAGAATAAGTGGAAAAAAAAAACAACCAAATATATGGAAACTGAATAATACCTTATTTAAAAACTATTGGGTAATAGAAGAAATGAAAAATGAAATAAAAAGATTTCTTAGAATCAAATGAAAATGGAAACACAGCATACTAATTAATACCTTTGGGGCACAACAAAAGCAAGGCTCAAAAAAGAATTGTAGTAATAATTGCACATATCAAAAAAGAAGGGCCCAAATCAATAGATTATCCCTACATCTCCAACAAATAGAAAAGGAGCAGCAAAAGAAGTCCATAGTCACCAGATGAAAGAGATAATAATTTTCAGAGCAGAAATAAATGAAATAGAAAACAGAAAAACACTGGAAAGAATCAACGAGACTAGAAGTTTGTTCCTTGAGAGGACCAATAAAATTGACAAGCCACTGACCAAACTGACAGAGGAAAAAAAAATGAGAAGAAACAAATAACCAAAATAGGAAATGAAATGCATGATTATACAACAGAACCAACTGAGATAAAAAGAATCATACCAGAATATTAATGAAAATTGTATGCCAACAAAGCCAACAAATTAAAAAATCTAGAAGAAATGGACAAATTTCTAGAAACACATGGCCCACCTTAATTAACACAAATAAAGGCAGAAAATTTGAACAGACCCAAAATAAAAGAAGAAATAGAAGATGTCATAAAAAAAACTCCACTCCAAAACAAACAAAAAAAAACCCAGCCCAAAAGGCTTCACTGGAGAATTCTACCAAACATTCAGAGAAGAACTCACGCCAGTATTACTCAAACTGTTTCAGAGCACAGAAGAGGAAGAAATACTCCCTAATTCATTCTATGAAGCCAGCACAACCCTGATACCAAAAAAAAAAAAAAAAAAAGGTCAGGCAAAAACACCACTAAAAAAGAAACTTACAGACCAATATTTCTTATGAATACAGATGCAAAAATTCTCAATAAAATTCTAGCCAAAAAATTCAACAGTATATCAAAAATAATACATCATGATTGAATGAGATTCATGTCAGGGATACAAGGATCATTCAACATAAGAAAATCTTTTCAACTCAACACATAAATAAAACAAAGGAAAAGAATCACATGACCATCTCAATTAATGCAGAAAATACATTTGATAAAAATCCAACACCATTTCCTCAGCAAAATAGGAATAGAAGTGAAGTTCCTCAACATAATTAAGGCCATATATGCAAAACCAACAGCTAACATCACTCTCAATGGAGAAAGATTGAGAGCATTCCCCTTGAGGATGGGAAAAAGACAATAGGAGTGCCCTTTATCTCCACTCCTATTCAGTATTGTACTGGAAGTTCTAGCTAGAGCAATAAGGCAAGAAAGGGAAATAAAGGGTGTCCAAATTTGAAAGGAAGAAGTCAAACTCTCCTTATTTGCAGATGCCATGATTCTATACATACAAAATTGTAGAGACGCCACAAGAAAGTTACTGAAACTAGTAGAAGGATTCAACAAAGTGGCAGGTACAAGATCAACACACAAAAATCAGCTTGGTTCCTCTACACTAAAGAGGATGCTGAAAAAGAAATCAAGAAATCAATACTATTTACATACAGTAGCTTCCAAAAGAATAAAATACCTAGGAGTAAACTTTACCAGAGACGTAAAAGACTTACACAGGGAAAACTATAAAATGCTACTGTAAGAAACTAAGAGAAATCTGCTTATGGAAAAGCATACCATGCTCATGGCTTGGAAGACTTAACATTGTGAAAATGTCAGTACTACCAAAAGCGATCTATAGATACAATGCAACCCCAATTCAAATCCCAACAACATTCTTTAATGAAATGGAAAAACTAATCTCCAACTTTATATAGTAAGCAAGGAGGCCCCGAATAGCTAAACCAATATTAAAGAACAAAGTAGGAAGCCTCTCACTTCCTGATCTCAAAACTTACTATACAGCCATGGTAATCAAAACAGCCTGGTACTGGTACAGTGACAAGATGCATAAAAACCCAAACTCATTGCCGTCGTGTCAATTCCGACTCCTAGCAACCCTACAGAACAGAGTAGAACTGCCCCATAGAGTTTCCAAGGAGCACCTGATGGATTCAAACTGCCACACTTTTGGTGAGCAGCAATGGCACTCAACCACTACACCACCAGGGTTTTCAATAGACCAATGGAATAGAATTGAGAACTCGAAATTAAATTCATCTATCTTGGGTTCTACAGGGAGCTGTAGATGCCTATTCTCAAGGAAGGTGATTCAATCGAATGCTGAAATTATCAAACAATATCATTAATATCACACACAGGCAAAATTTTGCTGAAGATCATATAAAAGCGGCTGCAGCAGTATGTCGACAGGGAACTGCCAGAAATTCAGGCCAGATTCAGGAGAGGACTTGGAACCAGGGATATCATTGCTATTGTCAGACAGATCCTGGCTGAAAGCAGAGAATACCAGAAGGATGTTTACCTGTGTTTTATTGACTGTATGCAGGCATTTGATTGTGTGGATCATAAGAAATTATGGATGATATTACAAAGAATGGGAATTCCAGAACACTTAATTGTGTTCATGAGGAACCTGTAAATAGAATCAAGAGGCAGTCGTTTGGACAGAACAAGGGAATACTGTGTGGTTTAAAGTCAGGAAAGGTGTGAGTCAGGGTTGTATCCTTTCACCATACCTATTCAATCTATATGCTGAGCAAATAATCCAAGAAGCTGAACTAAATGAAGAAGAACAGGGCATCAGGATTGGTGGAAGACTCATTAACAACCTGCGATATGCAGATGACACAACCTTGCTTGCTGAAAGTGAAAAGGGCTTGAAGCACTTCCTGATGAAGATCAAAGACCACAGCCTTCAGTATGGATTGTACCTCAACATAAAGAAAACAAAAATCCTCACAACTGGACCAATAAGGAACATCATGGTAAACCGAGAAATGTTGAAGTTGTCAAAGATTTCATTTTACTTGGATCCGCAATAAACACCTATGGCAGCAGCAGCCAAGACATCAAAAGATGCATTGTATTGGGCAAATCCGCTGCAAAGGACCTCTTTAAAGTTTGAAAAGCAGAGATGTCACCTTGAAGACTAAGGTGTGCCTGACCCAAGCCAAGGTATTTTCAATCGCATCATAAGCATGTGAAAGCTGGACAATGAATAAGGAAGACCAAAGAAGAATTGATGCCTTGAACTGTGGTGTTGGCAAAAAATATTGACTATACCATGGACTGCCAAAAGAATGAACAAATCTGTCTTGGAGGAAGTACATCCGAATGCTCCTTAGAAACAAGGATATCAAGACTGTGTCTTATGTACTTTGGACATGTTGTCAGGAGGGATCAGTCCCTGGAGAAGGGCATGATGCTTGGTAAAGTACAGGGTGAGTGGAAAGGAGGAAGACCCTGAATAAGATGGACTGACACAGTAGCTGCAACAATGGGCTTAACCACAACAGTGATTGTTAGCATGGTGCAGGTTAGGGCAGTGTTTCATTCTGTGGTACATAGGGTCACTATGAGTTAGAACTGACTCAACGGCACCTAACAACAACAACAGGCAGAGGACCTTTGACAAAGAGTCAAAGTCCATTCAATGGGGAAGAAACAGTCTCTTCAACAAACTATGCTGGCAAAACTGTATATCTATATATAGAAAAATAAACCAGAATCTATACCTCACACCATTCACAAAAACTAACTCAAAATGGGTCAAGGACTTAAATGTTAAAGCTAAAACCATAAAGTTCTTGGAAGAAAATATAGGGTCAAAACTGAGGATCATGTGAGGTATGGGTCCTGTTTCATTTTTTCTGCAGATGGACATCCAGTTTTGCTGGCACCATTTGTTAAAAAGGCTATCTTTTCCCCATTTGATGGACTTTCGGCCCTTTTCAAAGATCAGGTGACTGTAGATTGATCGATTTACACCTGGGTTCTCAATTCTGTTTTATTGGTCAATGTATCTGTCATTGTACCAGTACCAGGCTGTTTTGCAACTGTGGCTGCATAGTAGGTTCTGAGTTCAGGTAGTGCCAGCCCTCCTACTTTATTCTTCTTCAGTTGTGCTTTACTTATCCAGGGCCTCTTCCCTTTCCCTAAAAAGCTAATGATTGGTTTTTCCATCTCTTTAAAGAACATTGTTAGTATTTGGATTGGGATTGTGTTGTATTTGTAAATGCTTTGGGTAGAATTGTCATTTCCACAATGTTGAGCCTACCTGTCCATGAGCATGGTATGCTTTTCCATTTATGTAGATCTCTTTTGGTTTTTTGCAGTAGCGTTTTGTAGTTTTTTTTTGTTGGTCTTTTATATACCTGGTTAGATTTATTCCTAAGTATTTTATTTTTTTAGGGGCAATTATAAATTTTTTTTTATTATAAATAGTATTGTTTTCCTGATATTCTTTTCATCATTCTCTGTATTGGTGTATAGGAATCCAATTGATTTTTGTATGTTTGTCTTGTATCCTGCTACTCTGCTGAATCTATTAGTTCCATTGGTTTTCTTGTGGAATCCTTTGGGTTTTCTACATATAGGATCATATCATCCACAAATAGGGACAGTTTTACTTCTTCATTACCAATTTGGATGCCCTTTATTTCTTTTTCTTACCTTATTGCTCTAGTTAGAACTTTCAGCACAATGTTAAATAGGAGTGGTGATAAAGGGCATCCTTGTCTTGTTCCTGTTCTCAAGGGGAATGTTTTCAGCCTCTTTCCATTAAGAATGGTGTTGGCTGTTGATTTTGTATAGATGCCTTTTATTATATTGAGAAGCTTCCCTTCTATACTTACGTTTTTATCAGCGATGGGTGTTGGTCTTTGTTGGATGCCTTTTCTGTATCAATTGAGATGATCATGTGATCTTTTTTCTTTTATTTATATGGTGGATTACGTTGATTGATTTTCTAATGTTGAACCACCCTTGCATATCTGGTATGAATCCTACTTGATTGTGGTGTATTTTTTTTTTTTTTTTAATATAATGCTGAATTCTATTGGGTAGAATTTTGTTGAGAATTTTTGCATCTATATTCATAAGAGATACTGCTCTGTAATTTTCTTTTTTGTGATATCTTTGCCTGGTTTTGGTCTCAGGTTATGCTGTCTTCATACAATGAATTTAGAAGTATCCCTAAGTTTTCTATGTTCTGAAATAGTTTGAGTAAGACTGGTATAAGCTCTTCCCTGAATGGTAGAATTCTCCAGTGAAGCCATCTGGGTCAGGGCTTTTTTTTTTTTTTTTACCTTTTCCATCTTTTCTCTTGTTATGGGTCTCCTCAGGTTTTCAACATCATTTTGTGTTAGTTAAGGTAGGTAGTGAATTTCTAGAAATTTGTCCATTTCCTCTAGGTTTTCAAATTTTTTGGAGTTTTTCATAATAATCTGTTATGATCCTTTTTATTTCAGTTGGGTCTGTTTTGATGTCCCCAATTTCATTTCTTATTTGCGTTATTTGACTCATTTCCTGTTTTTCTTTTGTCACTTTGGCCAGTGGTTTGTTAATTGTGCTGATCCTTTCAAAGAATCCACTTTCGGTTTTGTTGATTCTTTCATTGGTTTTCTATTCTCTATTTCACTTATTTGTGCTCTGAACTTTATTATTTCCTGTCTTCTGGAGGCTGTGGGCTTCTTTTGCCGTTCTCTTTTAGTTTGTTCAAGTTGTGTAGCTAATGTTTTGATCTTGCCCTTTTTTTCTTTTTTGATGTGTGCATCTATTGTTATAAATTGACCTCTGAGGACTACCTTTGCTGTGCCCCAAAGGTTTTGGTATGATGTGTTTTCATTCTTGTTTGATTCTAGGAATTTTTTGATTCCATGTGTGATTTTTTGTATTACTCAGTGGTTTTTAAGCAAGGCGTTATTCAATTTCTAGGTAACTGATTTTTTATTTCCCTTGCTCTTCTTGTTGTTAATTTCTACTTTGATGGCATTGTGTTCAGAGAAGATACTTTGTGTTATCTCAGTGTTTTGGATTTTGTTGAGGGTTGCTCTGTGGTCTAAGATGTGGTCTATTCTGTGGAATGTTCCATGTGCAATGGAAAAGAATGTGTACTTCTGCAGCTGTTGGGTGAGGTGTTCTATATATGTCTATGAGGTAAGTTGGCTGACTGTGTCCTTTAGATTTTCTATATTTTTGCTCAGTTTCTTTCTATATGTTTTGTCCTTTACCGAGACTGGTATGTTGAAGTCTCCTACTATTATTGTGGAGCTGACAGTTTCTCTTTTCAGTTCTGCTAGAGTTTTTTTTTTTTTTTAGTGTATGCTGCAGCCCTGTCATTGGGTGCATAGATATTTATTGTGGTTATATCTTCATGAGGAATTGTCCCTTTAATCATTATAAAGTGTCCTTCTTTGTCTTTTATGGTGGGTCTTGTTTTAAAGTCTATTTTATTTGAGATTAGTATTGCCACTCCTGTTCTTTTCTGGTACCTATTTTTTTTTTTATTTGCTTGATATATTTTTTCCATCTTTTGATTTTTAATAAATTTACATCTTGTTTCTAAGATAAATCTCTTGTAGACAGCATATTGATGGCTCTTGTTTTATTTATCCATTCTCTCACTATCTCTATGGGTGCATTTAGGCCATTTATGTTCAGTGTAATTATTGTTCGGTGTGAGTTTATTGCTGTCTTTTTGTAGTGCTTTTTTTTGTGGTGCAAATACTTTCTTTTTTCCTCTTACTCTCATATGCTGAATCCCTTTTGTTTGTGGATTTTCTTTTCATTTATTTTTGTAGATTTTGTTTTTACTGATACTTTATATTTTTCTTCTTTATTTTGATGAGTAGGTTTGTTAAGCTTCTTTGTGGTTATCTTGAAATTTACCTTTATCTTCCCAGGTTTGAACCAGTCTACTATTACGTGGTATTGCCTTGCCTTCCTCTCCTTTAGAAAGTTCTATACCTACACTGTTTATTACCTGTTTTATTGTTCTGACATTGTTGTCATTTACAGATTAACTTCTCTGGTTCCCTGTTGTAAATCTTTGGTTCTGAATAGTCCTTGAGAGTTCATTTCCAAGGTTGGTATCTGGCTGATGTGATCTTGGATTTTAGATTCAGGCTGTGGTCTGATGTTGTTTGTTCTCAAACCAAAGGAGTTCCTTTAATAATTCTTGTAAGTTTGGTTTGGTTTTTACATATTCCCTAAATTTCTGTCCTAATTTCTCCATCATATTTGAATGAGAGTTTTGCAGGATATATTATTCTTAGTTGGCAATTTTTTTCTTTCATGGCTTTATATATGACAACCCATTGCCTTCTTGCCTGCATCGTTTCTGCTGAGTAATCAGAGCTTAGTCTTATTGTTTCTTCTATGTGGGTGACTTTTTGTTTATCTCGAGCCGCTCTCTGGATTCTTTCTTTGTCTTTGGTTTTAGCGAATGTAATTATGATATGCCTTAGTGATTTTCATTTTGGTTTATCCTATATGGGGTGTGTTGGGCCTCTTGGATGGTTAGCTTTTCATCTTGCATGATATTAGCCAAATTTTTTTTGTCAGCAATTCCTCAATAATCCTCTCTGTGTTTTCATTTTCTCTTCCTGTTCTGGAACTCTGATCACTCACACATTTTTGCTTTTGATTGTATCCCATGTAATTCTCAGGGTTTCTTCATTTCTTTTTTCTAATTTTTCCTCAAAGCTTTATCTAAGTATTTGTCTTCAGTTTCACTGATCCTGTCTTTGTTTCGAACCTGCTCCTCAGACCTTCTGTGACACTCTCCTTTTCTGAAATATTCTTATCTTTTGAACTTCTAATTGTTGTTTTTGTGTGACTTCTTGTTGTGAATTAATCTTCACATTTTGTTCCTGTATTATTTTCCTGAATTCTTCCATTTTTTGTCTTTATTTTCCATGAATTTGCCTGCCTTTTGCACGAATTTGTCTATTTTTTCCTTATTTTTGTCTACTTTTTGCTTCAACTCTTGGATAGCTCCAAATATATAGGATTTGAATTCCCTATCATGCAGTCTTAGTGCCTTTTCTTCTGCTGGAGAGTAAGCTGATGTTTTATTTTGGATACCTATTGGAGCTATCCTGTCCTTTTTTTTTTTTTTTTCCTAAATATGTTTTGATATTTTCTGCTATCTTTGGAACATTCGGTAGTTATTTTCTTCATTTGTTGGTGTCTGTCAGCTTGTCGTACTGTGGGGGCTTGTGTGTTGCTGTGATGCTGGAAGCTATGCCACTGGTATTCAGATACCAGCAGGGTCACCCATGGAGGACAGGTTTCACCTGAACTTCCAGACTAAGACATACTAGGAAGAAGGACCCAGCAGTCTACTTCTGAAAAGCATTAGCCAGTGAAAACCTTATGAATAGCAACAGAACATAGTCTGATATAGTGCTGGAAGATGATCCCCCCAGGTTGGAAGGCACTCAAAAGATGACTGGGGAACAGCTGCCTCCTCAAAGTAGAGTCGACCTTAATGACGTGGATGGAGTAAAGCTTCTGGGGCCTTCATTTGCTGATGTGGCATGACTCAAAATGAGAAGAAACAGCTGCAAACATCCATTAATAATTGGAACCTGGAATCTACGAAGTGTGAATCTAGGAAAATTGGAAATCATCAAAAATGAAATGGAACGCATAAACATCAATATCCTAGGCATTAGTGAGCTGAAATGGACTGGTATTGGCCATTTTGAATCAGACAATCATATAGTCTACTATACTGGGAATGACAACTCGAAGAGGAATGGTGTCGCATTCATTGTCAAAAAGAACGTTTCAAAATCTATCCTAAAGTACATGCTGTCAGTGATAGGATAATATCCATATGCCTAAGAGGAAGACCAGTTAATACGATTATTATTCAAATTTACGCACCAACCACTAGGGCCAAAGATGAAAAAACAGAAGATTTTTATCAGCTGCTACAGTCTGAAATTGACTGAACATGCAATCAAGATGCATTGATAATTACTGGTGATTGGAATGCGAAAGCTGGAAACAAAGAAGAAGGATCAGTAGTTGGAAAATATGGCCTTGGTGATAGAAACAATGCCAGAGATCGAATGATAGAATTTTGCAAGACCAGTGGCTTCTTCATTGTAAATACCTTCTTTCACCAACATAAACAGCGACTATACACATGGACCTTGCCAGATGGAACACACAGAAATCAAATTGACTACATCTGTGTAAAGAGACGATAGAAAAGCTGAATATCATCAGTCAGAACAAGGCCAGGGGGTGGCTGTGGAACAGACCATCAATTGCTCATATGCAAGTTCAAGCTGAAACTGAAGAAAATCAGAGCAAACCCACGAGGGCCAAAATATGACCTTGAGTATATCCCATCTGAATTTAGAGACTGTCTGGAGAAAAGATTTGACACATTGAACACTAGTGACCAAAGACCAGACGAATTGTGGAATGACATCAAGGACATCATCCGTGAAGAAAGCAAGAGGTCACTGAAAAGACAGGGAAGAAAGAAAAGGCCAAGATGGATGTCAGAGGAGATTCTGAAACTTGCTTTCAAGCATCGAGCAGCTAAAGCAAAAGGAAGAATTGATGAAGTAAAAGAACTGAAGAGAAGATTTCAAAGGGCCTCTCGAGAAGACAAAGTAAAGTATTATAATGACATGTGCAAAGAGCCAGAAATGGAAAACCAAAAGGGAAGAACACGCTCGGTGTTCCTCAAGCCGAAAGAACTGAAGAAAAAATTCAAGCCTCGAGTTGCAATACTGAAAGATTCCATGGGGAAAATATTAAATGATGCAGGAAGCATCAAAAGAAGATGGAAGAAATACACAGAGTCATTATACCAAAAAGAATTAGTCGATGTTCAACCATTTCAAGAGGTGGCATATGATCAGGAACCGATGGTACTGAAGGAAGAAGTCCAAGCTGCTCTGAAGGCATTGGTGAAAAACAAGGCTCCAGGAATTGATGGAATATCAATTGAGATGTTTCCACAAACAGATGCAGTGCTGGAGGTGCTCACTCATTATGCCAAGAAATATGGAAGACAGTTTCCTGGCCAACTGACTGGAAGAGATCCATATTTATGTCTATTCCCAAGAAAGGTGACCCAACCGAATGTGGAAATTATAGAACAATATCATTATCAAACGCGAGCAAAATTTTGCTGAAGATCCTTCAAAAACGGCTACAGCAGTATATCGACAGGGAACTGCCAGAAATTCAGGCTGTTTTCAGAAGAGGATGTGGAACCAGGGATATCATTGCTGATGTCAGATGGATCCTGGCTGAAAGCAGAGAATACCAGAAGGTTGTTTACCTGTGTTTTATTGACTATGCAAAGGCATTTGACTGTGTGGATCATAACAAACTATGGATAACAGTGCAAAGAATGGGAATTCCAGAACACTTAATTGTGCTCATGAAGAACCTTTATATAGATCAAGAGGCAGTTTTTCAGACAGAACAAGGGGATACTGATTGGTTTAAAGTCAGAAAAAGTGTGCGTTAGGGTTGTATTCTTTCACCATACCTATTTAATCTGTATGCTGAACAAATAATCCAAGAAGCTGGAGTATATGAAGAAGAATGGGGCATCAGGATTGGAGGGAGACTTATTAACAACCTGCGTTATGCAGATGACACAGTCTTGCTGGCTGAAAGTGAAGAGGGCTTGAAGCACTTCCTGATGAAGATCAAAGATCACAGCCTTCAGTATGGATTATACCTCAACATAAAGAAAACAAAAATCCTCACACCTGAACCAGTGAGCAACATCATGATAAATGGAGAAAAGATTGAAGTTTTCAAGGATTTCATTTTACTTGGATCCACAATCAACAGCCACGGAAGCAGCAGTCAAGAAATCAAAAGACGCATTGCATTGGGCAAATCTGCTGCAAAGGACCTCTTCAAAGTGTTGAAGAGCAAAGATGTCACCTTGAAGACTAAGATGTGCCTGACCCAAGCCATGGTATTTCCAATCACATCATATGCATGTGAAAGCTGGACAATGAATAAGGAAGTCTGAAGAAGAGTTGACGCCTTTGAATTGTGGTGTTGGCAAAGAATTTTGAGTATACCATGGACTGCCAAAAGAATGAATAGGTCTGCCTCGGAAGAAGTGCGGCCAGAGTGCTCCTTAAAGACAGGTATGGCGAGACTGCGTCTTACATATTTTGGACGTGTTGTCAGGAGGGGTGAGTCCCTGGAGAAGGACATCATGCTTGGCAGAGTACAGGGTCAGTGGAAAAGAGGAAGACCCTCAACGAGGTGGATTGACACAGTGGCTGTTTAACAACGAACTTGAGCATAACAATGATTGTGAGGATGGTGCAGGACTGGGCAGTATTTCGTTCTGTTGTGCATAGGGTCATTACAAGTCGGAACCGACTTGATGGCACCTAACAACAACAACAACAGATTTGTTTGTTTTGTCCTGCTTTTTTTGTTTTATTTGGTTATGTCTGAGCAGGCAGGCTGGGTATTTTTTGTTTTGTGCGTGTCTGTCGCATGATACTTTTCATCTCCTTGTCCAATGGGCAGGGTGAGTTGCTCAGCTATGGTGCAGCAGGGCAGGTCCAGCTGAAGGGGAGGGACTTTGATAGGTTCTTTGTATTATGTACTGGGGCCAACAGGGCAGGCAAGGGCTAGTGCTGTACAGGTTCCATTAGGCCCTGTCTGTGCTGCTCGGGTGTGATATTCAGTGCATTGTGCAGGTAGACAGGAGGGAGGGGTAGGTTGTGATGTGTACAGCTTAGATGGGTATGGGAAAGAAGAGAGAGAGGAGATACAGGAGCCAAAACAAAAACAAAAACAAACAAAAAAAACACCCAAAAAACAAAGAAAAGAAAAGATTGTTATGAGGGGGAGTGGAGAGAAACCAGAAAATGAAGAAAAACAAATAGAAAGAGATAAAAAATAAATAAAAATTACAAAAAGAAATACCCACAGGGATCCCACCATTGGATAACCAGGATGTGGCTCCCCAGGGCTTGGGGCACAGCCTGTCTAGAGGGGTGGAGATGGCACACAGTGCCAGGTCTTCAGGAGTCAGGAAGAGAAGGAAAGCAAAGAGAGATGAGAAACTGAGAAATGAAGAAAAACAAGAAGGAAGAAAGCAAGAGAGAAAAGAAAAAAGTAAATGAAAGAGGAAAAAAAAAAAAAAAAGAAAAGAGAGGCCCCTAGGGATCCCACTGGCATAGCTGTATAGGCTACTGAAGTGGCTCCCAAGCCTGGCAACACAGCCCAGCTAGAAGGGGCAGAGATGGCACACAACGCCATGTATTAAGGAGACAAGAAAAGAATGTAAGTAGAGAGAAAGTAGAAACTGAGAAATGAAGAAAGATAAAACACAAAAGAGAAAAAAAGAAATTACTCCAGGGACCCCACTGACACAGCTGTGCTGCCCGGGGAAGTGGCTCCCAAGCTGCACAGTACAGCCTAGCCAGAAGGGGCTCCCGTGATGTGAAAAGAAGAAAAGCGAACAGATAAAACAAAAACAAATAAACATTCTCTGGGGATCCCACCAGCATGGCGGTGCAGACCTGGGAGGCAGTTCTGCAGCTGAGCAGCACTTAACAGCCTGTCGAGAATACGCAAAGATGGCACATGGATCCAGGTGTTTGAGAGAAAGGAGGTGGAGGAGATGGGAGGCAGGGAAGAAGGCAAAAGAAGCTGAAAAAAGAAACATCAGCAACAAATAAATGGCACTGAAGGAGCCGGCTGGTGTGGGTGGGGTGAATCCACGTAGCATGAGCTGGTACCTCCCAGGGCACCGTCACTTGCCCTGCTGGGAAGCAGTGGAGGCCAAGCAGGGGGAAGAAGGGAGAGGGGTGGGAAAGTGTATATTGCTGATTACGGGGTACTCTATCTCCTGCTGGGAGCTCTGTGAAGCTGCTTTCCCATACTCCCTGCCCAACAATCCCTGACAGGAGTCCAAGATGGCGAATCCATGCTGCTTTAGCTGATAGGGGCCCTCCACTCATATCTCTCTTTGCTGCCTGTTCTCTGTCAGTTTCTTGTTCCATTCGTTACTTGGTTGAGTTCTTTTTCTCTTCATTTGACGCTTAAAATTCCAGAATTGATGTGTGTCTCTGTTTTACATAGTTTTTCTAGTCTTTGCTGTGGAGGGACGGCATTGTGGTTCTGTCTATAGTGCCATGATGGCTCTGGCTACTCAGGATTTTTTAATATATTTTGGATATTAAACACTTATCAGACATATGGTTCACCAAAATTTTTCTCCTGGTCTGTTGGTTGTCTCTTTATTGATGAAGTCCTTTGATGAACATTTTTAATTTTGATGAAGTTCCATTTTTCTTGTCTTTTGTTGCTCATGCTTTTGATGTCACATCTAAGAATCCATTGTTAAATACTAAGTCCTGAAACATTACACTGTGATTTATATAAGAGTTTTATGATTTCAGCTCTTACATTTAGGTCCTTAGTTCATTTTGAGTTGATTTTTATATATGATGTGAGGTATAGGTCCAGCTTTATTTTTTTCATGTGGAGATCAAATTGTCCCAGTACCATTCATTAAAGAGACTATTCTTTCCCCATTCAAGGGACTTAGCACTCTTGTTAAAAATCAATTGTTCATAGATATGTGGGTTTATTTCTGGACTCAATTCTATTCCATAGGTCAATATGTCTATCATTATATGAAATATCTGGACTAGGGAAATGTATAGAGATCAAAGTTTGTTAGCAGTCATGGGTGTCATGGATTGAATTAAGTCCCCCCAAAAATGTGTGTATCAGTTTGGCTGGGCCATGATTCCCAGTATTGTATGATTTTCCTATATGTTGTAAATCCTGCCCATATGATGTTAGTGAAGGAGGATGGGCAGCAATTGTGTTAGTGAGGCAGGACTCAGTCTACAAGATTGGATTGTGTCTTGAGGCAATCTCTTGAGATATAAAAGACAGAATGGAGCAGAGAGACAGGGGACTTCATACTACCGAGAAAGCAGTGCCAGGAGGAGAGTACGCCCTTTGGACCTGGGGTCCCTGCACAGAGAAGCTCCTAGTCTGAGGGAAGATTGACGAGAAGGCTGACAGGGAAAAAAAAGGCTTCCCCTGGAGCTGACGCCCTGAATTTGGACTTTTAGCCTACGTTACTGTGAAGAAATACATTTCTCTTCGTTAAAGCCATCCACTTGTGGTGTTTCTGTTATAGCAGCACTAGATAACTAAGACATTGGGAATGGCAGGGAGGAGAAAAGAGGGAATTATTGCTTAGGGGATACTGAGTTTCTGTTGGGGTGATGGAAAAATTAGGAAACAAATAGTGGTGTTGGTTGCACAACATGAGGAATGTAATTATTGTCACTGAATTGTATATGCAAAAATGTTGAAACAGCAAAATTTTATATATATATATATATATATATATATGTTGTTGTTGTTAGGTGCCATCAAGTCGGTTTTGACTCCTAATGACCCTATGTACTACAGAATGAAATGCTGACTGGTCCTTCACCATACTTAGAATCATTGTTATGCTTTAGCCTATTGTTGCAGCCACTGTATCAATCCATCTCATTGAGGGTCTTCCTCTTTTTTGCTAACCCTGTACTCTACCAAGCATGATATCCTTCCCCAGGGAATTATCCCTCTTGATAATATGCTTAAAATATGTAAGATGCAGTCTCACCATCCTTGCTTCTAAGGAGCATTCTGGTTGTACTTCTTCCAAGACAGATTTGTTCATTCTTTTGGCAGTCCATGGCATATTCAATATTTGTCATGCACACTACAATTCAAAGGCATCAGTTCTTCTTCAGCCTTCCTTATTCATTGTCCGGCTTTCGCATACATAAGATGCGATTAAAAATTCCATGGCTAGGGTCAGGCACACCTTAGTCTTCAAGGTGACATCTTTGCTTTTCAACACTTTAAGGAGGTCTTTCACAGCAGATTTGCCCAATGCAATGCATCCCTTGATTTCTTGGCTGCTGCTTCCGTGGCTGTTGATTGTGGATCCAAGTAAAATGAAATCCTTGACAACTTCAATCTTTTCTTGTTTTATCATGATATTGCATATTGGTCCAGTTGTAAGAATTTTTGTTTTCTTTATGTTGAGTTGTAATTCGTACTGAAAGCTGTGATCTTTAATCTTCATCAGTGCTTCAAGCCCTTGTCACTTTCACCAAGTAAGGTTGTGTCATCTGCAAGCAAAGTTGTGTCATCTGCATAGCGCAGGATGTTAATGAGCCTTCTTTCAATCCTGATGCCCTGTTCTTCATACAGTCCAGCTTCTCAGATTATCTGCTCAGCATACAGACTGAAGAGGTATGGTGAAAGGATACAACCCTGATGCACACCTTTCCTGACTTTAAACCATGCAGTATCCCCTTGTTCTATCCGAACAACTGCCTCTTGATCTACGTATAGATTACTCATGAGCACAATTAAGTGTTCTGAAATTCCCATTCTTTACAGTGTTTTCCACAATCTGTTATGATCCACACAGTTGAATGCCTTTGCATATTCAATAAAACACAGGTAAAAATACATTTCTGGTATTGTCTGCTTTCAGCCAGGATCCATCTGACATCAGCAATAATATCCCTGGTTCCATGTCCTCTTCTGAAATCTGGCCTGAATTTCTGGCAGTTCCCTGTCAATATAGTGCTGCAGTCACATTTGAATGATCTTCAGCTAAATTTTACTTGCGTGTGATATTAGTGTTCGATAATTTCTGGATTTGGTTGGCTCATCTTTCTTGGGAATAGGCATAAATATGGATCTCTTCCAGTCAGTTGGCCTGCTAGCTGTCTTCCAAATCTCCTCACATAGATGAGTGGTTTTATATATATATATATATACACATATATATATATATATACACCACAATTAACAAAAAAAACTAAAAAAATTTTTAATTAAAAATAGATGTTTCTTATGGAGGTATTAAGGAACTCTGGTGGTACAGTGCTCTACTGCTAAATGAGAGGCTGGCAGTTCAAAAACCCACTAGCTGTTCCATTGGAGAAAAATATGATAGTCTGCTTCCATAAGGATTCCGCTCTAAGTTGGAATCAAGCTGACGGTTTTGATATGGAGGTATCAATGCTAGCAACAAGGGACAATCACATAAATTAAAGTTACATTTGAAAATCCACTTGGAAGTTTCTACTGTAGAGATCAATGCACAATCTCTCAGTAATTCCAGCACAGCCAGGTTCTCCTTTGACAGTGGAAAGAATCACTGTTTCTCTAATTGAACGAAGTACCAGGTTGTATGAAAAATACATGTCTTTAAAAACTAGGGCACTTGCATTGTGTTTGTGCTTTACGTGACTGTACTTATTCATCCTCACATCTACCCTCTGAAACATTGTACCTATTTCGCCATTGCAGAGATGAGGAAATGTAGGCTCTGAAAGATTAAATCGCTTGCCATGGTCACACAGCTAAGGTATGGGGAAGCCTGTGATTCTGATCCAAATGATGAGACGCAAAGCCCAAGCTCTTTAATCTGTGCTATGCCAAAATCTTAACAATTGTTTGTAAAATAAGAGTAGGAAGGTTCTGAGTGAGGGTCCAGTAAACTCTTCATCGAGTAATGTATAAAAGTTTTAGATATAGGCTTTGCGAGAAACAGTGCACTAGCTAGTGAAAGACATCGCTATTTTCTGCTTCTCATTAGTATTCTGCCTTGGTGAGGTATTATTCTCTGCATATCTCTAGAAGTGATAACTTTCTCTACTGATAACTTTCTGTATGAGATACCATAGTCCATGTAGATATATATTTTTGGTAATATATACAGCTTGCCACACTGCTTGTATACAACACACTGTGATTGAGCAATGATCTAATTTTATCATCTACTGAAATTATGTTCATTTCACACCTCTGTACTGTCATTGTCCTCATGAATCTTTCATTTGTGCCTGAGAGTTAGGTAATAAAGTTGAGCATATCTGGGATGGGACATTTCTGGGAGGGATGTCTATAATCAACTGATGAACTGTATACAATTGGCCACGCATGATGTAACTCCTACCACGTATACCTCACAGAAAACCCTGAGTAAGGGAAAACAAACCCACACAGCATGTTTACCATTTATTCATGATTGCACAGTCCTTGGCTTCAATCCTCTGGAATCAAAAATGGGGGTGTGACTAGCAAGCGTTAAGGTGCGGCTCTGAGAAACAGGGAACGTGATCTAAGCATCTTTTGTAATGATTGTGATCAAATAAATGTCCCTCTGTTCTTTCTAAGAAGCAATTAGCTAGGGAATAATTTCTCCAAACCTTACCTCAAGTAATTAACGTAAGTAAATGTTTTAGATCTTCATGTCATCTGAACTTTATCTAGTCCTCTTCCCATTGCTCACAGTAAGAAATCCTTGACTCACCCTTAGGATGAGTCTCTTTGGTTTCTCCTCTGTCATGTTCTCTTTTCCCTTCCCTTCTTTCCTAATATTTCTACTCTATAGGGGAGAATGAGAATGGACATATTTTTACAATTACACATTTTATCTACCTTGTATAGTCATTGATTTTTTTTTTTTTTGCTAACCCTCTGTGGCCACAGAACTTCCTCGATTTTAAACATTTGAGTTGCAACAAATTGCTTAATTTTTTCAACTTTTGAATTTGAAATGATCCTAATTTCTTTGTTTTATAAACTCATGTGGGTTGGCAGTGCCATGTCTTTATATTTCTTCCCACCCTTAAGCCTGAAAGAATGCTTCTGCTGGTGGCCACACTTTGAAAACCTTGGCTAAATCTTTTGCAGGTGGAATGACATTGGGCTTCCCTTCTCAGAGTCTTAGTTTCTTATCTGCAAAATGTGGATGATCATCATAACACCTCATGGGGCCAGTGCAAGGGCTAAATGAGGTGATGCATGTAAAACTCTTGGCATACTCTAGGTGTTACAAAAATGTGAACCATTATTACTATTGTCATTTTCTTACTTCTCAGAAGTTCTTTTGTATTTTAAACGTGATCCATGCTTTATAGTTCATAATCATTTGGTAATATGTACATATTATATGTTATATTGTCTTTATTTCAGTTTTCCCACTCATTCTGATTGCTCTTTAATTTTCCTCTTCTAGCTACCACCATATTTTTTCTCCTTTCATTGCCAGACAACTTAAAGGAATATTCTAAGTTAGCAGGACTGTATTAATAATGTTAGGAGCCTTCAGAAAAGAATGTGGACCCGCCATACCAAAACCCACCCTATATATAAACTAAATAAAATTTTATTTTTTGAAGTGACACAAAATCCCACAACAATTACCTCTAGATTATAGATGAAAAAATGAGCTTTAAGTGATGAAATTAAATAGGTTCCTCATTTTATGATTATACATTTGTGATCAATTCACTGTACCTCAATTTTTCACTTTTTTGGGGGGGGAGGTGGCTGTTGTTAATCTCTGTGCTAAGTAATTTAGCCTTATAAATCAGTTGCCTTCATTTTTTTGACACACATATAATTACACGCATGTGTATATCAGATGTTGCCATATGCACATACAACTATAAAGTGTATGGTATTATTATTTAAAGTATATAAACTCTAAAAGGAGATGATAGAGACTTAGCTCTTGCGTCTGCCATTTGCTAGCAGGTTTGGGGGCAGATTTTCCACATCTATGAGTGTTCTTTTCTTTGTAAAAATGGAATCATATGACCACATTTTGTTCTCAGGCTTGCTATGAAGATTAGGGGACATTATACAGGTGACACCATTTCAGAAATTATAAAGCACCATAGGAACCTCAGTGAATTGTTTTAATATGACCCACTTTTATTTTATTTTTTGTCTAATTAAACCATTTAGATGTATGATCAAGGTCAGGGCTGAATAATTGTTAACTATCTCTTCTCTGAAGGAGCCCTGTTGGCGCAGCAGTTAAAGCATTCGGGTGCTAACCCAAAGGTCAGTGGTTCGAACCAGCAGCTGATCCATGGAACAAAGATGTGACAACCTGCTCTCTAAAGACTTACAGCCTTGGAAACACTATAGGTCAGTTTTACTCTGTCCTATAGGGTCATTACGAGTCAGAATCAACTTGATGGCAGTGGCTATCTCTCCTCTACTGTTTAGCTCCATGAACCTGTTTGCTTAGTGAGTACACTGTTTCCCACCAAAAGATGTGAGCACCAAGATGAAAGCAGTGAAGCTAGGTACAGGGAAAGACCAACGGGCAGATGTGAAGACAGTAATAACCATTTCATAGATTTGTTGAGAGGTTTAAATGTGATTTTTGGTAAAGTATTCAACGCACTCTTAAGAACACAAACCAAACCAAACCAAACCCATTGCCATTGAGTCAATTCTGACTCATAGCAACCGCATGTGTTGCCAAGTAGAACTGCTCCTTAGGGTTTTCTTGGTTGTAATCTTTACCGAAGCAGGATGCTGGGCCTTTCTTCCCTGGCACTGCAGGGTGGGTTGGAACAAGGGACAGATTAACCAGTAGGCAAGGTACTCACGGGCTTACAATAAACAAGATAATCACGGGTTTAATTGTGTTTACTTACTAGTCTGTAGTGCACAATTTCACATGGATTTCATCACATCCTTGATTTTGATGTGGTGAAACATAGGTAAAATTGTGCACTGCAGATTAGTAAGTAAACAAACAAAAAAAAAACATGAGGAGGCCTGTATATACCTTGCTTATTGGGCAATCCATCCCTGGTTGGAACTAGTTTAGCAGTCAAGCGCAAACCATTTGCTCCACCCAGGGACATAAGCACATAAAAAAAAACAGCACATAGGAAGTGCTAAATAAATACAGCTGTATTTATGGTTAATGAAAAGTAGATTTGGGAGCAGAATTCATTTCAGAGCATGGTCAAAGTCAGGCATGAAAAGCAAATATCATGAGGACAAGAGTCAGAAACATAAAAGCAGCCAGAGTTACCATGAAGACAGGTCTCATGTATATCATAAATGGTGGCATTTTATATGAATCATGGACAATGATTCTGGATAGCCAAGGTTACTTTGTAAATACTATAATTTCTCATTGCTTCCTACCAAGGATGGGTGATCTTAATTAAAAAGCCTTTGTTTTTATGAGTGTGATGGGATTTGGGGTACAATTTGGGAAAAGTCCTTGAGGCAGAGCTAAATTTTTGAACAATCTAAAAGGGAGAGGGATTTAAAGACATTGGGGAAATTGGCGAGAGAAGAGGGTAGGATGGGCATCATGTGCTTAAAGAGAAGAGGAAAAGAACCCTTGGTAGTGATTTAGAAAGAATACAAATATCTAATTGTAGCCTTTAATATTTTTGTGGGATAAAAAGAAAAAAAAATTTTTTTTTTTATATATGCGATGTAAATCTCTTCGTCCATCTTGCCTACAAAATATTCAGTAAAATCTGTACAAAGGAATTACACATTTAGCTAAGGCGTGTTCCTGACATTGAGGTAGCACAGAGCTGGCACATTTAAGAAAATGTGGGTCACACGCTGGGTTTCCTTGTCTTTATTACCCTGACTTATTCATTGTTCTCGGGGGCTTCCTCATTGTCCTTTTTTTTTTTTATACGCAGCTCTGAAGTTACCTCAACTTAGGCTCTGGATTCCCAGGACTCCCAATTCTACATTAAATTGCCCTAAAAAATACATACTGCATTGTTTTGAGACCTTGGGCTATTGCTCATGAGATGAGAAGGGAAGATTGCAATGATGGTAGTAGTGGTGGTAACAGAGATTGTTGCTGGCTGTAGAGAATAGTATAGTGGTATAACGAAAAAAAAAAAAAAAACGAAAAACTTGGAATTTTTGAGTTAGGCCCTTTGAACTTGAATCAAGACTGTCATTGTTTTCAGTATGACCTCAACCAACTAACATAACTTCTCTAAATTTTAGGGTTTCTCATTCATCAACCATTTCTTCAAGGAGCCATAAAAGACCCACAAAGATAATTAACAGTGGTGAGGGGTCATTAGCTTGAAAGATTCCAATAGAAAACATTGCTGCCTATTAAAACTAGAAGAATATTTTTTTCTTGATTTTAATGAAGTATATTCATCTTAGCTAAATATTTTATAGTTCTAGTGTTGAAACCAATACACTAAAATGAAAATGTACATAGGTAAACATTTATTTACTCTCTTTCATAAGAAAGTAGTTCGTAATAGTCAATGAAGGCTTCAGGAACTCTAATTTTTATATTATGAGTAATTTGATAATTTTGCATAACATTTTGATTTTCATAGCTGCCGTTCATGTTGACTGCCTCATGTATGAAACTGAATTAAAAAAAAATTGTCATTATTAAGTTACCAAGGGGATAAATAAGCTGTCAGTTTCTTTGCACATTTAGGTTCTGATAAATTAGAACCTTTCCAAACCCAGTAGAAGTAGGGATATGCTGTTTTTGCAAGTGTATGCTTATATTAAAAACTGTATTATTCAATTCTACCTACCCACTGCCATCAAGTCGATTCCAACTCAGGGTGACCCTATTCAATTAGTATATCACTTTAAGTTATGGTTCAAATGCTAAGGAGTTGGAAGATTACCAAACCATTTATTAGGCAAAAAATATGACATTACTCACACTTCCTTGGTCAGCTTCAAATTTCTAGTGTATCTGGAGCTGGGACTCTCCAACCAATTTGAAAAGGTAATAATCATAATCTCTTTGCCAATATTTCTGTCTTACTAGAATTAAGGACTATGGCTAAGATTTTCCATTTAGCTGTTGCCGGGCAAAATTTTACCATCTATTAATCTTGCTTACATAACCAAAATGGTGGTGCTTGGTAAACATAATGGGAAATATTAGCTGTTTCATCGAAATGTGTTCATTGAAGAAAATGGTTTTAATATTTAAACATTTATAGAATATCTAAAGAAGTTACAAGGGAAGTTACTTTCAAGCTTCTCTATTCATAGTACTTGTTTAGCTGTGGAATATCTTTAAAGTTACTATTCATATTAACAGGGATAATCAAAGGCTGAACATAACTAGATCTCCCGAGCAGCCAATATAAAATTATTTAGTGAATAAGAGAGAAATTAGTACACTTATACAATAAAACATTTTCTTTCCAAACAGAATTTAAGAATTACTTAAACAAGGACCCAAACACAACACAAACCAAACCCATTGCTGTTGTGTAGATTCCTACTCATAGAGGCCCTGTAGGGCAGAGTAGAACTGCCCCACAGAGTTTCCAAGGAGTGCCTGGTGGATTCAAACTGCTAACCTTTTGGTTAGCAGCCATAGCACTTAGGCACTATGCCACCAGGGTTTCCAGACAAGGATCAGATGATAATTGATAGACCTTACTAGTAAGAGTGTATTGCTTCATCCATTACTTTAACAAGCATGTTTATTCATCTTCAAAGCCAAAGGAAAATGCTTTTGAAACTAGGTCAAAGGGAGAAGTGATTTTTCTTACGTTATTGTATGGCCTGTATTATTTGATTTCTATATTGTAAAGTAACAGACTGTAACAAAGATATCATATGCTGTATTTACATTTCAAAGAAACACACAAAATACTTTATTTCGTTCTTCAGAGTTAAGAATTTACGTTATTTCTTTACTGCTGATTCCAGGGCTATTTTAAGACTTTAATAGCATTTTTTTTTTTTCAGATTTTACCTCCAGCAATTTTAAATTTATTAAAATCCACTTATTGTTGTTATTGTCGTTAGGTCCCATCGAGTCACTTTCAATTCATAGTGACCCTATGCATGACAGAACAAAACACTGCCCGGTCCTGTGCCATCCTCACAATTGTTGCTATGCTTGAGCCCGTCATTGTTGCAGCCACTATGTCAATCCATCTGATTGACAGTCTTCCTCTCTTTCACTGACCCTCTATTTTACCAAGCATAATGACCTTCTCCAGGAACTGGTCCCTCCTGATAACACGTCCAAAGTACATGAGACAAAGTCTCTCCATCCTTGGTTCTAAGGAGCATTCGTGCTGTACTTCTTCCAAGACAGATTTGTTTGTTCTTCTGGCAGTCCACAGTATATTCAATATTCTTTGCCAACACCATAATTCAAATGCATGAATTCTTCCTCGGTCTTCCTGATTCATTGCCTAGCTTTCACACACATACGAGGTGATAGAAAATACCCTGGCTTGGGTCAAGAGCACCTTAGTCCTAAAGTGACATCTTTGCTTTTTAGCACTTTAAAGAAGTCTTTTGCAGCAGATTTGCCCAATGCAATGTGTCATTTGATTTCTCAAAACAGTCCCTTCCCTAGGTAACCACTAATCTACTTTCTGCCTTTATTGATTAGCTATTCTGAACATTTCATATAAATGGAATTATATGATATGTGGTTTTTTGTGACTGGCTTTTTTTACTTAGCATAATGTTTTCAAGGCTCATCTATGTTGTAGCATGTATCAGTACTTCATTCCTTTTTATTGCCAAACAATTTTCCATTGTATGGCTTTATACCTCATTTCGTTTGCCACCCATCAGTTGATGGCCATTTGGGTTGTTCCTACTTTTTGGCTGTTATGAATACTGCTATGAACATCCATGTACAAATTTTTGTGTAAATGTATGTGCTCAGTTTGCTTGGGTGTAATATCTAGGAATGGAATTGCTAGGTCATAGGGTAACTCTGTTTGTTTAACCTTTCGAAAAGCTTCTATTTTCCAAAATGGCTTCACATTTTTAAATTACCACCAGCAATGTATGAGCATTTAAATTTCTCCATATGTTCACTTTTGAGTACAGTCATTCCAGTAGATGTGAAGTGTTAGCTCATTATGGTTTTGATTTGCATTTCTTCTAGTGACTATAAGGTCACTATGACTCGGAACCAACTGGATGGCACCTAACAACATAATAGTGACTAATGATGTTGAGTATCTTCTCATGTGCTTGTTTAACATTCCTATATCTTCTTTCAAGAAATGTCTATTCAAATTCTTTGCCCATTTTTTAAAAATTTATGTCTTGTTATAGTAATTTTTTTACACTTGAATTACAAGAGCTCTTTATATATTGTAGATACAAGTTCCTTATCACATATATGATTTGCTAATATTTTCTCCCATTCTGTGGGTTCTGTCTTCATTTTCTTGATGGTATCCTTCAAAGCACAAAAGTTTTTTTTCAATTTTGACGAAGTCCAATTTATTTATTTTTTAAATCACCTGTACTTTTGGTGTCATGCCTAAAAAATCTTTGCCTAACCCAAGGTCATAGAGATTTACTCCTGTTTTTTGCTAAGAGATTTATAGTGTTAGGTCTTACATTTAAGTCTACAATCCACTTTGGGTTAATTTTTGTGTATGATATTATGTAGTAGTCCAAATGCATTCTTTGGCATATGTGTATTCATTTGTCCCAGTACCTTTGTTGAAAACACAATTATTTCCCCCATTAAATGGACATGGCTCCTTTGTTGAAGTGCAATTGGGCAAAATTGTGAGGGTTTCTTTCTAGACTCTTAATTATATTCCACTGATCTATATACATTTATCCTTCTGCCAGTACTACACTGTCTTGATTGCTCTAACATTGTATTTAGTTTTAAAATTGGGAACTGTGAATTCTCCAACTTTGGTCTTTTTTTTTCAATATTGTTTGGTCTATTCTGGGTTCCTTGTATTTCCATATATGTATTTTAGTATTGGCTTGTCAATTTCTCCAAAAAAGGCAGTTGGGACTTTGATAGGGATTGTGTTGTATCTGTGGGAGATTAACTATTTAGATAAAAGCTTTCATGATTAATTATATAATTGATGGCTATCTAGTTATTTCAAGTATGATGCAAAGTTAAAAATATCATTGTATTTTATTATCAAGTATTTGCTCGCAGTAATAAAAATGTATAGAAAGCAATTAATAGTGAAATATAGGAAGGATAAAAGGAAATAACCAGCAGTCATAAAATTTTATTTATCTATTTGCATAAGACCTAGAGCCTTCAAAAATATTAAAGATAAAAAATCTAGAGACTCCAAAGTGTCAAAAAAATTTAAAAATTAAAATTCATAAATGTTCAATTTTGTTTATAAGATGTAATTTTATGTCAATTAGTCAATTGCAGCTTAGCTCTTGAAATATTTGTGTATCAACATAACATTTAGCTCTTAAGGAGAAAATACACATGACAACTAAAATCATAAAAGTAATTTTAACAACATTACAGCAAAGGTTATATTTAATATATATAATAAGTGTATTTTTAAAAAAAGCAAATTGAATTGATGCCTTTGAATTACGGTATTGGCAACGAATATTGAATATGCCATGGACTGCCAGAAGAACAGACAAACCTGCCTTGTAAGAAGTACAGCCAGAGTGCTCCTTAGAAGCAAAGATGGTGAAACTTTGTCTTTTGTATTTAGGATATATTATCAAAACGGGACCAGTCCCTGGAGAAGGACATCATGCTTGGTACAGTAGGGGTCAGTAAAAAAGAGGAAGACCCTCAATGAAATGGATTGACACAGTGGCTACAACAATGAGCTCAAACGTAACAACAGTTGTGAGGACGGAGCAGGAGTTGGCAGTGTTTCCTTCTGTTATACCTAGGATCACTGTGGGTCAGAATTCAGAGGCAACTGACAACTACAAAAACAACAGGGAAGGGAGGAAGGGCAAGAGGTTGAAGGAGGGAATGAGGAGTGACTGTTAATGGTTTTGGAGTTTCTTTTTGGGTGATGAAAATGTTCTAAAATCAGATAATAGTGATGGTTGTGCAATTCCGTAAGCATACTAAAAAGCATTGAATTGTACACTGTAAGTGGGTAAACTTTATGGTATCTAAATTATATATTAATAAAGCTGTTAAAAAGTGTGTAATCTCCAAAATATAATAAAGTAAGTGATATATGACTATTTGTCATGGTAGTTATTTATGCTAATCATGACAGGTGTGCTTCATGTTTTTCCCAGAAATAGTCTAAACATATCTGATCTCATGATCTCTACTTCTGTCTCTGTATCTATTTTTACCTCTTCCTCTTTGTATTTCTTTCTCTATATGTATCTCTCTCTAGATAATTCCATCTATGAAATGAAAACACTGTAGTAAAATATGTTTTAAAATCTGGTTACTCTTGCTGTGTCTTCTCAAGTTTTCATAAATATCACTTTAGGTTATTTCAATTTAACGTGCAGTAAGCTAATAAAACCATTTTCATGTTTATGCTTGAGATTAACAGGAGCAATTACAATTACGGATCATAGCTGATCCTGAATAGCCTTAGATGAATCAGTCGTCTTCTCAGATTTGACATTTCTTATTAAATTCTAAGAATATTCTGATTAATTTAGGAGATATGATGGAAGACATTAGAACTATTTCACCTGGGGAAAGAAAGTTCAATGGAAATATTCTAGTATTTGAAGGATTATGTCTGGTTCATCTCTCTCTACTCAGAAATATCCTGAAAGGCAAGAAACATAAATTTTGCTAATGTCTAAAGAAGAAATTCCTAAGAGCAAGGATTTCAAACATTGAAATGGCTTACTAAAGGCAAATCTAGGATTTCTGTTTTTTTTTCCCTCATGCATAGGAAAAATGCAAATCTACAAGGGTCAGTGCAGGCATAATGGCTAGAGGTAGAAGATTTTCCTAGATGAACCAACTGAGCATTTTCATTCCACCATCATTGTAGTAGTACAGTTACAAAGTGATCAGTATTTCAAATTTATTTTTGATTTGCCATAAATCTTTTTTTGGGGGGGGAATGGGAAAATCAGCATGGACTGAATATTTAAATTAGCTTTGATGTGTTTTACATCAGCAATTTTATGGTTGAGAGCAACTTTCAGTGAGATAGATCAATTGAACTGACAACCTAGGCTAGCTTTGGACAAAATTACAGAGAGCCCTGGTGGCAAAGTGGTTAAAAGCACTCAGCTGCTAACCAAATGGTCGGTAGATGTGGAAATCTGCTTCTGTAAAGATTTAAGCCTCAGGTATCCTGTGGGACAGTTCTACTCTGTCCTGTAGGGTCACTATGAGTCGGAATTGACTTGATGGCAGTGGGTTTGGTTTTTGGTTTGATAGAGTTGCTCTTTGGTATTTGTCTATCTTCCTTTTCTTTTTTCCTCTTCCTTCATGAACTATAGCCCTTCCTGTCAGGCAGTGTGGTGTAGCAGAGGAACATGACATCTGAAAATAAAACCCAGTTTCCCACTCACAAGTTGTTCATCTGGGCCTAGTTGCTTAACCTGCCTGAGCCTCTTATTTGCTAATCTTCAGGAGGAAGATTATCAGTCCAACTTTATAGAGATAGTATGAGCAATAAATGATACATTGTAGTAGACAAAGGAGAAATGTCCCCTTCCCTTTTCCTTCCCCTTCATGTACTTCCTGCTGCAAAAGAAAATAATAAATTTAAACTGCACCAAGATATTATCACCTTAATATGTTACTCTTTTTCAGGAATATTTGAGCTTAAAAATTATTTGTGTAGAATTTTAAATAGCTTGCCAGAGGTGAGGAAGGAGGACTTTAAAGGCACAGGGGATGTTCTCAGTTTCCCTAAATAACGTTCCCTTAAAGAGTGTAGGTAGCCGTGTCCATCATTTACACATGTTTCCAGACATTTTTCTCATGATGTTATTCAAGTGAGCTAGTTGGCCAAAGGTAACCGATCTAATGACTTATGTGTAATAAATTTATATCATTTAAAAATGGTATAATACTGAAAAGTATACAGATCATAATTATATAGCTCAATTGATTTTCAGAAACTGAGTTCACCTGTGTAACCAACATGCAGATCAAAACATAGAATATACTAATGGACCAGAAGCCCCCCATGTGCCCTCCCCAACCACTACCTATTCCTGTGGGTAACTACTATGCTGGCTTCTAACACCATGGGTTAAGTTTGTCTGTTTTTGTAGTGGATATATGTGGACTAATACAGCATATTGTGTCTAGCTTCTTTAACTCCACCATTTTGTTTGTGGGAGTCATCCATATTGTTGCATGTAGTTGTGAGTTGTTCATTCTTATCATTGTGTAGTATTTCATTGTGTGAATATACTGCAATTTATCTGCAACCGTTGATGGGCATTTGGAGAGTGTCCAGCTTGGGGCATTAATGGAGTGTGTTCCTATGAACGTTGTAGTGCATATTTTTTGTGAATATGTAGATGTATTTCTGTTGAGTTTATGACTAGGAGTAGAATTGCTAAGCCATAGGATATAGACATATTCACCTATAGTGAATATATGTCTACTGTCAAGCAGTTTTCCAAAGCTATTCTGCCATTTTGAGTTCCAATCATTCCGTATCCTCATTTGATGTAGTTATTAGTTGCTACTGAGTCAGCTCAGAGTCAGGGAGACCTCATGTATAACAGAACAAAACGTCACCTGGTCCTGTGCAATCTTCATGATCTTTGGTATGTTTGAGTGTATTGTTGTGGCTGTTGTGTCAATCCATCTCATTGAGAGCATCCCTCATTTTTGCTGACCTACTACTTTACCAAACATGATGTCATTTTGTAATGATTGGACAGGTTTCAGCAGTGGTTCCAGACTAAGACAGACTAGGAAGAAAAGCCTACTTCCAAAAATCAGCCAGGAAAAACCCTGTGTATAACACATTCTCACTAGCCTTCTCAATTTTGGCATTTTTTATCTTTTTTCAATTTAGTCATTATGGTGGATGTGTAGTAGTATCAATTCATATAATTTTTGAAATGGCTTCTCAGTTGCCTCTATTACACATATTCGGCTGTCTCTGGTTTGAGTTAGGTTAATGCTCAGACTAAAAAAGAAATTTTTTATATTACACTTTCAGTCTTATTTTGCATAACTTATTCATAAATAAAACAATGGTTTTTATGGCCTGAGCTCAACTTTTCTTTTCCTGGTAAATGCTTCAAAAGGCAACTGGTACACACCATGCACAAAAACTAATTGAAAGTATAAAATTCCTGAGAGGTAACTTGGGATCAAAACTAACAGACATAATTTTCAGCATAAACAGTCTATCAAACAAAACTAAAAATGCATGAATGACAGAAGATAAATCAGATAACTGAGACCTCCTGAAAATTAAGTACTTATGCTCATCAAAAGACTTTACCAAGAGAGTGAAAAGAGAACCTACACACTGGAAAAATTCTTTGGCAAAGCCATATCTGAAAAGGGTCTAATCTCTAAAATATATAGAAAACTTCAACAACTCAACAACAACAAGAAAAAATCCAATCAAAAAGTGGGCAAAAGACATGAACAGACACCTTACCAGAGAGGATATTTGGGCAGCCAACACACACCTGAAAAGTTGCTCACAGTCATTAGCCATTAGAGAGATGTAAGTCAAAACTACAATGAGATACCATCTCACCCTGCAAAAATGGCAATGATCAATAAAACAGAAAACAACAAATGCTGGCAAGGTTGTAGAGGGATTGGAACTCTCATACAATGCTGGTGGGATTGTAAAATGTTACAGCCACTGTGAAAAACAGTATGATGCTTCTTCAAACAGCTAGAAATAGAAATACCTTGTAATCTAGCAATCCCACTCCTAGGTACATATCCTAGAGGTATAAGAGCAGTGACATGAATAGACATATGCATACCTATTCGCAATGGTGAAAATACGGAAACAACCTAAGTGTCCATCAGTGAAAGAATGGATAAACAAATTGTGGTACATACATACAATGGAACACTATGAAAATATAAAGGATAATGAGGAGTCCTTGAAACATAACATGGATGAATCTGGAGGACATTATGCTGAATGAAATAAGCCAATCACAAAAAGAAAAATACTGTGTGGTCCCACTACTATAAAAAGTCAAGAATAGATGTACACACAGGAAAAAAAAGGGAGGCAACTGGTAGTATCGAGATGCATTGTCTGGATATGAACACATTAACAGTTGTTAATTTATCAAGCTTAAAGATTTTGAAATATTTTTAAAGGCAACTGTTTCACTGATGTAAGTAATTTGGACAATCTGTTTTTATGGGGAAAGAAAATCAAAATAATTTGAGTTCTTAAATGAGTAAAATTATTGATTCTGACTAGTAAAATTTAATTATTTATCTACTTGTTTCCAGGATGTGTAAAATAATTGGGCCTTGCCAACTAGTAGCTAAATAGGAATGACATCGAATCTTATTAATTTAGAATATTTGAGAGCCAATCATATATGTGTTAAATTTCGCTTTTAGGGAAAAAAAAATAGTTTTTTTAACTCCCTAGTTTTTTTAACTACATAATTGCTAGCTGAAGTGTTTGTCAGAGGTCATTTAGGAATTTGCTTTATTAAATGGGTATGAAAGATTCATTATAATACATTAATTGTTCAAGGATTGATAAAAATAGGGTAGTCAAGACATTTGTTTTTTCTGGTCTGTTAAACATAAACTTAGCAGTCCCGTGTATTTCAGCAATGTATTTAATATACCATTTCTCTCCTTCTTTAGCCTATCTGTGATCTATCACAAATTCAAAATGAGCAGATTATGAATTAAATAACAATGTTTTTATAATGCTTTGATCTCAGGCATCCCGAGATTAGAATGAAATGCATTCAAAAAAAAAATCACTTGCATATCAAATCATTTATATTGGTGGATAACATGTGCATATACGTTTTTATAAATCGATTATTATCCTTGTGCATTGCTGTAACTACCAAATAGCATTATATTATCAATAATGTGTTTTTAGGCACTTAGCCACATTACAAAATCCATTAAGAATTCTGCCAGTCTTGTGGTATCTATTCACAGCTCTCACTCAAGGGGCAAGCAGTTTAAAGGTTGAAGATACTTTTTCAGTCACACACTAGAATTCAAATCCAGGCCCAGCCTACTCCAGGATAATAGGATCTCTCTGATTCTAAAACAAGAATCATTGTGAGTCTTTTTATTCATCCATCCTTGGGGGAAATATGCAACCCTGGCAGCGTAGTAGTTAAGAGCTACAGCTGCTAACCAAAACGTCGGCAGTTTGAATCCACCAGGCACTCTTCGAAAACTCTATGGGGCAGTTCTACTCTGTCCTATACGGTTGCTGTGAGTCAAAATCAACTTGATGGCAACAGGTTTTTTTGTGGGGGGAATAGAAGGATGCCTTTGAAATATTTAATTAAATGACTTCATCTAGGGATATTGGCTAGCCAAAGGAATATAATGCTTATAGTTGATAGTTCAAAAGGCTTATGTGACAGTTGGGAATGACACCTTATAGTTTTCAAATGATCAAGTAGAGTTACACGTTCCTTGACACTCCGGCTACCACAAAACTGCCAGGAGTGCTCTTCCAACAATATTTTCAATAGTATAGTAAGGCCATTCTTGTCATTCTTGACCGTGATTTTTTAAAATCTATTCCTATTCCTACCATGACTTTAGGAGACTTCCTCTTTATTATTTTATTTCATTTCCTGTTAATTTTCTAACTTATATGTATCATCTACTGGCTTACATTGTGGCTGCTGCTGCCATTGTTAGGTGCTGTTGAGTTGCCTTTGACTCATGGAGACCTTGTGTATAACAGAACATATTGTTGCCTGGTGCTTTGTCATCTTTATGATCATCGGTATTATACTTGGATAAAATTGTTTCTCTTCCAGGCAGACATGATACACTAGAATTTCATACCCAGAGAGGCAGATTTTGCTTGTTTTGCCCACACTGTATTCCCAGTGTTTAGCTGTTTCTGCTTCCTTAGTGATGGGCCAGCCTCCTTACCTCCTCTTCCCATTGCAGTCCAGCTTCTCCTCTATAGTTTTCCTAGGATTGCTCTCACTAATGTCACCAAAAGTCTCCCAATGATTAAATCCAATGGTCTCTTCCTTATCCTTGTGTCACTTGATTCTTCTAGATGGTTGGATCCTTCTTGGCTCACTCCTTGGAAATTCCTCCTTTGGCTTCTTTTTCTCATCTGTTTCTCCTCCTAAATCACTGCTGATTTGTGGGCTCCCTTTCTGATTTCTTTCTGCTTACCACTGCATGCAGAATTGGTTTTCCTTGGCCTCACTTCTTACTATATAAATTTTTCCTCTGCGACCCCATTCATTCCCTAACTACAACCCTTTCCTCCACGTTACTGACTTCTAGCCTTTATTGTCAGCTCTGTCCTCACCCCGAGTCTACACCTTTGAGCCCAAAAGATTTGTAAATTTCTTCACCTGTATGTCTCTTAAATTCAACATATTCAAATCCAATCTATTCAAAATTTAAGTTAATGCCTCCTCTCAAAACTCATGTCATATCCTGCCTTCCCTATTTCAGGTATCATTATTATCTTTTCAAGTATTCAAGCAAGAAAAATGATCTTTATTCTTGTCTTCTCCTTCTCCCCTATATCCAGCCAGCCAATGAATTCTATACATTCTAAAATACATCTGATTTCCACCCCTTCATCTTCATTGTTTACTTCAGATGCTCGCCATTTCTCTCTTGAATTATTATACTTGCCTAACTAAAATCTTTGCTTCAGGCTTCTCTGTTAACCCTTCTTTGTATCCTTTTTTAGAACTCATAACTGATCTTGACATACTGCGGTATAACTCAGTGCCACTCCTATTGCTGAATGAGTATGTTTAAATATATTAGCACAACCTTCAGATTAGCCCCAATCTCCTTTCTAGTCCCACCTTTTGTACTTGCACGCACTGCATTCTTGTTGAATATAAATATTCAATGTTCAACTATATATAGTTATTTTATATTTCTGTGCCTTTCAACATTTCTCACACTCTCAGTAATAATCTCATTCCTCTTCATTGCTGGATAAAGTGTCAACTCCTTTCAGTAGCCTTCTGAATCTTCATCAGGCAAGTAATTGTCCCTTCAACTTGCTCCCATAGATTATTCTAACTTTCCCTGAACTGTATTCTTGCTTAAGCCACCTGACAGACTGTGAGCCCCTTGAAGGCAGGAGCCATATTTTGTTCATATAATTTCTTCTTCTCTACCTATATCCAACTAATCATTAAGTTTAGTGAATTCAGCTTCTATCTACTAGCACCAGGCTCAGCACCTGACCCATTTTAGCCTAACAATAAATATTTGTTGAGTAAAAGGATGAATGGATAGATGAGGAATTGAACTTTTTTAATTTATAAGGGAGATTTTTGATTTCTTTATTAACATATTATAAGAGACTATAAAACAGTAGGCCAGACTAGGTACTAAAATTAAAGCAACTAGAGTATTAAAACATTTGCTGGCATTTATATATCTAGTATGATTTCTCTTCGTAAAGTGCATCACACATCCTGTGGAATGAATACAAGGTGACAGCCATTTTGAAATTCACTCTGAGCTGTTGCCACTTGTGTTCTGTTGGTGGGGGTCAATTACCAATCAAATTTTGCTAGCAGGATTCCTTAGAGGACCAATGGGAGAAGAAACGTGTTAAAATTCTGAAGAATATTGAGTCACATGCATTATTTTATATTTAGTTTCTCTGGGGGAAAATCATAAAACAGAAAATGATAATATCAAGAGCAGTTCAGTGAAATAGTTTGTAAATGATAGCTTGAAAAACTTGACTATTTATTTTTCCCTGGTAAGTAATAACATTTGAAATCATGGCCGTCTTTTCCTACCATCCATCTTCACATCCTAGAACAGTCATTTATATGCTGATGAATTTAATACTTTTGCCCTCATTTTTAGATGAACATCATTGGGCTATTTGGATGTTAGCAAGAAAAATTAAACTTCTGAAATGCTTCATTCAGGAGTAGAAATTGAGTGTTTCATTATATTTCTCTCTAATGGATGAAAAACTAGAAAGGATATGCATTTTTATCTATGGGAATCTTCTCTTTTATGTCAAAAATGCATTTTACTGTTGCTTGGAAGCTATAATAAAGCTTTTATGTCTCCTTGTATTCATAGACATTTGTGTGTATGTATCTGTAACAAGAGAAATATCCCACAAGGCATGTGCATGTGTGCATATTTATTAATTTCTTCTTCCTCCTGGGATTGGGATTCACAGTCAAATACTGAGAAGTAGTGGAAACGTATTGTATAATGGAAAGAGCACTTGTTCTTGACCTTGGCTATATCTAATCTTACCTCTATCTTTGCCAGTAAATATGGCATTACTTACAGCAAGTACTTAGCATCTGTCGGCCTTACTTTTCTCATCTGTATAAATGATTCAGTTGGAAACTATAGTCTTCAGTTTTAAAATTTTTTGATTCAGGATTAAAATTCAGTTACCACAGTGATGTTGCGTTGACTGCATATTTGTGCAATGAAGGAATCCTGTAGTTATTTTTCTAAATTCCTCCTTCTCCACCTATATACAATGAGTCATTAAGTTTCATGAATTCAGCTTCCAAAATATCTGGCATCCTCCCAGTTCCAATGAACTTGATTTTACTGAATTAAAGATATTGTTAATTAAAAAAAAAAAATAATGCATAAGGTGTCTTCTTTTGTTCAATTTCTCTTATTAGGAACCTTGCAACTAAAGAGGACCAATAATTTTATAAAAATATACTTCATTATAATTAAGTAGCTTTTTATCCAGATGAGGTTTAAATTTTTTTTTTTTTCATGGCATGTACTCTAATGAAGATGAGGTATAGGATTGCTGTACAGATGATTTCATTTATGCAAAAAATGTACTAGGGCATCCCCCCCTTCTTTTAAAGAACACTGAGGAAGAACTCGCTATGAGTCAGAATTGACTCCATGGCAACAGGTTTGTTTTTGGTTTTGAGGAAGAACTAGTAAGTAGCTCAAACTATTGATTTTGGGGTATGTAAAATGTGAGAGTCATAAAGGTGTTTTAATAATGGAAATATATTCTAGAAATCTAACTTTCTCTTTTTAGCAGCATAAATTATCAAGCAGACAACATGCCAGGTGTTGGGGAAAAAAGGAGAAAACATGTGGTCTTCACTTTTAAGGAATTCAGTGTAGTGAAGGAGAAACAGATACTCATTTTACTATAGGAAGGCATTTAAGTCCTGTAAGTGGAGTTAGTTTCCTAAAGTGTTAAATGGGGTAATAAGAGAGAATACTTCATAGGGTTATGAAGCTTAGATTAAACGGCATTGTATTAGCTTTTGCCTACTATCTCAATGGCTTACTAAAATCAACTTGTGTTTCTTGCTCATGTTACAAGAAGGCTGAAGATTTATCTGTAGTTTTACTGAGCCTTATTGGGCTCTACTGAGCTTCGTGTATCTTCTCATTTTGGAAGACACATTGAAGGAGCAGCCATGATCTAGGACATGCTGTTCTCACGGTGAAGACAGGAATAAGAGAGACAGAGTCAGACCATGTAAGGGCATTTAAAACTTCTGCTCAGACATAGGGTATACCTGGTTCACTCACATTTCATTGGCCAAATCAAGGCACTTGGGCAAACACAAAATCAGCAGACAGGGAAGAATTTTCTGCCTTAGGGAGCATGGCACAAGTGAGAAGAAAGCAAAAATTATGAATACATAATACAATCTTCCACAAGACACAATGCATGCAAAGCATATAAAGTGTGAGCACAATGGCTGGCACAGAATAAGTGTATGATGTTTGGTAACTATAATAATGGTAGCGGCTAAATTATATGAAAACACAGATAATGGAGCAATTAATCTTCCAGGGAAGAATAGGACAGCACTACAGAAGAGGAGATATTGGGCCAATAGTTCAGAGAGGAGAAAGGCGTTCTAGGCAGAAAGACCAGCGTGGACAAAGGCACAGTGACATAGAAGGGGATTAGGCTAGAGGCTAAGGTTATATAGAGTGTCTGTCCCTTCCTGGAAGTCAATCTGATGTCTAACTAGTTATAACGTTTATAATGACTTCAGCTGCAAGTAACAGAATATATAATTAAAAGTAGCTTAAACCACAAAACAAAGAGAATGCATTATATTCCTAAACAAGAAGTCTGGAGGTGGGGAATTTCAGGATGGATTCATCTGATATCATGAGGACATGATTATAGTCCTGCCATTGTAGACCTATAGGCATCTACGCTGCCACCCTTGATGCGATGGCTTTTGTCCACAAACCTGTTCCCTTGTGTTCACAGGCTGAGTGATGCAGCTTCACTCAGGGCAGCAGTTTCTTTCCTTTTTTTGCCAACATTTTTATCAGGCCAGAAAACATTTTTTCAGAAGCTTCCTTCAGAGCTCATGGCTAGAACTAGCTCTGATAAAAAAAAGAAAAAAAAATTTTTTTTTTTTTTATACCCGCTCCTATATAATCACTGGCAAAAGGGAACAGGATTACTGTGATTCATTTAGAACAATCATGAGACTAGGGAGGTCCTCACCTTCTCTGAACACATTTCTGCTTCTCGACAGGGTTCTTTTAGTAAAGAAGCGGAGGAATGAAATATTTGTGTTTTCTATTCAAGATTAACTGCTTGGGACATTTAAAATTGAATATTAACTTGACCATTTATATTAATTGCCATCTTTGAACAACTTTTGATGCTAAATTCTGGCTGAGAATTGAAAAATAAAGGCCAGTTATTCAAGTGTGGGGCCAACTGACTTTTTTTTTGACCATCTGGATGTGTCAGTAACAGAGAGACAGTTGCTGGGCACAGGGATATGGTGTGGCCTCACTGTTACATTCAAAACGTCCTGGAGTTCTGGCCACTATAGGTCTGGTTTATAAGATAAACTGAAAATGAACTTCAGTGGAAAATTGTATGTTGTCTACCCCTATTTTCAAATAATCATACAATAAATTCTTTATCCTGTTATTTGTTTCCCTTTTCTTTATTGATGTACTGTGATAAGCTTTGTCAGTATTAAGAACTCAATAATTTCCTTAAAAATCCCTTAATTTTATTTAAACCTAGCAGACAATTCAGTCAGCACCCTCTCTTGAAATAAACTCTTGTTTATGGCATTACGGAGGTCAGTTTGTGTATTTGGTCAGTTCGTAGCTTTCTTGAATGAGATGCTGATTCTGAAGAGTAACTTCGCAGTAACGTTAAATGTTAAAGTTTAATTTATTCAAAATAAAAAAAAAGTTTCTAGAGAAAAAGGTGGAAATTCATCTATTTTCTTCTCTCAATCCGTATTCTGATATTCAGACAGCATGGTGCTGTGACTCACAGGGCTAATCCCCTCTGTTTATGACATATTTCAATGCCTACACATTTTTAGTTCTCATGACTTTCTTTTGTTCATGTGTTTGACTCAATTATGTTTGCTATTCATCAGCATATTAGACAAGTCTCTACCACTTTATCCTTCCATGTCTCTCATTATAAGCTTCTTGGCCCCACCCCTAGTGCCTGATGGAATTTAAATCACAAAATGGAGCAGAAAGGAAGAAATCAAGATGCGTGGGCTTTATGGGAAAGATTAATCATCAGAGAGGATCTGAAAAAGATGTGAAAATAACAAGGGCAAAAAGACCAAAAATGGTGGTTTTAGTGGGCATATCTTGTGAGAAGACCTTGGTAAAAATGGAGATGTAACAGAGAAAGGGAAACAAGGGCTCAGTCAACAGAATTGGATTTGTTGGGTAGATCCTGGTTTTTTCCAGTTTGAATGGGTAATTTTAATTTTTAAAACATTGAAAAAATAAAGCATTCTCTTAAATATTTATGTCAGGCTCTATAACCATCTCTTAATACTTCCTGCTGAAAGAAAACAAATAAAAGAATAGGTACAGTAGATTTTTGACCCATTTCAACAACTTCCCAGAATATTTCCATTATATTAAAAAATATCATGAATGGAACATGTTTAATGTAGGTGTAACTTTTCTCTAGGAATGAAGACCTACCATCAATCAAATACTGCTAGGCAACTTACATTTATCGTCTCACATGGTCTTGCGAACAATCTTGGGAAGTACACTTATTCTCATTTTTATTTGAGTAAACTTAACAGGGTTGAGCCCACGGGGTTCAAGTAACTCATTCATAGTTTTCAAATGGAGGAACTAAGACTTGAACTTACTTCCCTGTCACTCCAAAGACTATCCCAGTTATTCTCTACCACATTTTTAACCAGCCAAACCAGTTGCCCTTGCGTTGATTTCAACTCATGGAGACCCTATGTGTTACAGAGTAGAACTGTGCTCTGCAAGGTTTCCAATGGCTGTAATCTTTCAGAAGTTGATTGCAGGCTTTTCTTTCAAGGTCCTCTGGGTAGATTCAGTCAACCTTTCAGTTAGCAGCTGAGTGCTTAGCAATTTGCATCACCCAAAGACTTATAAGGGTAGATATTTAAAAGTTTAAATTATTTTTTTAAAAAGGTTAGAGAGCATTAAAATTATGCATAAATACATCACTTCAAAATGCTCACTAGGTTAAGAAAAGCTGTGTTTCCTTCTTTTAAATACTGTAACTTTATTGCTCTTGTTATGTCCATACTTGGTTCTAGCCAGAAGCAGAAATTGTTGTATAGCCTTATGTGTGTGTGTGTGTGTATGTGTGTGTGTGTGTGTGTGTATTTGTTGTTATTGTTAGGTGCTGTCAAGTTGGTCCCAACTTCTAGTGACCCTATGTACGACAGAACAAAACACTGCCTGGTCTGGTGCCATTCTCACAATCACTGTTATGCTTAAGCTCATTGATACAGCCACTGTGTCAATCCATCTTGTTGAAGATCTTCCTCTTTTTCTCGGACCCTCTACTTTACCATGCATGATGTCCTTCCCCAAGGGCCAATCCCTTCTGATAACACGTCCAAAGTATGTGAGACATAGTCTTGCCATCCTTGCTTCTAAGGAACATTCTGGATGTACTTCTTCCAAGACAGATTTGTTTATTCTTTTGGCAGTTCATGGTATATTCAATATTCTTCATCAACACCACAGTTCAAAGGCATCATTTCTTCCTCGGTCTTCCTTACTCATCATCCAGCCTTTGCAGGCATATGAGATGATTGAAAACACCATGATTTGGGTCAGGTGCACATTAGTCCTCAAGGTGACATCTTTGCTTTTTGACACTTTAAAGAGGTCTTTTGCAGCAGATTTGCCCAATGCAATGCGTCTTTTGATTTCTCGACTACTGTTTCCATGGCTGTTGATTGTGGATCCAAGTAAAATGAAATCCTTGACAACTTCAATCTTTTCTCGGTTTATCATGATGTTCCTTATTGGTCCAGTTGTGAGAATTTTTGTTTTCTTTATGTTGAGGTGTAATCCATACTGAAGGCTGTAGTCTTGGATCTTCCTCAGTAAGTGCTTCAAGTCTTCTTCACTTTCAGCAAGCAAGGCTGTGTCATCTGCATAACTCGGGTTGTTAATGAGTTTTCCACCAATCCTGATGATCCGTTCTTCTTCATGTAGTCCACCTTTTGGATTATTTGCTCAGCATACAGATTAAATTGGTATGGTGAAAGGATACAACCCTGATGCATAACTTTCCTGACTTTAAACCACGTAGTATCCATTATTCTGTTTGAACAATTGCCTCTTGATCTATGTACAGGTTCCTCATGAGTTCATTAAATGTTCTGGAATTCCCATTCTTCACAATGTTATGTATAATTTGTTATGATCCACACAGTCAAATGCCTTTGCATAGTCAATAAAACACAGGTAAGTATCTTTCTGGTATTCTCTGTTTTCAGCCAGGATCCATCTGACATTAGCAGTGATATCCCTTGTTCCACGTCCTCTTCTGAATCCGGCTTGAATTTCTAGCAGTTCCCTGTTGATATACTGCTGCAGCTGCTTTCAAATGATCTCCAGCAAAATTTTACTTGTGTGTGATATTAATGATATTGTTTGATAATTTCTGCATTTGGTTGGATCACCTTTCTTGGGAATAGGCGTAAATAGGGATCTGATCTCTTTGAGTCGCTTGGTTAGGTAACTGTCTTCCAAATTTCTTGGCATAGATGAGTGAGCTCTTCCAGCACTGCATCTGTTTGCTGAAACATCTCAATTGTTATTCTGTCAATTCCTGGAGCCTTGTTTTTCACCAACGCCTTCAGTGTAGCTTGGACTTCTTCCTTCAAAACCGTTGGTTCCTGATCATATGCTACCTCCTGAAAGGGTTGAACATTAACCAATTCGTTTTGTTATAGTGACTCTGTGTATTCCTTCTGTCTTCTTTTGATGATTCCCGAGTCATTTAATATTTTCTTTGCAGAATCCTTCAATATTTCAACTGGAGGATTTCTTCTTCAGTTCTTTCAGTTTAAGAAATGCCAAGCATGTTCTTTGCTTCTGTTTTTCTACCTTTGCTCATGTCATTATAATGCTTTACTTTGTCTTCTCGAGCCACCCTTTGAAATCTTCTGTTCAGCTCTTTTACTTCATCATTTTTTCCTTTTGCTTTAGCTATTCGACGTTCACGAGCAAGTTTCAGTGTCTTCTGACATCCTTTTTGGTCTTTTTTGTTTTTTTAATAACCTCTTACTTTCTTCATGTACAATGTCCTTGATGTCATTCCACAACTCGTCTAGTTGTCAATCATTAGTGTTTAGTGCATCAAATCTATTCTTGAGATGGTCTCTAAATTTAGGTGGGAAACACTCAAGGTCGTACGTTGGCTCTCGTGGACTTGTTCTAATGTTCTTCAGTTTCAACTTGAGCTTGCATGTGAGGAATTGATAGTCTGTTCCACAGTCAGACCCTGGCCTTGTTCTGACCATGATATTGAGCTTTACATCATCTCTTTCCACGGATGTAGTCGATTTGATTCCTGGGTATTCCATCTGGCAAGGTCCACACATATATAGTCACCGTTTACGTTGATGAAAGAGGTATCTGCAATGAAGAATTCGTTGGTATTGCAAAATTCTATCATACCATCTTTGGCATCATTTCTATCACCAAGACCATATTTTCCAACTATAGATCCTTCTTCTTTGTTTCCAACTTTCACATTCCAATCACCAGTAATCATCAATGCATCTTGATTGCATGTTAGATCAATTTTCAGACTGTAGAAGGTGATAAAAATTCAATTTCTTGGCCTTAGTGTTTGGTGCTTAAATTTGAATAATAGTCGTATCAACTAGTCTTCCTTGTGGGTGTATGGATATTATCCTATCACAGACAGAATTGTACTTCAGAATGTTCAAATGTTCTTTTTGACAATGCAATGCTGTTGCTCTTCAAGTTGTCATTCCTGGCATAGTAGACCGTAGGATTGTCTGATTGAAAATGGCCAATGCCAGTCCATTTCAGCTCACTTATGCCTAGGATCTCGATGTTTATGAGTTCCATTTCATTTTTGACTATTTCCAATTTTCCTAAATTCATACTTTGTACATTCCATGTTCTGATTATTAATGAATGTTTGCAGCTATTTCTTCTCATTTTGAGTCGTGCCACATCCGCAAATAAAGGTCCCGAAAGCTTGACTCCATCCATGTCATTAAAGTCGACTCTACTTTGAGGAAGTAGTTCTTCCCCAGTCATATTTTGAGTGCCTTCCAACCTGAGGGGCTCATCTTCCAGCACTATATCAGACAATGTTCCACTGCTGTTCATAAAGTTTTCTCTGATTAATTCTTTCCAGAAGTAGACCACTGGGTCTTCCTAGTCTGTCTTGTCTGGAAGCTCAGCTGAAACCTGTTCTCCATGGGTGACCCTGCTGGTATTTGAATACCAGTGACATAGCTTCCAGCATCACAACAACACACAAGTCCCCACAGTATGACAAATGTGGGGGATATGTATGTGTGTGTGTGTGTATATATATATATTTTTTTTTTTCATAATTTTTGCTGGCTATCTTATACTGTTAGTGGGAAGACAAATTGGTAAAACCTGAATGAGCACAGGTGGACAATACGTATCACATGTCTTAAAAATGTTTATATCCTTTAGCCTAAATAATTTTTTAATTACATAGTCTAAAGAAATAACCTGATATGTTCCCAAAATTATTTCAAGGATGTTCATTGCATAATTGTATTTGTTAATTGCAAACAATTTAAATGACCAACAATGAGTTATTGATTGAATGATTTAGAATATATTCATATGATGAGATCCTATACAAGATTAAAGATCATGTTTGAGTGTAGAGTATAATTCTAACTTTATTTAAGTTTATATATCCAGGAAAAAAGATCATAAGAATGCATGCAAAATGTTAACAATGATTAACTGGCTAAAGGTATTATTGAAGATTTTTATTCTTTTTCTCATTTTTTCTGTAATTCCAAGGTTTATACAATAAACACATGTTGCTCTTGTGCTTTAAAATGGCAATTAAAGTATTAAATCATTGTTTGGAAAACTAAAAAAAAAAAAAGCTTTCCAACTTAAAACCAACAGATGAATTCACAAGAAAATGAATCCTTGGGTATTTTTCGGCTCATCTTTTCTGACCTGGTTTGGTTTTCAACTGGAAATTGTGGAGAAATAAACCTTTTGTAATATATTATGTATCATTATTATTATATAATGTAATAAATATTCTTGTGATATTTTTTAGTCTGATTGTTTTGTCCATAGCTTATACCAAATTTTCAAATAAACTATGAACGAAACTCCTTTAGCCCTTAGAAATATTTGAAGGAAGCTGCCCTACATAAAGAGAACAGGGAGAACTGAGCCAAGGACACCACTCATCTCTGTGAAAACTGAAACCCAAACTCTGGTTTTTAAAAAACTTTTTAAAAAAGATAAAAATTCTAAGTATCTCTCTGCTCATTGTTATGTTGTTTGAAAGAGTCTACAGATATTGTGTTTTTTGATTGTATATCATCTTTTTTTTTTCCTCGTTTGTTATTATTCTTGGAATTGTGAAATATCTTGTAATTGATGGGTACGTTTCATGTAATAGTGTTTCAGCCCATCAAAACAATTTTTTTTAAGAATTAGAAAATATTTCAAATATACAAAAATATGTATCTACCACCTAGACCAGTCATATATCCATTCACTAGAATTAAAAGTTATATATAATCCCAAAGTAGCTGTAATTCTAGCTTGTGTGTCCACATTTCAAACAGGAAGATGAAGGTGGAAAGTTGGAGGTCAGACTTCCAAAATACCCAGCTGAGTCTCATACCTTGACCTCATATCAATCAATCTAAACTCTCCCTTTCTTTACCTAGACAATGTGAGGGAAATTACCTCTTCCTTCTTTCCCAGTTTCTTTCCCTCCATATTGCTCTTTAAATCAATTTTCAGCTCCACTGTTGCCATTCCTTCTTCATCCCTCCTCCCAATTAAGATTATTATGATTTTACCCATTTTTCTTCTAGACTTTCTTATCCTAGTTTTGCAAATATCTTCAAGGCCCCCTTTCGTTCCTCTTTCTAAGTCAGTTTGAACATCTGGTTAGGTCTCAAGTTTTGCAAAATACACCGTAGCAATGAGCCAGAGGAGCTCGTTCCATTTAAATAACCATCAAATAAGCCATAATACCAAGAGGCCTAATTTTAACACCAGCACCATTCCAAATTGTTGAGCCACAAGCATCTTTCTAGGGTATAACATTGAGTTGAAAGGCAGACAAGTTTACCTTTATTGAGGGCTGACTTGAAAGATGGCCCTATCTTGCTAGGGTTCCATATGGTAAAGAGAAATCTTTTATGTCATTAAGGAGATTTTCAGCTAAGCCTCTGTCTTAGTCATCTAGTGCTGCTATAACAGAAATACCACAAGTGGATGGCTTAACTAAGAGAAGTTTATTTTCTCACAGTAAAGTAGGCTAAAAGTTGAAATTCAGGACATCCACTCCAGGGGAAGCCTGTCTCTCTATGTCAGACTTCTCATCGATGTTCCCCGGGAACAGGACCTTCTTCATGCAGGGACCCTGGGTCCAAAGGACGTGCTCTGCTCCTAGTACTGTTTTCTTGGTGGTATGAGGTTCACCCGTCTCTCTGCTTGCTTCTCTCCCTTGTATCTCAAGAGATTGCCTCAAGACACAGTCCAGTCCTATAGACTGAATCTGGCCTCACCAACACAACTGACGCCCATCCTCCCTCATTAACTTCACAGAGGCAGAATTTACAACACATAGGAAAATCACACAATACTGGGAATCATGGCCCAGCCAAATTGATAACACACTTTTTTTGGGGGACATAATTCAATCCATGACAGCTTCTATTTGAACAAAGAGCATCAGAATCTGGTTGAAACAAACCTAGCCAAGCCAGAGTGGCCATATCTCTTAAATTATGCTAATAAGCTCAGATTCAGACTATAAACTTTCTGCAAATGGTTGGGTATCAGACCTGATGTTTATTCTTTTGCTCTGCCATTTATGAGCTGGATGGCTTTATTTATTTAGCTTGTCTAATTCTTTTTAATGTTGGTCTTTTGTAACTCTGCTGCTTAAAATCCTTCAATCATTTTTAATTGCTCTTGAGTAAAATCTAAATTCTTTAACATGGCCTATAAAGACATGCATAATCTTGTCTCTGCCTTCTTTTTCAGCCTCACAGAGCACTTCTTTACGGTTGGCTAAGGGCTTTTGTTTGGGTTTAACGCTTCTCTAGCCTCTTTGGCCTTTTGTAAGTTTCTTACACTTCATATAGGCTCTTTCCTTTGACATGTTTTCCCTCCTTTCACCTGACTATTTATCCTTAAGGTCTCAGCTTAAATATGTCTTCCTTAGAAAAGGAGCCTCCTTCCCAGAGTGAGCTTCCTGACCTTTTACTTTATGGCTCTTATTTCAATCAGCCATTGCTGTATTTTTACACAAATAACGCATGCTTTCTACATTTGTTTGCCAATTCCTCCCTTCCCTTGCGAAGTATTTTCATAAGTTGCTATGCTAATTTTTTTACACATTGCTGTAAAAAAAAATTAGCACAGTGCACTTATAAAATTACCTCATCAGGGGAGGGATTGGTTGGCAAACAAACAGAAGGCAGGCATTATTCATGTAGAAATATGGTATATATTTATTTACATTACCATATCTTAACATATGTCTCTCCCATTATTCCCACTATTGTTAACTCTTCTTGTAGGTAGCAACTTTGTTTTTTTCATCATTGTTTACCTGGCACATAATAGGCATTTGATAAATATTTATTAAGTAAATAAATGAGTTTCAGTATCTTCATCTATAAAAGGGACCTTCTAGGTTGTAGTGGAGCCCCCAGGTGGTACAAACTGTTAGAGTGCTTGGTTGCTAATGGGAAGGTCTGAGGTTCAGGTTCACTCAGAGACACCTCAGAAGAAAGGCCTGACAATCTACTTTGAAAACCCTGTGGAGCCTGATTTTATTCTGACACTCATGAGTTGCTGTAAGTTGGAGCTGTCTCTGTGGAAACTGGTTTTAGGGTTGTTGTGAGGATTAAATGAGATTTATTTACACACACACTCACACAGCCTAGCATTGTTTTGGCACATTAGTAGACGATGAATAAATACTAATCCTCTCTTTCCTTTTCTCTTTGTTGCTAAATACTCCAATTTGACCTGTTTTTAGCTTCTCCTAAGCCATATGTAATAATGATGAGTGATGGCTGGTGGAGATGCTGGGTGTGGGGGATTCAGGAATTTGAGGAAGAGGGAATATCATGAATAAAAGCATAAAGGTAGAGCAGTGAACACAAAGTTCAAAGAAAAGAGTCATTTTGATTGGTTATGTAATCAAATCAGGGGCTATGTGAGACAGTTATGATAGAAAATCTGGAAAAAATAGATGAATCAGATTTACAGTGTCTTATTAAGGAGTTTGGAGACCTGATGGCACAGTGGTTAAGAGCTCGGCTGCTAATCAAAGATCCACAGTTGGAATCCACCAGCTGTTCCTTAAAAACCCTATGGGGCAATTCTACTCCGTCATATAAGGCCACTGTGAGTTGGAATTGACTAGATTGCAACAAGTTTGGTTTTGGTTTATTAAGGAGCTTAGAAAAGAGGCTGAATCACTGATGGATTTTTCAGTTATTTACAAGCCTGCTTGAGAGGGTAGGAAATACTAGCACGATACTTTGTAAGTTGTAGCAAGAGGAAAACAGAATATGACTGCCAGTGCAGATGGGTTTATCAAATTAATGACTTCTCCTGCTTAATCTTCTTTGCTGACTTTTCTTCTTTTCACCATTTAAACCAAAAACTCATTAGCACAAACTGGATTCTGGCTTATAAGGACCCTATAGGACAGAGTGGAACTGCCCCATAGGGTTTCAAAGGAATACATGGTGGATTCAAACTGCTGACATTTTGGTTAGCAGCTGCAGCTCTTAACCGCTGTGCCTCCAGGGTTCCCACTATTAGGACCCAGTTGTTGTTGGCTAGGTAGGAGTGGATGTGGGCTTAAACTAATGCAGGATCAGTAAGGATGGAAAAGAGGAGATGGAGAAGAGAAAGATGAAAGAGTTAGAACCTATAGAATTTGATGCTGATTCATACAGCAGAGAATGCAATTCAAGATGACTCCCAGGATTCTGACTTTGTTTTCTGAAGGGACGATGCTAAAGCCTCATTCTACAAATAGGCAATACAGGAGGAGGAATATGTGGTAGGCGAGATGGTTGGTTGGATGTTAGATACATTGAGATTAAAAGATTGAGGTATCTTAGGCAATTCCATGAAGTATTATTTAGATGGATCCTAAGTTCATGCTCTTAATTGGAAATATAGATTTGAGACTCATAAGTAAAAAAAGAGATAGTCTGAGCATATGATTATATCAAAAACATAGATGAAACACTTAGGGAGAATGAAAAAAATATATAAGTCAGTGTAAAGGAATTATTAGCACTTTCACCATTTTTCTCATTCTGTTCATTCTCCCTAAGTATTTCTTCTATGTTTCTGATATAATCATATACTTAGGCTGTCTTTTTCTCAGCATGTCTAATGTCCAGCCCACAATCTCACCCACCACATATTCCTCCTCCTGTATTGCCTACTTGTAGAACGTTGCTTTAACATCACGCATTCAGAAAACAAAGTCAGAATCCTGGGAGTCATCTTGAATTGCATTCTCTCCTGTATGAATCAGCATCAAATCCTAAATATTCTAACTCTTTCATCTTTCTCTTCTCCATCTCCTCTTTTCCATTCTTACTGACACTACCTTAGTTCAAGCCCATACCCACTCTTACCTGGCCAACAACCGTGTTGTGACAATGTCCCTTATCTCTGATTGAGTATTCTTCCATTTATTTCATGACTCTCAATACTTTCTCTAAAGTATGAATCTGTGATACTGCCTTGCTTAAAATTCTCCAGCTTCCCTTCTTCCATGGGATGAAGTCTAAAAAGTTTAAGCTGTTTAGTATGTTCTACAAGACTCAACTCTTCCTGACTCTTCTTCAAGTAGAATCGAAAGGCCACTTTATTCTTTGTATCCCTGCTGTGTTTTCAGTCCATACTTTTATCCCAGCACCTATAACACTTTATTGCCCTATTTGACTCCATTTTAAAATATTTTTAATTTTTGTATTAGTGTGCAAGTTTCTTCATGCGTGTTGATCTTTGCACGCCCAGTGTCTAGCACAGTGCCAAATAAGTAGTATGTTCTTAATTAACATTTGCTGAATTAGATAACATGAAGATTGGAAACAGACTTGGAAATGGCTTTCACATGAGGAGTAGGAGGAGGACAAAGAGGGAGAAAGAGAGTGAGAGTGGGTAAGAACAGCCATTGAAATTAGAGAAAGACAAAAGTGCTGAATTAAAAAACAAACAAAAAACAGTTTGCCTTTGGTCTCTAAAAAAGGAGGAAAAAGTCAAAAGTGTCAAAGATAGCAGAAGGATCAAAGAAGATGAGAAATGAAAAATGATATTTGAATTGAGTAGTTAGGAAGTCTTTGGTGACTTTTTGGGAGAAGAATTTTAAGGAATTAGTGGATGAGAGGTTGAAGTCATAAGATAAAGACTGGGAAATGCTGTTAAGGAGGTCGAGGCAAGAAGTACCCTTGAAATTCTAATCATGAAAGGAAGAAAGAGATTATGGAGTTCAGTTTAGGAATGGAAGGGTAGGAGAAAGGCAAGTGGTGTCCCTTTCTCTCCCTAAGAATGCTCAGTAAAAATGGATATTAAAACCACCTCCGCTTAAACTTGGGAAAGTTAAGCAATGTGATGCAGTTACGTTTTTCACCTTCCTTACCAACAACTGCTTCTCAATCCTAGAGAATTTGTTAGAGTAGGTGCTGTGGGCAGGAGTAACTAGTCTTGATCTGAGAAAAGTGATATATACACAGTATGTGGGGGTGAGTGTGTTTCTATCTGTCTATACGTTCATCCATCTGTCCATCCATCTAAAGAGAAAGAGAGAGAAGAGATTTTTGTATATGTTAGTTCCTCTCATCTCAATTTTTCAAGGCATTTGTGCAGATATTTACTTGAAAGGTTAATTAAAGGTAAAAAAAAGCATTTAAATACAGAAAATTGTAAAGATAAATTATTATTATAATATAGTTACATGTCAAAGAAAACAAAATTTCTTGTAACTCTTCACCAGAGAAAACTATTCGTATATCCATATTAAATATATATATTTGTTTGACACACCCATACTCGTGTGCATATATATGCTATACTAGAAACACACACACACGTATATATATGCTATCGACTAGATGACACTGGGTTTTTGTTTTTTTTCTATACTAGGAAACTCTGGTGGCATAGTGGTTAAGAACTACGGCTGCTAAGAGATTGGCAGTTCGAATCCTCCAGGAGCTCCTTGGAAACTCTATGGTGCAGTTCTACTCTGTCCTATAGAGTCGCTATGAGTCAGAATCGACTCGACGGCAGTGGGTTTGTTTTTTCGTTTTTTTATACTATACTATATTTACTGGAAACCTTGGTGGTGTAGTGGTGAAGTGTTAGGGCTGCTGACCAATAGGTCAGCAGTTCAAATCTACCAGGCGCTCCTTGGAAATTCTGTGGGGCAGTTCTACTCTGTCCTTTAGGGTTGCTATGAGTTAGAATTGACTCGACAGCAGCAGGCTTGGTTTGGTTTTTATACTATATACTATTTAATTTTATATCCTGACCCCAAAGTTTTATTGGTTGGGTAGGAGTGTACTGGGTTCATTTGTTGTAGAGTTTGTTTATTGTTAAACTAGTTGGAAGTGCTCATAACTGGTTTCTGTTCATTGAAAGCACCCAGTATATTTTTAAATTTAATGATTATGCTGTTTGAATGTAGTCTAACAGCGCTGAGGAATTTATGACATATGTTTGTGAGTAGCAAGCTAAGGGCAGAGTTTGTGGGCTTAATGACCCAAAGACAGTTGGTCAATCAATAGTATGTTGTAAAAATTCTATTAAATGAATAATTCAGGCTTTCCTTTCCCACCAAAATAAGCTCAGCATCTCAGCGGTTCTTGACGGACTTTTCATTCCCTGAATGCTACCGTCCATGACATCATAGCTCCTTTGCAACAAGGCCAATGACTTTTTGAGCCCTTCAGTCAGCCGGGGATTATAACCAGGAGTGTCCCAAAATGCCCAGGGAGAGGCTGTTCTTATGATATTCTGAGCTGGCACAGGAAGTGGAGCTACTGGGAAAAAAAGCCTCTGATATTTCTTGCCAGATTTCAGACTGACTTAAGGGACCTAGAGTTTGTCTTTCCATGGTGACTTTTGGTGCCTGGGGAAACTTGAACTCTGATCTTTAAGAGTTCCATTAGGTTTGAAGAAGAGAGAAAGCAACGATGTTAGGTCGTACTAGTCCTTTATGGAAGCTATAGTTTCAAGGCATCGCTTTTTTGGGGTGGTTTGAAGCTTGCCACATTACTTACAGAGAAGATGAAATTGGCCTGACTTCTAATGCCAGTCACACTCTGGTGCTGCTCTCTTCCCTGTCTTTTCCAATGTTTTTTACATGTCATGCCAGAAAAATAATAATTCTATGAACTTTTCTACCCCCGATAAGTGCTCACACAATGAATTTAATTAAAATCCCCTTTATCTATTATGCTGAAAACGAGGAATTAACAGTATCCATTAAAATGACTGTTACATTCACATCAAATGGATTTCAGCACCCGGCTAAAATGATACGAAAGAGGCCAATAATCATGTGAGGCCCAATATGGTGTAGAAGTTTTACACCTTTTGAAACCCTAAATTATTTTAATCTCTAAATGTAATTATCACAAACATCAGTCAGACCTTCTCAAGGCCTCCTTCTGTTGAGTAAAAAGAAACACATGAAACTATAAAGCCTTCAGGCTTTACAAACTCTTGGTTAACTCCTCCATTACCAGCAGGCTGTCAGGTTCAGGAGAGCGAAGAAATTTTTAAGTGGGTGCCAGGACCTGAAATACATTTTGCATAAGATATAACCAAGGGATTATAGTCAATGGGATATGGCATTCATTGAATTAGAGTTGGTTGGCTGGTAATGCCATTAATTTTTTTTAAACAATAGCCATAGATTACTCCTTTTGTTACAATGTTGTAAAAATAACTATGTAATAATTATTATATGATAATATTCAACTTTCTATGGTAAGTGAACTTGTCTCTTCCCTTGGCACTTTCCACATGTAAAATTCCAGGACCACATTTCAGGCTGAGACAAGAAGGAAATAAAGGTAGTGATCTTTCTTATGAAAGCAAAGAGTGTGTTTATGAACACCAAATTCTGTTGCTCAGGCAAAATCTGTTCACGAAAGGGAAGAAAACGTATCATTTCTTGAGGAGAGAGAACCAGGATTTGATTGAGGTGCTGTGCTGAAAGATGATGTCAACAGAAGAAAAACAAACTTATTTTATTCTATTCTTTGCCACTGTTTCTGATAATATGCTTATAGAAATTATACATTTCAAAGGATTACTAAAAAAAAAAAAAAAACAACCCATTGTTGTCAATTCTGACTCATAGCAACCGTATAGGACACACTATTTTAGGTTACATTATCTACGACATCTCTTTTTAAAAGACAAATTATCAACTTTTTGCATGCTCTATCTCCATTCTGACACCGGTCATTAAAAAAACAAACACGCCCAGTGCCGTCGAATCAATTCCGACTCATAGTGACCCTATAGTTACACATTGCAAATTTCTAATCTCATGCAACTAGATACAAAGCAAGTAAGTTGATTGTGTACAGGCTGTGAAACTGTTAACCTGTTAGACATTTAGAATAAACCTTATAGACCAGAAAAGCAACCTTCTTAAAACCATCGTGACATCACACTCACTTCATCCCATCAACTCAGGGCTCAATATTCATTCTTTTTCCTTGGATTATTTTATCCTTATCTGGTTCTTGTCCCTTTTCTACTGTTGGTAAGGTCTGAAAGCCTGTCATATTGAGCCTGCTCCTGCTCTGCTATTTTCTTTGAACAAATGCCATTATGTTGCCCTAATAACCACAGCTGTGTAAGCATCTATCAGTCTCTTTTACTGCAATGTTATTTCTATACATGAAAGTAATTTGCCCCCAGTGTCTGCTGATGTTTCCATTCTGTTTGTATTGACACACTGCTCAACTCTCAGCCCTTTGCTCTTGTCTGCCCTCTCCTACCCTCCCTCCCACTGGAGCAATTTTAGCCTTTATCCTAAAACACTACTTTAAAATCAATGGAACTCAAATGGCCTTAGCTCTTCAGTGACCAAGAGGGAGGTGTAAAGAATCTGACTTGCCAAATCTTGGAAAAAGTCTCGGTGTGGTGCCTTCTTTCTCAGACATCATTTGTATTTGTGGTTTGCCATGCTGAGAGTATTATTACCCTCAATAGTGCCAAGGACTTTAATGGAAACTCAAGTGTGGTCTTCATTACAGAGACAGCAACAATCCCAGTGATGCCACTGCAGTCAGAAATTGATCCAAACTAAAGGTCTTTGGAAGACAACCTGGTAGTACAGTGGTTAAACACTTGGCTGCTAACCAAATGTTCGTGGTTCAAACCCACCAGCTCTTCCATGGGAGAAAGATGTGGCAGTCTGCTTCCATAATGATTAAAAAAAAAAAATGATTACAGCCTTGGAAATCCTATGGTGCATTTCTTTTCTGTCTATAGGGTTGCTATGGGTTGGAGCTGACTCAGCAGCAATGGGTTTTAAAGGTGTTTGGACCAGAGGCAGATTCCAACCTCAGATGTGGTTTAGATGTGCAGTGAATGTTCCAGTTGATGGTCTTCCCTGTGTTACCTTGATGCCTTCGTTTTCTGGACATGACTCTGAATGAGGTCCTAAAGCACAGGAGGCAAGAGGTGGGAAAAGGAATATTTGTTGCATCCCTTGAAGTTTATTATCTTCTGCATTTCAGAATTGAGGGAACAGATTCAGAGAGGTTGAGCAACTTCCCCAAGTTTACCAACCAGTAGGTGGCAGAGTCAGGATTCAAACCCCAAACTTCTCTTTCCATTTTATTGCAGGCATAAAGCTTGGGGCAACCCAGGCTTTCTTGGGGGGTACCAAACCACAGTTTTGTGATGGTGGAGAGAGAGAAAAAACCTCACAGACAAGCTAACGTTCAGGCTCACACAGGGCAATGCATTTGTGAAGAGAGGGCTGACAAACTGTCATTGTAGACTTGTAAGCTGGGTAGAGGCAGCCAGAACTAGATCATCTGGAACAATTGCTATGCAATTGTGAGGTGAATCCTGAGTCACAGATTGCCATAGCATCTGGAAATAGTGCCTATAGCCCCAGATCAGACGAAACCACGGACTTCATCCATGTTGTGTCATTAGTTATAACTGGGATATGTGTGCGGACATGTGTACCTGTGTTGTTACTGTTATGATTAATCATACCATCAACCTGATCCTAGTTTACTTTGTAATAAACTTAAAACCATAACTTCACAGTACCCAGAAACTTCACAATAATAAGTGCCAATTCTATTTTCCCCGCTTCAAAATACAACTGACATCTGACTACTTGTCACCACCTCCACTGTTACTACCTTAGCCAAAGCCACCATCATTTCTTGCCTGGATTCCCACAATAGCTTCCTAACAATTTTCTCTGTCCTCTACATTCTGTCTCCACCTAGGAGCCAGAGTGATCCCTGTAAAATATAAATCAGATTGCATTATGTCCCTGATCAAAGTCAGAGACACAAATGACTTCCCTTCACACCCACATTCCATGCAAAGTCCCTAATAGCCTATAAGTCTCTGGATGGTCCGATGACCCTCCAGATCCACCTTTCACATCCACCTCCTCTTCCCTACTCCTCACTGCCTCTGCTCCAGCCACACTGGCTCCTTGCTGTTCTCCAAGAGCATCGAATGCACTTACATCCAGGACTTTTGTATTTGCTGTTGTCTTATCTGGGATGCTCTTCCCTCCTTGCCTTGTCCTCACTCACTCACATCATTCAGGCCAGAAGGCCCTTGCCTGAGGCCCCCCACTCCCATTCCCACTCCACTGCACACATTCACTTTCTATCCCTGGCTCTAATTTATTCATTTACTTTTTAATAGTACATGACACTAACTGACATTATATTGTGGATTTACTTTTTTTTTCTTCAGTTTGCTTTATGGTATACCTCCCCCAACAGAATATAAACTCTTTTGAGAGGGACCCTTTTCAATTTGTTCCTCTCTCTGTCTCAGGGCCTAAAGTGTCAGACACATAGCAGGATCTCAGTATTTTTAATGGACGAATGGATGAATGCAATTTGGTAAAAACCTTAAAAGAAAACATCACATTTGTTTCGTACATCTGCCAAGTGAGTGCAAACAAACAGTTTATCAGAGGTTCATTGTATATGTCTCAAGAAGTATTTACTAAACTAGGTCCTGGTACTATAGATGCAAATGAGGCAATTGGTGTACAAGAACCTCTTGCTAAAGGAAGAGACATATTGAAAAGACGTATTGATAAGTTAGAAGGAAACAAAGGTGACTGAAAGTCAGGGGAAGGTTCTAATCCAGCCAAAGTAGAGGAGAGGATTTAAGTGAGAGAAAGACAATAGGAAAGAAGGTTTTCTGGAACAAGTGACAACTCTGCTAAGAGGATTTAGGATTTTTCTAAAAGAGTATAGGAGAGGATGGTCTGAGTAGTGGGAACTACACATGAAACTACTCAGAGAGAGATCTTAGAGAACTTTGTGTATTTGGTCCTACTGACACCCCATTCATTCTCAAATGAAAAAAGGTTGAGTGTAGCAAGAAATGGTGCTTCAAGGTGAATGTAGACAGGTAGCAGAATTCTTGGTGAAGCAAACATACAAAGAAATACTTTAAAGAACTGTATATTTACAGAAATTTTGGGAAATGGTTCTGTATGAAGTTTAGAGGTGGAAACTCCAAGAACAGGCAGTCTTCTAGTTCTATTATACAGAGACATTTCTGAAGCCCTTTATTTCCTCTTGACATGTATTTTGTAATTTTAAATAAATACATAGTTTATTATTAATCTGAGATTAGAGATATTTAGCCAAATTTTCAGTGGCTCCAAGTTTTCAGCTGAGTCCCAGAAATTTTGGCTGAGCACACTAAGACAAGCTTCTAGTGTTACCAAAAATGAGATAGCATCTTCAAAACTAAAGTTCTGTCTGTCCCGTTTTAATACAACAGTCTCATCCTAAAGCTCTCCACAGCAGACAGCATTACACTCCATGAATGTATCTTGTTGCAAGGACTGAGCAGGCCTTTTGGGATTTGAATTTGTGATTTTAGGGCATCTAAGCATCCTACAGTTGACGTTCAGACAACTAAGTGATTCCTCCAGGGCTGCCTGTTCTACCAGTGGAAAGGCTGAACATAAATAACCTATGGACAGATGCTGGCTCTTTCCGGTGGATTTGTACAATTCTGTTGGAACTTACACAATTCCAGAGTTGAACTTAAGTCTGTCGAACTGGCCTAAACATTAGTATTGACCCTTCCAAGAAGATCATATTACGTAGCGAAATCTCAGACATTTTTATTACATCCAGTTGGAAAAACAAAAAACAAAACTAAACTTACTGAAAAAAAAAAATTCACTGGGTTGAGCATAGTTTTTTTAAACTTCTGAGAAGAAAGCTCCCAGAACCTATTCCCTCAGAGTTCATTGTGACCAAATTCACAAAGCTGTCTTCTAGCATTATCAATAATTACACAAGCAGACGTACCACTTAATGCTTTGATCTTAATGGTTGTGAATTAAATATGGCTGAGCTTTGTCAATACTTTAAGAGGAGGTCTACGAGTTATTTCAAAGGTCTGTAGCAATAAACCTTAGTTACTTAATACAGAGGTGCTCAAGAATGACCTGGAATATGACAGTTCTCCTAGAAAGCTCTCTGGGTTGAGTTTATCCATGAATCCATTATCCATGATATCAATTGTAGAAATCTGGCAGTAATAAAAATCTGGCAGTTTTTAATTTTAAAATTTGGGCAAAAAATGATAATACTTGATGTTCAAGAAATACAGCTATGTTTAAGATACACAGAGCCTGAAATAAAGATTCAACAAAATTTTTATGCAAATAGTCCCTACTCCTCATTAAAAAAAAAAAAAAATCCTATGTATCTGAATCTGTTCTTGGCTTGATATTTTCATCATGTACTAGAAATACCCGACTCATATCTTTGAGAGAAAACTCATCATTTCCTTTCCTCATCTAAGCCAGCTCTTATTTCCTAACTGTGGTTTCTAACCAAAAAAAATACTTCGGTTGTCAGGGAAGTACAAACATTAATGAGGTATTATCTTTGACTCTCCAATTTCTTTCATCTCCAACATACTAAGCCCTTGTGGTATGTCATTTCCTCCATAAAATGACTCTGGAATCTACCCTTTCCTCTTCGTTCCCATGACCTTGATTCAAGTTCTCATTACCTTATGCTGGTTTTGGAGGGCAAGGATTCTTCTACATGGTCTTTTTCCTCCTCTCTCTTCCCCTGAATATTGCTGAAAGTCTGTTGTTGTGTCAGGTATTATCAAGTTGATTTTTGATTTCTAGTGATATCACATGGCAGAGTAGAACTACCCCATAGAGTTTCCTAGGCTGTAATCTTTACAGAAGCAGATCACCAAGTCTTTCTCCCATGGAGCCACTGGGTGGGTTCAAATTGCCAACCTTTCAGTTAGCAACTAAGTGCTTAACTGTTGCATCACGAAAATCCTACTTTATTATGGCACCCTTGTCATAAAATCCAAACACTGTGGCTAGCTTTGATTGCCTGAATTATTTCTCCATAGCTATACCTGTTATTCTCCAGTGCTCCTTGGTGTGTGTTATTCATTTCATTTTGACTCTCTCCTGCTGTCTGGACCACACCGTGCTCTTTCTATTAGGGCACTGCAAGAGAGCTGGCCTGGGAGTCTGGAAGCCTGGTCCCTAGCTCTACTTTTGTGAATTATCTGTGTGAACTTGGGCCAGTCATTCAACTTCAGTGAATTTCCAGTAAAATACTAGCTAGAAGAAAACTGCATAGGAATGTCAATATCATCTGAAGCAGACCTGAAGGCAAAAAGAAATCCTTGTGATATTGAGAATCACTACAAAATGACAAAAGGCTAGGCTCATCAAGAAGTTAAAACATTCTCAATTTGTATGTACATAATTACAGCACCTCAAATTTTTGAATAAAAAATGTACAGAATTGCAAGGAGAAATCGACACATGGCACCGTCAAGTTTGGCGATTTTAACATATCATCTCCCTGTCAGTGATAGCACAAGCAGACTAAGGTACTTATATATCTAAAGATATGGGAAAGATTTGAACAGCAAAATTGATCTAATTTGCCTATATGAAACACTGCATCCAATAACTGTATCCAGTAATTGAATTACAAACATTCTTTTCAAGCTCATTTGAAGTATTTATGAAAACTGGCCATAAAGCTAGCATTGACAAATTTCAAAGGATTAATACCCTACATGCAACATCTGACAATAAAGCCATTAAGTTAGAGGTCATTAACCCTTAAAAATAGAAAAAAAAATGCTTGAAAATTAAATGTATATATATATATATATAAAACTAAATAAGCTAAAGCATTAAAGAATAAATCGTAATGGAATTTAGAGAATACTTAGAATCTAATAATAATAAAAATTCTACTGTTAAAACTTTGTTATTCAGCTAAAGTGGTCCTTACAGGGAAATTATTAGCCTGAAACGGGTACATTAAAAAAGAAGAAAGGCTCAAAATTAATGAGACAAGCATCTTAAGCATCCAATGTAAAATGTTAGAACAGTAACCCTTAAAAAGTAAAAGGAAGAACTAATACAAATAAGAACATAAATTAATAAAATAGAAAATGAGGAAAGATAGTAAGGATCAACAAAACCAGAAGCTGGTTCTTTGAAAAGATTAATAAATTATACGAACCACTGCCAAGATTCATCAAGAAAAATAAGGTAAAAATGAAAATATAAACAATATAAAAAATGAATAGGGAGACATTTTGCAACCTGTACCAAAAAATTTGAAAACCTAAATGAAATAAATTCCTAGAAAAATACAACTTCTGGAGTTTACTTAAAAAGAAATATAACTAATCATACTGTCAGAAAGAAAATCAAATCAGAGTTTAAAAATCTTTCCACAAAAGATGCACCAAGCCCAAATGGCTTCATAGGAAGTTATGCTAAATTTTCAAGGAAAAGATAATCCTAAACTCGTATAAACTCAAGATTATTCTCCTACTCACCTAACGAGGTTAATATTACCTTGATACCAAATACCAGGCAAGACTACTAAAAGCTACTAGTCCAATTTCATTAATATACATTGATACCAAATATTAACAAATGAAATTGTGTGGTATATAGAAAAGATAATCATGGCCAACATGACATTTATCTCAGGAATCCAATGATAGTGTATTGGTCTAACATGAATTAAGAAAATCACATTAGCAGGCTAAAGGAGAAAATGAAATGTCAAATTAATAAATAAGAAAAAGAAGGCATTTGGTGAAATTGAGTATCCATTGAATATAAAAATTCACAAGAAAGTGGGAATAAAAAGGACTTTTTATGACTTAATACAGAAGAACTCTAAAAATCCCGCAGTAGGCATCATATTTAAATACGAAATATTAAAAGCATTTCCTTTTATATTAGGACCAAGTCCAGGATTCTTTACATAGAAAATTCTAAAGAATCTATAGAAATTGTATTAAAATTCATTTGAGTTTAACAACAGTGCTGGATATGAAAGTCAATATACTGAAGTTTATTGTTATATATATCCCTGGGTGGTGCAAACAGTTAATGTGCTCTGTTGCTAACCAAAAATTTGGAGGTTTTTTTTTTTTGGGCAGTCTACACAGAGTCACCTTGGAAGGAAGTCCTGGTGATCTGCTTCTGAAAAGTCAGCCGTAGAAAACTCTGTGGAGCACAGTGTTACTCTGACATGCATGTGGTCTCCATGAGTTGGAATCAACTCGATGGTAACTGTTGTTAGGTATGATAACATAACTGCTTAATATTGTGAGAATTAAAACAGATAATGTAAATATAGCCCTTAAAACTTGCAACTCAAATAGTAGCATTAGCAACAATGAGAAAATATAATTTAAAAATACTGTCATAACCTGAAAACAAAGGCTTTTATGCAGGTACGTAATTTGAGAATAGGAAACCCTGGTGGCGTAGTGGTTAAGTGCTATGGCTGCTAACCAAGAGGTCAGCAGTTCGAATCCACCAGGCGCTCCTTGGAAACCCTATGGGGCAGTTCTACTCTGTCCTATAGGGCCGCTATGAGTTGGAATCGACTAGACGGCAATGGTTTTTTTTGGGAGAATTTGAGAATGTGATTCCAGGCAGCAGTTGTGATAGATGGAGGAATAAATAGGAAAGAGAAGAAAGCCAAGATCAGTCTGTGTTATTGAGCTGGCCACAGGATCTTCTGAGGAGCTTATAATATCCAGCTCAAAAACATCCTTCTGTGGTATGAAAGGGGGAAACTTTTATCCGTTTGTCCCTGTCCCCCAGTGATCAAGGATGGGTGCACAAGTACTAACTCCTTTGCACTCTCAGTCTGCATATATAGGATTGTGAAGGAGCTTCCACGAGTATCCCCCACTGTGGTGTCAGAGAAACCCCTGGGCAAGTACTAGCCAATATGGTGTGTGAACCAAAGGGCTATGCTATAAGGTTGCAAATGAATGGAGCTGATTGCTGTTCATTTAGAAATAGTCTTTACAGCAAGGATGAAATGAAAATTGATAAAAAGAGGACATGACGTCGTGCACAAGAGGTATTTCATACAAATGTCCTATTAAAAAACAACGAAGAAGTATGATATATGCATTGCTGAATAAATATAACAAAAAGAGTTTAAAATTTCTATGATAAAAACATTATGTTATTGAAAGGCATTAAAAATAACCTAAAAAATATTCTTAGATGTTGTTGTTAGGTGCTGTAGAGTCAGTTCCAACTCATAGCATCCCTGCGTACCACAGACCGAAACACTGCCCAACCCTGCGCCATCCTCACAGTCATTGCTATGTATGAGCCCGTTGTTGCAGCCACTGTGTCAATCCATCTCATTGAGGGTCTTCCTCTTTTTTTGTTGACTCTCTACTTTACCAAGCATGATGTCCTTCTCCAGCGACTGATCCCTCCTGATAACACGTCCAAAGTACACGAGACAAGTCTCACCACCCTCAGTTCTAAGGAGCATTTTGACTGTACTTCTTCCAAGACAAATTTGTTCCTTCTTCTGGCAGTCCATGGTGTATTCAACATTCTTTGTCAACACCATAATTCGAAGGCATCGATTCTTCTTTGGTCTTGCTTATTCATTGTCTAGCTTTTACATGCATATGAGATGATTGAAAACACATGCCTTGGGTCAGTTGCACCTTAGTCCTCAAGGTGACATCTTTGCATTTTAACTCTTTAAGGAGCTCTTTTGCAACAGATTTGCCCAGCGCAATATGTGGTTTGATTTCTTGACTGCTGTTTCCATGGGTGTTGATTGTGGATCCAAGTCAAATGAAATCCTTGATGACTTCGATATTTGCTCTGTTCATCATGATGCTGCTTATTGATCCAGTTTTTTTTTTTTTTAATGTTGAGGTATAATCTATACTGAAGGCTATAGTCTTTGATCTTCATCAGTAAGTACTTCAAGTCCTCTTCGCCTTCAGCACGCGAGGTTGTGTCATCATTGGTTTTGCTTCTCTAGAGAACCCAGCCTAAGATACACATTAATAATGCAATATGCAGATAACACAACCTTGCATATATATATACAGAGAAAGGGAGAGAGAAAGAGATTTCTCTTGAGAAAATGGCTCACATGGTTGTTGAGGCTGGCACGTCCCAAGTGCATGGGCATCAGACTGGAGCCTTTCCTGACTTACATAGCTGCAGGGGCTGACGAACCCAAGATTGGCATGTTAGATGGCAGGCTGCTGGCTCACAGGCTGCAGAGACCAACAAATCCCAAGATCAGCAGGCAATATGACTGGCTGCTGGCTCAAGTTCCAGAAACCAGAGGTCAGATGATGATGAGCTGGATGCAGGATCCAGAGCAAGCAAAAGCCAATGAACTTTACCAGAATGTCCATATATGTTGGGTACAGGCCACATCCCCACAGAAACTGCCCTCACAACTGACTGGCTCATCACATTGTGGAGGTAATTACATCACAAAATGGAGAATAACCACATCATTACATACTTGCCAAATCACATCATTACATAACTAGCAAACTACATCATTATGTAACTGCCAAACTACTGAGAACCATGGCTTACCAAGTTGACACACAACCTTAACCATCATAATGAGTCTTCCTCCAGTCCTGATAATGGCGTTCTTCATATAGCCCACCTTCTTGAATTATTTGCTCAGCATACAGATTAAGTATGGTGAAAGGATGCATCCCTGACATATACCTTTCCTGATTTTAAACCACACAATATCCACTTGTTATGTTCGAATGACTGCCTCTTGAGCTATGTACATATTCCTCATGAGCATATATAAGTGTTCTGGAACTCCCATTCTTCACAATATTATCCATATTTGTTAAGATCCACACAGTGGAATGCCTTTGCACACAATAAAACACAGGTAAACATCTTTCTGATATTCTCTGCTTTCAGCCAAGATCCATCTGACATCAGCAGTGCTCCCTCTTGTTCCACATCCTCTTCTAAATTTCTGGAAGCTCCTTGTTGATGTACTGCTGCAACCATTTTTTAGTTTCTAGATAGGAAGATTCAATTGGGAGTTCTCTCCAAGTTGATCTGTAGGTTCAAAACAATCCCTGACAAAACCTCAATATGATTTTTGTATTTTTTATGGAGCTTGATACACTGATCTTAAAAGGGATATCACATGGTAAATGTCCGAGAGACTAAGACCCCACGCTTCTGAATTGTCAAAGATCAACTACTGTGTGTGTATGAGAACATCTTGTTTTTCCACATGTCAAAACTAAAAAAGTTACAGCAACTAAGAAAATGAGGTATTTATGAAGTGACAGGTTCACTGACAAATGGAACATAAAAGAGAGTCCACACATGCAGTCATGTATATATGAAAACAATTTTATTTAATGGTGACTTTTGCAGTGGTTAACCGTTTGGCTGCTAACCAAAAGAACAGCAGTTTGAATCCACCAGCTGATCCTTGGAAACCCTATGGGGCAGTTCTTCTCTGTCCTGTAGGGTCCCTATGAGTTGGAATCGACTCAGTGGCAACAGGTTTTTTTTTTTTTTTTCCAGATCAGTGAGCATTATATAAGAATAATAAAAGAAATTCAATTCCTATCTTACACTACAAACAAAAATCAATTCCAGATTGAATAAAGACTTAAACATTAAATTTTAGGAGAAAATACAATTTTAGCAGACTATAAAGGAGAATATATTATTAACAGGGTAGAAAAGAAATTCATTAAAAAGTTACGTAAAAGTGAATCATAAAGGAAAAATCTGCTAGATGATACTAATGTAACATTTAGACATGGGTTCATTAAAAAGCTCCATGAAGAAGTCAGGAAGGGACATGAAACCTGGATGAATGGCCATGGGAAACCCCGGGTGTAAAGGGAAAGGGGGAGAGTGCTGACATTCTGGGGATTGCAGCCAATGTCTCAAAACAACTTGTGTATAAATTTTTGAATGAGAAACTACTTTGTGCTGTAAACTTTAAGCTAAAACACAATTAAAAACGCTAGAAACAAATGAAAAACCAAAACAAAGAACTCCTTGAAGAATTCAAAAAGACGAGACATATTTCAGAAGATAATTATGAAACAAAGAACCAAAAAAGAGTTAAATTTAAGTATCAATAACAATACAAGAACTCAATAAAGGGATAGGCCAAAAAAAAAAAAAAAAACTCTTAGAAATGGACCCCCCCCCCAAAAAAAAGTTCATAAGTATGAAAGTCACTCAACATTTCATGCATACCACATGGTATTTTCAAGTCCCAGAATACCAAAAGATGGAGCAATAGAAACTGTTATCTAATGCTGAGGGAGCACTGGTGGCACAGTGGCTAAGAGCTCAGGCTGCTAACCAAAAGGTCGGCAATTCGAATCCACCAGCTGCTTCTTGGAAACCCTACGGGGCAGTTCCACTCTGTCTATAAGGTCACTATGAGTTAGAATTGACTCGATGGCCCACAATAACAACAAAAATGCTGATGGAAAGGTAAATTGTCACAATCACTTTGAAAGAGCATGGCGTTATCTAGTGAAGTTGAACTGATACATACCCTCTTTGTTCTTGAATCCTGAAAGCTTCTTCCCTGTGCATCAAGAACATACACAATCATGTTCTTAGTAGTGTTGTATATAATAGCTACTGACAACAACTCAAATGTGAATTATTATTAAAAAAAAATTATTAGAATGGATTAATACATTGTGATACATCCACACCCACAGAGCACTAAACCAAAAACAACCAAACCCCGTGCCATCGAGTCGATTCCAACTCATAGCGACCGTATGGGACGGAGTAGAACTGCCCCATAGAGTTTCCAAAGGAGCACCTGGCGGATTCGAACTGCCGACCCTTTGGTTAGCAGCCGTAGCACTTAACCACTACACCACCAGGGTTTCCACAGAGTAGTATAAAAAAAAAAGTACACGGTGAAAAATGAATGAACCTTTCCCATGGGAATCAGCATGAGTGAGCCTCGAAAACTTCCTTCTGAGGAAAAACCATGAGACAGAATAACATATATGGCGTGATTAATTTACATAAAGGTTAATACTAAACAGTGTATCATTTAAGGAAATCTACATGCATGCTAAAACTATAAGAAAAACAAAAGTATGATTAATTCACATTCAAGATGGTCTTTTCATCCTACTGGGGCTTCCAAAATATTGCTGATTCTTTAAAAATTAATCTTGGTGCTAATTACATGGGACTTTGTTATTGTAGTTATTATTCAATGTTTAACTGTGATTTAATATATCTTTTGTAATGTACCATCTTATACATTTCAGCATAAAAAAAAATTAAAGTTTCAGTGATGGTGCATTCTCATGGGTAGCCCATTCTAATTTTGGACATGTCTACCTTGTAATCTATTTCTTAGGTTAAGCTGAAATATAAGCACTTATTCTTTATTTGGCCTATAAAGTTTCATAGAAAATCAAATCCCTCTTACACATGACGGCCTTTTAAGTACTCAAAGACAGTTGCCTTGTCTCCCATTAGGGTTCTTCTTTTCCAAGAATCAACCATCCTTAAATCATGGTTTCCAGACACTTCACCATTTTAGCTGAAGCCAAAACGAAGCATATTCCAGTTTGTTCTGGCCAGTAAAATGTCTGATGGGACTATTAACTTTCTTGCTCAAGACACTACTTTTATTGATATCCTCTAAATTTGACCTAAGTTTTTGTAGCCTTATATACCACATTAACTTATATTGAGGTCTTTGTCTTTTCAAATCTTTAAGTCTTTTTCACATAAAGGTCTGTGTAATAAGATTTTCTCACCCTATACTTGTCACAACTTCAATATTTTCCTCCATTTATCATGATGTTGCTTATTGGTCCAGTTGTGAGGATTTTTGTTTTCTTTACGTTAAGGTGTAATCCATATTGAAGGCTGTGGTCTTTGATCTTCATCAGTAAGTGCGTCAAGTCCTCTTCACCTGCAGCGAGCAATGTTGCGTCATCTGCATATTGCAGGTTGTTAACGAGTCTTTCTCCAATCTTGTAGCTGCAATCTTCTTCACACAGTCCAGCTTTTCAGATTATTTACTCACCATACAGATTGAATAAGTATAGTGAAAGGACACAACCCTTACACACACTTTTCTTGGTTTTAAACCATGTGTTATCCCCTTGTTCTGTTTGATGTACAGGTTTTGCATGAGCACAATTAAGTATTCTGGAATTCCCATTCTTTGCAATGTTATTCATAATTTGTTATGACCCACACGGTCAAACACATTTGTGTAGCCAATAAAACACAGGTAAACATCTTTCTGATATTTTCTGCTTTTAGCCAAAAATTTCTTTTTACTTGGATTCACAATCAACGCTCATGGAAGCGGCAGTCAAGAAATCGAATGACGTATTGCTTTGGGCGAATCTGCCTCAAAAGACCTCTTAAAAATGTTAAAAAGCAAAGATGTCACCTTGAGGCCTAAGGTGTGACTGAACCAAGCCAGAGTATTTTCAATAGCCTCATGTATGTGGAAGCTGGACAATGAATAAGGAAGACCCAAGAAGAATTGATGAATTTGAATTATGATGTTGGCAAGAATATTGAATGTATCATGGACTTCCAGAAGAACAAACAAATCTGTCTTGGAAGAGGTACAGCCAGAATGCTCCTTAGAAACAAGGATGGAGAGACTTTGTCTCATGTTCTTTGAACGTGTTATCAGGATGGGCAAGTCCCAGGAGATGGACATGCTTGGTAAAGTAGAGGGTCAGCAAAAAAGAGGAAGATCTTCAGTGAGATGGACTGACACAGTGGCTGCAACAGTGGGCTCATGCATAGCAACAATCGTGAGGATGGCACAGGACTGGGCAGTGTTTCGTTCTGTTGTGCACAGGATAACCATGAATCAGGACTGACTCCTAACAACTGGCACCTAACAACAGTATACTTGTGAGATTAATTTTTTGATAATAAATTCTGGACTTTACCTTTATTCCTATTATTTTTATCTTGGAATTTGGTTGTATTGTTCCAGTCTGTTGAGATCTTTTCAGTCTTGATTCTGACATCTAATGTATTTAATTTCCCTCCTAGATTTGTATCATCAGAAATTTGGTAAGTGCTTCTTTGATTAATTAAACTTTTATTTAAAACTCACCATGTAATACGCTAGGTAATGTGTATTTATCCAATTGTTAACGAGAATATTAACAAGGAGAGGTCCAAAATTAAAGACTTCTGTCCAAACGGACACGAATCCACTCATAATCAATGACTTTTTGGTGTTTGGTATAAGTTGGCATATTTGCAGTCCATGTTCACTCATCACTTTCCTTTAAATTTTTCTCTAGTCTCACAGTGAACTGCCACTTCTTTGTTGGAAAGACCTAAGTCTATACTGTTTGCCTGGACTGAATTTTCAGCTTTTCTATTTGACGCCTCTGAAACGCCACTTCAACCTCCTCAAAGCTAAGCTTTATGCAGAATTTTTTTAGTTGCAAAGCCTGGCCCTTTCCACAATCATCTATATTGATAAATGGCTTAAACATCCTTTCAGACTTTCAGTCCTCACAAACTCGAAGCAGCTGATTTTTCATTAAAAACTGACATTACTTTTTTCTTAGTATAGAAGAATGCTGGATCCTCTAATTTTTAAAAAAAAAAGGAAAATTAAAAGTATAAGGTTAAAGCTTAAAATAAATAATCCATAATCCCAGCATCAAGAACTGAGCATTATTATATTGGTGTCTATTCTTCTAGCCACTGTTCTATGCATTTAGAGAAAGAGACAGATCACTACTGACTTACGTGAGTAAGCAGAAGTTTTAGCATGCTCTGTTAAAATAATATAGCTGAAAGAATAATCACAATAGTCAGCATCTATATAGTTATTACCCACGTCACAAATTAGGTTATTGCAAACATCCAGATGAACTATCCTCTCTTCTTTCTCCAGATTCTTCTATCCTGGCTTAGAACACTATAGTTTTGTTTTGCCTGTTTTTATAAAAATTATTTAAATAGAATCATATAGTATGCATTCTGTTACGTCTGGCATGTTCCTCTTTGTTCTACGTTATGTTTGTGAGATCCGTCCACATTATTCGTTGGACAGTAGTATTCATTTTTACCATTGAGTAATGTTCCATTGAATGAATAGGCCAAAAATTATTTATCCATTCTAATGTTGATTAAAGGAGCTCTGGTGGCACAATGGTTATGTGCTCGGTTGCTGACCAAAAGGTAGGCAGTTCAAACCCACTCAAAGACTCTGCACACCTGGTGATCTGCTCCGGTAAAGATTACAGCCTAGAAAACCCTCTGAAGGCAGTTGTGCTTTGTTACCTGGGCTTGCTATGAGTAGGAATGGACTCAACGGCTTGCAACACGAAAAACAATGTTGAGTAGCATTTTGGTTGTTTCCAGGTTAAGAGCTATTAAGAATAATGCTGCTATGAATATTCTGTGTATATGTGCATGCATTTGCTTTTTAAATATGCCTAAAAATTAAATTTATTAGTAAGACATCTGTATATTCAACTTTCATAGGTAATTTATGTTTCCCAAAGTGTTTCTACCAATTTAGAACTCACCAGCTTTGTATGAGAATTTCACCTGTCTCTCATTCTCACCAACACTTAGTATTATCAGGTTTAGCCACTGTCTTTTTTAATTTCCTTGGAGTCAGTTCGACCTCTGGTGACCTTATGTGTAACAGAACAAAACATTGTCTTGTCCTGATCAACTTCATGATCATTAGTATGTAGGAGTCCCTTGCTGTGGTTATTTTAGCCACTCTAACCTGCGCGTATCAACATCTCCCTGTGGTTTTCATTTGCATTATCGTAATGAGTCATGACGTTGAGCATCTTTTCATTTGGACATCTTCTTTTGTGTAATGTCTATCTGAGTCTCTTATAAATATTTTCTCCCAGATAGCAGATCAGTAGATGACCTTTCACTCTTTTAATTTTAATGGCCCTCAATTTTTTTCCTTTATCATTAGTGCTCTGTGCATCCTGGTTAAGAAATTTTTGCCTACATAAAAGTATTGAAGATATTTTTTCATCAATTCTTTTGGGAGCTTCATTGTTTTACCTTTCACATTTAAATCTATGGTACCGTGTATTTTTATACAAATAATGTTTGTTTGCCAACTTCTCCCTCCCCCTGTAAAAAAATTAGCATAGCGCACGTATGAAAATTCCACACAAGGGGAGGGACAGGTTGGCAAACAAATGTAGAACATGCATGTTATTTGTGTAAAAACACAGTATACCTATTATCAACTTTGTGTATAATATAAGGCATTTTTCTTTTACCACATGGCTGTCTAGATGACACCGAACCAATTGAAATGGTCATTCTTTCTCCAGTGCTTTGTAGTAATGACATTGTCATGAATCAAGTGTACATATATGCAAGGGTATTACTGGATTGCCTGTGATGATCCGTTGGTCTAGTCATCTATCCTGTTAGCAATGTCATCCTCTGTTAATTACTATAGCTTTAAAATAAGCTACAATATCTTATAAGTCCTCCAATTCCGTGCCTCTTCAAGATTGTCTTGGAAAATTCTTGCCCTTGAATTTTTACTTACATTTTAGAATCAGCTTGTCAATGCCTACAAAAAAAAAAAAAAAAAAAAAAACAACTTCCTGAATTTCCATTGAGAAAGATTTTGAGGAAAATGGAGATCTTTAATTATATCTTTATTATATATGAATATAGTCTGCCTCTCTGATTATTTAGATAGGACTCTTTGCCTGTTTTTGAAAATAAAGTCTGATTGGAAGATAGTCATGCCATTTGTTTATGCACTGTCTGTTTTTGCTTTTGTATTACAGTGCAGAGTCGAGTAGTTGTGACAGATACCATCTAGCCTGAAAAGCTTAACCTATTTACCATCTGCCCCTTTATAGAAAAACCTTTGCTGACTGCAGATTTGAATCTTTATTTCTTTCCATGTTTCATATTTTTCTATATAAAGATCCTTCACATATTTCATTAGATTAATTCCTAGAAATGTAATATATTTCAGTACTATTATATAATTTAAATTTCATTTTCTCTTTGTTGATGTTTGGGAAAATACTATTGATTTTTGCATATCTCACTTGTGTCTGATTTATAGATTCTTTTCAATATTCTATGCAAAATCATATCATATCTTTACTACTACTTATGCATTTTTATTAAATTGGTGATAATGGAAATCCTTGTTTTGTTTCTGGTATCAGTAGGCAAGCTTTCAACATTTCACTTTGGGTGTTTGCTCTACTTTTTTTTTTTTTTTAGATAACTTTTATCAGATTAAAGATGTTTTCTTCTCTTTCTAGCTTCCAATGAACTTTTATTATGAGTGGATGTTGAATTTCATCAAACATTTTCTATGAGTATATTCAGATAGTCACATGATTTTATTCCTCTATTCAATTAATGTGGTGAATTATATTGAGTAATTTTCAAATGATACTCCTTACATTACTGAAGTAAACCCAAGTTGGCTGTGATGTGTTATTCTTTTATCACTGGTGTGTGTTTCTAGATAGTTAACTTAGTGGTTTCTTCTGTCTCTCATTTTTTTTTTTTTTTTGGCATTTAGGATTCTGAGAGAGATTGGCCTATAATTTTCTTTTTAATATTTTAGTATCAAGGTTATGCTGCCTCGAAAAATGAGTTGGGAAGTCCTTTCTCTTTTTCAGTTCTCTTGAGTTGCTGTAAGTTTGGTGTTATTACTTTCTTAAATATTTGGTATAATTTATCTATGAAGCCATCTGGGCATGAGGTTTTTTGTGTTAAAAAAATTTTAATTGAAGATTCAAATTATTTTATACTTTTGGGTACTTCCACTTTCCTTTAAGAAAAAAGGTAGTGACGGACTATTGCTTATTCTGTAACAACTAGAAAAACCTGGATGGGTGAAAAGATTTCATGTATATATATATATATATCACTTTAAAATCACCAGAAATCTCTGAATGTGAAAAGCTCTAGAGAAATCAAATTCCAGAGACTCAAGAGATTTTCCCAGTGAGTGGAGGTTGGAAGCCATCTTTCTCTGGAGCTTTTACTAAGTCTGATCATAGGCTGAGAATTGATCTTGCCACAGGCAGACAGACATTGCTAAGGAAAAGAGAAATCAAAGAAACTTTTAACAGAGGGTTGAAATGACCACTTGGTCAATCTGGAGGTTGCACAGCTGGCTTGCTCCCACTGTATTTTCTCCTGGGACTCTTGTCTAGAATTGTGCAGAAAGGGGACTGTCCTGAAATACTCGGTTAAAACTCTTGCTATCATATAAAATTTAGAATCCAAAGTTTACTAGATGGAGAGGTTTATAATAAACACAGAGGAATTCACCCCTTTGTAACTAAGTCTAACTAAGGTAGCAACTCAACTCTGCCCCAGCTCAATTCCTAATTAATTCAGAATGATAAGCCAGGTACCCCATCCGTCTGACAAAGGAAAAGACATGCCCTCTCTGAAGGAAAATAATATTGACTTCTGTTGCTATTGTCCCTTCTGGTATACATAAACAATTAGGAGATACATGAAGAAGCAGGAAAATATGACCCATAATCAAAGAGGAAACACAATCTAGACCCTTAGGTGATCTAAATGTTGGAATTAGCAAACAAGGACTTTAAAATGGCTATTAAATTTACTAAATAAAAAAACAGAAACATTGATCTCTGTATTTCTGCATGGTGGTATATACATACAGAGTGAGAAGAGAGAGAGATTGATTCTAATAAATGCTTCCTGTGATTTGGGGTGCTAATAAGTCCAAAGTTTATAGGTTAGGCTACAGGCTGGAGACTCCCGAAGTCTTATGTCTCAACTTATAGATAGGGAAATGGGAAGAGTGAAGAGTGAGAATTCTGGCAAAACGTTTATAGCTGGGGCAGATTATATCCTAGGGAACTTCACTTTTTGCTCTTAAGGCCTTCACCTGATTAAGCAAGACCCACCCTTATTACTGAATGTAATCTGCCTTGTTTAAGACCAACTGATTTTTATCACATGTAACCACTTCATAACAGAGTTAAGACTAGTGTTTGACCAAACAACTGAGCACCATCATCTAGCCACATTGACACGTCATATTAACTATCACAAAGAACACTTAAAAAAATTAATAAGAGTAAAGTTCAACAGAAAAATGAAATCTATATGAAAGGTCCAAGTAGCTATTATAATTCTGAAGAGGTCCCTAGGTGGTGCAAATGGTTTGCATTCTACTGTTAACCTAAAGGTTAGTGGTTCAAAACCACTCAGTGGTACCAGAGAAGAAAAGCCCTGGCAATCTGCTTCTATGAAGATTACAGCCAACAAAAACCTATGGAGCAGTTCTACTCTATAACACATGAGGTCACCGTGGGTCGGAATCAACTCCAAGGCAACTAATAACAACACCAATTATAAATCTGAAAATAGGTGACATCTGAAATTAAGAACTCACTGAAAGGGCTTAGCATTATACTGTGTTGTCGTTAGTTACCAATGAGTCAGTTCTGAGTCAGGATGATCCCATGTGTGCGGAGCACAACTCCTACGTAGGATTTTCAAGGCTGTAACTTTTCAAATGCAGATCGCCAGACCTGTGTCCCAAGGTGCCTGTGGATGGGTATGAACCTCCAACTTTTCAGCAAGTAGTTGAGTGCTTAACCATTGGTGCCACCCAGGGAGTGTGTATATGTACACACTAGAAAAAGGTTAGTGAATTCAAATGCAAGTCCATAAAAAATTATTCAAACAAAAACACAGAGGAGGAAAAAGAAAACTAGTACAAAATGTAAGAAGGAGACCTGGTATCACAATGGTTAAGCCCATGGCAGCTAACCAAAATGTAGGTGGTTTGAACCCACCAGTCACTCCATGGAGGAAAAGACCTGGTGATCTGCCCCTGTAAAGATTAAAAAACAACAACAACAAACCCAAACCTGTTGCCGTTGAGTCAATTTCCACACATAACGAACCTATAGGATAGAGTAGGACTGTCCCCATAGGGCTTCCAAGGCTGTAATCTTCACTGAAGCAGATTGCCACATCTTTCTCGCAGAGCAGCTGTTGGATTTGAACCACTGGCCTTTCGGTTAGCATCCGAACGCTTAACCACTACACTATTAGGTCTTCTTCCTTAAAGATTACAGCTTAGGAAACCGTATGGGGCAGTTCTATTCTGTCCTACAGGGTTATTATGAGTCGAAATTGACTCCGTGGCACACAACAACAACAAAAAGTGTAAGAGACCTGAGCAACACTGTCAATTTTTTTTTTTTTTTATACTTAAAGCCTCAGAAGGAAAAAGATGGAGTGAAACTATTTTTGAAGAGATAATGGCCATGAACTTTGCAAAACAGATGAAAGTCATAACCCAATAAATTTAAGAAACTCAGCAAACCCCAAGCAAGGTAATATTAAAAAAAAAAAAAAGATGAAAGCCAGATATTGAGAAAATCTTAAAGGAAATAGAAAACAAAAACAAAAACACATAACCTTCAAAACAGCAAGTAGACTGACATCAAATATTGAACATAAACTATGTTAACCGGAAAATAAAATCACATCATTTAAAATTATGAGGGGAAAAAAATCCTGCCAACATGGAATTCTGTATCTAGAAACAATTGGAGGTAAAATAAAAACATTTTTAGAAAAGGAAAAATTAGTAGAACTTCTGGCAAGTGGATAGAGGGATAGAAGCACAAACAATCCGAGATAACCTTAACACGATTTCAAGGTTTAAGACTGTTGGACTATTGTCTTCATTTTCTGAGAGTGTTGGTATATTTCGGATATATTTTTTTCTCCTAACCCTGGTGGTGTAGCGGTTAAGGGCTATGGCTGCTAACCAAAACATCAGTAGTTCGAACCCAGCAGGTGCTCCTTGGAAACCCTATGAGACAGTTCTACTCTGTCCTTGAGGACTGCTATGAGTTGGAATTGACTCGATGGCAACGGGTTTGGTTTTTTGTTTTTTTAAGGTGTAGCTCTTGGGGTCCTAATCTGAGGCATTAGGATTTTCTAGTTAAATTTTTGCCCATTTGTCCTGAAAGTTTTTCAAAAGCTCTGCTCAGCTACTTAGCCACTCAGCTGCTCCTCCAGAATCTACAGACACCTTTAATTAAAAGTGACCTCCAGTGCCAAGCTCATCTCTTTGGATCTTCTCCTAAACAATTGCCCTATAATTTTTTCAGTCTCTATAGGTCTTTGAGAGGAAAACCTGGTGGCACAGTGGCAAAGAGTTCAGCTGCTAACCAAAAGGTCTGCAGTTTGAATCCACCAGGAGCACCTTGGAAGCCCTATGGGGCAGTTCTACTCTGTCCTGTAGGGTCGCTATGAGTCAGAATTGACTTGATGGCAATGGGTTTGGTTTTTTTATAGTTCTCTGATAGGCTTCATCTTTTAAAAATATTTTGTCTAACCATTCCTGGGCCCCCCCTCCATGGGAGAATTTGTTTGAATTCCCTATTTTGCCAATGCCACCAAGCACAATTTTAAATAACTTTTTTTTATTGTGTTAGTTAAGTTTAGGTTTAGATACTCATAACAGAAAATCCAAATTAATGGCTTACACAAGAGATGGATTTCTATCTCTCTCACATAAACCAAAACCCATTTCTGTCAAGTCAATAAAAGAGGTCCAAAAATAACCCATCCAGTGTGTGTTTGGCCTTTCTACGGTCATTAAAGGACCTAGGACTTTTCTATATTTTTGTCACTGCTTTTCATTGTTCCTAAGGTCCTGTGTGTTTGATGAATTTCTGTTTAAATTCTCATGGTGTCTTCCTTTTATAATTGACATCCTCATGCTAGCATTAGACATTTCCCTGATGGAGGCTACATAACTAAATTTCATGCCCGTCATTGTGCGGTACAAGGAGTTGCAAAGCATATGGGGAGAAATAAGGAAGGGAGGGGAATGTTTGGACAGGTAACACAGCTGTTTGTTTTCCCAGAAGCAGATTTATGGTGATGCTAATGAAATTAAGCTTGAGGCCCTCGCAGTGTGTTCCTATGGTCATATGTTTTTGCAAAATTTACAAAAGGGACATTTTTAACCACAATTTGTTAAAATGATGGCCTCTTTAAGTCCTGACTTCTTCCTCCCTCAAGCTTCCTCTTGTGTGAGGTGGTGTTAGTGAGGCGGTGGGCATTTTTGGTAGAGGTATATTTAGTCTAGGTTTGTTGTTGTTATTGTTGTTAGGTGCCATCAAGTCAGTTGCGACTCATAACAACTGCATTTATAACAGAATGAAATGCTCCCCAGTCCTGGGCCACTCTGACAATGTTAAGTATATTTGAGCCCATTGTTACAACCACTGGGTCAATCCATCTTATTGAGGGTCTTCCTCTGTTTTGCTTACTTTTGACTTCACCAAGCATAATGTCGTTTTCTAGGAATGGGTCCCTGCTGATACCGTGTCCAAAGTAAGCAAGGCTGAGTGAGTGTCACCAGCCTTTCCACTAAGGAGCATTCTGGCTGTACTTGTGGTATTTCTGAGTTTTAAACATTTACAAATTATTGTCATTTCTTTTCACATTCTAAATAACTGTTCATTTTTTTATCCTGATTTTGTATTTATAACTGTACATTCCTTTTCTTAAAAAGGGCCTCCCAAATTAGAGAAGCGTCAGGCCTCATAAAATCTGGATTTTTCCTCCATATGCTACAATGTTCACATGGAAAAACTGGGGGGAGGAATATCCCAATTTGCAAGCCAATGTCCTAGAACCTGCAAAGTCAACAAAACTCAAGGCACATGAGGCTCCTATCTTCAGTAACAGTAACGCTCCTCGCTCACCTTTGGGGCGAGGCAGGCAGAGGTGGAAGGAGACCAGAGTTTTGGCAGGTAAAACTGCTTACCCGCTCCTTACAATTACGAAGTTTGCCAGCTTCTCAGGCTGGGACGGTCTCATCAATCAGCCTGTGCCTGAACTATTACCACTGTCAGCTTCCTTTTAAGAGATGACAATTCAAGGGTAGCTTTCCTCACCCACTGAAACCCCCTAAGTCAGATGAGCAACACAATCATAAGGAAGGGCAGGAATGCCTGTCTCTGAAAGCAAGACTGGCCCCTTCTACTCTCAGTCTGCACAGTTTCTTGTACTCATTTTTGCTGGACTGCGAAAAAGATCCTCAGCAAAACCCTTGACTTGCTGGTACAAGAGCTGGGGCAGGGCTTGAGTCTTTCATCTTGGAAGGGAGTGGTTGTGATCCCAGGAGCAGGAAGGTTCCACTGACTTTACCCGTGTGCTTTCACAAATGATGCCTGATTGAAAATAACAATAATAAACACATGCCCATATTTGTTTGCACATGCATTATCTTTGTGGGATGGGCAGAAGTGGGTTGCTGGCTGAGTGTATTAGAAATGAAAGCCAGCTATTTAGCTTTTCCTTCACTTGGTAACAGGAAGAAGACTGGCATGGACTTTTTTGGGGGGATTGTGAAGATAACTTAGGTCTGAAAGCAAGGTTCTTATTTTTGACCCTAAAGTAAATGAGATAGAAATCTGGAGAGTATCACATAACCCCTGGTACAACTAAAGATACCGAGTATTTACATGATTTGAAGAGAAATCCTGGCAAAAAGAGATGTTTCTAAAAGTCTCAATTCTTCAAATCGTGTCCTTTCTGTAAATGTTTATAAACCTTCATTTTACTGGTGTATTAAAAAAAAAAATATGTTGTGGCCTTATGTATTTATTCGGTTATTTTGAAAATAAGAGGCAGAAAATCTGCTTCACAAATTTCTATTTCTCTTAAACTTCATGATGTATTATGACAACTGGGAGCCCCACAACCAACATATTTAGTTTTATCTGCTGTAAAAAGAACAGAGATCCATGTTTGGGGAGCAAACAGGGGAAAAGCTTCTCATCTGACCTTTTTCTGAGCCCTTTCCTCTTTGTGTCTGCTTCTAAATCACTCAGGGAATTAAAAATGTGCCTGTTGGTCACTTAAAGTAATGAAACTGCTAATGTCTGATGCAGGCACATTGCCTCTCTGTGCTCCAGATACATATATGAATATAGCTACCTTGAATGCACACCTGCCCCTGAGCGTCAGATTACAGTAATCCATGCAAATCAGGGATTGGCTTTAAAATCCTTCTTCCCAGAAACGTAGGGTAAGAACTGTTGAGGAGATATGGAACATGAACAGGCTGTCCTTTAGCCGAGAGATCAGCCACAATATTGACTGGTTAAATGTAAAATCTGATTGCTCTTTTAAAGAAATCTGGTTTCTCTGTTAAAGGGAGTCCTCACTGACTTGCCCTAGAGCTGTATTATTTTCTTTAAAACAGGACTAATGGAAAAGAGACATTCATTCCATGCTTTCTTTCTTAACTTGTCCTATTTCAGTCTATTTGAGTTATTAATTAGTGTTAATGTTTGCTCTAAAATAGTGGTTCTGAACTGGGGGTGTGATTTTGTCTCCCTGGGGACATTCGATAATGTCTGGAGACATTTGTGTTTGTTACAACTTGAGGTGGGGTAGCTATTGGCATCTAGTGGACAGAGGCCAGGGATGCTGCTGAACATCTTATAATGCACAGAACAGACCCCTACAATGAAGACTTTTCCAGCCCAAAGAGTCAATAGTGCTGAGTTTGAAAAACCCTGGTATAAAACAGTACACACCAATAGAAAGAGTGAAGACTTTTTGATGATGATGTGTTGAAGAGTCTTGCAGGCAGTTGAGAATTCACCCTTTTTTCCACAAGCTCCCAAGTCTCTTGTGTCATTTTTGTTTGTTTTTGGTGAAAATATGCACAAAGCATGTACTCATTCAGCAATTTTGAAGTATACAGTTAATTGACAAAGATTCCATACTTCACATTGTGTCACCATTTTCTCTGCTTCTGCCCATATTGTTTCACTACCGCTAACTTAGACTTTCTGTCCCTTAAAGTTTTCATCTGTGTTTTAGAGTTACTGTTGTCCATTTAATCTCATACAAGTAATTCTTTAACAGAGTGCTACGCTCAAAGTGAACATTATTGTTTTAAATGAGCTTAATTGTTGTTTACTTTAAAGATGACTTCATGGGATAGTTTTAGTTCAAGGCTTAAAAGTTGTTTCCGGGCAATAGATTTGGGGGTTCCTCCAGTATCAATGTATTCAGTAAGTCTGGCTTCCAATAAGAATTTGATGTTCTGATTTTGTCTTCCTTTTGATCAGGTTCCATATATTGGATTCTTGATCAAAATGTTCAGTACTGGTAGCTGGGCACCATTTCTTTCTTTTGGTCTCATGGTGAAGGAGGTAGTAGTTCATGGAAGCAAATTAGACCTGCTGTCCATTTTTTCGCTATGAGTGGGAATCGACTGGATAGCAGTGGGTGGGTCCATTTTTTTCTCCAATTCCTGGGTCTCCTTTTGCCTATGTTGCTCCAGGCAAATGGAGACCAGTTGTTGTATCTTGGGTAGTCGTCTGCAAGCTCTTAAGACCCCAGGCACTGCTCTCTTATGTAATTTTTAATTATGGCTCATCAATTGGCTTAGCTAAAATAGGTTTGATTGCTGAACCCTATTTTTATTTTCACCGATAAAGAGAAGTGAGATGGGGTGGGCAGGCTCTTCTCTGTTGGCTACTTCCTGATGAAGTTACCTAGTCTCTGTTTCAGAATAGTCAGGTTAATGTAAAACCTGCCAGAGCTTAGAGCAAGTAAGTGTTTCTATAATATTTATTACTTTCATAAATACACTACAGATCATGGCGTCCTCTATATTTGCTGTTATATAAAACTCTTGTCTACCATCCTTTAGTAAATGCTTGATGTCTCAATTAATTGTTATACTACTCTGTAGATTAAGTTCTCATTACAGAAGTCACAGATGACGTTTCACAATTTCTTGACAATCTATTTAGATAACTGAAAGCAATTTCAGGGGATTGATAGGAATGCCTCTCGAATATATAATCACTATTTTTTTTTTTTATTAATGTTAAGAAAACCCTGGTGGCATAGTGGTTGACTGCTACAGCTGCTAACCAAAAGTTTGGCAGTTTGAATCCACCAGGTGCTTCTTGGAAGCTCTATGGGGCAGTTCTACTCTGTCCTATAGGGTCACAATGAGTCAGAATTGACTTCATGGCCACAAATTTCTTTTTTGTGTTTTTTTTGGGGGGGGTGGTTTATCATTTGGGGGCCATTTTTTCAGCCTAGCACACAGACTGCAGGATAAATCAGTTTAGTACTTCATGAGCACTTCTAGCATTAGAAATCTGTGATTCAATGATTGTGATTTTTGGCCATTTGCTTTACCCCTCCCTGGGCCTTGGTTTTCTCACTTACAAAATGAGCTTGATAATAGTATTTAGGCTATAGGATTGGTATGAAGATTAAATGAGTTAATAACATTAGAACATTTAGCAGAGGGACTAGTACAGAAGGAATTCCCAATAAGTTTCACCGATCATGACTGCTGGTGCTGCTCCTGTTGGTATGGTTATTGTATGAGGAAGATTCTGTGAGAAGATAATTAGGCACTTGCTTGGTGCCCTGTCATATAATTCTCACTTCTTTCTCATTACTATATTTTATTTTTGGCAAATTTAATGAAGGCAGGTCACAGGAGTAGTGAAGTAGTGGCTTGAAGTTTAGAGAATTTATTAGATCCACTTTGTGGAATTTATTTAACTTTGTCTACAAAAGGGATGGACTATGCTAACCTCCAAATTGAGAAGGCACCACAGAAATCAAGACTTATGAAGGATCCTGTTAATAATAATAGCCTTAGGAGTAACAGAAATATACTATTCTCTCAGAGAAGAAATTATATTACACTCTAAAAATGCTTGACTCACCTTTTCATCTTTTTATGGACATAAGTAATATCTCTAACTTTTAGGTTGTAGCTGAAGTCCTTTCCTGCTGAAATGAGAGCCATCCTTATGCAACTCGAGATATTTATATTGATGTCTCATTTAGGTTAGCCTTTCTACCTCTAAAACATTTAATTGCCATTTTTTCTCTCCATTTCATCATTACTATAAAAAATTTTTTTTTCATTACTATCTTCTTATAAGCATGTTTAATTTTTTAATAACAAAACATTTCCACAAAACAATTTGTAGCTAAGGTTTTACAGGATTTTATAAATATTAACACGCTATGTTCTACCATACATCTTAAGTATAGGCATTTTGAAGAAGGTTCACACTAATTGGTAGGGTATGTAAATTTCTCCCAGGGGCTATAGTAAGCCAATAACAGTGACTGATAAGACATTAATATATATGATTAAAAAAATAAATTTTCAAATACTAATGTGCAGGGTACATCAATGGGAAGCAATAGCTGCATTCTTCTCTGTTCATTTCATCGAGACATAATCATATACAGCTCAAATGCAATGACAATCTATAGACCTTGTGTTATTTGAAACAGTACTAGGTCGAACCATATGAAATTGCTGTTTTTGTAGGTCAAAAAAGGCGGCATGTGGTGGTTTCATGTGGTACAAAGTAAACAGACAGTACCCCTGTGAAAAAGAAGCTCAATTTCCAGAGCTATTAAATGAAAGTAGCTAGATGAAACATTCAAGTATATAAGGACATTTTTACATTTTCAAGCTACTTTTTTTAGACTTTCAAGTTACTTATATTTCTCCCAGTAAATATAAACTGAGTCCTGTTTCATATCCTTTACTTTAATGTCAATGATTATGGAAGCATACATTATTAAAAGAAGGGAAATGAGTGAAACAAATTCATTACTGGGGAAAGCTAGGTAAACAGGAAACAATGAGAAATGCATATCGTTACAAACTTTGTAATCATTTCTGTTTGACAATGTTTATCTCTTTAAGTGTTTATCATCTCACCCACTTTTATTTCAGTTTTATGTGTCTCATAAAGTTAGCTATCACTCAATGTTTAGCTCTTTGGTGTCTCAACATGGAAAGCAGATTGCTCTGCCATTTTTATATACTGTAGGAAAAGAAAGTCATTTTCATTTATTGAGATTTATTATTTGAATATGTTTTTCAATATAGCAAAGCACACCAACAAAATTTAATGTACATGCATATGCAAGTACACTGCCCTGGTAGAGCATCAGGTGAAACTTTATTCCTTCTGTTGGGGAAAATGCAGAGGTTCAAACAGAGGCACAGATTTCTTCCCTTCCACCCGCCACCCCTGCCTTAGTGATCAGCAATATGGGGGAGAGTATTAACATTTTCTATAAAAGCTTCCCAAACTTTCATTCATCACTTTTTGGTCTGGGGGTTGTTCTGGAATGGTAAGTAGTTTGGGAAGATGCCAGGTCTCTAATGGAAGATTTTTACATGTGGGAACTGTTTGATGATTCAAGGAAGAAGAGCGACTTTAGGAAATAAGACCTAACCTACAGACCTATTATTACAGGTTTCACTAAGAAGTTAAGGTGTATATTTGTATGATTTTTTTGTAAATTGCATGAATTTATTGTAACAGTTAAATCTCCCTATGAGAAATTGCACATTAAGAAACACATGAACTTGCCATTGATCACCTCCATGAGTTCTTATCATCTGCTTCTGTTCTATCAGAATTGTCAGGTTCTTACGATCTAGTTGACAGTTACATGCCATACCTTGTAGTACACTGCATTTTGGGTTGGATGTGAATCAGTAAACTGAGGCCACCTCATAATTTAAAAAGCAATCTCACTCTGAGTCAGCATGTATACTGCATACCATTAAAGATGAATGAAAAAAAAAGAAAACCACTGGTTTAATAATTTATGAAAAATGTTATAGTTTTATTATCTATCTATGCTTTTTTTTTTTTTTTACAACACCTATCACTGTAGCACAAAGGTACTCAGACAAAAAGGTTGGATTCTAGCTCAGAAATGTTGGAGAGAAATGTCTATTTTTCATTTATTTCTTAGTGGCTTGACAGATGAGTGTCAGAGTGAGCAAAAAGGTAGATATGCTTTCTGCAGGCAAATAAATATTATAGATGTTTTAGGAGAATCAAAAACCTTGACTGGAATTTCCTTGAAAATTATGTGGGAAGTGGGAAAGTAGGTGGGGATGGCAGAGAGGAAAGAGATTCATCATGAGTTCCTGTTGTTCAAGCTAGGTGATGGCCGTTCCTTAAGCTCTTCATTCTGCTTTTCATGTTTGCTTTTTCCATAATAAAATGTTTTGAATAACCTTAGGATAATACTATTTCCCAGCAGGAACTTATACTCTAAAGAGGAAACAAAAATGTGCACATAGACCACAGCCTCTGTATTTCATAGATATTTCCTAGTTCAACAAAGCTTTGACTTCTACATCTTTCTGGAGCTCAACTGTACAACTCCCCAACAAGTAAATATCCTGAACATCTCTTACTCTCCTTCCTTATATACTGTCAGAGTGATTTGTTGTGAGACAAAGGTAATACCCAATATAAATAAAGAAGCAAGAGGGATAGACTAAGGTAAGACGGAAGGGAGCTGAAAGAATGGAAATTGAGATTAAAGTCACTCTGAATTACGAAGCCCCCTCCCCCTTTTTTTTAATCCCTTGGCAGTATAAAGATTCTGAAGCCTACAATATTCTATAGCAACTAATCTGATCTCAGTGTTCTTGGTGAGGTATTTGGAGGGGAAAAAAAAAAAAAAAAACAGCTCAAAATCATACGAGTGTGATTGTGGAGAACTAGAACTTGATCAGATCACTGCTACCTCTGCTTCTGATGTATTCTTTAACTAGAATGAACGGCATTGCCAAGAACTGCTTCCTAATTTCCATGGTGTATCCACAACATTAAGAGGCTAAGAGTGGTTGAGTTTTCATCTTCTAACTTTCTGTCCATTGAAGAGGAGGGAAAAGATGTACCAGATCCCTGTTCCTTGTTGTTACTGATAGGATCTGTCAAAACCATGCTTTTTTGTTTATCTGTAACACTTTATGTTTATCGAGGGAAGGCTATTCATTCATAAATCATTTATGTTCCTAGGTAAAAAAAAAAAAAATACTATTGAGTTCTTCTAGTACAGATTTATGATAAAATGTTTCCAACACAGATACATACCAAACATTTGTGTTAAACTTATTCCTTTATCAAATACCACTGTCTTAGTCATCTATTGCTGCAATAACAGAAATACCATGTGTTTAACAAAGGGAAATTTATTCTCTCACTGTCTAGTAGGCTACAAGTCCAAATTCAGGGTGTTACCCCAAGGGAAGGCTTTCTTTCTGTGTGGGCTCTGGAGGAAGGTCCTTGTTATCAGTCTTCCCTTGGTCTGGGAGCATCTCAGTACAGGGACCTCAGGTCCAAAGGACGTACTCTGCTCCTGGCACTGCTTTCTTGGTGGTATGAGGTTCCTGTGTCTCTCTGCTTGCTTCTCTCTTTTATATCTCAAAAGAGATTGGCTTAAGACACTATCTAATCTTGTAGACCTCATCAATATAACTGCCACTAATCTATCTTAAATTACTTCACAGTGATAGATTTACAACACATAGGGAAATCACATCAGAAGATAAAATGGTAGACAATCATATAAGGGAATCATGACTTAGCCAAGCTGACAGATGTTTTGAGGGGGACACAATTCAATCCATGGCAACCACAATTCTGAATTTGATTTTGTAGTACTATATTAAGTTGGGCTTATGTATTTTCTTCATTAACCCTTTCTTGGCTCTTACTCCATATGTTGTTATTGTTGTTAGGTGTCGTCAAGTATAGTATAGACTAGACCTGCCCCACAGCGTTTCCAAGGAACAGCTGGTGGATTTGAACTGCCAACTTTTGGTTAGCAGCGAAGCTCTTAACCACTATGCCACCAGGGCTACTTACCCCATATCAAATTGTCAAATTCTTCCTTTACTCCCTACTGTATGCTGCAATTCTGTCTATTATATACCTGTAACTTTGCGGTGCCTTTAGTTTACACATCTGTCTCCCCCTACTGGATTCTAAATTTTTTTGACACCAGGGACCATTTTCAATGTCCAACACAATGCCTAACTCTTTGTAGGTTTCAATAAATGTATGCTGTAAGTCGAAGGCTAAGTAAATAAACAACATACAGGGTTTAATCCTTTGTTTTGAGTGGTTTTGGTCTAATTTTACAATGTGCGAAGATGTCTTTTTGCTTCTTCCTCTTTCCTTACATATCCCATATCCTTTCACTGGGGCTACATGTGAAAAAGGAAGGTCTTTTACCTACTGACTTTCAATTTCACATACTTTCATTGAGCTAGCACCTGCATTCTTTATGTCTGCATACTTTTGTAATATTTAACATCTATTGTGATCAATACAATCAAATGCTACTCATTATGCACTGCCCCAAAACATGCTTGTTACAGTCATTCTTCTATATCGAGACCTACCTTCGATGTTTTTGCTTTACCCCTTGCGTTTTTTTTTTCAGTGCCTGCTAACTAGAAGAGTTATTTTGTCCTCCAAGAAGACAAATAGTCTTTGGTAGCTCTTTTAGGATCCATAGTTCTCAGGTTCCGTGATAGGATGATAACATTTCTGTGTAGGATGAATAAAACAACCTCTTAAAGAGAATGCAAAGCAGTACCACAAATATTGCCAAGCACTGAATTTTGTTAGGGCTTCAGTTGGACAAATGCATTATCCATTAAAATGTCGGTGATTTTCTTCATTTGGTATTGAATGTTTTTCTACTTCTTTCTGGTCCAGGGAAGCTAGGAGAACAATTGTTTTCCAGGGTCAGGGATGTTTGAGCAGCTTTCCTTTCTACTTCCTCTAGAATCACGGATGATGGACAGAGTGTTACACGCTAAGTAATCTAGAATATTCAGAGGGCTCTCAATTAGACTTGGCTCAGGGTTGAGTTTGGGCAGAGATTCAGGTTAAATATTATTATTTGTAAGCAAAATTTGTCCATGCCTAATGTCCCCAATTACAAATAACTCTTCCTGTTTTCCACTAAGTAACTAAGGTTTCAATCAAGTTAGGTGGAGCAGCTTGGCTCATTCATCAGATCTGGTCCCCAAGAAGTTTTCTTTTTTTCCCAAAGCAAATTTGATCAGGGGGAATTTATTGGCCGAGGCAGGTTCAAATAAACTTATCAGTTAAAAAAAATTTTTTTTGAGTATTTTTAGAGCAAGGCTACATTTCTTATAAACTTGAATACATTGCCCATTAACATGGGATAAACAGGGGCAGGCATTTTTGGCTTCATTTTTCAGGTACAAAGATCCAGGGAGAGATTTGCTTCTGATCATGTGGGCCTATATGGCTCCAGAAATAATTTCTGTGTCTGATTACTGTGTCTGTCTGAACAAGGCATCATTTGATAGGAAGTAAATGCCAAATTCCTAAGTAAGCTGGTATTATTTAACATTTATCAGGAAGCAACAGTGATATTTGCCCTGAGGAGCCTGAGTTCTTAAAATTTGTGTTTCATTTAGCTGATTACTGATGTAAAAGTCATAGAGTATTGGTTTTATTTTGGGAAGATAGACTTAGAGTCTTTAAAACATGATAGAAAATTCCCCTGAGAAAGCAAAGTATGCCTATCCAGGAATTTGTTTACACATCTATTTTGAAAATAATCATTTAGCTAAGTGGGTTGTACCTTGATGAAAGACTACTAGTGTCCTTCTAATAAATGAGGCTGGATTTAAACATAGATTTGAATTTCATGCCTTATATTTCATCCCAGGAAGACATGCTAATCCTTGCACATCTACCACCTCTTAGAAAAGCATAAGGATTCACTTATTCTGACACACACAAAAAAAGGTCTTCAAATGGGAATGGGAATAGAGCAATACTTTATGAATATGGTAGTCTGCAATTTGCAAAGTTGGGTGGTTTTATGCATGTGTTCTATGTTAACTTATTCTAAACCATTATGTTTAATAGCACCACAAGCTTGAAAAAGGTTTTGAGAGGTTACCTTATCAGCCTCCCTTCCTACCTTGAGAACAGTCCTCTGATAACATTTTCATAGCCTCCCTTGGTAACATACCTCATTGTAGAATTGCCTCGTTGCCAGTATTTTATCCCCATATCAAACCTGAATTTTTCACAGTACAGTTAATTCTGTTTGCTTCACGGAGGTTGGAAGAGAATATCTAGTTTATTTCCTCTGTGCATTAGTGTCTACTGGTTCTTGAGTGAGGAGGTGTGGCATCCTTTCCTCTCAGTGGGAACAAATTGCAGCATTACCTCTGGACTGACATGAACCAGCATGCATCCTAAAATATTTTGTCATGTGCTGTGTTCATGTACTCAGCTTATGTGAGGTGATATATAGGTGATTGCTTTTTTTTTTAACTGCTGTAAAAGCATTTATAAAGACCCATTTTATCTTAAAGTTTTAATATGATCTGGTGGTTTCATATGGGCTGTGGAACAAAGTTGAGGAAAAGTTGTTTCAAAGATGATGACTTTTTTTTTTTTTTGATGATTTTCCTTTGCTTCTTTTGGTCGATGTTATTGGGTCAAGGATTTAGGGGGCTTGAACAGATCAGACTGAGTCAATTTTTCAAAAAAGAGAGAGTGAGTGGCTTTTGCCCTGAAAAAAATCACTGTGTATAACTTTACACCTTAACTCCTATCTTTTCCTCCCCACCAAACCGTGGGTGTCTCCAGAAGTTAATTATTTTCAAAGCTAAATAACACTCAAAGAACCCCATGGTACCTGGAGAGGTTTGGGCAGCTGGGAGTGAGGATTGGCCATCAGTTCAAATCTAGACCAGGTCAGTAACAAATGAAGGCTGTTGTCTCCTAACAGCTGTTCTGTGGTCCCTGTGAAATGAGGTGGTGGCTTCCATCCGGTTTCTTGACAGCTGTCTTCCTCAGGGAAGGCACCACTACAGTTGGAATTAATTGGCTCTCTGGCTGGCAGCCTTTGCAGGCAGGTTGTTGAGTCCCCACCTTTTCTCCCCCTTCCTCTTTCTTCTTTCTCATCTCCCTTCTCCTCTTTTTATGTTTGCTTTCCCCTTCCTTAGATCTTTTCCCTTTTTCTTTCCTTCCTCCATCTTACCGGTAGGCCTGGAAAAAAAAAGCAGTGGCAGTTCCTGAGGGAAGAATGCATTAGCACTTCAGGTTTCCCCTCTGCCAGGGCCTGCAAGGGACCTGAGGAACCAGTGTTGGTATAGAGAATGCTCATACCTCCCATGGCGCCAGCCTCCTCTGCCCCAGCCCCAAGCTGCTTTGCCCAAGGTGTGTCAAAGTTTACTCTGGGATTGTCTGTTTTATACATTGAGCTTCTCTTTTGATCACAAGGCAATTTGGCTATGTTTGTAGAATGGATGGACCTACAAGGAATTTTGAGTTATTGAGTGGTTGCGGTAAAAACTCTTCATCAGCAGCTCCTCAAGGGGATAACCAGGAATAACTAGAGGAGGAAGGCTGTGCTGGTTGCGATTCTTTTTTCTGATGAGAAATGAATTGTCTTCTGGGAATATGTATGGCAATCATATTCCCAAACCCTAAATCAGCTTCCATGGCCTGACCAGGCATTTCTGGATTGATAATTTTATTTACTTGACAAGTTTTCAATGAAGTAAAAATGAAACCCCATTTTTTATTGCTCATTTAACAGATCGCTTGAATTAGAAAGAATAAAATCCTGTGAAACTAAGACTGCCAGAAAGTCCACAGTATGAGTTGTTAATACCACAGAATTCTCTGGAAGCTGTTTTGCTCTTTCAGATAACAGTAAGGAAATAGTAGTGGTAGTTACCAGCCTAGAAACTTCCTATTTTGCTTTCGATTCATCTTACTCCATTTCCTTAGTCTCAATTTAGGAGTCAGCAAGTGGACCAAAGGAAGTGCCATCCCTCATATACTTATTTCCCCAAATGGAAGGAGGCAATGGTAGACATGCTGCTCTCTTACTATGGGAAGAGAAACATTTGAATGAATTTTATAGCAGTTCTGTACTTTTTTTTTTTTTCTCAATGTATTTCTCCTTAGCTGCCTCTCATTGGAATTAAAACCTGTGTGCACCATTGTATAGGGAAATTTGGACACATTGGTTTACATTTAACTCATTACAATGTTGATTGCTAAGAACACTTTCATGACCAAGAAGTTATCTAAGCCTTCTAAATGCTCATTTGAAATATACACCAGGAGCTTGAGTTGGACCAATATTAAACAGATGTGAAGTCTCAGATATCCTTTGCAATTTAGAAGGTTAAAAAAAAAAGTGCAACCAATTTTAGTGAGGGTTTTAGTTCTCATAGAAATCACCAGGTCTCATAAAACAATCATGAAGGAAAGAGGTAAAATTCAGAGCTGGGGAAAATATCCCAGTGCCAGCTCTAACCCTCCCATTTGGAGATCCACTTTCTTTCATCTGGGTGGTGGGACTAATCACACTCAGTGTTGTTTTTGTTGTTTAATGGGCATAAAGTTATTTGAAGATCAAAGTACCAAATATTAATAATAACAAGCACCTGTGAATGGGCCATAAAAAAGAGGTGGCCTTGGAGAAATGCTATTTCTAGACTGGATGGATTGTCTATCAGCTGAAAGAATGGCTCTCCGTTTTGTGATTAATTCATGAATTTATTCATTCATTTAGAAAGAATTATAGAGTAATCTGAAAAACAACATGAGGCTATTTGTTCTTTTTCCTAAAATCCCTTCAGATAAACACTTCTGAATCTCCTTCCCCTGCAAGAGAGAAAGAAAATGGGAAAGGGAGAAAAAGAAAAGCCCCCAACAGAGTCTCGTCAGTCTGGATGTGATCTGAACTTTGCATTTAGAAAGAAAGCTTTTTCATTTTCTCCCAGTCCTTGTCATCAGTGTTATCATTTTCAAACATACCTCCCTCCTTGAAATCAAATGACAAGTGAGAGAGAACGGGCTTACAGCAGCTGCAGAGGTCTCCGCCTCAGAGGAGCACTGGTTTCATTCAAGCAGGGCAGAATGAATGCCTGAGAAGGGGCGTGGTTTTCAGACTTGGACAGTGATTGGACACGTCATTTCCTGAGTCCACACCTTCATCTGTCATTCCTGGCAGGGGCTACGTCTGGCACCATAACTTTCCCATCTGCACTAGTTGAAATATCATGTCGTTGCCGCCTTCTCTTCATATTTATTCCCGTTACGACATTGAGAAGATGGAGAGAATGAATAAAGTACATGTATATTATATATGTGTATATATATATATGTATGGAATGTCCTTTGGCTAACAAGGTATTCTAATCGTAGAAAAAAATATCATTTTTCTATGTGCTTTATATTTATTTTTTAAGCTCTGAAATCTTCTAAAAGTTTTTAGTCCGTGGGATACAAATTCAAAAGTCATCATGAGCCGACCTGATGATAAAAATGAGAGAACTGGGTTAAAATAACAGGGGGTGGTGGGGGTTGTGTCAATGGGGATCGTCCTGCCCAGGCTGGTGGGGTTGTGTAATTCCAGGGCAGCCCAGTCACATCATACTGTATGGGAGTGGTGCCCCCTAGTGTGGAGCCATGCAGAGGCCCTCTACATGCCCTGCCCATTCATTCATTCAGTACATCCTCACAGAACTTACCGTGTACAGGACGTTGTTCTCAGGGCCAGGGAGATAGCAGTGACCAAAGCAGACAAGAATCCCTGGCCCCAGAGAACCTAAGGGCATTTACTGTCAATTATTTAAAAAAAAAAAAAAAAAGGCCAAGAAGTACCACGCAGCCAAACAAAATGCAACAGTATATGCAGAATTTGGCCCAGAGGTCCCCCAATTAATGACCCCTACTCTGGACATTTAAATTATTTCTGTGACCTTGGAGGATTTCACCACAGGTACAAAATACAGAAATGTCCTGACCGCAGGTTTGCATCCACTGCTTAGTTCATGTTTAATTCAATGAGAGCTTTGTGTACACAGAAAACTCAGCTAATTAATTTTCAATTAAAATTTTACACCCCCACCCCAGTGTCTGGACTCACTACTCCTTCCAAGAAAAAATTCCTAGAGGTGGTCCATTAGGTGAGAATGGAAAGCTAGAATGAAGTGGGGTCATGGCATTCTGCCAAAAAGCTTTATCTGTTTGGATACCTGGCCTGGAAACTAATGGGGGAGGCAAGTCCTTGAGCAAGGGTCAATGTGGCACCTTGAACCAACTCAAAGTCTGCTTCAACTATCTACAAATTTAATTAATTTTTTTTTCAAGCAAAAAGGAAGATTCCCTAAAGGGTTAGATCTCTTAAGGTTATGCTAACAGAAACAGAGGAAGTGCAGAATTCAAAACTTGGTCTTATGAAGAATTTATTCCTCAGCCTATTGGCAACTTAATGCTGTTCGATGGAAGATTTTAATTTTGTCTGTATACAGTCAAAGTAGAGCTAAAAGAAGGTTTCTGGTCACCTAGATACTTCCACGTCTGGAGAATTTCTTTCTTTTTTTTTTTTCTTTTTGCACTGGAGGCTTCGGTAAAACTGAAAAGAAAACTTGTATTAAGTTTCTGCAAGAAGCTTTACAGAAATGCTAGAATGGTACTCAAATAGTTTAAAAGTTTTGCTCCTCACCACTCACTTTGCATTTTCTTAAATAAGATAATGACTCAAAAATATTTAAAGAACCAAGGTCACCCATCTGACGAAGAGAAAGAGTCTCAGTATAAAGGCATAAGCACTGCATATAAGCATTCGTATACTCCAAAACACAGTGCAAAGACTATGTATGCTAACTCTTTCTCTTTTCCACCTGGCTTCCAGGATCCTTTCTTTTCAAAGCCCCTCATGAATGAAAATAATAATAATCAGAAGAGGGAAAGTACCTTATCAATCTTCACATTATATTAAATTACTTTTCTCAAAGTCTGGAAACATTTCTGTCAAAGGTATTCATTTTTTTCTTCTCTCTCTTTAAATCACAAAGCAAAATTCCACTGTCTCCCCCCCCCCCCCCACTTCTTTAAAAAAAAAAAAAAAGTTGTCGAGTTTTGCTTTTCTATTCATTGCAGTCCTGGCCAAAGTAAAGCCCTCTTTCTCAATGACGTCAAGATCTTTACCAAGATTAGGCTTTCATTTCTCTATTGCAGCAATTAGCCAGGGAATGTATAAAAGGCTTCAGGGAGACTCACTGGGCTGCAGAGAGAGGCACTTTGCACCACAGACAGATAGCAGGAAGGAAAAGCCAGAGGGAGTGAGGCCAAGGAGAAGATTCAGCCGCTTCTGGGGAAGGGAGAGGGTGAGACAGGCTGGGAGAAGAGCAGAAAGTGTGTGTAAAACGGAGTAAAGAAAGAAAAACAACAACAACAACAAAAACTACCCTTAAAGCACATTTTTATAAACGGGCAATTTCAGAACTGGCTACGTTTAAAGAACATAGAGGCAAAGAAAAGCTAAAGCAAATTTTGCAACCTCTTGCCACAGTCTCATAGGTGCTTGGAAATGAAAGTAGAACTGCTTGTCTTTAACGGACTCAGAGAGGAATAACTGGATTAGGGACAGGCACGCCAGTTTTTTTTTTTTTTTTTTTTAAACATCTAAAATCCTGAAAAAAAAAAAAAAGGCAGCAGCTCCGAATTGAATGAATTGATGGGTACACTCCAACTGCTGGGCCGGAGAGACTGAACTTGGTCTTGCCATTTCTGCTTCTTTGAAAGAGGAGACAACTTGGGCTTCCTTTTAATTTAGTTTTTCTCCTTCTCCCCCACCCTTCCCCCTTACCTCCCCCACCCCCTCTATTGCCACCCCCCTTTTAAATAAGAGGGTGAAGGGGAGCCAGAGCGCACAAGGGAACTGACCCAGGAGGCAGAGAAGATGGGCATCCTCAGCATAGACTTACTGATCACACTGCAAATTCTGCCAGTTTTTTTCTCCAACTGCCTCTTCCTGGCGCTCTATGACTCGGTCATTCTCCTCAAGCACGTGGTGCTGCTGTTGAGCCGCTCCAAGTCCACTCGCGGAGAGTGGCGGCGCATGCTGACCTCAGAGGGACTGCGCTGCGTCTGGAAGAGCTTCCTCCTTGATGCCTACAAACAGGTGAGCTGCGCTGCAAAAGCCTTCCTCCCCAGGTCAACAGGGGCTGGGGCAGCTGGGACTGGAGGTCATTAGGGACATGGGGGTGAGAGCTCTGCCCCTCTATCTGGGAACCTAGTGGTTATGCTCACATTAGCCAGCTGTGTTTACTTCCTACACCTGTCACACACGTTAAATCGGGGGATGACAGGCATTAGGCCATAATGACCCTGTGTGCGTGTGTGTGTTGCGTGTGTGAGTGTGTGAGAGAGAGAGAGAGACTTAGTAAGGGGTTTCTCTAATGACGGTCATTAATGTCTTGCTGCAATTTTGGAGTAGAGGCTATTTGTGCCAGGAGAATAACTTTGGGAAAAGTCAGGAAATCTGTGTGTGGGGGGATGGGACTACTGTATTTATTCTGCTCTTGTCATAAATCAGAATTTTGATGTTTTGCTTGATGCGAGGCTATCTCAGGAGCATTAGGAAAGGCAGTTCGAAGGGGTGGACACTGAAAAGCAAGAAAAGAGAAAACGCTACTCAAAACTCTCGGGGAGTTAATAATATGGTCACAGCAAGTGTGATCGGGCGTAATAGCTGCTTCGTTTCTGGTAGAGGTAAGAGTTAATGAAAACAAACTTGTGTGCACCATCTTCCGCAATGATTTGGATTTGAACCCTCCCGAAACGGCAAACTGGACAACTGAGTCCCTAGTTAGCAGAGACCAGTTTGCAACGGTTGGGTCAGAGAAATGGCTGTCAGAAACCCAGACTTTGGAAGCGAGACCAAATATGCTTTTGTTTCTCAAAAGTAAAATAAGTTGTCTTAGAAAAAGAAGATGGGTCTACGGTCCATTATAATCTCAAAGCTGTTAGGGGGTGTGCTTGACGATTAGAGCAGTGGCCTCGCTTACCTGCAGAGGTCACGTCCCAGGGACTGCTTTCTCAAAGCCAGAATTCATGATCGTTGTTTCTAAATGAAGAATGCTGGAGCTTCAGCCTTCCTGTTGTTTGGAGATATTGGTGGAGCACCCTTAACTCAGATCTTAAGGGGCAAAGAGGAACATTTTGCCACCGATCCTCGCCCCTAGAGCCATTTGATTCCAGAAGGTGCCTGGGCTTAAGGGGAATTATTAACTCATTTGACAAAAGCTGCTCTCAAGGCAGACAGTCTTGGTTTTCCCTAGCAGTATTGGGGACTTTGCCCAAGATGCCAGGGAAAGGAGTCTGAGACGAAGGTGGTGGCCAGGTGTTCAAGGAAAAGGTACACTGTAGTAGGGCAGGAACTACCACCGCCATCACCTGTTGCTGGAGAGTCAATTCTAACTTATGGTAACCCCATGTGTGTCAGAGTAGAACTGTGCTCTAATAGAGTTTCCAATGGCTGATTTTAGGGGTGCTCAGAATAAAATAGGGGAAGGGAATGGGTCCTCCATAAATGACCACTAGAAAAATAAAGCTGTGCACCCGGAAAGGAAAAGAAGTAATTTCTAGTCACAAAGAATCCAGGCAGGGTTGTTCCACTGAAAATCGATTACATGTTCAAGAAGAAAATACCAGTTTTGAATTGGGAAAGTTTTACTACAATGCATGTTTTTATAATTGAGATTAACCTTCACGAGGTTTATATTTGCTGTCCCAAAGACATGTGACTAGCAAGAGCTCTTATTAGTAAGCTAACGTAGCTTTATAAGAATATGACTCAATGTTCAAAGTTCTAACAGTAAAAACTCATTATGTTTGGGAACAGGAGTGGGAGATGTGAAGGGGAGATATTGAGATGACCATTTCAATTCCACAAATTTATCAGTTGAATGTGAAATGTTTCTGTTGGTTTTGGGGGTAGGGATTTGAAGGTGGGTAGAGATGAACACAGGGGCCCTGGTGGTGAAATGGTTAAGAGCTTGGCTGCTAATGGAAATGTTGGTAGCTGGAACCACCCTGGAGATCTGCAATCTGCTCCTGTAAAGATATAGCCTAGAAAACCCTATGGGGCAGTACTACTGTGTCATATGGACTCGCTATGTGTAAAAATTGACTCAACAGCATCTATCAATAACCAGGAATGCACAGATATGTCAGGCGTATTATTAATTAGGAAGTGCCACCACCCTCATATTGTGGGTTTTTTTTGAAAGACAGTTGACTTTAGCCTATGGGGGAAAAAATCGCTTCTTGGGAGAATTTTACTTATGTGTATAAATATCTTATGTAAATGTCATCTCTCCCATAAACAATCAGGGCTGTAATGTTATCCACAAATGTTAAGTGAGGTTTTTTTCTCCCCATTAAGCAGTTTATTGAAATAAAAATGGAAAAACAAGTTGCCTCCTTAATAAACTTTCTTATTTAATTTTTCACAAATGTATAGTGTTTCATTCTGTTGTAATATTTTATTATTCATCTTCCTGGAATTGGGAAGGATGAGTGATTTGTTTTCTCCTTTTGCATATGGTTTGTGTGTTCCTTTCCCGTATTTCTTTGTCTCTTGTCTTCAAATTTGATTAGTGAACAAGCTCATGACTGACAATATTATTATGTTTCTTTTAATGATTTATATAATAGCTACCATGAGAAGAACCACTTCAGTGACCCATGTATCCAGACACAAGACTGGACTGGGTGTGTAAGATGAAAACAGTGCATACATAGCTTGCGCTGAATTTTGGTCGCCCTCTTTCTCCAAGTGTGGCAAGGGTGGTGGTGGCTGTGGTGGCATTTGAGGGTCACTCAGATCCTCTGAAACAGGTTGAACTACTTGATGGTTCTTGTTATCTGTGCCACAGTCTGTTAGGTGTCTCCATTTCCAGAGACATATTAGAGGAGATTCTATTTGAAATGACATCACAGTATTTCAGAATCCTGACTTGCGTTATTTTGGAGTTGCCACCCCAGAAGCAAAGTTTTCCAAGGATATGGGGTGTGTGTACCTGTGACATAATTAGACATGCCATTTTAAATTTTCCTTGTTGAATGTCAGATACTTGGGAAGATAAAGTAGAATAGAAGTTTTATCCCTGTGTTTTGTCCCTACAAGAGGCAACCAAAAAATTAAAATAGAACAAGATAAAACAAACACGTGCTTGTTAGAATGCTAAATGGGACTTAAAATTAACTTTATAAAGAAGCTTTTAAAGATAATTTGGGTTCAGTCAGAGAGAGTTCCATATGCATAATTTTGATTGAAAAGGAGTTCTGCAGAAACTCGCGATTCCGAGGTAAATAACAGATATTTGTTATTTGAGCTCCCCTAGTTTTTTTTAGTCAGTGTCATGCATCTGAAACACTGCCTCCTTGTGCTGGTGCCCAAAGACTGAAAAATGCAACCAATAAGCAAACTGCCCTGTCTGGGAGCCTGGCTCCTACCTAAATGAAGTGTAAAACACACTATAGATGCTGACAAGTAGTTTAGCTTCTGCACACTGAATACTGCAGTGGCACAGAAAACATATTCATTTGAACATATAATTTTGGTTTTGAAAGGGTCTCTTTAACATTCCCCTCCTCCTCTTCATTCACCTCAAGCCTTTTGACACTAGTGTCTACAATGGAAAATAGCCCTTTTAAGAGAGAAACATTCTCAAAAGTACACAAAGAAGGCCACAGCGAGAACTTGTCCATCATTTGATTAAAACACTGGGAAATGATAGGGCTTAGAGCTATGTTTTTAAGGTACAAATCTGAAAGAGAGCAACCGAAAGGCCATAGAGCTCAGAGGAAGGAGTAGGTAGCTTATTATTCAACTCAGATTTTATTCAGTCAGTACGAATGTAAATGGTTAAATGGCCGCTTCATTGTCTGACCATGTTTGTAAGGACATTAATGTAGGCTGGCCATTATGTCAAAGAATTTGAAAATCCCTGATAATTAATAAAGCCACTTCCGGGCTTTGAATAGCAAGAAGTGTGTGTGAAAATTCTGCAGCTGCACCTCACTCCCAATTTTTATCATTTGCTTTACTTTCTAGCGGGAGATTAGGTCATGTTTTGTCCAAAAGCCTTTAAAAAGAAAAAAAGTTATTAGTATATACTCTATTTTCAGCTTCCACTTGTTGAATGGTTCTTTCTTTTTTTTTCCCCCTTGCCCTGCATTTCACAATCCAGACACTGAAGCAGCGTTATCCTTTTCCCCTGCGGTGAACGCTGTCAGAAAAAGAATCCCAGCATCGAAGCAATGAAATTTATATATAGGCAATATATGTATGGTCATTTTCATATTTATAAATATTGCTGTAGCAACATTTAAACTTGGCTCAGCGATGGCCCCTGTTGTGAAAGTGCAAACCCTGAATTTATCTCCTTTGTTGGTGTTCTGCTGCTGTTGATTACAAATGCGTAAGGAAGGCCAACTGTAATAGTTCAGAGGAGAGAGAGAAAAGTCAGTGATGACGGTATCACATTTTACGCATGTTCTTTCTGATCCGTGTAAAATAAAAGGACCCTTTGAGAACATCGGAACTTCAAGACCGATGATGCTTGAATTAGTGGAAACGATGCTTCTTGTGTTTGGGCATTAAACACTGGGCAGGGTTCTCTTTAGAGAGACTAATGCTGGCAGGGAAAGAGGTACCGACCTAATTACTCTTCCGCAAGAGTAAAAAATGCCTTTTGAATGCCTCTTTGGCAAATATGTCTCATTAAGGACAAAAACCAAACACAAACCCTCTAAGAAGGAGAAATTAAGATGATAGGTAACTTGTGGCCAGGAGACTTTCTGTGCCACTGTGGGAAATTAAAACAAAGTTAGGGAGTACCAGGGGATAACTTGTTTTTGTTGAGCTTCTTTCCTCAGCCTAAATGTTATTATGGGACCAACTTTATTTTCTTCATCATTTTGGCTCTTCGTCAAGGAATGCTTTGCTCTTGGGGAAAGCAAAGAACCTTCCACCATTGAAGACTATGATGATTCTCACATTCCATCTCCGTAGGGTGCATTACAGAGCAAACCAAGAAATTCTGCCTTTGAAACTCTGGTCATAGTAGAAATTAAATGTTCATGGCGATCAAATGGGGAGATGGGAACACAAACAATAATGTCCTTTTAAAAGGTTTTTTTTTGTTGTTTTTTTAGTTTAAAGAAAATAGTCATTCTTAAATTTTCTAAAGTGTTTTCTTATATTTATTGTTGCCAATTTTAGCAAAGATGAACAAATTTTATGATCAGAGCCCTGTTGGTGCAGTGGGTAAGCGCTCGGCTGCTGAGTTGGCAGTTCGCACCCACCAGCCACTGCAAGGGATAAAGATGTGGCAATCTGCTTCTGTAAAGAGCACAATCTTGGAAACCCTATGGGGCAGTTATTTTAACTGATCTACTTAAAAAAAAAAAAAAATCTTTTTTCTTTTACTCACCTGTGGGTTTATGAATTGTGTGTGTGTGTCCCTTCTTGGTTTAATTAGGTTATTCAGTCCAATGAATCAGGACTAGTACAAGGCTCAACTGATCTGCTAAGATTAGCATCCATGGGTCAGTGGCCTGCAAAACATGACCACACGATTGTTCATAGGTCTCTACAATGACTCCAGAAAAGTAGATGCATATTTTCACCTACCAAGAACCTGTAAGTCCATAGTCCAGAGATTATTTTTCTCTGTATATGGGCTGCCTACTTAATTTTGGCTGCAACGGCTAATGAATTCAGACTCATCCATCCCAAGCATTCAGGTATTTATGTCACAGTATGTCGGAGAAAACAGCACAACAATTTTGTTAAAAACAACCCTCCTCCAATCATTATTGCTATTTTAAGTGGGGAGGATCTGAAGAAAAGATGATAGTAATGCTATCAGTAAGCTAAATCTACAAAGAACTGCAAAAAAAAAAAGAACCCATAGATTAAAAGCCTTATAATATTTTCAAATGTCATCTTTAAAGTGTATTTTAATACTTCAGATATGAGTGTAGCTCATATTAAAATAACCAAGTTAAAAGTAGCTTATTAGATTTCTCTATCTGGTGTCACTAGCAAATTAACCAAGCAAATTAATAGAAGTAGAATTGTGTTTTTCTCTGGTGGTGACTGAAAACAAATGTACTCATTTAAATCACCAACAGTTTCCTTTTCTAAGAAAGAAATTTCTTAATGTCTGAAAGAAAACTAGAAGCTCTTGTTTCCAACCAGCCCTGCTAGGATTTTTCAGAAGGGAGAAAGGACTTCTTTAATTCTTTCTCTCTAGTTAAAATGAGTTATGTATTAACGTTAGATAGAAGCTTCTGAAGAAAAGCCCTTGAGTGCTATATGTTAGTTTGGATTGTTGAGTCTTTAGCAATTCACTTCTAAATGACTTCAGTGAACAGCAGCATTATATGTGGATATATTTAAATGAAGAAATAAGTCGATCCAGTTGGTAGTATTTTGTAATATTAAGCATATTGTGTAAAAATCAATTGTACTTCTGTAAGTCGTCCCTAATGTTATTGGCTTTGATTAAACCATTGTAGAAGATCCAATTGTGTTAATTCAAACTGAAGTAATTGGCTTTTTTCTGTTGCCTGCTTTTTATTATCAATTTACACATCCAAATGTCCACAAACTGTTTTTCAATTTGTAGTCAACCATTTAAACCATGTGCAGTGGGGGCACAAGGGATAATTTTCTTCTTGACCTCGTCTGCCTGCAGATTTTAGAATTCAGAGGAGCTTTCGATTTAGAAATGAGAAGTTGTTAATAAAATGTGTGGAGTCTCTGGTTGGCACAAATGGTTAAGCCTTTGACTACTAGCTGAAAAAATTGGTGGTTTGAACCCACCCTGAGGCATCTTGGAAGACAGGCCTAGTGGTCTGCTGCAGAAAGGTTTTCTGCCTTGAAAACCCTATGGAGCAGTTCGAACTCTGCACTCGTGGGGTCATCATGAGTCAGAACTGATCTTGACAGCAACCAACAACAACAATAACAATAGATAAAATATATGGTATAAAAATAAGTGGTTTGTGACTTTCTAGATAAACAAAAAACACATGAGAAATGAAGTAGAATTCTGGAGTAACTGTATGTATATGTATGTATTCATGGGAATGGTGAGGTTAGTCATCATAACTGTCAGTGTAAGCAGGGGCAGTAGGAATCTCCAGGGAGAACACTATACTGGGGAGAGCTTAAATCTCTCAGGCCAATTTTTTAAAACATGGAATTTCCCAGGAAAGATGATATTCTGTTTTACGTGGTGGGTGGCATGTAATAATGGGAATGTACACCCATACATTGATTTCCAGTGTACCGGGCTGTTTTCTTCCTGTTATCTCCCATTAACTGTATGAAGAAGACAGGTATTATTATTGTCCCTTTACAGGGAAGAAAACTGAAACTACTAGGAGGCTAAGTGGGAGCAGTCCTTCCTGTAAATGGAGGACCCCTGGTTTTCTAGCTCTGGCCAGCAAAAGAACCCATCATTTTCCCTTGATTGAGATGAAATGAGTTAGGATCAGGAGAGAAATAGATGGTCCTGCCTAAGTATTTTTGAATTCAGAAAGAGGCACTCTGTCTTAAGACCCTGATAATTTGTCTTCATGTGGACCATTCACTTTTAACTTTTAAAATGAAGTCAATTAATCATTAGTTATATAATGTGTGCTAAGCATTGACAGCAAGGTCAAGATAGTAAAGAATATCAGCCTCAACTTAATTATGAAAAGAATTAACTGTAGTACCTTCAGTGATGAAAATAATTACCTTCAGTTTCTATGCAGAATGAAAACTCTTTTATTCTCTTTCGGAACATTTTTTATATTAGCTGTCATGATGCCTCTTTACGCAAATCAATATATGTTTACCACATGCTCTGAAGGAAATACCACATTTTATTAGAGCCGATTGTATTTATTTGGAATGAATTGAAGCAGCAATGTGTTTAATGTGGCATTCTGTCTTTTTTTTTTTTTTTTCCTTTACCATCAGGTGAAATTAGGTGAAGATGCTCCTAATTCCAGTGTGGTGCACGTCTCCAATTCTAAAGGAGGTGACAATAGTGTAAATGGTGCCCAGGAGAAGACAGCTGATGGAGCACAGTGCCACCTTCTTGACTTTGCCAGCCCTGAGCGCCCACTGGTGGTCAACTTTGGCTCAGCCACTTGACCTCCTTTTACTAGCCAGCTGCCAGCCTTCAGCAAACTGGCGGAAGAGTTCTCATCAGTGGCTGACTTCCTGTTGGTCTACATTGATGAGGCTCATCCTTCAGATGGTTGGGCAGTGCCTGGGAACTCCTCTTTGTCTTTTGAGGTGAAGAAGCACCGGAACCAGGAAGACCGATGTGCAGCAGCCCACCAACTTCTGGAGCGCTTCTCCTTGCCGCCCCAGTGTCGTGTCGTGGCTGACCGCATGGACAATAATGCCAACATAGCGTATGGGGTAGCCTTTGAACGTGTGTGCATTGTGCAGAGACAGAAAATTGCTTATCTGGGAGGCAAGGGTCCCTTCTACTATAATCTTCAAGAGGTCCGGCGTTGGCTAGAGAAGAATTTCAGTCAGAGATGAAATCTAGATTAGCTGGTTAAAGGTATGATTGCAATAGAACTTATTATTTAAAAAATATATATGTAAAAGAAAGAAAACTAAGAACTGAATCCACTATTTCAACTGAGTCCCATTGCATCACTGAAAGAAAGGAACTTACATGTCAGAAGAACACCTAACATCTCAATACTTCTTTCACCATTCAAATGGTGTTTGCCTAAAGAGCAGCCACTGCCTCTCTTCCTAGTGGAAAGCTTTGAGTGAAAAGATCCCAAGATGGAGAGGAAGAAACCCTGACTCAGCATGTTTTCATTCTGCCTCGAGAAAGAAGTGATATAGCTGATGAATGCTATGGGACAACAAGAAAAAAATTAACTGAATAACTGCTATGTTAGGAAAGCTACTGTTTATGCTAGGATAAGGAATATTGCCTAGGTTTTATTCAGCATGGGTAGAGCCCAACTGGGAAATCTCAAATACTTACTTATAATGAGTCCTTGAGCTCAGGCCACGTGGTGTTTATTTAACATGTTAGTGTAGTTTCTGCTGTTCAGGTTTCTAGTATGCCAGCTCTCTATGCCAACCTAAATGCTTAGAATCGACAAGTGTACTTATAGATACCAAGAATGACCCTTCAACCTGGAAGTTTAGTATGATCATCTAAGATCTGAGGGTTACTTTCTAGGCAATTGGAGAAATGACTAGAAGTAAATCAAATTTACAAGCTAGGAAGGAGGATGCAGAAAGATTGGGAGACCTCATAAAGTTTCACCTTGAAACTGTAGAGAGTGGGACTAATTCGTTAGCCACAGAAATACATAAACAGACCCAGCCCAGAAAAAGAAGCTCAACTAAAAATAGCATAGAGAATACACATGTCAAAATAATGTGTTTATCATGTACTCTTAGATCGAGGGAGAAAGGGGGACTGAAGGGAAAAAACACACCTTTATTATTTGTATTTATGAATTTTTTATGGAAATAATTTTTGAAACATGTATGTGGTGTGCTTAATACCCCATGATACCTATTAAAGGTAAAACCAGTGGGTCCAGTGGTGCTGGTCTATTCCTCTCCATTCCTAAAACTATGATGTGGTCCCACTCATTCCTGATCTTAGTCTCTATAGCAATGTTCTCTCCAAATGTTGAACTGAAGAGTGGAGATACATATATATATATATATATATATATATATATATATATATATATATTCTCAGCTACTTGTGGGATGGGTAACCTGGCCATTCAGCTACAGTCCTGCTTTCCTCCAAAAGTAAGTGAGCTGTAATGAATGATAGGCACAAAAAAACAAGGTTTTTTCCATTGCAAAAGAGTGAAAGAGGAAGCTAGTTTGGGATAATTCCCATCAGTAATTTGGGGTGCTTTGATATAATAAAACTCTGTATAGCATGGAATTTGGTACAGTGGAATTTCCATCAACATTTGAATTTGTACTTGGGTCTCCCTTGTCCACATTAACTGAGGTCTAGTAATCTAAGGCTTCTAGAGTAGCCTAATGGTGTATATAGGGTCACTGTGAGTCAGAATCGACTCGATGGCAATGGGTATATATATATATGCACAATTAGGCTATTCTAGAAGCCTTAGATTATTAGACCTCAGTGTGTGTGTATATATATATATATATATATATATATCCCTTTAAAAGAAAGACACTGTGGTTTTATCTATAAATAACATCTGAAGATCCTTCCCTCCAAAAAGGAATAGACCAACCAATTTTGTGTCATAGAATTTTTTTTGGTAAATTTGAGGATGCTCGATTATCAAAATCATAGTATATGTTTGTATTTGTGGGTACAAAGGTTCTCATGACCATTCCATTAATAATTAAATCATAAAGTAAAATGAGCAGAAGTTGAAAACATCTTCCTGAACTAGTTCCTGAAATGAACTGTGTGCAGTAACTGAAAGTAATTAATAATAACAAAAACTGCAGCAAAAATATCAGTGATACCTTAAGTTGGTTTATTGTTAAGAGAGTAAAACAGCATTTTGACTGATTTTTTTTTTTTTTAACAGCATCGTCTAAACTTTCCAGTGTTTTAAATTCTATAAAAATAACTCACAAAGGAACACGGTGAACTTTGAAAATGTGATCTTATCTAATGAGGTGCTGGCAAATCATATTGAGAATAGATTATTTCAGATTCTTGAATTGTTAAACTGTACACTAAAGGCTTATCAATGTCCCCCCAACCCCCACTGATTTTTATCTTCAAAACGGTGTAGAGATTTATGTGGCACTCTAGAGAAAATGAAAAATTGGCTGCAGCACACTCACCACATTGTCCCTAAATTTCCTCCTTGTTCTGTGTGTGTGGTAATGGAATAGAATGTCAGAGAAGCTGGTGGGGGGATGAGATTTAGCTAAGGCAGTGGTAGTCGTCTGGGGGAAAGGGTGATGGAAAAATCACTCAGGTGTGCTATATTTTAAACAAAAGAGAAGGTTGTTTGCAAGCAGGCAGTTCTCCCTGAGAATACGTCACTGGAGAAATGGAACAGAGAAAGTAAACACACAAAGACGTAGGCTGAATATCAGGGAGAAAGATATGTTCAATAAGAGGCAGAAGAGTTTTCTGGAAGAAAGTCTGTTGAAGGGCCAATGGAGAAAGTGAGTTGACAAAGCTCAGGAATCCTACAATATGTAGAATGGCTTGATGTTATTTGGGTTATGATAAGCCTATAATTCTATAACTTATTTATTGCAACATAACAATTTATAATTTACTGCAATGTATCTTTTATAAACTTAATGAGAACTCATTATTAGAGAGGAACCAATCCTTAGCTGGTATGCCCAGAGAAGTTATGTTTTCAATACCCACCCAACTGCTCTGTTGTTCTGTCATTTATAAATCACGTTCCTTTGAAGCAGAGTAGTTTTTATTCCCACAATGAAAAAAAAAATCATATATATATATACACATAAGTATATATATATATATAATCATACATATGGTACTTCTTAGTACTTAAATATTTTCCCTCCATATACTGTTTACATGGAGCTCTCACTTTACCCTTTTAAGCTGAATTAGCATGTCTATTATTGTAATAGTTTCCAAGCAATTTTAGGCATTATCATAGCATCTAGATTTACTCACACATTTAATGTTTGAAAAACTTTTGTCTTGGAGCTATTCAAAACTGACTTTATTTTTATTGCTTAGAGAAAATATTAGTGAAAGCGACAATGACTTTCTTGAATGGGCTTGATTGAAATGCCTGCACAATAATCTAGAAGTGTTTAATACAGGTATTAAAATGAAACTGACCTCCTTAGAGGCAAATTAGTAACTTTACTCTTGCTTTGAATAGCTAAAGTGACAGTCATTTAACTTATATGACTTTTCATATTCACGATTTGGATCTCTGGTCCTATGCCTTCACCTCATTTATAGAATGTGCTACTGATTTTTGGTGATATCAACTTCTAAATGGCCTATTGACTTAGTCAAACTCTCCTCCCATTAACAAGGGAACGCTTATTCTCTGGTCAAGGAGGGAAGAAGAGTCTGCTCTCTTTCATTTTGCCTGGGTACATGTCACTATTTAGGTTCTTTAATAAAAATTATGAAACATGGTGAGGTCATACATTGGTCCTACCTTGCATAAAATACCAGAGGAACAGGTTAAAGGCAGTATCTATGCCTCTGGGAAAATTTCCAGGTGGGTACAGGGTCCCCTTGGCATACCCTATGGGCTGTGTCCGCAGCAAGAGGGAAGCCCTGATGTATAGGAATTTCCTTTCTGTAAATCATAAGAAGGGGAACGTGGACACTTATACAACCTGATCTCTGAGGTTTGAAAAAAAGCTTAATTAGACTCACGGGGCCATTTCAAAGGGAGAAATGTAGACAGTGACTTCTGTCCCATTGGATTAATGAAAATCTTTTACCAGCATTTGGAGCTTCTCAGAACATGCCTCATGTTCTTGTGTCTCTCAGCAGTGATGACTGACAGTGAGGCTTGTAACTCTAGGAGCATTAAAAAAAGAAAAAATGCTGATGTTGCCAAAAATCAGAGCTAAAGTGTTTTTAGTCGTATACCAACCCCCTACTCACTTACTTCCCTTTTTACCTTAGAAATAGAAACCAAACCCAGTCTTCATATATACGTCCAGAACCGGGCATAAGTACCATCTCCACTGGGCTATCAACTCTTTCTTGATGGTACCCTGAAGCCATCTTTATGAAAGACGGGATCAGAGGCTGGGAGAGTTAGGACGTTTCTTACTGGGAAGAACAGGGCCCATGAGAGCCCTGAGAGTCTACTGATTTGGGAAGATTAGGAAAGATACTTCTTATCTTTGGAGGAGGGCTGCTGAATGTTATTGTGTGAATTTAGGATGAGCAAAGCATTGGGCCATTTCCTAATGGCCTGGGATCTGGACAGTGCCAGAAGCAAAGTCTCAGACTTAACAGACCCAGTTCTGTTCCAAGGTGAGTCTGAGCGAATAGAAAGCAAACATGTACAGATATCCAAACAAGACAGCTCATGCAAGTCGGGGCTTGCTGCCCATTTTGGGCAACAAACAGCATGAGAGCTCCAGAGAGTTTATTTAATATTTACTGTGGAGACTTCGAAGACCTAGCAGATGTTTAATGAAGTCACTATTTTGGCTCAACCCTCTTACTGTTCCCCCCACCAAAAAGAATTAGGACAAACAGGTAAACATATAAATTAAAGAATCCCATAGAAGCAGGGGCGGGGGGCGAGTAAATAAAATTTCCTCAAGCCTTCTCCAGACCATGTCACTGGTTGGTGTGATTTTTATGTGTGTCAAGATTGGGAGATGTGGAGACATAAGTATTCAGTACTTTAAAACCAAAGCAAATAAAAGATATTGGGTAGGGAACGTTGGCCAGTTTTGTCTAGTTTTGCATCACATTATCACTGGACTCTATCGCTAGCCCAAGTAATCGGGCCCCCGAAGGGGAGACTGGGATGTGCAGAGGCTACTAGTGTGCAAATGATAACTGCTGACGAAAGAGGCACTGACTCAGTTAGTGGTTGGATGTAGTCACATTGGTTTGCCTCTCCCCATCTTGGTCTCCCTAGCAAGGAGAATCTTCGGGATGTGATGCTATGAGTACTGGGTAAATGTGGTGAGGATGTATGTGTGTATATCTCTGCTTTTCGGTTGCAGAAACAAATGTTTTGGAGATCATGAGTAGAAAGAGTGTTATTATATTGGTGCTGAGTGGTATGTGTGCTTTTACAATTTGTTCTTGTATTTTAATAAACTTTGAATAAAAAGTATGAAGTTACCCTTTTGGTCTATTTGTTTATTTTTAAATTGCTCTCTAGACCTTCCCCCAGGCTGGAACACATTCATGGTTGACAAGGGAAAGAGAATCCATCATTCTAATATTTACTCCTTGGTATTCGTGGGCAAATTAGCAGGCGATGCCAGGTTATTTTAATCTCATACTGCATGCCAGAGTCTTCAAGGAAATCAAGACAAGAAAGTTAAAAGAAAGTCTTCAGATATTTTCCATATTCATGAACAAGGCACAAACAGAATTCAAGGAAAAGGGCCTGTTTAAGAGACTGTGGAGCAAACTTTTACTTTGTTATATTTAACTCTGAGGGTTTCTATGTGCAGTAAATAAACTTTTCAGAAATTGCTTAAAGCTATGGATAGCACTATGGGTGTTGTGTATAATTGGTTATACAACTAGTAGTGTATTAATGTGGAAGGGGGAAAAAATCAATATTTGAACATATTTATATCAAGCACTTTCTGTTATGAAAGGTGCAAACAATATAAATGTTTTAGGGAGGCAGTGGCCAACTAATGAAAAAAAAAATGTAGTTGCAACATGATTAAATATATGCATTTTGGTCCCGGAAACTAGCATCATGATCCAAAGGCCTGGAGACACTGCACTTGTCATTATTTCCTGTTGTTTGTTGTTAGTTGCTGTGAAGTCAGCTCCAACTCGTGATGAACTTATGTATAACAGAATAAAATGTTGCCTAGTTTTGCACCATCTCCATGATCTTTGATATGTTTGAGCCCATTGTTGTAGCTGTTGAATCAATTCATCTCTTTGAGGGTTTCCCTTGTTTCTGCTGACCTCTACCAAACATGATGTCCTTTTCTAGTAATTGGTCCCTCCTGATGACATGTCCAAAGTAAGCAAGACAAAGTCTTGACATCTTCACTTTTAAGGAGCATTTGTGTTGTATTTATTCTAAGACCGATACGTTTGTTCTTCTGGTAGTTCATGGTATAGTGACTATTCTTCACCAACAGTACAATTCAACTGCATCAATTCTTCTGTACTTTTTTCATTGTCCAATTTTCACATGCGTATGAAGTGATTAAATAGACCATGGCTTGGTAGGCTCATCTTAGTTATGAAAGTGACGTCTTTGCTTTTTAGAACTTTAAAGAGATCTTTTGCCACAGATCTTCCCAATGCTATACGTTATGTGCTTTCTTGACTGCTGCTTCCGTGGGCGTTGATTGTTGATCCAAGTAGAATGAAATCCTTGACAACTTCAATTTCTTCACAATTTTCATGATGTTGCTTACTGGTCTATATTGTGTGCTATACATAATTTTATTAGTATTTGTAGTATCTTACATAATATTCCAGAATATTCATGAAAATTTAAAGAATCATTACTCTGATGAATATTTGTTGAGTTTCTGTTACTTGCAGGACCTTGTGCTAAGTATGATAGGAAGTACAAAAGCAGTATAACTAAATTCATAAAAACATGACTCCCTCAAAGAGCCTGTCACGGGTTAGTCAAGACTATGCAAGTAACAAACTCAAATCTTTATTGTTGTTAGGTGCTGTCCAGTTGGTTATGACTCATAGCAACCCTATGACCAATAGAAGGAAACACTGCCTGGTCCTGCACCATCCTCAAAATCATTGCTGTATTTGAGCCCATTGTTGCAGCCACTATCAATCTACTTCATTGAGGGTCTTCCTCTCTTTCAGCAACTCTACTTTTCCATGCATGAGGGCCTTCTTCAGGTACTGGTCCTCCTGATAACATGTCCAAAGCACATGAAACAAAGTCTCATCATCCTCACTTCTAAGGAGCATTTTGGCTGTACTTCTTTCAAGAGAGATTTGTTTGGTCTCCTCCAATCCATGGTATATTCAGTATTCTTTGCCAACAGCATAATTCAAAGGCATCAATTCTTTGGTCTTCCTTATTCATTGTTCAGCTTTTACATGCATATGATGCAATTGAAAACACCATGGCTTGGGTCAGGTGCACCTTAGTCTTCAAAGTGACGTCTTTGCTTTTTAACATTTTAAAGAGGTCTTCTGCAGCAGATTTGTCCAGTGCAATGCACCATTTTATTTATTGACTGCTGCTTCCATGGGCATTGATTGATTGATCCAAGTAAAATGAAATCTTTTCTCTGTTTATCATGATTTTGCTTATTGAAGATTTTTGTTTTCTTTATGTTGAAGTGTGATCCATACTGAAGTCTGTAGTCTTTGATTTTCATCAGTGTTTCAAGCTCTCTTCTCTTTCAGCAAGCAAGGATGTGTCATCTGCATATCACAAATTGTTAATTAGTATTCTTCTAATCCTGATACCACATTCTTCTTTATACAGTCCAACTTCTCAGATTATTTGCTCAGTATACAGATTGAATAAGTATGGTGGTGAAAGGATACAAACCTAACACGCAGCTTTCCTGATTTTAAACCATGCAGTACCCCCTTATTCTGTCCAACTCTTGGTCTATGTACAGGTTCCACGTAAGCACAATTACGTGTTCTGGCATACTCTTTGCAATGTTACCCATAATTTGTTGTGATCCACACAATTGAATGCCTTTGCATAGTCAATAAAACACAAGTAAACATCTTTATGGTATTCTCTGCTTTCAGCCGAGATCCATCTGACATCAGCAATGACATTCTTTGTCTTACATTCTCTTTGAATCCAGCTTGAATTTCTGGCAGTTCCTGTCGATATACTGCTGCAACCATTTTTTAATTATCTTCAGCAAAATTTTACTTTCATGTGATATTAATGGTATTATTTGATAATTTCTGCATTCCATTGGATCACTTTTCTTTGGAATGGGCACGAGTATGGATCTCTTCCAACCGGTTGACCGGGTAACTGTCTTCTAAATTTATTGGCATAGACGAGTGAGCACTTCCAGAATTGCATCTGTTTGTTGAAACATCTCAATTGGTATTCTGATAATTCCTGGAGCCTTGTTTTTCTCCATTCCCTTCAGTGTGGCTCAGACTTCTTCCTTCAGCTCATCAGTTCTTGACCATCTGCTACCTCCTGACATGGTCAAATGTCAACTAATTCTTTTAATTGAATGACTCTGTGTATTCTTTTCATCTGCTTTTGGTGCATCATTCAAGATTTTGCCCATACAAGAAAAACCCACCCATTTTGCCCATAGGATCCTTCAAAATTGCAACTCAAGACTTGAATTTTTTCTTCCGTTCTATCAGCTTGAGAAATACTAAGAGTGTTCTTCCCTTTTGCTTTTTGAACTCCAGGTCTTTGCACATGTCTTATAATACTTGGTATTCTCGAGCTGCCCTTTGAAATCATATGGTGTACTCTGCTGGGAATGACAAAATGGAGAGGAATGGCATCACATTCATCATATGAAAGGACATTTCAAAATATATCCTGAAGTATGACACTGTTGGTGATAGTGTAATATCCATATACCTGTAAGGAAGACCGGTTAATATGATTATTATTCAAATTACTCACCATTCACTAATGCCAAAGATAAAGAAATTAAAGTTTTTTGCCAACTTGTACTGTCTGAAATTGATCAAATGTGCAATCAAGATGCATTGATAATTACCAGTGATTGGAATGCATAAGTTGGAAACAAAGAAGAGGGATCGGTAGTTGGGAAAGACAGCTTTCATGATTGAAATGATGTGGTAGATCACATGATAGAATTTTGCAAGATAAATTACTTATTCATTGCAAATACTCTTTTTCAACAACATAAATCCCAGCTATACATGTGGACCTCACCAGTAGGAATACACAGAAATCAAATCGACTACGTCTGTGGAAAGAGATGATGCGGAAGCTCAATAGCATCAGTCAGAACAAGGCCAGGGGCCATTGCGGAACAGACCATCGAATGCTCATATGCAAGTTGAAGTCAAAGTTGAAAAAAATTAAGACATGCACACGAGGGCCAAAATATGACCTTGAGTATATCTACCTTGAATTTAGAGACCATCTCAAGAATAGATTTGATGCATTGAACACTAAATGACCGAAGGCCAGACAAGTTGTGGGATGACATCAAGGATATCATACAGGAGGAAAGCAAAAGGTTATTACAAAGACAGAAAAGAAAAAGACCAAAAGGGATGTCAGAAGAGACTCTGAAACTTGCTCTTGAAATTCTAAAAAAAAAAAAAAAAAAAATGAAATTTATTGGCTCACATAACTAAACCCTGGACATGAGAGGTGTGGAATTTTCTCAGGAGCAGCTGGATTCAGGGACTTACAAACCTTGAGTGCTTGCTAGATCTCTTGTCTCTACACTTACATTTTTTTTTTTTTTTTTTTTTGCTTCAGTTTCTCCTTATGTTGGGTGATCTGACTGGAAGAAGGGCTGACTTACATTCTTATAGTTTATGACCAAAAGCAAAGTAGGTTCTTTTTCTCCAGATGTAGTATATCTGCAGGGAAGAACTCTGATTGGACCAGCTTGGGTTATGTGTCCATCCTGTTACCGTGGATGTAATGTCTGTTACTAGAATAAGGAGAACAAGAAGTGCTGAGGATATACAAAGATATCAGAAGTTAACTTAGTGGCCTTTGTTTTTAAGTTCGCTAATAATAAGGGTTAAACAAGAATACAGAGGAGTCTTGACAAGTAATTGGATACGAGGAGCTATCAATAAGAACAAGTTCAGAGGAAGGAAGGACCCTATGGACAGAGCTCTCAGAGGAGACTTTGTGGAGTTTGACAGGTCTTGAGTTGACCTAGAATTATGGGCAAGATTTAGATAGAGAAAAAGATGGGCCATTTTCCATTTAGTAAGTCAATATGTATTTACCAAGTGTCCATTAGTTGTGACTAAAGAGGCAAAATCAGTCAACAGCCAAAAACATTAAAATATGTCAATAATCCCCGGGACAATTCAAGTCAGTGAAAGTTGAGGGAACTGAGGATGGGAGTTATGTTTTATTTATCTCTGTATTCCTCCTTCTTTTGGGTGGGCAAATGCTTAAATAACTAAAATGCAACCACCATCAAATGTTATAAGCAACTATTAGCTATAAAGCACTACATTCAAAGGATGTGCATATAAGTGGATAATATATGATTTCCCAAACTGTAAGAATTTACAATCCAGTTAGTAGATGAAAAATCTAAACATAAAAGTATCCACCAGATATCTTCCTATGTAAAAAAGCCTTAAATCCTTCAAGTTTTGACATTTAACTCTGCCTAGAAGGACACGCTTAGAAGAAATTGAGAAGAAACACATATAAAAGACCATTTAAGAAATAAGGGAGAGTCTTCTAGCCAGCATTCAGCCCTCAAGATATTCCAAGAAAGTGTATGATAACATGATGAATTTAATTAATGTCACTGAACTGTACATGTAAAAAATGTTGAAACAGCAAATGTTATACTTAGCACACTAAAAATAAATAGATAAATCCTTAGCATAACTCACTGTATTGGGAAATTTTAAAAAGAAATTTGGAATCCTTTTCCAATTTTTACATGGATAAAGTATTCAGTGTTACTTATTCATCTTAGTCAACTGTTGTTGCCTAGACTCGTGCAATGCCATAAAGAAGATAAGCTAGAATAAGAGGCATAGTACAATACCCTACCATAAATTAGAGTAGGAGTCCCTAGGAGGTGTAAATGGTTAACACGTCAAGCTGCTAACCAAAAGCTTGGAGGTTTAGGTCAGCCCAGAGTTGCCTGAGAAGAAAGGGCTGGATATCTACTTCTAAAAGAATCAGCCACTGAAAACTCCATGGTGCACAGTTCTACTCTAAAACTCATGGGGTTGGCATGAGTCAGAAATGACTCAGTGGCAGCTGTTTTTTTAATAAAGTCGTGCAAAATGTTAAGAACTTTTGATGAGGAAAATGTAGGCCTCTGTTCTTGTGTGGTTAATGAAATGTCTTGGGTGAGGCTGTACATATATCTACCCATTGAGAGTTCAAGGTATCCACCAGCAGGAGCTAAAGTTGGCCAAATCACTGCTGCAGTTTGACTCTACATGGAGCACCTGGTGACATTTGTCTCTTGTAGTTTAAATATTCCAGGAAACATTTATGGTCTTGCAGCTGCCTAGGTCTTCAGAGCAGTGGCAGAGATTCTAGGTACCTCTTTACTACTTCTGGCCATTTTGATGTCTTTGAACCAGGGAGATTGGAATAGTAGAATGTTAGGGATATTTTCCCTCTGAAAATAATAAGAACTTTAGCCTGAAAGAGGGGGCAGGGAGTGGGCTTGGGTGGAGTTGACTGTCTAGTTGATATGGTCTGTCTAATTCAGGCAAAACCTTGACAAACATTTTAGACAACCCATGAGGCAACTTGTTAACACATGTTCAGTTCACAGGCTCAAGTGTCCTCACAGGCATGCCCACAGAAGATGGCATCCCCACTTAGTGCTAGGACTGTTACTCCTCAGGTGTTCCTGCTCCACCCTCCAGGTTTTCATTGCCTTTTGGGTATACCTTATATGTTACCTTTGTTACCTAACTGCTTGAGATTCAAGTGCTCTACCAATTGTAATGGGAAAAGAAGTTTGTTCTAAATATTTGACATTTTTAATTTTCCTTAAAGTGAAGAAAATTCTAAAGGAAATTTTAGGTTTTTGACCCTCTAATGGTACTGTAGCTGTGTACCTTTAGGTTGATTCTGACTCACAGTGATCCTATAGGATACAGTAGAACTGCCCTATAGGTTTTCCTAGGCTGAAATCTTTACAGAAGCAGATCGCCAGGTCTTTTCTTTCATGGAAGGGTTGGTAGATTCAAACCACCAACCTTTCCCTTAACAGCCAAGTGCTTAACCATTGCACGACCAGGGCTCCTTCTAATGGTACTAGGGGAAGCTAATCCCCCATTATCAACATGGAGAGAAATCTTTCCTACTTTTGTAATAGCTGCTCGCTCTTTCTTCCTTCACCAAAAGCCAACACTAATTATTTCTTTTTATCCACCCCACTACTTAATTTACCTATTTAAATGTGCTCCCTATTATACTTTAAAGACATATAAATATACGCTACTTCATTATAAGTTATAATGACTGAAATCCCCTAAATTCATTCTTTATCACTATTTTTTATGGAAAAATTTCTTTTGGCATATGAGTTTTTAGCTTATGCACACTTTTTCAAAAGCACCTCTCTTGGGTACATCAAGGAATGCCTACTTGTCTTCTGCAAAGGTCAAAGTTCTGGCCTAGATCCCTTTCATCTTCCTTTGTTCTGGTGCTCCTGGCTTGTGCACAGAGAAATTTGATGGTGGCACCAGGCTCACTTTATAGATTTACCTTAAGGTGATTTGTCATTTTCTATGTATAAATAGATGGCTTAGATACACACATATAAATATATTTCTAATAGTAATCTGTGTAGTTTATTTCAGGGTACAAATTGTTACCATCTACAGTCTAAAATAAAAAGAATCCCCTTACATAGTTAGGGAAATGGATAAGTTGAACCCCAGTGGAATTGGCAGTTGCCATCCTAGTGACCAGGTAGAATAGACCAGGTATGATCTACTGGGTCTGCCACAATTGTGGAAAACATTAAGAAAATATCCTGGGTAGGGGCTATTTCTGTTTCTTGATGATTCAGGTACACCTGGTTACACCCATAGCTCAGAAAAACCACATGTGTTTGTTTGATGGGCTTTTATGGTGCTGGTAGGATTCCAAGTAATGTGCAAGTGGCAATAATCCCTTGAGTGCTGTGTTGCTTCACTGGCTTCTTAGTCACTCTTTAAAAGCAGCCCTCTAAAGTCACAAGTGACTTCCTTCTGATCTAGAGAAATCCAAGAGTAATTTTTTTTCAGTCCTTATTCTTCATATTTTAACAGCATTTTCACTGGTACCTCTTACACTTTAGTTTATTAAAAGTGGATGTTCAATCCAAGTTAAGTGGCCTAATAACATGTTTTGTGCTTCTGTTCTGCCTCCTAGTTCATTGCATAGTGTCTGGGGTCTTAAAAGCTTGCAAGAGGACATCTAAGTCACAATAATCGGAGCAACAGAGGAAGAAGGAGAGTCAGGAATAGGAGGGGGATATGGAATGTGTGGCTAATTGTCTCCATGAACAACTGCCTTTTTGCCATGAGACCAGGAGAATGGATGGTGCTTGTCTACTATTACTGAATATTTTGATCAAAGAGTCTATAGAAGAATCCTGATCAAAAGGGGGAAAACGCAGACCAGAATTTCAAATTCTCATAGACCCTAGGCTTTCTGGAGCCATGGATTCTGGATGAACCCCTGAAGCAATTGCTCTGAGATAATCTTCAAACCTTAAACAAAAATATCCCTAAAAGTCTTCTTCAAACCAATGATTAGCTTAACTAGTAAAAAAGTCTGCCCTGAGCTATGCTCTTTTAAGGTCTATTTATATGAGACCAAATTGACAGCAAGAACTTGGAAGATTAGATAGAAACCTTAGGGGATAGTGAGTTTATGTTAACGAGGGAGGAACAACTCAGAAAGGGAGGGTGAGAATGGTAGCACAACTCAAAGAATGTAATGAAATGTCACTAAATTTTACATGTAGAAACTATTGAATTGGTGTATGTCTTGCTGTGTATATTCTCAACAACAACAAAATAAATGAAATTTAAAGAAAAAAAAAGCTTGCAAGTGGCCATCTAAGATATAACTATTGGTCTCTATTTGTTAGGAGCAAAAGAGAAAGATGGAAACCAAAGTCTAAGAGCAGAATCTAGTTTATAGGGCTAATAGCCTACACAAGTCACAGCCTATCCAACCTGAGATCAGAAGAATTAGATGGTGCCCGGCTCCCACTACTGACTGTTCTGATCGGGGCCACAATAGGTGAACCCAGATAGAATGGGAGAAAAATGTGGAACAGAGCTCAAATTCTTAAACAGTCTAGGCTTACTGGACTGGTTGAGACTAAAGGACTCCCTGGGACTATTGCCCTGAGATACTCTTTAAACCTTGAATCAAACCTATCATCTGAGTATATCTTTTAGTGAAATAACAGATTGGCACACAAAATAAAGGATATTAGTTGTGAGTAGAGGGCTTCATTAAAAAAAACATATTCAGGCATACCTTGCTTTATGAACTTCACAGATACTGCATTCTTCACAGACTGAAGTTTTGTGGCAACTCTGCATCAAGTAAGTCTATCAGTGCCGTTTTTCCAACAGCATGTGCTCACTTTGTGTCTCTGTATCACATTTTGGTAATTCTCACAATATTTCAAACTTTATTATTATTATTATATCCAATTACAATAGTAACGTGAAAGATCACTGTGATCAGTGATCTTTCACGTTACTATTGTAATTCTTTTGGGGCATCACAAACTTTGCCCATATAAAATGGCAAACTTAATAAATGCTGTGTGTGTTCTGACTTCCCCACCAACCAGCAATTCCACAGTCTCTTTTCCTCTTCTCAGGCCTCCCTATTCCCTAAAATAAGACAATATTGAAATTGAGCCAATTAATAACCCTACAATGGCCTCTAAGTATTCAAGTGTAGGGAAGAGTCACACGTCTCTCACTTTAAATCAAAAGCTAGAAATGATTAGGCTTCATGAGGAAGGCATGTCGAAAGCTGAGACAGGCTGAAAGCTGGGCCTCTTGAGCCAAACAGCCAATCTGTGAACGCAAAGGAAACGTTCTTGAAGGAAATTAAAAGTGTTACTCCAGTGAACACATGAATGGTAAGAAAATGAAACAGCCTTATTGCTGATATGTAGAAGGTTTTAGTGCTCTGGAAAGAAAATCAAACCAGTCACAAGATTCCCTTAAGCCAAAGCCTAATCCAGAGTAAGGCCCTAACTCTCTTCAGTTCTGTGAAGGCAGAGAGAGGTGAGGAACCTACAGAAGAAAAGTTTGAAGCTAACAGAGATTAGTTCATGAGGTTTAAGAAAAGAAGCTGTCTCTATAACATAAAAGGATGTAGAAAGTGCAGGAAATTATCTAGAAGATCTAGCTAATGTAATTGATGAAAGTGGCTACACTAAACAACAGATTTTCAAAGTAGATGAAACTACCTAATAATTGGAAGAAGATGCCATCTAGGACTTTCATAGCCAGAGAGGAGAAGTCAATGCCTGGTTTCAAAGCTTCAAAGAACAGGCAGACTTTCTTCTTGGAAGCTAATGCAGCAGGTAAATTTAAGTTGAAGCCAATGCTCATTTACCACTCCAAAAATACTAGGTCTCTAAATAATTATGCTGAATCTACTCTGCCTGTGCTCTATAATTGGAACTGCAAAGCCTAAACGACAGCACACCTGTTTACCACTTGGCTTAGTTTTTAGCCCACAGTGTAGGGTCAATATGAGTTGGAATCAACTCGACAGCAACAGGTTTGGTTTTAGTTTCGGTTGAAGCCTTGTTGTTGTTGTTAGGTGTCATCGAGTCAGTTCCAACCCATAGTGACCCTATGTACAATAGAATGAAACACTGCCCAGTCCTGCGCCATCCTCACAATCCTTGATATGCTTGAGCCCATTGTTGCAGCCACTGTGTCAGTCCATTTCATTGGGGGTCTGCTTGTTTTTTACTGACCTTCTACTCTACCAAGCATGATGTCCTTCTCCAGGGACTGGTTCCTCCTGATAACATGTTCAAAGTACTTAAGATGAAGCCTCACCATCCTCACTTCCAAGGAGCATTCTGGCTGTACTTTCAGGACAGGTTTGTTCATTCTTCTGGCAGTTCATGGTATATTAGATGTTCTTCACCAACACTGTAATTGAAAGGCATCAACTATTGTTCAGACTTCCTTATTCATTATCCAGCTTTTACGTGCATATGAGGCGATAGAAAACACCATGGCTTGGGTCAGGTCCGTCTTAGTCCTCAAAGCGACATCTTTGGTTTTCACCACTTTAAAGAGATCTTTTGCAGCAGATTTGCCCAATGCAATGCATCATTTGATTTCTGGACTGCTGCTTCCATGGGTGTTGATTCCGGGTCCAAGTAAAATGAAATCCTCAACAACTTCAGTCTTTTTTCCATTTATTGTGATGTAGCTTACTGGTCCAGTTACAAGGATTTTTGTTTTCTTTATATTAAGGCGTAATCCATACTGAAGGCTGTGGTCTTTGATCTTCCTCAGTAAGTACTTCACGTCCTCTTCACTTTCAGCAAGCAAGGTGGTGTCATGTGCATATTGCAGGTTGTTAATGAGTCTTTCTCCAATCCTGATGTCACATTCTTCTTTATATAGTCCAGCTTCTTGAATTATTTGCTCAGCATACAGGTTGAATAAGTATAGTGAAAGGATACAACCCTAATGCACACCTTTCCTGACTTTAAACCACTCAGTATCCCCTTTTTCTGTTCAAACAGCTGTCTCTTGATCTATGTACAGGTTCCTCATAAGCACAATTAAATATTCTGGAATGCTCATTCTTCACAATGTTATCCATAATTTGTTATTATCCACAGTCTAGTGCCTTTCCATAGTCAATGAAACACAGGTAAACATCTTTCTGGTATTCTCTGCTTTCAGGCAAGATTGATCTGATATTAGCAATGATATCTTTAGTTCCACATCCTCTTCTGAATCCAGCTTGAATTATGGTATTGGTAAAGAGTAATGAGTATTCCATAGACTGCCAGAAGAACAAACGAATCTGTCTTGGAAGAAGTACAGCCGGAATGCTCCTTGGAAGGGAGGATGGACATGTTACCAGGAGGGACCTGCCCCTGAAGGACATCATGCTTAGTAAAGTGGAGGGTCAGCGAAAAAGAGGAAGACTCTTGACGAGATGGATTGACACAGTGGCTGCAATCGTGGGCTCAAGCATAACAACAGTCATGAGGATGGCACGGGGCCAGGAAGTGTTTTGCTCTGTTGTACATAGGGTTGCTATGAGTCGGAACCAACTTGACAGCACCTAACAACAACAACAATCCTTCTTTGTTTATAACTTTCACATTCCAATCACCAGTAATTATCAATGCATCTGGATTGCATGTTTGATCAAGTACAGAATGCAGAAGTTGGTAAAAATCTTTAATTTCCTCATCTTTGGCATTGATGCGTAAATTTGAATAATAGTCATATTAACTGTCTTCCTTGTAGGAGTACTGATATTATCCTATCATTGAGAGCATTGTACTTCAGGATAGATCTTGAAATGTTCTTTTTGACAATGAACGTGGCACCTCTCCTCTTCAATTTGTCACTCCTGGCATAGTAGACTGTAAGATTGATTCAAAATGGCAAATATCAGTCCTTTTCAGCTCACTAATGCCTAGGATATCCATGTTTATGTGGTCCGTTTCATTTTTGGTGACTTCCAATTTTCCTCAATCATACTTCATACATTTCATGCTCTAATTATTAATGAATGTTTGCAGCTGTTTCTTCTCATTTTGAGTTTTGCCACATCAGCAAATAAAGGTACTGAAAGCTTGACTCCATCCAGGTCATTAAGGTTGACTCTACTGTGAGGAGGCAGCTCTTCCCAATTGTCTTTTTAGTGCCTTCCAACCTGAAGGGCTTATCTTCTGGCACTATATCAAACAATGTTCCACTGCTGTTCATAAGGTTTTCACTGGCCAATTCTTTCAGAGATAGACAGCCAGATCTTTCTTTCTAGTCTGTCTTAGTCTGGAAACTAAGCTGAAACCTGTCCATCAAGGGTGACCCTGCTGGTATTTGAAATACCAGTGGCAAAGCTTTCAGTATCATCCAAAAACCAAACCAAACCCATTGCCATCAAGTCGATTCTGACTCATAGCGACCCTATAGGACAGAGTAGAACTGCCCCATAGAGTTTCCAAGAAGCGCCTGGCAGATCTGAACAGCTGACCCTTCGGTTAGCAGCCGTAGCACTTAACCACTATGCCACCAGTGTTTCCTTCAGTATCATAGCAACATGCAAACCACACAATACGATGTGTGGTAGATTATTTTTTCTCTTATTTTTCAAATAGGAGAGGGAAAATACCATTGCAGATTGTTTGTACTAGTTAGCATTAGGTTTGACTGTGAGGAACAGAAGCAAAAAATAATAGTGATTTAAACGACATAAGCTTATTTCTTTTTCATGTAAAAGCCCTGAGATAGGTAATTCAGAGCAGGTATGGCAGCTCTGTTCTATGAAGTCCTCCAAGACCTAGGCTCCTTCCAGCTTTCTGCTCCACCCCCATGATGCATTATTCCCCTTATATACCCATATCTCAGGTAGAAAAGTATAGGAAGTAATGGAAGGAAAAGGGCAAAGTATGTGTTTATTGGCTATCTTTTAAGGAGGTTCTTAAGCTGCTTCATGGACACTTCCACTTATGCCCTATTGGCCAAAAATTTGCAACATGACCATCATACCTGAAAAGGTTAGGGAATGTGGCCTTTTTCTGGGTACTCATGTTACCATCTGAAAATTCTATTACTACTGAAGAAGGAAAACAGATATTTGTAAAGACATTCTCCTGCATTTTTCTGTAAAAGTTTTAACACTGCTTTTCATAACTGTGTGTTTCATCCACCTGGAGCTAATTCAATATATGGCATGAGGTGATAAGTCTAATTTGACTTTATTTTCCCACTGGAGGATTAATTATCCCAGTATTATTTATTGAATAATTCTTTCCTCTCACTTATATATAATGGCTGTTCTGACAAGTTTCCATATGTGCAATGGTTTGTCCCTATGCTCCCTATTCAAGATTTTCCTTTTCCATTTGTCTTTTTTCTATATCAATACCATACCATCTTAATTACTAGGCTGAGCCATGAGAAGTTGCCAGTATTAGTTTTTGACCTATAAAAATGTCAGTTTCATATGATTCAAAATTAATACCATAGTTTTATAATAAACCTTGATATGTCAAATTTCTTCTCCTACTTTTCCCATCCGTATTTTTCCTTTTTAGGAGCATCTTGGTTATCCTTTGCAATTTTTTTTTTTCATATAAATTTTAGAATCAACTTGTCAAGTTATAAGAAAGAACACTTTTAGTAGTTTAATTGAAAGTGTATTGAATTTATACATTATTCTGAGTGAGAATTGACATCTTTATGGCATTGCATCTACCAATCTTTCCACTAATTTAGGCATTCTTTAATGTTTTATAATGAAGTTTAGAAATTTTCTCAGTAAATATCTCCTAAATTTTCTCACAGGTTATTTTGATGCCATATTTTAGTTCTATCGTTTTCAAATTACTAATTGTTTTGTGTACAGGCATTGTTCATTTATATTTACCTACCCAGTTACCATTTTATTTGCTTACCATTCTTTCTTGCATATTAGACCTATCTCATGAGCTGAGTTTCTTTCTTCCTGAGGTATATATTTTTTAAATTCTTTTAATGAAGATGTGTTGGTGGTAAACATTTTTTCTCTCTCTCTCTATATTTTTTCTCCCACATGTCTGTCAGTTTGTCATACTGTGAGGGCTACATGTTGCTGCAATGCTGGAAACTATGCCACTGGTATTCAGATACCAGCAGGGTCACTCATGGAGGACAGGTTTCAGCTGAGCTTCCAGACTAAGACAGACTAGGAAGAAGGACCCGGCAGTCTACTTCTGAAAAGCATTAACCAGTGAAGACCTTATGAATAGCAGCAGAACATTGTCTGATATAGTGCTGGGAGATGAGCCCCCTAGGTTGGAAGGCACTCAAAAGATGACTGGGGAAGAGCTGCCTCCTCAAAGTAGAGTCAACCTTAATGACGTGGATGGAGTAAAGCTTTCGGGACCTTCATTTGCTGATGTGGCATGACTCAAAATGAGAAGAAACAGCTGCAAACATTCATTAATAAACAGAACCTGGAATGTAAAAAGTATGAATCTAGGAAGATTAGAAATAGTCAAAAATGAAATGGAATGCATAAACATTGATACCCTAGGCATTAGTGAGCTGAAATGGACTGGTATTGGCCCTTTTGAATCAGATAATCATATAGTCTACTATGCTGGGAATGACAACTTGAAGAGGAATGGTGTTGCACTCATCGTCAAAAAGAACATTTCAAGATCTATCCTGAAGTACAACACTGTCAGTAATAGGATAATATCCATACGCCTACAAGGAAGACCAGTTAATATGACTATTATTCAAATTTACCCACCAACCACTAGGGCCAAAGATGAAGAAATAGAAGATTTTTATCAGCTGCTGCAATCTGAAATTGATTGAACGTGCAATCAAGATGCATTGGTAATTACTGGTGATTTTAATGTGAGATTTGGAAACAAAGAAGAAGGATCAGTAGTTGGAAAATATTGCCTTGGTGATAGAAACAATGCTGGACATTGAGTGATAGAATTTTGCAAGACCAACGACTTCTTCATTGCAAATGCCTTCTTTCACCAACATAAACGGTGACTATACACATTTCACACACATAGACCTCACCAGTTGGAGCACACAGAAATCAAATTGACTACATTTGTGGAAAGAGACGATGGAAAAGCTCAATATCATCAGTCAGAACAAGGCCAGGGGCTGACTGTGGGACAGACCGTCAACTGCTCATATGCAAGTTCAAGCTGAAACTGAAGAAAATCAGAGCAAGTCCACGAGAGCCAAAATATGACCTTGAGTATATCCCACCTGAATTTAAAGACCATCTGAAGAATAGATTTGATGCATTGAATGCTGGTGACCAAATGACATCAAGGGCATCATAGGTGAAGAAAGCAAGAGGTCATTGAAAAGACAGGAAAGAAAGAAAAGACCAAGATGGATGTCGGAGGAGACTCTGAAACTTGCTCTTGAACATTGAGCAGCTAAAGCAAAAGGAAGAATTGTTGAAGTAAAAGAACTGAAGATTTCAAAGGGGGGAAAAATTTTTTTTTTTTTTCTTAAGAAGACAAAGTAAAGTATTATAATGACATGTGCAAAGAGCCAGAAATGGAAAACCAAAAGGGAAGAACACACGCGGTGTTTCTCAAGCTGAAAGAACTGAAGAAAAAATTCAAGCCTCGAGTCGCAATAGTCAAGGATTCTATGGGGAAAATATTAAATGATGCAGGAAGCATCAAAAGAAGATGGAAGGAATACACAGAGTCATTATACCAAAAAGAATTAGTCAATGCTCATCCATTTCAAGAGGTAGCATATGATCAGGAACCCATTGTACTGAAGGAAGAAGTCCAAGCTGCTCTGAAAGCCCTGGTGAAAAACAAGGCTCTAGGAATTGATGGAATATTTAATTGAGATGTTTCAACAAGCAGATGCAGCACTGGAGGTGCTTACTCATCTATGCCAAGAAATATGGAAGACAGTTTCCTGGCCAACTGACTGGAAGAGATCCATATTTATGCCTATTTCCAAGAAAGGGGATCCAACTGATTGTGGAAATTATAGAACAATTTACTGGGTATCATTAATATCACACGCAAGCAAAATTTTGCTGAAGATCCTTCAAAAACGGCTACAGCAGTATATCAACAGGGAACTGCCAGAAATTCAGGCTGTTTTCAGGAGAGGATGTGGAACCAGGGATATCATTGCTGATGTCAGATGGATCCTGGCTGAAAGCAGAGAATACCAGAAGATTGTTTACCTGTGTTTTATTGACTATGCAAAGGCATTTGACTGTGTGGATCAAAACAAATTGTGGATAATGTTGCAAAGAATGGGAATTCCAGAACACTTAATTATGCTCATGAGGAACTTTTACATAGATCAAGAAGCAGTTGTTTGGACAGAACAAGGGGATACTGATTGGTTTAAAGTCAGGAAAGGTGTGTGTCAGGGTTGTATTCTTTCACCATACCTATTCAATCTGTATGCTGAGCAAATAATCTGAGAAGCTGGACTATACGAAGAAGAATGGGGCATCAGGATTGGTGGAAGACTCATTAACAACCCGAGTTATGCAGATGACACAACCTTGCTTGCTGAAAGTGAAGAGGACTTGAAGCACTTATTAATGAAGATCAAAGACCACAGGCTTCAGTATGGATTACACCTCAACACAAAGAAAACAAAAACCATCACGACTGGACCAATGAGCAATATCATGATAAACGGAGAAAAGATTGAAGTTGTCAAGGGTTTCATTTTCTTTGGATCCACAATCAACAGGCATTGAAGCAGCAGTCAAGAAATCGAAAGACGCATTGCATTGGGTAAATCTGCTGCAACGGACCTCTTCAAAGTATTGAAGAGCAAAGATGTCACCTTGAAGACTAAGGTGCACCTGACCCAAGTCATGGTATTTTCAATCTCATCATATGCATGTGAATGCTAGACAATGAATAAGGAAAATTGAAGAAGAATTGATGACTTTGAATTGTGGTATTGGTGAAGAATATTGAATATACCATGGACTGCCAGAACGAATAAATCTGTCTTAGAAGAAGTACACCCAGAATGCTCCTTAGAAGCCAGGATAGTGAGACTGCCACTTACATACTTTGGACATGTTGCCAGGAGGGATCAGTCTCTGTGGAAGGACATCACGCTTGGCAAAGTACGGGGTCAGCGGAAAAGAGGGAGACCCTCAACGAGGTGGATTGACATAGTGGCTGCAACAATGGGCTCAAGCATAACAACGATTGTAAGGATGGCGCAGGACCCAGCAGTGTTTCGTTCAGTTGTGCATAGGATTGCTATGAGTCAGAGCTGACTTGACAGTACCTAACAATATGTCTTCATATCAATCTTGTTCTTGAATGAAAGTTTAGGCAAGGATATAATTATTGATTGACCATTATTTTCTCTGAACCTTTTGAAGATATTACTCTATTAGTGTTTCCAATATTGTTGAGAATCTGGTGGTAGCCTATTACCCACTTGTGTGTAATTCCCTTTTCTGTCTGACTGCTTTTTAGATTTTCTCATGGGTGCTTTGAAATTTCACTATCATGTACTGAAGTACGGACTTCTTTTCATATACTCTTCTTGGTATTTGCTGTGCTTCCTGAATTGAAGATACATGTCTTTCATGGAATCTGAAAACTTCAAAGCCATCAGCTCTTTGAATATCGACTCTCCTCCACTTGTTTATTTTTTTTTCCTTTTTTAATGCCAAATAGAGATCTATGTTCTTCTCATTCTACTGTACAAGTCTTTTATACTTTTTTTTAATTTTGATGGTGCTTCATTGCTTTCAATTTCTTCAGAGATCTCTTATGAATTCTCCAATTCTCTCTTCAGCTGTGTTTAATCTGTAGTTCAATCCACAGAGTTTTTAATTTCAAAAATTATATTTCATTAATGAAAGTTGTTTAAGTTATTTTTCATAATATCTCTGGTTGTTTTCATTTTCAGTTGTCTCTATGTACCAAAATGTTTTAAAGCATATTTTAAAGTCATTTGCATCTGATAATTCCAATATTTGAAGTCTTTGGGGCTGCTTTTATGCTGACTCTTGTTTTTAGTGACTTGTGTCCTTCGTAATTTTGTATCATATTCTCCCTTTGGTTGATAATAATGTATGGGGATACCAAGAGACCTAGGTTAAGGGAATGTTTCTCTAGATAGGAACCGTATTTTCTTCTTCTAGGTGTCCTTTTGGCCCTGAAAAATTAATATTGTTTGCAGTCTACCAGACTGCAAAGATAATAAGTATTCAAGTCCCCAACTCATGTGACAGCAGGCTTGTCATTATGAATTTCCAGGGAAAACTCATGCTTTTCCCTTTTACCAAAGTTTAATTGGTGGACATTCAACCATTTCAGGAGGTAGCATATGATCAGGAAGTGATGGTACTGAATGAAGAAGTTCAAGCTGCACTGAAGCCATTGGCAAAATACAAGGCTCCAGGAGTTGATGGAATACCAATGGAGATGTTTCAACAAACAGTTGCAGCACTGAAAGTGCTCACTCATCTATGCTAGGAAATTTGGCAGACAGCTACCTGGCCAACTGACTGGAAGAGATCCATATTTATGCCTATTCCCAAGAAAGGTGACCCAACAGAATACAGAAACTATTGAACAATACTAATATCACATGAAAGTAAAATTTTGCTGAAGATCATTCAAAAGAGGCTAAAGCAACATATCAACAGAGAACTGCCAGAAGTTCAGTGGATTCAAAAGAGGACATGGAAGCAGGGATATCATTGCTGATGTCAGATGGATCCTGGCTGAAAGCAGAGAATACAATAAAGATGTTTACCCATGTTTTATGAACTGTGCAATGACATTCAACTCTGTGAATCATAACAAATTATGGATAACTTTGCAAAGAATGAGAATTCCAGAACACTTAATTGTGCTCATGAGGAACCTGTACGTAGATCAAGAGACAGTCGTTTGAACAGAACAAGGGGATATCTCATAGTATAAAGTCAGGAAAGGTGTGCTACAGGGTTGTATCCTTTCACCATACTTATTCAATCTGTATACTGAACAAATAATTCAAGAAGATGGATTACATGAAAAAGAACAGGCATCAAGATTGGAGGAAGACTCATTAATAGCCTGTGATATGCAGATGATACCACCTTGCTTGCGGAGAGTGAAGAGGACTTGAAGCACGTACTGATGAAGATCAAAGACCACAGCCTTGAGTATGGATTACACCTCAACATAAAGAAAATAAAACTCCTCACAACTGGACCAATAAGCAACATCATGATAAATAGAGAAAAGATTGAAGTTGTCAAGGATTTCATTTTACTTGGATCCACAATCAATACCCACAGAAACAGCAGTCAAGAAATGAAATGACACATTTCATTGGGCAAATCTAAGCAAAGAGGTCACCTTGAAGACTAAGGTGCACCTGACCCAAGCCGTGGTGTTTTCAATTGTCTCGTATGCATGCAAAAGCAGGACAATAAATAAGAAAGACCAAAGAAGAATTGATGCCTTTGAATTGTTGTTTTGGGGAAGAATATTGAATATGCCACAGACAAGAACGAACAAATCTGTCTTGGAAGAAGTACAACAAGATTGCTCCTTAGAAGCAAGGATGATGAGACTACATCTCACATAATTTCTGCATGTTATCAGGAGGGATCAGTCCCTGGAGAAGGACTTCATGCTTGGTAAAGTAGAGGGTCAGCGAAAAAAAGGAAGACCCTCGATGAAATGGATTGACTCTGTGGCTGCAAGAATGGTCTCAAGCATAGCAATGACTGTGGGGATGGCGCAAGACAGGGCAGTGTTTTGTTCTGTTTTACGTAGGGTCACTATGAGTCTGAACAGACTCGACGGTACCTAACAATTACAACAACAATCAAGGCTTAAGGCAAACCTGTTCCTCTGTTGTTTCCTTTCCCATGGGATAACACTTCTTCTGGCTTATATTTTTTATTGTGGAAATATCCCTTCAAGCTAACCCAGCTTTCTGTAGGAGTCTTAAGTATGACTTACTGCTGTGCCTCAGACTGAGGTCTTTCTCTCCTTCTCTGGTCATGACAAATTAAAACCTGATCATCTAGAGTCCTGCTCTCAGAAGATGCCTCTGGGCAGTCCATGACTTTAGAACTTGCTTACCACTCAGTCTCAGTCTCTGTTAAACTTTTTGTTTAAGTCAGTGAATTTTTTTAACCTAAAGAATTGCTTTCTTCATTGCTCATTATGCATTTTAAAGTCTCTTTGTTTTATTTTCTCCAGAATTTTTCAGTGCTTGTAGTAAATTTTTTCCAGAACATGTAGCCAATGCTATTGCTGAAAGCAGAACTTGTTGTCACTCTTTCCTTTGGGATATAATCCTTTCTATTGATTTTCGTCATTAATTCTGTGCTAATGACAGTGAATCCAAATCCTTATTTTCAGGCCTAATCTCTCATCTGCTTTCTATTTCCCAAAGGCATTTGGAAATATGAACTAACAACTTGAATGTTTCATCACCTGTTAAAGCTCAGTGTGTCAAAAGTAGAATTTATGTTCTTTCAAAAATTGATTCTCCTATCCAACTTTGCTATTTTTTTTACTATAACATGTCAAAGTTTTTCATATCTTTTAGCCTCTAAACCTTGAAAATATTGAAAATAATTACTGCACCTTCATATCCTTTATTCCATCTCTCACTGACTCCTCTCCTTTGCCCATTACCTGTAGTGGATTTGAGGGAAACTATTTTTTTTTTTTTTTAACAACAACAAGGATACTTGTCCAGAAGGCAAAGCCCTTACTACATTCTGAAGTTTATTCAATATAATCTCAATGTAACTAACATGTATTGATCGTCTGCTTTGTACAAGGTAATATGCGAGATGCTACAGAGGATACAAAAGTCATTGGTACTTCCCCAAAGATTTTTTGGTTTTACAAAGCTAATAAAAAGAGATTATGTATTAAATGAATATATATGATTAAGTATTGACTGCGTATAATCAGTTGTCCAAATATTTGAACCAGGTAAGAAATGTATGGGTGGTGTGATGGATAAAGTTTTGTGTCAGCTTGGCTGGCCCATAATTCCTGATGTAGTTTAGCAAAGTTATGTAATGATGTAATTTGACTGTTACGTAATGATGTAATCAACTCCATGATGAGATCTGCTATGAGCAGCCAATCAGCTGAAAGGGGCTTTCTTTGGGGATATGCCTGCTTCCAATATATAAGTGGATGTTCCAGAAAGGTTCTCTCTTTGGATCCTACATCTGGCTTGTCATCATCTTACCTCTGGCTCTTGGGACTTGAGCTAGCAACTTACCTGCTGATCTTGGATTCATCAGCCCCTGCAGCTACGTGAGTCAGAAGAAGCCTTCAGCCTGATGCCTGACCCACAGACTTGGGATTTGCCAGCTTCTACAATTGCATGAGCCATTTTCTTGAGATAAATCTCTCTCTTTCTATATATATATATGTGTGTGTGTGTGTGTGTATTATATGGAGCCTTGATGGGGCAGTGATTAAGAGCTATGGCTGCTAACTGAAAGGTTAACCGTTCAAATCCATCCACTTCTTGGAATTCCTGTGGGGCAGTCCTACTCTGTCCTGTAGGGTCACGATGAGTTGGGATTTACTTGGCGGCAATGGGTTTATATATACTGTATACGTGTGTGTATATTATATATATTTATTATATACCCTTTGCTGTCGAATTGATTCCACCAGGGGCAGCTGGTGGATTTGAACTGCCTGTGGGGCTTGAGGAAACCCTGGTGGTATAGTGGCTAAGTGCTACGGCTGCTAACCAAAAGGTCGGCCATTCGAATCCACCAGTCACTCTTTGGAAACTCTATGGGGCGGTTCTACTCTGTCCTATAGGGTTGCTATGAGTTGGAATCGACTTGACTGCAGTGGGTTTTGGTTTGGTGGGGCTTGAAACTCTGTGGGGTAGTTCTTTATTATATGCCAAAGTGTATATAATAGATATGTAATAGATATGTAATAGATATGTAATATACACACACACATATATACAGCATATATATATATATATATATATATATATATATATAAACCCACAGGGATTCCAAGGAGCCAATGGTGCCCGTGGATTTTAAAACCCCGTGGGGTAGTTCTACTCTATCCTATAGGATTGCTATGAGTCAGAATCAACTCTATGACAAATGGTGTATAATATATATATACACGCACATATATACATAGTACATATAAACCCATTGCCGTCGAGTCAATTCCAATTCATTGGGATCCTTTAGGACAGAGTAGAACTGCCCCACAGAGATTCCAAGGAGCAGCTGGTGGATTTGAACTGCCGACCTTTGGGTTAGCAGCCTGAGCTCTTAACCACTGTGCCACCAAGGCTCTATATAGCTAATCTAATCATATATATATATATGCTTCCACTGGTTTTGCTTCTTTAGAGAACCCAGCCTAAGACGTGGGAACAAGAAAGAAGAGACTTCAGTGTTTGCTGGAGTTAGGGAATGAGACTAAAAACAACAGATATGAAAGCAGCGTTGAGAGCTGAAGAGAGATTGGCTTCTGATGACTCAATTTCAGTATCTACATCTAGCCATACTTGAATATAGTCCAGCTATAAGGAGCCCTGGTAGTGCAGTGATTAAAGCGATTGACTGCTAACCGAACAGTCACTGATTCAAAACCTCCAGTGGCTCTGTGAGAGAAAGATGTGGCAGTCTGCTTCCATAGATATTTACAGCCTTGGAAACACTCTGAGGTCACTATGAGTAGGAATCGACTTGATAACCATGGGTTTTTTTAGTTTGTTTGTTTTGTTTTAAATAAGCCAATAAATTCCTCTCCTCCTTTTTTTAATTTAAATTTTTCTTTAGATTCTTGTCACTAACCTCTTTTTCACCTTTGTAAAATAATCTATTCTTTTTTATTCTATCCATCTTTATTCTTTTTGGAAGACTAGAGTTTTATTTCTGTAATAAAAGGAATCCTAGTTCTCCACCACCTGTGATACTTTGATCTTGCAGTGCCTCTGGAAGTCCACACCTTTTCTCTGGACCTCTATAGTTACTACCTGTTCATCAATACCTATCACCTCCATGAAGCCTACCTTGACCCCTCCAACTTATTTTTTTCTTCCTAAATTTGGATTCCTATTGAATTTATTTTCCAGTTTGGGAGAACAAAATAATAAAACAATCTGTAGTTAATTATCAATTATTTTCTATCTCTATTAACCCTGTCTTTAATAAACTTTTAATACAGGAGAGTAAATATGCTATAGTCATCTTTCTATCCTTCCATAAACACAGTCAGGTAAACATAGTACCTGATTCATAGTTAGTGCTCAATGCATGTTTGATGAACTGGATGTTGTTGAGAGAATAGAGTTCCCTGGGAAATTAGAGGAAAAAAAAGTTTCTTCTTCCTGTTGATGTTGTTGCATGCCCTTGAGTTGGTTCTGACTCATAGTGACCCTATGTACATAAAAACAAAACATTGCCTGGTCCTATGCCATCCTCACAATCGTTGCTATGTTTGAGCCCATTGTTGTAGCCACTGTGTCAATCCATCTCATTGAGCGTCTTCCTCTTTTTTGCTGGCCATCTACCTTACCAAGCATGATACCCTTCTCCAGGGACTGGTTCCTCCTGATAACATGACAAAGTATGTGAGACAAAGTCTCGCCATCCTCATATCCAAGGAATAGTCCTGCTGTACTTCTTTTAAGACAGGTATGTTCATTTTTCTGGCAGTCCATGGTATATGCAATATTCTTTGCCAGCACCATAATTCAAAGTCATCAATTCTTCTTCAGTCTTCTGTATTCATTGTCCAGCTTTTGCATGCATATGAGGTGATAGAAAATATCACAGCTTGGGTCAGGCGCATCTTAGTCCTCAAAGTGACATCTTTGCTTTTGAACACTTTAAAGAGGACTTTTGCAGCAGATTTGCCCAATGCAATGTGTTGTTTGATTTCTTGACTGCAGCTTCCATGAGTACTGAAGTCTTTGATTCAACATGCATTTTTTGAAGACAATTTCTCTGTGGCTTGATAGGTGGCCTGCAATTTTTTCTTCAAATATAAATATTATTGCATTATAATTATGCCTTAAATTCAGCATCAAAGAAACTAATTATTGATTAGAAAGTTGGATTATTAAAAGTTAATGTCATTGTTGTCAGTTACTGTCAAGTCAGCTCCAACTCATGGTGTCCTTATGTAAAACAATGAGACAATCCTGGGTCCTCTTCTAATTCCAGAGAATTTGTTCTATCATTTGATTCAGTAATTTTTACAAATTTTGTTTAAGCCTATGATTCTAATTTTCCACTAATAATATTGCCTTAAAAATGTCATGGATTATATGTGTTGTTTTTGGTGCACTTAAAAAACTATAAAGAAATTCTGCTTTTAGATCTGGAGAAACACCCATTTAGATTACTCACTGTTGGAGATTTTATTACAGGTAGTAGTTTTAATCTATGACTATGAAGACAGGGGCCATAATTGTCCTATTCTTGTTCATTCTTTTTATCCCTGGTGAAAGCCTAATAGCTTCTTGATTAGGGTATGTGCTCAGTAAATATTCGTTGAACAAATGAACACTATTAATATGTATTCACAATAAGATTAACACAAGACCAACTCTTCCGCTATTTCTGTAAAAGCTGTACCTTGTACCATACTCTATTTTCAGAGCTATGTTATGTTTGGTCACTCAGATAAACTAGCATCCCCATCTCAAAAGTTTTATTTGCCATACAATAAGGTAATGTGCTGATACAAATACAGAAAGGGGGAGAAGTCAAGGCAACATGGTAACCACCAACAAGGTATTTTACAATACTCTTCACTTTTTAAAATAACCAATAGTATAATTCGATAAGAAGTCCTTTTTGCATGATGAAGTTAGTCAATAAGCAGACTGATGGTTTGAGTGGTCTCAATACCTAGCTTCTTGTTGTAGCCCTGATGCTAACCAGCTATGTAAACCTGGGTGGTATTATCGTCCTGGTTCAGTTTTTTTTTTTTTTTTTTAACGTAAAATGAAGGGGCTGGGTTAGTTTTACTATGATTCCTTCCAGATCAAACTTCTTCTATTTGATATTTAGTCCACATGTGTAATATTAAACTCACCAGCCCATAGTTGGAGGCACTAGCCATCATCACTGCTGCCATTCTGCCTGGGTAGATAGGTTTCATGCAGGAATGCAAGTCTAGTGTAAACAGATATTCATATTTTTAAAAAAGAAGACAGAAATCTGGATTTTTATATGAAATTCTAACTTTTAAATGTTGGCTACAAAGTCAAGTAGCTTTAAAACATTGTTCAGTCCAAACAAAACACAACTGCGGGTTGGGTTTGGCCCATGGGCTGTGAGTTACACTTTATAGGGTTTTTTTTCTGCCCTTACCCTTTTTAATTACACTTTTCTGGTCAGTGAACAACAGCTGCTGCATATTATTTTTTTGCAGGCTTCTCAAAGGTTACATTTACCCCAGAAGATTTGTATCACAAAGCAAGTTTAGCATTCTAGGATGGCACTATAGTTATCATATAAGGAAAAACTGTATTCATGGTCAAAACTGACTTCAGATTTCCAAAGTATGATATAGCTAGTTTTTTTCATATAAGTCCTAACTGGAGAATTGCCACATTATTTGGGAGGGAAAGAGAGGTGTCTAGAAAGGGTTTTAGACGAACTACAGCCAGCAATTCAGTAGAAATCTTGGGGTCTCTTTCCCATTTTTGATCTAAGGGCCATAAAGTGGGCTCAATGAGGGAGGAGTGCTGTTTTGTATCTAGCCCAATTATAATCCTTCCACAAGTTTTTATGCCTGGTGAAGTCATCTCAACTTAATTAAAATTTGATTGAATCAGAGTGGTGTGGCAGAAAATCACATGGACACTGGAGTCAGGCTGGGTGTGAATCTACTTTAAGTCAATAACTGGATGATTTTACAGTTATTAATCTTGTCTGTGCCTCAGATATTCTTCTATAAAGCGGGGTAATAACACTTACCACTGAGTTTTGTTGTGGGGAATAGAAACAACGCATGTACTAATGTGAAGTGAATAATAAACGACAGCCAAACTTTAAATTTAACATACTTCTTTTTTGGAGCTCGTGCTATGTGAAAACCTCCATTTGTGCACTACTGGGGATATAAATATGAACAAAGCATCATTCCTGCTCTCAAAGATTGAGTACTCTAATTTGGCAGATAATGTATCCCCCTATATGGTTATCACTCATGATAGGCTCTAATGCGTATTACCAGAGGCATGGGAACACACACAGGAGAGAGTTCTATATTACTTCCTTTGTGAACCCCTTTTTCCTACTCCTAGCTGAAAATTACTTGAGTCTTGATTATTTCAGTAGTAAAGCGTAGGTTGAGAAGAGGTACCAGGAAAGATCTTCTGAGAGAAGGGAACAACATGTGAAAATGCATATTTTTCGGAAAGCATAGACGTGCAATGGAGACATCAATGGATAAATATAATAGAAAGATTAAAAAAAAATTAGAAAGGGAGCTTTGGAAATATGGAGGCATTTACTGAAGTGCCCAACTCCCCCATCACCAGATTCTGGTAGAGATGACCAGAGTCATGCAAAAATATGGGGGAAACAGCAAAGTGTGAATGTACACCTTCTTAAAATTACCAGAAATTCAGCTAGGTAAAGTTCGAAAGGGGCTCTGGTGGTGCAACGGTTAAGCGCCAGGCTGCTAACTGAAAAGTTGGTGGTTTGAATCCACCAACGGCTCCACAGGAGAAAAGACCTGGCAATCTGCTTCTGTAAAGATTACAACCCTTTGGGGGCTGTTCTACACTGTCCTATAGGGTCTCTATGAGTTGGAATCAAACGACAAGAGTGTTCATAAAGAGGTAGATCAAATAAAGCATAGAAAGGTGATCTAAAACTTCTCCTATAAAAATCAGGAGGCTTGGGAAAGTAAAAACCAGGGGATTCCCTGGCAGAGGGTACTGATGGGACTCCAATTCATAGAACAGGAGGCCTTGGATGAGAAGTCAAAAAAAGCAGAAACCAGAAGAACAAGTTTTCATCCTAGAGAAATGGAAGAAACCCTGCTTCCTTAGGCTTCTCCTGTTCCAGCAAAAGCCGAGTATGATTGACTTTCTTTCTTCATCTATGAGGATACTTAAATAGGACCATATTACCAAACCCATAAAAAATGATACGTAATTCAAAAGGATAAAACCACCTTTTCTGGGGTTGGAAGCCCTGGCGGTGTAGTGGTTAACAGCTATGCCTGCTAACCAAGAGGTCGGCAGTTTGAATCCACCAGGTGCTCCTTGGAAACCCTATGGGGCAGTTTTACTCTGTCCTATAGGGCCGCTATAAGTCAGAATCGACTCGGCGGCAGTGGGTTTTTACTGGGTAGAAGAAAATTTTAGAAATTTTCTCATTCATATTACTAGCATGATTCCAGAAGTTGTTATGGCAATAAAAACTAAGCAAGCCATTGCAAAGAGGGAATATTCTAAAATCAAGAAAGATTTTATAGATTTTTTTAAAAGAATGCTTAGTTAAAAGGAGACTGTGAAAAGCTGATTGATTATTCCGAAGCTGAATAATGATGTTTGAAACTTTGAAAATATTTTCAAGAACCTAGAAGATAAAAAATAAAAAATCTTGACAGAATAAAAGAGAAAATCCAGAAAATTTTAGGGAAAAAAACTGAGGAAAATTTGGAGGAATAAGTCTATAAAAATACAGACTAGAAATTCAAGCAGTGAGGGTCAGAGTGACAGAACAGAAAGAAAAAGAAGTAAAAGAAGAAATTGTTCTGAACTGAAAAATATCTGAATCTTTAACTGAGAGGACTCACCAGTTATCATGTAAATTTAATGGAAATAGATTAACACCTGGTTGGTGTTGGCCTGTTGAAATACTTAAAATCAAATACAAAGAAATAAATTTAAAAGCATAGAAGTCAATCCAGAGTTAAAACAAAATAATGAACCGAAGAATAAGCAAGTCATTAGAAAAAACCAAAACCTGTTGTCGAGTTGATTCCAACTCATGTGACCCTATAGGACGGGCTAGAACGGCCCCGTAAGTTTTCCAAGGAGAGGCTGGTTGATTTGAACTGCCAACCTTTTGGTTAGCAGCCGTAGCTCTTAACCGCTGCACCACCAGGGCTCCTAGAAAGTCATAGGTAATAATAATAATAAAAGATGTGGTGTTGAACAATAAAACTATTTGAATATCAATAATATTTCATGGGTGATAAAACATTTTAAATAGCAAAAATAATTTTGAATACATTTTGAATATCAAAATAATCTTTAAAATACAGAATACTTGCTAAGAAAAGACAATTTTACTTGGCCTTAAAACTCAACCTATATCAACAAAAACTGAGAAATTGATGAGAAAATGAGAGTGACAAAGAAAAATCATATCTTATAATACACCAGGAGGATGAATGTATACTTTTCATTCTGATACTAACAATAATTGGAGTTAACTAGATCCTAATATATTTTTAAAATCAAAGCTAAACATTGGTAGCATAAAAATATGATTTAAATCTTTCAAATAACTGGAGAAAAAGAAAGATACGTATTTCATATAACCAAAGACAAAGGGACAAAGAAATCACTTTTCAAAAACAGAAAGCATAAATCAAGATGATTCCAGATTAATGTCATAATACAATAATTAAATAAAATAAGCAGTAACTACATATACTAAGAGCCCTGGCAGCACAGTGGTTAAGAGCTCAGGCTGCCAACCAAAAGGTTAGCAGAATCCACCAGCTGCTCCTTGGGATCCCTATGGGGCAGTTCTACTCTGTCCTATAGAGTTGCTATGAGTAGGAATCCACTAGGCAACAACCGGTATATATATTAAATAAAGCCCTGGCGGTGCAATGGTTAAGTGCTCGGCTGCTAACTGAAAGGTCGGCAGTTCGAACCCACCCAGTGGCTCTGCAGGAGAAAGACCTGGCAGTCTGCTTTTGTTAAGATCACAGTCAAACAAACCCTTTGAGGCAGTCTTATAGAGTCACTATGAGTTGAAATTGACTCAATGGTACCTAACAACAAAACATATACAGTGTATCAAAATATCCTTGATGGTTAGTTCTATGTAATATAAGCATGGAATAAGTTTTCTTATTTACTTAGTTATGCTTGTCTATACCTTATACATGTTTTACAACAAACATGGATTAATTATATCAGGACAAATCATTGATATTTTTGAGTCAGTGCAGCACATAGTATGGAACAATTAAATGTTATTTTAAGTATGAAAAAATGCTGTTGATACATGATCAAATGGAAAAAGCAGGATGGTAAACATATGTAGATAGACCAAAATATCTTTGAACGGTAAAATTAAGGTTAAGATTTATATTATTTTTAAATGTTGCTGCAAATACGCACATTCTCTACAATTACCAAAGACCATTTTTAAATGATAATAAAAAAATAAACAAATGCTGTTGAGAGAGCTTGGCTTGGGGCTGGTGGTGGAGGACTTGAACAACAGATTAAGGGATTTGGATGCATTCTTGAATCAATAGGAAGCCACTGAAGCTTTTTAAGAAGGGGAGTGATGTGAACAGATTTGTATTTGGGGAAGATTAAGATGAGGTATTGCTATTGTTTAGGTTGGATTTGAGTGGAAAAGAGACTGGAATTTATTGTCATGGTCTAGACAGGAAGTACCAAGGGCCAGAACTCCATCGTGGCAGGAGGGTTAGGAAGAAAGAGAGACATTTGATACAATTACTAGGAACAATCTAGGGGACTTGGTAACAGCATTCAGTGTGGGAGAGTGAGAGAAAGGGAGAGGTCAAAAAAAAGAGATTTGGAGTCCAAGTTACTGGGACGCTCAGCAGGGATAGGATAGCGAAGAGAAGCAGAAAGAAGAAAAGGCTTAGAAAAAGAATAAGGAATTTGATTTCAAATACGTTGAGTTCCTGATGCAGAAGAGATATCTCATCTTGAGTGTTTTTTTTTTTTTTTTTTTTTTAATGGAATAATGGCTGCAAATCTGAACCTTATGCTTTAACTAGACTCCATCTAGAAGATTCTCTTTTGGACCTGTCATGACCTCTCTGAATGATCCTTGCCTTCCCTGATATCACATTTGCAAAGGAAATAAAGACTCCCCAGTCGCCTATGGCCAAAAACCCACACAAGTATCTACTTCCTTCCCAGTCTCGAGACTCAGACTCGAGACTCGGAGCACAGCTCTAGTCCCAGTGCCAAAGATCCCATCTCCTTAGTTATGCCTGACACTCCCAAACAGCACTGCCCTTAGACTCCGGCAACTAGGGTTCTTGCCATTGATTTAGCACTTCAGAGGGTCAGCCTTTCGCCTCAGGGGTGAGGAGCCTGCAGAGCCCAGTACAGGGTGAACTCCAGCCCAGGCCTCCTCTCACTTCTACACTGATCTGGATGCCTGAGGTCCTGAAGCCAGCTCTCAGGGCTTGCTTAGCCCTCTTCTACAGTCTGTCCTCTGAAAGGTGAAGTGTGCTTTTGCTACGCTTACTCTTGGCCCCAGGGATGGTCAAGGGCAATTGCTTTAGAGGAAGAATATGGGTTGAGGTGAGTTTGAGTGTCTACGCCATGTGCCTAAGGCCCTTCCTGGTGAAGATGGAGTTGAGTGCGGGAAGAGAAGGTAGACGGGCCACAGTACAGAGCTTTCATTTATACTCTTTCCGTGAATCCCAAAGTACATAAGGGTGATTCAACCTGGCAGAGGGCAAGCACAGGCAATGAGCAGGATAATTAAAGGGTACTTAACATATATTAACATATATTAATGTTTTGGTTTGCTGTTTGTTGTTAGTTGCTGTCCAGTCGATTCCGATTCATGGCAACCCTGTGTTGTGACCTTTTGGAAGCAGATTGGCTGGTGGCCTCTGTGTGGGTTTGAACTGCCAGCCTTTCAGCTAGTAGTTGAGCTGTTAACAGTTTGTGCTAATATGCTGAGTGCACTAACTGGTAAGGGAGAAATTAGGCCCAGATTGTTAACAAGGCTTTCCTCCCAAACCACAATTAGAGGCCTGCTTGAGGAGTCTTCCTTTCCGTTTGTGACTCAGAACAGTCTCAAATCAATATTTCCTTTAGCAGCCAGTTGAGGGAAAACGCACGAAGATGGAGTAGATGTATCACTTGGTCTGCCCTGGTTTCCTGCTTTCTTGGCATGGGTCCTGAATAAAGAAGACCATTTTCCTCTTGATTCTCCCCAGTTGATGCCTCCTTCCACATCCTCAGCACCACTCATAAGCCCAAGAGGCTCTCAAAGGGTAGACTTAACTATTTAAGTGACTGTTGCACCTCTTCCTTTGTCCCCTTTTTAAAAAATCTGCCCAAACACAGGCCCTCACTGTCCTGTTTTATCATGTGACCTTGCATTTAATGGCCAAAACTGATTGGATCATTTGGGAAGTCCTTGTCCAAGTTGAGCCAGTGCTCCTAGGCTCCAGAAAGCAGTGATGGTGGATTGCCTAAGAAGCCATGTTAAACTATGCAGGCAAAGGAGGCCAATCAAGACAGAGAGGTGGCAGAGAGAAGCCAAAATGCAGTTGGCCATGTTGCCCTGGAGAAACAAAAAGCGGCCTCACTTCTGAACTTACCAGTTTCTGTTTTTATCTTAATGTGGCCTTTCTTTTCTCTTTCATGTGTCAGTTGCCTGTGAAATTGCCTGTGCTTTCTCACAGAACATAACTTTTTGTATAAACTAGCTAAGTTTCTAGCCTTTGCGACAAATAATCACAAAGACACTCATATCAACTACATGCGGAGAACTTAATTCTCTTGAGATTCAATGCTTGACTCTACTGGATTTGGATCATGATGACCTTTCATCTCCTGTGTGAAGTTCCTGGGGCACATGTGGTAAAACAACTTGCCAAAGGTCACTCAGGCAGTTTATGGCAGATTTGGGTGAGTGATCCTGCCTTAGCTTTCATTCTTTGGCTGTCCTTATGCTGAGCTGTGTTCTATACCTCAGTCTCTACCTCATAAATACTGATAATGTGATCAACGACAACTTAACAGAAATGTCCACGAGCCTTTTGGCACAACGTGCAAGTTCACTTTTTCCTCTTTAACTCATTTTTCCTCTCCTTTCCTTTGCCGTGGGTCCTTTTTCCTAGCTCAGACTCAATGCTATGCTGAATTAAGGAGGCACTGAGCACGGTTTCTGATCACATCTCTTTCACCCTCCTGGTTATACACAGCTTGACGATTGTTGCCAACTTTTCTAGAAACTGCTCCCTGGGAAGGCAAGGTAATAAACTTAACCTTGTTCTCAACTTAGTCATTTAGCAAATCTATTGAAACATTTGAACAGTATGTCAGAGATCTCCCACTAACCTTGGGTCTGAAAACAGCTGATCCTCACTGCGGACAGGGTCACAGGTGATGAGAGACATGAAAGCATCTCCTTTCCCCAGCGCCCGCTTCCTCGTAGCTCTGGTTTCTGGGCTGGGCTGTCTGGATTGCCCAGTGGGAATTCTGTGCACATCAGCCATGGATTACATGCAGTCCACTGTGGAGTTACACTTAGCACAGCACATGGTTGGTAGGCGCCCACCAACCTACTTCGCAGATAATTTTGGCTCTCATGCCCAGATGTTCCAATATATGTAAACCTTCATAGGAAATATGTAGGGAAAAGGGGAAAGGATCCAACTTATAGCTTCAAAGTTTCTAGTGCATTTCAGTTTACAAAATGCTTTCATACACATAACCTTACTCAGTCCTCAGAAAGCCCTATGACGTAGATACTGTTGTCTCCATTTTATAAATGAGCACGCAAGACTCACAAAATGGAATGACTTTGATAAATGGCAGACATAGAATTTGATCTCCAAGTGAAAGTTTTTTTTTTTTTTTTTTCTGGTCTATACCCCACTACTGTTCATTCATTCATTTGTTAATTCAACAAACATTTCTTGAGTACCTACATGAGTTAGGCACTGTACTGGGAACTGAGCATACAGTGGTGAACGTCTCTATCTTGAGAGATGAGAGACTTCCCAGTAGGAGTGGTGTCCAAGCAGAGAAGGGAAGAAGTGGTAGATGTTATTCAGGCAAAGTGGAAGGGCTGGGAGCATTTCAAGCAGACTAAATTTTCATCTCTAAAACTATTCCAATGGATCTGAAAAATAGGAATTTAGCAAGAAAGCTAAGAATTAAAGTCCCACAGATGTGCAAGGTGATAAAATTTAAAAGATAGAGATATTTAACAATTAAATTTCCTTTTTTCTTCAAGAGTCAAATTAAGTGACTTTTCACTATCTTCTCAAGACAGAAGGGTCTGACACTTTTGAAAATGGGTTTTGGTTTATTTGCCCTAATTTAATGATAATATTTTGGCAATCCAGTTTGTTTTTACTATCTCAATGATAATTGAAGACAGAGTTTTGACAATGTCCCTTTTAAAAGAACTCTGAGGGTGCCTCCTTCTTTGAGGCCACCCTGTGTAAAGCCTGAAATCTACTTTTTTGTAAGCCAAGTGGTATTAGTTGATCGCACACCAGTCCTCAGAAAGAGGTACACTGGCTGCTGGAGCAAGGCCTGTTCCATGGAGCATTTATGTAGAAGTGAAATACCTCCAACCAGTTAACCACAGTCCTGACTCCATTTAGTATTTCAGGACTCCTCTCTACATGACAGAGACCAAGAAAGCCAATGACAGGACCAAAAGGGCAGCCAGGTTTGGATGTGTCAGAAGGCTCATTTTGTCAGCCCTCAAGTTGGCAGCAGTGAGAAAAGAGAAAAGGAAATAATCTGTGCTAAATAATTAAGTCTCTGGCATAAAGTTTCATAATCTTTCTAATGAATCCCATATTCTACTGGCTTTGAGAAGAGTCAACACCCAAACAATGTAATAAACATTGCATTTGGAAGCAGGAGAGTATTCACAGGGGTGGGATCAGGAGTGAATTTACCACAGAACCCTAAATGCAGCAGTAGAAAGAAAGAGAACAGGGGAAAAGGCAAAAACAGTGCTCAAAGCTGACCTAGATTCAATTACAAGTAACATGTACAAGGCATTTATATAGACAGGTGTGTCACATGTTATTTCTAGGTGAATTCATTGAAAGTTGCTGAACTGGCAATTCTCAAGGGGAAAACTCACTCCCACGTTCACACTTGTGGACTGTTTGACGAATAAGCAGCGTGGGCAGGCCCCTGCTGCTGGTTGAATGGCTCAGAAGGCTTGATTTCTGATGAATGAATGAATGTAGAAGTGATTAGAGGAGTCCTGGTGGCACAATGGTTAAGTGTCTGGCTGCTAATGAAAAGGATGGCGGTTCAAACCCACCCAGAAGCTCCACAGGAAAAAGACCTGGCAATCTGCTTCCATAAAGATTACAGCCTAGGAAATCCTATGGGACAATTCTACTCTGTCACGTGGGGTGCTATAAGTCAAAATCAACTCAAAATCACCTAACAACAACAAAAACATAAATGAATAAATTAATGAAGGCTTAAGCAAACAGACTATGCTGATTATTATTATTATTAAAATTAATAAGAACTGGTTATTACCTTTGAAGGAGTTCACAGCTTAAAAGGGGAAATAATGTAAATTAAGGTACATTATTTTTTTTTTTTTTATGGTACTATACGGAATGCTCTGGCGGGTTTGCACAAGTATTGACACAGTAAAGGGACTAACTCTCTGCCTGAAGGATCTGTGGTGCACAGTGGTTAAGCACTCATAGCTAGCCGAAAGGTCAGTGGTTTGAGCCCACCATTTGCTCCATGGAAGAAAGACGTGGCAGTCTGCTTCCATAAAGATTACAGCCTAGGAAACTCTATGGGGCAGTTCTACTCTGTCCTATGTTGTTACCGTTGTTAGGTGCTATTGAGTCATTTCCGACTCATATCGACCCTACGCACAACAGACCGAAACACCACCGGGTCCTGCACCATCCTCATATTTGTTGTTAGCTTGAGCCCATTGTTGTAGACACTGTGTCAATCCATCTTGCTGAGGGTTTTCCTCTTCCTCACTGGCCTTCTACTCTACCAAGCACGATGTCCTTCTCCAAGGACTGCTCCCTGGCCACTTAGTCTCACGAGACTATGTGAGAAAAAGTCTTGCCATCCTTGCTTCTATGGAGCATTCCGGTTACACTTCTTACAAGACAGGTTTGTTCATTCATCTGGCAGCCCACAGGATATTCAATATTCTTCACCAACGCCATAATCCAAAGGGAACAATTCTTCTTCAGTCTTTCTTACTCATTGTCCAGCTTTTGCATGCATATTAGGCGATTGAAAATATCATGGCTTGGGTCCGGCGCACCTTAGTCCTCAAAGTGACATCTTTGTTTTTGAACACTCTAAAGAGGAGTGTTTAAAAACAAAGATGTCACTTTGAGGACTAAGGTGCGCCCGACCCAAGCCATGATATTTTCAATCGCCTAATATGTCATTTGGAGCAGATTTGCCCAGTGCAATATGTCATTTGATTTCTTGGCTGTTGCTTCAATGGGCGTTGATTGTGGATCCAAGTAAAATGAAATCCTTGACAACTTCAATCTTTTCTCCATTATTGGTCCAGTTGTGAGGATTTTTGTTTGCTGTATGTTGAGGTATGGTCTGTACTGAAAGCTATAATCTTTGATCCTCATCAGTAAGTGCTTCTAGTCCTCCTCACTTTCACCAAGCAAGGTTGTGTCCTACAGGGTCACTATAAGTCAGAATTGACTCGATGCCTATGGGTTAGTTAGCTATCTATGCCTGGGAATGTTAGGGAAGTCTTCCTGGTGGAGTCTTGATAGATGAATAAGAGTTTGCTGGAATGAAGACAGAGGAAGCAATTCCAGGTTAAGGGAATTATCTGTGCCCACACACAGCTTTCCACTGACTCCTATAAAAATAAAAATATGTTATTTGAGAAAGTTCATCCCCATCATTGTCAAGGGCAAATTTATCTTATTAGAAATAAGAGCCCTGAGAAAAGAGAACAGTACAGTCCAACAGAAATATGATGTGAGCCACAAATGCAAGCCACAAAATAATTTTAAAATTTATAGTAGCCACATTAAAAGAAATAAAGAGAAACAATTTAAATTAATTTTAATGTTTTTAGTTAATCAAATATATCCAAAATACTTTCATTTCAGCATGTAATCAATATAAAAACGTTTCAGTGAGATACTTTGTTCTTTTTTTGTGCTAAATCTCTCAAATCTATTACATATTTTATGCTTACAATATATTTCAGTTCAAGCTAGCCACATTTTGAATGCTTCATAGCCACATGTGGCTGGCTTGTGGCTATGGTATTAGATAAGAAAACCAGTTTGTCAGTTGTGGGTAGTGGGAGTAGGGAAGAGGATAGCATACACCCATGGAGGGAAAACTTAAAGTGGGTACCCAGGGGAGACCAGGGAGAGTGCAGAGTGGCTCAGGGTTCTTAAGAGGAGCACAGCTGACAAGCTTTGCTTGTTTCCTGACTTGCTCCAAAGCTGCCAGCGAGGTCAGTGCCGGTGTCGGCTACTCCACCCGCAGAAAGTATGTCCCAGTCAAGTTTTCCTGGGAAAATTCTCATTTTGCTTTCCCTCTTATATTTTATTTAAAAAGCCCACAGGCTACTCTACTCAACACCTAATAATGTCTTTCTCAACTCTCTTAGGAAACCGAGCCCTGAAATTTCCCTCACATGGTAGTCCCAGTGGACCCTGTATCTGTTCCATAGAAACTTTGCCCAGAAATGAGCTCACAGATCTTCCCATCGTGGCCAGAGGCAAGCAAGTAGTACTGTCTGGGGCATAGGAGCAGAGGTCAGAGGCGAGCTCAACTTCCCTGAAATAATGTGCCACTATTTCCACTCAGAGAGCAGCCGCTGATGGTGCCCAAAACTGACTCAGCTCTGGCAGAGGCCTGAGAGAGAACAGGTCCTTGATGGCTCCTTAATCCCACTGTCTGGGATGGTCAAGTGAGGCAATCATTGTGGGCTTTCCCCCTTGTGTCCCAGCCTCCTGCCCCTGACTGGCCCCCTAAGCTGCACCCAGACTGCTGAGCCTCGTGCCCTATCAATGCTTAAAATGAAACCGTAGATAGGATGCCATTACTCTTGGCCTGTATTTTCTCTAAGGAAAGCTTCCAATTATAGTTTTACTCTTGCAAGGTCAGGGGAAGCTATCCAGGACAGGCTGCAACTGAGACGATTGGGACCAAGAGAAATGAATCAGTAAAAAAGATGGCCTTTGGTATGATTCCTCTGCTAGCCCTGTCTCCTTATGGGAGTCGCCTGTGTTGTATATGGATGCCAAAGGGCTATTTTCAGGAAATAAGCCATCTCTCCTCATCCCTTTTTGGCAATAGATAAAAGTCAGGATCTCTGTGGAGCTTGCTGGGAATGGTTAAAAGGCACATACTCTAGGAAGGTGCTGTATGCCTCTTGATGGAAAGCCAAGCAGGCCGGAGTGGAAGCAGCAAGTAGTTTGTATTACAATTGTATCACCACATTTATTATTATTATTACTGTTTTTATTGTTGATGTGGTGGTTGTTGTTAGCTGCCATTGAGTCGGCTCCGACTCATAGTGAACTTTGGGATAACAGAACGGAATATTTCCGATCCTGCACCATCCTCGTGAACGTTGCTAGGTTTGAGTTCATTGCTTTGCCTGTTGCATCAATTCATTATTATTATTACAACTATTATTATTTTACCCAGCTTTTGCTTCTTCCTTGGGTTTTATATATTTTGATTATTTAATTGTGTTTCCATTCTCCTTACTTTAGTAGAGGCAGTCTAGTCCCCAAAGACAATGTGTGTGTATGTTGTATATATGCGCAACTTCAGCCTTTGTTTGAGCACAGGTAAATACATAAGACAAGTCATTACTAAAATCCTCATAGCCCGGGTCATTACCCACAATACCATCTGCAGGCATTTATCAAGCCTCCTTCTATTAAAGGCCCATTAAATTAGTTCTTGTAGGAAGCTAATAAATGAGCCCACATGACAGATAAATAGGATACCAAGTAACTTTGCTTTAATTGTCTCTGCTACCATCCAGTGTCACTCAGTCTATTTATTCATTGATAGCACTTTAATTAAAGATATCCTAAATCTCATCTTGTCAATGGACGGGGGAAAATTAGAACTGCAATACCAGAATAAGTGGCTAAATTCCATATAGTTCTATTTCTACAGAGGCATTAATAGCATAATTGTAAATGTCTGTCTTCCTCTGGTAGAAAATTATTTATTAATAATTTAAGCAAGTAAACAGAAGCAGAGAGGGTTTTCCATTTACAGTTGCTTATGAGATGTTAGCATAGAATTTCACTTGAAATTCATGGAAATAATTTTTTTCCCAGGGTAAGGGATCCATATCTTCTTTGATACATAGCAATGCATTTGATGTATATTATATACATGTAGCTTGATCCTCATTGCTGTCCACATCTTCCCCTATGCCTACCTTTTGGTATGAGTCCTGTGCTAATCCGTAGTGCTTATGGGGGTTGTCTGTGTTGTAGATGCCTTGGTAGTTGGGAATGGTTGAGCCAAGAGGCCAGCATAAGGGTACGTTTAAGTATTGTTGGAGCTAGAACAGGGTTCCCATCTAAGACAACAAAAGATGCTGAAGCCATGGGAGTTGGGGAGTTGGCTCAGTCAGAAACACAATAATAGGGTCAAGGACCAACTTTCCAATGAGAATGAATGAGAATGAAAATAAACAAATGTGGAGACCAAAGTTGAGAGTATGGAGTCAAGAGCTTGAAACTGGACAGATGATTTAAAGCCACCCAATCAGTAAATGAGGGATTTACGTAACAAACTCTTGTTTACCACAACTCCAAAGCCGTTTTGTGACGTAATACTTCCTTCTCTTCTATTAATGAATAGATGTTAAACTATGGTCAAGTCAATGAATCTTCTGTTTTATAGGTGAAACACAACTTCATGGAGTGGTTATATTTGTGAAAGGGTGCTGAAAGCATTATTCAGGTTTAAATTATTCTCATCAGTTAATTAGTCACTACCCAGGACTGCTCAGAAGTGCACTAAGAAAATGAAAATTAAAAAAAAGGTGTGTCTTTGCATGGGCTACACAGCCATCTAAATAGATAAAAATCTAGGATATTAATGGGTTATTTCATTTTCATATTACCGAAATTTGATGGAATGTTTTTCATGGAATCAAATTGTTAATTGACTGGTTGTTAATTAAATCAAAGCCGCTGAACCAACTCTGTATAGACACATCAGAAACATTCCTTTCTGATGATCTTGGTTCCTTCAGAGTTTTAGGGCCTGCAGCAGGGAAAATCTTTTGAAAACCAAGTTTGCTTTGGCTGTCTGTGGGTGAGCGACTGATATGTCATGAAGTTCACCAAGGAGGCTGTAATGGTTCCCCCAATTGTGGCAGCTTCTGTGATTTGCTTATCTTCTGGCTGGCTCCCTAAAGAGCACAAATGCAACTCCATTGGTGAGGACATTGCTCGATAGTTACAGTGCAGTTGATACAGTTCTCCTGCTCGGTGCTAGACTAAATTTTCCTTCCCACGAAAAATTAGTATAATTTATTCTCATGAATATTGAGAATCGTGTGACTGATTATGTTTCTGTCTCTGCTTTAATTTCCAGGAGAAGTTCAGAGACAAAATTTTGGCTAATATAAACCAGTTATCTTACGTATCCACTCTTACATGCTTAGATATTTTTGTTCAAGTACCCCTCTTTCTTTAATGTCTGTTTTTTAATTATATTTTTCCCTGACAGTTTTTTCTGAAAAAAGATCATATTGTATTTTTTTTATCGTATGTCTTTCTGAAAAGCTGACTTGCACCCTATGAGGTATTTAAAAAAAAAGGAAAAAAACCCGAACCTGTTGCCATCGAGTGGATTCCAACTCATATTGACCCTATAGAACAGAGTAGAACTGCCCTATAGGGTTTTATGTGTGAGACCCTAGTACATCTGCGTGACAGATAGAGTACTCATGTAGTGTTTCATTTGTCTGCTGGATCCAAGAAACTCCAAAATAAATGATTTTTCCCTTTCTATTTTTTTTATTGTTAGCAGAATTCTACTTACCCTTCATGACCCAGTTCAAGTTCTGCTTTCTTCATGAAGTCCTCTTGACTATTCTAACCAAATGACTCTCTTGGAATTTCCATGACACTTTGAGCTCATAGTGCACAGTTTGGCACTTAGTTAGACTGCCTTGTATTTTTCCTTCATTGTTTCCATTCCAGCCACTCCAAACCTGCTTATTATCCCTTGGCCCTGCCTCATGCTTTCCCATCTCTGACTTTGTTCTTGCTGCTTCCACCTGTCTGGAATAGCCTCTCCTAACCTCTTCTCATCAATTCTGCCCACTTACCAGGGTGTCCTGGTGGCTAGTGGTTCAGTGCTCAGCTGCTAACCAAAAGGTCAGTGGTTTGAACCCATCAGCCACTCTGTAGGAGAAAGATGTGGTAGTCTGCTTCTGTAAAGATTTACAGCCTAGGAAAGCCTATGGGACAGTTCTACTCTGTCCTTTAGGGTCCCTATGAATGGGAATCGACTCCATGGCAAGGGACCATCTATCTTTTGGGAACTTTTCTCATAGATAATTTTGAATATCTTTTGTATGGTTCTTATAACCCAATGGTGTAATTATTTAAATTACAAACTTAACTTGAGGAACTATAGGAAATATATGGTTGTTGCTAACTTAAGATATGCACATTTATTCCTATACCCTATGCTAGTGGTTTTTCAAAAGATCTGTGCATCAGAATCACCTGTGGCATTAAATAAATACAGATATACAGGCCCTAACCTAGACCACAGATTGATAATTTCTGGAATTTTGGCCTGGATATCCACATTTTAAAAAGGCTCCTTATTTTTTATTTTTTTTAATTGAACTTTAGATGAACGTTTTAGAACAAACAAGTTTCTCAACAAACAGTACACACATTGTTGTATGACGTTGGTTAACAACCCCATGGCATGTCAACACTCTGCCTTCTCAACCCTGGGTTCCCTATTACTAGCTGCCTTTTTCCCTCCTACCTTCCAGTCCCTGCCCCAGGACTGGTACGCCCCTTTAGTCTTGTTTTGTTCCATGGGACTCTTCAATCTTTGGCTGAAGGGTGAACCTCAGGAATGGCCTCATTACTGTGCTGAAAGGGTGTCTGGTTGCCATACTTTTGAGGTTTTTCCAGTCTCTATCAGGCCAGCAAGTCTCGTCTTTCTTTTTGAGTTAGAATTGTGTTCTACATTTTTCCCCAGCTCTGTCCGGGACCCTCTATTGTGATCCCTGTCAGAGCAGTCTGTGGTGGTAGCCAGGCTCCATCTAGTTGTACTGGGCTCAGTCTGGTGGAGGCTGTGGCAGATGTGGTCCATTACTCCTTTGGACTAATCTTTCCCTTATGTCTTTAGTTTTCTTTATTCTTCCTTGCTTCCGAAGTGGTGAGACCACTGGAGTATCTTAGATGGCCTCTCACAGGCTTTTAAGACCCCAGACACTACTCACCAAAGTAGAATGTAGAACATATTCTTTATAAACTCTGTATGCCAATTGAGCTAGATGTTCTCTGAGACTATGGTCCCCACAGCCCTCAGCCCAGCACTTCGGTCCCTCAGGGAGTTTGGATGTGTCTATGGAGCCACCATGGGCTTGCCTCGTACAGGTTATGCTGGCCTCCCCAGTATTGTGTACTGTTTTACCCTTCACCAAAGTTACCACTTATCTCTTGTTTACTAAGTATTTTTTCACCCCCACCCCTTCCTTCCCTCATAACCATCAAATATTGTTTCTTTTTGTGTGTAAGAGTTTTCATGAGTTTTTACAGTAGTGGTCTCATACCATATTTGTCCTTATTGTGACTGACTTATTTCTCTCAGCATAATGTCCTCCAGATGCATCCATGTTGTGAGATGCTTCACAGATTCCTAGTTGTTCTTTAGCATTGCATAATGCTCAATTCTGTGTATGTACCACAGTTTATTTATCCATTCATCTGTTGATGGGCATCTAGGTTGTTCCCATCTTTTTGCTATTGTGAACAATGCTGCAATGAACATGGGTGTACATATATCTATTTGTGTGACGACTCTTATTTCTCTAGGATATATTCCTAGGAGTGGGATTGCTGAATCAAATGGTATTTCTATTTCTAGCCTTCTAAGGAAGCGCTATATCATTTTCCAAAAAGGTAGTATCATTTTGCATCCCCACCAATAGTGCATAAGAATTCTGATCTCCCCGCAGCCTCTCCAACATTTGTTATTTTCTGTTTTCTTGATTCATGCCAGTAATGCTGGTGTGAGGTGGTATCTCATTGTGGTTTTGATTTGCATTTATCTGATGGCTAGAGATCATGATAAGTTCCTTATTTTGATGCATGGCCAAATCTAAGAACTAGTGTAGTATGAGAGGACTTATGAAGAATAATTTGGAAGAGTTTATAAAACCTCTGGATGCCTAAGTTTACATCCTGTTAGAAAGTGATCAATCAGCCACTCCATTAAGAAGCATTACATGTCAGCAGTTAGAGAAAAACTCTTAGCAAAATGACAGATCCTTAATATTTTGCCAGATATTTTGACCATTTCCGATGTATGTTTAACTTCTTTCATATCTTACTTTATGTTCTGAGTCTTTGTTCTTATATTTTACAACAAAAATGAACAATGAAATCTATAGTGAAATTACATAAAGGTCATCGTGGCGGGGGGCGGTTAGGACAAGCCCTTGGTCAAACTTAGTGTACCTAAGACTTGTATTTTTGTCAGTAGCCTTGGTTGCAAGGGACAAAATACCAAACCAAATGTGTGTAAGCAAAATTAGTACTCTAATAGATGGGAGTTTACTGGCTATGGAAGAAACAGGTTGGCTGTTCACCAAATCATTAATCTTCCACTGTGAGTAGTCAACTGTACTCCCTTCCCCCAGCCTCTCTGCAGTTAGGCACGGCCTTGTGACTGGGTTCTGCCAATTGGATGTGAGCAGAAGTGATATGTTGTACTTTTGGGCTTGGCCTATGATTCACTCCTATGTACAATACTTCATTTTCTTTTCCTACTATTTCCCTGAGTGGGGAAGGCCCTAAGAACCAAAGGAGAGTGGAGCCGCAAGATGGAAGATGCCTGAGTCCCCGAGTCACTGCCCAAAGTAAGCCACCTGAAAGAGGTATACATTGAGGAGCTTTCTCAGTGAGATAAAAATATATTTTTACACCAGAAATACTCTGGGGAATCTCACATAATAGAATAAATTTCAATCAATAAATGAGGGAGGAATAGAAGAAATAAAAGTCTGAGAAATGGTCATAATCAAGAGGAGCATAAGGAGACTAAATATAATATGATTTCCTGGATGGGATTCTGGAATAGAAATGAGTAGTAGGTATAACTAAGGAAATATAAATAAAATACGGACTTTAGTTGATAGTAATGTATTAACATTTGTTTGTTACTTGTAACCATGTGGATATAAAATATTAATAATAGACAAAACTAGGTACAGGATATATAGGTGCTCTCTGTTCTATCTTCTCAATTTTTCTGTAAGTCAAAAGCTGTTCTAAAAAATAAAGTTTCTTAAAAAATTAAGAATCACTATTTGGCAAATGTCATAGTAACAACTATTGCAATCAAGAATCATCAACGAATGTTAAAATTAGTGGGTAAAGATATGAAGAGAAATAGGATGTTTGCATAGTTTTAAAGTATATCAGCACAAAATGCTTATTAATTACAAAATAGATAAGACATCACTTTACAATGGAGACAACTGGTAGACACTACCCTAACTAAATAATCAATGTTAACATCACCAGTAATGAAATGTACTGACTTTCTGTGACTTCTAATATGATGCAGTATCCCTACAGGCAGTGCTTCCCAAGTTATGATATTTACTTGAATCAACCTAGGGGCCTTGTTAAAAATGAAGATTCTGAGTAGGGATAAATTTCTGATTTTCTGAAATGATCCCAGCTGCTGCTGCTGCTGCTGCCGTAGAGTGGACTACATTTTGAGAATCAAAGCCTGTAGGAAAAATCTGCCAACATTTCCAGCAAATGGGATACATCTTTCTCATCCTTTTTATGGCCTTCCCCCTACCTGACTTGGGATATAAAGGGATGCATTTTCCCCCTCCTCTCCTTTTTTTCAGCATCACAAATACCCAGAGCTAAAACAAGTAACCGTTCTGAGCAAAAAGCTTTAAGTGAGGGATTTGCATGTGACATGCTTATTCCTTCAGGGCAGACACAGAGCCCATGTGTTTTGGAAGAGGCAGAAGATCAAAGCTTACTTAGCAGCAATAGTTGACAGTCTCAGCCTGTTAATATCATCTGGCAACCATGAGTAGGAAATGTTACATGGTACAATAGGAGGGGGACATTTAACCCCATTTAGGAAATTATGCTGCAAATCTACCACAACGTTCATGAAAGATCAAACAGTGTAATAACACAGAGGCCAAAGATGACCTTTCCAGCAGTGTGGAGTAGCACAGCATGGAAGATGTGGAGGTCACTGCGCACTTATTTGCAGTTGTGTTGATGCTGATGGAATTTTGTATCCATGTATAATTTTATCATTCTGCATTTGGTGGCTGCTCAGGTTCTCAGTAGCCAGATAGGTTGCTGCGGGCTTGGCCAGCATTCCGAATCTCCCCCTTTCAGAGATAGAAGCTGCCTAATGATGTTGAACTAAAGGGTTCTCTTCAACAGGACAATTTGAAACAGCACTTGAGCCATTTTTTTCTTGGCTTTAGTTGCTGGGGCTGAAGGGACCCTCAATTTTAAGAGAAAACATAAATGGCATTGCTGCCTGGTGTGATTGCATTTTATGTTTCAGGGTCAGATAGGAATTCATGAGAGCTGAGTTGACCAATGAAATTGGGGTGGGAGGATGCTCAGGTGTCAAGATTTTGGTCAGCCCCTGACAAGACTGCTTCTTAGCTGCTGGTACCTAGTTAAAAACTGCTGGAGATAGTGTTTATTAGTATCATTATTTTTATTATGTTTTTGTTGCTCCAGGACATTTTTTTTTTTTTTTTCCTGACTCTGCATGTAGTCTCTCCTTCCAATCCTTTCCTTTCGTCAGGCTTTCCCAGTTTCTATCCTGAGCTGTCATGATTGAATCAATGATGATTTGGAAAATCTGCCTGGCTTTCAATTCAGTCCATTCTCTTCCTGCCTCCATCTAATATTGCCACTCGAGTTTTCTTACCTGGCTTCATGTCTTGCATCCCACCAACAAGAGATGTTTCACTTTTTCACATAATTCTATAGGCACTTTGCCATGACTTCTTAAAGCAGGTGATGCCTTCCAAATTCTGAAGGATAGTGATATCTAACTCAGCACTCAATTCCAAGTCACACTTCCAATAATGTGAGGAAGTGGAATAAGGAATTTTTAAAGACATAAAAGTTTTAAAATCTTACTTCTCCCCCAAAATAAATATTATTTCTGATAAAGCATTTCTTGAAAAACTGTTGAAGATGTTATACACCAAATTAAGGAATAAGCCAAAAATACAAATATTTGGGATCCAGGAAGCACAGAAACTAACACAGGAAAGGACTAAAAGAAATAACAAGGTGATGGTGAAGGGAGGTCCCAGGATGGCAGCTGTGAAAGAGGCCTCAATACTAGCCAGGCTGGATTGGAGAAAGAGGGTGGACAAATTGAAGATGAATTAAGTTGAACTATATTGGGAGTTTGGAGAGAAGTGAAGCATGTGTGTGGAAGTGGAGGCAAGTAAAGGGCTTAATACTCCTCTTTCATTGAATATCATGGAAAAGTCAAGAAAGAGCTGTTGTTAGGTAACACTGAGTTGGTTCTGACTCATAGTGACCCAACAGAACGAAATCTGCCTGGTACTGAACTATCCTCACAATCATTGCTGTTTGAGCCCATTGTTGTAACCACTGTGTCACTCCATCTCGTTGAGGTTCTTACTCTTTTTTTGCTGACTATTTTACCAAGCATAATGTCCTTCTATAGGTATTTGTAGCTTTTGACAACATGTCCAAAATATTGAAACGAAGTCTTGCCATCCTCACTTCTAAGGAGCATTCTGGCTGTACTTCTTCCAAGATAGTTTTGTTCATTCTTCTGGCAGTCCATGGTATATATTCTTTGCCAACACCATAATTCAAAGGCAGCAATTCTTCTTCATTCTCCCTTATTCATTGTCCAGCTTTTGCATGCAAATGAGGCAATTGAAAATACCATGGTTTGAGTCAGGCACACCTTAGTCCTTAAGGTGACATCTTTGCTTTTTAACACTTTAAAGAGGTCTTTTGCAGCAAATTTGCCCAATGGTATACATCAATTGATTTCTTGACTGCTGCTTCCATGGGTGTTGATTGTATATCCAAGTAAAATTATCAAACAATATCATTAATATCATATGCGAGTAAAACTATGCTGAAGATAACTCAAAAATGGTTGCAGTAGTACATCACCAGGGAGCTGTCAGAAATTCAAGCTGGATTCAGAAGAGGATGTGGAGTGAGGGATATCATTGCTGATGTAAGACATATCTTGGCTAAAAGCAGAGAGTACCAGAAAGATGTTTACCTGTGTTTTATTGACTACGAAAAGGCATTTGACTATATGGATCATAACAAATTATGGATAACATTGCAAAGAATGGGAACTCCAGAACTCTTAGTTGTGCCCGTGTGGAACCTACACCTAGACCAAAAGGCTGCCATACAGCAAAAAATGGCAGAGTCTGGATGAAATTAAAAGTAAAGAGCTTTTATTGAGAGGCAAGGTGATCTGCAAATTGGGACTCACAAGGTCCTGAGGATTCTGAACTAAGTGATCCAAGGAGGAGACAGTCCAGGGAGTTTTTAGAAGAAAATACAAGGAACTTGCGTAAATAATTCAGTAATTGGTTGATATTTAGGTAATGGTTACAAAATTGGGTAAGTGTACATGTTATTGGTTGACTTTTAGGTAATGGTGACAAATTTAGAATGGTCACAATTTTAGAAACATATGATCTACCTGGTTGGTAGGTTACATATGTTTCTAAAATTGTTTTTTAAAAGTTACAAAGTAATCATGGCCTCTAAGCAATCATAAGACCCTCCTTGCATGATTGTAGGGAGGACATGCGTAAGCATCTCTTCTGAGAATTGTTTTGGACCCAGTTCCCTGAGCAGGATGTAAGCAAGCAAAAACCCTTAAGCAAACAAAATTGCATTGTTCTGTAAAATTATTTACCAAGTAATTTTCTCAGGGTACAGTGGAGAGTTACACAACTCACAGGCACAGTCTTTCTTTAAAAATTTTTTTATTGTAGTTTAAAGGTTTACAAAGCAAACTAGTTTCTCACTAAACATTTTATACACATATTTTTTTGTGACATTGGTTGCCAACCCCATGACACGTCAACGCTCTCCCCTTCTCAACTTTGGGTTCCCCATTACCAGCACTCCTGTCCTCTCCTGCCTTCTCATCTTTGACAGGCTGCATTCTTGATGTAAAAGTTATTTTGATTCAAAATGGAGTTTTCACCTTAGACCTTAGTCCTAAGTAAATTTGGGGTGCTCTTACTAGATCTCCCCTTTTGATCACTAATCTCATTAGAAAGAGATTCCTTAATCACACCTAAGTCTTCCGCCTGGTGGGACTAGGAGTCTCATCTTCAGGGTGAGTTGGTATTCAGAATTTTCTGATTACCCTCAAAGAAGTAACTTGTCTTTGGAAAGGTTTCTCATTGAATGGCAGTCTGTATCCCCAGACATTTAAGACCCCAGGCACTGTGATTAGACAGTTGGACACTGTCAGATGTGCCTTGGATGGCAGTCTGTCTCTATAGACGTGTAAGACCCCAGACACTGTAATTAGACAGCTAATCACCAGTAGATGGGAAGTAGTGCATTGGGAAACTAAGGAACTGGACCAAAATAAGAAACCTCACCCGACATGATAAAAAGGCCAAGCCTACTATGAGAGGTCAAAGTCATGTGAGTAATTGTTTTTTTCTAAGTACATGATTCTTTCCATAGAAATGGAATTAGCTTGTTCATATGTTAGATATACATCTCATATAGCATTGGATGATACAGATGATTATAGCAACGATAATGAGTATCATTAGCCCAGTTTATAAAATAGAATGAAGGTAAGATCCTATGCCTTTGCGTAACCAACTAAAGATGTCTAAAATGAGAGAGACAGATTTAGAAGGGGTAAAATGAAGCCACGTAGCTTTCTGGTAGATTTGTTTAATATCTTGCTCTACTTCCTCTGAGGCGTTTATCCAGGTACAGCAGGAGGTGTTAGCAATGGAACAGAATTCTTCTTGTTGAACCAAGATAAAATCTAAGGCTATTTTGACTAAGGATTCTGAAGACTTCTGCTAGGCTATCATCACATCATTGTCACTGTAAGCAATTTGGGCCATGATAACTGACAGGTTGTGAATGGATTTTTCTTTTTAAATGTGGGAAGAAAAGTTCAAAGAAAAGATCAACTCCATCCAGGGTTATCGGTGATGAGTTCTTGGATGATGAGTTCTCTTTTCTGGATTGTTTTAATTCACTTGTCCAAGATAAACTGTTCCCATCTAAATGCCGTATTCAGTAGCCCAAAGAAGTTTTCTGTTAATATATTTTTTTAATTTCAACTATTTTATCACATCTGAGAACTTTTATGTAAGGATCGAGTCATAGGAATGTGTCAATATTTGTGCAAAGTTAGTTTTTCATTTGGTCTGGACCCATAACTTAGTATCGGGGTCTTGAGAATATCTTCCCTTTTCCCAATGTTCTTTTCTTTGGCTAAAGCCAATTGCTGGTGTCTTCTAAGATGTTTGGGAGTTATATCAGTAAGGTTTGCTCATAAACAAAGCAGGATAATCTCCACTGTAATCTTGCTTTGGAGGAGCATTTAGCTGTTTGGTAACTGTATCATCTTCTTTATTAGCTTGGTAAATTTTTAAACCTTTTTTTGCAATTTTTCCTGGCAAAAAGAACAATGTAAAAGTACATAATTGTTGGGTTTGAAAAAAAAAATTTAGCCCGCCAATATTTTTCTAGTAGAAGAATCGTTTCATCACATCTTAAATGAAAGGGTAGATGGAATTTTGAATACTAGGGAGCTGTAAACAATTTGGTAAAACAATTTTGCCATTAGGTCCTAATCATAACTTACTGGTAGAGTGCTGATAATATCCAATCTCCTCCAACTTATATGTTCTCTTTAGGAAATGCTTATTGATGATCAAAAGGGATTTCAAAAGCAGTGTGCAACTTCCAATCAGACTCTTTCTTGAGTGTCTCAAAGACATGAGCTTTGGGTAAAGATAGAGTTTCCATGGTTTGGGAGGAGCCTGTTTTGCTTCTATGTCAGCAAGTTTTTTGTCGCAAATCTCCTCAGTCTAAGGAAAGCCTTTTGAATTTAAAACCTCAATAGGAAAACGCCCTGTTAGACAGCCTGGATCCCCTTCATTCTGTAAAGAGCTCTCTTTGTTGTAGTGTTTCAGCAAATTTAAAAACCAAAGGCAAGCAAATGGGAATTGTTTCCCAGCCCATCCTGTAACGCTTGACTGAGTCAGAGATTGGTGGATGTAGTCCATTTAAAAACTTAGAGTTAAAAGCAATTTCAGCTCCAATTTTACCCATTTTTAAGCCAGTGCCCAGTTAATAACTTGGCTAAACGGTCCTGATAATTGTAAACAAACTTAATTACAGTCTTTACCTTATTTACAGTTTGAAATCTTTGCCTGGTCTATGTTTCCAGAAAAACAAAAACGAAAACCTTTGGGATGGCACCCAAAAGGAGCTTAGCTACTGCTTTTGTTTGATCTAATAATTCAATGCCTGAAGCACTGGATTTAATCATTAATGATCTCTTGGTTTTTTTTCACTGTACTTCTTCAGCCTCTTTTCCATCTTTCCCAGGTTCTATTAGCATATTAATCAATTGAAACAAATCTAATAAATCAAGTTCATAAGTTTTTATCCAAATCCTTAATTCTTCAGTAAACTTTCGAGGATCTTTGCAAGGATTTGGAAATTCTTTTACAATACTGTGAAGTTCAGCTTTTGACCCTGTGGTAAAGGTAACTAGGGAAGGTTTCTTAGGTTCCTCTGGATACTTAATTTTAAAAGGTATTTCCAGGTGTGCAATAGTAACAGATTTTTCTAACTAGTATTTCTTGATAACTTTTTAGGATAGAAGGGTAATTCAGAAAAACTATTGTCTGGAACATAGGCAAGTAGAATAGAGCTACTAGAGTGGCAGGAGGGGAGGAAAAGGCTGTCTCTGATGGGGCAGAGGGAGTGGGGGTTGAACTCAAACACTACAATTCCTTGTTCAACTTAACTACTGTATTTAGAAATCGTGTCTTGTAAAGAAGCAATTTTACTACCCTGTTTAGTTCTTGATTCTTTCTTTTTCTAATTTTCTACAGAGAAAAAACTAATTTAGGTAGGTCAAAAGACCTCCAAAGTGGCCATTAATCTTCCAAACTGTCCTTCATAAGGTCACGCCAACCAAACAGAAACAAGCAGGTGGATGGGCCATAGGGTTTGTTTAGGTAGTGAGTGAGAGTCACAGAAGGGAACTCAGAATCGCTTTTGGAACTAGCATTGCCCATTTTCAAAGAAGGTTCAGGTCTGCTAGAAAAGTTTAGGATTCTCAGACTTAAAAAATCCTATCAGGGAATGTTGCGGGGTTTGGGCAGTTTGTTTTGCTTTAAATCAGTGTGTACCTTTTGCTGCGTAAGAGTTTTCTTGTGGGTGGCAGGCAGCCTTATGCCCTGGCATGTCTCATGACCACCTTATCCTAGCACAGGAGCCTTTAACCACTCTGCAGTTGGCAAGCACACTAATGGTTTTTAGAAGCTCGACCTGTGCCCAAGTCTTCAAGCAGCTTAGGGAGTCTGAGATTCCCCAGAACAAAACTCAAAAATTTCTGGACAGTCACCCTGGCAGTGTCCTGGCAGAGGGAGCTCTAGGCCCAAACGAAAGTTCACTCAACCAAATTGATCTAACAGACAAAGAACACAGAGAACTTGACAGTAACAAAAGTGAAAGTAAATTTCTCAATAAAGCTTGGAAAACTCTATGCAAAAAGAGCAGAGTTTGGATATGAGATGGACCTCACCTGAGGCGTCATCCAAGAAAGTCTGGGGAAGCAGTGAGTTGAGAGGTTCCTGCTGGTACCAGGTCCTGAGTTCCCAAGCTTCCTGGGGGTTGCCCCAGCAGCTTCCTTTGGATCCTGCTTCTGACACCAAGAATTGTTACAGAACAAAAAACAGCAGAGTCTGGTTGAAATAAAAGTAAAGAGCTTTTATTGAGAGTCAAGGTGATTTGCAAGTTGGGAATCACAAAGTCCAGAGGATTCTGAACTAAGTGATCTGAGAAGATAGCCTAGGGAGTTCTTATAAGAAAATACAAGTACCTTCAGTAGGATATTCAGTAATTGGTTGACATTTAGGTAATGGTTACAAAATTTGGTGAGGGTATATCTGATTGGTAGAGTCCCTTTCAACGAAGTTCCAATACACGTAGTCACCTGGAGAGAGTTTAAGAGAATCTGGGCGAGATGAATTTTGATCATCAAAATCATCTTTAATTTGTGCTAAGTATCTCTGGGAATATGCCATCAAGGACTGGCGATATTTCGAGAGGTCAGTCTGAACTACACTTGGGTCAGTGTAGGCAATATGTGAGAGAGTCATATATCTTCCAGTTACTATCTCATAACGAGTAAGCTTGTGTGACCCAAAAGGCATAGTCCTCAAATTCAGCAGGACCAAAGAGAGGACTTTAGTCTGAGACAAATGAAGTGACTTGCATAACTTAACCAATTGAGTTTTTATGATGCCATTAGTTCTTTTTATTAGACCAGAGGATTGTATATGATAAGGACCTTGCAGCCTCTGGTAGACAGGAAATATTCTACATAATTCTTGAATAATCTGACTGGTGAAATGGATTTTCTGATCATTTCAACAGACTCTTGGGGATCCCCAGGTGGGAATAATATTCTACCAAAGTTTCTTAGCCACAAGAGTGATAGCAGTCTGTTGGCAAGGAAAAATTTCTACCCAGTGGAAGAATCTGCAAATCATGGCCAGAGGATATTTATTTTCATTGCAGGGAGGAAGTTCAATAAAATTAATCCACCATTTAAGCACAGGTCTAGAAGGTGGGGGATTTTGTCCAGAAGGAACCTGGAGAGGTTTGCCCAAATCATACTGAGGACAAACAGTGCAAAATGGAGTTTTATCCTCAGATTTTGACATAGCCATCATCTCGTGTTGGGAGTCCTAAGTTAATTTGGGATTCTGTTACTCAAGGCAGTCATTCAAACAGAACAAGGAGATACTGCACAGTTTAAAATCTGGAAAAGTGAGTGTCAGGTTGTATCCTCTCACTATACTTATTTAATTTAATCTGCATGCTGAGTTTATAATCCAAGAAGGTGAACTATGTGAAGAAGAACGCCACATCAGGATTAGAGGAAGATTTATTAATAACCTGCAGTATGCAGATGATGCAACCTTGCTTGCTGAAAGTGAAGAGGATTTGAAGTATTTACTTATGAAGATCAAAAACTACAGACTTAAGTATGGATTATGCCTCAACATAAAGAAAGCAAAAATCCTCACAACTGGACCAATAAGCAACATCATGATAAATGGAAAAAAGATGGAAATTGTCAAGGATTTAATTTTATTTGGATCCATGATCAATGCCCATGGAAGCTGCAGTCAAGAAAGAGCAGTGCTATTTTAACACACAGAGGCACATCAGAAAAGAACAGCTAAAGGAATTGAAAGTGTTGGCCTCTGGGGAAGAGACCTGGGGTTGAAAGGAACACCAAGAGGTGGCTGGTTTTTGTTGAAAGCTTTGGAAGACTGTCTGACTTTATATACATATATTTGATATTATATATATATATATATATATATGGTATGTAAGTATGTATATTATATATGTTTAACTATGTTTTTATTTTTAAATAAATTGCTGGAATGATTTACACCGAGGAATGAGCTATCCTGACTATAGTCTTAAGAGTCAGATCACCAAAAGTAATTAAATTCAAAAGGCACTTATTAAGGATGTGCTGCATGCCAGATGTTATGGAGACAAAGGTAAGTGGCATAACATTTCTGCCCTCAAGGACCTCACAATCAAGGCCAAATAAGACATACACATGAACCCTTGACGCAGAATGTGATAAGAAATATTGCAAATAATGCCCTGGGGAGTGTGGAGGAAGGAGCGGTGACATCAGAGTCGTTGAATTAGGGAAGGATACAAGAGGAGTTGCATGTGAATGTCATTGCCCAATACCCTGTGTAAACTGGTTTGTGTTCTAGTTTTTGTTCATCCTTTTTACTTGGACAGAATGTAAACGATAGGAAACTTCTTAGCTCTAAAATCTATCCAACCAAAATAAACTAACAAGATCCTGAAAATAAACATATTTGGAGAGGACCCTGGGCAAGAGTTGCATTTATCTTTGTATTTCTAGCACCTAGCTAGTGTCTCATGGAATAAACTGTCAATACAAATAAATTTAATAGGATGGAATCAACCAACTTTCTTTGGAAGCAAATGCTTGAGGACCATTCCTTGAAAAATCATCACTAATGATACAGATATTAGCAAAATTAATGATGATGAGTCATATTTACTGACTGTTTAATATGTGTCAGCATTAGGGGACTACTTCAATGATTCATCATGGCTACTCTAAGAGGTAGGTATTATTAACAAATTCATTTTATGGATAAGGAAAACTGAGGCTAAGAGAAGTTAAGTGACCTGTTTCTGTTGAAACAGATACTTTCCTTTTTTGTTTTAAATTGTGTACACATTTAGATCACTCATTTGTAAATCTGCATAACATTCTTAAAAGATCATGACATTGTAATCTCACTTTATTTTATTTTATTTCACAAGGAGCTCAAATTGTTGAATTTTATTTAAGTTTGCTGGAAGATTATATAATTATGATCTCAATTTTGTTTTTTAAAAAAGTACGTATATATATGGAAAAAGAAATAATAAAATGTTAAGAGTACCATATTTCATCAAATCTAAGCTGGTATTAGCAGTATGAAGCACCATTGTTTTATATACCAGTAAGATATAAAAAGGAAACAATGGTGGCATAGTAGTTAAGTGCTACAGCTTCTAACAAAAAGGCAGGCAGTTCAAATCCACTGGGCATTCCTTGGAAACTCTATGGAGCAATTCTACTCTGTCCTATAGGTTTGCTATGAGTTGGAATCGACTGAACGGCAACAGGTTTTTTTTTTTTTTTTTTGGTTTAAAATATAAAATGGAGCTGTGGTGGTACAGTGGTTAAGAGCTCAGGCTGCCAATCAAAATATCAGCAGTTTGAATCCACTAGCTGCTCCTTAGAAACCCTGTGGGGAACGAAATACACTGTTTGTCAGGTAGTGGTGTTACATTGCTTAAATTCCCTTCTTTATGATACATGCATGGTCCGAATTTTCAACACTTGACATCTATTACTTTTATCCTCACAAAAAGTTAAATTTTAAGTGGCAGAAATATTTAGAACATACCCCCACCAGAAATATTGATATTTTGCATCAGTAACTTATGCCATTCTTGTGTTTTTTCATTAAATTTAGTAACAACTCTGTGACTGACATGTGTGAGATTAAACCCCCTAAAACTGACCGCCATTACACAGTGTAAGGGAGAAAAAAGGATTCCTTGCAAAACATGGTAAAGGCATATTTATTTTTATTCCTACCTCAAACGTCATACCAGAAATACAATGAAACAAACTCAAAAAAACTTAAATTTGGAAAGATAAAATCTCATTTGCCTTGAAACTTAGAAATGGTTAAAATCCCAAAACACAGTCTATGAATTGTGACTGTCCACCAATATAATGGGGGTTGGACCAAATGAAAGGAAGACACTAAACCCCAATGCACACTTCTCTGGACCTTGAGTAGAGTAAAGATTTCTCTCAAAGTAAGTGACAGAGCCTGATGGTCCTGTTCAATAATCCTTTCCTTGGAACAGTAAAGAGTGAGGGTGTTGATGATGCCATGAAAAGTGAAGATGGGATTTTTGGGCATAAACTGCTGACCAAAAATAAATAGAAAATCACCAGTGACAAGACATTTGTGATAAGGTGCTTCACTGCAAGTGACATAGACCTCCTGCCTGGATGATCTGTTGCAGAGGGATGGCCCCAGGACAGAAGGAAGACACAGCAGCAGATATGGTGAGAAAAAGTTCAGAGGCAACAAGCCAGTTGATACAAGTCATGCACCTGGCCCACCCCATACTGGTCTTTAGGAAAAAGTAGGCCAGGTTAGAATGCTTAATGTTCAAAGATGAATAAGCAGAAGGAATCCAAAATGGGACTTTGACACATATGTTATAAAAAATATAGGGATGAAAGAAACATAATTTATATTAAAGGGCAGATGAAGCACAGTTTAGAAAAAAACAAACATCCTAGACATTGAAGAAGATTTCAGCCATATACTTCTTTATACCCTCAGAAAAATAGAGAGACAAAGGGATATTTTGAAAGAAGTTTTGTTAAAGAGATACAAGTGACTAAAGAGATGATAAGGCAATATTAGAAAATAGTTGGGACACTACCAAAGCTCAGAAAAGAGGTGAAGAAAAAATAACACTATTTCATAAATAGGAACCACATTAAAAGCAGCAAAAAATAGAATAGATATAGCTCAAAACATTTCAAACCTCAAAAGTATCATGTGAATGACATGATATTTGGGCTTGAGGACGTTACAAAAGAAAATACAGAGAAGTTCAAAGAGATAAAAATGAGTCAAATAGTATACCTTAGATATAAAACAAGAAGCCCTGGTGGTGCGATGGTTAAGCATTTGGCTGCTAACCAAAAGGTCAGTGGTTGGAGGTTTTTTCTCCCAGAGCTGCTGGGTTGGTTCCAATGGCCAACGTTTTGGTTAGCAGCCTAGTGCTTAACTCTTATGCCCCCAGGGCTCCTTTCCTAAAGATTGTTGTTGTTAGGTGCTGTCGAGTCAGTTCAGACTCATGGTGACCCTATGTACTAAAGATTACAGTTTAGGAAGCCCTATGGGGCAGTTCTACTCTGTCATATACGGTCACTATGGGTAGAAAATCATCTTAATGGTATACAACAACAGATATAAAGCATATACAAACAGAAAAGTATTCAAAGGTGAAAGAAGAAATTTTCCATGAATAAAGGAAGACAAGAATTCCTGGGAGTGGCATGGGGAGAACAACCCTGTAGACATAAAAAAACATAGTGACCAAAAAAAAGCAGTTTTCCTTTAAGTGCGATCTGGTTTTTGAGTTTCCTCATTGTCAGAGCAACGTTGAGACACAAAGTGTGATGCAAGAATTCTATACCTAGCTAAGTTACTGTCTTTGTATAAATGCTACAGAATGATATTCTCAAGTAAGAAAAGACTCACAAAATAGAGTATACATGAATCCTCTGCTATTCATAAGGTTTTCACTGGTTAATGCTTTTCAGAAGTAGGCTGCCGGGTCCTTCTTCCTAGTCTGTCTTAGTCTGGAAGCTCAGCTGAAACCTGTCCTCCATGGGTGACCCTGCTGTTATCTGAATACCGGTGGCATAACTTCCAGCATCGCAGCAACACACAAGCCCCTACAGTACGACAAACTGACAGACAGTACTGGAGGAAGACTCATTAACAACCTGCGTTATGCAGATGACACAACCTTGCTAGATGAAAGTGAAGAAGACTTGAAGCACTTACTAATGAAGATCAAAGACTGCAGCCTTCAGTATGGATTACACCCCAACATAAAGAAAATAAAAAAATCCTCACAACTGGACCAATGAGCAACATTGTAATAAACGGAGAAAAGATTGAAGTTGTCAAGGATTTCATTTTACTTGGATCCACAATCAACAGCCATGGAAGCAGCAGTCAAGAAATCAAAAGATGCATTGCATTGGGCAAATCTGCTGCAAATGACCTCTTCAAGGTGTTGAAGAGCAAAGATGTCACCCTGAAGACTAAGGTGCGCCTGACCCAAGCCGTGGTATTTTCAATCACATCACAGGCATGTGAAAACTGGACAATGAATAAGGAAGACTGAAGAAGAGTTGACGCCTTTGAATTGTGGTGTTGGTGAAGAATATTGGATATACCATGGACTGCCAAAAGAATGAACAAATCTGTCTTGGAAGAAGTGTGGCCAGGATGCTCCTTAGAGGCAAGGATGGCGAGACTGTGTCTTACATATTTTGGACTTGTTGTCAGGAGGGATCAGTCCCTGGAGAAGGACATCATGCTTGGCAGAGTACAGGGTCAGCGGAAAAGAGGAAGACCCTCAATGAGGTGAATTGACACAGTGGCTGCAACAAAGAGCTCAAGTATAACAACGATTGTAAGGATGGCACAGGACCAGGCAGTGTTTTGTTCTGTTGTGCATAGGGTCACCACGAGTCGGAACCAACTGGATGGCACCTAACAACAACAACGTAAACCCTCTTCAGATTAAAAACCGAATACAAAACAACAAAAATTCCTTCATGATAAAACTTAGCCTTCCAAGGGATGAATCAAACAAAAAACTCAGAAAAAGAAAAGCTATGCTTTGAAAGAATTATCAAAGAACATAGTATCAGTTTAAATGTGGGCCTCGGCCTGAATAACAACGGGATTATGATGGATATAAATGTCAAAAACATTGGCCAGATAAAATTAAAATATACTTCATAAATATTTGACAGTGGAAGAAAGGAGAGGTGGAAATAAATGTAGATGGGGAAATTTTGTCATATTTCACAGCAGGCAATACTATATCACACAGATATTGTCTAAAGTTTAAAAAAATCAAAGAAATTTTGTACACAGTATTGAATTATATAAATTATAAATGTAATTACTAAGAACACTAACTACCATAAGGAAGAAATAAAAATGAAAACAAAGCAGAGAAAACATCATATAACAATAGGTAGGAAACAAAGAAATTATATATATGCCACGTAAGATAGTTTTAAAATGCAACATACCTGTTATAACAATAACTATAATAAAATAAAATTACTTTTTAAAAAGAGAAGGGATTTAAAACAAACTACAACAATAAAAATCAAATAATCCAATATTGCTAAGTATAAATATAAAAACCCTGGAAACAACTTACATGTTATTAGTTGGAGGATAGTTAAATTTATTATGGCCCAGCCAAACCACAGAATACTTTCCAGAAATTTCCCAGATTGATTTTATAGATAGATATCATTTTTTCTTTTTATCATATTAATGTATATATATATGTATAAAATACTACCTAATATGTAGATATGTATATGTACATGTATATGTACATATGTAGATGTATGTACATGTAGATATATGTACATATGTAGATATGTATATGTACATATGTAGATATGGCTAAAATATTCTATTATCCAAAAAGGATAAGATGCAGAACAATTTATAATAGAACGCAATTGTTTGATTATCAAAAGCTTAAAAAATGAATAGAAAATTGAGGAAGGATACCAAGAAGCTGTTTGTATTAGTTATATCTTGGGTAATGGGATCCATTTTATGTCTTTCTCACTGAACTTTAGTCAGAAGCATACATTATTTTTAAAGTTAACTTACAAAATAAAAATTGCCTTTCCTTAAAATTTTTTTCAGCCTGTTTTGAGGAGCTTTGTTTTCCTTTCTGCTATAAAATATTACATATCATTTGATAGTTAATTATAAAAGATGACTAAAAAATACCGTAATAAATCGTAAGTTAATTTTCTACTTAAAGTAGCCGAATTAATGGAAACTTGGAATGAATATGGCAGTTTTTTTTGTATTTGTCCACCTACAAAAAACAGTCACAATTTTGAAGTCAAATCATATGAGGACGTAGGATATAGTATTCAATTTTAATTTTAAAGAAATTTTTATTGAGCATTAGGTGACAGTTTGCAGAGCAAATTAATTTCTCATTCAATAGTTTGTACATGAAGAGTTCCATGACATTGATTTCATCCCCCACAAAGTGTCAGCACTCTCCCCACTTCTGTCCTCGCTTCTCTGTTTCCTTTTGTCTTGATTTTCTACCACTTCCTGCCTTCTCATCTTTGCTTTTGGGCAAATGTTGCCCTTTTGATCCCATATAATTGATTGTTCTAAAGAGCACGTTCTTCTCCAGTGTCAGTGTTTATTTTATGGGCCTGTCTATGGTTTGGCTGAAAGGTGGTCTCAAGGAATAGCTTCAATTCCAGTTCAGATGGGTGTCTTAGAGTCACAGTCTCGGGGGTTCCTCCAGTCTCTGTCAGATCAGTAAGTCTGGTCTTTTTGGTGACTGTAATTTTTTGTTCTACAATTTGTCTCCTGCTCTGTCCAGGATCCTCTGTTGTGACCTTAGTCAGAGTGGTCAGTAGTGGTACCAGGCACCATCTGGTTCTTCCGGCCTCAGGGTTGCGTAGGCTGTGGTTCACACAGTCTACTAGTCCTCTGGACTAATTACTCCCTTGAGTCTTTGGTTTTCTTCACTCTCCTTTGCTACAGACGGTAAGAGAGCAATAGTTATATCTTAGATGGCTGCACACAAACTTTTAAGACCCCAGACATTACTCACCAAAGTAGGAAGCAGAACTTTGTCTTTATGAACTATGTTGTGCCAACTGACACAGGTGTCCCCCAAGTCTATGGTCCTTTACCTTTGAGCCTCACAACTTTGTCCCTTGAGGTGTTTGGTTATATCTAAGAAGTTGCCCTGACTGTAGCCTTTGTGTGCTCTGTTGCCTATAGTAATATATAAGCAGCATCTACAATTATGTACGTAGAAATACCCACCACCGAACCTATATCTGCAGGTGGTTGTGTTCCTTTATACCCTCCCACACTTCTTGGCATACTTATCTACCTATGTATCCATTCATAAATTCCCACCATTAGTGTTTGTTAATACTATTGTTACAGAATTGTCTATGCTATAGTAATTACTATTGTTGCCCTTTGTTCTTGAGTTCCTCTCAGTGTTCACTTTTTAAGTGAAATAATTCTCCGAAAGTAACAAAAATTCTATTTTCACCTTACACAAAAAGGAATTTTCAAATGATATAGGAAAATAAAAAGACCAAAGAGAAAACACTATCAACAAGGAATATTAAGGGGATCACAGGTGATTTTCTTTCCTTTAAACTTTCTATACTAAAAAAATTCTGCAATTAACATGTATCACTTTTGAAATGGAAAGAAAAATATTACCAAAAAAAGGCAAAAGTCAAGTGCTGGTACAGGAAATAAATAAACTATACACTTCTCTGCTACAGAGCTGTCTTCTACCACCTTTTTGGCTTCACCTCCCTTCTTCTCTCCCTTCAAACCTTCAGTAAATGTTAGATGCTGTGTAGGAGTTTATATTTCAGTGATGGAGACAGACATAGCACAAATAACAGTAATGCAATTTAGTTTATGCCACAGTAGAATTTTTATAACAGGGAGCTGTCAGAAATTCAAGCTGGATTTAGAAGAGGATGTGGAATCATTGCTAATATCAGATGAATCTTGGCTGAAAGCAGAAAATAGCAGAAAAATGTTTACCTGTGTTTTATTGTCTATGCAAAGGCATTCAATTATGTGGATCATAACAAATTATGGGTAACATTGTGAAGAATGAGAATTCCAGAGCACTTAATTGTGCTCTTGTGGAACCTGTACATAGACCAAGAGGCAATTGTTCAAACAGAACAAGGGGATGCTGTATAGTTTAAAACAGGAAAGGTGTACATCAGGTTGTATCCTTTCACCGTACTTATTCAGTCTGTATGCTAAGCAAATAATTTGAGAAGTTGAACTATATGAAGAAGAATAAAGCATAGGGATTGGAGGAAGACTCATTAACAACCTGCGATATGCAGATGACACCACCTTGCTTGCTGAAAGCAAAGAAGACATTGAGCACTTATTGATGAAGATCAAAGACTACAGCCTTCGATATGAATTATACCTTTAACATAAAGAAAACAAAAATCCTCACAACTGGACCAATAAGTAACATCGTGGTAAACGAAGAAAAGACTGAAGTTGCCAAGAGTTTCATTTTATTTGTATCCACAATCAATCTCCATGGAAGCAGCAGTCAAGAAATCAAATAACACATTGAGTTGGACAAACCTGCTGCAAAAGACTTATTTAAAGTGTTAAAAAGCAGAGATATCTCTTTAAGGACTAAGATACACCCGACCCAAGTCATGGCATTTTCAATGGCCTCGTATGCATGTGAAAGCTGGGCAATGAATTAGGAACACCAAAGAAGAATTGATGCCTTTGAATTATGATGTTGGTGAATAATATCGAATATACCATGGACTGCCAGAAGAATAAACAAATCTGTCTTGGAAGAATTACAGCCAGAATGCTCCTTCAAAATGATGATGGTAAGACTTGTTCATAAGTAGTTTGGGCATGTTATCAGGAGGGACTGGTCTCTGGAACAGGACAACAGGCTTGGTAAGGTAGAATGTCAGCAAAAAAGAGGAAGACCCTTAAACAGATGGATTGGCAAACTGGCTACAACAATGGGTTAAGCATAACTACAATTGTGAAGATGGTGCAGGACTGGGCAATGTTTCGTTTTGTTGTACATAGGGTTGCTATGAGTCAGAACTGACTCAACAACATTTAACAGCAACAATAAAAAAAAAATTGTAATAAAATATTGAAGAACACAGAAAAGACCTGGTTAAATGAATAACTAGGTCTGGAAAATTTTAAAGATTATATAGTAGAGGGTGTTTGAGCTGAATCATGAAGACAAAGCACAATTTTGCCAGTCATTTAACACAAAAGAATCACAGATTAACAGTTTAAGTAATCACTTAGCATGAGTTAGATACACAGCAAGCCATGTGGTTTGGCCAAGGGACATGCTTTGTTGTCTGGTGTTAAGATGATAGCCGTGCAAATGCAGGAAGAGGTCTGCTTGTGAAAGGACTTTAATGTCACCCTAAAGAGTATGAGTTGTATTTGACTAGCTGACTCAGTGGCTAATAGGCTTGGTGGAGGAAGAAGGGAAGGGCAGGAGATTTATTACAATCCCTGTTATGCAGAGTGTGGAGGGGGAGTGGTGGCTATAGACTTACACGTGACTCAAAAGAGGTACATTACCAATCTATTATTTTACTATATTTATCACATTAAAATGAATCCATTATATTTTTGCATCTATTATATTAAAAACTTAAATAGGTATTTAATAGCTTGAGAAATATCATGGTAGGTAATGAGAAACCACCACAGGTTTTAAATTAGAAAAGTACATAAAGTTGGGTTGACTATAAATCTAATACATTTTAAGCATCAAGATCCTCTTTAAGGACCATAATTTTTTTTATTTTTTCTTTCTTAAAGAAGCTTTTCCCTGAAATTGTATAAACTTCAAACCCAACAAATCTTGGATCTCCACCTACTGACCAGACATGAGCTTGGTTGAATGTTTTGCATAAACTGGATTCAAATAATGCTGACATTATATTGGGAAAGTATTTCTCGAAGTTATCTTTCTCTACTCCTCTCCTAAACACTCCCCGTCAATATCTTCTAAGTGAGTAGAACAAAAAGAAGCAAGCAGTTGTTCAGGGGCTCCAAAATTGAGGTTCCTGGCATGCCTAGGGTGGCTGGCTCAGGTATAAGGCCCAACTCCATTTTGCGACTTCTGCTTTGCATTCCTGAGAATGTAACCTTGACTTCTTCATATGCATATGGCCCTGGGCCTCTGGCTGGGTGGGCCAGCATACTAACTTCTTTCCATTCATATGCATATGCCCTTGGGCCTCTAGGTGAGTGGAACCAGCAGAGGAACTTCTTTCCATTCATATGCATATGACCTTGAGCCTCAGAATGGGTGGAATCAGCATATCCTGGGCCCCTATCAGTCATCTTGTACCCCTCCCTTGAGCATGTACTTACACAATTATGTGAGAGCATCCAATTCCCTTAACCCACGTATATTCTGTTAACCAATCCCATCCAAAGCCACATGTTGAGATATCCTGCCTTCCACTTTACTGATTGCTCACCCACCAATTAGATAAGCCAAGTTGCTGATTCAACCCTATAACTATGCCGACATGACTGAGCTTTTTGGAGCGTTGATTTTCACTTCATGAGATCCAATGTGTTCCCAGATTGAGCTGCCTTTTCTCTCAATAAATTTCTTTCATTTTAAACAGAGTACACGTTGTCACTTGACAATCTTGCATATCCTGGGTCAATAATGGTCAGAGGCATTGACTTTCTGTGGCTCACGTCCCCTTCCTTACCCTTTGAAATAGCATGAACAGTGAAGTATAAGTGGCCTAAACAACACCTGGCCATTGACTTTTTCTTTCAGACCCAATTTAAGCTAGATTTCTGTCAGTTCCTTAAATATTCCAAGTTCTTTACCTCCTCGGGGCCTTCAAAGCTTTGGTTTAGGTTTAAAATGATCTTTCTACTCTGCATTTGGACTGCTCTTTCTCATTTTTAGCCTCAGCTTTGTTGTTACTATATTTCCTCAGAAAAACTTATATTGATCTGACCATCTGTGTCATAACTGAAACCCCCAAATTGCAATGGTTTAAAACAAAAAGGGCCTATGGTATGGATTGAATTGTGTCCCCCCAAAATATGTATTGTAAATCCTAACCTCGATGCCTGTGATTATAATCCCAATTAGGAAGGGGAAGTCTTCGTTATGTTAATGAGTAAGGATTAGTATATGGTGTATCTTGAGTCAATGTCTTTTGAGATATAAAAAGACTAAACAAGCAAGCAAGTAAGCAGAGATGGAGGAAGAGAGATGTCAAGCCACATGAAGATTGCCCAGGAGCAGAACCTCAGAAGAGACAAGGACTTTTCTTCAGAGCTGACAGAGAAAGAAACTTTCCCCTAGAGCTGGCACCCTGAATTTGGACTTCTATCCTCCTAAACTATGAGAAAATAAATTTGTTTGTTAAAGCCATTCACTTTTGGTATTTTTGTTATAGTAGCACTAGATAACTAATATAGTCTATTCCTCATTGACACTTCAGGTCCAATGCAGCTCAGCTGGACAGTTGTGACATTGTAGCCATTTAAGGCCTGGACTAATGGATGCTCCATGCTCATAGGATGCCCCATTTCACTGCATGTTCCATGATTTCCATGGGTGAACAAAAGAACAGAGAAGATAAAGAAGGTGGAGAACAGAGAAGGTACAGCCACATGGAAAGGACACGTGCCTCCTCTGCTCATTGGCCAATGCAAAGGAACATGGTTATATTTGACACTAAGGGGCAAAAAAGTGCAATCAATGTGCATGTTTGGAAGGAGAGGAGAACTAGAAACTGGTGGGCAGCACTCATGTCTGCAATTCACCCTATCTAGAATCAGTGCCTCCTTTCTTCTCTTAGTGTTGGGTTGCAGAGAACCTAATTGAAGGGCAGCCCTCTTGACCATCTGAATTTAGACCCACTTGACAGATGAGGCAAAGAATTAAAAATAACACTGGAGATAAAAATACTAGCTTTATTACTGAATGAATGGCAGTGGGTTATTACTGAATGCTCAGCTGGGAAATATGACCAAATGAGTGGCAACACAAAGCTTCCTAATATTCAGTGCTATAGTTAGACTGGCACCTTTCAGAGGTGCCCATCAGAGGGAACTTAGCACCCACAAGGAAGGAAAATGGGAGGGTTGAGACACGTATGCTGAGGTCTTGCTCCCAGGCTCACTCATAGAATAAGTTATCACACCTCCCCATTTTTACCCAGAGAAGAGGGTCAAAGGAGTCCTGGAATGTTGAATGTTGCTGTCACCACAAGAGAATGCAAGTTACATAAGGGCAGGGGGCATCTCTGCCTTGGTCTTAGTTTTGTAATCAGTTCCTAGCACAGCGCAGGGTACACAGAAGAGATTCACTATTTATTAATCAAATGAACTAATGAATGAGATAACTGCTAATGCCTGAGTCAGGTTTGCCAGATATTGCAATGGGACTGAAAATGACTTAAAAAGCATTGTGGCTGAAATTAATTAATCATATAAGTGAATTCGTAATATTAAAATATTGCTATTTAATAATATAATACTCTTATTATACCCTTTATCTTAGAAGCACTTTAAATTTTACAATATAAATTGATAATGATATATGATTATATAATTATATATTATATTTATAAATATACAATTTATTATACTCTAAATTTTTTTAATATACTATTATATATTTATATTATGTTGCATTAGTTATGTTTCATAATATAATAGGATATTGATATAAATTCAATATTATTATTGTTATTATTACTTAATACAAAAGCTTTATGCCAGCCTGAAAAACTGTAGGTTTGTCTACAGACCCCTGAGCAGAAATTATAATCTCCCCCAAACAGATTTTAGGCTCTATTAATTTTTTTTCCTGATGAGTTTGGTGAGTGCATATCTTCCAGCCCTTTGTCTTAATTATGTTCTAATAGCACGTGCCTTAAGTGAAAGTTCAGAAACAAGTTGAAAAGCAAGTTTAAAGGGCTAAACAGATGCTCGACTAAAAAATAAAGGCAAGAAAATGGTACAGGTGCAATCAAATTCAAAGGAAACTCAGGCATCTGATGCCACCAGAAATATTTCGCATATTTACAAATGATGAGGGAAATAAGAAAAAAGAATTTAAGCTTAAAGGGTTCTAAATGCAATTCCAGCTAACACAAAAATGTAACAAAGCACCAGTGATAGACGAAATAGAACCCTGAAGACTCAAAAATGATCCTGTGTTGGGTCCCAAACCCAACGTTACTAACAGAGACGGATTTGAATAATAGAACTTTACTTGGTAACTAGGGTTTTTCCTGAGACCATAGGGGCATTGAAGCCATGCTAAGGCTAAATCAATTTATTTACTAACCCGATTAATATCAATTAAGCACAGGCCAGTTAGTTCCATTGATAGTCTAAGCTCTTAATGAAGTCAGGGCCATGAACTCAAGAGGGGCCAGTTAGGTTTTATCTACGGGCAGTTATATTGAACCTCAGTTAGCTCTGTTACAAATGTGTTTGGACGTGGGAGAAATGGAGTGGAGGTAGCAGGGGGTGAGGAGAAGACAGGGCAGAATTTATTTATTTTTTTTAAAAGATATACATGGCTTATAAAATCCATTATTATACAGGAAAAAGAATTCAAAACACCTGTGTCGTGAATATGTCAATTACAGCATCTTTATTAAAATGGGCAAGACATTATTATTTGCTAAGCATCAGGAGGTTATTTAATCCTAGATTCCATATACGTGCAAACACCAACATACACCAATGTAGAAGTAATTGGATATAACCTATTCAAGCAAAAGAGGTTTTGGTATTGTGCAGGTAAACACTGCAGGGCTTAGAAGTGACCTCTGTAACATGATTAATGCATTTGGAAATTTATCAGGTGGAGACCTTTAGGGGAAGAGGACGCTCTTTCCAAAGTTTGGATAAATGGTCCAGATTTAAACATAAAGCACTGAGGCCTTCAAACAGATAAGGGATCAAGAATACACATTGATAGGAATTACAAACGTATAAAAACATTAGATCATAGAAAATTGGAGTTTCAGTGAGAACACATTGGCCAATTCTGAGTTCAGAAGAGGTACAGCTAAAAAAAAAAAGTGTTCAAAACAAGTTATAGGCCAATAGTAATGTATTGTGTATATATGTGTACATATAAATGTATACATAACTACCCAAACGTGTGTGTGTGAACTTAGATCCAAGTGAATATCCTTGACTGAAGAACAATACATGTATTATATGTACTATATTTTCATTTATTCTTTTGTTAAAAGAATAATTGCTGAAGCTAATAATTCTCTATTTTAGGACTGTTCAAATGACCCGTGAGATTCTGCCCACCTCAGCAACTTTTATAGATTTTCAAACATTGAGAATTTACCATCTACAAGGTCATTCACACTTATTTTTGATTATTTAATTCCCATAATCACTGTGTGAGCTGGGAACTATCATAGTCCCCATGTTACACATGAGGAAACTGAAGCTGGAAGAAGGTCAGTGATGTGCTGAAGGCCTCACGGGTAATGGAAGGGCTAGTATTCCAACCAATTTTTGTCAGGTTCCAAAACCCATCTTTCTATTCTATGCTGTACGGACTCCTTTCTACCTCTTATCAAAACTGATAGAGTGTAAAATGTGTCCATGTGTAAGGGTTGTAAATTTCCAAAATTCAACAACTTTTGTGAATTTTAAAACAAAAGAAAAAAAAAACTTTTATTTGCACAAGTGGTAATCAAGGCAGATGAAAGTACTTAAACAAATAAGCAATTAGACTTGACAATAAAAAAGCTAGATAGAAATACAAGTGTGATTTTACTACTTAAGTTAGTATCACTAAGGCTAGTAGCCGACTTTCTGTCTTTAGCTAAAATATGAACTCAGTTTGATGAATTATGTATTACCTGTGCTAAATCTGATTGTGAAATCTCTCAAGAATTTATTTGAATCCTGTTTTTCCAGTTAGAGCTTTTGCTTGCCTCAGGGAAAATTTGGTAGTGAGGAGAGGTTCATTGAAAAAGAGTAAATAAGAAAGAGGTTCCTCCAACCCACGTAACTAGGAAATATTTGGGAATGTATGGACATACAACCATAAAGAAAAAAGGCAACAACAGTAACTACTCAACTCAGTGGCAACTGATTACTGGTTAAGTGTGCTGGCAGTCTGAATTCTTGGCTAAAACCAAAAACCACTCTAGTTGCCTTTGAGTTGTATACATTTCAACTCATGGAGAGTCCATGTGTGTCAGAGTAGAACTGTGCTCCATAGGGTTTTCAATGGCTGACTTTTTTGGGAAGTGGATCAAAGGGCCTTTCTTCCAAGGCACCTCTGGGTAGACTCGAACTGTCAATTTTTCAGTTAGCAGCTGAGCACTTAACTGTGTATGTCACCTAGGGACACCAGGATTCTTGGATATGTGTCAGTGAAATTTGTAATCTGATCCCTCTTTATCTCTTTTTCAATAATGTAGCTATTCTTTCAGAAAGAATAATTTGGCCACCAAAATTCACACTTGGAATATCAGGGTCTATTAGCTGACATCTATCTAGTATTTACATGAGTTATTGACTTTTCTACTTTTGCTCAATCATTTACTAAATACAAAGTAATGGATATATTGCAGGTCACACCCTATAAGATTTAATGGCTTAATTATTGTCATGCTGCTTATATCATCTATTTAATAATTCTCAAGAGTGACATTGGCCATGTTACCAAGACACCAGAGATGGAAGTGTGCCTGACTGACAATTTCTTATCAGGGGACAACGAGGGCAATTTGTTTCAATAAATAATTACGTTTTACCCACCCAATGCTAAATACAATGGTAGTTCATACGGGAAACAAAGAAAGTAAAGGATGTGGTCTCTGCCTTTAAGGAGTTTCTGCGGTACTATGAGTCCAGGTGGATGTTGGCATGGGTACATCACAGGAGGGATCTAGCAGCAAGATAAGCAAGATAAAATAGACGGGAAATGAAAGCTGCAGACCTGAGGTGAGGAAAAGTGTGCTAGATACAATTGAATAATGCTTGTTTTATTGAGTTCTTAATTTTTCCTAGGCGCTATTCTAAGCACTTCACTTGTATTGATTTACTCTTTTAATCTTTGTAATAATCCAGTGAGGTAGACATGGTATTGTCCTCATTTTACAGATGAGGAAAGCTAGACAGAGATGTCAATTGACTCTCTTAATGTCAGCCAGCCTCTAAAGTGAAGGAAACAGATTTCAAATCCAGGCAGTATGACTCTAGAGCCCAAATGCTAAATCATGACACCACATTTGTTTGAAGACTGTGACTTGGACAACCAATCTGTGACAAACATGATTATTAAATTGGTCGATAGACACAAATATCTTAAAGGAGCCTCAAGAAACTATTATGTTTCCTTAAATGTCAGTGTGGATTGTAGGCATATTGTCATTTTCTTTAGACTTAAAGATGCTTATAAGAGCTCTAATCACCTCAGTGCAGGAAAATCTAGGAAACTATGTGCTTTAAAGGAGGGAGTCATATCCTGTTTATCAAAAATATTTTGCTCCTTGTTTTCTGTAGCCAAGGAAATTAATTATTCAGAGCATCACACTTCTACTTAGACATCATGGTAAAGGTGACATTTTGTGTGATACTTAGAGAAGCGTGAGTATATGCAATGGACGTGGAAGAAAATACATTAGGTAAAGGGCAGAATGAGAGGTGGGGAGTCATAGTGGAAATATCAGTTGTGGACTTGTTACTTGTTGAGACAATGATAAGATTGTTATCCAATGTTCTTATTCATTCTCTTTCCTAATAACTTTATGTTTATGTGCACCAGGGCTCTTTATGATGATGGTTAGGAGAGGCATAATCTGATCTACTAGGTAGATAAGTAATCTTCTAACACCTCATTCTAGATCCTCTCCAAGAAATGTGAAAGGAACCACTGTAATGAAATCTATCTCTTCTAAAGATCATAGTCACCTTAGTTCGACTTTATGTCCAATGATATCAAAGTTACTGATTGTTGTGATAATTATCCAAGATATATAATTACTGTCCTATTCATTCAGGAAGCATCAGCTTGGTGAACAAGGTTGTCTGGTTTCCAAAACTACAAGTCAGTGAAAAGTTTCAAGGACATTATGGAGAGTTTCACTGGAGTTCCGAATGTTTTTTCCTTGAAATCTGTCAGGATACCTGGTCTCTAAATACATATCACTCCATACGCTAAGAGATCTGCACTTACGTAGATCATAGGCAGTGATCCCAGGACAATATGTCAGACACATTGCTCTCTTGATCATATCAGAAGGTCTTAATCCTACAAATTAGGCACACTTTCATGATGATGCAACATCCTGGCCAAAATTCAGGTAGGAATTGCTTAAGAGTTACTAATAAGTATTTCCCAATGCCTTTGGTCTGTTATTGTTGAAATAAGTATCTTAATCTCATATAAGCATGGCAATACAACATGCCCTCTGTCATCAGGGAGCTCCAGATGGGGTAAGAAGTGGTTGGATTTGGACTATAAATTTTCATGGTCATTCTGCTAAGGAACTGACACGATCTTTTCAAATAGGCTGGCTGTGAATTCACACTGTCCTTTGACAAGCAGCCTTGTGCCTTGACATCATTCCTAATGGCATGAGAAAATAATTCCTGGAGACTGGGTTTACCTAAAACTATAGGGTTGACCACTTAGGGTGAATTGACCAGGCACTGAAATAACTTGTAAACCCATCAAAATGATAAATAAATATATAAATTAAACCATGGTTTGATTAATTGATTATGGGTCAGAAATGAGTTGAGAAATACTTTGGCACAGTGAGGCCAAGGGGTGTAGGAGAAACCACTTGGGTGAAACAAATAGAAGCTTGGTTCTCACAAGCCAGATAAAACGGGCAAGTCACTTCACTGCTCTGAGACCCAGTTTCCTTATCTGATAAATATGGAAATTATTACAGCATGGTTTACCTGATTAGGAAATTTTATTGGAAAACTCATCGTGATGGGTAAATTTGCTTATTTGGAGTTGGCTTAACCTTTTTCATATTAGCTATAGTGGTCAAGAAGACCCAGTAATTCTTCCCTCAGGGTCTTCCTGCCTCACCCTTCTCCCCACACAAACCATAAATAATAACTGTATAGCAGCTATCTGAAAGCAAGGCCCACACTTTATAATTATAGACTCCATACTTCACATAGTAAGTAGTTATTCAATAAATTTTAGTTGAGTGAAATTATTCTTTATGTAAATTTGCAGTTCAAAGGGCAAATGTCTTTGGGAGACTTAGAATTATCTATTAATTCACTTCCAAATCAAGTCTCTTTGGGTCCTATTAAAGAAGCTCTCTCTTAATTCTGCTTTACTCACAGAGTTTTTCCACCAAAACACCCACTTCCTTACTGCTGTTATGAAGAATCCTTGGGTCCCTCCAAGACTGCTTGGTATCGCACCCACTCAGGTTGTTCAGGTCAAGTTCAGGAGCTCTTCCACTGTCTGTGACAGGTAGAACTGTCTGATCTGTACTGCATTTTAATCACCAAGGCTAACCTTGTTCAGTGTCGTTGGAAAGTAACCTAGTTCTTTCTATGCCCCACTCCAAAATGGAACACTGATGAGGACTTTTGCTTCTCTTTGCAGGAGCTCACTGGATTGTTGTGATAATTGAATTGGGTTATGTGTGTAAACCCTCCAGCTCCATACCTGGCACATGGTGAGTCTTAAACATATGCTACTTCTTCTTCTGCTTTTTTTTAACTTCCAGGAGAAACAAAACAAAACATATAAAAGCTAAATTATATTAAAAATATATCCTTTGTCATAAGTTTTGATTCCCAAGTTATTTACTTGTTGGCTCCTTTTGTACTGGGGAGGCAGCTTCTGTTTCCTGAAGGGGTAACTTGAATTTCAGTGGTTAATCAGTCTCCTTGACTCCTTTTGATTAATACCGGAACTATTTAATTCAAAACTTTAGTCAGATTCCAACCTGAAGCTTTTTTGGGCTGCATTCGTTCTCCTCCATCAATCTGACAGTCTAAATTTGATAGGCTACTTGTCACTTCCTAGGGTAATCACCAGTCCATAATGTTAGCCAACTGTAAGACAGCTGCCACGTTTTACCCCAGAAATGACTGTAGATCCGCTGTGAGTGAAGGACCCCAGTATGAAGGTTTTTCAGCTTCATGCTGAATCTCTTAGGAAAAGATTCCTAGTTTGTTGAGTTTGTGTTACTACCCAGGCTTGGCTTGCATGCCGAAGCAGTTTCAAAGAAAACAGAGATTGAATTTAATTTATTCCTTTTAAGTGACTGAGCAAAACTTTTTATTAGTTTTCCTTTCCCAATATGACCAGTTTTATTTCCTCTTCAAATTATTGTGTCTAAATAGAAAGGGCCTTGGAATGAGATCACCAAGTCAACATTCCATCAGGGATCTTTTTTGACTGCAAGGAGTAGAAGGAGGAGAGAGTGGGGTGAGGAGGAAGGAGGTAGGGAATTAAGTGTGAAAACATCTCAAATAGAGCAAACACTGGTGCCCCACATCAGGACACATTTCCACCTGCAGCTGCCTGGAACCGAGCACTGACATTATTTGATTTGGGAATATTTAGCGAGGTCCACTTGACTTTCCAGAATGCCTTGACTTGAGTCCTTTCCCATGGCTAGTTTGTTCCTGGACTTCTAAAAAGGCCTTTCCAGAGACATGAACTAAAAAGCAGGTTTCACAGATTTCTTCAGAGGGATGTCCATACTGGACTCTTCTTCTACTGGTATTAATTTACTGAGGATGGGTGGAAATTTCCTCCTTCTTTTTTGGTTGTATTTCTTTTGGGCCAGTCCTCAACTTAAACTTAATATTATTATACAAAGGGATGGAAATATTTACTTGAATAGGACCCAAACAGGGTTTAGTTAAAGTCGATAGTTAAAAGAAATTGCTTATGATTTCTTTTGTGTTCCAGTTTTTTTATTCTTACAAATGTATTCTTTATTCTTGCAACTACATAGAGTCCTATCGTGAACTACAGAATGGTCCCAAGTTCCAATTTAATTGACAGAATGGCATGTAATAATCATTCAATTAAATAGGCCTTTGCCTCACTTCATATGACTCATATATTTTTCTAGCATATGAAGGCACTTGTAAGGAAGTTGTATTACCTGATAGACACAGTTAGGGAAAGTACTATAGCTAATGGATAAAGTGATTGAATAGTATCACACGCTTTTTGAATTAATGATACAACAGCCTCAGAACTCATATTCAAAATAAGCTTTGGTTGTAAGAGAATTTGGACCAAATGATTTATACATTCGTGTCATGGAAAACAACCATTTGCTCTACTTTCCTTGTCTGCAAGCAGACTCTCTCCAAGTTAAATAGGGCAGTGCTGAGGAGGAATGCTCCATGGATGCCACAACCATGTCTTCTTTGCACCAAAAATCCCATTAGGTGGTTAAAAAAATAATGTGCTCTTTCTCACCTAATCGAATCTTCTAGCCAACTAGTTCATTGACAAGAAGCTTACCTCAAAGATTTGATTTCCAAATATTCTGAGAAATATTTCATCCAAAATGCTTTCAAAGTTCTCTCTGTGGGATTAGGGAGACGTGGGGATAACAGTGCCTTGTTTCCAGGAGGAATCCAGTGCTGCGTCAGAGGAACCTTGTGAAGTATCTGAGTTATTGGGGAATTTTCCAAAGGGCTGACTTGAAGGTGCATTTTCACTGACCAAGAGTGATTTGAGGTGGTTTGACAAGTCAAGGTAATGCTACATTGGGATAAATGGGAGTGGCGTATAGGGAACAGGGAGGGGCTATACAAACTGCTCTTTACATTTTTTTCCCATGTATAGATCAGAACATAGAGAAATTCTCCGTCTTCAAAAGATAAATTGGTCTTTTTAGTATAAACCTAACTTTGTAGTGAACCCACTCAGCATAAAGGAAGGAGAGCCACATATTTCAAAAAGGATGAACATTATGGACAAATAAAGGAAGTTGCAGAAGGAGATGTGTAGAAGGTAACATTTATATAATATGTGAGCAATGCCAGTATTATTTAGGAATACATACACATGTAGTAAAAGTATAAACACACACGGAAATTATAAACCATATTCAGGTAAATAGTTAGCTTTAGGAAATCTTGGTGGTTCAGTGGTTAAGTGCTCATCTGTTAACTAAAAGGTCAGCAGTTCGAACCCACCAGCTGCTCTGTGGGAGAAAGAGGTGGCAGTCTGCTTCCATTAATATTACAACCTTGGAAATCCTATGGGGCAGGTCATCTCTGCCCGACCGGATCACTATGAGTTGGAACTGACTCTACAGTAACGGTCTTGGTTTTTGGTTTACTTAGCTTTGCCAGTGAGAAACAGGAAGATGATAAGAAATTCAGGAGATATCATTTTTATTTCTAATATTTTATTTCTTATGCTGAGTGATGAACGCATGGATTTGGATATTTCTTTTTAAAAAAGATATTTTGTATATCTGAAATATCTCAGTGTTAAAAAAGAAGGCTCCCAAGAAGACTGTTAAGAATTTTGGATGGTGGAACCAGACTGACCTAAGTTTCAATCTTGGTTCTCCTATGTAATAGCTATGTGTTACGAGTGAGTTACTCAACCAAAGAGTAGTTTCTTCATCATTAAAATGGGAATAATAATAGTAACCACTTCACAGAATTGTTTTTTAGATTAAAAAAATACATTTATAATGTTTAACATAGTGCCTGATGGTCTGCGGTCAATACATGTTATGTATATGTTTCTATATAATGTATGGATTATCTAGTATATTTGTGTACAGTAAATTATGCCTTCTAAAACTTACTAGCCACATTATCATGCATAAGTCATTTAAACCTTCTGAGAGTCCAATTCATCATCTTGTAAAGAGGAGAAAAAAAAAAAAAAGATTATCTTGTCTTTATCCCAGGATCTCTAGAGGTATTAAATGTAACAGTGTGTACACATACTTTGAAAAATTTGAAGTAGTCATAAAAAGTTAAACCCTCTTTTTTTAAAAATTAAGATGTTATATTTTACCTGAATCGCATTTATTCATTCATTTAGAATTTTTTTCTTTTTTTGAGAATCTATTATTGTACCAGATACTTTGCTAAATTCTAGAAATACAGTTGTTGTTATTGTTGTTAGATGTCTTTGAGTCAGTTCTGACTCATAGTGACCCTATGCACAACAGAAACACTGCCCTGTCCTGCGTCATCCTCACAATTGTTGCTATGTTTGACCCCATTATTGCAGCCACTGTGTCAATCCTTCTCATTGAGGGTCTTCCTTTTTTTCGCTGACCCTCTACTTCACCAAGCGTGATCTCCTTCTCCAGGGACTCATTCCTCCTGATAACATGTCCGAAGTATGTGAGATGTAGTTTTGCCATCCTTGCTTCTAAGGAGCATTCTGGTTGTACTTCTTCCAAGACAGATTTCTTTGTTCATTTGGCAGTCCATGTTTTCAATATTGAATATTCTTTGCCAACACCACAATTTAAAGGCATCAATTCTTTTTTGATCATACATACAAAAGTGATTAAAAACAAACATGGGAGGCAGAGCCAAGATGGCAGAATAGACAGACGCTTCCGTCAAGCCCTCTTTACAACAAAGACCTGAAAAAACAAGTGAAACGAGTATATTTGTGACAAGCTGGGAGCCCTGAGCATCAAAGGCAAGCTTAGACAACAAACTGAGGGGCAGGGGGAGGAAGAGACCATTCAGAAGTGGAGAGCGTTTACCGGACCTGAATCATGGTGAGCCCTCAGACATGGTTCCGGGAAAGATGGTGGCCGCAGTGGTGGGCTGGTACTTGAGCTTGGCTGCAGTCTCCTCAGGGAGAAGCAGCCACCCACACAGCTTACTCACATCTCTGGAAGCTGAGGAGAACAGTGCTTCCTGCAAAACCTAAGTACTTGCGTATATTTTACCGCACCCCCCACACCCAAGCCGGCTTCAGCAGCTGAATCCCTGGGCCTGAAAGAGACCCTGGTGAGCACATATAGCCATGCTCCTGGCCTTGGGGAAGGAAAAAATTTGCAACTGGGGAGAAAAGATAATTTGCTAGCTCCATTAACCGGGGGAGCTCAGGACAGAAGCGACTCCTGTCCAGGCATAAACCATCCGTGGACCTTGAGCACCTTTCCCTTCTGCATGGACCTGTGTGGGCCTATTTCAGGAGAATAGGCCCTTGTTGGCAAACTCCAACCATTTCAGCTGTGTGGTGGAGAGATGGGTGTTTGACATTTGACATTGCTTTGCCTATTTAACAAGGTCCTCATCTACCCACATCAGGGACCTAAGGACTGGTAGCTCCACTCACGTCACCCAGCCACCTGCAACAGAGGTCCAAAGATAACTGGTCTCTCCCAGTCCTTATAACCAAAAACTTTGGGTGCTCATGGTCCCTCTGCAGAACCCACCCATTAGCACACTGTAGGGAACAGAGATGCATTTTCCTCAGAAACACTTGGGGGTCGGTTCTCAGCCCCCTGCCTTGTTCAGAGCGTGACCCCCTGCTGCAATCAGATATCGGTATATATGCCAATCACCCCTGCCCCTCTAAGACTGTAGGACAGAGCCTGTACCACACACTTGATATCAGCTACCTGGAAACCTGAGCTGAATTCGTACAAGAAAACTGAATGGACTCCTAAACTGATATACCTGATAACAGCTCGAGCCAGCTGGTGACAGGACACCAGAGCTCCAAAGGTGAAAATAATCAAGCTAGCTCACTCAAGCAACCCATAAGCATATACCAAAACAAAACAAAGCAACTATGACACAGTAAGCAAGCATAAACTAATACAATAACTTACAGATGGCTCGGAGAAAACAGTCGATATCAAGTCACATAAAGAAACAGACCATGATCACCTCAACAGGCTCTCAAAACAAAGAATCCAGGGATCTTCTAGATGAAAGTGCATTCCTGGGATTACCAGAGGCAGAATACAAAAGTTTAATATACAGAACCCTTCAAGACATCAGGAAGGAAATGAGGCAATATGCAGAACAAGCCAAGGAACACACAGGTAAAGCAATTGAAGAAGTTAGAAAGATTATTCAGGAACATAATGATAAGTTTAATAAGCTGTAAAAATCCATACACAGACAACAATCAGAAATTGAGAAGATTAACAATAAAATTACAGAATTAGACAACTCAATAGAAGGTCAGAGGAGCAGAATTGAGCAAGTAGAAGCTAGAATTTCTGAACTCAAAGATAAATCACTTGGCACTAATATATTTGAAGAAAAATCAGATAAAAGAATTAAAAAAAATGAAGAAACCTTAAGACTCATGTGGGACTTTATCAACAGAAATAACCTATGACGGATTGGAGTACCAGAACAGGGAGGGATAACAGAGAAAATTGTTTAAGATTTGTTGGCAGAAAACTTCCCTGATATTGTGAAAGATGAGAAGATATCTATCCAAGATGCTCATCGAACTCCACATAAGGTAGATATTAAAAGAAAGTCACCAAGACATATTATAATCAAACTCGCCAAAACTAAAGATAAAGAGAGGATTATAAGAGCAGCAAGGGATAAAGAAGAGTCACCTGCAAGCGAGAGCCAATAAGAATTAGCTCGGACTACTTGGCAGAAACCATGCAGGCAAGAAGGCAATGGGATGACATATTTAAAAAATTGAAGGAAAAAAATTGCTTGCCAAGAATCATATATCTATCAAAACTGTCTCTTAAATATGAAGGTGAAATTAAGACATTTCCAGATAAACACAAGTTGAGAGAATTCATAAAAACCAAACCAAAACTACAAGAAATACTAAAGGGATTTCTTTGGCTAGAAAATCAACAATATCAGGAATAAACCCAAGACTAGAACACTGGGCAGAGCAACCAGAAGCCAACCCAGACAGGGAAATTCAAAGCAACAAACCAAGATTATATATATAAAAAAAAAGCCCAAAACAGGGTAACAGCAATGTTATTATATAAAAGAAGACAACATTAAAATAATGAAGAGGGACCAAGAAATGTAATCATACACCTTCTACATGGAAAGGAAGATATGGCAATACAAAGAAATAAGAGTTAGTTTTAAATTTAGAAAAATAGGGGTAAATAATGAGGTAACCACAAAGGGGACAAACTATTTTACTCATCAAAATAAAATACAAGGGAAAAATACAGACTCAGCAGAAACAAAATCAACAACAACAAATATGAGGAAAGGACAATATATAAAGAAAATCAACTCAGCACATAAAATCAAGTGGGAAAAAGAAACTGGCAACACACAAAAAAAGACATCAAAATGACAGCACTAAATTCGTACCTATCCACAATTACCCTGAATGTAAATGGACTAAATGCACCAATAGACAGAGAGTAGCAGAATGGATTAAAAAACAAGATCTGTCTATATGCTGCCTACAAGAGACACACCTTAGACTTAGAGACACAAACAAACTAAAACTCAAAGGATGGAAAAAAATATATCAAGCAAACAACAATCAAAAAAGAGCAGGAGTGGCAATATTAATTTCTGACAAAATAGACTTTGAAGTTAAATCCATCAGAAAGGATAAGGAAGGACACTATATAATGATTAAAGGGACAATTGACCAGGAAGATATAACCATATTAAATATTTATACATCCAGTGACAAGGCTGCGAGATACGTAATACAAACTCTATCAGCACCGAAAAGTGAGACAGACAGCTCCACAATAGTAGTAGGAGACTTCAACACACCACTTTCGGTGAAGGATAGGACATCCAGAAAGAAGCTCAATAAAGACACGGAAGATCTAAATGCCACAATCAACCAACCTGACCTCGTAGACATGTACAGAACACTCCACCCAAAAGCAACCAAATGTACTTTCTTTTCTAGTGCACATGGAACATTCTCTACAATAGACCACATATTAGGTCATAAAGTATGCCTTAGCAGAATCCAGAACATTGAAATTTACAAAGCATCTTCTCTGACCGTAGGCCATAAAAGTGGAAATCAATAACGGGAAAAGAGATCAAACACCTGGAAACTGAGCAATACCCTGCTCAAAAAAAGACTGGATTATAGAAGACATTAACAATGGAATAAAGAAATTCATAGAATCCAATGAGAATGAAAACACTTCCTATCAGAACCTTTGGGACACAGCTAAAGTGGTGCTCAGAGGCCAATTTATATCAATAAATGCACACATCCAAAAAGAAGAAAGGGCCAAAATCCAAGAATTGTCCCTACAACTTGAACAAATAGAAAGAGAGCAACAAAAGAAACCCACAGGTGCCAGAAGAAAACAAATAATAAAAATTACTGCTGAACTAAATGAAATAGAAAACAGAAAAACAATTGAAAGATTTAACAAGACCAAAAGCTGGTTTTTTGAAAAAATCAACAAAACTGATAAACCACGGGCCAAACTGACAAAAGAAAAACAGGAAAGGAACCAAATAACCCAAATAAGAAATGAAATGGGCGGTATTACAACAGACCCAACTGAAATTAAAAGAATCATATCAGATTACTATGAAAAACTATACTCAAAGAAATTTGAAAACCTAGAAGAAATGGATGAATTCGTAGAAACACACTACCTACCTAAACTAACACAAACAGAAGTAGAACAACTAAATAGACCGATAACAAAAGAAGAGATTGAAAAGGTAATCAAAAAACCCTCAATAAAAAAAGCCCTGGTCTGGAAGGCTTCACTGCAGAGTTCCACCAAACTTTCAGAGAAGAGTTAACACCACTACTACTAAAGGTATTTCAGAGCATAGAAAAGGATGGAATACTACCAAACTCATTCTATGAAGCCACCATATCTCTGATAAAAAACCAGGCAAAGACACCACAAGAAAAGAAAATTATAGACCTATATTCCTCATGAATGTAGATGCAAAAATCCTCAACAAAATTCTAGCCAACAGAATTCAACAACATACCAAAAAAAAGTAATTTGCCATGACCAAGGGAGATTCATACCAGGTATGCAGGGATGGTTCAACATTAGAAAAACAATTAAATAAAGCAAAAGACAAGAATCACATGATTTTATCAATTGATGTAGAAAAGGCATTTGACAAAGTCCAACACTCATTTGTCATAAAAACTCTCAGCAAAATAGGAATAGAAGGAAAATCCCTCACCATAATAAAGGGCATTTATACAAAGCCAACAGCCAACATCACCCTAAATGGAGAGAGCCTGAAAACATTCCCACTGAGACTGGGAACCAGACAAGGATGCCCTTTATCACCACTCCTATTCAACATTGTGCTGGAAGTCCTAGCCAGAGCAATTAGGCTAGATAAAGAAATAAAGGGCATCCAGATTGGCAAGGAAGAAGTCAAAGCATCTCTATTTGCAGATGACATGATCTTATACACAGAAAACCCTAAGAAATCCTTCAGAAAACTAGTGAAACTAATAGAAGAGTTCAGCAGGGTATCGGGATACAAGATAAACATACAAAAATCAGTTGGATTCCTCTACACCAACAAAAAGAACATGGAAGAGGAAATCACCAAACCAATGCCATTTACAGTAGCCCCCAAGAAGGTAAAATATTTAGGAATAAATCTTACCAGAGATGTAAAAGACTTATACAAAGAAAACTACAGTACACTTCTGCAAGAAACTGAAAGAGACTTACATAAGTGGAAGAACATACCTTGCTTGTGGATAGGAAGACTTAATATTATAAAAATGTCTATTCTACCAAAAGCAATCTATACATTTAATGCAATTCCGGTCAAAATCCCAAGGGCGTTCTTTAATGAGATGGAGAAACAAATCACCAATTTCATATGGAAGGGAAAGAGGCCCCAGATAAATAAGGCATTACTGAAAAAGAAGAACAAAGTGGGAGGCCTTACTTTATCTTATTTTAGAACCTATTATACCACCACAGTAGTCAAAACAGCCTGGTACTGGTACAACAACAGATATGTGGACCAATGGAACAGAATTGAGAATCCAGACATAAATCCATCCACATATGAGCAGTTGATATTCGACAAAGGCCCCAAAACAGTTAAATGGGGAAAAGACAGTCTGTTTAACAAATGGTGCTGGCATAACTGGATATCCATCTGCAAAAAAGTGAAACAAGACCCATACCTCACTCCACGCACAAAAGCTAACTCAAAATGGATCAAAGACCCAAATATAAAATCTAAAACGATAAAGATCATGGAAGAAAAAATAAAGATGATGTTAGGAGCCCTAATACATGGCATAAACAGTATACAAAACATTATAAAGAATGTAGAAGAAAAACTAGATAACCAGGAGCTCCTAAAAATCAAACACCTATGCTCATCCAAAGACTTCGCCAAAAGAGGCAAAAGACTACCTACAGACTGGGAAAAAGCCTTTAGCTATGACATTTCTGATCAGCGCCTGATCTCTAAAATCTATGTGATACTGCCAAAACTCAACTGCAAAAAGACCAATAACCCAATTAAAAAATGGGCAAAAGATATGAATAGACACTTCACTAAAGAAGACATTCAGGTAGCTAACAGATACATGAGAAAATGTTCATGATCATTAGCCATTAGAGAAATGCACATCAAAACTACAATGAGATTTCATCTCACTCCAACAAGGCTGGCATTAATCCAAAAAACACAAAATAATAAATGTTGGAGAGGCTGTGGAGAGATTGGAACACTTATACACTGCTGGTGGGAATGTCAAATGGTACAACCACTTTGGAAATCGATTTGGTGCTTCCTTAAAAAGCTAGAAATAGAACTACCATACGATCCAGCAATCCCACTCACTGGAATATATCCTAGAGAAATAAGAGCCTTTACACGAACAGATACATGCACACACATGTTTATTGCAGCGCTGTTTACAATAACAAAAAGATGGAAGCAACCAAGGTGCCCATCAACAGACAAATGGTTAAATAAATTATGGTATATTCACACAATGGAATACTATGCATCAATAAAGAACAGTGAGGAATCTGTGAAACATTTCATAACATGGAGGAACCTGAAAAACATTATGCTGAGTGAAATTAGTCAGAGGCAAAAGGACAAATATTGTATAAGACCACTATTACAAGAACTTGAGAAATAGTTTAAACTGAGAAGAAAATGTTCTTTTGTGGTTATGAGAGGGTGGGAGGGGGCATTAACTAATTAGATAGTAGATAAGAACTAGTTTAGGTGAAGGGAAAGACAGCACACAATACAGGGGAGGTCAGCACAATTGGACTAACCCAAAAGCAAAGTGGTTTCCTGAATAAACTGAATGCTCTGAAGGCCAGCATAGCAGGGGCAGGGGTCTGGGCACCATGGTTTCAGGGGACATCTAAGTCAATTGGCATAATAAAATCTATTAAGAAAACATTCCGCATCCCACTTTGAAGAGTGGGGCCTGAGGTCTTAAACACTAGCATGCAGCCATCTAAGATGCATCAGTTGGTCTCAACCCACCTGGATCAAAGGAGAATGAAGAACACCAAGGACACAAGGTGATTATGAGCACGAGAGACAGAAAGGGCCACATGAACCAGAGAGTACATCATCCTGAGACCAGAAGAACTAGATGGTGCCTGGCTACAACTGATGACTGCCCTGACAGGGAACACAACAGAGAACCCCTGAGAGAGCAGGAGAGCAGTGGGATGCAGACCCCAAATTCTCATAAGACCAGGCTTAATGGTCTGACTGAGAGTAGAAGGGCCCCAGTTGTCATGGCCCCCAGACTTCTGTTGGCCCAGAACAGGAACCATTCCCAAAGCCAACCCTTCAGACATGGGTTGGACTGGACGATGGGTTGGAGAGCAATGCTGGTGAGGAGTGAGCTTTTTCGATCAGGTGGACACTTGAGACTATGTTGGCATCTCCTGCCTGGAGGGGAGAGAGAGGGCGGAGGGGGTTAGAAGCTGGCGAAATGGACACAAAAAGAGAGAGTGGAGGGAGAGAGCGGGCTGGCTCATTGGGGGAGAGTAATTGGGAGTGTGTAGCAGGGTATATATGGGTTTTCGTGTGAGAGACCGACTTGATTTGTAAACTTTCACTTAAAGCACAATAAAAATTATAAACAAAACAAAACAAAAAACCAAATATGGTTTCTAACCTCATACCCTCTTAGGATGTACAGGCTGGTGAGGGAGACCAACAATTAGCAAAGGGGAATGGAGGAAGAGGAAAACACGTGCCAAGACTTTGTAGTGGAAAAGGGTAAGGTGAATAATGAGGACTAAAATAAGTCACTGGCTGTTTTGGAGAGTCTGGAAAAGGGATTCCATGGTGATACATTGGAGTGTCAGGAGTACACAGATGATGCAGGACTTTGTAAACCATGCTAAGGATTTTGGTCAAAGATGTCACTGAAGAATTTAAAGCATAAGAGTATATGATTAAATATGTTTCATAAGATCACTCTAAATGCTGTGAAATGGTCAGATTAGAAAGCAGTAAAAGGGGAAGTAGGTAAACCAGTTAGGAAGCTTTGGTGTTAGTCCGGGAAAAGGTTCTAGTAGTTTAGGATAGGGTGGAGGTGGTGGTAATAATTAGGGAATGAGTGGTGGATTAGGTTTGGGTTGGGTGGAGAAGGTGAAGCTGGAGAAAAATTTTGCCTGCATAATTGACTTATATTAAAGAGTACAGTTTTTAGGCAAATGGTTGGATTTAAAGCCTTTGAATAATCTTTTTAAAACATAACATATTTTTGAAAGAGAGAAATTAATCCATTTATTCCAAATATACTTAGCAAACTCCTGCTAATGGCAGAGTACTAGGCAATATAATATTAAACAAGAAAGACAAATGTAGTCTCTGCCCTCATGGTGCTTGCAGACTAATAAAAGGAACATAAGTAAACAAATAAACAGATAAAATAATAACAGATTGTGATATACCTGTATCAGTTTCTTGTGACTGCCTTAACGAATTAGTACAAACGAGGTGGCTTAAGTGGTTTATGATTGACTGCTAAAGGTTTGTGGTGTGAACCTGCCCAGTGGCTCTGCAAAAGAAAGTCCTGGTAAACTGCTTCCATAAAGATTACAGCCAAGGAAACCACTATAGAGCAGTTCTACTCTGTGATGCATGGGGTTGCCGTGAGTCATGGGCCAACTCAACAGCAGCTCACAACAACAGGTAGCTTAAAACAACCATAATCTACCCTGTCTTGGTTCTCAATATCACTGGACTGAAATCAGGTGTTGGTAGGGCCACATTCCCCCAAGACGCTTTAGGAGAGAGTCCATCCCTTTCATTTTCCAGCTTCTGGTAGCTGCCAGCATTCCTTGGCTTGTGGCTACATCACTCCAATTTTTGCATCTCTAGTCACATTGTCTTCTCCTCTTCAGAGAGTGTAAAATCTCCCTCTGCATACATGTGGTTGCATTGAGGGCCTATCTGGTTAATCCAGTATAACCTCCCCCATATCAAGATCCATAGTTTAGTTACATCTACAAAGTCCTTTTTTTTTTTTTTTGTCACATAAGGTAGCATTCACATGTTCTAGAGATTAAGGCATGGATATGTTTTAGGGGCCATTTTTCAGCCAACCACAATGTCCTCCCTATGAAAGGCATATACAAGGAACTACGATGGAGAATAATGATGAGGATTTACTTGATGACTAGAAAGTGTTAAAAATAATAAAAACTCACTGAAATTTGGGCACAATGTTTATTTTAAGCAGTTAGGCATATAGGAAGACCATTTTGATTCCAGATAAAGCAAATGGCTTGAAGAAGCTAAGTATAAAAAATATGGGGCTTATAAAGAGAAGAGGAGGGAGAAATACAGAAGATCAACCATTGGCTAATCTTAACATGACTGATTGGACCCTGCTTTCCCCCATTGCTGGGATCAACTGACATCATTTCACTAGATAGTCTCTGCCCCTCCACCAGCCATATCTTTCGAGATTCAAATTTAGTAAACCTGTTTTTCATCAAGAAAACAAAGACTTGCAACTTTGGGTGAAAGAAAAGCTGCTGGCGGATTAATTTTTGTCAGGGATTTTTTTAAAAATGAATATTTGGTTTTGTGGGGATGAAAACCCCAAAATCAAAGCAAGATATCTGCTATCAATTTCTCTCTTTGACAAAAGTAGTGACGAAGAAGAATGAAATGAGCTAAACTGACTGAAGAGATAGACTGAGATCGGATCATTTAGGACTTGCAGAGACCCAGATTTTATTCTAAATACAATGGGAACTCATGTGGGAGATTGATTCTGAACAGTGATGTGATTTGATATACCTTTTTAAAAAAGAGTATTTTAACCTCTGTAGAAAATTGGTAGGAGGTGGGTGAGAATGGAATCAAGGAGATGCACCAAGAGGTACCGTCATCATCCAGGCAGGAGAGGATGCAGGTGCCACGGAGTGATGGCAGTGGAGATATAGAATCATGGGCAGAACTGAAATTTGTGATAGAGATAAAATAATCTGGATTTAGATGGATCGGATGGGTGGGGGGAGGGAACATACAGGGATAAGGAATAACACCTAGATATCTGGTTTTAGTAAATAAGTAGCTGATAATACCATTAACTGATATGGGGAAGGGAGAAGGAAGTCTTGGGGAGGTGCAGGAGTAAACAAGAGTTCGGTCTTGGACATTGCATTAGTTTCCTAAGGCTGCCATAACAAAATAACTGGGTGGCTTGTAAGAACAGAAATTTACAGTCTCACAGTTCTGGAGGCTAAAAGTCCAAATCAAGGAGTTAGGTTACAATGCTTCCTAGGAGAATATCATTTACATTTTACATTTAAAGTAGCCTCTAGGAGAACACCCTTTTTTTGTCTCTCCTAGGCTCTGGTAACTCCAGGCATTCCCTGGCTTGCAAATACTTTGCATGGATGTTCTTTCTGTGTCGCTTTTCTGCTTTTATAAGGACACACCACTCAGATTGGATTAGGGCCCACCTTCCTGCAATATGACCTCTTCCTAACTGAACATCTTCAAAGAGCTTTAATTTAAACAAAGTCACTTTTATGGGTACCTGGGTTTTTTTTTTCTTAATGGGGGGAACACAATTCAATCCATCCGTCAGAGGCATGTTAAGCCTGATATGGCCATGAGGCATCCAAATGGAGATGTCAGGTAAGCAGTTGGGTAAAGGGGTCTGGAGCTGAAAGAAGAGTTCTAGGCTAAAAACTATGCTAGTGAACCTCTAAAACTCAGGCACTTGGTATAATAAAATGGTTGACATGAGGTCTGAATCAAAACTCCATTTTGTTACAAGCTCCTACTTCTGCATTCCTGGGAATGTAACCTTGACTTCTTCCATTTATATGCATATGGACTTGGGCCTCTGGCTGGGTAGAACCAGCAGACTAACTTTTTCCTATTCATATGCATATGACCTTGGGCCTCTGGCTGGTCAGAACCAGCAGACCCTGGTCCTTTATCAATCACCTTGTGACCCCCCCCATTTGTGAGAACATATTTCTGCAATTACGTAAGTGTAACCAATTCTCTTAACCCACATATATTCTGTTAACCAATCCCAACCAAAGCCCCACTTTGAGATATCCCACCTACACTTCACTGATTGCTCACCTATCAATCAGAATATTGTAAACTAAGTTCCTGCTTCAACCCTATAACTATGCCCATGTGACCGCAGCTTTTCAGAGCATTGGCTTCCACTTTGTAAGATCTAATGTGCTCCTGGCTCATGCTGTCTTTGCTTTCCTTAAACCTTTCTTGATTTTATTTTTAAATAAAGTTTGTGTAGTTCCTCTATGAAAAGACATAAATGAAAGAGTATTTAGCATATAGACAATAATTAAAGCCATGGAAATGGAGGAAGTCACTTAGAAAGAGTTGTATAAAGAAATTAAAAAAAAAAGTCAAAGACAAAATCCTGAGGAATCCCAATATTTAAGTTTAGGTAATAGAGAAAAATCTAACAAAGAAAAAAAAAAAAGAGAGAAAAAATGACCAATAAGACAGAGGAAAAATAAAAGCTGGAAGAGGATATTGCCACAGAAGTAGAGAGGAGACTGTTTCATAAAAGAGAGAAAGCCAAAATGAAAATCTTGTTTGTATTTCGCAATGTGGAGGCCATTGCTGACTTTGAAAAGAATAGTTTCAGTGGAATGATGGAACTGAAGCTAGGTTGGACTGGTGAGCTAATGGGAAAAACATAAGTGTGAATATGAATGAGGAAGTAGAGACGGAAAACAAGCAATCCTTCTGGAAGTTTTTCTGTGGAAAGTAGCAGAAAATTTTGATTTTGAACCTTCCATGACCCAATTATTTTTTCCTTTCAATTTTTTTGTTGATACTATGTGTTTTTGGTAATGGAAGGCATGCTGAATCATTGAGTGTGTCTGAATTTTTGGTAGATGATATGGTTTTTGTTTTATGTCTCATTCCACAAATTGTACCCTCAGAGTCCAGAGATACATACGTGTATCCCTTGTGAACACAAATTCTACCTCCCAGAGTCCAGAGGTACATATATGTAATGAATAAAAATTTTCCAAATTCATGTTTTTTCCTACCAAAATTCAATACCACCTCATATAACATTCTGTAAAAACAATAATTTGCAGCACATATCTACTTTTTTCTGTTTCAAAGGGCTATATAGGGCTCTGCATGCTGACAGCATGTACTATCAGTGGGACAGAAGCTTCCCAATGAACCCCAGAGGTACAAAAAGTAATTGGTAGCTATATATGACACCAGTCCTGAAAGAATTAAAGGGAGGTTCTATTAAAGTTTACCATTCACCTGTTAGTTTGTTGTACGGTGGTGGTTTGTGTGTTGCTATAATGCTGGAAGCTATGCCACTGGTATTTCAAATACCACCAGGGCGATCCATGGTGGAGAAGTTTCAGCAGAGCTTCCAGACTGAGACAAACTACAAAGAAAAAGGCCTGGTGATCTACTTCTGAAAATTTGTCAGTGAAAACCTCATGGATCCCAAATGAATATTGTCCAACTCACTTGCTTTAAACATGTCATCAGGAGGGATCAACTGCTGGAAGAGGGCATCATGTCTTATTAAATAAATGGCCAATGAGGGTGTAGGAGATCCTCAGTGAGATGGATTGACACAATAGCCACAACAATGGACTCTAACATACTGGTGATTATGAAAACATAGGACCAGGCAGCATTTCATTCTGTTGTACGTAATGTAGCCATGAGTTGGAATTGACTCAAGGACAGCTAACAACAACAATAACAATAAAACATCAACAGTAACTATTAGTTTGTTTGTTTTCTTGTTGAATAGGGAGAATCCATTAGAGAGGAAGAGATTTGGTGATACAGTGAAAAAATACCTAAATTAGTCCCATGGTGGCTGTGTACTTGAGAGAAGGAATACCATAATTTTCAGCAGCTTCATCAGCTATTCTCCTTCCTGATTTTTACCTTTATTCTAACCTTTTCTGAGGAAGGAGAGAGAGCTCTTTTGACATTTGCCAAGTTGTCTTTGTCCCTTTCAGAGGCTATGGCAGGACTGGGGGGTTCCTAGCAGAGCCATTTTCCTTTATTACTTTGCTATTTCCACTTGAAAAGTTCTGGGGTTTCTTCCTTTTGTTTTTTCCTAAACTTTATTTATTTTGTGGTTGTTGCTGAGAATATACACAGCAAAACATACACCAATTCAACAGTTTCTACATGTACAATTTAGTGACATTGATTACATTCTTAGAATAGTGCATCCATTCTCACCCTCCTTTTCTTAGTCGTTGCTCCCTCATTAACATAAACTCACTAAGGTTTCTATCTAATCTTTCAAGTTGTCAATTTGATCTCATATACATAGATCTTAAAAATGTATAATGCTCAAGGCAGACCTTTTTTTACTAGTTAAGCTAAACTATTGTTTGGCTTTAAGATGACTTCAGGGGATATTTTTGGTTTAGGGTTTAAAGATTATCTTAGAGAAATAGTTTCCAGGGTTTAGCCAGCCACTATGGCTCCAGAAAGTCTAGAGTTCATGAGAATTTAAAATTCTGCTTTGTGTTTTCCTCCTTTTGATCAGGATTCTTCTATGAAATCTTTGATCAAAATGTTCAGTAATGGAGGCGGGGCCAAGATGGCGGACTAGGTGGACGCTACCGCGGATCCCTCTTGTAACAAAGACTCGGAAAAACAAGTGAATCGATCACATACATAACAATCTACAAACTCTGAACAACAAACACAGACTTAGAGACGGAAAACGAACAAATACGGGCAGAGAGTGACTGTTTTCAGAACCAGGAGCCAGCGTACCAGGCAGGTGACCTTCGGAGCCCGATCTGGGGCAGAGCCCAGGGGAGCAGACGGCACAGAAAAGGGGCCCAGCCCTACCCCCCCGAACCCATCCCGGGAGGGAGTCTAGCCGGTTGGCGCGGGCGGCGTAGAGGCGCAGCCGGAGGGAGAAGCACCCGGGAGGCAGTGACTGATCTTGGAGCAGGGAGAGCAGCGTCCCAGCCAGGGAGCCATCCCGCCGGGAGTTTGGCGGGAAGCAGGCGTGGCGTGAGCAGGGGGATCAGCTATATTTCCCTAAAGTGACCCCGGGGTGGGGCTCACACGTTCGTGTGGGGGCCACCCACCCAGTTCGAGCGTGCGGCGCGACGCACCGGAAGGAGAAGTCCCCGGGAGGAAGTGACTGGTCTTGGAGCGGGGAGAGCAGCGTCCCAGCCGGGGAGCCATCCCGCTGGGATTTTGGTGAAAGCGGGGGGGGGGTGTGAGCGCGGGGATCAGTTATATTCCCCGAATTGACCCAGGCGGCGGGCCCACCTGGTCGTGTGGGTGACGCCCACCCAGTTCGCGCAAGCGGTGCTGCGCACCAGAGGGAGAAGTCCCTGGGAGGAAGTGACTGGTCTTGGAGCGGGGAAAGCAGCGTCCCAGCCGGGGAGCCATCTCACTGGGATTTGGGCGCGCGCGGGCGGGGCGTGAGCGCGGGGTCCAATTATATTCCCCTGAATAGACCCCGGGGGCGGGCCCACCCGTTCGTGCGGGAGACGCCCACCCAGTTCGCGAGAGCAGTGTGGCGCACCGGAGGGAGACGTCCCTGGGAGGAAGTGACTGGCCTCGGAGCAGGGAGAGTAGCGTCCCAGCCAGGGAGCCGTCCCGCCGGGATTTTGGTGGACGGGGGCGGAGCGTGAACGCGGGGATCAGCTCTATATTCTGTGGTGCTACACGCCTAGCTCTCTAATCCCTCCCCCACCCTCCCCAGGCGGCTCCATTAACATCCGAATACCCTGAGCCAGAAGGAGAATTCAGATAGGGATCTGACTACATTTTTTTTTATAGCTGATTACCTGGAAAATCTAGTTTCCCAGTGATGGCTTGGAGACAGCAGTCCATATCAAACCACATAAAGAAACAGACCATGACAGCTTCTCTAACCCCCCAAACAAAAGAATCAAAACCTTTCCCAAATGAAGATACAATCCTGGACTTATCAGATACAGAATATAAAAAACTAATTTACAGAATGCTTAAAGATATCACAAATGAAATTAGGATAACTGCAGAAAAAGCCAAGGAACACACTGATAAAACTGTTGAAGAACTCAAAAAGATTATTCAAGAACATAGTGGAAAAATTAATAAGTTGCAAGAATCCATAGAGAGACAGCATGTAGAAATCCAAAAGATTAACAATAAAATTACAGAATTAGACAACGCAATAGGAAGTCAGAGGAGCAGACTCGAGCAATTAGAATGTAGACTGGGACTTCTGGAGGACCAGGGAATCAACACCAACATAGCTGAAAAAAAATCAGATAAAAGAATTAAAAAAAAATGAAGAAACCCTAAGAATCATGTGGGACTCTATCAAGAAGGATAACTTGCGAGTGATTGGAGTCCCAGAACAGGGAAGGGGGACAGAAAACACAGAGAAAATAGTTGAAGAACTCCTGACACAAAACTTCCCTGACATCATGAAAGACGAAAGGATATCTATCCAAGATGCTCATCGAACCCCATTTAAGATTGATCCAAAAAGAAAAACACCAAGACATATTATCATCAAACTTGCCAAAACCAAAGACAAACAGAAAATTTTAAAAGCAGCCAGGGAGAAAAGAAAGGTTTCCTACAAAGGAGAATCAATAAGAATAAGTTCAGACTACTCAGCAGAAACCATGCAGGCAAGAAGGGAATGGGACGACGTATACAGAGCACTGAAGGAGAAAAACTGCCAACCAAGGATCATATATCCAGCAAAACTCTCTCTGAAATATGAAGGTGAAATTAAGATATTTACAGATAAACACAAGTTTAGAGAATTTGCAAAAACTAAACCAAGACTGCAAGAAATGCTAAAGGAGATTGTTTGGCCTGATGACCAATAATATCAGGTACCAGCACAATACAAGGTCACAAAACAGAACGTCCTGATATCAACGCAACTCAAATAGGGAAAGCACAAAAACAAACAAATTAAGACTAATTCTAAAAAATAAATAAATAAACAAAATAATACACATAACAGGAAATCATGGAAATAATAGATAAACGATCACAATAATCAAAAAGAGGGACTAAATACAGGAGGCATTGAACTGCCAGATGGAGAGTGATACAAGGCGATATAGAACAATACAAGTTAGGTTTTTACTTAGAAAAATAGGGGTAAATAATAAGGTAACCACAAAAAGGAATATCAATTCCATAACTCAAGAAAAAAGCCAAGAAAAACGTAACGACTCAACTAACATAAAGTAAACCATTATGAAAATGAGGATCTCACAAGCTGCTAAGAAAAATGTCTCAGCACAAAAAAGCATGTGGAAAAATGAAATGGCCAACAACACACATGAAAAGGCATCAAAATGACAGCACTAAAAACTTATTTATCTATAATTATGCTGAATGTAAATGGACTAAATGCACCAATAAAGAGACAGAGAGTCATGGACTGGATAAAGAAACACGATCTATCTATATGCTGCCTACAAGAGACACACCTTAGACTTAGAGACACAAACAAACTAAAACTCAAAGGATGGAAAAAACTATATCAAGCAAATAATAAGCAAAAAAGAAGAGGAGTAGCAATATTAATTTCTGACAAAATAGACTTTAGACTTAAATCCGCAGCAAAGGATAAAGAAGGACACTATATAATGATAAAAGGGACAATTGATCAGGAAGACATAACCATATTAAATATTTATGCACCCAATGACAGGGCTCCAAGATACATAAATCAAATTTTAACAGAACTGACAACTGAGATAGACACCTCCACATTTATACTAGGAGACTTCAACACACCACTTTCGGAGCAGGACAGGACATCCAGTAAGAAGCTCAATAGAGACACGGAAGACCTACTTACTACTTACAACAATCAACCAACTTGACCTCATTGACTTATACAGAACTCTCCACCCAACTGCTACAAAATATACTTTTTTTTCTAGTGCACATGGAACATTCTCTAGAATAGACCACATATTAGGTCATAAAACAAATCTTTGCAGGGTCCAAAACATCGAAATATTACAAAGCATCTTCTCAGACCACAACGCAATGAAACTAGAAATCAATAAGAGAAAAACTAGGGAAAAGAAATCAAATACTTGGAAAATGAACAATACCCTCCTGAAAAAAGACTGGGTTATAGAAGACATCAAGGAGGGAATAAGGAAATTCTTAGAAAGCAACGAGAATGAAAATACTTCCTATCAAAACCTCTGGGACACAGCAAAAGCAGTGCTCAGAGGCCAATTTATATCGATAAATGCACACATACAAAAAGAAGAAAGAGCCAAAATCAGAGAACTGTCCCGACAACTTGAACAAATAGAAAGTGAGCAACAAAAGAACCCATCAGGCACCAGAAGAAAACAAATAATAAAAATTAGAGCTGAACTAAATGAATTAGAGAACAGAAAAACAATTCAAAGAATTAACAAAGCCAAAAGCTGGTTCTTTGAAAAAATTAACAAAATTGATAAACCATTGGCTAGACTGACTAAAGAAAAACAGGAAAGGAAACAAATAACCCGAATAAAAAACGAGAAGAACCACATCACAACAGAGCCAAATGAAATTAAAAGAATCATTTCAGATTACTACGTAAAATTGTACTCTAACAAATTTGAAAACCTAGAAGAAATGGATAAATTCTTGGAAAAATACTACCTACCTAAACTAACGCATTCAGAAGTAGAACAACTAAATAGACCCATAACAAAAAAAGAGATTGAAACGGTAATCAAAAAATTTCCAACAAAAAAAAGTCCTGGCCCAGACGGCTTCACCGCAGAGTTCTACCAAACCTTCAGAGAAGACTTAACACCACTACTACTGAAGGTATTTCAAAGCATAGAAAAAGACGGAATACTACCCAACTCATTCTATGAAGCTACCATCTGCCTGATACCAAAACCAGGTAAAGACATTACAAAAAAAGAAAATTACAGACCTATATCCCTCATGAACATAGATGCAAAAATCCTCAACAAAATTCTAGCCAATAGAATCCAACAACACATCAAAAAAATAATTCACCCTGATCAAGTGGGATTTATACCAGGTATGCAAGGCTTGTTTAATACCAGAAAAACCATTAATGTAATCCGTCACATAAATAAAACAAAAGATAAAAACCCCATGATCTTATCAATAGATGCAGAAAAGGCATTTGACAAAGTTCAACACCCATTTATGATAAAAACTCTTACCAAAATAGGAATTGAAGGAAAATTCCTCAACATAATAAAGGGCATCTATGCAAAGCCAACAGCCAATATCACTCTAAATGGAGAGAACATGAAAGCATTTCCCTTGAGAACGGGAACCAGACAAGGATGCCCTTTATCACCGCTCTCATTCAACATCGTACTTGAAGTCCTAGCCAGGGCAATTAGGCTAGACAAAGAAATAAAGGGTATCCAGATTGGCAAGGAGGAAGTAAAGCTTTCACTATTTGCAGACGACATGATCGTATACATGGAAAACCCTAAGGAATCCTCCAGAAAACTACTGAAACTAATAGAAGAGTTTGGAAGAGACTCAGGTTATAAAATAAACATACAAAAATCACTTGGATTCCTCTACATCAACAAAAAGAACACCGAAGAGGAAATAACCAAATCAATACCATTCACAGTAGCCCCCAAGAAGATAAAATACTTAGGAATAAATCTTACCAAGGATGTAAAAGACCTATACAAAGAAAACTATAAAACTCTGCTACAAGAAATTCAAAAGGACATACTTAAGTGGAAAAACATACCCTGCTCATGGATAGGAAGACTTAACATAGTAAAAATGTTTATTCTACCAAAAGCCATCTATACATATAACGCACTTCCAATCCGAATACCAATGTCATATTTTAAGGGGATAGAGAAACAAACCACTAATTTCATATGGAAGGGAAAGAACCCTCGGATAAGCAAAACACTACTGAAAAAAAAGAAGAAAGTGGGAGGCCTCACTCTACCTGATTTCAGAACCTATTGTACAGCTACAGTAGTCAAAACAGCCTGGTACTGGTACAACAACAGGCACATAGACCAATGGAACAGAATTGAGAACCCAGATATAAATCCATCCATGTATGAGCAGCTGATATTTGACAAAGGACCAGTGCCAGTCAATTGGGGAAATGATAGTCTTTTTAACAAATGGTGCTGGCATAACAGGATATCCATTTGCAAAAGAATGAAACAGGACCCATACCTCACACCATGCACAAAAACTAACTCCAAGTGGATCAAAGACCTAAACATAAAGACTAAAACGATAAAGATCATGGAAGAAAAAATAGGGACAACCCTAGGAGCCCTAATACAGGGCATAAACAGAATACAAAACATTACCAAAAATGATGAAGAGAAACCAGATAACTGGGAGCTCCTAAAAATCAGACACCTATGCTCATCTAAAGACTTCACCAAAAGAGTAAAAAGACCACCTACAGACTGGGAAAGAATATTCAGCTATGACATCTCAGACCAGCGCCTGATCTCTAAAATCTACATGATTCTGTCAAAATTCAACCACAAAAAGACAAACAACCCAATCAAGAAGTGGGCAAAGGATATGAACACACATTTCACTAAAGAAGATATTCAGGCAGCCAACAGATACATGAGAAAATGCTCCCGATCATTAGCCATTAGAGAAATGCAAATTAAAACTACGATGAGATTCCATCTCACACCAACTAGACTGGCATTAATCCAAAAAACACAAAATAATAAATGTTGGAGAGGCTGCGGAGAGATTGGAACTCTCATACACTGCTGGTGGGATTGTAAAATGGTACAACCACTTTGGAAATCCATCTGGCGTTATCTTAAACAGTTAGAAATAGAACTACCATACAACCCAGAAATCCCACTCCTAGGAATATACCCTAGAGATACAAGAGCCTTCACACAAACAGATATATGCACACCCATGTTTATTGCAGCTCTGTTTACAATAGCAAAAAGCTGGAAGCAACCAAGATGTCCATCAACGGATGAATGGGTAAATAAATTGTGGTATATTCACACAATGGAATACTACGCATCGATAAAGAACAGTGACGAATCTCTGAAACATTTCATAACATGGAGGAACCTGGAAGGCATTATGCTGAGCGAAATGAGTCAGAGGCAAAAGGACAAATATTGTATAAGACCACTATTATAAGATCTTGAGAAATAGTAAAAACTGAGAAGAACACATACTTTTGTGGTTACAAAGCGGGGAGGGAGGGAGGGAGGGAGAGGGCTTTTTATTGATCAATCTGTAGATAAGAACTGCTTTGGGTGAAGGGAAAGACAACACTCAATACAAGGAAGGTCAGCCTAATTGGACTGGACTAAAATCAAAGAGGTTTCCGGGATAAAATGAAAGCTTCAAAGGTCAGCGGAGCAGGGGCTGGGGTCTGGGGAACTTGGTTTGAGGGGACTTCTAAATCAAAGGGCAAAATAATTCTATTATGAAAACATTCTGCATCCCACTTTGAACTGTGGCACCTGGGGTCCTAAATGCCAACAAGCAGCCATCTAAGATACATCAATTGGTCTCAACCCACCTGGAGCAAAGGCAAAGGAAGAACACCAAGGTCACACAACAACTAAGAACCCAAGAGACAGAAAGGGCCATATGAACCAGAGACCTACATTATCCTGAGACCAGAAGAACTAGTTGGTGCCCGGCCACAATCGATGTCTGCCCTGTCAGGGAGCACAACAGACAACTCCTGAGGGAGCAGGAGACCAATGGGATACAGACCCCAAATTCTCATAAAAAGACCATACCTAATGGTATGACTGCGATTAGAGGAATCCCAGAGACAATGCTCCCCAGAACTTCTGATGGCACAGGACAGGAACCATCCCCGAAGACAACTCATCAGGCATGAAAAGGACTGGTCAGTGGGGGGGAGAGAGATGTTGATGAAGAGTGAGCTAATTAAATCAGGTGGACACGGGAGAGTGTGTTGGCAACTCTTGACTGGAGGGGGGAGGGGAAGATAGAGAGAGAGGGAAGATGGCAAAATTGGCACGAAACGAGAGACTGAAAGGGCTGACTCAATAGGGGGAGAGCAAGTGGGAGAAGGGAGTAAGATGTATGTAAACCGATATGTGACAGACTGATTGGAATGGTAAATGTTCACTTGAAGCTTAATAAAAATTAATTAAAAAAAAATGTTCAGTAATGGTAGCTGGGCATTTTCCATTTCTTCTGATCTCATGGCAAAGGAGATAGTTGTTCAAGGAGGCAATTGGCCACAATTCCATATCCTCCTCCTATTCCTGACTCTTTCTTCCTCAGTTACTCTGGGTGGATAGAGACCAATTGATGTGCCTCGGGTGGCTGCTTGAAAGCTTTTAAGTTCTGGAGCTTCTTTTATTAATTAAGATGAATTCTCTTAAAATCTGTTTTATTTTTCATTCCCATTCAAGATATGTCTTGCTAGCAATGATTCAGCCCTATTCTTTTTCTGGATTTGAGGATGAAATGGGTGGGAGAGGGCAGTGTTAACCCTCAGGTGTTCTTAGATACCTTAGGATGGAGTGGTCCAAAACACCACAGCCCCTCCTCTCCCACTCCACCAGCCTGTTGCCTTTTTCCCATACAGCTCCCAATAATACCACACCCCATCCTTTACTCTATATGTAATTAGATTGTTCTCCCAAGATAGGTGCATGGGCAAGGCTTTGGTTGGAGATGTGGCTTCAGAATATTGAAAATTCCTGCCCCAACCTCCAGCTTTAATCACTGCACCCTCATGACAGAGATGATCACTAGCTTCCTTGTCTTCTTTGTAAAGATTAAATTAAAAAAAATGTGTGTACAGTATAAGGTAGCTATTATTACTAGAAGGAGTCCCTGGGTAGCATAAACAGTTAAGTGCTCGACTACTAATTGGAAGGTTGGCAATTGGAGTCTACCTAGAGGCACCTAAGAAGAAAAGGCTGGTGATTTGCTTCCAAAAGGTCACAGACTTGAAAATCCTATGGAGCAGTTCTACTCTGCACACATGGGATGGCCATGAGTTGGAATCAACTCCATAGCAACTAGTTTGGTTTGAGTTTGAATTATTAGTGAAAGACATTGAGGAAAAGCTGGACTTTATAACTTTGTTTCTTGAAGAAATGGGGTTTATGCTTTCAGTTAGGTGTAGTGCTGTTGAGAAGTGGAAATTTGCTAAAGGGAAGGAGTTAGCAGAGAAAGGTTCCTCTTCTCTGCCCATCTCTTACTAGGATTTGAATTTGCACAGCCCTTAGTTTTTTTTTTTTTTTTTTAATACCACCAGACAGGATGGAATTTGTAAGCACCAAACCTATGCTCCTAATGGTTTACCTTAGGAGTTCCTCTAGGACAGGGAATCTGGCAGTCACCTCTCCCCATGAGAAGGAGGTTGTGTTTTCTAAGGGATCAGGAAAGGTGAAGGTCAAGGTAATATTTTACCAAAATGATTGTAGGGAAAAAAAAAAAATCCTGATAAGATCCACGCCATATTCCAAAAAATCTCACCTGAAAAAAACATGACTTGGTTCTGAAAGATAAAATGAGCAGTAGGTCAAAAGTCCATTGTTGCAGCCACAGGGCAAAAATCAAGCTTGATAACGATATTCATGAAACTCTGCCCCACAGAAACCTGATTAAGAGTTACAGTTAAGAATTTGTCCCCAGCTGCCCCATGGGGACATATTCTGACCCATGTGCACACTTGAGGCAGTTTGGAAACTCTTCTAATCTTGGGTGAGTTTAGCAACTGAGCCATCCCTAATGATAAAAACAACAACCCCAAGGAGAGTACTAATGCTAAACATAACTTCCCCCCACCCCAACTTGGTCACAGGTGAATCATCATTTATCCTTTGGGTAGTTGTATTTCAAAGTATAATTTGAACTTAGGAAAATTAATGTATGATCATGGGTAAAGTTTCTCTAGAACTTGCTCTTGCGATAACATAATCTTTCATTTCATCAGCATACATTGAGACTGGCCTAGAATATTCTAAGTTTTTCCAAATACGCTCACACCTAGTTGTCATAACTGCTGAGGTGGCAATAGAGAGTCATGGGTGTTCAGAACCATAATTAAAATGGGAGAGTGAGACATGGAGAAGGGAAGTGTGTTTCCATGGCTGAAGAGTGTCTTGAAGAGCAATGCTTGCATTCTGATTCTAAAATAAGGGTTACACACTATGGTTGTTTTAAGTAGAGACATAAAATAACTTTTCTTCTACTAATTGGTGAAGCTAAAAGCACGTATTTTTTTTCATCCTTCAAAGGAGAACTTGAGTGAACCCAAGCTATACCAGTTTTCACATGTAGCTATGAAACTACCTCCCATGTAGTCAGGACCCAGTAAGCCAGTCTGAACATTTTTCAAGCTCTTTCCTTTCCCTACTACATCCTTTTTTGTGTTGCTTTCCACTGCTCATTTAGCATCTGCTTAGGAAGACAGGAAGATGAGCAGAGCAAAGGAGGTGACAGCTGGTGCATAGCAGAGAGGAACAACCAGAAATATTGCCCCTCATTGCTCTACTTCTAGGGTTTGTTTGTTGCTGGCTTCTCTTTCATTCCCAGAGAGAATCTGTCAGAGCCTCTTTAGATTCCAGTTTCAACTGTGGTTTCATGTAGAGTGACCTGTCAAAAGCCAGTGCAATAAACGCAAGTGAAATGAAGCAGACACTGGAGACTGCCAGGACAGCGGAGGCTGCACTTCATTACATGACCAAATTCTGACAAGGAAAAGCCAGAAGGCCAGGAATCTGAGCTGCCCTGGTGATTTGGCAGCTAGACCTCAGGCCATGAGGCAGGACACCCGAGTTGAGGGCAGACTGTGTTCCCTTGGAGCCCCAGGGCAATTGAGTCATTTTGAAACCTAAGATGGAAAAGAAATAGTCAGGTCAGCTGATCCATTTATCAGGGGACAGAGAGACTACAGTATTCTCTGAGATTTCCCCTCCAGTGTTATTCAAGGTCAGGCAGCATCTAGAGGGTCTTCAGTAATTCATGGAGAAGATAGTCATAGCCCATCAGATTGAAACATTCCTTGACATTCAGGAGCCAGTTCCCAGGGTTAGTTTCTCCTCTTGATCTCTGTGTCCTTAAATCACAGTCAACGGTTTGCTCTACCTCTTCTGTGTCTGTACATTTCAAATATTGCCTCTTCTTTATTTTCAGGCACTCTCATGTTAGAAGTCAAATCATTAATGAGTCAACAAATGTTTCCTGAAATGTATAAGTTTTTTTTTCGTTGTTGTTAGATGCTGAGCAAGCAACACAGAAGTTAGGGGCACAGTGTCTCCCCACAAGGGCCTTTGCAGTTTTCTCTGGTCTCTGTAGATCACTCTTGTCGCCCCAGCTCTTAAAACATAAGGAAGATGAAAAAAAACACAAGGTGAGAGGAGGGCATGGTGATGGGTATAGGCACTCAGATGACTAAACTGGTTAGACAGTGTAAATCCACGTTGGCTCACTGACATGAGGTGCAACAGGGCTTGTCCTTTTAACCACTGGATTGACCATATTTCAGGTGAATGAACAAACACAGAATGAGCAAACATCCTCTATGATGGACTAAGAACTAAAAAAAAATCATCTATTAAATGGTTGGAAACCCTGGTGGTGTCGCAGTTCAAATCTGCCAGGCGCTCCTTGGAAGCTCTATCAGGCAGTTCTACTCTGTCCTATAGGGTCGCTATGAGTCGGAATCGACTCGACGGCAGTGGGTTTAGTGGTTTATTAAATGGCTATTTGTCTAACACAAATCCTAACAACTAACTAGCATCTTAAGGGTAGAAGTTGTAGGCGAGAGTAAATTGGGGGATTAAATCATCTCAGCTGACCAAAACTAAGAGGCCTTTGGCACATAAATTGTGCTTTACCTTATAACTGTTTTCAAAACCATCTTATTTGTTAGGTTTTAAGTTCTTTGCATCCTAGAGTAGTATCTTGGTCACCTTTGCATATCTCACCGTACCTAGTACATTGCTTACCTTGTAGGAACCAGTCCACACATATCAGAAAAAAGGTCTCTGAGCCTCTGCGCATGCTGAGCTTTCCCCAGTACCCTTCCTTCCTTATCCCCAGCACTCTTGCTGGAGTAACTCATACTCAACCTTCAGTTCCAGGCTAGACAACACCTCCCGGGGAAGGCTCGCCTGACCCTTCCTCATCCCATGTTGGCTAGGTGGTCCTCTGCTGGGTTCCCACATCATCCTCTCCTCTAAATTGTCAAGATGCTTATATCACTTAATTGTCTGTCTTTCCCTACTGCATCAGAAACGTGAGGGTAGGAACTAGGCTGGAGTTCACATGCCCCACACAATGCCTGGCCCAGAGTGGGAACTTGATAATGTTTATGGTTTTAATGAATGAATGCATGAATAAAAGCAGGTGTTATGGAGGCATAGATGTAACCATTTAGGTTGTGTTTTGAGCTCCTTCCCATTCCCCACTTGGCTCCCTTCTTTTGGCAATGGGGCTCCTCTCATCTACATCCACCTGGAAGGTCTCCTATGAGCGAATTGCAAGGAAGAGGTATGACATCAGGGTGTTTATTGGACCATCCTCTCCCACTGTTCTGGCTGTTACTTCACAGAAGTGGAAGTCTGGGCAGGTTACGACTCACCACAGCCTTTCCCACTGTGACTGTCTTTCATTTCAAGCCAATTGACAAATGTGTATTGACTTTTCTTACTGCTACACTTGACTTAACAGAAATCTTTACAACCACCCACTGATCAGGTTTCTACTGTTTTCTCAACTTACATGTAAGGGAGCTTAGTTATATAACTTGTGGGAGGTGAGGGCAGGTTGGTGACACAGATCATTTTTGAACTAGAAGCCTCTGGGTTTACAGGCTGTGGCAGATCATTGTTTTCCCAGCTGCCTTGGAAGTCTCAGTTCATTATCTCCTGTCAGTAAGGAATGAACAGGGTAAAATGTCTCCTAAGGTTGGGTTCCTATTGCTTTCTTGGAAAATAAATGCCAGCTCTTTATAACCCCTCATTTATTAGCCAGGTTAGCTTTCAGAGTGACTTAGAAAACTTTTGAAATCAGTGGCTGCATTAACAGAGGTCACAGGCAGGAGAAAATGGGATTATTCACAATGTCAACCTTGATTTCCTCTTTACTCTTCTCCACCACTACTCCCATGCCCCTCTCCCAAAAGGCACGGCCATCCCTTGAGGGCTTTTAGAAAATTAGAATGTTCTTTTCTCAGTAATATTGTGAATTCGATTTTCCCTTCTGCTAGGCTTTAGATACTCTTAATCAGAATAGGCATCTTTCTTCTCAGAACTCCTCCTCCATCTTCTTTCCAAGATTCCTGAAATTCCTCCAACCAAGAACTAAGCCTCCCTTTAGCAATTAGTAATAGTTTTCAACTGAGAATACCCAGAGAAAGTAACCCAGTTGGACATATATCAAATTCTTTCCTGAAGGTAGGGTTTGATAAGGGGATAAACCAAAAACCTGCTGCCATTGAGTCGATTCTGACTCATAGTGACCCTATAGGACAGAGTAGAACCACCCAATAGAATTTCCAAGGAGCACCTGGTGGATTCAAACTGCTGACCTTTGGGTTAGCAACCGTAGCTTTTGACCACTATGCTACCAGGGTTTCCAAAACCAAACCCTTTGCTGTTGGTTCAATTCTGACTCATAGCGACCCTATAGGACAGAATAGAACTGCCCATAGAGTTTCCAAAGAGTGCCTGGTGGATTCAAACTGCCAACCTTTTGGTTAGCAGTCATAGCTCTTAACCACTGCACCACCCAGGGTTTCCTGATAAGGGGATAGGGACCTAGAAGTAGGCACTAGGTATTCTCTAGGGCCAGTCCCTTGGTGGTACAAATGGTATGTGCTTAACTACTAACCTAAAGGCTGACAGTTTGAACCCACCTAGCAGTGTCCCAGAAGAAAGGCCTGGCAATCTACCTCTAAAGATTACAGCCAAGAAAACCCTTTGGAGCAGTTCTACTCTGTAACACTTGGAGTCACCATTACTGGGAATTGACTCAATGGCCACAGGCATATTCTCTAGAATAGGAAGGAAGGGAATATAACCAGAAGCTGGGATAGAAGTTATCAATATCAAGGTTTGCCTACAGTTTTCTCAAAATAGTGTTCCCCCTGTATCTCCTTTGTCTTCATAACATCCCCATGAAGAAGATCGTGAGAATTATGATATTCCTTTTACAGGAACATTTGGGAGCAGTGAGAATGGTAGCACAAATGGCCACTTGGCAAGGCATTCAACTATAGCCAAAGTCTTCCCACTTTGGGATTGCACAATGGGAGAGGAAACAGAGGAAGCAAATGGCAGAAACCATTCATGATCTCTCTCCTTTTTTTTAAAATGCATAGCAAGTATACTTTAGCCACAGGCTGTATTCTTTGGCTGGCTGAATAGAGCTTCTCAAGCGCAATGACTTTCTTGTATTCATCTTTATTTCCCAGAAGCTAGAACTGGGCCTATTGTTTATTACATGCTTAGTAAATACTTGCTGACTTGATGCTCGTATTTATTTCCTTTGAAGTCCTTTTTATTTAAGTTAAATAAGGCCTCTCAAGTTTTTATATTGAATTTATAAAATGCAAGAGTGTTTCTTGAAATATTTGTGAATTATTTTTATTTGGAACAGGTCTCTTACGTGTGAAAAGTTTGCTTTTCCTCAAAAAAAATCAATTAAATAATACGTGAGAAAGGACCTGAATACATACAGAGAGAAATGTCATATTCAAACCATAATCACATCTGTCATTCTTGCTGTTTTATAAAGAGTGCTACCAGAGCATTTGCCTCAGTAAATTTAGTGTGACATCATATCTTGGTCTATCCAAGACCACCCCTTTTTTACCTGTTGTCCTGAAGTAATTATTAATAGTATCCCATTTTCACTCTCAGCCTTGGCCCAATTTGAACAATCATTATACAGTCACTGTAAATCTTATAGAGTCAGGAAGCCTATGTAAGTTTTTGACCTGCCAGTCTGTGACCTCAGTTTAGCTCTTTACCAACCCCGTGATCACAGACAGTTGATTCACTGCAACCCAGCACTTGCTATCATATCACCATTTTATCTTCTTCATAATGCTAATCAGGACACAGGATTTTATTATTTGATTGTGTGTTTATTGTCCTTTTCCTCTCACTCCTAGCCCCTCCCACATACGTAAATGTAAATCCCCAAAGCAAAGGCTCTTGTTTTATCCATACCTGTAAACCCAACATCTAGAATAGTACTTAGTATGTACTAGACTTGCAATAAAATTTGTTGGTTGACTTACAGAAAAATCATTTTGCTTTTCTGGATCTTTATGAAATGGGGACAGTCGATGAAATCCTTTTTAGAAGGGGCCAGGAAAGTTCTATCCTGGTCCTGAGAAATAGAAACCCTTAATAAATGTTTCCAAAAGGCTTATGTAATGTTAAAAAGGGTAGATAATAACAGGAGAAAGTCTGGTATTGACTTTGATTGAAGCAGTCTTATACTTCCTAGTTGTGATCCAGCTGAGTGAGAACAAACCAAGTGGTTGACATTCAGCCTGGCTGAGTTGTGGGACAGAGTTTGCCAGGTGTAAAGCAGGAGACACCAAAGCTAGAATAAAAATTACTCTGTCTTCTATAGAAACTGTCAATCTTCCCTTCTTCCATGCGGAGTTAGGCATTCTTTCTTCTCCATTTTTCCCCCTGATGGGAAGCTCTCTGTATCAAGCAGAGTACTTCCCACTGAGGAATGGCTTTCGACATGTGTTAATATCATCAAATGAAGTACAGTTTACCTTCCCATCTAGGCTTTTAGTTAATAAGTTTTACTTTCTTCTCCAAGAGATCTGCCATTGTCACACCAGTAACTTACAGGGAAGATCAATTTTGAGTTTTCTTTTATTGGTGGGAATATTTAACAGCAAAGAAAAGAAGATGCCCTTCCAAATCAAAGCCCTTGAGAACCATTTCCTTTTAGAAAAGTTGGTTTTGGGGCACTGACCAATATTTGACTAATGATAAAAATATAGAAGATATTTAGTTTGATTAGCAGCAATATAGCTGAATCCCTGTGGTAAAAGGTTGTTATTATGATTTTCTTCTTTTTTTTTTAATTTTTTTAATTCACAGGTTGAATTCAGGGCTTTAACCAGTTAATTCCAGTTTGACCTCCTGCTGAGAACTTGCATTTCCACCCTGGATATACTGAATCAGAACCTACATTTTAACAAGATCCCCAGGTGATTCTTATGTGAGACTCATAAGACTCGGTAAGACTCACCTAGGGATCTTGTTAAAATGTAGCATATCTGGGATAGAAATGCAAACTCTCAGCAGGTGGTTGAACCAGAATGAACCAGTTCAAAACCTCGTTCAATTGTATGCTTCTTCCCATAGAGAAGCATGTACTGTACTTGGTTAGCTTGCTATAAAATATTATGGGAACCACTGACTGTACTCAGTTAGATGAAATGAGGAAAAGCCAAAAAAAAAAAAAAATGGGGGGGCTTGGAAATACACTATATTTATTATTATTATAGTCATTTTCTGTAACCGCTAAGTCCAGGCCACACTAGCTTTTAACTAGAGAAGGAAGTCACATTTCATTGACACTCAGATTATAAGACACCAACTCTACTATTTGTTTAAACAGGAAATTAGTACCCCTCAATATATCCTCTAGTTATTTCTCAGAGTATCCAACAAGTGCTTCCCTGATATGCATAAAGAAATTTTATAGTTGCATAGATTTTTGGTGTTTTTCCTTTCCTGATCCAGTAATTACCACTTACCTGTAGTCTCTAAAGAGCCTCGTGGCACAGTGGTTAAGTGTTCATTGGTTAACCAAAAGGTTGGCAGTTCGAATCTACCAGCCACTCCTTGGAAACCCTATAGGGCAGTTCTGCTCTGTCCTATAGGGTCGCTATGAGTCAGAATTGACAACAATGGGCTTGTAGTCTCTAAGAAGTAGCTTGAAGAAGGCAAATCATCATTGTGAGAAATTCAGTGTCCAAGTCTATAGCATTGTTGTTGTTCAGTGCCGTTGAGTCAATTCCGACTCATAGTGACCCTGTGTACAACAGAACGTAACTCTGTCTGGTCCTGTGCCATCCTCACAATCAATGCTGTTTGAGCCCATCGTAGCAACCACTGTGTCAGTTCAGGATTTTCCTCTTTTTCTCTGACCTTCTACTTTACCAAGTATGAGGTCCTTCTCCAGGGACTGGAGACTAGAAGTCTAAAATCAAGGTGCTGGGAGGGTCATTCTCCCTCTGAAAGCTCTGGGGAAGAACCCTTCTTTGCCTCTTCTAGTTGCTGTGATTGCTGGTAATCCTTGGTGTTCCTTGGTTTGTAGCAGCATAACTCCAATCTGTGCCTGTCTTTACATGGCTGTCTTCCCTCTGTGTGCCTGTGTCCAAATTTCCTTCTTCTTAAAAGGACACCAGAAAAGAACAGAAGAAAAAAACAAGGACACCAGTCATTGGACTAGGGCCCACCCTAATCCTAACTTGATTACATCTGTAAGGGCCCTATTTCCAAATAAGTTCACATTCACAGGTTCCAAATGGATATGAACTTTGGGTGGACACTATTCAACCCAAATGCTCCTCTAGCTTATGCACAACTAGGTTATATGCTCTCTGTTCTACACTTTTTTATGATGACACTTAGGCAATGGAAGATGCAATTATAATATAGTGTGTTGTCCCACTGAGTACACTACGTGCTCTGTTTGGGCAGGGATAATGTCTGCTTCATTTCCTGCTGTATTCACAGAACCTTTGTGGTGCTTAACTACAATGCTGAATAAATGAATCCATTTATGAATCAGTTTGGAGTCCCCGGGTGATTCAAATGGTTAAAATGCTCAGCTGCTATTTGAAGGGTTGGCAATTCAGTCCACTCACAGGCACCTTGGAAGAAAGGCCTGGCAATCTATTCCCAAAAAATTAGCCATCAAAAATGCTGTGGAACACAGTTCTACTCTGACACATGGGGTTGCCATGAGTTGGAATCAACACAATGGCAACTGGTTTGTTTTATGAATCAGTTCGTAGTCAATGCTTCAAACACTCTAGACCTGTTGGCACTGTTAGATCTTCATGCTAATACTTTTGTCTTTGAAAGCCATTGTAGGAGATATTAATGCAGGGGTCTATATTCTCCTTTCCTGAATTTCTGTGCAGGAAAGGATTCCTTCAGTGTTCCCCAATAGGTGAGAAATGGTTTGGAATTGACACACAGGCTCACTTTCTGCTAATTTCTGACTATTCCCCAAGGATGAAAAGTGCAAATCTTGATGGTGAGAATTTCACCTCCAGTGGACCACATTGAGGGCAGTGCTCATGCATACAGGTGCCTCTCAATCTTGGTCTCTTAGGCTGGAAAGTTCTCAAACACAGGCACCCTGCTTCCCTGGCCCTATTTTTTGCTTCTGATCTCTGTGCATAAGCCGTATTGGTGGAGGTGGGTGGCTGCCAATTTCTGATTTCTTGCCTACAACTGGGTAGACAAATGGAACCAAATATACAGGGTGTGATGTCAAAAGCTCTATTCTGTTCAATCTAGTCATTATGAAAAAGCCGTGTACTAAGGGTTATTGGGAACAGGCCTGGCCCATTACAAAGCTGATGCTTTGATCCTTATTAGGCTACTTGTTCTTCTACTAGCCAGAACGCTGAATCCAGAGTGGTGTGTCTCTTTAAATGAAATAGTCAAGAAAGATCTCTCTGAGAATGTCACATCTGATCTGAGAACCAAATACTAAGAATGAACCAATCAGGTGCAGGAGGTTTGCAGAGAAGTAAACAAGTATCCACAGCAGGGAGAGCAGCCAGAGCCATGGTCCTGAGGCAGGAATAAAGATGGCATGTAAAGAGTATGGATATATTCTATGTGCAACAAGAAGCCACTGAGGATTTTAAACAGGAGAACGACATAATCTGATTTACATTTAAAAAAAAAAAAGATCATATAGATGAATAGATGGAACCACTCTGAGCCCAAGGATCTGATTCATTCTTTCCACATAAACAGTTTTTTCCTGTTTAGTTTTTGCCATTTCAAATTTGGAAAAAAGGAACCCTTCTCTGGAGCATTATTTTGAACAATTGTTATTATTGGTATAAAAACTTTATTTTACTTTCTTTTTGTTTATTGTTGCAAATAAAATAAAATCTAGGACCCATTATTACTACTCTTTACAGACAATCAGTATGGCGATTTGTGCCTGGAAAAAAGCAATCTTAAGTGTTCCCCTCTGCTCTCTCCATCCCTAAAGCTTCTGGGAGCCCAGGAAAGCTGGACACACATTGATGAGGCTAAGATGGGGCTCTGAGAACACGAGTAGCCAGCTGTGATTTGAGTGGTGGGGGAAGGACCAGCTTGCTTCCAGCCTCTTCGGCCTAGAGAGCCCAATCACTCTGGGGCCAAGCAATTGTACTCTATGCATGGTTTGCTACTAATTGTGCAACAGAAGAGGACTGGAGCACCTGGTGCCAGTTTGCGGTGCATGCTAGAGCATACAAGATAATAAACATTCCTAATAACATCAGTGATGGCATATTTGGGACAAGTACCAGTTCTTTAAGCTCTGTGGAGTCCACCAGCCAGATGTTCTCATTTTACACTCTTTTCTTAGGATTTCATCAGGACTGATCCCTGCACAAAGAATTTTAAACCAATGGAATGTACCATATCCATCAACCTCAGAAAAAAAGCCGTGCATTCTTAGACACCAGGCATTTCATTTCTTCTTTTCAGTTTCCATTAGATTTTACTCAATTCAGAGAGAGATACACACACACACACACACACAAGTTCCGTTGCCATTGAGTCGATTCCAACTCATAGTGACCCTATAGGACAGAGTAGAACTGCCCCATAGAGTCTCCAAGGAGTGCTTGGTGAACCCAAACTGCCGAATTTTGGTTAACAGCTGTAGCTCTTAACCGCTATGTCACCAGTGTTTCTGATACAGGCAAAAAAAAAAAAAAAAAAAAAGAGGTATAAATACTGTTGAGTTACAGTTAGTCAAAAAGCGTTTGGTGGTTCAAAGGGCCCTCAAATAGCACCCATCTTCCCTGCTTAGGCTTTGAGCAATTAGATGTGAAAGAAAGGAGTGGCAAAACTGATAGACCCATGTGTAGGATGGAGTCTAGTATGAGAGCTCAGGTCCCCAGATTACCACAAGTTTGAACACCCAGTCTGTTACAACAGTGGACCTGGCCAAGACAGGAAGACCTTGTGTGGAGGAGCAGCCGAGGGTAGAGAAGAAGAGGGAGGAAGTAGGGAACAGGGTGGCACGCTCTCAGGAAGAAGTGTGGGGCTTAGTTACCCTGGGTCTATTTATTCTTCAGATAAGCTCCCACTTCTCATTTACCCTGTGGACGAGAAGTCAAAAAGCAGAAGCCAGGTGTTACACTCATTAGATTCCTCCACAGAAAGGAATCCTCAGGTGTTGGGAAGAAGGGTTCCTCTATAACCTTTGATATTAGCTGATTAGGTGATTTAACTTTTAAATAGCTTAAACTAATGAGTGGGAAGGACATTGTAGGTTAAAAGAGATAACCAACAAAATGAGAGAAGACTATAGAGGTGCTTACAAAGAGAAAATTCAAGCACACAGAATACGGATGTGAAGAGCAGGCAAATGGAGGAGTCGGTGAATTCTGGGAGCTGTGCTGTGGAGCAGGATCTCATAGTAAGCAGTTTCACTTGGGCAATGTATTGAGCATGTGGATGGAACTTCCAGTTATTGCATTCTAACGATTCTGCTCTGAGTACCCACTAGAATCTGAAAGCACTGAGAACTAAAATGAGGAGATCTAGGGGTTTTGTTTGTGGCTCTAACTTTTAGCCTTTGACTGTGAGGATAGGCTTACTTGGGAGAAGCTAGTATTCCATCTTGATTAGAATAGATGATTATAGTTACTAAACAAAAGACCTTATTGGAATTCTAATTCTTAAGTGATTCTTTGGTTGTACAGTATTCATATTAAGCTTAATATGTGAGTCTGTGGGGGCTTTACCATTTCTGCAGTTCACATCTCTCCCTACCTGTGGGAAGGATCCTGAATGTCCTCCTCTTACCTTTTCTGCAACTTTCAGGTTTCTTCCCAACAGGGTGAAGAGAGCTGAGATTATATTGACTACTTACGTGCCTACAGCTGATATTAATCAGGTTTTTTATGTTCAGTATTTATCCTCTTGATGTTTTTATGGAATTCTTTCTCCTAAATGTAAATAATCTGGGTGGAATTGTAATTTCTGGCACATGCTGCTGTAGTCTCTTCCCACTCAGGATACTTCTCTCTGCATGTGACACATAACCTAAGCTCAGCCACATGAAACCTTGACTCTTAGTGACACAAGACAAGTGATAATGTTGAAGCCAGATTCATTATATCAGCAGGGATAGGGACAGTAGTGACAAAAACAGGAGAAGCAATAATACAAATGGCAGCAGCAGGGGCACCTAGACCTGCTTTTCTTACCCGTGAGGTAGTTGTGTTTTCTTTTTTTCTGGTTTCAAACATCTGGTGTTCTAGTAATTTCTGCTGTTCCTAAGCATGATCTCCCAGCATCCAGTTGATTTGTTGGTGAGTTCCTGATCGCTTTACTTCTAAATACCTTCAAATAAATCCATTCTTGCTTGAAAAACCAGGATAAGAGTCGAATGTTGCTTGCAGATAAGAACCCTCACTGACTATACTGGATCACTTTCAGAGACAATTGAAAAGTAAAATCTTCTTGATAAAAAAGTGATTTTTTTTTTTTTTTTTTTAAATACGGGCCTGTCAATTTATTTAATATTTTTGAGTACCTCTGTTTTCTAGCTCCTTGGGCAGGAAGATGAGAAGTAAAGTATAAGTCAGCCTATGTTCTCTTGGAGCTCACAGTGAAGTTGGGGAGACAGACATTTAAAAAACGATGCAAATAAATGTAATGTTACAATCTGATAAATGGGATGCTACAAGAAATTACATGGAAGGAATTAATCTAATCAGGGAAATCAGTGAGGATTTCTCCTTTAGTAGACTAAGCATTACTAAATAGGCAGAATAGGCATTAAATAAAGAGGGCAAGAGGAAAGGGGGTGGAGGCATGGTGTTCCTGGAGGAAATAGCCATAGAAAGACCTTATGACCTTTGAAATAAGGCATTAAAACACATTAAAATATAAGTCTTAAACCTAGGTGGGGAAAACATAATAAGCTCTTATTTTCCATTATTAACTTGATGTCAATTAGTTAATCAGATTGGCTGTATTTGGAGAGAATAAGGATTTGGTAAGACATATTTGGTTGTAAGATATATTAGGATAGGTGACTGGTGGGGGTGATACCAATCAAGGATGGAGGGCCACGGTTACTGGTGTAAGTTTTTCTTCGGCCACAGGACCAGATGAAGAATGTGTTTGTTGTTGGTGATGATGCCGTCGAGTTGGTTCCAACTCCTAGTGGCCCTATGTTCAACAGAACGAAACACTGCCCGATACTGTGCCATCCTCACAATTGTTATGCTTGAGCCCATGGTTGCAGCCACTGTGTCAATCTATCTCATTGAGGGTCTTCCTCTTTTTCTCTGACCCCTTACTTTACCAAGCATGATGTCCTTCTCCAGGGACTAATCCCTCCTGATAACATGTCCAAAGTAAGAGAGACATAGTCTTGCTATCCTTCTTTCTAAGGAATATTCTGGCTATATTTCTTCCAAGATGGATTAGTTTCTTCTTTTGGCAACCCATGGCATATTCAATATTCTTCTCCGACACCACAATTCAAAGGCGTCAATTCTTCTTTGGTCTTCCTTATTCATTGCCCAGCTTTTGCATGCTTAAGATGCCATTGAAAACATCATGGCTTGGATCAGGTACACCTTAGACTTTAAGGTGACATCTTTGCTTTTCAATGCTTTAAAAAAGTCTTTTGCAGCACGTTTGCCCAATACAATGTGTCGTTTGATTTCATGACTGGTGCTTCCATGGGTGTTGATTATGGATCCAAGTAAAATGAAACCCTTGACAACTTCAATCTTTTCTCTGCTTATCATTATGTTGCTTGTTGGTCCAGTTGTGAAGATTTTTGTTTTCTTTATATTGAGGTGTAATCCATACTGAAGGCTGTGGTCTTTGATCTTCATCAGAAAGTGCTTCAAGTCCTCTTCATTTTCAGCAAGAAAGGTTGTGTTATCTGCATAATACAGGTTGTTAATGCATCTTCCTTCAATCTTGATACCACGTTCTTCACAGAGTCCAGCCTCTAGGATTATCTGCTCAGCATACAGATTGAATAAGTATGGTGAAAGGATACAGCCTGACACACATCTTTCCTGTCTTTAAACCACAGAGTATCCCCTTGTTCTGTTTGAATGACTGGCTCTTGATCTGAAACATAGACTCCCTAGAAAAAAAGGAGGGAAGACTGAGATAATGGTGTTATCAAATAATAATGGGGGTTGCTGAAAATAGTCTTATGATTTTATCCAGAGGTGATCTAACAAAAAAAGAAAGAAAGTCACAAGAAAATCTCAGAGCAAAAAGCATTCTCAAAGCTATTTATTTTCAGCAATAATCAACATCACAAATTTCCAGTGCTGCAAAATAATTTGGGCAGTATCTAGCTTTTAGATTGTATAGGGTAATGGCCAAGTGATAAAGAGCACATAGCCCAGCCAGAAATGAGGCATGGATCAAACTTCAGTAGCAATAGTTGGCACAATAGTAATAATTTATCACATTTATATGGTATCGTTCAATTTATACAGCCCTTTAACAACATTGCTTTATTTAATCCTCAAATATCCCTCTGATGTTGGAATAAGAAAAAACAATATATTTTTCTCCCCTCTACTACATAGAAGATGAAATTGAGGCTCAGTGAGGTTCAGTGACCCACCCATACTCTCAGAATTAGTAACTGTCAGTACAGACTGGAATGCAGGTCATCTGACTCATAAAACCAAAAAAAACCAAACCCAGTGCCACTGAGGGTTTATTCCAAAACTGAACCCACAGGTCTAGTTCAACTTACCTTTCCCCAGGGTGTGTCCTGCTTGAGAATTTAGCAAAAGAGATTTTATCAAACTGACTGGTATTCATGAACCAGTGTGGTTTAACCACCCACCAGCAAGGAATTTGAGATGTTTAGCTTAAGCATGAAAAAATTGAATCTGTTGGTCAAAGAAAGGGGAGAAAGGAAAGTTACAAATGTGTAAGGCAAAAAGAAACTCGGTTGGTTAAGTAGCTGCCTTTGCATCACTCTTTAAAAGGGTGTGATAAATTTTGTAAGTTAGTTTAATTATAAGATTCAATGAAGGGAGAGATCAAGATTGTAAGCTTCCTTGACATTCAGGTCCTTAACCATCACCAGTTTGTGGGCTTTTGAAAGATGACAAAGCAACATATAAACATTTGCTTTATGTGAAGAAGCAGCTTGATAAATACCTTCTTTCCATAATCAAACCAACAATCTAAATTAAAGAGCTCCTTAGAATAGTTCTGCAGTGGACATGGTCCGACATCTTGAAGGCAACACAATACAATAAACCTAAAGCAATGGGGGAAGGGAGACCAACAGCATTATAGAGTTATTTCAGGAAGTGCCTGCATCCATATTCAAACTGGGTCAAGGAATTAACATCTCAACACTACCCTTATTTTCCATTGTTAAGGTACAGAGTTCAATTGAATTTCTGCTATAGGTTGGGACGGAAGTCAAACTTTCAGAAGAGATTCACAAACTTTGATGAGTTTGAACCAGACTTTCAGGTTTTGCAGCTATCTTTGAGGGCAGCAAATCTCTAGACACATAGCAAGATGCCCTATTTGTGTTGTTAAGTTGTAAGAGGAAAGGGTTGAAAGGACCAATTAAATCATGCTTAATAAGCCACAATGTCTTGGAATTTTACAGGATCAAATATGAATCCCAGGACTTTTTTGAAATTTCTGGCTCACTTTGAGATGTATCTTCATTTGAAATTACCCCTAGGTCCTGAAAATAATTCAGTTTATCAAATCCTTATATTCATACTGATTAATAAAAATTTATCCCAATTACAAGTGGGCTGTAACCATACCATTTGTCTGAATAAAATTGATAGAATCTGTTCTGAACTGCTTTTGTAGTAAGACTAAGGATATGTAATCCATAAAAAATTGTAGGATCCAACAAATAATTGCTTTTCAATCATGCAATTCACAACTGCCCCCTCAAACGAGCGCACCCACACACTATCTCTTCTTGTTGACAATTTGTAAAGTGAATAGTGAGATATTTTATCCATCACATTATCATTTTTTAAAATCAGAATTAAACGAGGCCCATCATACCATATAAATATTATTGATTAATTAAGCAGATGCTAATTAAGTACCTACCTTCTGTATGCCAGGCACAGCCGAAGGTGCCAAAGATACAGTAATAAGCAAATTTGACAAAACATCTACCTCTTGGGGTTTACAATAAACAACATACACAAGCAAAGTTTTAGTATGTTAGTTAGTGATATACTTTGGACATGTTATCAGGAGGGACCAGTCCTTTGAGGAGGACATCAGGATTGGTAAAGTAGAGGGTGAGCAAAAAAGAGGAAGATCCTCAATGAGGTGGATTGACACAATACCTGCAACAACCGGCTCAAACATAGCAATGCTTGTGAGGATGGAGCAGGACTGGGCAGTGTTTCGTTCTGTTGTGCATAGGGTTGCTCTGAGTCAGAACTGACTTGAAGACACCTAACAACAACGAGAAGCTAGTGATATATGCTAAGGGAAGGACATAAGGCTGTAAAAAATTTTACAATTTTAAATAGGGACTCCAAGGAAGATTTAATTGAGAAGGAAAGAGGGATGCATTTGGATAACTGGGAAGAGAAGAGCATTCTAGGCAGAGAAAAGTACAAAGATGCTGCAAGGGGAATGTACCTTGCACTTTACAGCAACAGCCAGGAAATCAGTGGGGACTGGGCAGAAATAAACAATGGGATGCGTGCAGGGGAGGGGTGGATAGTTGGAGATAAAGATACTTGGTAACCCAGTGGGGAGCTCCAGGAGAGAGTTTGTAGGGCCTTTGGTCATGGTACGGAATTTGACTTTTACTCTCAGTGAGATTAGATCTTTAGTAAAATATTTTTAACCAAATGCAGATATGTTTGTAATTTGAACTTGACTCTGATAAGCAATTTTTTTTAACATTTTATTATGATCTAGGTGAAAGTTTATATTGCAAATTAGTTTTCCAATCAATAACTCATACACAAATTGTTCCTTGACATTGGTTGTGATTCCCTCAATGTGTCAACACCATTCCCATTTCCTTCCTGGGTTCCCCATTTCCATTCATCTGGTTGCCCTGTCCCTCTCTGCCTTCTCATCTTTGGTTTTGGGTGAATGTTGCCCTTTTGGTCTCATATAGTTGATTGTTCTAAGAAGCATATTCTCCACTGGTATTATTGTTTATTTTATAGGCCCATCTGTTATTTCACTGAAAGGTGGCCTCTGGGAGTAACTTCAGTTTCAGGTTAGAACCTGGTTTTAGGACAGTAGTCTTGGGCGTTCCTCTAGTTTCTATCAGACCAGCAAGCCTCGCCTTTTTTTTTTTTTTTAATTTTGTTCTACATTTTTCACCTATTCTAATCAAGACCTTCTGCTGTTATCCAAGTCAGAGTGGTCAGTAGTGGTAGTCAGACACCATCTAGTTCTTCTGGTCTCAGCTTAGAGGAAGCTGTGGTTCATGTGGGCCATTAGTCCTTTGGACTAATGTGCTTCCTTGAGTATACATTCTTCTTCATTCTCCTTTGCTTCAGGCAGGAAGAGACTAATAGTTGCTCTTAGATGGCCACTCACAAGCTTTTGAGACCACAGATGCTACTCACCAGACTAGGATGTAGAACATTATTTTATGAACTGTATTTTGTCAATTGGCTTAGATGTCTTCCAAGACTAAGGTCCTTAGCCTTCAAGCCCAGTAGCTCAGTCTTGATGTCTAAGTATCTTCTATAACTGTACCACCATGTGCTCTGTTATGTATATGAGTTAACATGCAGCAGTTGCATAAATGTACGTAGAAATATCCACAACCATGTTATATATGCATGACAGTGTACTTCCATACGACCTCCCACACCTATTTAGCATACATATTTGCCTGTGTATCTACTCACAAATTATTGTTTGTCATTATTGTTGTTGCAGGATTGTATATGTTATAGCATTTACCATAGATGCCCTTTATTTTTGTGTACTTATTAATGTCTTCCTTTGCTGTAGTGGCGCTGTGCTGACTTCCTCCATATTGTGTATTATTTTTCCCTCCACCAGAATTAACACTTGTCTACTGTCTAGGTAGCGATTTTTTTCCTCCCTCCCCTTCCCATCCTTGGTAACCACCAAAGAATATTTCTTTCTGTATGTAAACCTATTCTTGACTTTTTATAATAGTGGTCTCATACAATATTTGTCCTTTCGTGCTTGACTTATTTCACTCAGCATAGTGTCCTCCAGGTTCATCCATGTTGTAAGATATTCCACAGGTTCATCATTATTCTTTATTGTTGCGTAGTATTCCACTGTATGTATGTACCACATTAATTTATCCATTCATCTGTTGATTGTAACTTAGGTTGTTTCCATCTTTTTGCTTTTGCGAGTAATGCTGTGATGAACACGGGTATGTATATGTCAATGTGTATCACAGCTCTTATTTCTCTGTGATACATAAGGGATCAAATGGTATTTCTCTAGGATTGCTGGATTGAATGGTATTTCTATTTTTTAACTTCTCAAGGAAGTGCCATACCCTTTTCCATAATGTTTGTACAATTTTGCTATCCCACCAGCAGTATAATAATAACAATTTCCCCACAACTTCACCAGCATTTGTTGTTCTCTGTCTTTTTGATCAGTGCAATTATTGCCTGGAAACCCTGGTGGTGTAGTGGTTAAGGGCTATGGCTGCTAACTAAGAGGTCAGCATTTCGAATCCACCAGACGCTCCTTGAAAACCCCATCGGGCGGTTCTACTCTGTCCTATAGGGTCACTATGAGTCGGAATTGACTTGACAGCAGTGGGTAGTGGATTATCGCCTGGGTGAGATGGTATCTCACTGTAATTTTTATCTGCATCTCTAATTTACATCTCTCTAATCTTGTTCAAACAGAACGAGGGAATACTATGGGGTTTAAAGTCAGGAAAGGTGTGCGTCAGGGTTGTATCCTTTCTCCATACCTATTCAATCTGTATGCTGAGCAAATAATTCAAGAAGCTGGACTATATAAAGAAGAATGTGACATTAGGATTGGAGAAAGACTCATTAACAACCTGTTACGCAGATGACAGAACCTTGTTTGCTGAACGTGAAGATGACTTGAAGCACTTCCTGATGAAGATCCAAGACTACAGCCTTCAGTATGGATTACACCTCAACATAAAGAAAACAAAAATTTTCACAACTGGACCAATAAGCAACATCATGATAAATGGAGAAAATATTGATGTTGTTAAGGATTTCATTTTACTTGGATCCACAATCAACACCCATGGAAGCAGCAGTCAAGAAATCAAAAGACACATGCATTGAGCAAATCTGTTGCAAAAGACCTCTTTAAAGTGTGGGAAAGCAAAGATGTCACCTTGAAGACTAAAGTGTGTCTGACCCAAGCCATGGTGTTTTCCATGGCCTCATATGCATATGAAAGCTGGACAATAAATAAGAATGAAGAATTGATGCCTTTTAATTACGGTGTTGGCGAAGAATATTGAATATACCATGGACTGCCAAAAGAACAAACGAATCTGCCTTGGAAGAAGTACAGCCAAAATGCTCCTTAGAAGCAAGGATGATGAAACTTCTTCTCGCATACTTTGGACATGTTATTAGGAGGGACCAGTTCCTGGAGAAGGATATCATGCCTGGTAAAGCAGAGGGTCAGCAAAAAAGCAGATGACCCTCAATGAGATGGATTGACACAGTGGCTGCAACAACGGGCTCAAGCATAAAAACCATTGTGAGGATGGCACAGATCAGGCAGTGTTTCATTCTGTTGTACATAAGGTGGCTATGAGTTGGAATGGACTCAATGGCACCTAATGACAACAATGGCTAATGATCACAAGCATCATTTTCTGTGTTTGTTAGCCACCTGAGTGTCTTCTTTGGACAAGTGTCTCTTCATATCCTTTACTGATTTTTTAACTGGATTATTTATCTTTTTGTTGTTGGGGCCTTGAAGTTTTCTATAAGTTTTAGAGATTAGACCCTTGTCAGATATGTTACTACCAAACATTTTTTCGCAGTCTGTAGGTTCTCTTTTTACTCTTTTGGTGAAGTCTTTTGATGAGTCTAAGTATTTAATTTTTAGGAGTTCCCAGTTATCTAGTTTATCGTCTGCTGTTTGAGCATTTTTAGTTATGTTTAATAGTCTATTTATGCCATTAATTAGGGCCCCTAGGTTTGTCCCTATGTTTTCTTCCATAAACTTTATAGTTTTAGGTTTTTCATTTAGGTCTTTGATCCATTTTGAGTTAGTTTTTGTATATGGCGTGAGGTATGCATCCTGATATATTTTTCTTCAAGTGGATATCCAATTTGGCCAGCACCATTCATTAAAGAAACTATCTTTTCCTCATTTAATGGAGTTCAGCTCTTTGTCGAAGATCAGCTGTCCAGAGGTGAGTGGGTTTACTTCTGGGTTCTCAGCTCTGTTCTGTTGTTCTATATGTCTGCCATCGTACCAGGACCAGGCTGTTTCAAATGCAGTTGCTGTAGCGTGGGTTTTGAGATTGGGAAGTGTGAGGGCTCCTACTCTGTTCTTCTTCTTCAATAATATTTGACTTATCCTTCAAGTAAAAAGGGGCCTCTTTCCTTTCCATACAAAGTTGGTGATTAGTGTTTCCATCTCCTTAAAGAATGCTGTTGGAATTTGGATCATAATTGCATTATATCTATAGATTGCTTTGGGTAATATTGACATTTTCACAATGTTAAGTCTTCCTATCCGTGAGCATGGTGTTTTTCCATTTACGTAAATCTCTTTTTTGGTTTTTTGCGGTAGTGCGTTGTAGATTTTTTTGTATAAGTCTTTTAGGTCCTTAGTTAGATTTATTCCTAAATATTTAATCTTTTTGGAAGCTATTGTAAATGCTATTGTTTTTCTGATTTTCTTTTCTGAGTTCTCTTTGTTAGTGTAGAGGAATCCAATTGATTTTTGTATATTGATCTTGTATTCTGCCACTTTGCTGAATCCTTCTATTAGTTCCAGTAGGTTTCTTGTGGAATCCCTGGGATTCTATGTATAGATCACATCATCTGTGAACAGGGATAGTTTTACTTCTTCCTTATCAATTTGGATGCTCTTTACCTCCCTTTCTTGCCTTATTGCTGTAGCTAGGACTTCCAGTACAATATTGAATAAGGGTGGTGATAAAGGGCATCCTTGTTACATCCCTGTTCTCAGGGCAAGTGCTTTCAGTTTCTCTCCATGGAGAATAAGGTTGACCGTTGGTTTTGTATATATGCTGAGGAATTTCCCTTCTGTCGTAGACTGGGATCTCTAGAGAAGTAAAGCAAATATATATATATATATATATATATATATACACATACATACATATATACACACATATATATGTCTGTATATATGTATGTGTGTGTATATATATACATATATATATAAAACCACTGCCATGGAGTCAATTCTGACTCATAGCAACCCTACAGGACAGAGTAGAACTGCCCCATAGAGTTTCCAAGGAGAGCCTGGCGGATTCGAACTGCCAAACTCTTGGTTAGCAGCCATAGCACTTAACCACTATGCCACCAAGGTTTCCATATATATATATGTATGTATTTATATATATGTATATGTGTGTATATATAGGGCACTGGGTGGTTTTTTTACTGGGTGTATATATATGTGTATATATATATATTTATATAAGAAATTTATGTCAAGGAAATTGCTCACACTATTGTAGAAGTTGGAATATCCCAAGTCCCTGGGTCAGGTTGGATGATTCTCCTGATTCATGTAGCTACAGGGGCTGGTTATTCCATGATCAGCAGGTCAGACAGGAGGGCTCCTGCTCACAGGCTGTGAAAGCCAATGAATCCCGAGATTGGTGAGCAAGACAACAGGTAAACTGCTAGCTCACGTCCCAAGAACCAGAGGTCAGACGAACAGGAGCCAGTTGGAGGATCTAGAGCAAGTGAAAGCCTGCCAGCCTTGTCAGAAAGCCCACCTATATTGGATGCAGGCCACACCCCCAAGGAAACTCCCTTTCAACTGATTGGCTGCTCACAGGATGTCCCATCATGGAGGTGGTCACATTATACCATATCTCATCATGGAGGTCATCACATCATCATACAACTGACAAACTACATCATAACTTCCAAACCACTGAGAATCATGGTCCAGCCAAGTTGACACACAACCTTAACAATCACATCTTCTATTCCTATTTTGCTGAGAGTTTTCACTCGGAAAGGGTGTTGGATTTTATCAAATGCCTTTTCTGCATCAACTGAGATGGTCATGTGATTCTTCTCCCTTGTTTTATTCATGTGGTGAATTATGTTGATTGATTTTCTAATGTTGAAACATCCTTGCATACCTGGTATGGATCCCTCTTGGTCATGATCTGTTATTTTTTGATATGCTGTTGAATTCTATTGGCTAAAATTTTGTTGAGGATTTTTGCATCTATGTTCATGAAGGATATTGCTGTATAATTTTCTTTTTAGTGTTGTCTTTGCCTGGCTTTGGTATCAGGGTTATGCTGGCTTTGCAAAATGAATATGGGGATATTCCTTCTTTTTTCTATGTTCTGGAATAATTTGTATAGAATTGGTACCAACTGCTCTTTAAATGTTTTGTAGAATTCCCCCCAGTGAAGCCATCTGGGCCGGGTTTTTTTTTTCTTGAGAGTTTTTTTTTATGACCTCTTCAATTTCTTCTTTTGTTGTGGGTCTGTTCAAATTTTCTCCCTCAGTTTGTATTAATTTAGGTAGGTAGTGAATGAGTTTCTAGAAATTTTTCCATTCCTTCCAGGTTTTCAGTTTGTTGGACTATAATTTTTCATTATATTCTGTTATGATTCTTTGTATCTCAGTTGGTTCTGTTGTAATGTCATCTATCTTATTACTTATTTGGGTGGTTTGCATCTTCTTCTTTTCCTTTGTCAGTCTGGTCACTGGTTTGCCGATCCTTTCAGACAGCCAGCTTCTACTCTTATCTATTCTTCCTATCGTTTTCCTGTTTCATTTATTTCTGCTGTAATCTTTATTAATTCCTTTCTTCTGGTGATTGTGGGCATCCTTTGCTGCTCTTTATTTATTTGCTTGAGTTGTGGGTTTAAGGTATTGATTTTGGACTTTTCTTCTTTTTTAACGTGTGTTTACTGCTATAAATTGACCTCTGAGTACAGCTTTTGCTGTGTGCCAAAGGTTTTGGTATGTTGTGTTTTCATTCTCGTTTGATTCTAGACATCTTTTAATTTCATTTTTATTTCTTCTATTACCCAGTGGTTTTTAAGCAGGGTGCTATTCAACTCTCACATATTAGATTTTGTTTCCTTGTTCTTCCTGTTATTAATTTCTAATTTTATAACATTGTCATCAGAGAAGATGCTTTGTATTTTGATGTTTTTTCATTTATTAAGACTTGCTTTTTGGCCTAAAATATGATCTCTTCTTGAGAATGATCCATGTACATTGGAAAAGAATATGTATGTGCTGCTGTTGGGTGGAGTGTTCTGTGTATGTTTATGAGGTCAACTTGGTTGATTGTGTTATTTAGATCTTCTGTATCTGTTGAATTTCTTTCTAGTCGTTCTATCCTTTATCAATAGTGATGTTTTAAGATCTCCTACTATTATTGTGGAACTGTCTTCTTTTTCAATGCTGGTAGAATTTGTTTTATGTATTTTGGAACTCTTTCATTGGGTGTGTAGATATTTATTATGTTTATGTCTTCTTGGTGGATTGACCCTTTAATCATTATATAATGCCCTTCCTTGTCTTTTGTGGTGGAATTTGCCTTAAATTTTATTTTATCAGAGATTATTCTTGCCACTCCCTCTCTTTTGTTACTGTTTGCTTGATATAGTTTTTTCCATCTTTTTGATTTTTACCTATTATTTATATTTTGTGTCTAAGATGGGTCTCTTGTAGACAACATATCAATGGGTCATTTTTTTTTAATGCACTCTCTATCTCTTAACTGGTGCATTTAAGCCATTTACATTCAGTGTGATTATCGATAAATATTAATTTACTGCTGTCATTTTGTTATCCTTTTTTTTTTTTTTTTTTTTGCCTGTGTGGTGTTGATGGCTTCTTTGTTCCACTTTCTTTTCTGTGCTGAGTTCTTGTGTTTTGTGAATTTTCTTTTCATTCCCCTCATTGCTGTTGATTTTGTCTTTACTAAGTCTTTATATTTTCTTGAGCAGTTTTGTTAATTTTCTTTTTGGTTGCCCTGAAATTTACTTTTATCTTCCAAAATTTAAAACAGTCTTTTAGGTCTTGGTATCACCTTGACTTCCTCTCCATATGGAAGTTCCTTAACTACACCATTTATTCTTCCATTTTGTTTTGAAGTTGTCATCACTAACAGATTGTCATCTTTGGTTCCATGTTTTCAGTCTTGTAGTTTTGTTTTATTTCTGAGAATTCTTTTATCTAAGTTAGTATCTGGCTAGTGCTGTCATGGATCTTAATATCAGGTTGTTGTCTGATGTTGTTTGCTCTCGTTCAATGGACTCCCTTTAATATTTCTTTTAAGGTTGGTCTGGTTTTTACAAATTCCCTTAGTATCTGTTTATTTGTAAATATCCTCATTTTGCCATCATATCTGAGAGACAATTATGCCGAATATGTAATTCTTGGTTGGCAAATTTTTTGTTTCATAGTTTTATTTATGTCATCCCATTGCCTTCTTGTTTGTACTGTTTCTGCTAAGCAATCAGAGCTTAGTCTTATTGTTTCCCCTTTGTAGGTGACATTTTGTTTGTTATGAGCTGCTCTCAGGATTCTTTGTCTTTTCTTTTGCAAGTTTGATTATGATATGTCTTGGTGATTTTCTTTTGGTATCTATCCTGTACGGCATTTGTTCAGCTTCTTGGGTGGATATCTTCTCATTTTCATGATATTAAGGCTGTTTTTTACTAGAAAATCTTCAAAAATTCTGTTTGTGTTTTTTTGGGGGGGGTCTCCTCTTTTTCTGGAAATCTGATCATGAGGTTATTTCTCTTAATAGTGTCCCACATAACTCTTAGGGTTGGGTTATGGGTGGGTGGGCTTGCAGGAGTGTGGTTGCCACTGCTCCCATTGCTTGGAGTGGGTCACAAGAGGGAAGCAAGAAGAGAAGCCGAATTTCAAAAGATTCCATTTTCCAAGATAATGTGCATTTGAAAAACTTTACAGAAAGTCATTTTAGGTAGCATTTATCTCTTTTTCAATTAATGGAGTTTGCTAGCTCCAAAAATCTCTCTGGCCACCTAGGATTTACTCCACATGTTGTTACAAGTGGCAGTATATAAAAGACGATATCTAATATTCAAAATGCTTGTAATAGCAAAGTCCTTCCTGCCAATTTTAATAGCAGAAAAATGATTGCACACATCTAGTAAATATGCTGGCTTTCAACAGCTGGAATCAGACCAGATTCACCTTCTGTCTGCTGTGTGAAGCCAGAACTCTGAAGAGTTGGGGGAAAAAAAAAAAAAATTAGTGCTGGTATTAGCTCTCGCTTCCTGATCTTCTATTACCCCCATTAGACTCAACTTGTGAAGTTCAACTTCTGTATCATTCTAAAAAGGGACAGATGGACAGCAGGACACATGGGAAAGGTATCTGGGGCCTAATAAAATTATGGAGATGAAATTGCAAAGAGGTTGAAATGTAGCAGATGCCTCTCTTTTTCTTATAGACATGAAAAAGAAATCAGGCTTCACCAAAAAGAATACGAACAGAGCTGAGAAAAAGGTAAGAATGGACTTCCAGGGCGCTAGGATGGAAATCAAGTGATCTAGAATGGACTGGAGAGCTAGTAAACACCAGAGTGAAATAGGAGGAACAAATAAAATGAATGAATCATTCCTTAAGGAACAGCTTGATCACATCATAGCTGTGATAGCTGTGATGTGATGGTTACTATCCTTGCTAAATAAGACACTGAGGAAATTAAGGAAAAGCAGAGATCTCAGTAGAAGCACAGTAAACTTCATGCTGAGGTTTCTGGATTCTCATCTTGATGAAGCTAGTAATAAACTTGAACAAGTCGTTTAAATTCTCTAGCCCTCAGTTCCTCCATGTGTAAAGACGCCCCCCTTCCAACTCTACAGATCTTTATGTTATCGGATTTAACCTCTGTGTATTTGTAATATAATCTTGTAGAGCTGGAAGAGCTTTTGAAATCCTTAAGTCCAACTCCTATTTCCATGACCTAAATAGGACAACAAAAGAGCATAGTGTTTAGAGATGGTAACATTTTTTCTTATCCAATGCCTAGAACATTTCAATAAAGGCAAATTAATCTAATAAGAAAATTATAAACTATATATTTAAATTATGTTTGGAATTTATTTGAGCATGCTATAAACTTGAATAAGAATTACAGATGTGTCTGGTCTTTGTAAAAACTAATGTGGAAAATCCAAACTTATAAAGCAAATAAATGAAAGAGCAATCCTTTCTTTATAAAGGATTTCATGTTAGGAATTTTCTCTGTGGAAATCCCCCTTCTTTGGGGGCATTTAAAATATGTAAAAACTGTATTTTGTAAGTCAAAAACAAATTTCAATAGGAAATTTTTGTATAAAGCTTAATGCCCCCAATAAAATAGATTCAGATAACCACTCTAGAGTTTCAAATGCTGTGTATCAGGGATGAGCCAAGGTGGCAGCCTAGTCAGACATACCATGCCATCCTCTACAACAAAGACCTGAGAAAGCAAGCAAAACAGATACAGATGACAATCCTGGAACCCTAAGCATCAAATGAAAAGATAAAGAATTAGACTGATCATTTGTTGGAAGAAGCTGATTGAAAACAGTGAACAAGGAGAGATATGGAGTGGAAGGACCCTGCCAGCTGACTTGGCACAGTGTGGCTACATTGAGACAAAGCCAACGGTGACCCTGGGTGGGGAGCACAGAAAGGCAACTTCACAGAATTCCTAACAGGAGACAAAAAAAGTGTTGACATACTGAGAGGGAAGCAAGGCAAGCTGGACACAAACTAGACCTAAGGAGGGAAAGTAAAGGAAGGAGCGTAAGAGCTCCAAGGATGCCAGTGTCCACAGAGCAGAGAGGGAACCAGAATCCAAAGACATGGTGATCTACCAATGGTAGTTCCTGACCATTGGGGTTGGTGGCACACACAGAGTAATAGATCTGTAGAGTGTCAACAAGAGGTCCCCCACCCGACCAGACTATGGACAGCCCCCCTTCATTGCACTTGGTCAGAGCCAGGCCCAGATTGCCGATTGCACCCAATGGGAAGTGCCCAGGCACCCTCGCCTGGTACCTGAGGAGCACATTTCCCATCCCCCTACCTCCTGGTGATTAGAGGAAAAAAAAAACCCACCTCTGAAGCCCTGACAGCCAGAATCACAGTTCAAGCCTCTCCCTTTCTCCCCTCCACCCAGTCCCATCCACCAACACCCTCTTGTCTACCCGCCACGCAGTGGAGGCCAGGACACTCCTTCCACCCACCTCTGCCCCTGCCTTCCTTTTTTTCCCCTTTAAAAAATGAAAGTTATGTATTTTAAAATGTGTAAAAGTGTTCTTGCCAGGTTAGAGGTTGAGCTTCAACAGGTAATGGACCAGAACACCTTGTCACCTGACGAGGTGCATTCTTTTGTAACCATTTTCACATATTCTAAGCTGGGAACAATGGATATTTTGGACCAAGTACTCTTCTTTGAATAATGTTTTGGATAGCTGGACCATGAACTCAGATCAGCCAACTCTGAGATGACTCTGGTGTCCATTTCTTAGTTTTCTAGTCAATAGGCCCTATATATATAAAAAAAAAAAAAAAAAAAAAACCCAGTGCCATCGAGTTGACCCTGTTTAAAACTATGGAACTTTGCAGTTGAAGAGGACCTCACCTCATTGGCAGATCAAGCTTAGTGTCAGCATATCCTCCTAAGTCATCTGTCACAGAGATATTCAATTCGTCCAGCAGTGAACCTTCTCATTTCAGTTTGGTATCCTCCACAGCTATACATTTACTATATCTAATAAATTAAATTTTACAACGTCTCTTGTCTCTTTCCCGTTCTTTTCATCCTGTTGCCACTGATTTAGATCAAATTATCATTTCCTTCAGTCTAGACTATTAAAATAGTTTTTTTTAAACAGTTTCCCTTGCTATCTCTCCCCAGTTTCTAATCCATTTACAAATAATGTCAAATTGACCTTTCAAAACCCAAATCTATTCTTTCAGTCTCCAGCTCAATAATTTTAAATGACTCCTAATTGCCTAAGCTTTAATAAAAACTTCTTACTCAGGAATTCGGGGTGGGAATAAGTGTGGTGAGAATTGCATGAGCATTGTCATCAGAGAGACCTGGGTTCAAATCTCAACTCAGTCTATTTCTACTTCAGTGATTTTAGGAAAGTTATTTCATCTCTCCAAAACCCAGTTTCCTCATCTATGAGATGTAAGCAACGATAACTAATTTGTAGGATTGTTAGAAGGATTAAATGAGGCACCAGATGTTAGATAATAGGTACTCAAATAAGAGTAGCTGTCTGTATCCTGAGGCTGCAACACATAGTATGATGCTCAGTTTATTCCCCGTTACTTTTCTCTAGGGATCCTATATCCCTGCAAGACCTTGTATTCTTCTTTATGATGTATATGTCTTATACATCATATTTGATTGTAGCCTCAAAAGTAGTGATGGTTTCTTTGTAGTGCTGATAGTACTTTGTACATATTAGGTGTTCAATAAACAATATTTTGAATTTGGGGTTCTCAATTTGGTTTTGCCACCAGAAAGAACTGTTTCTCTTTGGTAAAATTTTGAATTGCCTTTCTGAGTCTAATTGATCTTATCAGTCTGGGAAGGGTATCTCTTTTACCTGCATCAGGTCCTCCATGGCTAAGTCAGTTGTCAAACTTCTAGATGGTTATGGAGTCACCTCCCCTTTCTGGGTACTTTGCCCTAGACATTCAAAACTTGAAGTGGTTATAGAGATTGGGCTTCTTTGGATATTACTTGCTGTTTTCCTTCAATGATCAGCAAGGTAGATAGGAGTAGGAGAGTTTCTGTCAGATCAGTTTAATAGTTGAGCAAATGGTATCAGTTCCTTTGGGCAGGTCAGTCTGCTACTTATACAAATATTAAGTGAGCTCTGATGGGGAGGAAAACTGAGCATAGGCTATGAGAGAAGTCACCAGCACAGGTATCCGTGAAGTTGTATTTGACCCAATGGTTGGATCTAATCGTTGCTATGGTTTTCAAAGAGAAGAAACAAACTTGTAAAAAGTACACACAACCAAGAACCAGTACAAGGTTTATTTAAAAATTCCTGTAATAATCCGTGGCATTATATGACACCTTGAAGTTACTACAGCAGACTCACAGACATTAGCTGATTTGATCCACCATGGAACCCTGTGAGGTAGGGAGGGCAAGAATTTTATGTACTCTCTGACACCTCTCTTCCACCCCAACCCTCACATATATATATATTTTTTTTAACTTAGGAGGAACATAGTGAGTTTCCTTCATGGTTTCTCAGCAAGTAAGTGACAGAAGAGGGTCAGACACAAATTTTTGATCTGATGATACCTTTCAAAACAGTGGAGTATGAAGGAAACTTTACTTCTAACCATAATGGCTAAGTATGAGAGCTTTGGAAGTAGGCAATGGAAGACCATAGCCCTTACCTGTGACTTGAATTTCAGTTCTCGTATCTACCAAATGGGATAAGAGAATCCTTCCCACTTACCTGGCAGGGAAGTGAAGATTATCCTGGGAGCAAATTAAGAGCATACTTTCTAACCTATAAAATTCTTATAAAAATACAGATTTTTGACCTCTCTGAGACTGTGGCTGACATGGTGATTTCTAATGGAGAGTATGAAATCTAGAGAACATATGTGAGAATTCATTTATATATTCAGTGAAATCCAGGGTTATTTTGTTTTTATTTGTTTGTTTAAGCCTCCTCTTCATCTTCAGGAACATAAAATAAAGTGTCCTTTGAAACCACTGTAAGGATATGACCCATCCCTTAGCCCTCCCAATTGCCTGTGGTAGCTTGACTTATGTCCTCACACCCAGGAATTACTCACTCTCAGCCAGAGGACACTTCTCTGAAACTACTTTTAAGTGGGGTAGAAAACAAATCACAGAAAAGATTATAGAACCATGAGAGAGCTCTCTAGGTTCAGATCTATTCTTATTTCTCTAAGTCCTGCTTCACTTCCCAATTATTTAACACGTCTATGTTTTTTATGTAGTTTTTTTTTTTTATGTAGTGCCTACAATGTGCTCAATACTGTTTTAAGTTCACAGACATTAACTCATTTAATTCTCACAACTCTGTGGTGCTAATACAACTACTCCTCACTTATCAACTATCTTGTTAACTGACATTTCACATTTATGACAATAGTAAACAATCTATTATCTGACTATTTTGTACATTAATAACATTCTTCTGGCAGCTATCCTTTCATGATTAGTGAGACATATAGTACCCACCTACATTTTCTGCCTCTTGAGTTCAGAGGGACGTATGTGTTCCACACAATATTTTGTGATCTGATGTGGACATCCTCCATTTTCGCATAATGACCTGGTCTTTGGAACCTAACCATGTCAATAAGTGAGGAGTGGTTGTATGATCCCTGACTTACAAATAAATAAACTGAGGCATAGAGGTTAATTTCTGAGCTAAGTGGCAGAGACAGGATTCCAATTCACACATCAGTGCTTACACTTGTTGAATTGATCTGAAATGGAAAACACTTTCAGGAGCTCCTTGTTTCTTGCCACGTAATTCTAAATACCCATCTGGTTTTCTGATTCTGCAGTTTTAGGACCCACTGTACTTTATTTCCCATTTACTGTTTTATTTCTTGCCAAGTCCCTTCCTCCCTAATGATTCCAGTCTCTTTGTTTTCTCATGACTATTCCATACCTGTGTCCTATTTCCTTTTTTTTTTTAATAGTATTTTTTTCCCTCTAGCTTAGAATGTTTTTCTTATTTCTTGTTTTCAAGTTAAAACTTATTCAGTTTAAGTTCCATTTCAAGTTTCACCCATAAAAATTTTACTCGTAACCCCAGACCCGATTGATTTCAGTCTGTATTAAATTTCTTTAGCACTTCTTAGGACCAATACAATGAATAACACACTTTTATTTTTACATATGTTAATCTTGCCTCCCTATCAAGGTTATAATACTTTGGGCCTACACTATGGCATATATTTTTTCTAGGAAAGTGCTACAAATATTCTAGATGTTCAGAAAATAACTAATGGAACTTCATTAAAAAACCTGAATATTCCGGCAGAAACATTTGCTAACATCATCCATTAAGCTCATTATTTCAGTTTGGGTTGTTCTTTGACGGCAGAAAGAATTTCATCTAAGCTGCCACTCTATTGGGTTTGTAATGGCTACCTAGAGGACTATGTAGAGAATGGTTTCAGAATTACAACTTATACATAACTAGACAATCACAGAATTGTTTCCTGCTGACAGGGATATGATATGAGAAAGTAGAACAAACCAACCATGAATTTTCTGATCCTAGTTAGGTAATGAGGGCAGCAGTGGTTCAGGGGTAGATTTCTCATCTTCTGCGCTGAAGACCTGGGTTTGATTCCTGGCCAATGCACCTCATACATAGCTTCGATCTGTCAGTGGAGGTTTGTGTGCTGAACAGGCCTTGCAATCTGCTTCTGAAAATCAGGTAATGAAAACCATATGGGTTATAATGGTTCGATCCCCCAACTGACCATGGGCATGATGCAGGACAGAGTGGCGTTTTGTTCAGTTGTGCATGGGCTTGCCATGACTTGGGGGGGGGGCAACTAGATGTCATCTAACAACAGCAAGTACAGTTAGAAAACAGGTAGAGGAAAGAATCTGCATATGAGGGAAGAAGGCTGGATTTCAGTCTAAGGGTACAATAATATACATTGCTGACATGTGTCTGATAAGCAGTGCAAAGAGTAGAACAACTAACTCATTGATGACTATTTATTGAAGTGATACCAGAAAGAAGAGTTCCATTTCTCTATTTGCTCATTTGGTTTTAGATTATACTTGCCACTAAATCTGTTCATCATACAGTATCTGTAAGGAATTACATCTTCTGTCTCAGTAACATCTCTGTAAGATAAATTTCGGTACCTAGAATTTTGATTTCAAGAGATAGGCCCTTATATTGTTCCAGAGTCAGATATAACACATATACTATACAAACAAAAATTATAAACATACACATAGCTTTTCTATTGATCCAAATTTGAGACCTATAAAAACTAGAGAAATCCAGTAGTTAGAGAAAACAAACATTTGAAGGCGATTCTCATTCCAATTATGTCTTGAGGCAAATGTCACTCCAATTATGTGTAATTAAGATTTTTTCTTTCAAAGGACATTTTTCAATTTAGAGCAGAATTTGGGCTCTCGTGCAATGATGGGAATATTTCATTTGAGCAAATTGTGGCTGTTTTAATAAGCGGAAAACAATTTTATTATAAAAATCTGATGTTTTTTATCAGCCAAAATTTATTCTTTTGACAAATCTTGCTTGCATGTTTGTCTTTGTTGATTCGAGTTTCAAATTCCATAATTAAAAAACAGAACAAAATAAGGCAAATACGAGGACATTTGCAAGATTGGCTTGGGAGTGTCTAATAAGCATTCCTCCTTTCCTTCTTCTGGCTTTTTGTTTTTCACACTAAGGTCACAAAATAATTATCCAGCCAGAACAGAAGGAACTAATTAGCCTATTTTTTGGGTGTTGGATAATTCACTGCTCATGGAGGGTAGAAAGTCTTTGTTCATGCCTCTGATACAGTCCTCCACTCAAACCATGAAGAAACGAAGAAGAAAATTACTCCACCCTGACTTGAAGTCTTTGTTGGATGTCTGATTCAATGCAGGAGGATAGGTTTCTAAAATAGTTGCAACTCAGGGAAATTGCAGAGTTTTGCAAAGTAAGGCAAGTGTAACCTGGCTTGGCATAACTTATACACAGAAATGTTTCCATTTGGGTCTCAGATAAGGACATAATTTACCTTTCCTGTTCACTGCTACATTCCTAGAGTCTAGAACAGTCCTTTGCACATGTTAAGTGTACCAAAACACCTGTGGAATGAAAAAGTAAATAAATATAAACACTTATGAAAACTCAATCAAGGTAGAACTCGTCTGAACATCAAAATCTTAAGCCACTGGTCAGTTGTACTAACCTAAATTCAAGTGTTTCTTTTCTTTCTTCTTCTTCTTTTTTTTTTTTACAAACCTTGAATATTGTTGCTGTTAGTTTGTTAGGTGCTGTTGAGTTGCTTCTCATAGCAACCCTATGTATGAGACACGGAACAAAACACTGTCCAGTCCTATACCATCCTCACAATTATTGCTGTTTGAGCCCATTGTTGCAGCCACTGTGTCAATCCATCTCATTAAGGGTCTTCCTCTATTTCCTGACCCTCTATTTTACCAAGCATGATGTCCTTCTCCAGGGACTCGGTGTTGAATATTAGGACTTTGGAAATAAAATACCAAACTTAGATGAATTAAAAAAAAAACTTATAGTAGATTTTAAAAAATATAAGCATTAAATGTAAATCTAATGAATTTATTGAATACCCTAAGAAGAGATTTTTGATACCAATCAGACTAACTTTGCTCCCTGCTGACTTTCTTTCTCTCTATATTTTTAGTCATCCATTGGGGTCATATCTAGGTATTACTGTAGAAATAACTTTGTTGCTGTTAGCTGCTGTAAAGTTGGCCCCCAGTTTATGGAGACCCCATGCACAAAGAAACAAAAAGCTGCCTCATGCTCTGCATGACGGGTTATAGGACCTTTATAATCTACAGGGTTTTTATTGATTGATTTTGGAAGCAGATCTCCAGGATTTTCTTCCAAGGCACCCCTGTGTGGACTCAAAAGGTCAAACTTTTAGTTAGCCCTCGAGCTTATTATGACATTAATCCATGTTCAGTTTCATACACCAACTTTCTGCCTTAATCAGGGTTACTGCTCTAATGCCATATAGTGATTTCTGTCTTTTCATATGCACATGCCAGACATTGCATTATCTTGCTAAAAACGTGTCTCTTCTTTTTCTCTAGTAGAGAAAATCTATGATATTTCTATATATTTCTTGCTCTTGCTTTCAGGGCACTGGACTCACCTCTATTTTCCCAGCTCCTGAACCAGGCTAACCTAAGCTGTCTTTAGCATTGCTTCTCAAGGCTGCCCTTGCTCTTTGGCTTTCTGCCCTTGAGGACAAGACTGAGGAGCCCAGTCCTCTAAAACAGTGGTTCTCAGTGTTCTGCTGTTATTTATGAGGTATTAACAAACTGTAATTGCTAATGGATAAAGTAACAAGGATTATGCAAAATTCACTTTTAAAAATATAAATGAGAAAATCTGAAAGAGAATGTGGAATTAGACACAAAAAAGAAAATCGCGTTTCTTATTAGAGAAAAAAACAGAATTTGTAGTTCACCAATACAATCTTTATTGGAATTATTTCAAACTAGTGAAATCAGAATTTTGTAATTATACAAGCAAAGCTGGAAATAATAGTTTTAGAGATTTAGTGAAAAAATGCAAATAGTTTGTCATTTTTTTTCCGCCTTCCCCTTTTTACTCTAACAGTTATTGGCTTTTAGTGTTTATATTGGCTTTTAGTGGGTGGTGCAAACTGTTGTGTTCGAGTCCACCCAGGGGTACTTGGGAAGACAGGTCTGGTGATCTACCTCCACAAGAATCAGCTGTTGGAAGCCCTGTGATTCACAGTTCTACTCTGACACCCACGGAGTTGCCATGAGTGGGAATCAACTCAACAGCAACTGGTTTTTGGTTTTATTGTTTAAAAATGTTATGCTTTACAGAAGTGATGAAGATGATGCCTTTGCTATTTTAATGAATATAAATTCTTAAAATATTTTTGCCAAGTTTATTTTTACAGAACATAACTTGAATATGAAAAGATGATGTTTAATTTTTTCTATATAATTGAGTACCTGTTCTAAAAATTATAGACTAATTTAGCAACTTTTTATCTGATTTCATGTACTATGAACTTAATTGGTATAACCTTATACGTAATAGCGTAGCTTTCTTTATGTCTCTGAAAACTAATTTCAAGTAAAATTTTAATTACATAAAAAATTCATATTAGAGCAGAATTAATTATATCCATATAATAAAATTATTCTCATTTGTATCCTGGAAGTTTCTCCAGAGTGAGAGAGAAGGAAATGTAGTTTCAGTGGCATGTGTGTACCATGAATATGTTTATGGGAGTATGTTCTTCTAGGGCTGTGTCTTGTCCCAAAACAAACAAGAAAAACCTGTTTGAGAGCCTCTAGTTGCAAAAGTCCAGATCTAAGCAACTCATCAGTAGTGCTGTCTTACTAACCACTAGGCAACAAAGTCCTTTATTGAGTGGTATGTCTTCAAGGCCCTTCCCTGGTGCTTCCCATAGCCCCTCTGTTCTTACTCTCCACCTCCAGCAATCCCCTCAGCCCTGGTTGGTCTTGTCTCTCAAAATTCTGGGACTGGCACTATCTTAATCTCTCTTTTTTTTTTAATTGTGGTAAATACATAAGTAACAAAACATTTGCCATCTCTGCAATCTTCACACGTATAGGTCAGTGACATTGTGTTCATCACATTGTTCTACCATTATCATTAACCATTCCTGAACTTTCCATCACTGATAACAGAAGCTCAGTGTCACCTAAGCTTTGCTCTCTTGTTGTGAAAAGGAAGAGCTTCACTGTGGAGACTCCTTCCTCTATGCTACTCTCTGTACTGCTTATCAGAGATCCTCTATCTCATAGAGACCATCACAGACCAGCTCCTCCAGAGCCCACAGGACAAATTCAGAATGTATTTTGTCAAATTAGATTAAAACTGAAACCACTGGCAAGTTTGTAATTTACTTCAAAACTGCTACTATAGAAAGATCTGCAAGATGGTAAAGTAGTCAGATGCTTCCTGTGGTCCCTCTTACAACAAAGACCTGAAAAAACAAGTGAATTGGTTATATATGATAGTCTAGGAGCTTGAACATCAATGGCAAAGTTGAGGAATCAGACTGAGTGGCAGAGGGAAGGAGAGACAGTTCAGAAGCAGTAAGGAGTTGCCAGAGCTGACCCAGCGGGAACCAGCACCCCACAGTGGCGTTTGGGATGAGTTTTCACATCATGAGAGACTGAGTGGCAGAGACGTCACTCATGCCTCCAGAACCAGTGAAAAGTAGTGCTCCACTGGCAAAAGATAAGTAATGCATGTAATCTACCGCAAGGAGCAAAAAGCACCCCTTTGGGAAAAGACTCTCTCCTATTTACCTGACTCCTCCCCACTCTGCACTGGGTCCTGAGACTGCTTCAGTGATAGCAGCTTTCTCTGCATTGGAAGTAGGAACTGTCACATGTCCTCAGCCATTTGCCCAGCCTTGGAGAAGGAAAAAAATAACAAATAGGGAAAAAAATAATCTGCCGCCTCCTCTAAGCTGGGAACTTAGGGAAGAAAAGCTCCTTTGCCTAGGCACAGGCTTAAGGGGTCCACAGACTTCGAATGCCTTTCGCTCCTGCACAGACCTGTGTGGGCCCATTGCAACAGTGTAGACCCTCATTAGCACAGTTCAACAGGGTATATACCTGAAGCCTAACTTTAATTGTTTCAGCCATAGGTTGGAAAGGCAGATTTGTGATATTTGACACCACTCTGCCTATTAAGCAGGGTCCTCACCTGCCCACATTAGGGACCTAAGGACTGGTGGCTCCACCGATGTTGCCTAGCCACCTGTGACAGGGGTCCAAGGATAAATGGTGCCTCCCAGTTCTTCCAGTCAACAGCATTGGGTGCCCATAGTTCAGCTGCAAAACCCACCCACCTATGCACTCTAAGGAAGAGGGACATGCTTTCCTTACAACTCTCAGGGGTGGTTTTCAGTACCCTGCCGTGCTCAGTGTGTGACCCCCCTACTACAGCCAGATACCTGTGCCTATACCAATCACCACTGCTCATCTACGACTGTAGATGACAGCCTGCACCATATACTTGGTGACCGACTACCCAAATACCTGAAATGAATGCATACAAGAAAAGTAAATGGACTCCTGGGCTCATGTACCTAGTAACAGCTCTAACCACCTGCTGACAGGACTTTAGAGCTTCAAAGGCACCAATAATCAAACTACCTCACTCGAGCAGCCTATTCAGGTATATCAAAACAAACAAGAAGCCAGGACACAGTATGCATACATAAAATAAATAAATACGATAACTTATTGATGGCTTGGAGACAACAGTCAATATCAAATCACATAAAGAGACAGACCATGATGGCTTCGGCAAGCTCCTAAAATAATCAAAAAATCTTCCAGATGAACAGAACTTCCTGGAATTATCAGAGGTAGAATATAGAAGATTAATATAGAGAACTCTTCAGGAGATCAGGAGGGAGATCAGGCAAAATGCAGAGCAAGCCAAGCAGCACACAGAAGAAGGATTACAGGAACTTAAGAAGATTAGAGAAGAGCATAATGACAAATTTAATAGGCTGCAAGAATCCATAGAGACACAGTAAACAGAAATTCAGAAGATTAACAATAAAATTTCAGGAATTAGACAACTCAATAGAAAGTCATAGGAGCAGACTGAGGAAATGCAAGTAAGAATTAGTGAGATTGAAAATAAAGCACTTGACACCAACATATTTGAGGAAAAATCAGATAAAAGAACTAAAAAAAAAATGAAGACATCCTAAGAATTATGTGGGACTAGAAAAAAAAATTTATTTATTTTTTCTAGCAAGAGGAATAGCTTATAGGCAATTAGAGTACCAAAACAGGGAGGGATAACAGAAAATACAGAGAGAATTGTTGAAAATTTGTTGGCAGAAAACTTCCCTGATATCATGAAAGATGAGAAGATATTTATCCAAGATGCACATTGAACCCCACACAAAGTAGATCCCAAATGAAAGTCACCAAGACATATTATAATCAAACTTGCCAAAAACAAAGGTAAAGAGAATATTAAGAACGGCTAGGGATAAATTAAAAGTCACCTACAAAGGAGAGTCAATAAGACTAAGCTCGGACTACTCAGCAGAAATCACGCAGGCAGGAAGGCAATGGGATGATATATATAAAGCCTTGAAGGAAAAAAAAAAAATGCCAGCCAAGAATTATACACCCAGCAAAACTTTCTCTCAAATATGATGGCAAAATTAGGATATTTCCAGATAAACAGAAGTTTAGGGAATTTGCAAAAGCCAAACCAAAATTACAAGAAACACTAAAGGGAGTAATCTGGTTAGAGAATCAATAACATCAGATAACAACCCAAGACTAGAACACAAGCTAGAGCAACCAGATAATAACCCAGATAGGGAAATCACAAAAATAAATCAAAGCTAAAATGCTCAAAACAGGGAACCAGAGATGTCATCACGTAAAAGATGAAAACATTAAAACAAAAAACAGGGACTAAAAAATGTAGCCATAGATCTTTCATATGCAGAGGAAATCAAGGCAATGTAAAGAAACAGAAGATTGGTTTAAACTTAGAAAAATGGCAATAAATATTAAGGTAACCACAAAGGAAACTAACAATCCTACACATCAAAATAAAAAACAAGAAGAACATAAAAACTCGGCAAATACAAAAGCAAGAACAATGAAAAAGAGGAAAAGAAAATTAAGTAGAAAAAAGAAACTGTCAACAACACAAACACAAAAAGACAGCAAAATGAAAAAAAAAACAAAAACGCATACCTATCAATAATTAGGCTGAATATAAATGGACTAAATGCACCAAAAAAGAGACACAGAGAGTGGCAGAATGGATTAAAAAACAAAACTATATGCTACCTACAAGAGACACACCTTAGACTTAAAGACACAAACAAACTAAAACTCAAAGGATGGAAAAAAATATATCAAGCAAACAACAATCAAAAAAGAGCAGGAGCGGCAATATTAATTTCTGACAAATAAGACTTTAAAGTAAAATCTACCACAAAGGATAAGGAAGGACACTATATAATGATTAAGCGGTCAATATACCAGGAGGACATAATCATAATAAATATTTATACACCCAACAACAGGGCTCCAAAATATATAAATATATAAAATATATAAAACAAACTCTGACAGCACTGAAAAGAGCTCCATGGTAATACTAGGAGACTTCAACACACCACTTTCCATGAAGGACAGAGCATTCAAAAAGGAGCTCAATAAAGACACAGATCTAAATGCCACAATTAACCACCTTGACCCCCCAGACACGTGCAGAACACTCCACCCGACAGCAGACAAGTGTACTCTCTTTTCCAACACACATGGAACATTCTCTAGGATAGACACATATTGGGCCATAAAGGAAGCCTCAACAGAATCCAAAACATTGAAATATTACAAAGCATATTTTCTGGCCACAAAGCTATAAAGTAGAAATCAATAAGGGAAAAAGCAAGGAAAAAAAATCAAACACATGGAAACTGAACAGCACCTTGCTCAAAAACTACTGGGTTATAGAAGAAATTAAGGACAGAATAAAGAAATTCAAAGAATCAAATGAGAATGAAAACGCATCCAACCAGGCCTTTGGGACAAAGCAAAAGCAGTGCTCTGAGGTCAATTTATAGCGATAAATGCACATATCCAAAAAGAAGAAAGGGCAAAAATCAAAGAAGTATCCCTACAACTTGAACAAACGTAAAAAGCAGCAAAAGAAGCCCTCAGGCACCAGAGTAAAGCAAATAAAAAAAATTAGAGCAGAATTAAATGAAATGGAGAAAAGAAAAACAATGGAAAGAGTTAACAAGACCAAAAGCTGGTTCTTTGAAAAGATCAACAAAATTGATAAATCACTGGCCAAACTGACAAAAGAAAAACAGGAGAGGAAGCAAATAACCCAAATAAGAAATGAGATGGGTGATATTAAAACAGACCCAACTGAAATATAAAAAATCATGACAGAATACTATGAAAAATTGTACTTTACCAAATTTGAAAACCTAGAGGAAATGGACAAATTTCTAAAAACTCACTTCCTACCTGAACTAACACAAATGGAGGTAGAACAACTAAATAAACATATAACAAAAGAAGTGATTGAAAAGGTAATTAAAAAACTCCCAACAACAAATAAAAGCCCTGGCCCTGATGACTTCACTGGAAAATTCTACCAAACTTTCACAGAAGATTTCACACCATTACTAGTAAAGGTATTTTAGAGCATAGAAAAAGATGTAATACTCCCAAACTCATTCTATGAAGCCAGCATAACCCTGACACCAAAACCAGGTAAAGATACCACAAAAAAAAAAAAAAAAAAAAAATTACAAACTGGTATCCCTCAAGAACTTAGATGCAAAAATCCTCAACAAAATTCTAGCTAACAGAATTCAACAACATATCAAAAAAATAATTCACCATGATCAAGTGGGATTCACACCAGGTATGCAGAGATGGCTCAACATTAGAAAAACAATCAATGTAATCCATCGCTGAAATAAAACAAAGACAGGAACCGCATGACCTTATCAATTGATACAGAAAGGCATTTGACAAAGTCCAATACCCATTCGTGATAAAAATTCTCAGCACAATAGGAATAGAAGGAAAATTTCTCAACATGATGAAGGGCATTTATTCAAAGACAAAAGCAAACATCACCCTAAATGGAGAGAATCTGAAAGCACTTCCCTTGATATTGGGAATGAGACAAGGATGCCCTTTATCACCACTCTTATTTAACATTGTGCTAGAGGTCCTAGCCAGAGCAATTAGACTAGAAAAAGAAATAAAGGGCATCCAAATTGGTAAGGAAGAAGTAAAAATATCTCTATTTGCAGATGATATGATCTTAAACAGAGAAAACCCTAAAGAATCCACAAGAAAGCTACTGGAACTAATAGGAGATTTCAGCAAAGTATTAGGATACAGGATAAAAATACAAAAATCAGTTGGATTCCTCTACACTAACAAAGAGAACTTGGAATAGAAAATCACCGAATCAATACCATTTACAATAGCCCCCAAGAAGATAAAATATTTAGAAATATATATAACCGGAGACATAAAAGACCTATGCAAAGAAAATGACAAGACACTACTGCAAGAAACTAAAAGAGACCTACATAAGTGGAAAAACATACCTTGCTCATGGATAGGAAGGCTTCAACGTTGTGAAAATGTGTGTTCCACCCAAAACAATCTATAGATACAGTGCAATCTGGATCCAAATTCCAATGACATTTTTTAATGAGATGGAGAAATGAATCACCATCTTCATATAGAAAGGGAAGAGGCCCTGGATAGTAAAGCATTACTGAAAAAGAAGAACAAAGTGGGAGGCCTCACACTACCTGATTTTAGAAACTATTATACTGCTACAGTAGTCAAAACAGCCTGGTACTGATACAATAACAGATACATGGACTAATGGGACAGAATTGAGAATACAGATGTAAATTCATCTACTTATCTGAGCAGCTGATATTTGACAAAGGCCCAAAGTCTGTTAATTGGGGAAAAGACAGTCTCTTTAACAAATTTTGCTGGCATAACTAGATAGCCACCTGCAAAAAAATGAAATAAGACCTGTACCTCACACCGTGCACAAAAACTAACTTAAAATGGATCAAAGACCTAAATATAAAATCTAAAACAATAAAGTTCATGGAAGAAAAAATAGGAACAACACTAGGAGTCCTAACGCATGGCATAAACACTATAGAAAACATTACTAACAATGCAGAAGAGAAACTAGATAACTGGGAACTCCTAAAAATCAAGAACTTATGCTCATCCAAAGATTTCACCAAAAGAGTAAGAGACAACCTATAAACTGGGAAAAAAATTTTGGCTATGACAAATCTGATCAGCATCTAACCTTTAAAATCTACAAATCTGATCAGCATCTAACCTTTAAAATCTATAAGATACCTCAAAACCTCAACAATGAAAAGACATATAATCCAATTAAAAATGGGCAAAGGATATTAACAGACACTTCACCAAAGACATTCAGGCGGCTACCAGATAAATGAGGAAATACTCACAATAATTAGCCATTAGAGAAATGCAAATCAAAACTACAATGAGATACCATCTCACCCTAACAAAAAAAAAATTAATCCAAAAAACACAATATAATTAATGTTGGAGAGGTTATGAAGAGACTGGAACACTTATACACTGCTGGTGGGAACGTAAAATGGTACAACCACTTTGAAAATTGATTTGGCACTTCCTTAAAAAACTAGAAATAGAACTACCATACGATCCAGCAATCCCACTCTTTGGAATATATCCTAGAGGAATAAGTGCCTTCACACGAACAGATATATGCACACCCATGTTCATTGCAGCACTGTTTACAATAGCAAAAAGATGGAAGCAACCAAGATGCCTATCAATGGACGAATGGATAATCAAATTATGGTATATTCACACAATGGAATACTACGCAACGATAAAGAACAATGATGAATCCGTGAAACATCTCATAACATGAATGAATCTGTAAGGCATTATGCTGTCTGAAATTAGTCAGTTGCAAAAGGACAAATATTGTATGAGATCACCATTATAAGAACTCAAGAAAAGGTTTAAAAACAGAAGAAAACATTCTTTGATGGTTACGAGGGTGGGGAGGGGGTATTAACTAATTAGATAGTAGACAAGAATTATTTAGGTGAAGGGAAGGTCAACACACAATACAGGAGAAGTCAGCACAACTGGACTAAACCAAAAGCTAAGAAGTTTCCTGAACACAACCAAACAGAGGGACAGAGTAGCAGGGGCGTGTGTCTGGGGACCATGATTTCAGGGGACATCTAGGTCAATCGGCATAACAAACTGTATTAAGAAGACATTCTGTATCCCACTTTGGTGAGTGGCTTCTGGGGTCTTAAAAGCTAGCAAGCGGCCATCTAAGAAGCATGAATTCGTCTCAACCCACCTGGAGCAAAGGAGAATGACGAACATCAAAGACACAAGGAAAATAAGAGCTCAAGAGACAGAAAGGGCCACATAAAGCAGAGACTCCATCAGCTTGAGACCGGAAGAACTACATGGTGCCCTGCTACCACCAATGACCACCCTGACAGGGAACACAGCAGAGGCTGCCTGATGGAGCAGGAGAAAAGTGGGATGCAGAACTCAGATTCTAGTAAAAAGGCCAGACTTAATGGTCTGACAGAGGACACGGACCCTGGACTCTCTGCTCACCTAAAACTGAAATCATTCCTGCAGCCAACTCTTCAGGCAAAGACTTGACTGGATTCTAAAACATAAAATGATACTGAGGAAGATTGGGCTTCTTAGCTCAAGTAGACACATGAGACTATACGGGCAGCTCCTGTCCAGAGGCGAGATGAGAAGGCAGAGGGGGACAGGAGCTGATTGAATGGAAATACAGGGTGGAGAGGAGGAACGTATTCTTATGTTACAGAGAGAGGAACTACAGTCAGATATCAACGTATGTGTAAGTTTTTGTATGAGAAACTGACTTGACTTGTAAACTTTCTCTTAAAGCACAATAAAAAAAAAAAGAGAGGAAAAAAAACCCTGCAACCATTCAAGAAGGAAAAAAAAAAAAAAAGACAAATTTCTAGGCCTTTCAAATCCCATCGTTCTTTCCCTGCCCCTGGTGTTGAGAAAGGCTTTCTAAAGAGCCTCTCCAGAACTAGAACAAGGCGTAGGAGTCCCTGCCAGCAGCTTAAGCACTTCAGATTTCTCCTGAGGTATTTTTGCAGAACCTGGACTCCAACGGTGTGTCAGAGAATAGTGCTCTCAGAGATTAAGTTTTTTACTTTGAAATTAAAAAATAATAATAATAAAACCTTTCAAATACAGAAATAAAGTGTAAAGTCAAGCATGTGACTTCCAAAGGAAATGAACAAGCCCCTAAACCTCTTCTTTCTCTCTGAGTGAAGACTTTACGACCAACCCTACCCAGCTTTGACTGCTTCTTTATTATATATTCAGTATGTGTTTTCTAAAAACCCCTTTGAAGTACACTAATTTCTCATGTTCCTTTGTCAGTGCCCCCAAATCATTCCCACGTGCATTTTGTGTTTAGAAGAAAATTCTTCAAGAGCAAGGACCTTGCAAGTCCTTCTTTTTCATTTCTCACAGCACTTAGTCTATTATATACTGAGTAGATGGTCAGAAACTACTTGTTAACCAGCACTTACAGGTCCCTGCTGTGCCTGGGTAGGTACTTGATAAATATTATTGACTGCTTGCCTGACTTTTGGGGCTTGTTATTCCTTTCAAATGCACACTGAAACTCTACCACATTCTGTGATACTACCACCTTGAGGCAGAGATGTACAAATCTGGGCATTCCACCACATAACAAAGAAACAACTAAAACTATGATGTTTTGCAAATATGAATTTATCATATTGTTTACTTTGTGTCGGAGAATAGGAAACAATAACAAAAATTAAACCAGTTGCTGTTGAGTTGATTCTAACTCATGGCAACTCCATGTGTGTAAGAGTAGAACTGTGCTCCATAGGGTTTTCAGTGGCTGCTCTTTTGGAAATAGATTGCCAGTCCTTTCTTCTGTGGTGCCTTCTGGGTGGATTAGAACTACCAACCTTTTGGTTAGTAGCCCAGCGCTTTACAATTTGCACCACCCAGAGACTCCTTGATGACAGGAACCATGGATTGTTTAACTTACAATAATAATACTAATGCAGTGTCAGGCACACAGTAGGGCTTCAATAAATATTTGACACACTATTTTCTGTATTTAAAATTTCACTGTGGCCTCCTTTCATATTTATATTTATGTGAGTGTCTACAAATACTCCATATAGTATCTCTTTTCTGTTGTAACCTTCTTTGGAGCCCAGAATGAGATTATGTTTATCCAATAAAGAACAAAATTAATTCAGCTATGAGAAGCTTAGCCTCAATCAAAGCTTGTCAAATTGTTTAAGTATAATGGTAACTGGGCCAGGCTAGTGACATTGTAAATAATATTTTCCTTTATTTTCTATCGCTTTTTAAGTGAAAGTAATTACCTGATTTTTAAAACGTCACCTAATAGTTTAATTATGTCTTTTCATTAATTTGATGGATCGGTGATGTCATCATTGTGACAACATGGTCTGTGTCTGTTTACCGGGGGCCTCACGGTTTTAGTCAAGTTGCCTAATACATGCAATTAAAAATCTACATTAAAGTATGTTTTAGAAATCCATTTTAAATATTCGTCTGTGCATAACTTAGTGTTTAAAGACTATTTTTGATGTGGGTGCTAAGTTGGGTTGCTTTTATAAAACACATTCTTCCATCCCCATGGACTGGAATCTCTGAGCCTTGGGGACACCGCTGACTTGGCTGGAACCAAGTTCTTGGCTATTCAGTTTTTGCCACTGCCTTTGGCACCTACAAGCCTGCTTCCTTTTCCCTTCCTGGGTTTCTGTATAATAAGTGTGTCTGGGTTCCTGTTGCACGGAACGTCCCAGAGCAAGAGACTCTGGGGCAGTCAAACAAAGGCAGGATTTCATTCACCTGTCAAGCTGACCTCTTGGATTGTGGCTGGAAGCTGGGCACCAGGGCTCCAGGGCCAAGAGCGGTGTCTTACATAAGCCCAGTGCTAGCAGCTGCTGCCTGCCCCAGTCTGCGACAAGAGAGCTGTTCTCTCACAGCGGCACACCGGATTTCTCCTTGCTGGGCAACACATTTCTCCATAATTTAAAATAAATCACTATTTTCTGCAAATACCTCGGTACCAATATACTGGTATCTTAACTCAAGTGGCAGAGAGGAATTTCCATATTGTTAGATTAATCCAATTAAATATTAGCAAACTCCCTTAATAATCGTCTTCCACTTTTTCTTCTCCTCTTCCTCCATTGCACAGCTTTGGCATGGTTAAAATAGTAAGAGGCCTGGCTTCCTGTGAGTGTCCTCAGTCCCAGATCATGTTCTATGACACAGTCACAAAATTCTCAGGTGTCTTGAGGCACCTAGCCAAGAACTGTGTAAGACTGGGTGGAACTCACTACTCCCCTTGTACCAGTCAAAACGAAAAGGGAGTTTCAAACAATTCCTCCCATTTCTAGTTGTCTTAGTTACCTAGTGCTGCTATACCAGAAATACCACAAGCGGGTGACTTTAATGAACAGAAATCTATTTTCTCATTGTTTAGGAGGCGAGAAGTCCAAATTCAGTGTACTGGGTTTAGAAACAGCTCTCTCCCTCTGTCGGCTCTTGGGGGAAGGTCCTTGTCTCTTTTCAGCTTCTGTTCCTTGGTTCCTTGGGGATCTTCTTGTGTCATGGCATCTATCTTCCCCTCCATTTGTACCTCTTTGCATCTGTGACTGAGCTGCTCCTTTTATATCTCAAAAGTGATTGGCTTAAGATACATCCTACACCAATATAGCCTCAATGACTTAACAAAGAAAACTCTATTCCCAAAAGGGATCACCCCCACATATATAGGGGTTAGGGTTCCAATACACATTTTTAGGGAGACACAATTCAACCCATAGTACTAGTCATTAGGATTATGTGACCAAATTCCCCAGACGGAACCTGGTATCTTCCAGCCCACTAGCCTCTTTAGCAGTTGTCTGGGTTAATTCCACCAAGACCTCCTGGGAGGATGATGCCTGTCTAAACTCTTGGAAACAACTTTATGTCCCAAGGCACAAGCAAAATGGAAGCAAAGGGACTCTTGCTTACACCTGCAGAGCAGAACCACAGCCACCCAAACCCTTTCAGGTTCCTTTCACATACTGGAGTCTGGTGCTCTTTCTTTCTTGGAAACTATGAGAATATATATCCTGGTTTTTTGTTTTTTTTTTTTTCTTAATTTACAGTTATGAGATTTACCATGGAGAGTGATAAACCAACCTTCTTAGAAAGCTGGTTCTTAAAAGCAAAAAATAATAATAATAATAGTATGGAATGTTTTTAAATTCACAAGAAAAGATTTTATATTCATCAACTGCTTGCTGCTTGTTATTCTGCTAGTTGTTCATAGGACTGCTGCAGTTGGGATGTGTAATTTTGACACCTTAAGCCCCACTTTTCAAGTTGAGTACTTGGTCATTTGGTTTCCTTCTTGCCGTGGGTTAAATTCAGTCTAAATAATATTGATGCCTATTCCTCCACGCAGACCAATTGCTTTAAGATTATTCTCCCCAACAGTAGGCAGCTGAGCAAGCTTGACCTTTATCTTTTGCTTGGTTTTAGCTTCATATTTTATGTTCCTGATTTGGGAGCAGACATTGGTGCCAAGGGTGGATGACATGGTGACTTATGTCCTAAGAAGTTGAGGAGCCCTGGTGACACAGTGGTTAACAGCTCAGACTACTAACCAGAGGTCAGCAGTTTGAATCCACCAGGTGCTCCTTGGAAACCCTATGGGCAGTTCTACTCTGTCCTATAGGTCACTATCAGTTGGAATTGACTCAACAGCAGTGGGTTTGGTTTGGGTTTTGGTGGAGAACGAAGGTTGAAGAACACACATGCACACACACACAAACCCCCAAACCATCAAATTGGAGCCCCAGAGAGATCATGAGTTTGCCAAGTTGGTAGAGGGTGGAACAGACTCTTCTGGAGATAACCATTCATGACTGTCATATCTTCCAAGTACTAGTGAATCAGCAGGTAAAGTAGCTGTGCCACGTGTAGAAAATATTAATTGTTTATTTCCCTTTCTTCACAAACGCAAGGTTACTTTCCAAGGAAAGTTGTTCAGTGAGTATTACCACTATTAGTACGTGTGTATGGGGGTTGGGGGAACGACTAAAACTCTGAATCAGTGAAAGACATCTGTCTCGTACCTAGAGCCCATATAGACTTTGAATAGTAAAATCTGTTTCTCTCTCTCAGATTAAGAAACAAGGTAGATCTTTTCATGCTACATGGATGAGGTACTATCTAAAGTTAAGAAGACTTTGAAGGGAACGCTGCAATTGTGACAAGAAATGTAAACTCAGGGATTGACTTTTGTAGTCACCAAATGCTCTTTCTCGACCCTGGTGTCACTTACCTTGAGAATAGCAGTGACCCACCGTTTGCAGCAATCCAGCCATGGTCTTATTTTAAAATGCCTTAATTGTGTCCTTTGGATGTGTGAGTAATCTCCCAGGTTCTTGCTTTCAATTGCTCTTACAGCAAAGGATGTTGGTATATGCATATACAAATAGTTACCTCTTTGGGAGGTAAGAAGTATGGGTAAAAGTCACTTCCTCAGGCAAACAGTGAAATATGGGAGGGGAAAACTATGGAATTTGGTTGGGGAAAAGGAAAAACAGTAAGTTTATTCTAGTCCCCTGGAAGCTAAATTTGACAAACTCTTGCCTCCTAATTCTCAATATTATGTACATAAAAAGGAATAATGTCTCAGGAAAGAGCTACCAAGGCCGTCATAAAAACTCTAAATAGTTGTCTATTTAGGACAATTTAGCTGCTCCCTGATTTAATGTTTTCTGTATTTTTCTTTCCAACTGGATTCCTCTCAAAGGGAATAATTTTGAAAGTTTCCGTCTTCCCCTAACTTATTTCAAGGCCACCTTTGTGACCTAAGACCTCAGGAATGATAGGCACCACTGGAGTAAGTGAACACCTTCATAAGAAATCCAAAAATATCCCAAAATTTAAACATGGAAAAGCTTGCTTAACCTGTTGCTTCCTCAAATAGCTTCTAGGTAATGAGATAATCTTGTGCTAAGGGGAATTAGCAGGATTCAGTATTCTAGGACTTTTGAGCAAACAGGTCTTTGACCTGAACAGAGCAGAATAACAAAGAGGGAATGAAAGTGACAAAGGTAGGTCACATGTATCAGGAGCTGTGGACAGCTTCTTAGCTTTCTTTTGCTCTTTGTTCCCAAACATGGGATTTAAAAAAAAAGGCTGGCCAGAATTCATGGGAAGAATGAGACATTTTTGGGCTGTGACCCCAAAGAAGGTGATCATAAGTTAATCATTAATCCAGTCCAGGCACAAATATACTCATTGTCACATTCTGACCATTAATACCCCTTAACCACTTGGAGAGTCTTCAAAAATGCACTTCCGTGCTTACTACAATGGCAATGATAATAACTTGTTTTCTTACATTTTTTCAATTTGTTCAGCAAACATTATACCATTTAGAGCTCCATAACAACTTTATGAGATAGACGTGGAACATTTTCTTAGCCATTTTCTTTAGATGAGAAGACGAAAGTGTCCAGAAATTACCCAGCTTGCCATATGTCCTGCAGATGGGGAACAGAAAAGGTGGGGCCAGAATCCAGCTTTTTTTGGTGCCTAAAAAAATTAAAAAAAAAAAGGTTTTTTTTTTTTTAGTTCATTGACCAAGTAGCCCATTAATAGGCAACAAATAAGAGCATAGGGGCAGCAGTTTTCACATGGGGGAGGGAGAATCTGAATCCACTATATTGGACAGTATTCTCCAGGTTCTCAGTAACAGAAAGCTTAGCTTCTCTTAAAGGAAAAGGGTATTTATTTATTCATATAAACAAAGAGTCTGAGAATACTGGTTGGCAAGACTGGATCGAAATCCTCAAATATCTTGTCTGAAACATGTTTATCTCAAATCTCTGGAAGCTTCCCAGACTTTGTTCTATGCATTTCTTCATTTATATCCTTTTTGCTATAATAAAACCTTATTGGCACAATGGTTGAGTGTTCAGCTGCTAACCGAAAGGTCAGTGGTTCGAACCCACCAGCTGCTCCATGGGAGAAAAGACCTGGTGATCTTCTCCCATAAAGATTTCAGCCTAGGAAACCCTATGGGGAAGTTATAATCTGTCCTATTGGATCACTATGAGTTGGAATAGACTTGATAGCACATAACAACAAGTATAGTGCTTTGCATGTGTTCTATGACTTATTCTAGTGAGTTATTGAACTGAGAGAGTATTCAGAGCCAGCAGGTCAGAAGCGCGAGGGGCTTGGGTACCCCTGAGCTTATGGATGATATTCTGAGGTGTAGAGGAAACCCCCAAGTTTGTAGCCAGCAGGTCAGAGTAGGACCCCCATGCTTATGGCTTGCATCTGAGGTCTTGGGCAGACTTGAAGCTCCGGAGGACCATGCCCTTTTAATTTGAGAGATCTGACCTAACTCTGGTGGTTAGAATCAGAGGAAGAAGTACTGCATGGGCCAAATGTGGAAAAGAGGGGAACAGAATTGAATAGAATTAGATTGGTTGAATTCCCACATTTAGCTGGCATCAGAAAAGTGAAATAGATGGCAATTGACCCTCATATCATCCATATAAAAATCTGAAGTTTATTTTTGGTAGCCAGCCTCCAAGATGGCCCTAAAATATCCTTACCTCTTGCAATTCGTGTTATTGTGTAGTCTCCCCCTGCTCAACTGGGATTAAAAAAAAAAAAAAGACCTGGGTAAATAGTGGATTACTGTACAAGGGTCAGTGTGTGGCTTCTGAGGCTACGTTATAAATGTATTGTAGCTTCCATCACACATTATTAAATTGCTTACTCTGAGGGAAGCCAGCCTCCACATTGTTATGACACTTAAGTAGCTCTATGGAGAGGCCTCCGTGAGTACTAACTGAAGCCTCCTACCAACTTGCAACCATGTGAATGAATCAACTTGGAATCAGATCCTCCTGTCATAGTTAAGCCTTCATTCAGATGATTGAAGCTCCAGCCAATATCTTAACTGAAACCTCATGAGAGAGCCTGAACAAGAATCGTCTAACTAAGCGTTCCTGGATTCCTGATCCATGGAAAATGAGGGAGATAATAAATGTTTAATGTTTCAAGCCACTGAGTTTTAGAACGATTTCTTTGCAGCAATCGATAACTAATACAATACTTATTGGGATATATAAATTGTGGTGTTGCTAATGCTTGGAGTCAAAGAGAAGCAATGGATCTCACATGCGTTATTATGGCTAGCACCTCCCTACGACATACACTGACCTCCTCCAGCTCATGTGGGTTACTTCCTTGCAATTTCTGATAGATGCAAATTCTTATCAGATTTTGATTTTACTCAAGCTCTGATTACCAACATGGATACTGCTACAGACAGCTAGGCAGCTGTCACCCATTAAAGAGAGCACTGATTTAAGGAGCTATAGTTCAGAATTCTGATGCTACTGAAGTTTTCCAGGACTTAATGAGAATTCTGATTTGTAGGATTCCAGGCGTGATACCCTATTTCATCTATGCTCTAACATCAACATCATGAAATTGTAGAAAAACTTCAGAACATCTACACTGCTTCTATGATGTTGCAATATTTTAAGTATCCAGGTGAAGCAAACAAAGGGGGAGATGATTAAAAAAAAAAAAAAAAGAACTTAGAAACTTCCACTACTTCCACTGTTGTTTTCTTAGGTTACTGCTTGAGTGCTGCTGATATTTATCACATTCAGGATAAAATATGTTCATTCCGTGAGTCACCCATTCCAAAAACAAAACAATTGCTCCAAGGCTTCCTGGGGCTACTCAGTTTCTGCCACGCTGTATTTCCACAAAAGCCACCCTCCTGAGCCTCTTCATCACCTAATAGAAGAAGACATTTGGTGGCATTGACTCATGACTTTAAAGTATTTGGGCACTCAGAGGAACGAAAAGCAGTTTCTGAATTCTAAGTCTGTTCTGTTTCTTTATGATGAACATAAATCATCATTTCTTATGACTGACTCATCTCTTGGAACATTCGAGAGGCGTTTTGGTGCAAAAGTGCCACGCAACACACCGAGGTCCCTGGCAACTTAGTTCACAAGAACAGTGTGATCTACTGTTGAAGAATAATATAATACACAAATTTAGAACCCATATTTTCCCACATTTTAGTGATTCTGAATCAGGATGCCCTTTAAAATCTATATTAATAAAGACAGCAAAAGTCACCTGCCCTACGCAAAACTCTGATTTTATCAACGATATGCTTTACAATTGATGGCAAATTAAAATAAACAGAGATCCAATATTAAGTATAAAGAGCCCTAATAGCAACTAATGACAACCACAACTTATACAACAAATATTTAAATTTTTATCCATCTCTTAGCATTTTCTCCTTACAGTGGGACGACTGTGAAAGGTTACAGGTTTGCACAGTGTTGTTCCTTGTAAATATTTATTCAAACTAATGTCTGGAATTGCTTTCTATATTGCAAGAATCTATAAAGTTGTGTGGGAAAGGCCTGTCTGACAAGCACTTTCCTTTCCATGAGAAAGGGTCAACACACACGCACACACATGCCACAGTTAAGAACTCAATTGATTTTGCAGGATCATTTGAGATGAAGAACTTCTTAATTTTAGCAGACTCCTTTCCCAAAATGGCTCAGTGTGCTCCAAAGTTCACCCCAGGGTTCATCCACAAGAATCATAGGCCTGTGCCAGTGATAGTCAACCCTCTGGTTGCCATGTATTACTGTTCTTGACAGTGATTTCATATTCACCTCAAATGAGTTTAAAGAATTTATGGACAAGCTTCTTAACTGTCATTTCTGTTTCATTAGTCATCATATCACTGTCAAATAAATGACCACTCTGAAAGAATGGGAGAGCAAACTATGGATGACCTGAAGCAGGGCGTAGGGAGAAACGAACCAAACCATTACCCAAATTTCTCATTAAACGTGTCACCCAACAGCATTCAAATGATGTGTATCCAATTATCACAGTTCTACCTTATGTGTTTATAAACTTTGTAAAAGACACAGAAAGGAGAAGGATGATGAGCAGTGCAGAGTTCAGAAAATTTGACTAAGGTTTAAGGTCTGAACTGTGTAGATACAGAATTCATCTCAGCTGGTGTGTTACAACCTTCTCTTGTCTCTAGGAACATTGGAGCCAGAGTGCTGGTCCTTGGCCAAACTTGTGAAAGTACTAACTAGTGATTTAGGCCAGGGGCAACCGGTTTATTAAATAATAATAATAATCAGCCTGATGGTTTATACCTAGTTTTTATTATATTCTTTTGGTTTCTGCTATGAGCCTGGTCATGGAGCCTATTTTGGCTATGTGACCAGAGGGGTATAAAGATCCCTCCTCTTTTATACAAGACTGTATGTAAAAGTCTTGTAGAAGACTGTGGTTTACCTAATCCTTCCAATAGCCTTGTGATGGAGGCAGGATAGTCTTCATTTTATCAGTGTTGGTCTGAGGTAGCACAGCATAGCCAAGATTTGAATCCAGGTCTTTAACTAAGATCAGCACACTTTATACTGTTTTTCAATCTTTTCTGCCAAACCCGCTTGCTTCAATTATCTTTTCAAATTTAATTGAAGACTGAAACCAAAACAAGACTATTTACCAGAAACAGCTCAATTTGCATCTGCTAATCTTTGCTGGGATCAATCTCAGAATAATGATTGCCCAACGGAAGGTTTTACTAATGAAGAGCTCCTTCTCCCTTGCTTAATTGTTGCTTCCTACAGAACACTGTCCTGCTACTCAAGTGTTCCTCTTTAATAAACATAACTGTGAATCAAGAGAGAAATATTAATCTTACAACTTTCCTCAAAGTAGATGTGGAAAGCAACTAACAATACAACACAAGATATATTTCACTGTATCCTTAATGCCATTTTCACTGGCAAAACAAAATAAATTTACGTGAAGACTCCCTATAGCATTGGTGCCAAGGGTCCAATAATACACCCACATATTAGATTTTCATTGTTAGTTTAGAAAAACTAAACTTAGCAATTACTTATTATATACTCATTGGGTGATTAATATACTCTTGGAAGGGCCATTCTCAAGCAAATTGTGAAACGGGAAAATTTTCATATTTCCCCATTGCATCTACTTTCTGCACACTCCACTTTCCCTACTCAAAGGTGCATAATATTGACAATATTTCCCTTGACATAAAAATCTACTCCAAGGAAAGAGTTTTTACAGGCTCATGCTTATGGCCTCATAAACCCATGACTGTATTTGCCAGATATATTCTGTTAGCCCCTGCAGTTACCTTTTCACTCTTCTTTATCCTTCATTCATTCTGAGACGATAACCTATGTCATCTTATTTTAGAGAGCTCTCTTGCCTTCTGGTGCTTGGTTTAGTTTGGCCAGTGAAGGTACCTGGCAGGAGATCAGAAGAAGACAGGAGGATGAAGTCAAGGTATTTATTTCCTTGGCTCCCTCCCTGCAGGGTGACTTGGGCTGGCTCTGAAGGTGACGATTTTAACTCACCTTTTAGCCTCTACATTCTGGTAACTTCTCCCTCTCCTAGATTCTTTGGGCCTGTAGTACCCTAATTCTAGGGTACTACATTATCCCTTGTGATTTCTTTATACTCTTTCAACCCCCTTATAAATAATCTCTTTACCTAAAATCTCATGGAATCATCCTAATTTTTTGTGCCATGTTTTCTTCTGGGACTCTGTATGGTACAACCAATGGTGTTATCAACATTTTAAAGGAAAAATGCATAAATGCCACCCCCCCCAAAACCAAGCATTAATTATAGAATTTCAATATTGACTAGACAGAAGGAAATCCAGGTTATATAAATTATCTACTGCCATAAACTTCATTAGCAAACAATGAAAATTATTTAGCTCATGAGTCCTCAAGGTTCTGTTAAGGGAGTTGGCTTAGATGATCTCAGCTGAGCTGACTCATGTCTCTTCAGTCAGCTGCAGTCCCCTCGGTGGCAACACTGACCTTGGCTGAGCTCACTCACAGGTCTAAGGGTCAGCTGGTTGATGGCTGATCAAGGAAGGGGTCATCTAAGACTAACTAGGGCTACTTGGCTCTGATCCACTTGTTTTTCACCTTCCTGCAGATTAGCTGGACAGATTCTTGTGGCAACAGCAGAGATCAAGGGCAAAGAAAATGCAATTACGCAAGTGCTTTTCAAGCTTCTCTTCAGATCACATCTGCTAACATCTGATTGGCCAAGGCAAATCTCATGGCCAGAGCCAGAGACAGAGTGGGAGGGTACTACACAGTTATATGGCAAAGGGCAAACATCCAAGGACTGAGAAATTAGCATCATTGTTGCAACCCTCTACCACAGAGGCTTTCACAGCTCTCTGGTTCTTTGCTTCACAAAGGAAGTAACATTTATAGTGGGTCTTGGCAGATGAGTAGATTGTCAGGAGGTGGAGGAATGAGGCAACATGTGAAAGCTTAAGAGCATAGAAGTGCTTGATGCACTTCACAATAAACAAATATGCATTTATTTTTAACTTTATTATATAAATAGGGTCATAAATTATGTACTCTTTTGTGTCTAGCTTACTTAATTCAACATTACATTTGTGAAGTTCATCCATTTTTTTGCATGTAGCAATAACTCATTCTTTCCATTTCTGAATATGCTACGATTTTTTACATGTTTTATAGACATTTGAGTTGTTTCAATTTTTTTTTTTTTTGTCATTCTTATACATGTCTTTTAATGACAATATGTATGTGTGTCTTCTGAGTAATCATAGGATTGGAACTGGTCTATAGTAGTGTGTACTTACGTTCAAATTTAGTAGCTATTGTCAAAAAGTTTTCCAAAATGGTTACACCAATTAATGTATACTCTACCCGGTAATGTGTAACAGTTCAGATATTTCCCATCCTCGCTAATGTTTCGCATTGTTAGTCTTTTTCCTTTTAGCCATTATGGTGGCTGTGCAGTTATACCTCATTGTGCTTTTAATTTGCATTTCCAAGACAGCTAATGAAGTTCAACACCTTTTTATAGGGCTATTGTGAACTTATGTAACTTATTTTTAGTAAGTGTCTATTCAAATCTATTGCCTATTTTTTTTTTTTTTTGAACTGGCTTCCAGACTTTCACAAATCCTTTATGAGGTAAATGTATTGCAAATGTACTCGTACTCCAGTTTTTGCCTTTCATTCTTAATGCATATTGATAAACAGAAGTTTTTAATTCCAATATAGTAAAGCTTTATCTTATTTTTGTTTATGTTTACTGTTGTTTTTAGGTGCTATCAAGTCTGTTCTGACTCATAGAGACCCTATGTATAACAGAATGAAATGTTGCTCAGTCCTAAGCCATCCTCACAACAGTAGGTATGTTTGAGCCCATTGGTGCAGCCACCATGCTGTGGATTGAATTGTGTCCCTCAAAAATGTGTGTCAACTTGGCTAGGCAGTGGTTCCCCGTATTGTGTGATTGTCCACCATTTTGTGATCTGATGTGATTATCCTATGTGTTGTAAATCCTAACCTCTACGATGTTAATGAGGCAGGATTAAAGGCAGTTATGTTTTTTTTTTATGTTAAGAAGGGATTTCGTTTTACTTGTATCCACAATCAACACCCACGGAAGCAGCAGTCAAGAAATCAAAAGATGCATTGCATTAGGCAAATCTGCGGCAAAAGACCTCTTTAAAATGTTGAAAAGCAAAGAGGTCACCTTGAAGACTAAGATGAGCCTCGCCCAAGCCATGGTGTTTTAATTCATCTCCTATGCATGCAAAAGCTGGACAATGAATAAAGAAGGCCAAAGAAGAGTTGGCACCTTTCAATTGTGGTGTTGGAGAAGAATATTGAAAATACCATGGACTGCCCAAAGAAGGAACAAATCTGTCTTGGAAGAAGTACAACCAGAATGCTCCTTAGAAGAAAGGATGATGAGACTACGTCTCACATAATTTGGACATGTTGTCAGGAGGGATCCATCCCTGGGGAAGGCCATCATGCTTGATAAAGCTGAGGGTCAGCGAGAAAGAGTAAGACCCTCAATGAGATGGATTGACCCAGTGGCTGCAACAATGGGCTTAAGCATAACAATGGTTGTGAGGATGGTGCGGGACTGGGCAGTGTTTCATTCTGTTCTATGTACTGTCACTATGAGTCGGAACCAACTCAATGGAGCCTAACAACAACATTAATGAAGCAGGACTCAATCTACAGGATTAGGTTGTATCTTGAGTCAATCTCTTTTGAGATATAAAAGAAAGAAGCAGGGAGAAGGAGGAACTCATTACCACCAAAAATGAAGAACCAGGAGGGCAGCGTGTCCTTTGGACCTAGGGTCCATGTGCTGAGAAGCTCCTAGACCAGGGGAAGATTGATGACAAAGACCTTCTCCCAGAGTTGACGGACAAAGAAAGCCTTCCCCTGGAGCTGGCACCCTGAATTCAGACTTCTAGCCTTCTAGACTGTGACAAAATAAATTTGTCTTTGTTAAATCCATCCACTTGTGGTATTTCCTTTTAGCAGCACTAGGTAACTAAGACACACTTTGTCAATCCATGTCATTGAGGGTAAATCCTCTTTTTTACTGACATTTTACTTTACCAAGCATGATATCCTACTGATAACATATCCAAAGTTATCACCATTGTTGCTTTTAAGGAGCATTCTGGCTAAACTTTATGTTTAGTGCTTTTTTTTTTTCCTTGCATGTTTGTGTCCTGTTAATGAAATGTTTACATAGTGAAAGTCATGAAAATATTGACTATGTTTTCTTCTTGAAACTTTATTGCTTTATGTTTCACTTTTAGATCTGCAATCTACCTGGAATTAATTTTTGTACGTAGTGTGAGATAGGAGTAAGATTTTTTTTTTCCCTAACCAATTGACCTAGCACTATTTATTAAAAATACCATCATTTTCCCTTTGAGAGTGCAATGTCATCTTGATTATAAGTTAAGTGACAACATGTATATAAATCTATTTTTTAACACTATATTCTGTTTAATTTTTCTATTTATCTCTTCTTGAATGAATTCTACACTGTTCTAACCATACTAACTTTACTAAACATCTTGATATCTTGTAGTGTAATTCTTCCAATTTTGTTCTTAGAGATTTTTTTCTTGGATGTTTGAATTTATTATAAACATTATAGTTAGAAAATTAGCTTCTATAAAGGACACCTGATGATTTTTTTTTATCGGTATTTCATTGAATTTATGGGTCGATTTAGGAAAAATTGACATATTCACAATATTTAATTTTCCAATCCAAGAACGTGGTATATATCTTTTTCTTTATTTAAGTCTTCTTTCATTTCTCTCGATAATGGTTTTTACTTTTCATTAAACAAAATATTCTAGATTTTTTACTTCTGTCTCTTCAGTGTCACATAGGACAAATAGATTTGTGAGAAGATTAAAGCAGACAGAAGTAGTTTTTCTTCTCCTCCTTTCTCATGTTCTTGTCCAACTGAGTGAAAGGACTCTGATCTGAAGAGGAGGGAAAGAAGTTTGGAGAGATTATGAAGCAGTATAGGGGCCTTGTTCTCTATACCATTCCATGTAATAAATATGCCTATAAGATTGAGGTCCAAGATTTGGATGGATTTGCAAACTGCTCCCTGTCTGGAATTCTTTGAGTGTAGCAGCTCCATTGATGAACCTACTGTATGAAGCATGGTAGACATGGTGGCATGGGTATCTAGCCAAAAGATTTTGTCTTTAATTTCCCATGTTCTCAAGTGGCTTTGAAAGAATTGTTTATGTCTTCTGAGGTCATAGGTAAAACCTAGACATTAAGCATTAAGAAAAGCCATGATGCCAATCAGAAGATCACATTGCAGAGTTGGAGCCTGGATCACCCACACTGGGTGGAGAAGCATGTAGCTGAATCTTTGTATGAATGTATATGCCAGAGACATGCATAGAAGTCAATGTGAAAATGACAGATGGATGAGGTATGACTTGATAAACAAGCACTGAGCATCACCTGTGTTGGAAAATAGACAGGATGAGGACTTCAGCAACCGATGCCAGCATGGCACTGAGGTCAGCAAGTGTTCTGCTTACTCCTCAGAACAGAAATGGGATTGCTGAATCACCCAAGGATTTAGAATCAAGATCAAGAGGAGCAAGAAATAGAAAACACTTTGAAGAAATTAAGGAGGGAAGAAATCCCAAATTATATTAAATTTTAAACTAGGAGTAACTAAGAAATTACCAGATTGGGAAAAAATCCAGAAGTACTGTGTTTACTTTGAGTTTTCAAGATTTAGCACAGTGTGAAAATGGTGGCTCAAGAGTTTTCTTGAATTCAGTCTTGCAAAAGAAAGGAAAACCAGGGTTTTACTCTCCTGAATTTCATGGGTTGTTGAGACAGTAAAGTCTTGTGCCCATTAGAGATAGAGAAGTAGATGAGGCCAGATATGAAACAGACTTGATCTCAAAGGAAGGAGTTTGGACTTTGATGTGGCATATAGAATAAATATTTTCAAAGAGAAGAGTGATGTGCCCAGCTCTATTTTATAAATATTCTGTAGTATCAATGAAGGATCTGAATTGAGGGAGAGCAACTTTGACAAGTCACACAGGAGACTTTTTAGAAATCTAAGCAAGAGACAATGAAGGCTTAACCCAGTGTCTTGGCAATGAGGATGGAGCAGTAGAGAGTAAGACATTTTTCAGGATCAGAATTGACAACCAACAGTTTGAATCTTCCAAGGGCATGAGAACAGTTTTAGACACTTGTTTGGGATGGTCAGAGGAGGAAGAAAAGGGCCAGGTATAGTAGCAGAGACATTGCATTCAGTCATGTATGGATTTGAAGTGTCTACAGAACACTGACGTCTGGGACAGGACACTGAGGAGAAGACTTTTAGTGTGAAGTTAGACATATAAGTCAGGAGCTCAGGGGAGGATGAAGGCTGGAGATGAAGGTATGGTGGCTGATGACCTTCTTTTTCTCAAATATATTCTTAAGAACATTTTTTGAGGGAAGAGAACATAGGAAATCTAATCATCTCTTTCCTACTGCATTGTCTGAGTAGGTAGCAATTTGTAGGGATCTGCGGAAGTACCTGTCCCAACATGCCAGACTGATGCCTAAAGTCTCACTCTCAGAGATAGATTTCTTTGTAGCAAAACTGCCTTATAATATGGTCCATTAAAAATATATATATACTTATTTTGTAATTGTTGCTGAGACTATGCACAGCAAAACATACACCAATTCAACAGTTTCTATGAGTATAATTCAAAGACTCAATGTTCTGCAATCATTCTTACCCTCCTTTTCTGAGTTGTTCCTCCTCCATTTACAAAAACCACTGTCCCCTAAGGTTCTCATCTAATCGTTCAAGTTGCTGTTTTCAATTTGATTCCATATAGATAGTTCTTAAAGCAGCATAATGCTCAAGACAGACATTTTTTACTAGTTAAACTAAAAAAAAAAAAAAAAAAAACTAGTGCCATTTTAAAAAGACTTCATGGGATATTTTTGGTTTAAGGTTTAAAGAATATCTCAGTGCAATAGTTTCAGGGGTTCATCCAACCTTCCTGGCTCCAAAAGTCTGGAGTCACATGGCCCAATTTTAAAATGCAAATACTTCTATAAGTAATACACCAAATATATCCCTCGTCTCTTGGTGAAAATAATTTGGGGGTGGGGGCAGGTAAGATAGGGAAATACTAAACAGGGAAAAATTTATCATAGCACCAAATATAAAACACAAAACTATAAAATTTCTGGAAGATAACATAGGAGAAAATCTGGGTGATCTCAGATTTGGCAATGAGTTTTTAGATACAATCCTCATAGCACGATCCATTAAAAAAAAATGATATGCTAAACTTCATTAAAATTAAAAGTTTCTACTAATGGTCCACATGAACCACAGCCTCCTCTAGCCTGAGGACAGAGAAGCTAGACGGTGTCTGGCTACCACTACTGACCGCTCTGACCAGGGACACATTAGAAGATCCCAGTTGCAATGGAAAAAAATATAGAACAAAACTCAAATTCATAAAAATGACCAGACTTACTGGACTGATAGAAACTGAGGAGCTCCTAAGGCAACCTAAAAAAAAAAAAACAAAAAAAAAAAAACAAACCCATTGCTGTCGAGTTGATTTTGACTCATGACATCCTAACACACCCTTTTAATCTGTAACTGAAGCCACTCCCAGTGGTCACCTTTTAGCCAAATGATAGAATGGGCTGTAAAATAAACAATAACACCAAGGAGGAATGTGCTTCTTAGAACGATCAACTATATAAGACCAAATGGGCAACATTTGTCCAGGAGCAAAGATGGGAGGGAAAGCAAGGAGGGGCAGGGAAACTGGATGGAAGGAAACGGGGAAGGCAGAATGGAAATGGGGAGAGTGCTGACACATTGTAGGGACTGTAACCAATGTCACAGAATAATTTGCATATGAATTGTTGAATGGAAAACTATTTGCTGTGTAAACTTTCACCTAAAACACAATAAAATGTTAAAAAAAAAAATTGAAAGCTTCTGCTCTGAGAAAGATACTGCTAGGAGAATGAAAATACAAGGCACAGGTTGGAACAGTTACAAAACACATTTCTGATAAAAGACTTGCATCTAAATTACACAGAGAACCCTTGAAACTCAACAATAAGAAAACAAACAACCAAATTATGAAGTGGACAAAAGATCTAAATAGACACTTCATCAAAGTAACCAAGTAGGCATATGAAAAGATGCTCAATATGTCATTCCAAACCAAACCAAACCTGTTGCCATCGAGTTGATTCCGACTCATGGCGACCCTATAGGACAGAGTAGAACTGCCCCATAGAGTTTCCAACGAGCACCTGGTGGATTTGAACTGCTAACCTTTTGCTACCAGGGTTTCCAATATGTCATTAGGAAATTATAAATTAAAATAAAGGTACATTATCACTAGCCACCTGTTCAAATGGCTAAATTCACCATACTGACAATACCAAATGCTAGCAAGGAAGTGGAGCAACAGGAACTCTCTTTTGTTTTTTTTTTTTTGCTACTGGAAATGCAACACGCTACAGTCACCTTGGAAGACAGTTTGGTAGTTTCTTACAAAGCTAATCATGGTCTTGCCATTTGAGCAAGCAATGGTACTAGTAGGTATTCACTCAAACGAGTTGAAAACTAACATACACACAAAAAAAACCTACACACAAATGCTTATAGTAGCATCATTCATGATTGCCCAAAATTGGAATCAACTACTAAAGTATTAAAAAGTAATCAAAGCACAAATGCATTAAAGTATATAGGGTTTATTTGAGCAGTTATTCTGTGTGCATACAGGGAGACCATTTTGTTTCTAAAAAAAAAACAAATGGTTCAAAGCAGGCAAGTTGCAATGAATTTTTTATGCAGAAGAGAAGGAAATAGAGTAGAAAAGAAACCACTGGCTAATCTCAACATGATTGATTGAAATCATGCTCCCTTCCTGAGATCAGCTAACACCAGGTTACTAGGTGCTCTCTGTAGCCACATTCTTTGTACAAATCCTTGGGTGTAACCCGGAAGTTTTTTTTAAATAATGTTGTTGTTGGTTGCCATTGAGTCAATTCCCACTCATGGCGACCCCATATGTGCAGAGTAGAACTGCTCTGTAGGGTTTTCAAGGCTGTGACCTTTCAGAAGCAGGTCATCAGGCCTGTCTTCTGAGATGCTTCTGGGTCAGTTCTAATTGCCAACGTTTTGGCTAGAAGTTGAATGCTTAATGATTTGAGCCACCCAAGGATTCTTTCTAAAATAAAAAAGGTAGAGAATTCCAAGGATTGTCTCTCAAGAGGCCATGGAAATTGCCTAAAGTTCAATTCTTTGCATAAAGTATACCCTGAGCTAATTATGGTTAACAGATGTTTGTCACAAATGGCAATCTGTTTTATAGTCACTGTCATTATGAGTCAGAATCCATTCGATGGCAAGGTTTTGTGTGTGTGTGTGTGTGTGTGTGTGTGTGTGTATCTTCACATTATTTCTTTTTATCTGTTTTTGGGTTCATTTCACATTGGTCAGTGAACTTTGTGAATATTCCTATACACTCAGGAATCTGTCAATTCCTGTTCCTCAGTTTCTTTTAACACAACCAAGACGTCCTTCAATAGGTGAATGGATAAACAAACCAGTATATCAACACAATGCAATATTATCCAGCAGTAATAATAAGTTTTTTTTTTTTAAAGCACCATCAAGCCATGAAAAGACATGGAGGAACTTTATATGCATATTGCTAAGTAGAAGAATCCAGTTTGAAAAGCTCATACGGTATGATTCCAACTATACGACATTCTGGAAAAGACAAAACTATAACCCAAACCAAACCAAACCCACTGCCATTGAGTCGATTCTGACTCATAGCGACCCTATAGGACAGAGTAGAACTGCCCGATAGGGTTTCCAAGTAGTACCTGGCGGCTTCGAACTGCTGACCTCTTGGTTAGCAGCCATAGCACTTAACTACTATGCCACCACGGTTTCCTGACAAAACTATAAAACCCCAAAACAAACCTAGTGCCCTCGAGTCAATTCCGACTCATAGCGACCCTATAGGACAGAGTAGAACTGCCCCATAGAGTTTCCAAGGAGTGCCTGGTGGATTCAAACTGCCAACCCTTGGGTTAGCAGCTGTAGCACTTAACCACTACGCCACCAGGGTCTCCATGACAAAACTATAGATATGGTAAAAAGATCAGTGAATGCCAAGGGCTTTGGGATGGAGGCAGAAGGGAGGAGGAGTGAATAGGTGCAACACGAAGGATATTTAGGGCAGAGGAACCATTCTGTGTGATACAGTAGTGGTAGATACATAACATTATGCATTTTTCAAAACCTATAAAATGTTAAAACACAAAGAGTAAACCCTAATGTAAATAATGAACTTTAGTTATTAATAATGTATCAATATTAAATTTTCATTTGTAATAAATACACCATACCAGTGCAAGATGTTAATAATAGGGGAAACTGTAGGTAGAGGGAAAGGCTTTATTTGGAAACTCTCTGTACTTCATGTCCAATTTTTCGGTAAACCTAAAACTTCTCTAAAAAGAAAAGCCTATGAAAAAATTGTAAAAAAGAAAAACTAAAAAAGATCACTGAAAATAAATCAGATTTTTCCAATATTAAAAAAAAAATGCACGGCTACATACTTTTTACTTCATTTTTACACTCCTTCATATTTAGAGGTCCCTGGGTGGTACAAATGGAAACCCTGGTGGTATAGTGGTTAAGTGCTATGGCTGCTAACCAAAGGGTAGGCAGTTCGAATCCACCAGGCGCTCCTTGGAAACTCTATGGGGCAGTTCTACTCTGTCCTATAGGGTCACTATGAGTTGGAATCTACTCGACGGCACTGGGTTTGGTTTTTTGGTTTTTGGGTGGTACAAATAGTTTGTGCTTGACTACTAACCTAAAGGTTAGAAGTTCTAACCCACCCAGCAGTGCAATGGAAGAAATGCCTGGTGACCTGCTCCTGTAAAGATTAGAATCCTATGGAGCAGTTCTACTCTACAACGCATGGGTCACCATGAGTCAGAATTGACTCGATGGTAAGGGGTTTGGCTTTTGGTTTACTTCATATTTGGCAGGGCTGGTTCTGTGAGTAAGATTTGGAGACCACATCTTCATGGTGATCTACCATGTCTCACATCCCAGTCACTCTTTCTAATTTGTGTATTCTCATCCTCTCACATGAGCCTCCTTTCTATGTAGCTTCAGTCACAGCTCTGGCCCCTCCATTTCTGAAATACTCTCTTGGAGGCATATCTTTAGTATATACAGTAAAACCTGTCGAAGTTGGAACCTGTGTAAGTTGGAACCTGTCCAAGAAGGGCAATTCCAGTATTTTCCACTAAAAGGAGAGATAGAAAAGTGCACCCTGTCAAAGTCGAAAACTTGTGAGACCTGGAAAAACAAGGCAGTCCCGTTGTTTCGGCTCTCACACTCTTCACTACAGTATATACACCACATCCTTGGTCTTAAAATGGGGCTTGGGCCATGTGTCTGAAGAGGTTCATGATTAGACTCTTGCAGAAAGCTAAAGGATATTCGAACATGAAACCAAGTTCAGCAAAGGCCTTGCTTAATTGACCTGAGAAGAGTGTTTTGAAGGACAGTATAGCTATAAACTCTAGATTATTTTGCAATTTTGTTACTGACACAGAAAGATTAAGTAATTCTCCTAGGCACCCAGTAGGCCTTGTTTAAAATCCCAGCTTTTTCTGCTTACTAACTGTGCAAACTTGGACCTCTGTGCCCTCATTTATAAATCTGTAAAATGAAGACAATAAAGTTGATTTTACAAGGTTGTTTCCAGGTTAATTGGCACAATACATGAAATTAGCAATGTGCTTATCACTTTACATGCAAGAGCTTGATGAATGGTGGATGTATAATGCTCAGTGACTGACCTAGAACAGCCAGTCTCTGACCTTCATTCCTGTGCTGAGTTCCCAGAAACATATCTCCTTTCAGATGTCTTTGGATAGAAGGACAGGGCTTAAAAGAAACTACATGTGAGAAAGGAGAGGCAGTCACATGAATTTGAAATGTTGGATGGGATGTGGAGTTGAGCAGTACACTAAAACCATTACTGAGCCCAGGTTGGATGACTGTGCATCTTTGTATCATTCATTCTTACTGCTCAGCCAGTTGCAGTCTGACAGACCATACTTGGATGCAAAAGGATTAATCAGTATGAATACTTTTTCCCTGAAAATTGTCAGATTGCACACTGTGTTCAGAAAGGTGATGAATCCATGCAGCGGCTGTAATTTCCTATTGAGAATGACTTATTCCCCTCTCCTTTCTGATGTTCTTGGGCACTGTCCTTAATAGCATATGGCATGTCATATGTGAAACATATCATTGAACTCCCATCAGTGCAATAACGTCCTCTTGTAGTGTTTTGGAGCCCTGGTGGCGCAGTGGTTAAGAGCTTGGCTGCTAACCAAAAGGTTGGCAGTTCCAATCCACCAGTTGCTCCTTGCAAACTCTCTGAGGCAGCTCTACTTTATCCAATAGGGTCAGTAAGAGTAGGAATCAACTCAGCAATGGGTTTCGTAGGGTTTTGGGAAGAACTTCGTAGATTTTAACCAATATCACAAAGAAAGGGTGTCATCATTTTCCTGTGGTATGTAAAAAAAAAAAAAAGGTAAGTGTTTTGATGTGTCCAGTTACATGCAAATTCAGCCTTACTAAGGAAATGATCATTTTCAATGTACTACTGCCCTGAGCAAATTAGGTATAGCTACAAAGGATGTAATCAATTAGATTTTCAAGTGTAGCTTGTTAAAGCAGATCACATCTGATGTGTGTGTGTGTGTGTGTTTGCATGCATGCTTATGAGTGTGCATGCTTTTCAAGTACATTTGCCTACCATTTAATTTAACAATGAAAAAGGTTTATGGATTAAAAACAAAACAAAACAAATAAAAAAAACCTTTCCACATGTTAATACCATGTTTTAAACACCTTTCTGCCTGATTCCAATTTGTTCATAAATAAGTATCTAAAAACACAGCATCCTGATGACAACAAATATATATATATATATATATATATATATATATATATATATATATATATACATTCCCATGTTTTCTAAAACAGATTTGGTCACAGGCATTAGAAGCTACACCTTCGCACTCTAATTTCTGGACACATATGTTATCAACAGCTCCTTTGAGGAATGACTTACTGAAGCTGTCTCATTATGAAAGTTTCATATTCATAAAATGATGGCTTTCTCCTGCAGGCCTTATCCTCACTCAGCTAAATTGGTAGTTGTTTCTCTGAAGAGAGCCCCACTATTGAAGTAAGCTGAACAAGAGCTCCCATCACACGTGAAAAGCTTTTGGAAGAGACCTGGGATTGGCTTTGGGGTGGACATAATTCAAATGCAAATTCATTTCAGCGGTGCTTTGCCCTGATGCCAAATTTGGGGGCAAAAGGAAGACCAACCTACTGATCATTTGCTGTTTTTACCTGTGAACAGAATGCCAGTGATAGAACCACTATCCTTTTTTTTTTTTTTCGAAACAATGTCATTAGAGGCTTGAAAAAGATCGTAATGCTCAATCCACTATTACAGAGGGACATTCCCAGGGATGCCTCCATTAGCAATTCACATAGACTTGGGCTTTTAAAAATAAGACAAAAATGTTGATTATGATTACAAAAATTAAAGTATACAGTAAATATTAAAAAAAAAACATGGTTTGTCCTGCCATCTCAAAAATATTAAAAATTTTGATGTGTTTCCTTCTAGTCTCTTCCTTTTTTTTTTTTTTAACTCAGTGTTGTTTATATAATTATGGTTCAGCAACCTGTTTTTTTTTTTTTAATTTCACTTAACATAAGGGAAGTCTCTTCTTAAACATATTAATTTTCTTTAATGTTTACATAATAATCCATCATGTAGCTGTTCTACAACGTATTTTACTATTTCCTTAGGGAAGTATTAGACATTCAGATTATTTTACGTATATAAACTCATTGCCATCGAGTTGATTCCAACTCACAGTGACCCTATAAGACAGGGTAGAGCTGCCCCACAGGGTTTCCAAGGCAGTAATCTTTATAGAATCAGACTGTCACATCTTTCTCCTGCAGAGCAGCTGGCGTGTTTATACTGCTGACCTTCAGGTTAGTAGCCGAGGGCTTAACCACTGTACTACCAGGACTCGTCCTCTCTATATAGTATTATTTCTTTATATAGATTTCCTAGAAGTAGAATTAACAGTTTAACGGTCATGAGCATTTGTTAAGTCTTTTGATAAAGAATGCAAAGTGGCTTCACTCTCCATAACATTATATACAAGAACCTATTTCTATAAAACTTTGCGGCACTTCTTAGTTCTTTCTGCCCCAACCAACCCTCCCCCTGCACACCCCACGGATTGTCAACCAGGGGTAATTATGCCCCCCAGAGGATATCTGGCAATGTCTGAAGACATTTTTGTTTCTCTCAATTGGGAGATGCTACTGGCATCTAGTGGGTAGAGGTGAGGGGTGCGGTTAAACATCCTACGCTGCACAGGACAGCCCTTTGCAACAAAGGATTATCTGGCATAAAATGTCATGAGTCCTTTTTTCATACTTGAGTTTTTGCTATTTCAGTAGGAAGATATTGGATGAGAAGAAATGCCAGGAAAGAGCTTGCAAGAAAAGTGTTTCATATAAAAAAAAATGCATCGTTGGCAAAAAAAAAAAAAAAAAAAAAAAAAAACATAGGACACATAATGGAAAACCAAAAATAGCTCCAAAATTTCTGAAAGTTCCCTAAGGGACAAAATTGCCTCCAGTTGAGAACCACCAGCCTAGACTGATCAAAATGCCTTGCTCTCAGTTGGCACTCAATAAACCGTTGTTGAATAAATATATGAATTAATGATTTCACGTATGGTTATTTATTATAGAGGCATTAGCCCCTTTCTCCTTCCCCCCAAAATCATAACTTGTAAGTTGAGATACAATTCATGTATTTAACTAAAACTCCGTAATAAATTAAAAAAAAGAAAACTAAATCATTGAAAAGTGCAGAAATTATTATGTTTACTAAATAGTAAGCCAACCAGCATTCCTGGGAGACAGACAAGTAGATTTTTTCCTGTGAGAGAAATTGAAGTTCATAAACATGGGCTGCTTCATCCAAGATCCCATAGTTTCCATGCTGGAGCTAAATAATACTTTCTTCTCATTGAGGATGCAGATAGAGCTATCTTCACATCTGTTGTCCTACCAGTATCTTTCCCCCAGCTCCATTCCTTGCTATAGAAAAGTCTCATTAAGAGCGAAGACTGGATCTTACATCTATTTGCATTTTCCACAGTGCCAAGCACAGTGTCTTGTACAAAGTAAGTATTAGAACAAAAGTGATTTACATGAATAATGTTTCCGTTTACCCAAGATCTAATTTCTCTTCTCTGTCTAATCAGAATCCTTATCTTTCAGCTGCCGTAGATCACAGTCGTCATTATCTGTGATGGAGATTTGCCAACGCTCTAGATTTATGGCTCTGGGAGTCAACAAGTTAAAAGTCTCTGTCTGCACTCCAGGTGGTGTTCTGGATGGATGCTCCATGAAGTTGTTATTTAGAAGCCTGGCAGCATCTCTTACAAAGTGGAAAGTCACAGTTGGCATTCTTCTTCTTAGCATATTGTTGCTTAATAGATGGTCCCAAAGTGATTGCGTGCCAGGGTCTGGGCAGCAATACTGAAGACCAGCCTTGCCCCAACTGGTTTTGGTGAGAGTACTTGGCTGACTGGCTGTTTTCTTTGATATTGAAGTTCAACAAATATTTATTGAGACTTTACTTTGTGCATGAATCTTGGCTAGGCACAATAAGAGTTAGAGCCACGATGTAAGATATATCACCAAGCATTAAAAGGAGCTAAAAACCTGGTACCCAAAAAGATCATGTCCAGTTGAGCAGTTGGGAGAGATTTAACAAAAGAGCTGGCATTTGGTCTGAGCATTGAAGGATGGATGCATTTTTGACAGGTAAAGAGGAGTTCCAGAAGCAACAAGACCAAATTCACAGAGGTTAGGAAGCATAGAACATGTCCAGTATATAATAATAATAACAATTTGACAGCTAATATACATTGAGCACTTACTATATTCAGATGTATTCTAGTAAACTTTGTATTCTTTTATGCTAAAAATGGAACCAGGGCCAAGTAACCTATTAGGTACAGTGCCTAGGGCTCACGATACTCTTGGGGGCCCTTGGAAATGCTCTAATTTCTTTTAAATTCAGATGAAAATTATCATATAGCCTAGTTTACACTCATCTTTTTTTATACCCAAGTCACATGTGGTATTTTTATGGAAGGGATCCACAAAGACAAAAGGACCTAGGGCTCACAAAGACCTAATAGGCCCATCCTGACTTCTCTCCTTCTTTTGTTTCTACCTCCAAAATATATTCCAATTCTGTTCCTTTCTCTCCAGACAAAGATAAAGCACTATAATCTCTTCTACAGATTGCAGCATGAGTTCTTAACCAGTTCCCTGCTTTCACTCTTGCCTCTACAACTCGGTGAACTATGGTCATTCCTTTGCCTAAAAAGCTCCAGTGGCTTGCTATTACCACCAAAAATAAGATCTCATGTTCTTCTATTGGCCCAAAAGGTCCTAGCTACCAATCTAAACTCAATTTGTGTTATTTCCACCACCACGACTATAATGAAGACCTAGCAGTGCTAATCTTTTCAGTGAATACACAAAGTTCACTCCTGTTTTGGGGTCTTTTCACTTTAAGTTCCTTCCACCTGTAGTGCCCTCCTTCCCTTAGTTTTGCATCACTTTTTCTTCTCAATATTTAGATCTCAGCTCAAATGGGACTTCCTCAGAGAGTTCTTCCGTGATCACAAAATTTAAAATACCTGTGTCCCCTGTCAGACATTTCTGTATAGTACCCCATTTTAGTTTTTTAGGTAGCATTTATTTGTTGCTCTTCAAATACCCCAATGTATGCCCCCATTTTAGGGAATGTTTAATGCTAATCTTTCACAGCATTTACCACCTTCTAACATTTATGGAGCCCTGGTGGTGCAGTGGTTAAAAGCTTAGCTGCTAACCAAAAGGTCAGCAGTTCAAATCCACCAGCCACTCCTTGGAAATCCTATGGGGCAGTTCTACTCTGTCCTATAGGGGTGCTATGAGTTGGAATTGACTCAATAGCAATGGGTTTGGTTTTATTTTTTAACATACTTACAGGGTAAAGTGGTAGTTTACCGGTAGAAATCTCACCTTTTGTGGGGGAGACCTAGGTTCTACTCCTGACAATGAATGTACCTCAAGTGCAACTACCACCCATCTGTCAGTAGAGGACTGCTTGTTGTTATGATGCTGAACAGTTTTCAGCAGAGCCTCAGACTCAGGCAGGCTAAGAAGATAGACCTGGTGATCTGCTTCCAAAAACCAGACAATGAAAACCTTATGAAACACAACAGTTTGATCTTGTTATGCATGGGGTCTCCATGAGTCAAGGGCTGACTCAATGGCAGCTAACAACAACCTACTATCTAATTTATTTTTATAATATTGTTGTATGTCTCCTTCACTCTCACGTCCCTCCACAAGGGCAAGGTCTCCTTCAATTTTTTCACTGCTGATTCCCACACATCTAGACATAAGAGGTATTCAAGAATACTTGTAGAATGAATAAATAAATATACATATATTCAGTGAAATGTGATGATTTAAATGAATAAACTGTTGGAAAGGGTGGAGCGAGGAGCAGAAACTCAACCTGGGAAGAATCGGGAGGAAAAAATTCTGAGAAAAATACTTACTTTAAACCAAATATCCAATATTCTGATTCACTGGATCACTTTTTCAGGAAAGTAGGAGTTATCTTCAAGGTTATTGAGTATCCTCGCGTGAAAAAGAGGAGGAGGCTACTATGACTAGAAAATTTCTAAAGATTGTCTACCACCCGCTGCCGCCCTAAGTCCACACCAACTCCATTTAAGATTAACTCACTACAGTGCTTCCATCTTCTCTCAACAACGGAAGATTATTCTCCAATAAGAATAAACAGCAGCTTGGCTTACTATACTGATATTTATTATACTGTACTTGATATTTATTAATGATGTTTGGGTCAGGGTTGGCCTAATGTACGGGATGGAAGATCATATACAGGGCCTAAGAAGTTTCTTCGTTATACCAAAATATTCTCTCGGTGTTCTATAGAACCTTAAAGTTTTATCAGTTAGGATATATATTGCTTTGGGATATTGTTGGCTTCTGTTAATTACTTCTGGCAAGAGTATCATTAATTTATTTACCCTTGAAATGAATATTTTATTAAGTATTTTCAGACAAGACTAGAGAGAGAAGCTCTGACGGAGTAGGGGAGGTGGTATGGAGGAGATATAGTGCGTGGGATAATTGAAAAACAGTGCCTTTAAAGGAATTTTTTTTTTTTTTTTTAAAGTGTGTGTGTCGGGGGGGAATATGTTGTTGTTGTTGAGTGCTGTCAAGTCAATTCTGACTCATGGCGACCCCATGCAACACAGCAGAACTGCTCCATAGGTATTTTCTTGGCTGTAATCTTTACAGAAAGAGATAGCCATGTCTTTCTCCTACAGAGCTGCTGGATGGTTTTGAATCCCAAACACTTAACTGTTTGTTGCACCAGGGCTCCTTGGTGGGAATATAGAGCTGTGTTAAAAGATGTCAATGAAGACAAATGGATAGAAAATAGTTCTTTTGGGGAGGACACTGAAGACTCCTTATCTACTGCACTGTTTAGAGTTGGTCCAACTTTTTGATAGCCTGGAGTGCAAGGAGCATACCAGTGTAGCCAGTGGAAAAAGTATTAGACACTCAGGACTTTGTCCTTAGCTTTACCCCTTTCTATTTTTGTCACCTTGGACTGTGGTTTCTTCATCTACATAGCAGAGATAACAATGGCTATCTTCTTCTCTCCAACTGTTAGGATCAAATGCACTAATGAATGGAAAAACTATGCAAAATATGTAGAAACTCAAGAATGTCAGAATCACTCAAGGGGTGTTTTTACATGACACTTGCTCCCAACAACAAGTCTGTGTGTGTATGTGTGTGTGTGTTTTCCTAAGGCTTTGATTAAGAGACAACTTTTTTATAATGATATATTTCAGACATACACAAAAGTAGAATTAATAGTGTAGTGACTTGCCATTATCTATGACCCAACATCAACAATTATCAGTACATTGCTACACTTGTTTTATCTACTTCTCCCAACCACCTTGCCCTTGCTGGCTATTACATTTTACAGCTTTACTGAGCTATAATTTACATAACATAAATGCATGCATTTTCAGTATAAAATTCAATGATTTTTTTTGTAAATGTATAAAGTTGTGCAGCCTTAACCACAACACAGTTTTAGAATATTTTCATCATCCAAACAAGTTCTCACTTTGTTTGCAGCCAATCCCTGCTCCCACCCCAGTCCCCAGCAATCTCTGATCTGCTTGTTATTGCTATACATATTCGCTCCCTGGTCATTTCATATAAACAGAACAAAACAATGTGTAACGTTTTGCATCTGACTTCCTTCACTTACCATAATGTTATTGGAGTTTCTCTATGTTGTAGCATGTATCAGTAGTTCTTTCCTTTTTTTTGCTGACTACATACATAAGTGAATATACAAATTTCATTCATTCATCATTTCATGGACATTTGGATTGTTTCCAGTATTTGACTATTATGACATTGCTATGAGAATTGTGTACAAGACTTTGAAAATAGTTTTCATTTTTCTTGAGTAGATGCCTAGGAAAGAAATTAACTTATCGTATGGTAAGTTTATGTTCAACTTTTTAAGAAGTGGTCAAATGATTCCAAAGTGGCCACACCATTTTATATTTCCACCAGCTATATAGGAGGGTTCCAGTTTTTCCATATCCTTGCTCTTGTGAATATCCCACAGAAAGAGGATGAACCCTCATCTAAAATTTGATCTGGATATTGAGACTGATGATGACATGCACGCGTGTGTGTGCATGCACACACACACACCCCAAGAATAATCCAGCCCATGCCCAAGCAGATGAAAGTGTAAGCGTTACATGTTACATGTCTACTCAGGTTTTGTATTTCTTCTAGATCCAGTTGTAGCTGTTTAAAACATAATTTTTATCTCTTTAGTAATTTGTCTATTTCATCTAAATGGACTCATTTGTTAGTATAAAGTTGTTCATAGTATTCAGTTTTAACCATTTTAATATATCATATTGATGTCTCTCTTTTCATTCTTGATTTTGGTAACTATGTCTTCTCTCCTTTTTGCTTGGTCAGTCAGTCTAAAAGTTTATTAATTTTGTTGATCTTTTCAAATAACCGTCTTGATTTCATTTATTTTTTTTTCTATTGTTTTTATGTTTTATACGTCATTGATTTCTGCCCTTTATTGTTTCCTCCCTTTTGCTTGTTTGGGCATAGTTTTCTCTTCTTTTTCTAGTTTAGTAAGGGTGTATATTATGGTTCTGGCAGTTACTTTGCTTCATTGTACCCAGGTATCATCATCTGTAAAGTGGGAATGATAACAGTGTCTATTTCGTGGGATTGATGAGGTTATCCAATAAGACCATGCAAGTAAATTGCTTAGCACTGTGCCTGACGTAAAGCCTCATTGCTCCTGGAATGTAGTAGGAGGCAAGTAAATGTTGAAGGAGCAAAGGGATGCAAAAAGTGGAAAAGGAGGATCTGAGAAATATGAAAATAAATATTTTAAATCTTTACAGGAGTATATAAAACAGATCAGGTGTTGGGAAGGTCAACTGGGAAAGTTGATTAAAGCTTAGTTGTGGTGAAGGAAAACTTATTAGATGTTTGCCCCTGGGTATAGTTATCTGTCTACCTAACCAGAGCCTATAATAAATCATTTTACTTAAACAAGAAGAAGTTCTGCATATGCCAGAAATACCTATTTAGCAAATGCCTCTGGTGTCACTGCTGTGGTGGTCAGTTCTAAGCGAACTCAGCTCAGAGCAACCCACCTTAGGTGCATATTACGTGCCTTTCTGTTTTCTCTCTGAGGGCTTTAAGAAAGTCAAAACAGAAATTCACGGGAGTTATTACCCTGGGACAACCTTCATCCAACAGGGATAATTGCCTGTGGATAAATGTACCATCCTCCCATTGTCCAGGAGGCATTCTATAAGCTGATCAGGACATTCCAGCAGAATTGCGTCCCGTTGCTGAAAGAGTCTGATACTGGGTTTTCCTTTCCTTACTCTTACTACTCCCTCTGTTCTACTTCCTGGGACTGTTCCTAAACAAAAGCACTGTATCCTCTTTCAGGTTCTACTTCCAAGAAAATCCAAATGATGACATATATATTTTCAACTTCCTTTTATTTTTTCACCCTCCTCAAATCTGTTCTGTGCTCCCACCCCAGAGATGAATGTCCTTACCTGAAAGTCAGTGTTCATTCAGTCTAGCCTACTAGCCAAGATTTTGTTGAAGCTCAACTGACAATAATTTCTATTATGAAAACTATAGGGTTTATTTTTGTTTTCAAATATAAAATTATATTACAATATTGAAAATAATTTTTCAAATTATAAAGGCCCTTGGGTATGCTTATATTCTTTTCAAGAGGATGTATCCCCTCTGATTAAGACTTCATAATCTGAGGGATCATAGTTATAACCTCCTAAAAACCTTGTCCTAGAGCACAAGAAAAATGCTGTATTACTTTCTGGCAAACTGTTGGTCCTGAGGAACACATATCTTTGGAAAGCACTAAATAAAAATCTCTTTCAATGACATTCTTCCCGCAAGCATGTTTCAATAATCTTTCTGGCAAAGGTAGAAGTTGTTGGAAACTCTGTCATTGGCTTTCATTATTATTTTTGCATAATGGACTAGTCAATGGCAATTCTAAACTGGAAGACAATCTAGGATGAGTTCCTTATTGAATAAATGAGAAAACGGAGGTCTTGAGAAGAAAACTAATTTCCCAAAGCTCCTGAACTGACTGCAGCTAGAATTCCACAACCTTAACACTTCAGTCAGTTTCATCTTCCATGTTGTTCTGACTTTGCACCTTAAAAATTTCCGTTTAATGCAAAGCTGCACAGAAGATCCATTCTCTGTATGCAATAGTGTTGCAGGATCTCTCTACTGTGACTATCATAGAACTTCGTTTTTCTTCTTCTCCCTTAGTCTTCCTCCCACTCATTAGCTTTTTCAGCTGTTTTGCTTCCTGAGCCCACCCTCGGCTGAGACCCTGCTCTTGATGCCAACTAGTCCCCTTCCACTTCCTACCTAGCTTTGCCCTCTGAAACCCCTAGGCATGCCCCCTGCTGTAGCACCTGAGTCTCAGGAGGCAGTTTGAACACCTCATTGCCTTGTTCTTTTACGTTTGTTTGTTTTCTTTGATAATATTTTATTATGTTTTTGGTGAATGTTTACACAGCAGATTAGGTTCCCATTGAACAAGTTCTGTATATATTAAATATATAAACAACATTCTCATTGTTTCCTTTCTGGTTGCTTTGTTTCCATTAATCTAGCTTCCCGGCCTGCCCCCCCCTTACTTTCTCATCTTTGCTTTAGGGTAAATGTTGACCATCTGATATCATACAGACGATTATTAAAAGTAGCACAGTACTCATGGATGATATTGTTTATTTTTCGAGCCAATATGTTATTTGGCTGAAAAATGACCCTGGGAGTAGTTTCGGTTCCATGTTTAAAGTGTATCTCAGGGCGATAGCCTTAGATGTTCCTCTAGCCTCTGCTCGTCCAGTGAGTATAGCCTTTTTTAGGAATTTGAATTTTCTTCTACATTTTTTTCCTATTCTAGCTGGGACCATCTATCCTATCCCTGGGCAGAACTGTCGATAGTGGTAGCTGGCCACCATCTAGTTCTTCTGGTCTCTGGATAGATAAGACCAAGTTTTCTGTGGGCTATTAGCCCTATAGACTATTTTCTTCTTTGAGTTTTTGGTTTCCTTCTTTCTTTTTCACTCCAGATGAATATAAACCAATAGTTGTATCTTTGATGGTTGCTTGTAAGCTTTTAAAACCCCAGATGCTACTCACTAAACTAGCATGTAGAACATTATCTTTATGAACTATGTTATGCCAATTGACAGAGTTGTCCCATGAGACTATGGTCCTAAGCCTTCAAGCCCAGTAAAGCAATTCTTTGAAGTGTTTGGTTATGTCTAGGAAGTATCCATAACTGTGCCTCCTATGTGCTTTATCATATATATGAATATAAATGCAGCACACACAAACATGTATATACATTTGCCTACAGATACACCTACATATGCACACCCATATACTTACACGTGTCATCCTTACACATATATGCATATATATCTACCTATGTAACCACACACGTATTTTTTGTTTGTGATTACTGTTGTTGCAAAATTCTGTATGTCATGGCATTTACCAAAATTGTGTCTTATTCTTGTGTACTTCTTAGTATGATCATTTACCTTGGTGAAGTTGTACAGACTTCACCCATATTTGGTATTGTCTTTCCCATCACTGAAAATAATAAGTGTCTACTACCTAGAAAATGATTCCCCCTCCTTTGCCCCCCACTGTTCCTGGTAGTCACCAAAGAATATTGCTTTCTGTATGTATACCTATTCTTGTCTTTTTATAAAAGTGAGACCATAGAGTATTTATCCTTGTGTGATTGACTTATTTCACTCAGCATTATGTCTTCCAAATTCATCCATGTTTTAAGATATTTCAAGAACTCATCATTACTCTTTCTGGCTGCGTAGTATTCCATTGTATGTATGTATGTATCACAGTTTGCTTATCCATTCCTCTGTTGATGGGCACTTAGGTTGTTTCAATCTTTTTGCTATTGTGAATAATACTGCAATGAACATGGATGTGCATATGTCTATTCATGTCACTGCTAATAGATTTCTAGGATATTGTTTTAGTTATCTAGTGCCTCTATAACAGAAATACCACAAATGGATGCCTTTAACAAAGAGAAGTTTATTTCTTCACAGTAAAATAGCCTAAAAGTCCAAATTCAGGGTGTCAGCTCCAGGGGAAAGGTTTCTCTTTCTCTGTCAGCCTTCTCATCAATCTTCCCCCAGACTAGGAGCTTCTCTGCACAGGAACCCTAGGTCCAAAGGACGCGCTGTGCTCCTGGCACTGCTTTCTTCGTGATACGAGTTTTCCCCATCTCTCTGCTTGCTTCTTTCCTTTATACCTCAAGAGATTGCCTCAAGACACGATCCAATCTTGCAGGTTTAGTCCTGCCTCACTAACACAACTGCTGCCCATCCTCCCTCATTAACATCATAAAAAAACATAGAGGTAGGATTTATAACATATATAGGAAGATCACACAATACTGGGAATCATGGGCCAGCCCAAAATGATACACACATTTTTGGGGGGGACATAATTCAGCCCATGACAGGTATATACCTAGGAGTGAGATTGCTGGGTCATAAGGTATTTCTATTTCTAGCTTTTTGAGAAAGTGCCATAACATTTTCCATAGTGGTTGTACTATTTTACAATTTCATCAGTGGTATATAAGAGTTCCAATCTCCCTGCAACCTCTCCAACACATGTTATTTTCTTATCAGTGCCAGCTTTACCAGGGTGAGATGGTATCTCCTTGTATTTTGGTTTGCATCTTTATTCATTGTCTAGCTTTCACATGCATATAAGGTGATTGAAAACATCATGACTTGGGTCAGGTGCACCTTATTTCTTAAAGTGACATTTTTGCCTTTTAACAATTTAAAGAGGTCTTTTGGAGCAAATTTGCCCAATGCAATGCATCATTTGATTTCTTGACTGCTGCTTCCATGTGTGTTGATTGTGGCTCCACGTAAAATGAAATCCTTGACAACGTCAATCTTTTCTCTGTTTTTCATGATATTGCTTATTGGTCCGGTTGTGAGGATTTTTGTTTTCTTTATGTTGAAGTATAATCCATACTGAAGGCTGTAGTCTTTGATCTTCATCAGTAAGTGTTTCAAGTCCTCTTCACTTTCAGCAAGCAAGGTTGTGTGGTCTGCACATCACAGGTTGTTAATGAGTCTTTTTCCAATCCTGATGGTGCATTCTTCTTCATATACTCCAGCTTCTCTGATTATTTGCTCAGCATACAGTTTGAATAAGTATGATGAAAGGATACAACCCTGGCACACTCATTTCCTGACTTTAAACCTTGTACTATCCCCTTTTTCTCTTCAAGGGACTGCCTCTTCATTTATGTAGAGGTTCCTCATGAGCACAATTAAGTATTCTGGAATGCTCATTCTTCACAATGTTATCTATAACTTGTTATGATCCACATAGTAGAGTGCCTTTGCGTAGTCAATAATACATAGGTAAACATCTTCCTGGTGTTCTCTGCTTTCAGCCAAGATCCATCTGACATCAGCAGTGATACCCCTGGTTCCATGTCCTCTTCTGAATCCAGCTTGAATTTCTGTAATCCTTGTCAATGTACTGCTGCAACAGCTTTTGAATGATCTTCAGCAAAATTTTACTTAAGTGTGATATTAATGATATCATTTGATAATTTCTTTGATCACCTTTCTTTGTAATGGACACAAATATGGATCTCTTCCAGTCAGTTGTTCAGATAGCTGTCTTTCAAATTTCTTAGCCTAGACAAGCGAGCATTTTGAGCCCTGCATCTGTTTGTCGAAACATCTCAATTGGTATTCTTTCCATTCCTGGAGGCTTGTTTTTTGCCAATGCCTTCAGTGCAACTTGAACTTCTTCTTTCAGCACCATCGATTCTTGATCATATGCTACCTCCCGAAATGGTTGAACTTCAGACAATTCTTTTTGGTACAGTAACCCTGTATATTCCTTCCATATTCTTTTGATGCTTCCTGTGTCATTTAATATTTTCCCCTTAGAATCCTTCAATATTGCAACTCGAGGCTTGAATTTTCTCTTCAGTTCTTTCGGTTTGAGACATACCGATCGTATTCTTCCCTTTTGGTTTTCTAACTGTAGGTTTTTGCACATTCCATTATAATAATTTGTTTTGTCTTCTCGAGCCATTCTGAAATCTTCTGCTAAGCTCTTTTACTTCACCAATTCTTCCTTTTGCTTTAGCTACTCATTGTTCAAGAGCAAGTTTCAGAGTCTCTTCTGACATTCATTTTGGTCTTTTCTTCCTTTCCTGTCTTTTTAATGACCTCTTGTTTTCTTCATGTATGATGTCCTTGATGTCATTCTGCAACTCTCCTGGTCTTTGGCCATTAATGTTTAACAAGTCAAATCTAATCTTGAGATGGTCTCTAAATTCAGGTGGAATATACTCAAGGCCATTCTTTGGCTCTCGTGGACTTGTTCTAATTTTCTTCAGCTTTACCTTGAACTTGCATATGAGAAATTGATGGTCTGTTCCACAGTCAGCCTCTGGCCTTGCTCTGACTGATGATATTGAGCTTTTCCATTCTCTCTTTACAAATGTAGTCAATCTGATTCCTGTGTATTCCATCTGGCGAAGTTCTTTTACATTGTTGAAAAAACCTATTTGCAATGAAGAAGTCATTGTTCTTGCAAAATTCTATCTTGCAATCTCCAGTGTCATTTCCTTTGGCAAGGCCCTATTTTCCAACTACTGTCCTTCTTCTTTGTTTCCAACTTTCACATTCCAATCACCAGTAATTATCAATACATCTCGATTGCCCATTTGATCAATTTCAGATGGCTGTGATTGGTAAAAAATATTCATTTTCCTCGTCTTTGGCATTAGTGGTTGGTATGTAAATTTGAATAGTAGTCATATTAACTGGTCTTCCTTGTAGACGTATGGATATTATCCTATCATGGCATCATTGTACTTCAGGATAGGTTTTGAAATGTTCTTTTTTGATGATGAATGTAACACCATTCCTCTTCAATTTGTCTTTCCTAGCATCATATACCAAATGGTTTTCCAATTCAAAATGGCTAATAGCAGTCCATTTCAGTTCAATAATGCCTAAGATATCTATGTTTATGAGTTCCATTTCATTTTTGACAATTTCCAATTTCCCTGATTTCATACTTTGTACATTCCATGTTCTTATTAATTGATGTCTGCAGCTGTTTGTTCTTATTTTAAGTCATGCCACATCAGCAAATAATGTCCTGAAAACTTGACTGCATCCATGTCATTAAGGTTAACCTTACTTTGAGGAGGCAGCTCTTCCCACTCTTATTTCCAGTGCCTTCCAACTTGAGGGGCTCATCTCCCGGCATTATATCAGACAATGTTCTGCTGCTATTTATAAGGTTTTCACTGGCTAATGCTTTTCAGAAGTAGACCATCAAGTCCTTCTTAGTTTGTCTTAGCCTGGAAGCTCAGCTGAAACGTGTACACCATGGGTGACCTTGCTGGTATTTGAACCACTGGTGGCATAGCTTCCAACATCACAGCAACACACAAGCCACCACAGTGTGACAAACTGACAGAGTGTAGGAAATTTTCAATTGGTAAGCACATCTAAATTCATGATAATTAAATCTTCTTATTGGTGAATTGTTCCTCTTTGTTACTATAATTGATTTTTACCTTAAGTTCCATTTTGTTGGATATTATTATAGCTACATCAGCTTTGATTTGACTGATGTAACTTTTAATATCCCTTTAATTTAACATTTTCTGTGTGATTTAAAAAAAGGAACATAGATTTTCTGTGTGATTTAAAAAAAATAAAGGAACATAGAACTAGATTTCTAAAAAAATCCATCATATCTAAAACTTTCTACTTATTCTGCTTTTTTTTTTTTTTTCTATTTCATTGCTTTCTCTTGGGATTTTTTTTTTTTTTTAAATCCCTGAATTTTTCTCTGCACTTTGGAAGTTACAGTGTTTCTGTTAACACTTTTAACATCATAAAACATACAGTGTTTCTCTGGCTTACCATATATTTAACTGGAATATCAGATAGAAAGAACAGAGGAAGGGAGAGCCAGAAAAAATTTCTGAAATAATACTGGCATACGATTTTCTACAATTGAAAAAAACTATAAAACCACATATTCACAAAGCTCAATGAAACTACAGGATAACACACACACAGAAGGGAAAGAGAGAACAACTACCACACACATCAAAACAAAACAAAAACACTGAGGAACATAGTAATTAAGTTGATGAAACCCAGTGATAAGGTGATCAATCTTAAAAGCAGTGATAGAGAGAAAGGATACATTATTTAGTGAGGAAAAAGATAAGAATTATAGCCGACTTTTAATCCGAAATCATGCAAGCCAGGAGATAATGGAATGTCACTTCTTTCTGTAGTATTTCTGCCCAAAAGGTATGATCCAAATCTAATTACCTAATTATGAGGAAACATCAGACATACACAGATTGAGGGGTATTTCCAAAATAACTGCCCCATGCTCTTTAAGAATCATGAGTTAATTAAAACAAAACAAAAAACTGATTAAAGGAGATGAAAGTGATATAACAACTAAATGCATTGCATGATCCTGGACTGAATCCTAGAGCAGGTTTCTTTTTTTATTTTCTATAAAGACGATTACTGAAGAACTGAGAAAAATTTAAATAAATTCCACAGATTACAGAATAGTGTCATATTAATGTTGTTTTCTTGATTTTTATCACTACATTGTTGTTATGGAAATCCAAGTATTTTGGAATAAAGAGGCATGATTTCCACAACTTTCTCTCAAGTGGTTTAGAAAAAAATAGCACTATAAATATAAATACAGACACAAACACACACATATATATAAAAGAATGATAAATCAAACGTAAAATGATAACAATTGGGGAATGTGGGTAACATTTACACAGGAGTTCTTTGTACTATCGCTATAATTTTTCTGCAAATTCAAACTATTTCAAAATAAAAACTTAATAAAAGAAAAAGTCATTATCCCACAACAGTCATTGTGCCCCCCTTCCATACCTACACTCATTCCCAGGTGAAAATTGTCACCTGCCCCTGGTTTCAAACAGTGATTCTTCTTCCATCCCTTTGATTCTTGTGGAGCCCTTTCAGTCACTGGTACTTGGCAGGACCCAGGTCTCTGGCTGGCTCAACCAGCTTCTGGCCCCAGAGCCCAGAAGACTTGAGCTTCGGACTCACTTAAAAGTTTGAATTTTTGTTTTTCACCATGACTGTGTCTCATTACTTTTTTCTTTTAAATGCCACTTCTAGGAGTGTTTTCAAATCTGAACATGTGGTATCACTCCAACTAAAAGTTTCCTTAGGTGCCTTTAACAAATGCTACAGTCATTGTTGGATCATTAACAGTAACTATTTTTTCCTATAATTAAATATATGCAAAATTCTGATCATATACTATCATTTCAGATTTTGGAAACACAATGGTTAGGTATGAGCCCTGGTGACACAGTAGTTAAAGCACTCAGCTGCTAACCGAAAAGTCAGCAATTCGAACCCACCAGCAACTCTGTGGGAAAAAGATGTGGCAGTATGCTTCCGTAAAGATTTATAGTTCTGGGAACCTTATGGGGCAGTCCTACTCTGTCCTATAGGGTCACTATAAGTTGAAATTGACTCAATGACAGTGGTTTGTTGTTGTTGTTGTTTGTTTGTTTGTTTTAATGATTAGGTACTGCAAGTTTATTGGTTCAACAATGTAGTCTGTACACCTGGCAATATATCCAATTACTGCAGTAACTATGCCATAACTAATGAAAACACCAGGTTGAGAAATAATTTATGTATACATGAGTTTTGCTTTGAAAAATGGATGCTAATGCATTTGAAGCACAGGCAACTTTCATCCAACACTTATTTTGAGTGCTTACTCTGTCTAAACGGAGACCTAGGCATGCAGGGATGGATCATACACACAAGGTTTTCAGGAACTTATAGTCTAATAGGAAAGAGAAGCATAGTCAAGAGAGACACAAACACACTGCTAAGAATTCAAAGAAATGAGAGGTTAATTCCAGCTGCAAGTGACTAAATGAGCATTCTAAAGAAGTGACTTTTGAGCTAGCCTTGAAGAATGAGATCTTTGTAACTACTTAAGGAAGAGACTGGAGTTTAGACTTAGGGAAGCTCTTGTTAAAGGTGAAGCAGCATTAAGAGGGAAACATTCTTATTCCAAACAGATGAATTACAGTTTCCTAAGGAGGAGTGTATTTGACTATTTTATATGTTCTTAATGCTAGGTTATTTCTCATCTACAAGTTCTTTCTCCCTCACCACCTATTATTTTCTAATTAGTTTGTGATTCTTTTATATAGTTAACTTTAGACCTTCCATTTTTAACTGAATGTTATTCCCTTGGGTATCCCTGGTTGTTAAAAGGTTAGTGATCTCCTACAAGCAAATCTCAGCTGCAGGAGGAAAAAGCAGCAATCTGTGTTGAGCATTTGTAAAGTTTAACAAGCCCTTTCTAATAAAAAAGAACCAAAATTAGTTGTCCAGTTGATTCCGACTCATGGAGACCTCATGTGTGTTAGAATAGAACTGTGCTCCATAGGGTTTGCAGTAATGATTTTTTTGGAAGTAGATTGTCAAGCCTTTCTTCCTAGGTGCCACTGGGTGTACTTTCTGGTTAGCAGCCAAGTATGCTAACCATTAGTACCACTCAGGAACTCTCATTAAAAAAAAAAAAAAGATATCCCTATTAAAACATTAATTGCCTCTCAAGGAGGCAATGCAATAGTTTTTGCTTTTATTTTAGCATCTCCTTCTCTGTAATTACAGTTCTTTATGACTCTGGCAATGTGGTATAATGGGTATATGCATTGGAGTTATGCCCCTGTGAATACAAATCCTGATTTTGCTAGTATTGGCTGTATGGCTTTATGACACATTCTCAGACTCATGTTTTCTGGAGGCAAAAATGGGGCTAATTTTATAAACCTTTTAGGGTTATGGAGGCAACAAAACAAGTTAAGGAAGTCAAGGTGTCCAACTAGTTTACAAAGGAGTTAATAAATCGTAGTTTCCGTTCTTTCTCAGTGCCTTTAATCATGCTCTTCCCCAGCCTTATTTGCCCATTTTTTCTTCCACATTATATATTTTTCTATTTATTGGAATCCATCTCACCATTCAAGATCAACTCTCTCTTATGAAGCTTTTGTTAAATGCCCTCCAGTCAAAAGTATTTGTGCTTTGAGAACCCCTCAGGGAGCAGGACATCAGTGGGATGCAGACCCCAAATTCTCACAAAAAGACCATACTTAATGGTCTGACTGAGACTAGACGAATCCCAGTGGTCATGGTCCCCAAACCTTCTGTTGGCCCAGGACAGGAACCATTCCCGAAGACAACTCATCAGACATGAAAGGGACTGGACAGTGGGTAGGAGAGAGATGCTGATGAAGAGTGAGCTATTTGTATCAGGTGGACACTTGAGACTGTGTTGGCATCTCCTGTCTGGAGGGGGGATGGGAGGATAGAGAGAGTTGGAAGTTGGCAAAATTGTCATGAAAGGAGACACTGGAAGGGCTGACCCATTAGGGGGAGAGCAAGTGGGAGTACGGAGTAAGATGTATATAAACTTATATGTGACAGTTTGACTTGATTTGTAAACATTCACTTGAAGCTCAATAAAAGTTAATAAAAAAAAAAGTATTTGTGCTTTGTGCTCCAATACTATGTGGACTGAACCCCTGTTTAGCACTTTTTCTGGAGTCACATTTCTCAGGGCACCATTTAGAATAACCCACCTCTAAGTGCTTGACAATGCTGGCATTGCATCATCTGTATTAAACAGGCAATGAGTGCCACCAAACTTGAAATTGTTAATACCTGTTGGTGAAACCCACAGAAAGGATGTGTGACTATCTCTAAAGGGTCTCCATCAATGACTACAACATGAAATGTATTGTTCAAGTGGTCAAACAAGCAGCTGGTGATACCAATAACAAGGAACATATTAAAGAATTTAGCTCATAAAAAAACTGACCATAAAGAGTTAAAGGGACACATGTATGCAGTATTGGACTTTATGATAATGTAGGACTGGAAGATGATTTTGCTAATACAAAGCTTCTCTCTTATGTGTTACCTCTAGAATCTAATGTTGAAGATAGGTCTTCTTTGTATTTCATTCCTTCAAGTTTCTTTACCTTTTTTAAAATACATTGTTTTTTTAAAAAACAGCAATTATAAATCTACACTGGAAACTCTTGAGGATCAGAGTTAAATTGTACCTGGAATGTAATACATGTTTAATGAATATTTAACAAAATTAAAATTTAAATTGGATATATGGAGAGAAAGTAGTACAGGAATAAGACAGAAAGAAGCCAGCATGGTAAGCCCTTTAAACAATAATGGCTCATCTTTTAAGTGCTTTACATGTATTGTTTCCTTGAATTCTCACAACAACCCTATTTGATAAAAACAAACCCCTATCTTACAGGTGTAACCCTGGTGGTGTAGTGGTTAAGTGCTACGGCTGCTAAACAAAGGGTCGGCAGTTCGAATCCACCAGGTGCTCTTTGGAAACTCTATGGGGCAGTTCTACTCTGTCCTATAGGGTCGCTATGAATTGGAATCAACGTGACGGCACTGGGTTTTTATCTTACAGGTGAAGAAACTGAAGTTTAGGGAGAGCTTAAGTCGTTTAAGTAATAAGTGGCAGAGACAGGGTTTGAAAGTAGTCTAAAGTTGAATCCAGAGTCCGCTAACCTGAATAATCAGCTACACTAGCTCCCAGAAGGTCTTTCTCCTCTTTTTCATCTTTCTGTCTAGTAAACTAGAGGATTCTGCCTGCGCAACTGCCAGGTCAATCAGCAATGATTATTTTATTTTATTGTTCATTAAAGTAAATTAATAATGTCGGCCTACTAACTAAGTTCCCTGGGTGACCTACTAAAACTCTAATGACAGGCTATGAAGTATGATGGCTGTCTTCACTAATGTTAGAAAAATCATGAAGTTTTCCATAGGAATAGCTCTCATCTAAAAGTGTACTGAGGACCATGGTTAGGTTTGTCTCATTTCAGTCCTTCTAGGGAGGTTTTTGTTTTTTTTTTTAGGGAGGTTTAAAAAGAAGGACTGAAATGAGACAAACCTAGGAGCCCAGGTATCATATTGGTTAAGAGGTTGGCTGCTAACCAAAAGGTTGGCAGTTCAAATTCACCAGCCACTCTATGGAAACCTTCTGGGCAGTTTGCTTTATCCTATAGGGTCACTGAGTCAGCATTGGCTCGACGGCAATGGATTTTGTTTGGTTTTTAAGGAGGTTCAGGGAAGAATCAACTGAAATTCTATTTTGTTTTCTCATAGATTTATGGGTATAATTGAATTTTTATTCCAAAATTTTCTCCATCTTCAACATTTTATGATTTACACAGGTCAGTAAATTTTATGTTACTCCGTGCTGATGGGGTAAAGGCATAGAGATTTCAAGAAAAAAATTTTTTGACAATGGCTTCTCTGGCAGAATTAGCACACTGTTCATTGTTTCCATAACATATGAATGAACATTTAGAATATCCCCTTGTGAGGGAAACTGACGGAGTGCTTTGCTCAGAAAAAGACTGAAGGTGAAAGAGGACAAGAAGACCAAGAGAACCTGATTCCTTTGAAAACAACTCACTAAACAGGTTTTTGCCCAGGAAACTGTTGGCTTTGGCTGCTCTCTAGTGGTGGGCAGTGTTTACTGTCAGCAATTTCTTCCACAGGGATTCCAAACTGAAGGACAAAATGGAAAAATCCAAGCATTTGCTTGGATACCTAGAGGTAGATAGATAGCTGGGCCGCAAAGGAAGGGTGTGCACGTGTGTGTGTGAGTGTGATTGTGGGTGTAAGTGTTTGCATATGCATGCACTTGCAACTAGCCTTGAGGAAAAAAATAGGAAAGCAGATTTCTTTGTGTGGAAAATGGGGATGGAGATAGGGAGATGGAGTCTTCTATGGAAGCCAGGGAAAGGTGTGAGAGAAAAGAGAAATGCCATAGTTAGAGACTTGGATTTCTGCTGGCTGCCCTCACCTTCCTCTTTCCATAGCTATCAGGAGTATCTATAGAAAGGACTGAACTTCCATGTTGATGTCCAATCTAATTTTAGATAATGGTAGTTTCCAAAGGTGGGGTAGTGCTGGCTCCAGAGTTTTAGTTCGTGATTGAGAGCTGGCATTCTGCACAGCCCTACAGATAATAAGGAAGATAAAGGGGGCATATCTCTTGATGTCTTGCACCACCCCCGTCTCTGGAGGAAATACATAGGCTCCTTCTACTCTTTACACTGCATTGCCCAGTGGAATAGTGAAGGAAGTGGTGACCGCTGGTGCCATTCATCCCAAGGTTGTCTCAGAGTCATGTTTTATAGATGCTGAAACTGATGTCTTGAGTTTCGTAAGCATTTAAAGAAAAAATAAGCAAGACCAGTTTTTTTTTTTTTTTTTTTTTTTTTTTTGCTTCTTTTTGGCTGACAGTTAACTTATACCTTGGGTTTGGTCCTGCGTTTTTTTTTTTTACCACTGATTCTCTTTTAAAACTTATGTAAGTTATTTCATCCCTTTAGACCTCAGTTACCACATCGATGAAATGATGGTGCCATTGGGTGGGGATGTTGGTTAGTATTTTGGGATGCTTTCCTTTCTGACATATTCTGGATATTATATGATTTATCAAAGATCCCTGCAGAAGAGAATGGATGAGAAGATCCTTAGGAAGGTGAGAAACCATTTGAGTTCCAGCCAGCTAAGCGGCAGTTCACACAGCGTATAATACTTAAAATAGAAAGTTATCAGGCAAGTGGCATATTGGTGACCAAAGGACACTTCCTTTCAAGAGAGCAGACAATAAGATCATAGCCCTGTGCAGAAGAAAGATCCTAGACAAAATTCTCTGGCTCTCCCATTTTCTAGATCTGCTTTCTTTGTGTTTGTATCTCTGTAAGTAAAGGGAAGTGGAGGATTAAAGCATTTACTTGGATAATTCAAGCAGAAAAAGAAAACACACACACACACCACACACACCCATGCTGCAATTATCTAGACATTTCAGGTGGAACTGAAGCTGGAGCCTAAATTATCAGGATCGTGCTTCAATTTTTCTGCAAAACAGCAATGCTAATTGCATGACACCTGCAATGCAGTCTCACAGAGGACCGACGAGAGAGCATGTGAAAACAAAATTCTCACTTGACATGCCTAAGAAAGGAGAGCATGGGGTAAAAATATCCCACATCAGTTAATACTTGGTGGGAGAAGATAAGGTAGTGAAGTAACTAGTGCTAAAACGGCTTGTGCAGGGCAAAGAAGGCTTTTATAAATATGCCCAGGGAAATCCAGACAGCAGGGGAAATTCAGACTGCTAATCAGCCAGGATGGGTATGAAATTGATGATGATTCTAAAATGGCTGAGAGACTCAACTCATTCTTCAAATCTAGTTTTAGCAGGAAAAATGAAGCAAACAAATTTGGTCTATTAGGATAGAATGAAAACCTTGCCAAAGTCGCTATTGGCAAAAAATCAGTTGAGGGAATACAGAACTCGGAAAATTTGCACATTTTTATAAATCAGCTAGACAGGTACCTGAGATTATTAAGGGAATTGGCTGATAAGGAGTACTTACTAAACTGTTTGTGCTTGCTGTCAAAAAAAAAAAAAAAATCATATAGCTGGGAAAATAATAGGTGTCCTTTAAAAAAAACCAAAATCCTCTTCTTGGAAGATAGAGTACTTCCCAAAATATCAGCTCTGCAAATTTAAAGTTCAAGTAGTAAACAAAAAATATCCATTATTTATATTCAAAGCATGGCTCCATTTATGACCAATTCTGGAAAAATATAAATACTTAATAGTAAGAATAAAAACAATAAGGCCAATAATAATAAACAAAGCAGGTAATATAAAACATGAGTGACCAGAATGTATTGTAATCAATAAACAATCCAGGAGTCCAGAGTCTTGCCAAACAAGGCCAGAGGAATTTCACAGTGTGACAGAAAGAAAATGCCCCTGTTACCTTGACCAATTTATTTAATTTCTCCAAAAACTCCTTATTGTCCTGAGGATCGAATAAGAACATAGCATGAGTAAGATATCTAAAACAGCTCTTGGACCTTAGCAAATATTAATTATCTTTTTTTTTTTCATTAAAAGCCACCTGAAATTTGGACATTTTCTGCATAGTACTCTAGCTAAGCCTAGAAAGGCACTTTAGAAATCATGCTGGCCAAGTATTCCATTTTGTGGATGAGGAAAATGAGGCCAAGAGACACTTCATGGCCTGCTGAGAATCATGCAGATAGCTTCAGATGGGGCCAGGACACAGGACTCCAGACTCTTATTCTCAAATTTTCTTCTCTTACAATGACGTAGTGATCGATCACAATAGCATTACAAAGGGGAGAGAGGGTCCTAAGGGAAGAACATCTTTTTAGAGAATAATTTCTTCACTATTTGAAACACTCTGAAGTACATAAGATAAAGCAGAGGTGGAAAAAGTTATTTGAAGTCCTGGTAACCACAGGAGTGATTCTTACTCTTAAGATTATAGGCACTTGGATGAAGGTCATTTAGAATTAGACACTCTAAGGATTGAGAGGGACCTAGGGATTAACTAACACACTGCCATTACACCTACTCCTCACTTGTTGACTATCTCATTATCCAACATCTCAGATTTACCACAATAGTTAAAAATTTACTATCCGACTATTTTGAACATTAACGATGTATGTCTGGCAGTACCAAATGTTGAGGTGCAAGGTGAGAGTAATGCTGTCTGTGATGGTTCAAGTTACATGTCAACTTGGCTGGGCCTTGATTCTCAGTGGTTTGGCAGTAACATAATGATGTAGTCATCCTCCATTTGAGGACCTGATATGGTCATCCTCCATTTTTGCATGATGCCAATTTTCACATAACGACCTGGTCTTTAGAACCAAGCCAAGTCAATGAGTGAGGAGTGGGTGAATATCTAGAAGTTTCTCCTCATTATTTCTGCCAGGGGTCATCTAAACCCTGACTGATTATCTCACCTGTGACAAGGAAACAACCTGTTCCATTTTTGAGCAATTTTCAATACATAAAGCTCTTCTTTCTGATTAGCAAAATCTCTCGGCTTAGCTAAATGCTTTGACTTCTACATGTTGGTTTTAGTTCAAGCCTCTGTGATTACCCAACCAATATAAACTTCTCCCAAAAGACTGCCCTTCAGATTCTTGGAGACACTTATTTTATGGTACATAATGTTTCTCTTCTCCAGTTTAATTAAACCTTAATTCCTCAGCTGATTTTATTTTAGGCATCCTCATTATCCTGGTTGCTCTCTCCTACCTTGAAACGCAGAGTATCAAATTGAATAGTGAAGCCAGTGTGTATACTAGGACACTCATACTGATCACCATTCACATTTCTCTTATGTTGTTGTGACCCAAAATCCCACGAACCCAGTGTTTCCCAAATTTCTGAGAAATCCTACAGTTAAAAAAAAAAAAAATTAACATAACATTTCCAAAACATATTTAATAGCAGAATTTTTGTTGGTTTTTTTTTTTTATAAGATAACATTTGGAGAAGTCTTTGTTCTTTTTTTTAACTGTTATTATGGAAAATTTCAAACCCATGTAAAAGGAGAGATAGTAGAACCCTTATGTATCCACAACTCAGATGCAATAATGATCAATTTATGAATAATCTTGATCATATATACCCCCATTCACTTATCCCACTGCTGGATTACTAAAGCAAATTGTCAACATAGCATTTCATCTACAAATATTTCAGTATGTCAGTCTAACAAGTGATTAATACTCTATTTTTATACACAATTAAATTGAGGTTATCACACATTTAAATAACAGTAATTCCTCAATATCTCAATATTATCAAATATCCAATCAGTGTTTACATTTCCCCTAAAATCTTATAATTTTTTTCATTCAAAATGTTTGAATCAGAATCCCAATAAGGCTTACATGGTGATTACTTGTTAAGTTTCTTTAAGCATGTTTGCTTTTCTACCTCTTTTGTATTAAAATAATGAACTAACTAGTTATTTTTGTTATTATATAGAATAAACATTGAACAGAACAAATCCAAAAACAACATGAAATGAGAGACCTCCTTCTACGTTTACATCAATCTGTTGTCACTCTCTGAGTATGTCTATTATCTAGGCATATCTCTTTATCTTGTCCACAAGGATTTCATGGAAGACACTTAATCAAATGCTATGTTAAAATTCAGAAATATCAATTTCATACAGGGCTGTGTTCTAATCTACCAGGCTAGAAGCTATCCAAAAATTAATTTAGATCTGGCATTACTTCTTATTTGTGAACTCATGTTTAAAAATGAAATAATAATTACTGTGAGCAAAGTGTTCATGAACCAACTTTTAAATGAATAGATACTGTAAACTTACAATAATCACACCAGGCAATCATTCACAGAATCCGTGTTTACTCATCTGTTCTCCTGCATCTTCCTGTTAATCATTGTTCTTCAGAAGTTGCCATCCATGGTTTAGCAATCTCATAAATAGAATCTTCGGTAGTTGGGTGAGTCGCCCATCTTGGTCAGGAGATTTTAACTCATGAAGCAAAGTTAGTTCTTTCTTACATCTTCTTCCTAACTTGGGCTTCTTCACAGTAAGTGTAAGGCAAAATATCATTTTAGGGGGTTGTCAACGCATCATCAGCAGATCTATTCCTTCCTTGGCCTTTTCCTCCAAACATACAATTTAGTCTTCTGGCCATATTTATACCTACGTTTTTTTTTTTTTGTGGAACATTTTATTGTGGTTTGGGTGAAAGTTTACAGACCAAATTAGTTCCCCATTCAACAATTTATACACATTTTGTTTCATGTTATTAGTTGCAATCCCCCCAATGTGACAGCACTCTACCCCCTTCCTACCTAGGTTCCCCGTTTCCACTTGCCCATCTTTCCTGCCCTTTCCTGCCTTCTGAACTTTGTTTTTGGGCAAATGCTGCCCTTTTGGTTTCGTATGGTTGATTGCTCTGAGGAGTATGTTCCTCATGGGTGTTATTGCTCACTTTATAGGCCTATCTGTTGTTTGGCTGAAAGGTGATCTCTGATTGATCAAGATGGATTGACACAGTGGCTGTAACAATGAGCTCAGACATAGCAACAGTTGTGAGAATGACGCAGGACCAGGCAGTATTTCACCCTGTTGTACATAGGGTCACTGTGAGTTAAAACCAGCTTGTGGGCACCTAACAAAAACAACAAGGTAAAAATATTTATGGAAAGCCAAAGCCTATCCAAACCATTTAAGAACCAACATGTGTTTAGGTCAATAACTCAGTTGTTCATGCTACCCAATTAGCCTCTGTTGTGAGTTACCCCCACCTTGGCCATGCGTCTCTATTTTCATAGTAGTCCACTTTGATTTGAATCATGGAGGCTGTATCTTCACAATTTCCTCTGAGACTTCCACTTGGAATGCCTTTTTTTTTTTTTCAATGCTTTAAGTGAAAGTTTACGGCTTAAATTAGTTTCTCATACAAAAATGTATACACATGTTATGTGACCCCAGTTGCTCTCTCTGTAATGTGACAGCGCACTCCTCCTTTCCACCCCAGATTTGCAGAGTCCATTCAACTAGCTCATGTTCCTTTCTGCCTTCTCATTTCACCTCCAGACAGGAACTGCCCATTTAGTCTCATGTATCTGTTTGAACTAAGGAGCACACTCTTCACTAGTACCATTTTATAGACTGGTCTTATAGTCCAGTCTAATCTTTGTCTGAAGAGCTGGCTTTGGGAATGGTTTTAGTTCTGGGATAACGGAGAGTCCAGGGGCCATGTCTTCCAGGGTTCCTCCAGTCTCAGTCAGACCATTAACTCTGGCCTTTTTGCTAGAATTTGTGTTCTGCATCCTACTTTTCTCCTGTTCCATCAGGGACTCTCTGTTGTATTCACTGCCAGGGTGGTCAATGGTGGAAGCTGGGCACCATCTAGTTCTTTGGGTCTCAGGCTGATAGAGTCTCTGGTTTATGTGGCCCTTTCTGTCTCTTGGGCTAATATTTTCCTTGTGCCTTTGGTGTTGTTTGTTGTCTTTTGCTCCAGGTGGGTTGGGACCAATTGTGCATTTTAGGTGGCCTCTAGCTAGCTTTTTTTTTTTTTCTTTAATAATTTTTATTGTGCTTTAAGTGAAAGTTTACAAGTCAAGTCAGTCTCTCATAGAAAAACCCGTATACACCTTGCTACACACTCCCAATTACTCTCCCCCTAACGAGACAGTCTGCTCTCTCCCTTCACTCTCTCTTTTCGTGTCCATTTTGCCAGCTTCTAACCCCCTCCACCCTCTCATCTCCCCTTCAGGCAGGAGATGCCAACATAGTCTCAAGTGTCCACCTGATCCAAGAAGCTTACTCCTCACCAGCATCCCTCTCAACCCATTGTCCAGTCCAATCCATGTCTGAAGAGTTGGCTTCGGGAATGGTTCCTGTCCTGGGGCAACAGAAGGTCTGGGGGCCTTGACTACAGGGGTCCTTCTAGTCTCAGTCAGACCATTAAATCTGGTCTTATGAGAATTTGGGTTCTGCATCCCACTGCTCTCCTGCTCCCTCAGGGGTTCTCTGTTGTGCTCCCTGTCAGGGCAGTCATCTGTAGTAGCTGGGCACCATCTAGTTCTTCTGGTGTAAGGATGATGTAGTCTCTGGTTCATGTGGCCCTTTCTGTCTCTTGGGCTTGTAATCACCTGTGTCCTTGGTGTTCTTCATTCTCCTTTAATCCAGGTGGGTTGAAACCAATTGATGCATCTTAGGTGGCTGCTTGCTAGCATTTAAGACCCCAGATACCACTCTTCAAAGTGGGATGCAGAATGTTTTCTTAATAGATTTTATTATGCCAATTGACTTAGATGTTCCCTGAAACCATGGTCCCCAGACCCCTGCCCCTGCTACACTGGGCTTCGAAGCATTCAGTTTATTCAGGAAACTTCTTTGCTTTTGGTTTAGTCCAATTGTGCTGACCTCCCCTGTATTGTGTGCTGTCTTTCCCTTCACCTAAACTAGTTCTTATCTACTATCTAATTAGTGAATGCCCCTCTCCCACCTTGCCTCCCTTTCCCCTCTCGTAACCCCAAAAGAATGTTTTCTTCTCAGTTTAAACTATTTCTCAAGTTCTCATAATGGTGGTCTTATACAATATTTGACCTTTTGCAAATGACTAATTTCACTCAGCATATCTTCCAGATTCCACCATGTTATGAAGTGTTTCACAGATTCCTCACTGTTCTTTATTGATGCGTAGTATTCCATTGTGTGAATATACCCTAATTTATTTATCCATTCATATGTTGATGGGCACCTTGGTTGCTTCCATCTTTTTGCTATTGTAAACAGTGCTGTAGTAAACATGGGTGTGCATATATCTGTTTATGTAAAGACTCTTATTTCTCTAGGATATATTCCAAGGAGTGGGATTGCTGGATTGTATGGTAGTTCTATTTCTAGCTTTTTATGGAAGCACCAAATCGATTTCCAAAGTGGTTGTACCATTTGACATTCCCACCAGTGGTGTATAAGTGTTCCAATCTCTCCACAGCCTCTCCAACATTTATTATTTTGTGTTTTTTGGATTAATGCCAACCTTGTTGGAGTGAGATGAAATCTCATTGTAGTTTTGATTTGCATTTCTCTAATGGCTAATGATCATGAACATTTCCTCATATATCTGTTAGCTATCTGAATGTCTTCTTTAGTGAAGTGTCTATTCATATCTTTCACCCATTTTTTAATTGGGTTATTTGTCTTTGCAGTTGAGTTTTTGCAATATCATATAGACTTTAGAGATCAGGCGCTGATCAGCAATGTCATAGCTAAAAACTTTTTCCCAGTCTGTAGGTAGTCTTTTTCCTCTTTTGGTGAAGTCTTTGGATGAACTTAGGTGTTTGATTTTTAGGAGTTCCTGGTTATCTAGTTTTTCTTCTACATTCTTTATAATGTTTTGTATACTGTTTATGTCATGTATTAGGGCTCCTAACGTTGCCAGTATTTTTTGTTCCATGATCTTTATCATTTTAGATTTTATATTTAGGTCTTTGATCCATTTTGAGTTAGTTTTTCTGCATAGAGTGAGGTATGGGTCTTATTTCATTTTTTTGCAGATGGATATCCAGTTATGCCAGCACCATTTGTTAAAAAGACTGTCTTTTCCCCCATTTAACTGTTTTGGGGCCTTTGTCAAGTATCAACTGCTCATATGTGGATGGATTTATGTCTGGATTCTCAATTCTGTTGCTAGCTTTTAAGACCCCAGACGCCTCTCACCAAAGTGGGATGCAGAACATTTTCCTAGTAAACATTGTTATGCCAATTGACCAAGGTGTCCCCTAAAACCATGGTCCCCAGACCCCCACGCTTGCTACCCTGTCTCTCAAACTGTTTGGTTGTATTCAGGAAACTTCTTAGCTTTTGGTTTAGTCCATTTGTGCTAACTTTCCCTGTATTGTGTGTTGTCCTTCCCTTCACCTAAGATAATTCTTGTCTCCTTTTTATCTAGGTAGTGAATATCCATCTCCCTCCCTCCTCACCCTTGTAACCATCAAAGAAGGTTTTCATCTGTGTTTAAACCTTTTCTTGGGTTCTTATAATAGTGGTCTTATACAATATTTGTCCTTTTGCAACTGACTAATTTCACTCAGCATAATGCCTTCCATATCCATCCATGTTATGAGATAGTTTGCAGATTCATTGTTGTTCTGTCTCAATGCATAGTATTCCATTGTATGAGTATGCCATAATTTGTTTATCCATTTGTTGCTGATGGGCACCTAGATTGTTTCCATCTTTTTGCTATTGTGAACTTTGCTTCAGTGAACATGGGTGTGCATATATCTATTCATGTGATGGTTCTTATTTTCTCTAGGATATATTCCAAGGAGTGGGATTGCTGGATTGTATGGTACTTCTATTTCTAGCTTTTTAAAGAAAGGTCAGATTGATTTTGAAAGTGGTTGTACCATTTTACATTCCCATCAGCAGTGTATAAGTGTTCCAGTCTCTCTACAACCTCTCCAACATTTATTATTTTGTGTTTTTTGGATTAATGCTAGCCTTGTTGGGGTGAGATAGTATCTCACTGTAGTTTTGATTTACATTTCTCTAATGGCTAATGATCATGAGTAAATACTTCTTGCTCAGGACAGTGGGCACCTCCTGGTATTATATTTACATAACTTAGAGTGGTCCTATCAAGTTCTTCCTTTCATTATGATCATCTCCAATACATTCTTTAGTGGTTTTTTGTGTCCAAAATTTAGAAAAGGTTGGACACTTTTCAGAGCCAGCATCCCAATTAGACACCTTATCATTGAGTGTGTAATAATCCTTCAGTCTTTGACTCTGAATCCATAAAGTTGTTTCTCATTTATTTTCTCCATCAACATGTCACACATACATATACACACACACATACACACATGCACATCCACACATAGTATATCTTCCAAGATCCTAACTGTCTGCTTCCTTCAGCCAGTGCACAATAAGATGACATGTGGGATTATAGAGGAATTTACTCATCAAATATGTACTGAGTTCCAATTTTCAGTCTTTGGGAAACAAAAATGCATAAATCATAGCTTTTATTATCAAGGATCTAAATATTTGGAGGAAAAGCATATACCAGTGTGTCTAGTACTAAAACAAGACACACCATGATGTGGACTTCAATGGAGATATTTTAGTTTTGGGGTGAAGGGTTGTCTTAATTTTCTAACACTGTTGTAACAGAAATACCAGAAGTGGATGGTTTAGCAAAGAGAAATTTATTTTCTCAGTTTCCCCATTGCCATCAAGTCAATTATAACTTCTGGTGACACTATAGAACAGAGTAAAACTGCCCCATAAGGTTTCCATGGAGTGCCTGGTGGATTTGAACTGCAGACCTTTTGGTTAACAATTATAGCTCTTAACGACTATGCTACTAGGGTTTCCTCACAATTTAGGAGGCTAGAAGTCTGAATTTAGAAAGCCAGTTCTAGGAGAAGACTTTTTCTTTCTGTCATTTCTGGAGGAAAGTCCTTGTCTCTTCAGGTTCTGCTTCCTGGTTCCTCAGAGAACTCCATTTCTCTTGGCATCAATCTTCTCCTGGGTCTAGGAGGTTTTCAACACAATAACCCCGGGTCTAAAGGATGCACTCCACTCCTGGCTCCTTTTTCTTCTCTTATCTCTTATAAGACAAAAGGCGTTACTCAAGCAAGGGTGTGACTTGAGTTGTCACATCCCCTTGTAAGGCACTGACTCAAGATATACCCCACACTGATTCTGCTTCATTAACTTATAGTGGTTAGGATTTATAACACATCATAAAATTGTGAACAGCCACACAATACTGGGAATCACGGCCTAGCCAAGTTTACACATACTTTGGGAAGAAACAATTCAACCCATGATAAAGGTGGTGATGGTAGGTTTTATTTGTCAACTTGGCTAGGCTATGTTGTTGTTTTTATGTGCCATCAAGTCAATTTCAACTCATAGTGATGCCATGTGACAGAGTAGGACTGTCTCATAAGGTTTCCAGGGCTGTAACCTTTATAGGAGCAGATCACCATGTTTTTTCTCCCTCGGAGCTTCTGATGGATCTGAACCACTGATCTTTCAGGTAGCAGCTGAGAAGTTAACCACTGAGCTACCAGGGCTCCTTTGGCTGGGCTGTAATCCTCAGGTACTTAATCAAGTACTAATCTAGGTGTTATTGTGAAGGTATTTTTAGATGTGGTTAAGGTTCAAAATCAGTTGATATTAAGTAAAGGAGATTATCCTAGATAACCTGGTGAGTCTGATAGAATCAGTTGAAAGGCCTTAGAAGAAGAGCTGCATGAAGAAGAAAGTCTACCTGCGGACTGCAGCTTTAGCTTATGCCTGAATTCTAGCCTGCATTTCTGTTGGCCTATGCTGTGAATGTCAAATTTACCTAACAAGATCTCAAAATCCCGTAAGCCAATTTCTTGCAATGAATTCCTTAAAATAGATATCTCACTGTTTCTGTTTCTCTAGTTGAACTGATAGAAGGCTTAATTCTTGAATCTCAAGAGCGGAAATTTTGAGCTATGAATGATGAGTAGGATTTAACAGGTAGGCTCAAGGCAGTGGGAAGACATGAAGTTCATATAATTCTGATCTCCAGCATTTTCTTTCCACTCCTTCAACTAACCCTCATTCCTCCATCTCCTCTTACATACACTATCATTTAAGTTTGATGCTTATCATAAGTCTAATAAAAAAAAAATTTTTTTAAGTCTAATAGTCACCATTTATTTAGCACCTATTATGTGCCAGGACTGTGTGCATTTTTTCTAAATATTTCAACAATGATTACTCTTTTTTATGAATGAGAAAATTGGGTCTCAAATAGATTAAGTGTAGTTGCAAGCTTTGTGGTGTCGAAGAGTAAGAACACTCATTCTGTTAAAGTAAAAGCAAGGAGATTTATTGAGGGTAATACAATTAACAAATTGGGGAAATATAGGGCAGAAAGAAATCTACCAAGTGCTCCCACCTTTTGAGGGAGAGGTGAGCCTTTTACATGGTAAGATTGGGAAGGTAAACACGTGATTGTTGTTGTTGTTAGATTCCATGGAGTCAGTTCCGGCTTATAGCAACCCTATGTACAACAGAATGAAACACTGCCTGGTTCTGCGTCACCCTCACAATCATTGTTATGTTTGAGCCCATTGTTGCAGCCATGGTGTCGATCCATCTTGTTGAGGGTCTTCCTCTTTTTTGCTGACCCTCTCTATGCATGATGCCTTTCTCCAGGAATTGATACCTCCTGGTAACATGTCCAAAGTACGTGAGATGTAGTCTTCCCATCCTTGCTTCTAAGGAGTATTCTGGCTGTACTTCTTCCAAGACGGATTTGTTCATATAAAGAGGTGCATTCCTTTGGTAGAAGGTATTGAAGTCTTGAATGGTTTCTTATATAGCAATTCTTAGTCAGGGCATCATAATACAATAGTACATCTTGGTCAGTTTTGAGAAGCCAAGCCTGTTGCTGTCAAGTCAATTCTGACTCATAGTGACCCTACAGGACAGAGTAGAATTGCCCCACAGGGTTTCCAAAGCTGTAATCTTGACAGAAGCATACAAAAAGCAATGCATACTCTCATATTTTTCTCCCGTGAAGTGGCTGGTGGATTTGAACCACTGACCTGTTGGTTAACGACTGAGCACTTAACCACTGTGCCACCAAAACTGCTTTCAGTTATGAGGAATACCACATATAATCAGCTATCATTAGTAGTTGAATTTCTAAAGTCCAATTCTTTGTGTGTATAGTTTTTTTTTTTTTTAATAGTAATAAAATTCAAGGCTACCCTATAGCAACATCTTTCTCACTCCAGTTAGAAATGTGCTTCCTTGAGTAGGGCAGGAGAAAGAGTAGTAACAGTACAGCTACCAGGCTTGGATCAGAGCATAACATCACAGATCCTATTTAATCTGCATCCTATGCAAAATGACCAGTACCGAGATAATATTCATAATGACAGCAATTATGAATTATTATTGTGCTTTATTTTCCTACAAAATTTACTTGGATTTACCGAGAATATATGTATATCACCTTTCAAGTGTAGTTTTTTAAAAAAGAAAAACACACAAATGCAAAGCATGTGTATTGCTGCTCTAGCAAATGTCCAAGGAGAGTGGCACGTTAACCTCCTATCTATTATTAACTCTGACACCCTCTGAGCACCAAGCCAGGCAGAGTGGTGGTTGATGGATGGTCTGCCTATCTAGTCCAAGAAATTCTCCATAGAAAATTACTCTAAGTATTTTCTCTGGACTCTTGACTTTAATCTACCCTCTCTGGAAGAAAATCACTATAACCTGCAATGTTTACATGTGTATTGTAAATTGTCTCTGTGTATTGTTAGTAGAAAAGATTATTGCACAAACATATAGCTTTTTTTTTTTACTTTTTAATTATTCTGTTTCTTTTTTTCTTCCATGAAATTATTACATACTCAAACATTAATGGAGCCCTGGTGTTATAAAGGTTAAGCATTCAGCTGCTAACCAAAAGGTAGGCAGTTCAAATCCACCAGCCACTCCCGGGAAACCCTATGAGGCATTTCTACTCTGTCCTATAGTGTGGCTATGAGTCAGAATTGACTCAACGACAATAGGTTGCATTCTGTTGCATTCAAAGATCAACATATTTTTTAAAAGGTGGGAAAACAAATGAGATAATTTGTGGCCATGTATATGCATAACTGTCTTATTATTTTTCTTTCAGTTAATAGAAATAACGTAGTGGTTAAGCATTTGGCCTCTGGAGTCACAGGATCTGGGCTGGAATCCTATCTTTCCTGCCCAGAGACTGTGGAGAAGTCGTTTGAAGCTTCTGCTCCTCTGTTTCTTTATCTGTAAGATGTATTGATAATAGTACTTCCTCAAAGAATAGCTGTGAGGATGAAAGTGCCAGGTATGAGTCAAAACAAAAAAAGCTGAGCTATTATTAAGTACCTAATGGGTGGCAGAAGCCCTGGTGGTACAAGGGTTAAGCCCTCCACTGCTAACTGAAAGGTCAGGGGTTTGAGCCCACCAGCTGCTCCGCAGGAGAAAAAACCTGGTGATGTGCTCCTGTTAAGATTTATAGCCTTGGAAACCCATGGGGCAGTTCTTCTCTGTCCTGTAGTGCCGCTGTGAGTTGGAATCGACGGGATGGCACACAACAACAACAGGTGGCAGGCTCAATGCTTGACTTTGGGGGGAAAAAAAAAAGAAGCTATATATATCCCAGTCCCCCCAGCTCTGCTGGGGAGTAGAGATTCTGGTGGGAGATGCGGCATATGACCATCAAGGGCCAGAGCAGAGAAATCTACAATTTTCTGTTGCCTTTGTTTTCAAATGCGAGACCTTCAACATTGCACTAACTCTTTGTGTGAATGTGTGGCTGAAACGGCTGAGGATGGCTTAGCATCCTCTTAATAACCACCACCATGAAATGTATCCTTGGATAAGCAGCTGTGGTTGATCTTGAGTGCCTGTGGAAAATCTATGTATCTTCTCTCCACATTTTTTTTTTTGTTGTTGTTGTTCGATCCCTGTTGCCTGAAATTTTTAGAACAAGAATCTTCTAAGTTCCTTCTAATTCTAGGATTTTTATTCTATGATAGAGCATTTCACTGGCACCAGTAGAACTATATAGCTTAAAATTCAGATTCCCTTGAATGAGGGAAAAAAATCAGCTCACATTCACAGGAAGGTATGCATGATTCACAACTGATTCTTTCCCATAAACAGCCTGACAGTGGGGTCTTTCAAGGAAGGCGAAGAAGAAAGCTTCATGAGGGAATGAGGTTCCAAAGTGGGAAAGGAAGATGGGCCGATAAAAATGAAGCAGCAGGCTGCGGGAGTGGAATACAGTGATTGCCTGTTTTATGATTTTGCATAAAGCAACCAGTTAAGTAGAGAGTAGAGTGGAGGATAGACTTTGAGTTCTTTAAACTCTCTTGTTTTTCAGCTGATTGGATTAAAATTAAATAAATATCAGTTATCTTTTAGGCCTGGCTCAGCTACTATCCACAAAAAAAAAAAAAAAAAAAAAAAATGCACGTTACTTTTTCCTTCACAGCATTCTGCAGTTATAATTGGTCTGGAGCTTTTACACAAAGAGAGCAAGTTAGCTCTCACAGAGGCAGGCCAGACTGGTTTGTAGGGTTCTGTCAACTATGGTGGTTTTCCAGCTGTCTCCAGCATTGTCTTACCACTTGAAGTGGTCTCTAGAGTCTTGAGGTGTAGCCTCTGTCTTCCCTGCCTGCAATCTCCATGTCTTGGCTCACAGTGAAGCTGTCATGCAATGCCTTTCTATCCTACTTGTCACAAGGAAGGCACTGTCCTTTACGCTGGTCATTTTATACTGTATACTCCATCCAATCTCTCAGACCACCCATAGAGCCTATTATGAGTTGAATTCTGTCTGCCCCAAAAGATGTGTTGACTATAGACTTTATTTGAAAACAGCATTTTTACAGATAATTAATTTAAGTTCAAATGGGGTCATACCTGAGTAGGGTGGACCCTAATGCAATATGACTGGTGACCTTATAAAAAGAGTAGAAGAAACACAGAGATATAGACACAGAGAGAAGATAACCATGTGAAGAAGGAGGCAGAGATTGGAGTTAAGCTGCCACAAGCCAAGGAGTGTTTGGGGCTACCAGAAGCTGGAAGAAACAAGGAGAAATCTTTACCTAAAGCCTTAAGAGAGAGCATGGGCTTGTCAACAACCTAAATTTGGACTGAGGACTCTGAACTGGACTAGAATGGAGATTCTTAGGAATATCTAATAAAGACTTTACAAGGGTTCCTTAAGTAAGAGAAGTGAAAGTTTTCTATCAGAACATCAGCATTTTTCTTAAATTAAATATCATTTTTCTTAAATATCACTAGTCATAAAATACTAGATAGCAACATATACATAGCTTTTTTTTCTCATAGTATAGATTGTTGCTTTCAATTAATACATTTCTTATCTTCAAGAAGACTCAAGTTAAAGAATACCACTAATTTATTGCTGTAGATAGACATCTGAACAGGGCAGGTTCTACCTGTTTTTTGCGGTCATCTACTCAGCCAGTATATATTGAGAAACTCTATGTGCTTGACACTCTTCTAGATAGGCGAACTAAACAAAGAAAAAAATCTCTGCCCAAATGGAAAAGCCAGGTTAGTGATATACTATACAACAAGCCACTATGACAAAGCCTATTTCTGCCAGAATGTAAAATTAGACAGAGAGAGAGAGAGAGAAAGATTGAGATTTTACGTGGATGAAAGAAGATTTCTTAGGCATATCCTAATATTTCACTTATATGTTGTCATAAATTGAATTGCGTCCCCCTCCTCACCAAAAGGCCAGTTCTACTCTGTCCTATGGGGTTGCTATGAGTGGGAATCGACTTGACGGCACTGGGGTGGGTCCTCACCAAAATATGTATTGAAATCCTAAACCCTGCATCTGTAAGTGTGACCTTGTTTGGAAACAGGGGTTTTTATTTTGTTACAGAAATGAGTTTGTATCAGTATAGGGTGAATCTTAAACCTAATCATTTCCTTATTTAAAAACAGCGGAGTGTACACAGAGATACTCATAGGAGGGAGAGGAAGATAGAGAATGGAGACAGGTGAATCTACAGACCCAAGAGACCCAAGGATTGCTGGCAGCTACTAGAAGCTGAAATAAAGAAGAAAGGACCTCTTGCTACTACCATACCCTGATTTTAGACTTCTAGCCTCCTAAAAATAAATTCTGTTCTTTAAGCCACCCACTTGTGGTATTTCTGTTATGGCAGAACAAGGTAACTAAGGCATACGTGGTAATCCAGATTTCTAGAGCTATGACAGCAGTGCAAATAGGTGTTAGAAATCAGATACTTTATGGTCTCAATTACAATAATTTTGGTGGGTTTAATCAGAGAAATGTGAGGCACGTCGGGCACAATTATATATTCTGTTCAGCACAAGTTAACTTTTCTAGAGAGAAGTGGTAGCATAGAAAGAGTGTTGGGCAGTGGAAGAAAGAAGGCGGCGGGATAGTGGAGAAGAAACATGTTTGAGCAAACAAGAAGGAGATCAAGGGCCTGAAAGAAATAGCTGGAAAGTATTTATTAGCACCATGCTTTCCATATTTCAGACCAGGACGCTGTAATGATGTTTTGTTTTTTTCTTCTCCCCTTTCAAGCCCTCAATTAGGCCTTGAGAAAAGAGTCGGTGTACGTTCAAAACTTTCCACTTAATCACCTATGCTGAATGCTCATTTAAGGACTGTCTTTTTGTACCAAACACAAAGTAACAATGCTTTTAGCAAAAGAAATGGAATGAGAAAGAAATTGCCTAATCAGCCCTGCTCATGCAGTGCTTTGTGAGAAAGATTATTGACTTTTCAGTCTCTCCAGAATTTTAATGAAGCTCCATCTTGCTGGAAAATCCAGCTCTTTGTCAATAGAGTTCAATGATTGACCACCCATGTAATAAGATGTACCAGTTGAAATCTTTCGTTCTGCCAAAGCAAGAGGAATGCTGGAAGCACCCTGGGAATATGGATGTACTTTCTGCATCTTCCACTGTGGAAAACCTCTGGAGATTAAGGCTGAAATGCTATGATATAAATGGTGTACTCAGGATTTTTAGCATTAAAAAAATCCTATTGCCTTCGCATTGATTTTGACTCATAGTCCTACCCTATAGGACAGAGTAGAACTACCCCATAGAGTTTCCAAAGAGTGCCCGGTGGATTCAAACTGCTGACCTTTTGGTTAGCAGCTGTAGCTCTTAACCACAATGCCACCAGAGTTTCCACATTAAAAAAAAAAAAAAAAATTCCACATAGCCCCGGTTAAGTAATATTTGTAAGGGCATAATAATATGAGCCCCAATTATGTGCAAGATGCACTGTTAAAAGTTGAACATAAAATCATTCTTCTTATCCCCATAACAACCTTAGGGAGTAGCTATCATCATTATCTCCACATTACAGACAGGAAAACTCAGACTTTGTGGTAGACAGAAAATGCCTCTCCTCCCCAGGGTAAAAACAACCCAATCCCTGAAGCCTGTAAATACATTGCCTTATATGGAAAAGGAACTTTGCAGATGTGATTGAGATATGGATCTTGAGAGATAATCCTGGATTACCCAGGTGGGCTAATGTAATCAAAAGGGTATGTATAAAGGGAAAGCAGTGGAGTAAGAAACACAAAGTAGGAGATATAACGTTGGAAGTAGATTTTGTAATAATGCAAAGAAGGAGCCATGATGCAGGTGACCTCAAGAAGCTGGAAAAGGAAGGAAACAGTTCCCTAGACACTCTAGAAGGAACCATCCTTGCCAACACATTGACTTTAGCCAAGTGAAACAGATTTTGCACTTCTGGCCTCCAGAAATGTCAGAGACTACGTTTAAGCCCCAAATTTGTGATAATTTTTTACAGTGGCAATAGGAAACTAATACATTTAACAAGGGTAATTCACAATAAGTTATTCATCTATGGAAGGGTTTTTCAGGCTCAGCACTAATGATATTTTGGGCCAGATTTTATTGTTGCAGGGGCTCTCTTATAAATGGTAGGATATTTAGCAGCATCCTTTGCCTCTTTCAACTACATACCAATAGCATTTCCCTCTCCCTCCAAGCTGTGACAGTCAAAAATATCCGATGGGAAAAACTCAACACCAATTGAAAACTACTGATATAGGGGGTGATAGAGCCAGGATTCAAATCCAGGTTTTCTGGATCCATCCTTACTACTGTTTCATCAGGTAATAATGAGAGTGTAAATGTAATTGCTAGTTATCAGTGTGAGCTTTCTCCTAGGGGGACTTAAGTCCCAATATATCCTTGAAGACCAGGTTCAAATTCTTGCAAGTCTTTTAATTCAGGTTGGGTTTGGGGTACAAGATGTTTATTAGGGGTCAAACAACATCTGTGGAAGGAGAGAGAAGACCATCACTGGTCCGAGGAAGAAGTTGAACAGCAAGGCAGAGTGACAAAGCCTCACCTAACACAGCAGAGCACTCTGGAGAGAATATTGTTCCATATAGTGACTCAAAGATCCAGGTTGCTCCTGGGTTGTGCCAACCATCTCAGCATAATTCTTTTACAAAGATTGCTGCCCCAAGGAGAGAGGCATCTGGAGGCTGAGTCCATCTCTTCGCTTTGACAAGAATGAGTTAAATGGCCCCACCTGGATGTAAGCAACTTGGAAGTGTGGAGGGGGCAATAGAAGGTTTGGTGAGTACCAATGACTCTGCCACACCAACTTCTTCCCTTTTGAACTCATTGCTAATTTTTAGAAAGCTTTCTTCAATGGAACTGAAGATTCTCCAGCAATGGAACGGGCTAGGTCTCTGGAAGCATTCAGACAGAGATAAGGTGACACCCTGTCATCAGTGTTACTGATGACAGTGCTACTGTGAGAAGTTAGAGTACATAAATTTTAAGTTTGCACTCAACTCCAATTTTTTTTTTTTTTCCCAAACTTCAACATGTGTCATCCTCATCCGAAGTCATCCATGATTAATACTGCATTCACAAGTCCTCTTCTCTGAGCAGGCCAGTCTCGTCACTCTTTTCTTACCTATTTGTATTTTCCTCTACCAAAATAATTCCCCTATTTTCTACCTACCCTCTTTCTACCTAAACCTTGAAGTTTAGAGTAATTAAAAAAAAAAAAAATTGCCTTTGATTTGATTCTGATTCCCAGTGACCCTATAGGAAAGTGTAGAACTGTCCCATAGGGTTTCCAAGACTGTACTCTTAGGGAGGCAGACTGATACATCTTCATCTCACAGAGTGGCTGGTGGGTTCAAATTGCTGACCTTTAGATTGGCAGCCAACCTCTTAACCACTGTGCCACCAAGGCCCCCTAGAAAAAAAAAAAAAAAAGAGTAAGGCATAAAACCAAAAAAACCAAACCCATTGCAGTCAGGTGAATTCTGACTCATAGTGCCACACCTGAGGGCATTAAAGTCTTTTCTTATCTCACCTTCTACAGATAATCTGCAGCAATTATAGTATGTGCCATATACTTGTCTTGATTTTGGATTGTCTTTTATTTTCTGTCTCTTAGTTTTGTTCCCCAAGTTCTGCTCACCTAATTGAGGGAGAAACTTCACCAATTCTTGTAATGTCTAGCAGCGCTCAGCTCTAGGGCTAGGGTTTTCTTGGTTGTTGAAATTCATATTGTTTAAAATCTTTTAGAAGTTTTATTCATTTTTATAAATATTTATTTTCATAGATTTTGTCACAGTTAGTTTCATGTGGTACTGCCTTTCTACTATGTGATTTCTTAAATGAATATAAATAGCAATTTTCAAAAGAAAAAAAACACCAGAAAACTAGAACTCTATGCTGGGTAATTTCATAAGACTAGCAGCTGTGGAGTTTCGCATTTACAAAAAAGGAGTGATCTTGGGAGCTTGGTTTCATTACTACCAGTTTATTGCTCCCTGTAGATCAAAATTTACCACACAGTGTTGTTTCCTCTGGAGCCCTGGTGGCGCAGTTGTTAAGAACTCAGCTGCTAACCAAAAGATTGTCGGTTGGAATCCACCAGCTGCTCCTTGGAAACCATATGGGGCAGTTCTACTCTGTCATATAGGGTCGCTATGAGTTAGAATCGATTTGGCAATGACAGATTTTTTTGGTTTGGCCGTTTCCTCCAAGAAATTCCCAAGAGTTGGGTAGCAAAACTGCAATAGGGCAGACATAAAATACATGGTGAGAGCTGGAAAAAGACCCAAGATTCAAATGTCAGGAATAACTTTGGGTAGAATTGCTGCAATACTGTTTTAATTTTGATTATAATTGAAAATACCTACTGGATGATAATTGTTTTACACATAATTTTTTTGTTTTAGTTTAGTAGATAAAAGCCATTAATGTTTTGTCAGCATGTTGATAGTATAATCAAATGATACTTTATAAAAATTAATGTGGTGATAATGTTGCAATGAATTGAAGAGCAGAGAAAGAAGGGCCAGGGCCACCAGATAGGATGTTGTTGAAAATGATCCAGAACAAAGTTAACATGACCTGAAAAGGTAGTTGCAGCAGAGAGTTTACCACAAAGACATTCATAGAACTTGGTGACTTATGAATGTGGAAGGGGCAGAGTTAAAGCACTGATATACAGTTTTCAAACCTTGGTAACTGGAAGAGTGATGGTGGCATTCTTAAAAATTGTTGAGTAAGGAGGAGGAGGAAAAGGAGAAGGTATTGCTTGTTGAAATGTAAAATCACAGCTTTACTTTAACCCAGATGTGATGGGTGACTGCGAATACACACATCTGAATTATTTTTCAGTGGTTTCCATATTCAGGATGGTCACACTGACATATTTTTATTCATTCAACAGATATTTGGTGAATGGTGACTCCATGCTTTTGTATTTTTGAGAGGACCCAAGATATTGGTTCAAAGGTAATTGCATAAGACTACAATGCAAACAAACCTCCTAAAACTGTATTGTTCAAAACCAGCGCTGATTCAGTTTGGGTCAATTACTGATTTATAAATTCCACTAATAGAAATTCCTTTGAGATGAAGGTGTTAATGCTCAGAACAGTCTTCTTAAAAATCGAATACTGCCAGAGGAGACCATATTATTAGCCATTTATACGCTAACATGAATCATGGCTTCCAACGGAATATCAAGTTGAGACTTACTAATGAAAATGGAGAGGAGTAATATGAAGTCCAGGAAAAACATTAACATTTTTGGCTTCTACACAATTTAACATCAAAGACAACAGCCTTCAATATGGATTACACCTCAACATAAAGAAGACAAAAATCTTCACACCTGGACCAATAAGCAACATCATGATAAACAGAAAAAATTGTCAAGGATTTCATTTTACTTGGATTCACAATCAACACCCATGGAAGCAAACAACAGCAGTCAAGAAATCAAAAGATGCATTGCTTTGGGCAAATCTGTCACAAAGGGCCCCTTTAAAGTGTTGAAAAGCAAAGATGTCGCCTTGAAGACTAAGTTGTGCCTGACCCGAGCCATGGTAATTTCATTTGCATCATATGCATGAGAAAGCTGGACAAGATATAAAGAAGACCAAAGAAGAATTGATACCTTTGAATTGTGGTGTTGGCAAAGAATACTGAATATACCATGGACTGCCAAAAGAACAAATAAACCTGTCTTGGAAAAAGTACGACCAGAATGGTCCTTAGAAACAAGGATGGTAAGGCTGTGTTTACATGCTTTGTACATGTCAGGAGGGATCAGCCCCTGGAGAAGGACATCATGCGTGATAAAGTACAGGGTCAGCGGAAAAGAGGAGGACCTTCAGGGAGATGGATTGACACAATGACTGCAACAATGGGCTCAAGCATAACAATGACTGTGAGCATGGCGCAGGACCGGGCACTGTTTCGTTCTGTGGTTGCTATGAGTCGGAACTGACTCAACAGGACCTAACAACAACAATAGTCTGGACAAAGACAATTTTTCAACTATGACAGAGAATATTGAAAAAAGAAAGACTAAGGTTTGTAAATTATTGCCTTCAATATGAAAACAACAACAAAAAACAATACCTGTAATAATACGTTTGCAGATCAATAATGTACTGGGAATGGAGAGTAATGTGAAAATTTGCTGAGGTTTTTTGGTGGAAGGATATGCTTACTCATATCCTGCTATCCTGAAACCAAGACTGTCAGGTTTTCTTCGTAAGCTTGCATTTTGGAAAACCATAGTTCTCACGAATGAAAAGGGCAGAGAATCACTACTTCAATAGATAGTAGGCCCAAAGTACTTTAACCAACCCTGTTGGTTTGCTCCAGGTTGTGGAAGTTCTTGGGATGTGGAATTTTATTTTTAAAATAGAGACAGTCCCAGATAAACTGGAATCAGCTGATCACACTAGAGCCACAAAGAGAAAGCAAGCCAACTTCCAATACCCATACAAATGCTCTTGACTGCTGCAGAACATGCATGCCTTCCTTCTGGAATAGTCTTTATGGTTCCTGGTCATCTGCCTGCCTGCCAGCCAGAAACTGACTCTATATCCAGGTTTCTGGATAGCCATAGTGACCTTGGACAGTCCATACAGGGACAAGAGAGCTTGTTCTTCTTCATACCTGTTACTAGAAACATGTTTATGAGTCAAGGGATCCCTTAAGCCAGTTTAATCTTGGTGATTTACTACCTGGTCATATGCGGTTTTAACTTCTTAGGAGAAACAAACTTGTAGAGGGTCGTGAAAAAGAGGAAGACCCTCAACGAGTTGGACTGACACAGTGGCTGCAACGATGGGCTCAAGCATAGCAACAATTGTGAGGATGGCACAGTGCTGAAGTGTTTTGTTCTATTGTGCATAGGGTTGCTATGAGTTGGAATCCATTCCAAGGCACCTAACAACAACAACATGAATTGAGTAGCAATGAAAGGTATACTCTATAGTTCCAAACTTTAAGCTGTAAGTAACAAAAAGCCAACTCTGGCTGGTTAGGAGAAAAGAAAACATTTTAGCAGGTTATGAGACTATTTCATTTACCCAAATAGGAAGGGCAGAGGTGCAGCAATGGTTCAAGAACGGCTAAAACTAAACCCTCTGATGCTCTTTTTATGTCTCTTATCTCTACTTCTCTCTGCACAGTATCTCATTCTCTGCCCCACAGACAAGATCTTGCCAAAACCATTCCAAAAAGACTCTTTTAATAAGTCCTGTTCTTCTTTTTTTTTTTTAATCTTTTTGCTCAAAGTCAAGTGCAAAAACAATCCTGGTTATCTGAATGTACTATTTAAGATAACTATGCTTGAGCAGCAAAAGATCCCTTTAAAATGTTAAAAAGCAAAGATGTCCCTTTAAAGATTAATGTGTACCTAACCCAGACCATAGTGTTTTCAATCTCCTTATATGCATGTGAAATCTGAACAATGAATCAGGAAAACTAAAGAAGAATTGATGCCTTTGAATTATGGTTTGAATCATTGAAGAATATTGAATATACTATGGTGCAGTGGTAAAGAGCTCAGGCTGCTAACCGAAAGGTCGGCAGTTCAAGTACACCAGCTTCTCCTTGGAAACACTATGGGGCAGTTGTACTCTGTTCTATAGGGTCACTATGAGTTGGAATCAACTTGATGGCAACAGGTTTGGTTTTTTTTTTTCTTGGTATGGACTGCCAGAAGAACGAAAAATAATCTGTCTCGGAAGTACAGCCAGAATGCTTATTAAAAGCAAGAAGGGCAAGACTTTGTCTAACATAATTTGGACATATCATCAGGAGGGACTAGTACCTGGAGAAGGACATCATGCTTGGTAAAGTAGAGGGTCAGTGAAAAAGAGGAAGACCCTCAATGAGATGGATTGATGCAGTGACCGCAACAATGGGCTCAACTGTAACAATTGTGAGGATGGCACAGGACCAGGCAGTGTTTCGTTCTGTTGTAGATAGGGTTGCTATAAGTTAGAACTAACAACACCTAACAACTAATAGCACCTAACAACAGCAATGTGCTTGATCAAGTCATCAGAAAGCAAAATTCCTTGAGTGTCTGCATTTGGAGCCGAGGCAGAAAAATAATTATTACTACGTGAGGGTAATCAGTCCTTTTGGCCATTTGAAATAGTCTTTTCTTTTTGATTTTTTTGTATTGTGTGAATATGTACAACACATTTACCTATTTAATATTTTTCATGTATACAATTTAGTGACATCAATTACATTAATCATGGTGTGCAACAATCGCCAGAATCTGTTGCTGAATTTCCCATCACCGTAAGCAGACTTCCTAAACAGTGACTTTCCCTTTTACCCTCCTTCCTGCCTCTGGTAACCACTAATTAACTTTCGTGAAGTAGATTGAAACGTAATGTCTATCTTTTCACAAATGACTTGAAGGCTTTGCTTAATTTCTGTCACAGTATTTCATAAATTGCGTCTTCATTCTAAGTAATGTAAAGTTTAAAATTTTCCTGATATCTGTGTTACAGGTTGAGTGACTTTTAAATTCTGCTTCTACCTCTTTTGAGCTGCGATCTTAGACAGTCTATTTATCTTTAATGCCTGATTCTCCTCATCAGTAAGCTGAAAAGGGTAAAACTGTTAACTTTATAGAGTTAATGTAAGTATTACATGAGACCAGGCAGTCACGTCCTTAGCAAGTCCCTGGCACATGGTAAAATTCCCAATAAATGCTAACAATTATCATTAGCTATTCCTCTTGGGAGGACACTGCTTCACTTTCCTTTGATCTTTCATTAACAACCCAGTCAAAGGCTTGTTCATTTTCATGTGCAATTTGTAAAACGGAAAATAAATAAGAGAGAGGAGAGGTGTTAAGAGTCCCTCTATTGTCTAATAGCAAATGGCACTCAGTAATATATACAAAAGTTTGTAATTATAGGATTAGGAATTAATAAACAGATCCTGACCTGTAAACAAACAAACAAAAACAGTGTGACTATGAGAAGTGTTTCATCATAAAAACCCAATTCTATAGCCTTCCAGTCAGTTCTGACTCATAGCAACCCTATAAGATGGAATAGAACTGCCCTGTAGGGTTTCCAAGGCTATAATCTTTATGGACGCAGACTGCCACATCTTTCTTCCACAGAGCAGCTGGTGGATTCAAACAGCTTTTTGGTTAGCAGGCAAACTCTTAACCACTGCTCCACCAGGGATCATGCTTTATGATTGTTAACATTGTGTATTATCTTGCCTGGGCCGTGATTCTCAGTAGTTTGACAGTTATAACGTAGTTTGGTAGTCATATGCTGATGTGATCACTTCCTTGATGAAATTCGATATAATGTGATGACCTCTATGATGGGATCTGCTGTGAGTAGCCAATCAGGTGAAAAGGAGTTTCCTTGGGAGTGTGGCCTGCATTGAATATAAGTGAACTGTCTGGCAAGGCTCTCAGACTTTTGCTTACTCTGGATCCTTCAGCTGGCCCCTGTTTGTTTGACCTCCAGTTTTTACTTGATCTAGCAGCTTACCTGCTGTCTTGCCTGTTGATCTTGGGATTCATCAATCTTCACAGCCTGTGAGCAAGAGCCCTGCTGTCTGACCTGCCATCTTGGGTTCGCCAGCCCCTGCAGCAATATGAATCAGGAGAGGCCTCTATCCTGAGCCACAGACTTGGGACTCTCCAGCTTCTACAACCTCATGAGCCATTTACTTGAAATAAATCTCTCTATATATGCATTTACACACTTTACTGGTTTTACTTCTCTAGAGAACCCAGTCTAAGATAGGCTTCATCATAGGGATACTATTTATTTATGGTCAAACTAAATTTGAGAGTCTTTGCAGAACATGCTGCTGACTTTTCTTCTTTGTTGGCAAAGATGTTGAGAAACAAGTCCCTGGTAGCAATTTTAAACAGACCTATCCCATGTAGCATCTAGGATCTTTGTAGTTTTGAGATTATATCATACCATTAATACATCTTCTTGGCACCAGAATTCCTGAGTTTTGGGGAACAAGGAGAAATCTCTAGGTCTTTATCTGTCCAAGTTCCTATTCAGAGATTTTGTGCAGAACCATTTTAGTTGTCCGAACTGGGAAAAAGTAGAAAGAAGTCAAATATGGCAGCTGTTTTATTGCTATACAATGATGCTACATAATAGCTCAGCTGAGCAGGAGACAAAACCTGATTCTGGCTCTTACTTCACTGGGAATTTCAGGTAGGCTGAATGTAATTACTTACTTTGGAGTTACGCCAAGGTGTCTGGGTTGTGAGTATGTCGTTTTAGGCAATTTGTGCTGTGGGATCATTAATGGCTAAACGTGCTCAGTGCCCAAATTCTTGATGTTTTCTAGCAGCAAGGAAGAAAGAAACTTGAGAAGATGATCTTATTCATCACTGTTTCCACACAGAGCAGGATGCAACTCAGTGCTTTCTTTAGGTATCGATATGATCTGGGGAATTTTGGGGGCATTTAGATAACAAGTACTAGCAGATGTAGTTGTCAATATTCACTATGCATCCTTCACCTATGTTCAGGACTAGTAGCAACTTGCAGATTCAAACCGTGCAAAATAAGACATTTGAAGATAAAACAGAATCGAAAGAATAGATGCTTTCAGGTATTAGAGTTAAGTAGATTATACCATTTTGGAAAGGAATTTGGGTTTCTGTTTTGTGATCACTAAACTATAACTTTTTTTTTCTTTTTTTAATGAACTTAGCTGAGTTGGAATTGACTTGATGGCAACGGATTTTTTTTTTTTTTCTTTTTTAGTACGTAGTAGGTGTTCACAATGTCGAGAAAAATAAGTGGACAAACACATCTGCAGTGACTTTTTTTTTTCCTGATTATAGAAATCAAACAGGAACATATTGAGTAGTTCCCATATAAGACTAAAATGGACAATTTGGGCAGTAATTTAGCCATGTTTCTACAAAACAGATTGAATTACTCAATTAAGCCCACATCCCTTAGCTTTTTTTTATGTTCTTTCCACTATTCCAAAGTTCATACATAGCTAGGAATGCCTTGAAAATCTAGAAAAGGAGTCAACATCAATATTTAATTCAACAGATATATGAGAACTGCCAATGTTTAAAAGATGAGTAAGACCCAGATCCTCCCTTAAATTAGAAATAATCTAGAAAAGAAGTTTACATAAATACCTTTCCCCCCAAAAAAGAAAGCAAAAGAAACAGACAAATTAAACAAAGAAAAAACCAAGAATTTAATGCACAGTATTAAAAGTGTCATAAGAACCATAAAGTACTTTGGGATAGAGGTGCAGTGATTCAAAGGAGGAAGAGCTCAACTAGCGAATGGGCAAATTAAGGAAAGATGGGTGCATTTCTATTGTTGGAGGTAGGAGGCAGGTTGTCATTCCACATAGAAATCAAAATCAAAATGATCTAGAATGCTCAGACATTAAAGAAAGGTAGAGTTTTGAGAATCATTGGATGCCTACATGTAGGAGAAAAGTGACATTGTACAAGTGATTGGAATTATATTTGGGCTGTAATGTCTCAATGAGGACTTATGAAAGGTTATGTGGACACTCAACACACTTTTGAAAAGTGACTCTGGAAGCAAATCAGAACAGAATAGAGAATGCTTGGAAGTTAGAGAACTAAATAAATTTGAGTTGTTCAATTAATAAGAAATATCAGCTGTTAACCAAAAGGTATAATGAATGTTGACTAATTCTTTTTGGTATAATAACTCTGTGTATTCCTTCCATCTTCTTCTGATGCTTCCTCTGTTGTTTAATATTTTCCCCATAGAATCCTTCACTATTGCAACTCAAGGAATGAATTTTTTCTTCAGATCTTTCAGCTTGAGAAAAGCTGAGCCTGTTCTTCCCTTTTGGTTTTCTATCTCCAGCTCTTTGCACATATCATTATAATACTTTACTTTGTCTTCTTGAGATGCCCTTTGAAGTCTTCTTTTCAGTTCTTTTACTTTATCATTTCCTCCTTTTGCTTTAGCTGCTCGACATTCAATAGCAAGTTTCAGAGTCTCCTCTGACATCCATCTTTGTCTTTTCTTTCTTTTCTGTCTTTTCAGTGACCTCCTGCTTTCTTCATGGATAATGTCCTTGATGTCATTCCACAACTCTCTGGTCTTCAGTCGTTAGTGTTCAATGGGTCAAATCTGTTCTTGAGATGGTCTATAAATTCATCTGGGATATACTCAAGGTCGTATTTTGGCTCTCGTGGACTTGCTCTGATTTTCTTCAGTTTCAGCTTGAACTTGCATATGAGCAACTGAAGATCTGTTCCATAGTCAGCCCCTGACCTTGTTCTGACTGATGATATTGAGCTTTTCCATCATCTCTTTCCACAGATGTAGTCAATATGATTCCTGTGTGTTCTATCTGGCGAGGTCCATGTGTATAGTTGCCGTTTATGTTGGTGAAAAAATGTATTTGCAATGAAGAAGTTGTTGGTCTTGCAAAATTCTATTATTCAATCTCCGACATTGTTTCTATCAGTAAAGCCATATTTTCCAACTACCATCCCTTCTTCTTTATTTCCAAATTTTGTCTTCCAATCACCAGTAATTATCAATGCATCCTGATTGCATGTTCGATCAATTTCAGAATGCAGAAGCTGATAAAAATCTTCAATTTCTTCTTCTTTGACCTTAGTTGGTGATGCATAAATTTGAATAATAGTCATATTAACTAGTCTTGCTTGTAGGCATATGGATATTATATTATCCTGTCACTGACACCATTGTGCTTCACGATAGATCTTGAAATCTTTTTTTTTAATGAATGCAACAGTGTTCCTCTCCAAGTTATCATTTCTGTTATAGTAGACTATATGATTGTCAGATTCAAAATGCCCAATACCAGTCCATTTCAGCTCACTAATACCTAGGATATTGATGTTTATACATTCCATTTCATTTTTGATGATTTTCAATTTTTCTAGATTCATACTTCATACATTAATACACAGAGTCATTATACCAAAAAGAATTTGGTATAATTAGTCATTATACCAAAAAGAATGTTCAACCATTTCAAGAGGTAGCATATGATCAGGAACCAATGGTACTGAAGGAAGAAGTCCAAGCTGCCCTGAAAAGAAGGCACTGGCAAAAAACAAGTCTTCAAGAATTGACAGAATACCAATGAGATGTTTCAACAAATGGATGCAGTGCTGGAAGTGCTCACTTGTCTATGCCAAGAAATATGGAAGACAACTTCTGGCCAACTGACTAGAAGAGATGAATGTTTATGCCTATTCCCAAGAAAGGTGATCCAACTGAATACAGAAATTATAGAACAATATCATTAATATCACACACAAGCAAAATTTTGCTGAAGATCATTCAAAACCAGCTGCAGCAGCATACCAACAGGGAGCTGCCAGAAATTCAGGCCAGATTCAGAAGAGGACATGAAACCAGGGATATCATTGCTGATGTCAAATGGATCCTGGCTGAAAACAGACAATACCAGAGGGAGGTTTTATTGACTATGCAAGGGCATTTGACTGTGTAGATCATAACAAATTATAGATAACACTACGAAGAATGGGAATCCCAGAACACTTAATTGTGCTCATGAGGAAGCTGTACGTAGATCAAGAGGCAGTTGTTCAGACAAAACAAGGGGATACCACGTGGTTTAAAGTCAGGAAAGGCATGCATCAGAGTTGTTTCCTTTCACCAAACCTGTTCAATCTGTATGCTGAGCAAATAATCTGAGAAGCTGGACTATACAAAGAAGAAGAATGGGGCATCGGGATTGAAGGAAGACTCATTAACAACCCATGTTATGCAGATGACACAACCTTGCTTGCTGAAAGTGAAGAGGGCTTGAAGCACTTACTGATGAAGATCAAAGACCACAGCCTTCAGTATGGATTACACCTCAACGTAAAGAAAACAAAAATCCTCACAACTGAACCAATAACCAACATCATGATAAAGGGAGAGAAGATTGAAGTTGTGAAGGATTTCATTTTGCTTGGATCCACAATCAACAGCCATGAAAGCAGGAGTCAAGCAATCAAAAGACGCATTGCATTGGGCACATCTGCTGCAAAGGACCTCTTTAAAGTGTTGAAAAGCAAAGACGTCACCCTGAAGACTAAGGTGCGCCTGACCCAAGCCATGGTATTTTCAATGCATGTGAAAGCTGAACATTGAATAAGGAATACTGAAGAAGAATTGATGCCTTTGAACTTTGGTGTTGGCGAAGAATATTGAATATGCCATGGACTGCCAAAAGAACAAAAAAATCTGTCTTGGAAGAAGTACGACAAGAATGCTTCTTAGAACAAGGATGGTGAGGCTACATCTCACATACTTTGGACATGTTGTCAGGAGAGATCAGTACCTGGAGAAGGGCATCATGATTGGTAAAGTACAGGGTCAGCGGAAAAGAGGAAGACCCTCAATGAGGTGGATTTACACAGTGGCTACAACAATGAGCTCAAGCATAACAACGATTATAAGGATAGTGCAGGACTGGGTAGTGTTTCACTCTGTTGTGCATAGGGTCACTATTAGTCAGAACCAACTTGATGGCACATAACAACAACAACAACAACAACAACCAAAAGATAGGTGTTTGGAACACACCAGCTGCTCCACTGGAGAAAGAAGTGGCAGTCTACTTCTGTAAAGAGTACAGCCTTGGAAACCCTTTGGGGGCAGTTCTACTATGTCCCATAGGGTTTCTACGAGTCAGAATCAACTGGATGGCAATGGGTTAGTGGAAGTCACACATGCTTCATAAGCAAAGTGCTATGTTTTAAAATAGATATGTTCTATAGCATCCTAGGAGTACCTGGGTGGTGAAAATGGTTAACTCAGCTGCTTACAGAAAGGTTGGAGCTTCAAGTCCACCCAGAGGGTCCTCAGAAGAAAAGCCTGGTGATCTGTTTCCCAAAAATCACTCATTGAAAACCTTATGGAGCACAGTTTTACTTTGACACACAGGAGGTCGCCATGAGTTGGAATTGATTCAGTGGCAACTGATATAGCAGTTGAAGTTTTTCAAAATATATTTTCACATATTTGTTTGTGCAAAGGAAACCCTGGTGGCATAGTGGTTAAGTGCTACAGCTGCAAACCAAAAGTTTGGCAGTTTGAATCCACCAGGTTCTCCTTAGAACTCCATGGGGCAGTTCTACTCTGTCCTATAGGGTCCCTATGAGTCGGAGTCGACTCAACGGCAATGGGTTTTGTTTGGTTTGGCCTGTGCAAGAAAATTAAAAAGGAAAAAAGCTAATTTTGGTTGGGACATTTATTTAATTAGCTTAATACTATGATAAAGGCTAGTTAGGAGTTACCTCCTAAAAGGAAATGATAAAGTCCATAACTGAACCCTCAATATCTTTCATATACTCATTGCACTAAGGATATTACAGGCATCATTTCATTTCATCTTCACTATCATCTTCGGAAGTGTCATCAAAATTATTTAAATAAAGCTGAAATGTTCATTTTAGTATTTAAAATATAACATCTCATTAAATGTTTTTATGAAATAAAACAATTTGCACTTCTGGTGTTCAATAAATTTAAATGCCAGTGTAAAAAGATTGCATCATACTTATGTGTTATCTAATAATAATAATAATAATAGACGACACTCTGTCTTAGGCTAGTTAGAAGTTATAACATGGAAAGAAATGATAGACACCATAATTGAACCCTCATCATCTTTTAGGGACTCACTGTGCTAAGAAGTTTATGGGCACTGTTGTTTTTTTTTTTTTTTTTATCTTCACCATCATCTTGGGAATTATCATTTTCATTTCACAGATAAGGAAAAGTCACAAAAGGTTTAATTAATTTGATGAAGATCACATAACTCAGGCCCACCTCTAGTGATAGTGGGGCCTGGACAAGGGCACGAATAAAAGTCTCCATGTCATATGTTGACATAGTTAAAAGTGAAAAAAAATAAGCTACCAAGGCAGTAAATAAAGGTACCCTATTCCACTACCTCGACACATGTACTTTTGTAACTACAAAATTAAAAAAGAGTGTAAAACTGTTGTTAATGTGTCTAAAAGTTGGCAAAATACCAAAGACAACTGAATTTAATTATTATTATGTATCTCTGAGTATTCCTGGCTAGATGAAAAATGTTTAAATGAGGTAAAAATAGAAAATAAGCAATGATTTATAAATTATTATATATATTTTATAAAATTATTTTTCTTGACTTCATTTCAACACAATCAATAATTGTTAAAAACATTTTTCACATAACTTGGATTCTATTAATTGTAATGATCTAAAGGATTAAAAAACAAAGAATTTGTTGTTGTTAGGTGCCATTGAGTCAGTTCTGACTCATAGAGACCCTACGTACAACAGAATGAAACACTGCCCTGTCCTGTGCCATCCTCACAATCGTTGCTATATTTGAGCCCATTGTTGCAGCCACTGTGTCAATTCATCTTGTCGAGGGTCTTTCTTTTTCACTGACCCTGTACTTTACCAAGCATGATGTCCTTCTCCAGGGACTGGTCCTTCCTGATAAGGTGTCCAAAGTACCTGAGATGAAATCTCACCATCCTGGCTTCCAAGAAGCACTCTGGCTGGACTTCTTTCAAGACAGAATTGCTTGTTCTTCTGGCAGTCCATGCTATATTCAATAGTCTTCATCAACACCATAACGCAAAGGCATTACTTTTTCTTTGTTCTTCTTTATTTATTGTCCAGTTTTTCATACATATGAGTCAATTGCAAATACTATGGCTTGCTTCAGGTATACCTTAGTCCTCAAACTGACATCTTTGCTTTTTGACACTTTAAAAAGGTCTTTTGCTGCAGATCTGCCCAATGCAATACCGTTGTTTGATTTCTTGACTACTGATTCCATGAGTGTTGATTATACATCCAAGTAAAACGACATCCTTGACAATTTCAATATTTTCTCCATTTATGATGATGTTGCTTATTGATCAAGTTATGATAATTTTTGTTTTAAACAAAGAATAATTGTACTTAATGTGTGAACATTTGAATGTATTTTATAAAAAATGTTGCAATGTGATGGATCGCTTTTATATGGCTTTTCTTGGCATGGTCTTATAAGTCCCACCCAAGTGACTGGGTGAGACTATACAAATAACTGTGGCCCACCGAGGGCATTGGATAGCTTGCTAATTATGCAAATAAAGTTCAGGACACCTGTGTGGGGTTGGAACCATGCAAATGAGGCCTATGGACCCCTAACAAAGGGAAAGGTCAGTTTTGCCACCCCACTAAACTTAAAATGAGCCGTTCCAGAAGTCAGGGGATTGGATCTCACCACAACCAAGAAAAAAGAGCCAAGGGTGGTGCATGTCTTTTGGACCCGTGTCCCTGGGCTGAGAAGCTCCTGGAACCAGGAGACCCAGAGAGAGAGACAGCTGTAACGTCAAAGACGGCAAGAATCAGCAACAGAGAATTGGCAGCAGCAGAACCAGGAAACCGGCAGGACAGGGCCTGGCCCAAAGAAGGAGAAGGTGAGTGCCTTCAGGCAGGAGGCTTGCTGGTGGAGTAGGGTGCCTCCAGGGACTTGTTCTGAGCTAGAGCTGAGTACCTTCAGGCCAAGGCTTACTGGCAGAGTGGAGTGCCTCTGGGCAGAGCTAAAAGAGTGTTGTAACACTTGCCAGAGCAGGGCAGAGGCCAGAACAAGAGGGGCTGAGGTCTATAGAGAGGCATGCCTGAGGGGATGATTGAGAAGAGGTTGCCCTAATTGGAGAACTGTATCCTGAGTGTTTTTGAACCTGAATTGTAACATGTTTTTGTTAGATGCTGTTGAATCAGTTATAGCTCATAGAGACCCCACATACAAAAGAATGAAATGCTGCCCGGTCCTGCACCATCCTCAAAATTGTTGTTATGCTTGAGAGCACTGCTGCAGCCACAGTGTCAATCCATCTCATTTTGGACCTTCCTCTTTTTCGCTGACCCTTTACTTTACCAACTGTGATGTCCTTCTCCAGGGACTAGTCCCTTCAGATAACATGTACAAAATACGTGAGACAAAGTCTCACCATCATTGCTTCTGAGGAGTGTTCTGGCTGTACTTTCTCCAAGACAGATTTGTTTGTTCTTCTGGTAATCCATGGTATATTCAATATTCTTCACCAACACCATAATTCAAAGACATCAATTCTTTGTTCTTCCTTATTCATCATCCAGCTTTCAGATGCATATGAAGTAATTGAAAATATCATGGTTTGGGTCAGGTGCACCTTAGTCCTCAAAGTTACTTCCCTAATAAATCCCATAATCGTAAATATTGTCTGTGAGTTTTGTGTGGCCCTTGCAATGAATAATTGAACTCAGCAGAGAAGTAGAGAGTGCCATGGGAGGGAATGTTAGTGTTAAGATTGTCAAAAAGGGCTGGCAAGGAGAAGTATGTCTGACTTCCCTCTCATAGCAATCAGCGTTGGGCTGTCGATCTTGATTCTCCTTCCCCCTTGTGAAATTATAGGAGGTCAGATGCCTCCACCATGCCATTTTTATAATATACAGTAAAGTACATGCAAAAGATCAAAACATTGTTTCAAATTTGCTTTTTTAAGATTATTGTCTTCTAAAATATTGAAAAGTACTAAAAATTAAAGGCCAAATACAAAGTATAATTATGAAATTATTTAAATAAGTTAGAAATGTTTATTTTAGGTTCTGAAATGTAATAAAATCTCATTAATTTTTTTTATAAAATAAAACTATTCATACTTTTAGTGTTCAATGTCTACTGAAATGCCAGTATAAAGAAGTGACATGATGCATCTTACATGTTACATCTCAACATATACATTGAATATAATTTGAATTATTTAGTGTTACAAAATGTTCCTTGGTCATCATACACAGCTTTTTGGAAACGATCCTAATTAGTGGATGCCTTTATTTTGGTACAACTTAGAAATGACACTTCATTATGTAAGAATTTATTGCATTTTTGCTATCTGAGAGGAAGCTTTGACAAGTTAATTAATTTGTCTTTTATCTAAATGGCAGTCCTCCTTGCACTCCAAAGCAGCGCTAATCTTTGAGATCCACAGCAGCACAGCCAACAAACTGGCATGGTGTTTGAATGGAGTTGACTTTCCTTTGACGGCATAGGCAAGAGGCATGGAGAAGAGTTTTCCTGGGTCCTGACTGGTGTTAATTCTGAGAATGGATGTTAAGGGTTATGTTCCAGCTCTAAGTGCATTATGCCATGTAACACAGGTACTCAGAACTTTTCTAAATCAATGTAGTATGCATGTTTTGGATATGCTTGTTGTTAGTTGTCATCGAGTTAGCTCTCACTCATGGTGACCTTACGAATAAGAGAACAAAATGTTGCCTGATCCTGTACCATCTTTATGATCATTGGTATGTTTTGAGTCCATTGTTGTGGCTATTGGACTATTCATCTCATTAAGTGTTGTGTTTGCTTTCACTGACCCTTTACTTTACCGAACATGATATCCTTTTCTAGGGGTTGGTCTTTCCTGATAAGGTGTCCAAAGTAAGTAAGCCAAAGTCTCTCCATCTTCGCTTCTAAGGAGCATTCTTGTTGTATTTTTCCTAAAACTGATTTATTTGTTCTCTGGCAGCCCATATCTGGATATGCAGAACCCCCCAGTACACAGGGCCCAAGGCCCAGGGTCTTCTTTTCTAAGTCCAAGGGTTGTACTGACACAGCTAGAGGTTAGAACAACTGACATTCAAAGGCTGACCTGTCTGATTCCAAAGCCTGCACCTAGATGGTTCCTACTGCTTTCTTAACATGCTCCCATATCAGGCACACAGTCATTTGGGATCCTTTGGGGGAGAACATTTAGCTTCTGTTGTAAGTGATGAGGAAATTGGAGATCAAAGCATCCACTAACTTTTTCTCAAAGCCTTCTTCAAAAATGAAGGGCTAGCTTGTACAGATAAATTGGATCTCTGCAAGTAAGTTTGCCAACTTCCTTTTACCCTGAGCTCATCAAAAAACAAACAAACAAAAACCCAGAAAACAAAACTTTCTACCTGAAGATTAATTTAGCCATGCACCTACTTCAGGAAACCAATTTTTCTGTTCCTTGAGTAATAGGTGTTCCTGGACCTGATTTGAGAAAGCAGAATGGGACTGGTTTCTGACATCTGAGGGATCCTCGTCATCACTCTCCTCAAACAAAAGAAAGCCTTTCCTACGGCTGCAGCATTCCTGTTTGTGACGCACGGGTCTGTAAGTGTATTCAAAGTGCACACAAAGCCCTTCTGTAGCTAAAGAGGCCAAGAGTGGGTTTCAAGTACAAACAAAGGAGTTCAATTAAAAGTAAGTGTTGATGGTGCCTCAAAGCAGAACTTACATAGCTTTAAGACCTTTTTTCTTCTGTGTTTGTCCGATATCCAGGGGAAAAAATCGAAAATGAGGGAGGCAGTATTAATGAGACATAAAATCCCTTTTCTTCCCTTGTCCTCCTAATACGTCTGTACAGCATTATGAGTGACTCCCAAATAGACATATTTCCTTCCATAGTAATCTAAATATCATGAAATGATTATAATCGCTAATTTTTACTGGATGGCTGGGGGGTGATAACTGACTCCATGACATTCCCTCAGGTTTTTCTTATTCTGAGTATCTGCAGGCTGCCTTGTTTCCACCAGTCTGTTTAGAGTATTTGAGTTTGGAAGCCCTGGTGGTGTAGTGGTTAAGAGCTACAACTGCTAACCAAAAGGTTGGCTGTTCGAGTCCAACAGGCGCTCCTTGGAAATTCTATGGGGCAGTTCTACTCTGTCCTATAGCCTCGGCTCGAGGGCAACAGGTTTTTTATTTAGAGTAAGCACGTGATCAGAATTGGGCTAAATAATCTAAGATCTGCAAACGATCTCAATACAAACAAGCAAAAATATTAACCTGAAACACTTTTCCATGCTGGTGGCAACTTTCCATTTTAATTGGTGTGATATCTTTAAAAAATTATGTTATTCCAGGATCTGTCTCGTAGCCTTGACTGTGACATTCCAGTTTCTATGCAATTTGCATGAGTTCTTTTGTATACTTTTGCCTTGCTATTTATGTATTTGTGGCATGAACCAAAAAATGTTCTTGTGGAAAAATGGCAGAAGATTTTGCCCTTGTCTCCGTCTTCCTCAATGGTGATTGACTTCATGGGGTGCTTGAATAGCAAGCAACTTTTTGTGTCACTTGACTGTCATATAACAGGTGATGAGGTAGACATGAGAGAGAATAAGCACCTTTCTGGAATATATGCTGAACTAGGTTATGAGGAAGCAAAACGAAGGCTGGACGCTCCTATCAGCCTTTTTAGAGTGTTTCCTTTACTCCAGGCTACTCTTTTTCTCCCTACGCTGAATACCCAAGGCCTTTATGTTATTGTCCTAAATTTATGGGGCTCCACACAAGACTGTCTCCCTCCATCTTCTCTGGGCATCCCTCTTGATTGAAAACTGTTTTGTTTAAACTTTTGTTTAAGTTATAAAAAGCATGATATAGGTAAGGATATTTAAACAAGGTAGACTCAACTGCAATTTTAATTCAAGATTCTGAGGCCAAGGAAAATCAGTTGAGATAAACAGCTCCAGAGCATGCTACCTCAACAAAATGGCTGCTCTCTGGGTGAACTTTATGTTACAATGAGGGCCCAAATTGGAAAGAATGCATTAGATAAGGCAAGGCTATGATAGGTGCCGCTGTGTTTAAATTACTACCGATGTTTTCTTCCATATGCAGGTGCTGAGGCAGAAGTGACATTAACTCTTGACTCTGACTGTTCCTTTGACATTAACTCTTGTCCTCTGATGTCCTTTAGGGAAACAGTGTCATTTAAGGCTTACCCACGTGCCTCCATCTCCTTTCCTCTCGAGTATTGGTTACCTAGTGCTTCCTTAACAAAAACTACCACAGATGGGTGGCTTGGAAAAGCAGAAATTTATTGTCTCACAGTTTTGGAGGCTAGAAGTACAAATTAGGGCATTGACTATAGGCAAGGTCCTTCTTTGTCAGTAGCCAGAGGAGTTTCTTGGCATTCCTTGCTGTCTTTCCTCCATGTGTGTCTCTGTGTATATTCTGCTCTTTTTATAACTCAGAAGCAGTAAGTTTTGGACTCATCCTAATCTGGTATGACCTTGTCAACATACCAAAAGAAAAACCTTATTTCCATACAGGATTACATCCACAGATACAGGGATCAGGGCTTAAACACATATTTTGGAAGACGCAATTTAATACATGACATTCCAATCTTTGGAGCCCTGAATTTATGTCCTTCTGATGTGCAAAACACATTCTCCTTTCACATCACCACCAAAAGTCTTAACTAATTCTGGCATCAACTTTAAGTCTAAAATCTCGTCTTCTGAATCATCTAAACCAAGTTTTGGTGAGACTCTGGGTGTGTTTCATCCTAGGGCAGAATTATTTTTCATCTGTAGCCCTGTAAAACCTAGGGTACAATTTATTTGCTTTAAAAAAAAAAAAAAAGTACATGATAAATCAAACATAAAGTAAACATTCCCATTCCAAATGAAGAAATTACAGGGAAAGGAGGGGCCATGGGTATCACATAAGTGTAAAACCCAACAGGGCAAAACTCATTAACACTCAAGGCTTGAAAATAATCCTCTGTTTTCCAGGCACATCTGGGCAATGGTAACGCTGTCCAGATTCTGAGTAGAGGCTCCTTGGTCCTGGGAGTCAGCCCCACCTCCCAGGCCCACAGGGATAGCAACACCACCCCTTTGACTTTGGGTGACCCCACTCTTTTGGTATACAGGAGTAGTGACCCCATGCTGTTGGTTTTGGGTGGACCTGTTCTCCCAGCCTACCAGTACGACAGCCCCATTCTCTTCTCTTGGCTCACCATAACAATAGTCCCACCTTCAGCAACCTCACTCCTTGAAACCTAGGTGGTATCACTGCTCTTTAAAACCTAGGCTGTTATGACTCTACTCTTTGAAACCATAATCCTGACAGTTCTACCAGTCTCTGAACTTCTCCCAGGATTGTCCTTTCTTTTTCTTGAAGGACAACAGATGTTTGCAAAAAAGTAGCTCCACTGGCCCATTTTTTTTTGCCTGTAAAATTCAAGGAGGCCAACAGCTTTCCTTCATTTTATCCTGTCTCTGTCCCTTTCAATCTAAGCTGACAGGGCTTCTTCTGGCGTTGTTAATTTATATCCATTGGATACAGGCCTAGGCTCTTTAGCAAAAAATTGCATAGCCACGCACTTGATGTGGGTTCCAGGGTGTGCTGTCTTAGTTTTTACAATACAATTTTCCAAATCTTTAAGTTCTGTTTTTTTTTTTTGGCACAGTTCGTTTCTCAAGCTCTCTCTTTTCTCTTTCATTTTACTGTAAATGGCAATGAGAAATCACATTATCCCTTTAAGATCTTGCTTAATAATTTACTCAACTAAATGCCCAAGTTAATCACTTTCAAATTCTACTTTCTACAAAGCATTTCAAAATAATTCAGAGAAATTCTTTGCCACTTTAGAGCAGGGGTCACCTTTCCTCCAGTGCCTGATAACATGTTCATCATTGCCTTTTTAAAGACTCACCAGAAGCATATTAATGCCCATATTTCTAGAAACATTCTGTTCATGACAATAGAAACTTTCACTACAGAATTTCCCCCTTTTTTTTTTTTTATGAAACTTCATCAGAATAACCCTAATGTCCATAATTCTACCAAAAATCTTCAAGACAATCTAGGGCCATACTATGAAGCACATCAAAAGTCCTCCAGATTCTACCCATTACCCAGTTGCAAAGGCACTCCCACATTTTAGGTGTTTGTTAGAACAGTGCCCACTCTCTGGTACCAAATTCTGTCTTCATTATATTCTTGGGGAACACAAGTCCATCCATAACATTCTCCAAGTGACACTTTCAGATCGTTGTTGCCAGTAACTATTTTGTCTGAATCCTATTTCAAAGAAGATACCACTTTGCAGTATAAAGATGCAGAACTCATTCAAGAAGTTTGTATCATTCAAGAATAAATCTTTCTTATTCATACATATTACGGAATGTATCTCTGCTGTCTATAACAGAATGCTTTAATTTTCTTTCAACTTTTGGAACTTGCCTCTCTGTGAACATAAACACTAGCATCAGTGAGTAGAGAGCAAATGATAAGAAGTCAGGCCTGCTTCTTCTACAAAACTCCATTTAAATTGATAGATTTTGTACAAAATTGGAAAGAGAAAATTCTATATTAGCTTATCCTACTTTTTATAACCTAAAATATGATTCAATTCTGACTTCAGGGTCTGAAGGAGAAGGTCTCAAGTTTAAGGAAAGTTGTAAAAAAAAGAATCCCTTCAACTTGTGGAAACAGCTTTTAGGGCCATACTGTCTACTAATCAAGGGCTTTATACTAAAGCCTCCTTTGTATTTTCACATGCCTCGTGAGCTATGTAGGGAAATAAACTCAACAAAATTGCAAATGTCTGTATACAACTATTTCTTAAGAGAAAAATTGAAAGACTAAATTTCTTCAGAGAGTGAGTATTGCTGGATAACTATCTTCTCAGTGTGACTATTCAACTTGTTTCTGTTTTAAAATAGAAAAAAACATAGTATCCTTGCGAGGCTTCTAGGAAATTGTGAGAGATAAATTTGTAATATTGAACCTACTTTACTAAACAGGAAGAATATATTTCATATTAAGTTGTCTACCTTGCTAGGAAAAATCCTTGAGATCCTAAAAAGTTGCACAAGTTTGTTGAGTTTTTATGTAATGATAGGCACAAATATTAGGTGCTTGATATATATAATCTCATTCAAGTTGGTGCTGTTGGATCCACTTTTCAGAACTGAAACCTGACATTACAAGTTTAGTAAATAGTAGGGCTGGAATGTAAATGCAGAGCTGACTCTAAGTTCCACATGTTTGTCACTAGACCACACTGTTCTCTTTGGATGCCTCCCCTTACCATGTAAATAGGAATAACTTAATAAATATTTGTTAAATAAATGTACAAAAGACTATTGAACTAGATTCCCAAAATATAAATAAAATTTTATATGGTCAAGCTGTGCAAAACATGTTACTTGCAATTTTGGTATTTGTGAAGGACCCACTCTGGGTAAACTAAGAGCTCAACTTTGACATGACTTGTGCCATGGCTTGACTTTATTTCTCTTCTACCCTGCTATATGTATCCACCTAGCAGTACTTAATATATCTTCTTCACATCCCCGCCAACACACCCTTCTATCCTCCTTTTCCATCTTAGCTTTTTATTAGAAGTAGTAAGTGTCTGACAAAGATATTACAACTCTATGGGACCTTAGAGAACATCTATAATCTGCAGAAGTGGATCTAGTAGCAAGTTACAGCAGAGTTAAGACTATAAGGGCAGTTCATCCTCCACACAGCAGCCAGAGAATAATCCTGATTTTTTTTTTTTATGTACCAAATCACATCTTCTCTTGCTTAAAGCCTTCCAGCGGCTTTCCATTGCACGTCAAATAAACTCAAGCTTCTTACAGCAGCCTACCATTCAGCCTCTTCTTTGTCTCTTTCTGCCATTTCCAATGTCTTCCAGTCTTATCAGCCTCCTATTAGTTCCTTAAACTAACTAAACTCTTCTCCCTTCCAGGACTTCTCATATGACTTTCTCTCTACCTGGTTCATCCACATAACTGGCTCCTGTTTATTCTTTGGGCTTTGAATTAAACATTTCTTCAGATAGACCATCACTGACTAATTTATCTAATGAAAAACTCCTACCTCCATGTTGTTGTTGTTAAGTGTAGTCAAGTTGGTTCCAACTCATAGCGACCTTATGTACAACAGAACAAAACACTGCCCGGTCCTGTGCCATCCTCACAGTCATTGTTATGCTTAAGCCCATTGTTACAGCCACTGTGCCAATCCACCTCATAGAGGGTCTTTCTCTTTTTTGTTGACCTTCTTTTTTACCAGGCATGGTGTCCTTCTCCAGGGACCGGTCCCTACTGATAACATGTCCAAAGTATGTGAGACATAGTCTTGCCATCCTTGTTTCTAAGTAGCATTCTGGCTGTACTTTTTCCAAGACAGATTTATATATTCAACATACTTCACCAAGGCCATAATTCGAAGGTATCAATTCTTCTTCTGTCTTCCTTATTCATTGCCCAGCTTTCACATACACACGAGGTGACTGAAAACATCATGGCTTGGGTCAGGTGCACCTTAGTCTTCGAGATGACATCTTTGCTTTTTAACATCTGCATAGTTTGTCCTTATCCCAGCACCTTGCTCATGTGCCCCCATGGCAGGTATCATTTGTCATTACATATTTATTTAGTCTGTCTTCCCCACCAGTGCATATTCAGTACCAAGTTCATTGTCAGCACATATTAAGTGGCCATTAAATATTCTTTGTATGAATGAATGAACTTAGTTCATTTTTATAGAGTACTACAACCAGGTCTCTTTCAACTACACTATACAACTTGTCTTTCCTCACTCTTAACCTCTGTTTCCTGTCTGTGGTCATTTCTCTATTATTTTCTACTAATGTAGTGTCTTCATGGGCTCTAAACTACAACATAAACAATTCCTGCTAGTTTACAATAATAAAATGATTATGCCTAACTTAATTTAAATGCAAAGATGAGTATCCTAAATAAAGTCTTAAAAAAAGATATTGATGAAATTCTAGTGTCATGGATTGAATTATGTCTCCCCAAAAATGTATATATCAATTTGGTTAGGCCATGATTCCCAGTATTCTGTGGTTGCCCTCCATTTTATGTTAAAGAGGATTAGGGTGGGATTTTAACACCACCCTTACTCAGGTCACATCCCTGATCCAATGTAAAGGGAGTTTCCGTGGGGTGTGGCCTGCACCACCTTTTATCTCTCAGGAGATAAAAAGGAAAGGGAAGCGAGCAGAGAGTTGGGGACCTCATACCACCAAGAAAGTAGCCCTGGGAGCAGAGCATGTCCTTTGGACCTGAAGTTCCTGTGCTGAGATGCTCCCAGACCAAAGGAAGACTGAAGACAAGGGCTTTGCTTCAGAACTGGCAGAGAGAAAAAGTCTTCCCCTGGAACTGGCGCCCTGAATTCAGACTGGACTGTGAGAGAATAAACTTCTCTTTGTTAAACCATCCACTCATGGTACTTCTGTTATAACCCAATAGGAACACTAAATGACTAAGACATCTGGGTCCTATTGGGAATCCCTTCGTGACACAAATGGTGAAGCAATTGACTACTAACCAAAAATGTTGGAGGTTCAAACACATCCAGAGGCACCTCAGAAGAAAGACCTGGCGAACTGCTTTCAAAAGGTAACAGCCTTAAAAACCCTATGGGGTACAATTCTACTCTGGAACACACACGGCCGTAATCAGTCAAGGTCAGCTTGACAACAATGGGTTTGCTTTTTGGTTTAGGTTCTGTACCAGCCTATTAGGAAGGGATTTTTCGTCTCTTCATTATATAGCTGCTCACTCTGCCTACGCTTAGGGCTGGACCTGGTGGTGTACAAATTCGTGCAACCAGTTTTCCTCAGGTGACCCCACACATGAGAATGTGTATCTAGCCCCCAGTGAGTGTAAAGTAGTTCCACGAGAAAAATTGAGCTTCAAATTTATGAGGGAGGTACATGTTGATGTGACCCAGAGAGTATCTTAGATTCCTGCTGGACTGGCAAGAGTTGCTGGGAGTCAACTTAGAAGCCATTTCTTTCTACTTTTGTCCACCCAGACTGAGAGACACTGAGTATAGAGAAATAGGAGCTGTTCCTGAGTAACTGGCAGCCGCAGCAGGAAGGTAGCTGAGTTTATTGAAGAATAGATCTCTGTTGACTTCATTATTGCAGAGATCTGTGGCAGCCAGAAGGATCAAGGATTCAATCTTTAGAAGTATTTGAGGAAGAGATTTTACTTGGTCTGAATGGAATCGTTACTCCTTTGTATCAAGGGGAGCGCTGGTGACTCAGTGGTTAAGATCAACTGCTGTAACAAAAAGGTTGGCAGTTGGATTCCACCAGCCACTCCTTGGAAACCCTATGGGACAGTTCTACGCTGTTCTATACGGTCGCTGTAAGTCAGAATTGAATCGACAGCAATGTGTTCGATTTTTTCTTTTGTATCAGGGACTTTACACTAATAATGTGGAATTTAAGTCTTGCTGCTACAATTGCTTTAAATTTACACGAAAAAAGAGTGTGAAGCCCTTGGTTAGTTGAGGATCATGCTAAGGTAGGAAATGAGAGGAAGAAAATCCAAATGGTATGGGAATATTTCCCCCAGACAGCCTGGCTCAAGTTTCACAAATCCCATACCGAGGAAGATCTGGAAGTAAAAGTAAGAGTCCAGTGGTTGTGGTTTATAATATTGTATCTATATATGGTTTAATAGCAAGAAAGGAGTGCATCAGGCTTGTATTCTTTCACCATACTTATTCAATCTGCATGCTGAGCAAATAATTGGAGAAGCTGGACTATATGAAGAAGAATGTGGCATCAGGATTGGAGGGAGACTCATTAACAAACTGTGAATTGCAGATGATAGAATCTTGCTTGTGGAAAGTGAAGACAATTTGAAGTATTTACTGATGAAGGTCAGAAACTACTGCCTTCAGCATGGATTACACCTCAATATAAAGAAACCGAAAATCCTCACAACTGTTCAGGTAGGCAACATCATGCTAAGCAGAGAAAAGATTGACGTCGTCAAGAATTTCATTTTACTTGAATCCACAATCACCCATGGAAGCTGCAGTCAAGAAATCAAACAACTCATTGCATTGGACAAATCTGTTGCAAAAGACCTCTTTTAAGTGTTAAAAAGCAAGGATGTTGCTTTGAGGACTAAGGTGTACCTGACCCAAGCCATGATATTTTCAATCACCTTACATGCGTGTGAAAGCTGGACAGTGAAAAGATGGGAGAAAAATTGATGCCTTTGAATTATGGTTTTGGTGAAGAATACTGAATATACCATGTACTGCCAGAAGAACGAACAAGTCTGTCTTGGAAGAAATACAGCCAGAGTGCTCCTTGAAAGTGAGGATGGTAAGACTTAGCCTCATGTTCTTTGGACATGTTATGAGACGGGACAAGTCCCTGGAGAAAGACATCACATTTGGTAAATTAGAGGGTCAGCAAAAAAGAGGAAGACCCTCGATGAGGTGGATTGACACAGTGGCTGCAACAATGAGCTCAAATATCTTGAGGATGACGCAGGACCAGGCAGTGTTATATAGGTATATAGGGTTGCTTTGAGTCAGAACTGACTCCATGACACCTAACAACAACAACAACATCTATCTTTCCCTTATTTAAACCCATGTCACAGGGAAAAAAAAAATACCGTAATTCTTAGTTGAACATCTGTTTTCTTTCTTAAATCTAGAGTTTAAAGAGCTCCCTCATAGAGTTTGAGGATATAAGTATATTCATTTGGGTGGGTTGGGGAGTTGTATCCCATCAAGAACTGTTAACAAATGTTTCTGGGTTGAATAAAAATTCAGCAGCAAATATAAATGTGCAATGGAATTTTTAAAACTAAACTTGGAGTGCGGAACATCTCAGCATGATGCTAAAGCCAAAAACCATAAAGAAAAAACTTGACAGATTACATAAGAATTTTTTGCAGAATAAAAGAATAACTATCAAAGTTAAAAATACGGATAGCAAATTAGGAAACATATTTGCAATATACAAAAAGTTCATAATCTTAGTAATAATAAATGTAATAATAACAGCTAACTATACAGCAATGGAAACCCTGGCGGGGTGGTGGTTAAGTGCTACGGCTGCTAACCAAAGGGTTGGCAGTTTGAATCCGCCAGGTGCTCCTTGGAAACTCTATGGATCAGTTCTACTATGTCCTATAGGGTCGCTATGAGTCGAACTCAAGTCGACAGCACTGGGTTTGGTTTGGTTATACAGCAATTACTATGTGCTAGTGATTCAGAGGAGCCCTAGTGGTGCAGTGGTTAAGAGCTATGGCTGCTAACCAAAAGATCAGCAGTTCGAATCCACCAGCTGCTCCTTAGATACCCTACGGGGCAGTTCTACTTTGTCTTATAAGGTCCCTATGTGTCAGAGTTGACTCCATGGCAACAGGTTTGGTTTTTGGTTTAGTGGCTGTAATGGTATGTACATATATAAAACCCAAATCCATTGCTGTCAAGTTGATTCCTACTCATAGCAACTGTATAAGACAGAGCAGAACTGCCCCTTAGAGTTTCCAAGGAGGGTCTGGTGAATTTGAACTGCCTGTTTTTTTGATTAGCAGCCATAGCTCTTAACCACTATGCCACCAGGATTTCTAGGGGAAGGCTTTCTCTGGTAGCTCTGGAGGAAGGTTCTTGTCATCAATCTTCCCCTGGACTAGGAGTTTCTCTATGCTAGAACCCTAGGTCCAAAGGATGCACTCTGCTCCCAGTGCTTCTTCCTTGATGGTATGAGGTCCCCCTGTCAGCTTGCCTCCCTTTCCTTTTATCTCTTGTAAGATAAAAGGTGGTACAGGCCACACTCCAGGGAATCTCCCCTTACATTGGATCAGGGATCTGACCTTAGTAAGGGTGTTTAAATCCCACCCTAATCCTGCCTCGTTAACCACAGGCAGCGATTAGGATTTACAACACATAGGAAAATTACAATAACAAAATGGAGGGCAACCACACAATACTGGGACTTAACAAACCTCATAAGGTAGATACTACAATTAGACTCATTTTACAGATGAGGAAACTGAGACACAGAGAAGTTAAAAAGCTTATCCAAGGCATGCAGGTTGTAAGTGGTAGATATGAGATATAAATAACCTTTAAAAATAAACAGAAAATGCAAACAGCCCACTATAGAAATGGGAGGAGGGAACACTCTTTAAAGGAACAAAATCAAAAATGAACAAAAGACAGTAGTACATTTAGCTTTATCACAGAAGAGAATGGGTTTTCTGTTCAGGAAACACTTTGATGGACCTTATAGTGTGAGAAGTCACCCAGGTTTAGTCTAATTGAAAAGCTTAGGCACAAGATCAACACTGCTCTGCATGTAAACGAACAGGAATTTTGAGTTTGGGAAGAGGCTGTGGAATCTGAAAATCCGAGAAGAGTAGAGACAAGGAAGAGAAGGATAGCTGAGAAAGCTTCTTCTCTTGGTGGAGATGGGCAAGAACCTTGGGAAGAGTAGAGCCTATTCTCAACTTTAGATTTGTTGGCTGTTCCATTTTGTAATCTCCTGGTCTCTCCAAGTTTCCTTAAAAGTCTACAACTTGAAACATATATGTCAGTAATGTGTTAAGGACTGAAAAGAGGAGTGGTATCCAGTGCAGGACAAGTGGTGTGAACAGGACAGCACTCACAGATGATGGTTCAATGAGCAAAACCTATCTCACCATATGCTGAATTCTCAGAAACTAGGAGCATTTTTTTTTTTTTTAGGAGCAAAGAGCAATGATTCTGTAGGATGTGGGAAGGGTATTAGCTAGTGGAGAGAGCATCTACAGATGTGTGAAGGATGGGGATGTCCAGGAGGTGCACGGTGGGTTACATAGGCAAAGTTCATATGGAGCCAATACTTAGAAAAATACAATTAGCAATGCATATAGAAAAAGTTGTTTGACATCACTAATTATCAGTAAAATACAAAATGAAGAATTTTTGCCAATTAGACTGGAGATTTTTAAAAATATTGATGATAAACAGGAACACAGTATTGATTAGAACAGTTCTTTCTGAATGGTAGGCCAAAAACAGGCTGTGGAGATACTGATACTCTCATTCTAAGGTGTAGCTGGAGGTCCTGGATTGATTGACCTAGCAGAGAGCACCTTCTTCTCTTTGACCTCATGCTATCCAAACTCTATCATTTCCTTTCTGCGCCATGGCTTGAAAAAGGATAGAAAGTGCCAGGTTTTTGTGTAAAGTAGTATAACCATTCTAGATTGACAATACAGATCAATAAAATTAAATATATATAAAATTTGACCTGAGAATTCTATTTCTAGAAACCCAGACAAATTAACTGGAAAATGCACAAATATATATGTTCAAGATGTTTATTGCAGCATTGATTGTAAAAACACTAAAAAAAATAAAACCACATTAACCCATTTTCGATTGTGTATTGCAGTGGATCACTTTTGTGTGAACTTTCTTGCCATGGTCTTGTAACTCCCTCCAGTGATTGGATGGCACCATGCTAATAAGGTATATGGAAACCTAATGAAGGGATTAGTCAGTTTTGCCATCCTGCTGGGCTTGAAATGAGCCATCACAGAGGTGGAAAGGAGAGGATTTCTCCATCACCAAGAAAGAACAGCTAGGAGCAGAGCGTATCCTTTTGGACCCAGGATCCCTGAACTGAGATGCTCCGAGAGAGGGAGAAAAAGAGAGAGAGAGAGAGCTATAACACTGAAGACAGTGAGAAGCAGTAGCAAAGAAATGGCAGCAGCAGAGGCAGCAGAACAAGGACACTGACAGGTGAGGGCATGTTGAGCTTCCCAGCCCACAGAGCAAGAAAGCTGAGTGCCTTCAGGCAGGAGGCTTGCTGGTGGAGTAGGTTTTTTCTGGGTACTTGGTGGAGCTAGGCTTGGCTGACCCACAGAGCTAGAGCTGGGCACCTTCTTAAAAAAAAAAAAAATTACTGAGGTTTATTGGCAGAGTGGGGTGCCTCGGGGCAATTAGCTTTGTAACATTTGCCAAAGCAGGGCAGAAGCAGAGGGGCCAGAGAGAGGTGGCTGAGAAGAGACTGTCCTGATGCAAGAACTGTATCCTGAGCATTCCTGAACCTGAACTTGTAACCTGTTACTTCCCTAATAAGCCCCATAATTGTGAGTATTGTCTGAATAATTCTGTGTGGCCATAGCAATGAATTATCCAATCCAGCAGAGTAGAGAGTGCCATGGGAGGGACGGTTGGTGTCAGAATTGGTAAAGATATGGGAGAGTGGAGGCAGGTCTGTCTTCTGTCTCAAAGGAATCAGCCTAGGGCTGTTCATTTTGATTCTCCTTCCTCCTGGTAAAGGAGATCAGACACCTCCTCCATGCCGTTCTTACAGATTGATAGACATTTATGAGGGAATTATACAATCTATAATATACATCCTTTAAAAAGGATGATGGAGACCTATGTGTACTGACATGGTGCTATATAAAGGGAATGGCATACCAAAAAAAAAAAAAAAAACAAGGTAGAATAGTATTTATAGCATGAGACATTAAAAAAAACAAGATATAAGCTACTTATGAGGTACATTTTTGGTTAATCAAAAAAGACCAATAAAGATTTTATTTTGGAAAGAAGAGACATCTCAGCTGTTATGAATTAAACTGTGTCCCCTAACATGATGTTTGTGAACTTAACCTTGTTTGGAAATAGAGTATTAGAAGGTGTTATGAGTTAACATGAAGTCATATTGGAGTAGGGTGAGTCCTAATCCAGTATGAGTGCTGTTCTTATAAAAAGAGGAAAAAAGACACAGAGGGGAAATGCCTATGTGACGATGGAGGCAGAGATTGGAGCGATGTATCTAATTTTTTTTTTTTTTTTTTTTTTTGTCTAAAGGCCAAGGAATGCCAAGGATTACCGCTGTCAGTAGAAGCTATGATAGAGGTATGGAACTGATTCTTCCTCAGAGCCCTCAGAAGTAATCAACATGGCCAACACCTTGAGACTAACAGCCTCCAGAACTGTCAGAAAATATATTTCTCTTTTTATAAGCCACCCAGTTTGTGGCACTTTTTTACGGCAACCCTAGACAACTAATAGGTCAACCAAGTGAAATAATTAGTCAAGGTCTATTGCATGTACTATGGAGACCAGGGAAACAGCCTTTCATATTAGTGCCTAGTCTAGCTTTTTCTCATTTGGGTGCGTCACATGTTAACACTCATAAACAAAAGGAAGAAGAGATCTTAATGTAATCCTCTAAAGAAATTTCATAGTTCAGCCAGGGATGGGAGTATAGTATCATTTTGGACATAGGAATGGTGGGGAGAAACCTGCCTCACTACTTTCCAACCTGAGTAGAAAAATCTTTACCTCCAAGTACTGTGTAACCTGACATATTCCAAGGATCTCATTCTTTTCCCAGTATTTTTCCCTTTTCATAGGATTAAAGAACTAATTCAGCAAGATTGTTGAACAGATTTTTATCAGGTTTATCTTGGGAATATACCAATATTTTCAGTGTATATATTGTACATACATAACTAACAGGTTTGCCTTCTCTCTTCTTCTGCCAAAACCCAAAACATTGACAAAGACAAGAAACGTGATGAAAACAAAAATATGAGTTATTTGGAGTCAGAGAAGGCAGCTAGTCTTCTGGTGCAAGATAGCTAAACAAACCTCAACGTATCCTAAGCTATTGTCCGAATAGTTCTTAAGTAAATGTACTGAGCATCTCCTATGTATAAAGCATTATTAAGAGCTTTGGGGAATACAAAAATTCTGGTAGAGAGGCCTAGAGACTACAGGGAAGAAGAGATATGACACACAAATTAAAAAGGAACAGGCGATGCTCAGTCATGCAAAACGCCAGGGTTCTTTATTTTCTTTAACTGCTATTATCTCCTCCCTGAAACCCACTCTAACGAGTTGGGGAGGCTGAGTGTGTTTGTTGGAGTAGGAGTTAGGGACCTAAACTTGGCAGTTTGAGTTTCTGCAGACTCTTGTTTTCACACCATCTCTTTCAGGTTGGTTTGTCTTATTTGGGTCAATATTCAGGCAACTCAAAGATCAATTCCCTTGTCAGGGCTGATTCTTCCCTCCACTCTTTTTTTTTAATTCTATTTTTTAAATAGACTTTATTTTTTAGAGCAGTTTTTTGTTCAAGAAAAATTGTGCATTAAGCTCAGAGAGTTCCCATATACCCTTTCTCCCCCTTGCACACTGTTCCTCCCACTGGTAACACCTTACATTCCTTTGTTACGTGTGTTACTATTGATGAACCAATATCTACGCATTATTGTTAACTAAAGTCTATGGTTTGCATGACAGTTCACTCTTTGTGTTGTACAGTCCTATGAGCTTTCACAAATACACAATATCATGCATCTGCCATTACAGTGCTTCCCTATTTCTCCTTCCCTGCTCCCCTGAACCCCTGGCAACCACTGATCTTCATACTGTCTCTATAATTTTGCCTTTTCTGGAATGTCATATGATTGGAATCAGAGTGTGCAGCCTTCTCAGGCTGGCTTCTTTCACTTAGAAATATGCATTTTGAGTTCTTCCATGTCTTTTTTTTTTTTTTTAAACATTTTATTGTGGTTTGGGTGAAAGTTTACAGAGCAAATTAGTTTCCCATTCCACAATTTATACGCATTTTGTTTCATAACATTAGTTGCAATCACCTCAATGTGATAGCACTCTACCACTTCCTCCCTGGGTTCCCTGTTTCTGTTCACCCATCTTTTCTGCCCCTTCCTGACTTCTGAACTCTGCTTTGGTCTTGTATGGTTGATTATTCTGAGGAGCACATTCCTCACGGGTGTTAAAAAAACAAAAACAAAAAACAAGCCCATTGCCATCGAGTCAATTCCAATTCATAGCAACCTTATAGGACAGGGCAGAACTGCCCCATAACGTTTCCAAGGAGCACCTGTTGGATTCAAACTACCCACGTTTTGGTTAGCAACCATAGCTCTTAAGCACTATGCCACCAGGGCTTCTTCAAGAGTGTTATTGTTCACTTTATAGGCCTGTCTATTCTTTTGCTGAAAGGTGATCTCCCGGAATGGGTTTCCCCCATGTCTTTTTGTAGTTTGATAGCTTATTTCTTTTTATTGCTGAATAGTACTTCACTGTATGTACACATCACAGTTTGTTTATCCATTCCTGTTGTAAGATATCTTGGTTGCTTTCAGTTTTTGGCAATAATGAATAAAGCTGCAGCTTTTTATGTGGAAATAAATTTTCAACTCATTTGAGTAAATACCTAGGAGTATGATTAGTGGATTACACGGCAAGCCTATGTGTAGCTTTATAAGAAACTACCAGACTGTCTTTCTTCTCTCACTTTTTACTTCCCAAGATGTGGTGTGGGCTCAAAAGGGAGAGGACCTCAAGGCTTTGGAGTCTATCCTGGTTTTCATGTTGTTCTTCTTCACTTCTCTCTGAAAATCAGTCCCTCTGGGGCTCAATTTGGTGGTAATAGAGCCCGTCCATCTCTTTGGGAGGGTGACAGTATCTGCCGCTGCTAACCCTGAAGCAGGGCCACCGCTACCCTGCAAACTACATTTGTTCGAATCAGAAAAATGTGCCCCATGCTGGCAGACACAGCCTGTGTATCAAAGTTCAGGATCCTGCATGTAGATTGCAACTGAAATTGCAGCTGCTCGAGCAACACTTGGGTGGCTTCCTTGGCACAGGGCCCAACCTTCACAATCATGTGTGATGGTCCTGTCACAGCCTTGCCTCTCATGAAACTCTCTTATTCTGCTCCCTCTGCAGCTCAATGCAAGGTGTCTCCTGGTCCACCAAGTTCTTGCAGACCTCCCCTGCTTGGAAGAAACACGTGGCACTTCTGGATCCCATCCACATTAGAGACCATGGGGAGTCTGTATTGCAATCCCTGATCTATCCCATACCTGTGAGCTAGATTCTAGAACAGAGATTGCTTCCTGATGGAAATGTTGTTGTTGTTAGATGTCAAGTAGAGCCCTAACTCCTGGCAATATCGTTTACAGCAGAACGAAACAGCTACCTGTACCCGCACCATCCCCATGATAGGTTACTGATTGGACCATTGTGATCCATAGGGTTTTCATTGGCTGATTTTTGTAAATAGATTGCCAGGCCTTTCTTCCTAGTCCATCTTAGTCTGGGAGCTCTGCTGAAACCTATTCAGCTTCATAGCAACACGTAAGCCTCTGAGCAGTGGCTGCACATGAAGTGCCTTGGCTGGAAATAAAATCCGGGTCTCTTTTTTTTTTTTTCTCCAGCACAGAAGTGAAGAATTCTACCAATAAACCACTACTGCCCCATAAAGTCACAGACCAACTTGTTGCTGGAGTGGGAGCTTAAGGCCTGATCATTCACACCCCAGTTTTACTATATGCCAGCAGGACCAACATGTTTATGTCTTTTCTACATGCAATCTAGTAAAAATTCCTTTAAACTAAAGCACCCAATTAATCCCATCAAAACAAAGAACAAGTAAAATTTTGAAAATGGCTCAGTAGATTTTGACTTAATGTATCTTGCACCAGCCTCGTTCTGAGCAAACAGAATAAGGAAGCTTATCAGATCTCCACATATTCCTGATTTATGTCTTAATGTATAACTGTATTATTTGGGAATAATAAAGAATTGATGGCATCAAGATTGTCATTAAGTAATTAAAACGTGGAATGTTACCAACTCTCTTATAACTCATTACCTTCTCTTAAAATCCCCAAAGTGTCCTCTTCTTGTTCTAAGCCTTTATTTTATTTTAATGTAATTTGTACTTGTGGTCATATTTATGCCAAGGTGACAATATTGACACAATTACCCAAGGGGGATAACGTCACTCAAGTGTGATGCTGCTACAGGGCTTTCTCATTTATATATATATGTATGCACACACACATACATATAAACGAAAAACAAACCCATTGCCGTCAAGTTGATTCCGACTCATAGTGACCCTATAGGACAGAGTAGAACTGTCCGATAGGGTTTCCAAAGAATGGCTGGTGGATTCAAACTGCTGACCTATATATGGAGCCCTGTTGGTACAGTGGTTAAGAACTCTGCTGCTAACCAAAAGGTATGTATGCGTGTATCTCCCATCTTTTGTTCAATTCTTTAAACCTAAAGCTAGATTATTATCTTTGCTCTTCAGATATTAGTCACTAGGGCTTATGGGAGGAAAATCTAGAAAAAATGAACTTCCTTTCACTCCTTTAGATTTGCTGTACAAATTTAATATCTGTTACAATCCCCAGAGGCTACAGTAGAGCAATATGTAAGTCCAGAAATAAAATACAGAAGAACACTGCCTCATATGCTATTGCACTCACATATACACAACCTTTTTTTTTCCTTCAAGAGGGAAGACACATGCAGCCATTAAAGGTGTTCTTAATTTGCATAGAGAAATGAGAATTTTAAGACATTTTCATGGAGAGCTGAAAATAGAGTTAGGCTTCTTTTTCCACTAGCAAAATGAATAAATTCTCTTTTTTCCATAGTATCCTGTCTTTAGAACTAAAAAAATATTTGTAGGAATATTTTCCAAACACAATGGAAATCAGATTACTTTTTGTTACGTGAGGTACAAACCCTTTGGAACATCAGAACGAGGTACCACAGTTACTCCAAAATGACTAATTCATTAGGAAGACTGTTCTTATTGCAACTAGCTTGTTTTCTTGCTGCTGTTGTCAGTCTGCACCTTGCATCCAGTCTGCTGCTGAGGACTTGAAGACCCATCACCCATAGCATCAGTGAAATCGCTCTTCCCTATACTAGTGTTACTTCCTAGGCTCCATTTGCCTTAACTCTCACCTGGCTCGCTACAATCATCTTCCCACTGACATAGTCTCCCCATTGGCTATCTTGCCTCTATGCCTTTTTTTTTTTTTTCAATTGTGTATTAAGTGAAGGTTTACAAATCAAGTCAGTCTCTCATAGAAAAATTTATATACAACTTGCTATGTGATCCTAGTTGCTCTCCCCCTAATAAGACCCCACACTCCTTTCCTGTACCCTGTATTCCCTGTGTCCATTCAGCCAATTTCTGTCCCCCTCTGCTGTCTCATCTTTCTTACAGACAAGAGCCGCCCACATAGTCTCATGTGTCTACTTGAGCCAAGAAGCTCACTCCTTACAAGTGTCATTTTCTATCTTATAGTCCAGTCCAATCCCCGTCTGAAGAGTTGGCTTTGGGAATGGTTCCAGTCTTGGGCTAACAGAAGATCTGGGGACCGGGACTTCCAGGGTCATTCTAGTCTCAGTCAGAACATTAAGTCTGGTCTTTTGATGAGAATTTCTATGCCTCCTTTTTGTGATAAATCTCCAGAATACAACCTGATTAACATTCATAAAGCCCTGAAGAAATCATGTTCCTACCTTCTCTCAAAATATCTAATGATTTCTCCATGAGAAAGTATAATTTATCCTTGGCTTAGCATACAATGCTTCATTCATCACACTTTCTTCCTCTCTGATTCAGACTTCCTCCAATCCTTTCTACTTTATCTCTATGGGGTGTGTCTCTAATGCCCTAGGAGTCCTCCAACTTTCTTCTATCTAAACTCTTTCTAAGTTAAAGTCTTTGATATGTCTTTGGTCCCCCCAGTAAAAAAAAAAAAAAAAAAAAATCTCTTCCTTCTCTGAACTCCCATAGCAGAACTTCCATTAAAAATTATTTCCTCAGCTACGGTCTAGTACAAAGGAACCATAGGTTAGTCTAGAGTTTTGGCTTTGTTAAGTCCTTAGAGAGATAATAATCTTTAAAACCAGACCACGTAGATAGGAAACGAGATTTTTCTAAACTTTAACAGCTCCTTTGGCATATCAAGAATCAAACATGAAGCACAGGTGACAAAGAAAAAATGGATAAATTAGACCCTATCAAGTTAAAAAATCTTCTGTCCTTCAAAGGGCATCATAAAGAAGGTGAAAAACAATCCATGGGATGGGAGAAAACATTTACAATTCATATATCCTATAAAGAACTTTTTTTTTTGTAAAGAACTTTTATGTAGAAAAATAAAGCATTCTACAACTTGACAAAAAAAGACAACCCAATTAAAAAAAATGGTCAAAATATTTGAGAAGACATTTCGCCAAAGACAAAACCAAACAAAATCAAACCCAGTGCCACCGAGTCGATTCTGACTCATAGAGACCCTATAGGACAGAGTAGAACTGCTCCACAGAGTTTCCAAGGAGCGCCTGGAGGATTCGAACTGCTGACCTCTTAGTTAGCAGCCATAGCACTTAACCACCATGCCACCAGGGTTTCCATTTCTCCAAAGAAGATACATAAATGACTAATAAGCACATAAAAATATAATTATTCATTAGGGAAATACAAAAAAAACACTCACTAGGATGGCTACTATCAAGAAAGACAGACAATAACAAGTGTTGACAAGGATGTGAAGAAATAGGAGACCCCAGACATTGCTGGTGAGAATGTAAAATGGTGCAGCCACAGTAGAAAACTATCTGGCAGTTCCTCAGAATGTTAAACATAGAGTTGCCATATGACCTAGCAACTTCACTCCCTAGGTATATACCCAAGATAATAGAAAACACATCTACCCTGAAATCTATGAACACAAATGTTCATAACAGCATTATTCATAATAGCCCTGAAGTGGAAACTACCCAAATGTCCATCAACTAATGAATGGATAAACAAAATGTGGTCTACATATTGCTACTGTTGTTGTTAGGTGCCGTCAAATCGGTTCCGACTCATAGCAACCCTATGCACAACAGAATGGAACACTGCCCGGTCCTGAGCCATCCTTACAATCGTTGTCATGCTTGAGCTCATTGTTGCAGCCACTGTGTCAATCCACCTTGTTGAGGATCTTCCTCTTTTCCACTGACCCTGTACTCTGCCAAGCATGATGTCCTTCTCCAGGGACTGATCCCTCCTGACAACATGTCCAAAGTATGTAAGATGCAGTCTTGCCATCCTTGCCTCTAAGGAGCATTCTGGCCGTGCTTCTTCCAGACAGATTTGTTTGTTCTTTTGGCAGTCCATGATATATTCAATATTCTCCGCCAACACCACAATTCAAAGGCGTCAATTCTTCGGTCTTCCTTATTCATTGTCCAGCTTTCACATGCATATGATATGATTGAAAATACCATGGCTTGGGTCAGGCACACCTTAGTCTTCAGGGTGACATCTTTGCTCTTTAACACTTTGAAGAGGCCCTTTGCAGCAGATTTGCCCAATGCAATGTGTTTTTTGATTTCTTGACTGCTGCTTCCATGGCTGTTGATTGTGGATCCAAGTAAAATGAAATCCTTGACAACTTCAATCTTTTCTCCATTTATCATGGTGTTGCTCATTGGTCCAGTTGTGAGGATTTTTGTTTTCTTTCTGTTGAGGTGTAATGCATACTGAAGGCTATGGTCTTTGATCTTCATTAGTAAGGACTTCAAGCCCTCTTCACTTTCAGCAAGCAAGGTTGTGTCATCTGCCTAACACAGGTTGTTAATGAGTCCTCAATACTGATGCCCCATTCTTCTTCATATAGTCCAGTTTCTTGTATTATTTGTTCAGCATACAGATTAAATAGGTATGGTGAAGGAATACAACCCTGACACACCCTATAACGGAATATTATTTAGCAATAAAAAGGAATAGAGTGCTGATTTATCTACAATATGGAAGAATTTTCACAAAATTATGCCAAGTGAAAGAAGCCAGTCAATAAAGCCACATATTTTATAATCCCATTTGTAAGAAATGTCCAGAATAGGCAAATCCTTAGAGACAAAAAGTAGATTCATGGTTGCTAAGAGCTGGAGGAGGAGAGAATGAGGAAGTGACTGCTTAAGGCTATAGAGTTTATTTTGGGGTGATGGAAGTGTTCTAAAATTGGATAGTGGTGATAGTTACATAACTCTATAAATAAGCTTACAATCAATTGTATACTTTAAAAGGGTAAATTTTATAATGTGTAAATTCTATCTCAATAAAGTTGTTATTTTAAAAAAATGCTATAAGGAACAAAGTGTGATTAAAAAAAAAAAAATCATGGTGAGTTTGGACCACACAGTTACTAAATAAAATGATAGAGCAAGTAAAGGAAATGATTTCAGAGCAACTTGGCTACAAGCTGGAGAGGAAATAAAGTTTTAAATTTTAAGCAGAGGAAGAGAGAGGAAATGAGAGTGGAGGGAAAATGCAGCCTGGGTCTCTCAGGGACCCCAAAGGACCATCCTGAAGCAAAATGCTGGAAATTCTGATGGAAAATCCAGATGACTTGAGGGAGATCTGAGCTGATCTTCTACTGTACTGCTGTATCGTGCAATGCAGTTCCTCTACTTCAAATGTCTTGACCTTTAGTTCCTTGTAATGCTTGACCATAGAAACTTATATGCTTAAGATTTTTTCAACTTTCTGGACTTTTCCTCAGAGCCCATTTTAACTTCAGGAGTTCCTCTACTGTAATCTGTATCCGAGTCTCTGAGTTCTTGTTTAGCTTTTCCCTGCCACCACCCAGACCCTGACAAAGAAGTAAGACATGTGGGTAGAACAGAGCAGGAAAGTGAAAAGGACAGTTAAGATATCCCAAAGGGCATTTTGCCTGGAGTGCCAGCAGTTTATAAGCTACCATGTTTGCATATTAAGCCATTCTGTTATATACTTTGATCCTCAGCAGGGGACTAAGGGAGAGTCTTTGAAAGCAGACTAGACAAAAACCATCAAGAAAAAAGATTTATGGTTCTACAGAGACAGTCAGCAGATCCAGATGCTATCTCTCCCTGCTCTCTCAAGCCGCAGAGGCAGGAGAAACATCGCCTTGAATCTTGAGGTGAGGAAACAAATGTGGTCATTTGTTCCAAGGTCAGGAGGATTCCAGTATTCACCATGAGACCAGTGCAGCCAAAATCATCAATCTGTAAAACCTGAAAATATGTGAACACGTAAGTCATTGACCCAGTAACCAAAATGATCAGGATGGTGGGTGGAGCACAGGTAATGACTACTGCTGTTTCCAAAAATCCTTTGCTATTGTGGGGTGGAGATATAGAGACAGAGATGGAGATAGAGATAGACATAGACATAGAGATGAAATCCAAAATAATACTGGAATATAAAAAAAAGTACTACCATCAAAGCAAAATGTATGAAGAATTCCTTAAAGATAGAATGCAAGTGGAATCCAATTGGCAGAGAAGATCCTAAGAATACACAGCCCAAAAGCACCCAAGAAGAGGACAGCTCTTAGTTAACTCAGCAAAGAAGACAGGTGAAGACCCTGAGGCAGTTATCACCGTGAATAAATGGGTATCTGCATTCAGAACACCTGGGTCTATTGGAGATATCCACTGCACACATATAAAGCAATGAGGGTGGGCACTGCAGGTAGAGGTGAAACCGGGCAATGCCTGCTGATAGCTAGGGATCTCCAAGAGGGCCAACTTTCAGTCTCTTTTCTGATACTTTGCATAGTAGCCCTATGTTCCGCGACTTGATTCCTTGCAGTTTCCTGAATGTGTCCGCCTCTTTAGACCACCATGCCTTTGTACTCACTATTCCTTTCACATAGAATGACATTCCGCCCCAAGCCACTGGGTGATGTAAATAAATGAATACTTGTAAAGCACTTATGAACATGCCTGGTACCTAGAATGTGCTGAGGGAATGCTGATGGTGATGATGATGCTTACTTATCCTTTAAGTCTCATTTCAGAGATCACCTTAGAAAATCATTCTCTTACCTAATTCTTCCAAAAGAATTACCAGTATCAGTTGACATGTGTGTCAGGGTAGAATTGTGCTCCATAGGGTTTTAAATGACTTATTTTTCAGAAGTAGATTACCAGGCCTTTCTCTTGGAGGCATCTCTGAGTGGAGTTGAATCACCAACCTTTTGGTTAGCAGCTGAGTGCATTAATCTTAGTACCACCCCAGAATTCCTCCAAAGGAATTAGGACCTTCCAAAACTATCCATTTCTTGTCTTTTTTTTTGGGGGGGGGGGTGTAGGAGGGGTTTCTTTTTGATCTGTCTCTCTTATTTTGATTGTGAAATAAGGGATTTGTTACTTATTTATGTCCATATATCCAGCATCTAGCTCACACATTAAGACATAAAAAAAAAAAAAAGACATAATAAGCATTAAACATTTTTGCCGAGTGAGTGAATAAAAAAACATAAAAGTAACCATTTTTAATAATCTACAAGGTATGTGCCCTGCCGGCAGGTCATTGAATGTTAATTGTTGTACCACAGTGGCTGGAAAGAAGTTAACATCAGTGTAAGTTGCATCACCTTTGACATGGGCATGATATTTTATGTCTTCAATTTACATGGCTCAGTGAACTGCTCAGAATGACACAAAGACCATCATTTTGCAAATTCTTTATTGCATGCCACATTTCTGTGGTCATAGTTTTTGAGACTAGTGATTAGAAACTTTATCCAGAAAGCTTCTTTTTTGTGTTAAGTAAGATAACATGTCAGTTATCTGTCAGTGTGTCTGTCAGTTTGTCATACTGTGGAGGCTTGCATGTTGCTGTGATGCTGGAAGTTATGCCACTGGTTTTCAAATACCAGCAGGGTCAGCCATGGTGGACAGGTTTCAGCTGAGCTTCTAGACTAAGACAGGCTAGGAAGAAGGACCCAGCAGTCTACTTCTGAAAAGATTTAGCCAGTGAAAACTTTATGAATAGCAGCAGAACATTGTTTGATATTTTGCTGGAGGTGAGCCTCCCACGTGGGAAGGCACTCAAAAGACAACAGGGGAAGAGCTATCTCCTCAAAGTAGAGTTGACCTTAATGACATGGATGGAGTCAAGCTTTGGGGACCTTCTTTTGCTGATGTGGCATGACTCAAAATGAGAAGAAACAGCTTCAAATATCCATTAACAATCAGAACACAGAATGTACGAAGTACGAATCTAGGAAAATTGGAAGTCATCAAAAATGAAATGAAACACACAAACATTTATATCCTAGGCATTAATGAGTTGAAATAGACTGGTATTGGCCATTTTGAATTGGACAATCATATGGTCTACTATGCTAGGAACGACAAACTTGAAAAGGAATGGTGTTGCATTCATTGTCAAAAAGAACATTTCAAGATCTATCCTGAAGTACAAGACCGTCAGTGATGGGATAATACCCATATGCCTGCATGGAATACCAGTTAATACTATTATTCAAATTTATGTACCAACCACTAAGCCCAAAGATGAAGAAATTGAAGACTTTTACCAACTTCTGCAGTCTGAAGGAAACCCTGGTGGCCTAGTGGTTAAGAGTTCAGCTGCAAACAGAAAGGTCAGCAGTTCGAATCTACCAGGCACTCCTTCAAAACCCTATGGGGCAGTTCTACTTTGTCCTACAGGGTTTCTATGAGTTGGAATCGACTCGAAGGCAACGTTTTTTTTTGGCAGTCTGAAACTGATTGAACATGCAATCAGGATGCATTGATAATTACTGGTGATTAGAATGAGAAATTTGGAAACAAAGAAGGATCAGTAGTTGGAAAATATGGCCTTGGTAGTAGAAACAATGCCAGAGATCACATGATAGAATTTTGCAAGATCATGACTTCTTCATTGCAAATACCTTTTTTCACCAACATAAACAGCAGCTATACACATGGACCATGCCAGATGGAATACACAGGAATCAAATTGACTACATCTGTTGGAAGAGACAATAGAAAACTCAGTATCATCAGTCAGAACAAGGCAGGGGGCCGACTGTAGAACAGACCATCAATTGCTTATATGCAAGTTCAAGTTGAAACTGAAGGAAATAAGAACAAGTCCACGAGAGCCCAAGTACAACCTTGAGTATATCTCACCTGAATTTAGAGATCACCTCAAGAATGACTTGACACATTGAACACTAATGACCAAAGACAAGACAAATTGTTGAATGACATCAAGGACATCATACATGAAGAAAGCAAGAGATCATTAAAAAAGGTAGGAAAGAAAAGACCAAAATGAATGTCAGAGAGACTCTGAAACTTGCTCTTGAGCAGCTAAAGCAAAAGAAAGAAACGATGAAGTAAAAAAGTTGAACAGAAGATTTCGAAAAGTGGCTAGAGAAGACAAAGTATTATAATGACATGTGCAAAGAGCTGGAGATAGAAAACCAAAAGGGAAGAACACACTTGGTGTTTCTCAAGCTGAAAGAACTGAAGAAAAAATTCAAGCCTCAAGTTGCAATATTGACGGATTCTACAGGGAAAATATTGAATGACACAAGAAGCATCAAAAAAAGATGGAAGGAAGACACAGAGTCACAGCACCAAAAAGAATTGGCCAATGTTCAACCATTTCAGGAGATACCATATGAGCAAGAACCAATGGTACTGAAGGAATAAATCCAAGCTGCACCAAAGACATTGGCAAAAAACAAGGCTCCAGGAATTGACAGAATACCAGTTGAGATGTTTCAACAAACAGATGCAGCGCTGGAAGTATTCACTCATCTTATGCCAAGAAATTTGAAAGACAGTTACTTCGCCAATCGACTGGAAGAGATCTATATTTATGCCTATTCCCAAGAAAGATGATCCCACCGAGTGTGGAAATTGTCAAACAATATCATTAACATCACATGCAAGTAAAATTTTGCTGAAAATCACTCAAAAGTGGCTACAGCAGTATATCAACTAGGAGCTGCCAGAAATTCAAGCTAGATTCTGAAAAGGACGTGAAACCAGGGATGTCACTGCTGATGTCAGATGAATACTGACTGAAAGCAGAGAATACCAGAAAGATGTTTACTTGTGTTTTATTGCCTATGCAAATGCATTTGACTGTGTAGATAATAACAAATTATAGATAACAGTGCAAAGAGTGGGAATTCCAGAACACTTAGTTGTGCTCATGAGGAACCAGTACAAAGATCAAGAGGCAGTCATTTGAACAGAACAAGGGGATACTGTGTGGTTTAAAGTCAGGAAAGGTGTATGTCAGGGTTGTATCCTTTCACCATACCTATTCAATCTGTATGCTGAGCACATAATCCAAGAAGCTGGACTATATGAAGAATGGGGTGTCAGGATTGGAAGAAGACTCATTAACTACCTATGTTATGCAGATGACACAACCTTGGTTGCTGGAAGTGAAATGGACTTGAAGCACTTACTGATGAAGACCAAAGACCACAGTCTTCAGTATGGATTATACCTCAACATAAAGAAAACAAAAATCCACGCTACTGGACCCGTAAACAACATCATGATAAACAGGGAAAAGACTGAAGTTGTCGAGGATTTCATTTTACTTGGATCCACAATCAACACCCATGGAAGCAGCAATCGAGCAATCAAAAAACGCATTGCATTGGGCAAATCTGCTGCGAAAGACCTCCTTAAAGTACGGAAAAGCAAAGATGTCACCTTGAAGACTAAGGTGCACCTGACCCAAGCCATGGTGTTTTCAATTGCCTCCTATGCATGTAAATGCTGGATGATGAATAAGGAAGATCAAAGAAGAGTTGATGCCTTTGAATTGTGGTGTTGGAGAATATCGAATACACCACGGACTACCAAAAGAAAGAACAAATCTCTCTTGGAAGAAGTACTATCAGAATGTCCTTAGGAGCAAGGATGGAGAGATGGCATCTCACATACTTTGGACAAGTTATCAGGAGGAATCAGTCCCTGGAAAAGGACATCATGCTTGGTAAAGTAAAAAAAAAGTAAAGGGTCATGGAAAAAGAGGAAGACCGTCAACAAGATGGATTGTTACAGTGGCTGCAACAATGGGCTCAAGCATAACAACGGTTGTGAGGATGGTGTAGGACTGGGCATTGTTTTGTTCTGTTGTACTGTGAGTTGGAACCAACTCGACAGCACCTAACAACAACAACATTCTCCTACACAATGGGCAACATAACCTTATAATCTCAGAGCACCCCACAATAGGACCATGATTAAATTTAAAATGTCATGCGGCTACCTCTCTCCCATACAACATGAAGCAGTTTAGAAAGAAAATAATAAGCTCTTTTACCAGGCAATGGAGCCCTAGTGGTGCAGTGGTTAAGGAGCTGCTAACCAAAAGGTCAGCAGTTCGAATTCACCAGCCACTCCTTGGAAACTCTATGGGGCAGCTCCACTCTGTCCTGTAGGGTCACTATGAGTCAGAATTGACTTGATGGCAACAGATTTGGTTGTTGATTTTTGATTTGGTCTTACATAATTCCTGGGTGGTGCAAACATTTAAGTGCTTCACTACTAATTGAAAAGCTTGACAGCTGAAACCTACCCAGAGGTGTTTTAGAAGAAAGGTTTAGTGATCTGCTCCTGAAAGGTTACAGCCTTGAAAACCTTGTGGCGTGTAGTTCTCCTCTGCAGACATGGGGTCATCATGAGCTAGATTCGACTTGATGGGAATGGGCTGGATGTAGGCCTGGAGTCCCTGGGAGGTGCAAATTGTTAACGCTCTCTGATGCCACCTGAAAGCTTAGAGGTTTGGGTCTACCCCGAAGTGCCTTAGAAAAAAGACCTGGGGATGTACTTCCAAAATATCATCCATTGAAAATTCTACAGAGCACAGTTCTGTTCCGACACCCATGGGGTCATCATGAATTGCAATCAACTTGACAACAACTGATCGGTGTGGGTTTAAGAGTTAATTCTGAGATTATTTGCTTTTTGTCATTGTTTCCTTAGCATTGTAACAGAGAACAATACCTATCTGAAGGCATCACTTTAGGAATTTCAGCCTCTGTGTTACGTTGAGGCTTTTTTGTTATGGAGTTGGCTTTGTCGTTGTTGTAGTGTGCCATCAAGTTGATTATGACTCATAGCGACCCTATAGCATTCCTCAAGTTATGCCAAGGATGCAACTACCTACACAAATAGTTATACATAAGACTGGTTTGGAGGCTGAGAATATACAGCTATATCATGAGAAGTTGTTTAAAAAGAAAGGGTATAGACTAACATGAATCATACCAATTTTGAGTCCACTTGAGAAGCTTTATCTTTCTGCTGGGGCTGCTGTTTACATGGCACTCTATATGCAGCAAGGGGCTTTGTGGGAAACTACAGCACCTATGTGTCCCATTGCTTTCAGGTGGAGTTCATCAGCTATTTCTTCTCAGCTGCCATTCAGCTAAATAGGTGCTTTAAATGATGGTGTGAGGTGAGAGTCCTCCACAGCATGAATGTGAAGAGTCCTCTACAGAAGAGAGAAGCTTGCAGAAGAGTTTAGTGTTAGCAAATCTGAGATTTAGGGAAACTGTGGTATAAGTTGGAAACCCTGGAGGTGGAGTGGTTAAGTGCTACGGCTAGTAACCAAAAGTTTGGCAGTTTGAATCCACCGGGCACTCCTTGAAAACTCTATGGGCAGTTCTGCAGTTCTACTCTATCCCGTAGGGTCGCTAGGAATCTGAATCAACTTGACGGCAACAGGTTTGGTTTTCTTTTTTTTTGGTCTAAGTTAGTGACATGTTAGCGTAAAATTGGGGTAAACATAAGGGTACATATACTACAAAGAGGTGATAATTAATCATATGTTTTTAATATTTAGAATTGCTATAAGGCATGTATTTGAAAGGATCTAATATTTCTCTTCAGTGTTTATAGGAACAGTAAAGGTTTGTCACCTATTCAACTATGTTATTTCAACTGTTGCTATGAAGATCTCCCAGAAAGTGCATTTCTTCCTTCAATACCCATTAAAACCAGGCTGTCTTTAGCCACATTCTACATTCTAATATTCTGTATTTCTATACAACTCCTAGTCAGGGGCATTAATGATCAACCAATGCTAAAGCATTCATCAGAGATTACCCAGAAGCACTGAGTAAGTACAGCCTTGTGGGTGATACTGTAATTAACCCTATATAAAGCAAATTTGAGAAACATGATTCCTGCCCTATAGGAGGTACTGATATTTTATTCAGGTATGAGTATACATAAACAGTAGAGTAAGCATTAAGTGTTTACTTTTCTAACATCGAATTCAGCTTCTCACAGAAATACCTCTGTTTTCTGTGCAGACAGTCTACTCACTCTCGATTAATGTGGTCAGGGTCTGGCTCCATCACCAGTCCTTGGGGTAGAGCATGTAACCCAGGCCAAAGTAAATCAGTACATCAGGATAATAGAATTTAGTCACCAAAGTTGGCATCATCTTAGAACCCAAGGGAAAAGCTTGTCTGAGACTAAAATCAACACATAGAAAACTGAGCTTAGAGATGTTGTTAGGTGCCATCGAGTCAGCTCCGACTCATAGCAATCCTATGTACAACAGAACGAAACACTGCCTGGTCCTGCGTCATCCTCCTGATTGTTGTTATTCTTGACCCCATTGTTGCAGCCACTGTGTCAATCCATCTTGTTTTACACTGGCCCTGTACTTTACTAAGCATGGTGTCCTTTTCCAGGGACTGATCCCTCCTGATAACTTGTCCGAAGAATGTAAAACGAAGTCTCACCACTCTTGCTTCTAAGGAGCATTCTGGGTGTACTTCATAGAGATAAAGCTTAGAGATAGAGTAAGAGAAATCCAACTCTGACAACTTCATTTGAGACCTTAGAAACTTCTAACAAGTCAAATGTGGTGGAATTGATGCTATTTGACTTCTGAGGGTAGGTCATAAAGAGGATATCTTCCACTTAATTTGCTCTCTCTTGAAACACTCATTCTGTGGGAAACCAGCAGCTGTGTCAGGAGGACAATCAAACAGTACTGTGGAGAGGCCCATATGGGGTGAAGCTCAGGCCCCCACCAACAACCAGCACCATTTGGCCAGCCATTTGAGAAGTCAGCATGGTAGTGGAACCTCTACCCTCCAAATAGCTGCGCCTCTACCCTGCATCTTGACTACAATCTCATGAGCAACCTTGAAGCAAAAATCACCCAGATAAGCTACTCCAAAATTCATGATCCATAGGAACTGTGATGATAGTAAAAGTTTATTGTTTTGTCACTAAATTGCGTGGGTAGTTTGTTACAGAAGAACAAATAACTCTTACACTTGAACCAAAAAAAATCTTAATTAATGCAGTTGTCATTGTTGTTAGGTGCCATTGATTTGGTTCCGACTCATAGTGACCCTATGTAAAAACGAATGAAACCCTGCTTGGTCCTGTGCCATCCTCACAATCAATGTTATGTTTGAACCCATTGTTTCAGCCAGTGTCAATCCATCTCATGGAGGTATTTTTTTTTTTTTTTGCCAACCCTCTGCTCACCAAGGATGATGTCCTTCTCCAGGGACTGGTCCCTCCTGAGAACATGTCCAAAGTACCTGAGATGAAGTCCTGTCATCCTCACTTCCAAGGAGCAATCTGGCTGTATTTCTTCCAAGATGGACTCGTTTGTTCTTCTGGCAGTCCATGCTATATTCGTTATTCTTCGTGAACACTGTAATTCAAAAACATCAATTCTTCTTAGGTCTTCCTTATTCACTGTCCAGCTTTCACATTCATATGAGGCAATTGAAAACATCATGGCTTGGGTCAGGCACACCTTAGTCCTCAAAGTTGTACCTTTGTTTTTAACACTCTAAAGAGGTCTTTTGCAGCAGATTTATCCAATGCGAAACGTTGTTTGATTTCCTGACTGTTGCTTCCATGGGCGTTGATTGTGAATCCAAGTCAAATGAAATGCTTGACAAAGTCAATCTTTCCTCCATTTATAATGATGTTGCTTATTGGTCCAGTTGTGAAGATTTTTTATTTCTTTACGTTGAGGTGTAATCCGTAATGAAGGCAGTAGTCTTTGATCTTCATCAGTAAGTGTTTCAAGTCCTCTTCACTTTCAGCAAGCAAGGTTGTATCATCTGCTTATCGCAGCTTGTTTATGAATCTTCCACCAATCTGGATGCTACATTCCTCTTCATATAGTATCACTTCTCAGATTATTTGCTCAGCATACAGATTGAATAAGTATGGTGAAAGGGTACAATCCTGATGCACACCTTTCTTGATTTTAAACCATGCAGTATCCCTTTGCTTTTTTCAAACAATGGCATTTTGGTCTATGTACAGATTCTGCAAGAGCACAATTATGAGTCCTGGGGCTTCCCTTCTTTGCAATGTTATCCATAATTTGTTACGATCCAGAGTTGAATACCATTGTATAGTCAATAAAGCACAGGAAAACATCTTTATGGTACTCTCTGCTCTCAGCCAGGATCCGTCTGACATCAGCAATGATATGCTTCATTTCACGTCCTCTTCTGGATCTGGCTTGAATTTCTGGCAGTTCCCTGTCTGTGTACTGCTGCAATCGATTTTGAATGATCTTCAGCAAAATTTCACTTGTATGCGATATTAATGATATTGTTTGATAATTTCTGCATTTCATTGGATCACTTTTCTTTGGAATGTGCACAAATGTAGATCTCTTCCCAGTCAGTTGGCCAAGTAGCTGTCTTCCAGATTTCTTTTTTTTTTGTACTTCAGATGAAGATTTACAGAACAAACTAGCTTCTCATTAAACAATTAGTACACATATTATTTTGTGACATTGGTTGCCAACCCCATGACATGTCAACACTCTCCTCTTCTTGACCTTGGGTTCCCTATTATCAGCTTTCCTGTCCCCTCCTGCCTTCTCATCCTCTCCCCTGGGCTTGTGTGCCCACTTAGTCTCTTTTTGTTTTATGGGCCTGTCTAATCTTTGGATGAAAGGTGAACCTCAGAAGTGACATCATTACTGAGCTAAAATGGTGTCCTGGGGCCATACTCTTGGGATTTCTCCAATCTTTGTCAGACCAGTAAGTCTGGTCTTTATTATTATTATTGTAAGTTAGAATTTTGTTCTACATTTTTCTCCAGCTCTATCTGGGACCATCTATTGTGATCCCTGTCAGAGTAGTCAGTGGTAGTAACCAGGCACAATCTAGTTGTGCTGGACTGTGTCTGGTGGAGGCTGTACTTGTGGTCCATTGGCTCTTTTGACTAATCTTTCCCTTTGTGTCTTTGGTTTTCTTCATTCTCCCTTGTTCCAGATGTGGTGAGACCAGTGGAGTATCTTAAATGGCCTCTCACAAACTTTTATGTCTTCCAGATTTCTTGACACAGATGAGTAAGCACCTCCAGTGCTACATCCATTTCTTGAAACATCTCAATTTGTATTCCACCAATTTTTGGAGCCTTGTTTTTTGCCAATGTCTTCAGTGTAACTTGGACTTCTTCCTTCAGTACCATTGGTTCTTGATCATATGCTCCCTCCTGAAATGGTCAAAAGGTGACTGATTCATTTTGATGCACTGACTGCATATTCCTACCATCTGCTTTTGATGCTTCCTGCATCATTCAATATTTTGCCCATAGAATCCTTCAAAATTGTAACTTGAAGCTTGAATTTTTTCTTCAGTTCTTTCAGCTTCAGAAATGCTGAGTCCATTCTTCCCTTTTGGTTTGCTAACTCCAGGTCTTTACACATTTTATTATAATATTTTACTTTGTCTTCTCGAGCTACCGTTTGGAACCTTCTGTTCAGCTCTTTTATATCATTTCTTCCTTTTGCTTTAGCTACTTTGTGTTCAAGAGCAAGTTTCAGAGTCTTCTGGCATCCATTTCGGTCTTTTCTTTCTTTCCTGTCTTTTTAATGACCTTTTGCTTTCTTCATATATGATGTCCTTGACGTCTTTCCACAAGTTGTCTGGTCTTTGGTCATTAGTGTTCAAAGAGTCAAATATATTTTTGAGATGGTCTCCAAATCAGGTGGGATATACTCAAGGTAGTATTTTGGGACTTGTGGGCTTCTTTTGGAAACCCTGGTGGCTTAGTGGTTAAGTACTATGGCTGCTAACCAAAAGGTCGGCAGTTTGAATCCACCAGGCACTCCTTGGAAACTCTATGGGGCAGTTCTACTCTGACCTATAGGGTCGCTATGAGTCAGAATTGACTCGATGGCAACAGGTTTGGTTTTTGGTTTTTTTGGGCTTATTTTAATTTTATCGAGCTCAGCTTGAACCTGGAGTCCTGGTGGTACTGTGGTTAAGAGCTTGGCTGCTATTCAAAAGGTCAGCAGTTCAAATCCAGCAGCTGCTCCTTGGAAACCCTATGACGCAGCTCTATTGTGTCTTATAGGGTTGCTATGAGTCAGAACACATGGGTTTGGTTTGGTTTTCTGCTTGAACTTGCATATAAGCAATTGATGGTTTATCTCACAGATGGCCCTGGCCTTGTTCCGACTGATGATATTGAGCTTTTACATTGTCTCTTTCCACAGAGGTAATCAATTTGATTCCTGTGTTTTCCATCCAGTGAGGTCCACGTGTAGAGTTGCCATTTATGTTGTTGAAGAAAGGTATTTCCAGTGAATAAGTCACTGGTCTTGCAAAACTCTATCATGTGATCTCCAGCATCATTTCTATCACCAAGACCATGTTTTCCAACCCCCAACACTTCTTCCTCATTTCTAACATTTGTATTCCAATCACCAGTAATTATCAATGCATCTCGATTGCATGTTTGATGAATTTCAAACTGCAGAAGTTGGCAAAAATCTTCAATTTCCTCATCTTTGATATTAGTTGTTGTGCATAAATTTGAATGATAGTTGTATTAACTGGTCTTCCTCATAGGCATATGAATTCTATCCTATCACTGATAGTGTTGTACTTCAGAATAGATCTTGAATTGTTCTTTTTGACATGAACGTGACCTCATTCCTTTTCTATTTGTCATTCCCAGCATAGTAGACCATATGATTATCTGATTCAAAATGGCCAATACCAGGAGCCCTGGTGGCACAGTGGTTAAGCCTTCAGCTGCTAAACAAAAGGTCAGCAATTCGAATCCACCAGCCACTCCTTGGAAACCTCACGGGGTTTCCTATAGGATCACTGAGTTAGAATCAACTTGACGCAAAGGGCTTGTTTTTTTTTTTTTTTTTTTTTTTTTTTAGTGCCTAGAATGGAGCACTGGTTGAGAGCTTGGCTGATAACCAAAGAGTCAACAGTTGGAATCCACCAACTGCTCATTGGAAACCTTATGGGGCAGTTCTACTCTGTCCTATAGGGTAGCTATGAGTCGGAATAGACTGGAAGGCAACTTTTTTTTTTTTTAATGCCTAGGGTATTGATCTTTAAGTCTTCCACTTCATTTTTGCTAATTTCCAATTTTCCTAGTTTCATACCTCAAATATTCCACATTCCGATTATTAATGAATGTTTGCATCTGTTTCTTCTAATTTTGATTGTGCCACATGAAGGTACTAAAAGCTTGATTCCATCCACATCATTAAGGTTAACTCTGTTTTGAGGAGGTAGGTCTTCCCCAGTCGTATTTTGAGTGCCTTCCGACCTGAGGGGCTCATCTTCTGACACTATATCAGATAACGTTCCACTGCTATTCATAAGGCTTTCACTGGTCAGTTTTTTCAGAAGTAGACTTCCAGGTCCTTCTTCCTAGTCTGTCTCAGTCTAGATGTTCTGCTGGAACCTGTCCATCAAGGCTGACCCTGTTGGTATTTGAAATACCAGTGGCAAAACTTCAGTATCACAACACATAAGCCACCACAATACAACAAACTGACAGACACCTGGTTGTAACACAGTTAACGACAACAAACAAGATAAGCAAATGAACCATTTCTTCCAAGTTAGCAATTGCTTTGTTTTTGTCCCCTTTGGACTTCGTATGGTCAACGAATACAGCACCAAAGATGCAAAGCATAAAAAGATGTTTTTCAAGGAAATACTTACTATGACAAATTTCCAGAGAAAATATTTAAATGTTAAAAAAAGTGAAAGTATGAAAAATAAACTAACTTTGAAGTAAGGAGGATTTTTCATAATTTTTGGAATTGTGTTAATTAACCCCTAATTCCATAAAGAAAAAGACTCACTGATATTTACCAAAGTAAAAATTTTATGCGGTGAGAAAGATAAAATCCACACTATAGAATAAAAAGGCAACAAAGTCAGAAAACATATGGAACACTTGATAACCAAAAAATTAAGATCCCTAATTTTTAAAAAGCTCCTAAAATTATAAGAAAAAAACATTTCAATAAAAATGAACAAATGGGTGATTGACAAAAGAAAATAAATCAAGTAGCCAATAAATACGTGAAAGGGCCTCCAGTTTCACTAATAATAAAAGGAAAGACATTTAAAAAATTAAATGTCTTTTTTATGTATTAAACTGATGAAAAAATGGCAGCTTTTAGCATCAGGAAGGGTTTGAGAAACTGGGCATTTCCATCCTACTACAGTTCCATGAAAAAGTAAACCGCCTTTAAAAAAAAAAGAAAAAAAATTTCCTTAAGGTTGTTCAAATTGGTTTCCTGTTATTGCAATAGAATGAGTCCAGAATGCTTCAGGTCAGATTTGTGTTCCCTTTTCATAATGTTTTCATATTTTTGTTTACCAAAATGGAAATACGTTATTCCTATACATATCAAATGTTTAAATTCAAATATTTCAAATTTGTCTCAAAAGGGGAATAGAGGAAGACTTTAATTTTCTTTATACATAGTCCCCATAGTCAACTCACTCTAAGCTGCTTCTCGTCTTGCTTGTTTAGAGTGGTCTGACATCTCTCTTTTATCTGGTTTGTAGTGAATTTCAAAAAAGAAAAATCTAGACATACCTTGCCTATAGCAAGTCTGAAACAAGAAAAAAATAAAATTACACATGAACATCAGATCTGGCAAGGGACTCTCCATTTTACCAAATAGATGCCTCACTTTTAACAAGATTTCTTGTATAATTCCTTTAGACAGCAATTTCTTCTAGAAAGCCTCTGAAGTGATTCAATTTATAAGCAACTTTTTAGAAACATCTACATATGCTTGGCTAGGCACCAGTCACGTGACCCAGAGTTTGAACTCCTTCTCTACTGTTTAAATTAGCATGCAAGAAAAGGAGCAGGCTTCCAGAATGAAGTAGGTTGGAAGCAAACTTTCTGACGCTCTCGGAGTAAAATGAACTTTTTAGCAACACTTGGCAGTCTTACTGCCTTAAGATGATTTATTTTATCCTTGAATTGGTATGGTATCTGTCTTGCAGAGAGGGGATTTTTTTTTTTTTTTTTTAATGGTTGTATGTCATTGCAATAAAAAACTGTATAGAAAGCAAGCGTTAAAGAAAACAATCTGATTGTATTGCCGGGTTGATTGAGTTCTCTCTATATGGAGTCATAAATACAGAGATCTCAGAGCCTAGAAAAATGTCAGCTTATAGGCTGTATGAAATGGTGGAGAATTTTAAATCTCTTACGTGTTGTATGACTCTAATAACCATGCATAAAAACACTAAGTTGCCTTCTCTCCTGGACTATGAGCTGATTTTGTTTTTAATATTTCAATGACATATTTTGGTTCAGGGACACAACTCTGAATAATAGAAAAAAAATCTAAAAAAGCATAAATAACACATCTTCTAGCAGAAAGGAAGAGCCTCTTAGTGAATCAAATAGCAATACTACAGCATATTATTTCTCTTTAAGAAATGATAATTATACTTCAAGTTGTTGGCCTGTAGTCAAGTTGAACATAGAGTTATGATTTGCACCCTAAAGATTTTAGAATGATAAAAGATACAGCGTATAATCTCATTTTTTTATGATATTTACCACTGATTTCCACTTGGAGCCACATGGGACCTGGGAGATATGAGGATAATAATAGAGAATTCAATTTAAAAAAGACAAACTAAAATGGCTTAAGAAATAAGGGAATGCCTTGGTCATTAATTGAGAAGTCCAGGGATAGAGCTTCATGAATGCTTGGATGAATTTAAGAGGGAACTGGTATCTCTTTCTCTTTTTTTTCCCCTCTCTCGACCCCACTGTCCTCTGTGGACTGGTTTTATTCTCAAGCACCAAGTGACAGTAAGAGAAAAGTTTGGAGGTTTGCATCCACCCAGAGGTACCTCAGAAGAAAGGCCTGGTGACCTAGTTCTGAAAAATCAGTCATTGAAAACCTTGTGGAGCACAGTTCTACTCTGATATACATGGGGTCACCATGAGTTAGAATTGACTTGACGGCAACTGGTTGTAGTAGCTCCAGACTTCATACACTCAGATTTCAGTACAGTAGAAACAAAAAGAGACAAACCAACAACAATGAAAAAAAATAGTGTTCCTTCACCTGAAATTCAAGCAAAAGTCCCACTGAATTTTATTCACTCTGATACATATCTACAGTCCTGAATCTAGCACCTTGGGCAGGAAAATGTGATGCTCTGATTGGCTAGGCCCGAGCCACACACCCATGTCTTGAGCCAATTGTGGGACCTGCTCCATCCTAAAGACTTAGAATGGTAGAGAGGTTGTTTATCAAGACAGACTGAAAGTATGCTTACCAGAAGAAGAATTGAATGGATGTTAGAGTGTGAATGGGACATTAAAGCAGACATCCTGATACAGGCTTTGCAAATCATTCTTATTATTTCTACAAGAAGTCAGAGGTTGTGACTTTATCCATGACAATACTACCATGCTAACTAAAACACAAATGCTTTGTGCTTAGATGGAATTCCTTCAACCTAGCTGTTATTCTCACCTGGCCAAAACTCTTCTTGGCAATTAAGCCTTTTCCTATTTAAAAGAGATAGCAAATTGTTATATAGAACCAAATATTTTGCAACATGGAGTCATGGAGTATGTAGAAAATAATAAAAGGAATTATTTGTACAAAAAAAAAAAACCAAAAAGGCTTTGGCATCCCATACAGACAAAATGAGAATATCATGAAAATCTAGGAATACGCAGCAGCAGCACCAGTAACACATGACCAGGGCCTATTCAATGCCATGGAATGATCATCTTCCCTGAGGATCCCTCTTAGACCCAGTACGAATGTAGTTAAGTGCACGTAACATAGTTAGTGAAAACACATACATTTAAGCAAACAATAGAGCAGGTGACATGAAAATAGTACTGATGTAATTGAATGAATGTGAAATCCATTTGTCAAATAGTCAATAAGGTAAGCGCTTGGGATATTTAACAATTTACTTGGATGATGGTATGCATTTTCTAATTTATTGGATGCTTGCTTGTTTCATAAAGGTAAATTATATATCATTAATCTTTCTAGGAGGCTGTTATCCTAGAGTTAATTTAGTGATGATTTTTTCAGATAATATACCTGCTAGGGGAGTAGTACGTAATCAATACAGGAAAGTAATTAGGTAAGAAGTTTTAGAATATACTCCCCTGATTTTTCCTTTTGCAATTAGTGGGATATACTGCGGGCTTGGGATAAAGATAAGGATGAAAACAAAAACAGGGAAAAACTTAAACTTGAATATCAGACAGTTCTGGCTCTCAATTTCTCCTCTATTGGGCGTCCTTTGTTTTCTTAGCTGTTCTAACTCTTAGTACTTTCCTCCAGCCAAGTTCTCCCCCTAGACTACGACCTTTCTTATCTCAGAACCACCCCCACTCCTACTCACCAAATTTCACTCTTGTTTTTCTTTTTTTTTTTTATTATGCAAAGTAATTTCTACATTCCATTTGCTGTAATACCCCTTGTTCTTTTTAGCCCTAGGCTTAACATTTACATATGCAAAAGACCCATTAAAGTGTTTTCCCAAGAGTTCTTTAAGAGAAATCCCTCCCTTTCTCATCAGTAGGCTGTAATTACAACCAGCTTCTAATTTTCTGGTTTTCACTGCTTGTGGTATGGATAAGTAAGCTTCTACTTAATCAGTCCTGCCATAAATAATAACTACAAATTTTGGATAAAACTCTTCCTTCCCCTCCTTCTTCTTTTCTTTTTTTCAGTTTTTGTCTTATGGCAGGTGACAGGCAGAACCATTCAGGAAGACTGTGTGTGTCTGTCAGTTTGTCTTACTGTGGGGGCTTGTGTGTTGCTATGATGCTGAAAGCTATGCGACTGGTATTCAGATACCAGCAGGGTCACCTATGGAGGACAGGTTTCAGCTGAGCTTCCAGGCTAAGACAGACTAGGAAGAAGGACCCAGCAGTCTACTTCTGAAAAGAATTAGCCAGTGAAAACCTTATGAATAAAAAGCAGCAGAACATTGTCTGATTTAGTTCCAGAAGATAAGCCCTTCAGGTTGAAAGGCACTCAAAAGACAATTGGGGAAGAGCTGCTTCTCAAAGTAGAGCTGACCTTAATGGCGTGGATGGAGTCAAGCTTTCAGGATCTTCATTTGCTGATGTGGCATGACTCAAACTGAGAACAAACAGCTGCAAACGTCCATTAACAATCGGAAAGTGCAATGTACGAAGTATGAATCTAGGAAAATTAGAAATTGTCAAAAATGAAATGGAAAGCATAAACATCGATATCCTAGGCATTAGTGAGCTGAAATGGACTGGTATTGGCCATTTTAAATTGGACAATTACATGGTCTACTATGCTGTGAATGACAACTTGAAGAGGAATGACATTGCATTCATCATCAAAAAGAACATTTCCAGATCTATCCTGAAGTAGAATGCTGTCAGTGATAGGAAAATATCTACATAGCTACAAGAAAGACTAGTTAATATGACTTTTATTCAAATTTATGCACCAACCAGTAAGGCCAGAGATGAAGAAATTGAAGATTTTTGCCAGCTTCTGCAGTCTGAAATTGATCAGACATGCAATCAAGATGCATTGATAATTACTAGTGATTGGAATGCGAAAGTTGGAAACAATGAAGAAGGATTGGTAGTTGGAAAATATGGCCTTGTTGATAAAAACGATGCTGGAGATTGCATGATAAAATTTTGCAAGACCAAGGACTTCTTCATTGCAAATACTCTTTTTCACCAACATAAACAGTGACTATACACATGGACCTCGCAAGATGGACTACACAGGAATCGAATCGACTACATCTGTGGAAAGAAGCAATGGAAAAGCTCAATATTATCAGTCAGTACAAGGCCAGGGGCTGATTGTGGAACAGACCATCAATTGCTCATATGCAAGTTCAAGTCGAAACTGAGGAAAAGTAGAACAAGTCCACCAGAGCCAGAGTACAACCTTGAGTGTATTCCACCCACATTTAAAGATCATCTCAAGAATAGATTTGACACATTGAACTCTAGTGATTGAAGATCAGATGAGTTGTGGAATGACATCAAGGACATCATACCTGAAGAAAGCAAGGGTCATTAAAAACACAGGAAAGAAAGAAAAGGCCAAAATGGATGTCAGAAGAGACTCTGAAATTTGCTCTTGAATCTTGAGCAGCTAAAGCAAAAAGAAGAAATGATGAAGTAAAAGAACTAACATTATATTTCAAAGGGCAGGTTGAGAAGACAAAGTAAAGTATTATAAGGACATGTGCAAAGAGCTGGAGATAGAAAACCAAAAGGGAAGAATACGTTCAACATTTCTCAAGCTGAAAGAACTGAAGAAAAAATTCAAGTCTTGAATTACAATAGTGAAGGATTCTACGGGGAAAATATTAAAAGATGCAGGAAGCATCAAAAAGAAGATGGAATGAATATACAGAGTCATTATACCAAAAAGAATTGGTCGGCATTCAACCATTTCAAGAGGTAGCATATGATCAGGAACTGATGGTGATGAAGGAAGAAGTCTAAGCTGCACTGAAGGCAATGGCAAAAAACAAGTCTCCAGGGATTGATGGAATATCAACTGGGATGTTTCAACAAACACATGCAGCGCTAGAAGTGCTCATTCGTCTATGCCAAGAAATTTGGAAGACAGCTACCTGGCCAAAAGACTGGAAGAGATCCATATACATGCCTATTCCCAAGAAAGGTAGTCCAACCGAATGTGGAAATTATTGAACAATATCATTAATATCACACTCAAGCAAAATTTTGCTTAGGATTACTCAAAAGCAGCTGCAGCAGTACATCAACAGGGAACTGCCAGAAATTCAGGCTGGATTCAGAAGAAGATATGGAACCAGAGATATCATTGCTAATGTCAGATGGATCCTAGCTGAAAGCAGAGAATACCAGAAAAATGTTTACCTGTGTTTTATTGACTATGCAAAGGCTTTCAACTGTGTGGATCATAACAAATTTGGATAATATTGCAAAGAATGGGAATTCCAGAACACTTAATTGTGCTCATGAAGAACCTGTATATAGATCAACAGGCAGTCGTTCAGGCAGAACAAGGGGTTATGCATGGTTTAAAGTCAGGAAAGGTGTGTACCTGGGTTGTATTCTTTCACCATACCTATTCATTGTGTATGCTGAGCAAATAACCTGAGAAGCTGTACTATATGAAGAAGAATGGGGCATTAGGATTGGAGGAAGACTAATTAACAACCTGTGTTACGGAGTTGACACAACCTTGCTTGCTGAAAGTGAAGAGGACTGATGAAGATCAAAGACCACAGCCTGCAGTATGGATTGCACCTCAACATAAAGAAAACAAAAATCCTCACAACTAGACCCATAAGCAACATCGGAGAAAAGATTGAAGTTGTGGAGGATTTCATTTTACTTGGATCCACAATCAACACCCATGGAAGCAGTCAAGAAATCAAAAGATGCATTCCTTTGGACAAATCTGCTTCAAAGGACCTCTTTAAAGTGTTGAAAAGCAAAGATGTCACCTTGAAGGCTAAGGTGCACCTGACCCAAGCCATGGTATTTTCAATTGAATCAAATGCATGTGAAAGCTGGACAATGAATAAGGAAGACTGAAGAAGAATTGACACCTTTAAATTGTGGTGTTGGTGAAGAATATTGAATATACCATGGACTGCCAAAAGAACGAATAAATCTGTCTTGGAAGAAGTACAACCAGAATGCTCCTTAGAACAGGGATGGCGAGACTGCGTCTTACGTACTTTGGACATGTTATCAGAAGGGATCAGTCCCTGGAGAAGGACCTTATGCTTGGTAAAGTACAGGGTCAGTGAAAAAGAGGAAGACCCTCAACAAGATGGATTGACCCAATGGCTGCAACAATGGGCTCAAGCATAATAAGGATCATGAGCATGGCGCAGGACTGGGCAGTGTTTCATTCATAGGGTCACTATGAGTCAGAACTGACTTAACAGCACCTAACAAAAACAACAACAACAAAGTCTAATAGAAAACCAACAGTTCTTTTGGGTTTGAAACCAGGACAGAGTTAGGGCAACCACATTCTCTGAAAAGTAAGGAATGTAGGGGAGGGGAAATCCCAGAAAGGAGAAAACCAGAGAAGATGACTTATAATTTCTCTCTATAAACTTTGTTCAAATCTCCGATGGACACATGAACTATTCATGCATGGGGCAGACATCAAGAAGGCTAGATAAGAGTAAAATAACTGAGATGAGCTCTGAATTGGCATCCAAGAGACAGCATTTGCAGATTAAACCTAATGAAATATTGCCTTTAAAAACAAAAGAAACAAAACTATCAGCTCTTTAGAGAACCGTAACAGAATCCAGAGATTTCACAATATAAGTTGTATGATATCTAGGATATCCAAAATTACTTGACATATGATAACACAGAAATGTGAATAGAGGCTGACCGCAACGTGGTTGACCAAGATATTGGTCAGTATCTGATGAGCATTTTAAAGATTCTCAAAATTAGGTGCAACAAAGTAAAGAAAAATATGTTCATAGTGAATGAAAATGGAAATAAAAATACTAGAAAAAATAATGGAAATTCTAGAATTGAAAAATACAATATTAGAATTAAAAAAAAAATCACAAGTAACCATATTCAGAAAGTAAATTCAACTTTGTTAAGATGTTACTTATTCCCAAATATGTCTATAAATTCAATGCAATTCCAATAAGAATCCCGGCAGGTTTTATTGTAGAGATAAATACCTTGATTCTAAAATTTATAGAGAAAGATAAAAGGCCTAGAAGAATAAAAAAGCCATTTTCAAAAAGAACAAAGGCCTAGGACTTATTATAAGGCTATAACAACCAACACAGTATGGTATTGGTGTAAGAACAGACAGACTTACAAATCAGTGAAATAGAATAGAAATCCTAGAAGGAAACACTAAGACGGCAAAGGTGTCAGAATATTTCCATAGTCTTTCCAAGAGTCAATGCTGAATGACTAGATACCCATATGGAAAGAATAAATCTCCACCCTTATGTCACTGGGTGGAAACCTCAGGTTCTTACTCGGCATGACTCGTATTGGCCAATAAATGAGAGCCTGAGGTGAGAGAACAAAAAATTCACCTTTATTTTGTTGTACAAGGAAATGGAGTCAGTCGGTGCTTACTGCTGCCAAGACTGCTCACCAAGGGCAGGCAGGCAGGTTACTTTTAAAGGGATTTACAGGTAGAGAGTTCATACAAGTTACGTCAGCAACATTCTTAACCATACTACACAGGCGCAATAGAGTTTACTACGTAAAACTTGCAAGCAAAAACAGGATTCAAATGCAAAGCTGAGGCAGGGGAGCACAGCAAAGGAAACGATTTTGCAATACAACACTGTAGGGGAGGAAGCCAGGTCAAGAATACAGCACTGTGGGGGTTCTGTCTTACTTTGTACGACACACAAAAATCAACTCAAAAAGGAACCATAGACACACAAAGAAGCACGAATTAATCCAAGGAATTAAAACTGTATGTGCGCAAAAAGATTTATACATAATATTTGTAGAAGTTTTATCCAGAATAACTGGAAACAGTGAAAGTGTCCATCAAAAGCAGACTGGATAAACAAAATGTAGTATACTACCAACACATGCAACAACATAGATGAATCTCAAAACAATTGCATTGAGTTTAAAAAAAAAAAAAAAAAAACTTACACAAAAGAGAACATATTATATATTTTGTGTATATGGAGTTCCATTGTTGTTAGGTGCCAGTGACTCAAACAAAACACTGCCTGGTCCTGCGCCATCTTTGCAGTCATTGTTATGCTTGAGCCCATTGTGGCAGCCACTGTGTCAATCCATCTCATTGAGGGTCTTCCTCTTTTTTGCTAACCTTCTACTTTACCAAGCATGATATTGTTCTCCAGGGACTGGCTCCTCCTTATAGCATGTCCAAAGTTGTATTGCCATCCTTGCTTCTAAGGAGCATTCTGGTTGTACTCCCAAGACAGCTTTGTTTCTTCTTTTGGCAGTCCATGGTATATTCAATATTCTTTGCCAACGCCATATCTCAAAGGCGTCAATTTTTCTTCGGTCTTCCTTATTCATCATCCAGATTACACATGCATATGAGGCAATTGGAAACACCACAGCTTGGGTCAGGTGCACCTTAGTCTTCAAGGTGAGATCTTTGCTTTTTAACGTTTTAGAGAGGTCTTTTGCAGCAGGCTCTAGAACAGGAAAATCTAATCTACTGCAAAAACATCAGGACTGTTGTTGCCTGTGGGTGTGGGTTTGGGGATTGGCTAAGGGTCATGAGGGAACACTCTGGATGATGGTAATGCTTTATATCATGATAGGGGTTAAAAAAAAAAAACACAAAAAAATCAAACCTTTTGCCGTCCTGTTGATTTTGACCCATTGCGACCCTATAGGATGGAGTAGAACTACCCCAGAGGGTTTCCAAGGCTATAATCTTTACAGAAGCTGACTGCCACATCTTTCTCCTGTACAGCAGCTGGTGGGTTCAAACTGCTGACCTTCCCATTAGCAGCAGAGCATTTAATCACTGTGCCACCAAGGCAACTTGCTAAGGGCTGAAACTGTTGCTGTTGAGTGGATTCCAACTCATACAGGCCCTATAGGACAGAGTAGAATTGCACCATAGGGTTTCCAAAGAGTGCCTGGTGGATTTGAACTTCTGGCCTTTTGGTTAGCAGCCGTAGCTCTTAACTACTACACCACTAGGGCTCCTTGTTAGGGGTTAAACAAAACAAAACCCGTTGCTGTAGAGTCAATTCCTACACATAGCAACTCTGAAGGCAGTGTAAAACTGCTCCATAGGGTTTCCAAGGAGTGGCTGGTGGATTTGAACCGCTGACCTTTTACTTAGCAGCCATAGCTCTTAACCACTATACCACTAGGGCTCCAGTACACAAATGCACGCATTTGTCAAATCTCAGGGAATATGTGCACTTAGATTTGCTCACTTCTTTGTATGTAAATTTTGCATCAAAAGAAAACTATATATAAGTATTGAGCTCCAAATAATGATAAGCAGGTTAAAATATTTTAAGTGGAAGGTTACTGATATCTTCAATTTCTTTAGAAATGCCTTAAAAAAAGATGTATTAATTATCGTAGAGAGGGTTAGATAGATGATAAACAGGTACAGGAAAATTTTAATGGTAAAACCTGGTTCTTGGTTATATGAATGTCCACTGCAAAATTCTTTCAACTTTGATATGTGTTTGAAAAATTTTGTAATAAAGCATTAGCAAAAAAAACCCTCCACTTCCTCAGCCAAACTCTAAGTGCTTCATTTTATACTTTATTTTTAGTGGCAGAACCAGTGGTAGTGGAGGATGAATAGAATATCAAAGCAAGAAGCGATCTACTTTACAAATGACGAAACCTAACTAGAGAGGCAAACTGTCTACAGTAATACAGATAGTAACTTGTGAGCTAGAACTTGACTCATATTTCCTGACCTGTAGGTATTTTGCCCGAAATGATTCTGTAACGATTAAAGCCAAGAAAATCCTATGAAACAGTTCTATTCTGTCACACATTGGGCTGTCATGAGTCAGGGGCCAACTTGACAGTAGCTAACTAACAACAACAAGGCATTTTGGTGTTCCATTATACCAGCCTGGGATGGGTGAGTACCATATCAGTAACAAAAGAAAACCAAGACGCTGAGCTACCTTACAGGGACAATCTAAAATTATTACATATGACACAAGGCACATCATCTTTGAAGCACATCCTATTTCATTAGTGGCACTGAAATGTTGTAAGTCCATGTCTTAGTCTGGGTTCTCTAGAAGAGCAAAACCAATGAAGGGGAATATGTAAATATTTATAGAGAGATTTACTTCAAAGAAATGATTCACACAACTGTGGAGGCTGGCAACTCCTAAATTTGTGAGTCAGGCAGCAGCTGAAGACTTCTGCTGGCTCGTGTGGTTACAGGGGCTGATGAGCCCAAAATCTGCAAGTCAGGTGGCAGGCTGGAGGCCTCTGCTGGCTCATGGGGTTGCGCAGGCTGGTAAACCCAAAATCTTTAGGTAGGCAGCAGGCTGAAGATTTCTGCAGCTTTATGTCCCAAGAACTGGAGGCCAGGTGATGAGAAAAGCACAGGGTTGAGAGAGACAGAGTGAGCTTTGCCAGAACATTCATTCATTTACTGGTGACAGGCCACACCCAAAAGGAAATTCCCCTTTCAACTGGTTGGCTGCTCATATCAGACCACAAAATGGAATGTGATTACTTTATGGGAGCACATGCCAAACCACTGAGAATCGTAGCCTAGCCAAATTGACACATAACGTTAACTATCACAGTCCATGTGGGCAAACATTATTATGGATAGATATTATTATATTCTAAATAGTGTTAACAGACAATTGCCTATATCTTTGCTTCCAAAAATGATCTGTGGTGAAGAATCAAGTTTATTTATTTTTTAATCTGTTTCAGACCTATATTTTTATAAAATACAGTAACAATGAATTACTAGAAAAATGAAACTTTAAAAAGACATACAATGCACAAGTCCTGATTTTTTTTTTAAATTCAGCCCAAAAAAACCTCTGCCGTCAAGTTGATTCCGACTCATAGCAATCCCACAGGACAGAGTAGAACTGCCCCCCAGGAATTCCAAGGAGCAGCTGGTGGATTTGAACTGCTGATCTCATGGTTAGCAGCTGGGCTGTTAACCACCAGCAGTTTGTGGACAAGCACCATTGTGAGTGTTACAGGTTGAGGTAGCATTGGCTTAAATTCCACTACAGAGAGATCTTATATTGATGTCCTAATTTTGTCCTCAAGTTATCAATAGCTGTTGACTGCCAGTAACCACTATCCTAGAAAGTTATCACAATAGCTGTAATATCTCAGAAACCATCTATGAAGATGTGGCCAGTTTGGAGCAGATCCTGAACACGCCTTTCACTGAGACCTAAATCCAGCCAATCTCTCAGAAAGTTTCAAGACCGAGTGAGCAGGCGTCACTCTCCTAAGCTTTTGGCTCCAGAGAAGATAAACCATACTGAAAAAAAATAATAAGCCAATAAAAATGGTCAATACTGAAGCCTATTTAAAAGTGCACCCCTAGAACTAAAAATCCCCTTTACTCTGGTCCTATTTTTAACTATAGCATTTATTTTTTGAGGTACAAAATAAGTTTCTGATATATTAATTTATTGTATATTGTCTGTATACCATGGCTTCTTATTCTTGTTGTTAGTTGCCGCTGAGTTGGCTTCGACTCGTGATGATCCCATGTACAACAGAAAGAAATATTGCTCAGTTCTGTGTCATCTTCACGATAGTGGGTTGCTTGAGTCCATTTGTGTGACCACTGTGTATTTTGAGTGCCTTTCAACTTAGGGGCTCATCTTCTAGCACTGTATTGGACAATATTCTGTTGTGATCTATAGGGTTTTCTTTGGCTAATTTTCAGAAGTAGATATCCAGGCATTTCTTCCTCGTCTGTCTTAATCTGGAAGCTCTGCTTGAGTCTACCCACAGACAACTCAGAAGAAAGACCTGGCAATCTACTTCTGAAAAATCAGCTGCTGAAAACCCTATGGAACACAGTTCTCCTCTGACACGCATGGGATCACCATTAGAACTGACTCGATGGCAACTGGCTTTACTCCAGAAATGGTACTGTTAATCACTATGTTATACCGTACTTCAAAAATAATTTAATCTATTGTAATCATTAAAATGAACAAGTGAGACTCTTTAGAGTGTGCAAAGAGAACAAAAGCACTGCCTTTTTAACACAGTTTCTGTGTACTAGTTCTTCCCTGGGCCTTGGATAAAAAATTGGGCATCTGGGCAGGTCCCATAGCTTCTCCAGTAAGACTTAGCTAATTAAAAAAAAAAAAAAAAAAGATCTATAGCACTTCTAGTTGCTATAACAATCTCATTTCAGAATTAAAATTGCCAGCCCATGGTAATACTCAAGACACCAAGCTTCATTTGAGGTTAAAGCTCCCCATGGCACTCTACTATAATATGTTGCCTCTGACTCTGTCATTTGTGGAGTGGTTTAAAGGATGATAAGAGAAGAAAGGTTTAACTTGACTGGTACTGCCATAGAGCTGTGATCTCATTTTGTTGATTTCTGGGCTTTACAGATGTCCAAAGCTGACTCATTCTCTCTTGGGAGGTTTTTATGTATTTCTCAAAGATTCCCCCAGTAGGGACCTCCAAGGCACATTTCCTAAGGCTACAATAATCTGTCTCTTCTAGGTATCTGCTTATACTTCCTCCTTGAACCCTGGGCATCCAATCATCTATTGCTTCTGTTGAGTTTCTCTCTGTTCTCTAGGCAGCTCTTATTGGTGGTATCCAGGATGTTTCCCAATTCGAGCCAAAGTTAATCCTTAGAAAGCGTGATGTGAGTGCATCTATTCACCAATTCAGCATTTTCTATATGATATCTTGAGGCAGTCCTCCAGCTACCATTTCCCACATTTGTACTTTTCTTGGTAAAGATATGGCATTAGTCGATGTGTTTCACAGATTTCCAGAGACAAAGGTCAAACCCTTTGAATAGTTTTCATCTTCTCTAGTGTGTCTTTTTCCTTGCCCATGGTGGATGGTGTGCTTGTTTGAGTGGGAACTGGTACTGAATGCCATAGCATTTCAATAACTCTCCAAAGAAACTCTCTCTAAAAATAGTCCTCTTTCTTGGCCTCTCCAATCCCTTAAATATCCTCAAGGGAAGCATTATGCTAAGGATTGCCAGAGCTAGCTTCCAGAATCCTCCTTTTGCAAGGCCTGCATACATGGCCTGGCTTCTCATTTTGAAAATTGGAGGGAGTCGGCACCTATTATTTTGTCTTCAGTCTTTGAGGTCTCAGCTGAAACTGAGACAGAAAAGCCCCATTTTAACACGCTTTTCAGTCTTGATTAAATGACCCTTTTAAGAAGTAGAAGGTCTTAAAATGAATAGTTGTCCTGTACTTCCTAAACATCTAGCTATTTCTATTTTTATGATGAAACTTCTCTTCAGGCAGAGCAAGAAGTTGAAATGGGACAGCTGAAAAATTAAATCTTTAGGCCTACTCAGTTTTTAACCTGAAATTATCTCTCCACATTTGGAAATTAGCTTATCCTCTGCCATTTTCATTCCAAATCTTGGAGCTTCTGAACCCTCAATTAAGCCTAGCCAACTTAATTATCTTAGCTCAGTATTTCTTTCTCATTCAGCTTATAGTTCATTTATCCTTTCCTGGGATATGAGTCATTATGATACAGCTATATAACCAATATTCTTGTTTGTCTGGAAGTCATTTTAATGTCTTTGAAAGATTGAATTATCATAGTTTATCTGATTTCCGCATAAACAGAAAAAAAGAAAAAAAAGGAACTGAATTCAAACTCAATAACACTGTTTCTTCTTGGTCTCCATCCTCTTTGACTGCCCTGAATCAATTGCTCCTCAAGGCTTCTCTCCACTCCACATTCCACTAGGCTGCCTCTAGTTCCTCCAGGATTGGAGCGATTTTCTTCAGATTTTCTCTTCCCTTGACTTCTGTGGCTGGTTCTCTTTCTACTTATTGGACTTCCTCATATTTGCTTCTTTGGATTTCCATCCTAATGAATGTTGGTGGCTGTTTTCTTTCTTCCCTTAGCAATAACATCCATTCCTTTGTGTAATGGAAGCTCGTGTGTCGTTAATTCCTCACTGTTATCTTTTCTTTTTCTTTGTTCCCTTGTGCCTACTTGTGTATTTACTTTTATTGAAATAACACCAAAGTGTAATCATTTGTCTGTTGGATTGTGTCTGCCACTTGAATATTAGCTCATTGGAGTTAAGGATATAGTTCCTTATTCAGCTACCCCATACCAGATGTATAGTAGATGTTCATAAAAGTTTGAACAAATGAAAGTTGTCTGTCTTTACTCTGCTTGCTGGATAGCATATGAATATCTGGTTAGTCTCGCCAACTAAACATAATTTGCTACCAACCCTTCCTTCTGATTTCCCAACTCAGTTCCTCATGAGTCATCTTTGATTCTTCTCTTGGCCTTATCCCCCTCATCTGAGCAGTCATCAAGTCCTGTCTATTCTACCCGAGAAGTATTTTTGCATTTGACCCTCCTTTAATTTGTAATTTCCACATTTTCATTACTTTAGGTCTGGAAACTTATATTAACATTCTAAATATTCTGTTGTGCTTGAGAGAAAGCACAGGTTTTGAAGTTAGGCAGACTTAGGTTAAAATCTCAAGTCAGCTCTTACATAGTGAGTAATTTATGCAACATTTTTGAACTTTAGTTCCCAATATATAATTTACACTATCATCATTGATTAACTCCCCCACTAGATACAAACTCCTTTAAAGTAAAATTATATGTTACTTGACTTTTTATTCACATTAATCTGCCACAGTCCCTGACACACAGCTGCTATTCATTAATGCCATGTTTGGTGAATAAACAAATTAATGGGAGTAATAACATTGACCTCACAATGCTAAAGTAAGAAATAAATTAACTGTGATAAAATATGTTAGAGAACAACCACTTTGGAAATTGGTCTGGCGTTTCCTTAAAAACCTAGAAATAGAACTACCATACGACCCAGAAATCCCACTACTTGGAATATATCCTAGAGAAATAAGAGCCTTTACATGAACAGATACATGCACACCCACGTTTATTGCAGCACTGTTTACAATAGCAAAAAGCTGGAAGCAATCAAGGTGTCCATCAACGGACAAACGGATAAATTATGGTATATTCACACAATGGAATACTAAGTATTGATAAAGAACAGTGATGAATCTGTGAAACATTTCATAACATGGAGGAAACTGGAAGTCATTATGCTGAGTGAAATTAGTTAGATGCAAAAGGACAAGTATAAGACCACTATTATAAGATCTTGAGAAATAGTCTAAACTGAGACGAACACATTCTTTTGTGGTTATGAGTGGGGGAGGGAGGGAGGGTGGGAGAGAGTTATTTACTGATTAGATAGTAGTTAAGAACTACTTTAGGTGAAGGGAAGGCAACACTGAATACGGGAGAGGTCAACACAACTGGACTGTACCAAAAGCAAAGAAGTTTCCTGAATAAACTGAATACTTCGAAGGTCAGCGGAGCAAGGGCGGGGGTTTGGGTACTATGGCTTCAGGGGACATATAAGTAAATTGGAAAAATAAATTCTTTTAAGAAAACATTCTGCATCCCACTTTGAAGTGTGGCATCTGGGGTCTTAAACACTAACAAGTGGCCATCTGAGATGCATCAATTGGTCTCAACCCACCTGGATCAAAGGAGAATGAAGAACACCAAGGTCACAAGGTAATTATGAGCCCAGGAGACAGAGAGGGCCACATGAACTAGAGGCTACATCATCCTGAGACCAGAAGAACTAGATGGTGCCTGGCTACAATGAATGACTGCCCTGACAGGGAGCACAACAGAGAATCCCTGAGGGAACAGGAGAACAGTGGGATGCAGACCTCAAATTCTCATCAAAAGACCAGACTTAATGGTCTGACTAAGACTAGAAGAATCTTGGTGGTCATGGTCCCCAAACCTTCTGTTGGCCCAGGACAGGAACCGTTCCTGAAGCCAACTCTTCAGACATGGATTGGACTGGACAATGGGTTGGAGAGAGATGCTGATGCGGAGTGAGCTACTTGCATCAGGTGGACACTTGAGACTATGTTGGCATCGCCCGTCTACAGGGGAGATGGGAGGGGAGAGAGGGTTAGAAGCTGGCAAAACGGTCATGAAAGGAGAGACTGGAAGGAGGGACCAGGCTGACTCATTAGGGGGAGAGTAAGTGGGAGTATGTAGTAAGGTGTATATAAGTTTATATGTGAGAGACTGACTTGATTTGTAAACTTTCACTTAAAGCACAATAAAAATTATTAAAAAAAAAAAATGTTAGAGAGTCCAAACAGATATGTTGAGGATAAACAAGACTACCAACGGGCAACTCCAGATGAGCTACCAAACAGTAGCTAGCACCAACAGCCAGCTATATGCTTGAAGATTTTTAGGACTTCCATTCTTTCAGCACTTCTGCTAACTCCCTAGGAAGTTGAAGGACCACCTAGTCAATTGACAGTCTTGAGATACAATAAAAAAAAAATTTTTTTTAAAGCAACTAAATTTTGAGGTAGTATTGAGATGGGGCACAACCAGAAGATAACCCTACAACATGTGGCACTGACTTTGGAATTGTGTGGGTGGAGACCTGAAGGGCAATAGAGAGACCCTTTGTAGAGATGAAAAGGCAAGAGGAAATTAGCATTAGAGTCTGGAGGAAAGGTGACCAGTCTATGTAGTGATGGAATGTTTGGTAGTACTGTCACCTACGGAAATATGGAAGAGAGAAAATGCAACTAAGAAATTTGTGGATTAGCCAAGAGTGATTTCTAGGCAGAAGGTTGAACATGTCAGTTGGCTTCTTTCAACTGCTGATAATAAAGTGAAAGATAAAGAAGACATTAAAAAAAAAAATTATATTTCAAGCAGAATTTAGAGGAAATTTTTCCAACCTAAAAGTTTCAGGTTGGAAAGGAAAGCTGTTTCTCATTCCAAGCCTCTCCAGATTGCAAAAAGTTGGCAAAGCAAGAAATGACTCTGGGGAAAGATCAAAACAAGGGTGATGCTAGTATACTATGGTTTCAGATTAAAATCAATTCAATGATGTGTCTATAAAATTCTTTAAGACCTTATAAAGAGTAAAGCCTTTGCCTTCTAGACTCTCTTAGCTGGGTAAAGCTTCTAAAAAATTCATAGGCATGCTTCATAGGCCCTTTCTACTTTGGGTGGTGGGGGGGAAGAAAAGGCTTGCAAAAAACTTGGGGGCAGTGTATCACAGCATCCTAACCTTCACCTCTAGGTTGAAAGGGGCCTATCTTTAAGAGAGAAATGTGTGTGGATTCTGTCCAAGGATGTTAGCCTCAATAAGAGTCATAGGAAATCTATACAGTTTCTAAAAGAATTAGAGGAAACACTGCCAGCTGAGCCTAAAAAGGACAAGGATAGTTCAAAATGAATAAAGTCTTCCGGGCTCCTAACATTTTAGGGGCAAGACGCAGAATGAGAAAACTACACAGCTGAAAGCATGGGTCATTTCTAATGCAAAAGGAAAGATGACTCAGCGGGCAGAACTTAGAGTCTAGAGGGTGGAGACAAAACCAAAGGGAGTCATTCGCAGGGACCAGAGCTGGTTCCTAATCCATGTACATTTCCTGATGCCAGAAGAGGAAGAACTGACAACATATGCCCTGCTGGATATCAGGATTTAGATAGGCAAGCGATTCCTAAGTGCTGCCCATTTCCCCCTGTTTGAATGGAAATGTCTGTTATGGTTATACTATCTCTACCTCTCCACTGTATCTTGGACATAGAAGCAGGATATATAGTTCATAGGTCTCTGCATCCAGGAAAACTCATCCTCAACTGGATCTAATTTAAATGATGATAGAATCCTGGACCTTGAGTCTGAGTCTGATGTTAGAATGAGATAAGATTTTGGGGGAATGGGGTGAGAACATTTTTCATGTGGAAAGAATATAAATTGTATGGCCAGAGTGCAGACAGTAGTAAATTGTGCTCCCAAAGATTATTACAACAGTATCTCCCGTCCCGCACTTCTTTACAATGTGACTGTGCCACTCACCTATTAACACATGGAGTATATTTCCCATTTCCTTGAATTTGGAATGCCCCAATGACCTGTTTGGCTAAAAGAGTGTGACAGATGTCATGCTTTATAATTTCTAAAGCTGGACCTTAAGAGATCTGTAACTTCCAACTTTGCTACTTGGAATACTCCTTAGATTCTCACTACTACCATGTTGTAAGGAAGCACAAGCAGCCCCTTAGAGGTCTAAGTAAAGGAGAATTTAGGCCCCTGGATGACAGTCCCAACTGAGCTCCCAGTCAGCAGTCAAGACCATCTGCCAACAATATAAGTGAGGCCATTTTGGACCTCCATGCTTCCAATCGCCCTAGCCAATACCACATGAAACAGAAGTACCCACAAACTTTTGAGAAGTAATAGATTGCTATTGTTTTAAACCACTAACTCTTGGGGTGGTTTGTTATAGAGTAATAGATAAGAAAAACATGTTTGGAGATAGATTGCAAGCATCCCAAGTCGCTTCTTTGGAGCCAGTGGAATGGTCAGAGCAGTAAGGTCATAATCTTCTATGATGTCATGTAGTTGACCTTACTGAGTTGATTACCAACAATGGTATTTACATCCCTGAGAACGTGAGTGGATCCTCTGAGGCTCAGAACCCTCAGCATCAGGTATAGGATCTGGTTTAGTACAGTTTTGTTGAGTGCAAGCAAACCTGGATGGTTGTACAAAGAAATTCTGGTTCCTTATTTTTAAAATTCTAAATCAGAGAATCTTATATTCAATATATACCTCAATGCAGTCTCAATTTATTTTGCTAGGCCTCTCATATTATGCCCCTGTAAGTACACCCATTTCAGTCAAAACAAACTACTCATTTTTCTAAAATGTTCTTTCCTTTGTTGACTTTGTTTCAATCACTTAGTCAATCATTTACATGGAAGTGCTCTTTAAATTATAAGGGGCTATAAACTTTAATTACTTTGCATTGGATTTTAGTTATGGACCTATTTTCTCTGCAATATTATAAACTCCTTAATGTCAATTTTCTTTTTCTTTTTTCTCCATTATCCATGTTGAAATAGCTTTACACATAGATGGTATGCAAAAGCATTATATCTTTGTCTATCTACCTACCTATCTACATACCTACGTGTCGACCGACCGACCGACTGACCGATCTATCAGTCTATCATCTATCTATCATCTATTAATCATCTATCCACCTATCTATCATCTATCTATCTATCTATCTATCTATCTATCTATCTATCTATCTATCTATCTATCATCTATCTATCTATCTATCTATCTATCATATATCTATCTAATCTATCTATCTGTCACCTATATATCTAATCTATCTATCATCTATCATCTATCTATCATCTATCTATCTATCATCATCATCTATCATCTATCTATCTCTATCACCTACCTAACTACCTATCTAGTTATCATCCATATATCTTTTTTATTGAGCCTGTCTACTGAGTCTAAGTGTCCCTGGTGGTACAAACAGTTAACATGCTTGGCTACTAACTAAAAGGTTGGAGGCTTGAATCCACCCAGAGGCTCTTCAGAAGAAAGGTCTGACAATCTACTTCCAAAAAATCAGTTACTAAAAACCCTGTGGAGCATAATTCTACTCTGACACACATGAAGTTGCTGTAAGTCAGAATTCACCCAATGGCAACTGGGGATTATTGAGCCTAAGTTCCACATAAGCTTAAATTCCATCCCTATAAAATCCACATTCTTTGACGTAATGTGTGAGGTTCTCCACAATCAGCCCCTTTCCCCCTGCTCTCTCCCCAGCCTTGTTCCTGGCCTCTCTAGCACTCTGGCCAGGGGTTTGCAATGACGGAAACTGTAAAAAGCACAGAGAGCATATTTAAAAGCTTTCTCGCTGTTAGGCACCATCCAGTTGGTTCTGACTCATAGCATCCCTATGGACAACAGAACGAAACACTGCCCAGTCCTGCACCTTCTTCACAATTGTTGTTATGCTTGAGCCCATTGTTGCAACCAGAGCGGCAGTCCACCTTGTTGAGGGTCTTCCTCTTTTTTGCTGACCCTCTACTTTACTAAGCATGATGTCCTTCAGGGACTGGCCCCTCCTGGTAACATGTCCAAAGTATGTGAGATGAAGTCTTGCCATCCTTGCTTCTAACAAGTATTCTGGCTGTATTTCTTCCAAGACAAAATTGTTTGTTCTTCTGGCAGCCCATGGTATATTCAATATCCTTCACCAACACCATAATTCAAAGGTATCACTTCTTCTTTGGTCTTCCTTATTCATTGTCCAGCTTTCACATGCATATAAAGTGATTGAAAACACCATGGCTTGGGTCAGGGGCACCTTGGTCCTTAAAGTGACATCTTTGCTTCTTAACACTTTAAAGAGGTCTTTTGCAGCAGGTTTGCCTAATGCAATGTGTCTTTTGATTTCTTGACTGATGCTTCCATGAATGTTGCTAGTGGATCCAAGTAAAATAAAATCCTTGACAACTTCAATCTTTTCTCTGTTTATCATGATGATGCTTATTGGTCCAGTTGTGAGAATTTTTGTTCTCTTTATGTTGAGGTCTAATGTGTACTGAAAGCTGTGGTCTTTGATCTTCTTCAGTAAGTACTTCAAGTCCTCTTCCTTTTCTGCAAGCAAAGTTGTATCATTTGCATATTGTGGGTTGTAATGAGTCTTCCTCCAATCCTGATGCCACATTCTTCTTCATATAGTCCAGCTTCTTGGATTATTCGCTCAGCATACAGATTGAATAAGTATGGTGAAAGGAGACAACCCTGATGTACACCTTTCTTAACTTTAAACCATGCAGCATCCTCTTGTTCTGTATGAAAAACTGCTTCTTGGTCTAAGTACAGATTCCTCACGAACACAATTAGGATTCTGGAATTTTCATTCTTCAAAATGTTATTCATAATTTGTTGTGATCCACACAATTCAATGCCTGTGTATAGTCAGTAAAACACAGGTAAACATCTTTCTGATAGTCTCTCCTTTCAGCCAGGATCCATCTGACATCAGCAGTGATATCTCCTGTTCCATGTCCTCTTCTGAATCTGGCTTAAATTTCTGCCAGTTACCTGTGAATGTACTAACTGCAGCTGTTTTCGAATGATCTTTAGCAAAATTTCACTTGTGTGTGATATTAATGATATCATTTTATAATTTCCACATTCGGTTGGATCACCTTTCTTTAGAATGGGCAAAAGTATGGATTTCTTCCAATTGGTTGGCCAGGTAGTTTTATTCCAAATTTTTTGGCATAGATGAGTGAGCACTACCAGAGCTGCATCTGTTTGTTGAAACATCTCAATTGGTATTCTGTCAATTCCTGGAGCCTTGTTTTTCATCAATCAGTGCAGCTTGGACTTCTTCCTTTGGTTCCATCGGTTCTTGATCATATGCTACCTCCTGAAATTGTTGAACGTCAACCAATTCTTTTTGGTACAGTGACACTGTGTATTCCTTTCATTTTCTTTTGATGCTTCCTGAATCATTTAATATTTTCCCTGTAGAATTACTCAATATTATAAATTGAAGCTTGAATGTTTTCCTCAGTTCTTTCAGCTTGAACAATACTGCGTGTGTGCTTCCCTTTTGGTTTTCTATTTCCAGATCTGTGAACATTTCATTATAAGACTTTGTCTTCTCCAGCTGCCCTTTGAAATCTTCTGTTCAGCTCTTTTACTTCATCATTTTTTCCTTTGGGTTTAGTTACTCTGCATTCAAGACCAACTTTGAGTCCCTTCTGATATACATTTTGGTTATTTTCTTTCTTTCCTGTCTTTTAAATTACCTCTTCCTTTCTTCATGTGGGATGTCCTTGATGTCATTTCATGACTTTTCTGGTCTTTGGTCATTAGCGTTCAATGCTTCAAAGCTACTCTTGAGATGGTCTCTAAATTCAGGAGGGATATACTCAAGGTCATACTTTGCCACTCACGGACTTGTTCTAATTTTCTTCAATTTTAACTTGAACTTGCATAAGAGCATTTGATGGTCTGTTCTGCTTTTGGGCAGCCGTAAATGACAGATCACTAATATAAGAATCTAATATTCATTCTTCCCTTCTTTGATAATAAAATCTCTATATGTTAGCTGGACATGTAAAAATCCAGAATAATGACTATTTTCCCAGCATTCCTTGAAGCTAGATGTGGCCAGGTAATTAATTTCTGTCCAATGCGATATATCGTGTGCAGTGTCCAGGAAGTATTCTTAAAAGGTGGGATTGAGACTTTTTATAGTTTTTTTCCCCATCCTGCTGCTAGACTGTGGACATGATGGTGCTCAAGCAGACCTCTTGGACCATAAGTTGAAGCTACATGTTGAAATCATAGAAAAACAAACTTTAAGGAGCCCATACTATAAGGATCACGAGACTAATAGTCATAGAATTGCTCCACAGCTCTGAAATGCTTATCTCCAAAATTCATTTATGTGTGAGAGCACCAGATTGGAAGCCACTGTTATGTGGGCATGTTTGTCACTTACAGCTGAGCCTGGTCTTTCTTGATGGCCATGACCAACCCAAGGAAGGATTGTTGTATGAGCAATCCTCTAAGTATTGAGGTGTTCGTATGGGTAGCAGACTTTGATTTCAGTTGAAGTCTTTAGTTTTTCATATCTGGATCACCTAACACATATGGAGAGAAAATCATCACTTTCATATATAAAAATATTTGAGTTTTAGTTTTTCATTTGCTTTACATTTTTTTCCTCGTTGAACATGTCATTTCATGACTGTTTGACAGTAACAGTCCTTCCCTATATTCTATTTCAAGAGAGGAATCATTGAAATATGACATGTAATTTCAGAATAAAAGAGAGAGAGAGAAAAAAAGATGTATTTTCTTCTATGAAAAACATTGATTACAGGAACTCTCTTCCTCCATTCTCTCTTTTCCCAAAATTTCATTCACCCACCTTACTTCCCAAATCTCACACAGAAATTTTAAATTAAAAAAATTGAGGAAATTTAACTGCTCTCATGTTGTCAATATTTCCAATATTAACTCATCTGTAACATTTACCTTCCTCCTGACTCTAAGGCAGCCATGTTTAGGTTCCTTGATGCCTATATATGTGCTGATGGCCCTGTGGAAGGGGAAGGTTAATGTGGAATATTGTGTATTGGCTCTTAAAGGCTTTCTTCCTGAAGGGACATACATCCCTTCCATTAATATTTGCTTGGCCAAAACAAGTAACATGGTCATACCTACCTCTAAGGAGGAAGGAGGAAGGCTAGAAGGAGGAGACCTGGAAAAATCAGTGCATCCCACCAGCAGTTTTTCCCACTGTAGAAGGATGGTTTGTTTGAGTCCGCTGGGGTGGTTCATTTCTAGTTCTCTGAGCAATACACATTAATTCAGAATGCCTGCTTGGCATTTTCCACGTCTTCCTCTTGCAATTTTACTTTGGAGTGTCTAAGCTTTTTAACAGAGGCTAAGGATCCTTCACTTTCCTAACATGGTCCATTTTGTCTTTTGTTGCTCTATATAAACTGATGCATATATTACTTGGGTTACTTACATATAATGTTTTATCATCAGAAGTAAAAGTAGACTTTTATCTCTACATTTACATGTAACTTGTTTATATTCCTTTTTTTTTTTTTTTGGTCTTCAGACTCTTTTGCCTTCCAAATTATAAAAGAGTAAAATGATGGATCACATAACCTCAAAAGTCTGTCTCCTTCTCCTGCTATATTTATTAAGCACTGCTTATGTTCAAGACTCTGCCCTGGGGAAGGGAGCAAGTTCAAATGTGGATAGTAAGCAGCCCAATGAATAAGATAGAGACATGGACATGAACTGCTACAATACTGGGTAGACAGTGATGTGCTATAAGAAAAGGAAAATGTATCATGGAATTCAGGAGAAGATTTTTTTTTTTTTTAGGGTAGAATTTTTGTGACCACTGCAAAGCTTTACAAAAGAAAACACTTGAGCTTGAAGAAATAATGAAATTATACATGTGGAGATAGGAAAGGGCCTTCTAGTAATAACCCTGCATGGCAAATAATGAGAGCTTAAAACCTTTGGTGAATGAATGAATAAATAAATGAAGGAATGAATGATTAGGTGCTTACTATATCAGTTACAGCATAAAGCACCCAGTTTCTGTATTTTTTTCTGCATGAAAGAGTTGAAAAGCCATGAGAAGTAGATGAAGAAGGCACTAGATGGTAGGTGGGAGGGCACTGAAGAGAAAATAAATTAAAAAAAAGTTTTTATGTATGTATACACACACACACACACACACACATAACCTGGTAGCATAGTGGGTAAACCGTTAACCAAAAAAAGCCATCAGTTTGAATCCACCAGGCACTCCTTGGAAACTGTGTTTGTCCTACAGGGTTGTTCTGAGTTGGAATTGACTTGACGACAACAGGTTTGGTTTTTTATATATATATAGATAGTATTGCTGTTTTTCTAGGGTCATGTTTTGCAAGACACTTCCCAGTGGATAGTCACAAATCTGTATAGTCTTGTAACTTCCTCAAGAGTTACTCCTTCAGTCTTTTTATCTAATGGTAAAAGGATTTCCCTAGCTTTCCTTCTCTCTTTAATCTTACAAGGAGATTTCAAAATAGTTTCAATTTTTAAATATATGAACATATAGATCAAACATAAGTTGACTGATTTCTGCATAACAATCATTGATAAAAACAACCTATGCTTGAGTGCTGAATGGGAAACAGTGGGGACAGGAAGGGACTTGAAGAGGAGGTTGGAACTGCTCAGTGGGAAACCACCAATATTTATTCAGTTAGGTACCAAATTGTCTGATGTTTTCATTGATGATGTGTAAGAACATTTATAAGTGTTTGAAATGAAATCTTTTTAGCTTGCAAAATAAAACCATTAAAGGTGGTGAGAGATCTAACGGTAGACCTCTACGGGGTAGAAAAAAATCCAAAGGCATAAACACTGGAGAGACGCAGTATCAAATTATAAATGAGTCTGTAAGTCAGCAGTCAATTAAAAAAAGAAAAAAAGTTCTGTACTATGATGGTCTTGAAGGTAAATCTGTCCCTAATTGTTAAGAACAGCATTTGAATTTTGGAGGTTTTGCTTGGTTTTTGTGTGACTATGTCAGCCAGGACTTTACATATATTTCCGTTCTTGAAATTGAGACTTAGAACTTGCAGTCATGATAATCTTTTTTTAAAAAAGCTAGTCTCGTTAATTAGACCAAACCTTTGCACGGTTATGTATGCCTTTGACCTCCTGCAACTCAGCCAGATGGAAGTACTTCGTCTTCCTTCCTGAACTTGCACAAGGCCATGAGACTTGCTCGTCTACTCTACCTCACACTGGCTCTCCCTCCTTGAATTACCCAGCGGCTCCCTGGGAGAAAGACCTAGCAACCTACTCCTATAAAGATTACAGCCTGGAAAGTCCTATGGGGAAGTTCTACTCTGTCACAGGGGGTCACTACAAGCTGAAATTGACTCAACAACACCTAACAACAATGTAAAATTTGGTTTAAATCATTTAGTCTCTATAGCATGTATTAAAAATAAATTAATTAAAATAAATAAATAACATAATAAATAAAAATAAAAAATACGAGTTCTTGGAAGGGAGCAAAAGATGTTTGTGATGGAGCAGGGGGCTCTCAACAACAAACAAACAAAAAATAAGTCCAGAGGAACTCATGCTTGTCTTATTTAATTCAGTATCTCCAGAATTTCCCAGAGATATTTGGAACTATTTCCACAGGAAATATCTATATGAAAATATTGAGATTAAAATTGAAACCCAGACAAGAAAATTACTCACTTAGAGATAATTCTTAAACCAGGAGAAAGACTAGGGATCAAACAATCTGACTTCCCAGAAACTAGCAGTTTTCTTAAATGTTGAGAAAGAATAGACTATATCTGTTAATCTCTCCATTCAGAGTAATTGAGTGTACTACTCTGAGAGTTCAATGAACCCCATCACTGCTAAAGACGTTCAGTAAGAGAGTTTATTATGTACTGAATTTTGATCTTCAAAAAGATAGGTTGAAATCCTAACCCCTGGTGCCTATGAATGTGGCATGGCTTGGAAACAGGATTTTGAAAATATCGTGAATTAAATTAACATGAGGTCATACTGGAGTAGGGTGGGCCCTAAATCAGTCTGAGTAACTCCTTATAAAAGAGGAGAAGAAACACAGAGAGATAGAGGAAGAATGGCCTTGTGAAGATGTATCTACAAGCCAAAGAACTTTTGGGGCTACCAAAAGCTGGAAGAGATAAGGAAGCATCTTACCCTAGAGTCTACAGCGAGAGAACATGGCCTAGCCAACACATTGATTTAGACTTCTAGCCTCCAGAACTAGGGAAAATAAATTTCCGTTCTTATAAGTCACCCAGTTTGTACGGTATTTTGTTACGGCAGCCCTGGGACACTATAGATAGGTATAATATAGAGGCCGTGGGTAACTCTCACCAGGCTACCCCTCCCAATTTTCATGTTCCTCTTTTGCCATTTAATCTCCTTGAAGTTCCCTCACAAGCTTTATGGTATCCCTTAAATTTTAGAGAGTGGAAGCAGGTATCATAACATAGGACTGGTTTGACAGTTCTCTCTGACTATATAGACTCTGGAGAAAAAAATATATATGGTGATACAAGGGTCCTGTGCATGAATGATTGTATCAGCATTGGTCTGGATAACAGATTCTTTGTTATCTTCCTAATGGTAATTTACAACCCCAATCCCATAGGTCTGGAGGAAAACTTAATTAACATGTTTCAACCACCTTAAGCAGCTTTGATGAAAGTTAGTCAATTGCAATAATACTGAAATATGTTTTCTACCTCTGCAGATTTCCCCAGAGATGCTTTGCTGGCTAGACATGTAAAATATTTCTCCCTTTTGCTCTTTTATCCATACTCTCTGATGGAGCTGATTGCCGGCCCAGTCAGCTTGTTATATCTGTTGACCAACTGGAAGAAGAGGAAGAAAGAAAAACATTTCTAGTTATTTCCTGGGACTCAATGATAAATCACACAATTCCTGAGCTTTAACTGAAGGGTGTATGTGTGTGTGTTACTGCTAGCTTGGGTCCATACAACTGCAGTTTGGAGCTAGCAACAATTAAGCGGGAAATGGCTTTCATAGCTGAGTAGTTGTTTTTTTTTTTTTTAATTTCTCTCAACAAAACATAGACTGATGTTAGGGCTATGTTGGTAATCACGACTAGCTGCATTATGTGGTACCTTGGCTGGTGAGTCCCCTCTGTGGCTTCCAATTCTGAAGAACTCATAGGCCTGAGGATAAAGGAGCTGGTCTCCGTTTGGTGCTATACAAACACTCTGATGTCTGGGTGCTCTGATGAAATGAAACAGCTTGCCAGAATTGTCAAAACATTTGGGCTGGGTGCTGGTAAACTATAGGGCCCCTGAAGTGATTCTTTATTCTAATAGGTGATGAGCCAGGATTAAAAAAGAAGCCAGGTTACTTGGAAATGAACATACCTATTTAGTGGGAAAGGGATTTTTCCAAGAGCATTTTCCCCCGGTTCAAAGGTAGGTTTCATGGATGGAGTTTATCATGTCCATATCTTCTGTTTAGTTCCATGTCGAAGCAGCATGTCATTTTCCTTGGAATGCTCCTATTGTAGATCTGTGCTTTTATTGACTTTCTTCTATTCCCTGGATTGAGATAACTACAAGATTCCTTTTTAGATTCTCAAAGGAATAAACATTTTTCATCAGTAACCAAAGTTTTAACCCTAGGGTCACCATGAGTCATAATTGACTAGACTTGATGGCAATTAACAACAATAACATACTATATAGAGTCATGTTCCCTATTTCTACGGCGACATCTTCCTATAGGGATTTTTTTTATTTTATTTTAAATTCTACTCTGGCTAGTGGTGTTAGTCTGCGGAAGGATTCAATTATTAGTATCCTAAACACTACCTATATCAGCTCTAACCTTCTCTCCCCTTCTTAACTCCAGCTATCATCTCTATTTGATTAATTTTATAGCTATTGAGTCAATTCACAACACCCATGCATCTGTCTAGCCATGGGCATTCATCAGACATCTTTTCACATGTGATTGTTTTTGTATTCAAAAAATATTTATTGTTGTGCCTCCTAGGCACAATAACCAGGGCCAAGTCTCTTTTGTCAAAGAGCCTATGGTCTAATAAAGGACAAATGTGGGCAAATAATGCCTAAATGAAAGCACATTTGAGGCAGAGATCAATCTAGGAAAAGTAAGTTTAAATATAAACTATTGTCTACATACTAGGGTTTGTGCTAAAAGTCCTGAAGTAACTATATACCAGTTTACTAGTTGCTCTTGAGTTGATTCTAACTCATGGTGACCCCATGTGTGTCAGAGTAGAACTGTGCTCCATAGGATTTTCAGGGGCTGATTTTTGGGAAGTAAATTGTCAAGTCTTTTTTCTGAGGTGCTTCTGGGTAGACCTGAACTGCCAACCTTTCAGTTAGCAGCCAAACATGTTAACCTTTTGTACCACCCAGGGACTCTGTAAGTAACCGTTATCAGATATGTAAATTTAAGTTGATTTACTTATTGAAAGCGTTTATTGCTGGATTGTACTAGGTACATCAACTCAACAAAAGTGCCTATCTCAGTACATCTGTGTGCTAGGCAATGTGCTAGAAGACCTCGGAGACACCAAAGTGATGCCATCTCTCCTCTACTTTCAGGGAGGTCACAGCCTACTGGCCAAGAGAGCTAAAGGAATCAAGCATTACATTATAATGTGAGACATGATAATAAATTGAAGGAATATCATGGGGTATGGGAGGGTGGCCACGATTAGGGTGGCAGCAAGATTCCCAAGGAAGACTTATATCCTTAAGAATTGGACTTTATCCACGAGGAAAAGAGAAAGACATTCTAAACAGAGGGAAGAGCATATGTAAAGAGTCTAAAACAGAAAAGTAACACAATACTTTCTACATAGCAATAATGACAAACCCATATATTTTTTAATGGCTTTTGTAGAATCAGTTTGTACTCTCAAAGCATCTGTAGAGTGTTATAAAATTTAATCTCTATTTTGATTGGGAAAAAAAGATGAATTATTGTTTTATCACTCAAGGGAAAGCAAGAGAAATCCACTGTCATCATGAACTATGTCTGTTCTGGAGTTTGCTGCCCTAAGATTGAAGAAAAAAAAAAAAAAAGATGAGATATTGTTTCATCAGTCAAAGTAGAGCAAGAGAAATCCACTGTCATCATGAACTGTGTCTACCCTGGAGCTTGCTGCCATATTGACACTGAGATGTTGCTGCTGGGCGTGTGGTGTCCTGGGAAAAGGACTTCACCTTGTGTGTCATCAGGACTAGCCTTGGCCTTTCAGAGATGTGGCAAAGACAATGGCATTCACCTTCATGCCTCGCAAATGATAATTTAGATGTTATTTGGAGTTTTGCCATTCAGGAACATTTTTTTTTTTTTCTTTAAAACGGTTGTAACCAACTATTAATTCAGTGGAATCTCAGCTAGAAGTTAAAATGCATGCATATGGCCGGAGGATAGTTACTCAAGAGACTCCTTTGGAATCAGCCTAGGTGAACATACAAGATGTGAGTGCCTCTCTAGGGAGATTTAAAACTAAAATTGATTCTATCAAAGCTGTCTCAGCTACACTGATGAAATACCTCCCCATCCAGAGGGTAAAAATATCAGAGAATGAAGATAAATGTGAAAACATTCTTGACGTCAAGGAAGACCTGAGGAGTATAAACTTAATGTAAGACATAACTGGCAATTAATAGCCTTGTCAGTCTCCAGGTTCTTTCTTTGCTCTGCTCCAGGAATATTTTTCGTAGAGCATATAAATATTTAACAAACACTTGCCAAATGATTGAACTAAATTAAATTTCATTTGTTGATTTTTATAAAGGGGAAACCTGAAGGACATGTAGGCATGTAGAACTGCCTTTGGCCACTCAGTTTTGAAGCTTTAGAATGGGAATTGTATTTTAAGGATCTACCCTCTATTTCTTATTCTAACTATTAGGGTGTACTCCCTGCTGTACTTCGACTAATTGAGTCACTCCTGGAAATTCTCTTTGATTTTCCTTTGCTAATTGAAAAAGAGTTCCAATTCTCAAGTTTCCCTGCAGGCTTGATGCAAACATTATTTTAGAAGTCAACATAGAAAGGAGAAAATTGCTTGTGTTTCTCATGCTTTTTGTTTTAAAATTGAGAGAAATACTGACCAGCTAAGCCAAGAGTAGACTTTTAGGGATTCCCTTTTGTCAAGATATATGTCAAACCCATTGCCGTTAAGTCCATTCTGACTCAGAGTGAATGACCCTATAGGACACAGTAGAGCTGCCCCATAGGGTTTCAAAGCTGTAGTCTTTATGGAAGCAAGATTGCCACATCTTTCTGCCATGGAGTAGTTGGTGAGTTTAAAACACTGACCTTTTGGTTAGCATCCAAGGGCTTAACCACTGTGCAACCAGGGCTCCTATGGTATATGTATATACCTTATTATTGGTTTATGCCCTGTTGTGCATTATTATTATTATTCCAATGACAATCTAAGAAAAACATGAAAGAGTATGATCTTTCCTTGGCCAAAGGAGAACTCCAGTTATAGTGCATTATGTCAGCAAGATGGTCAATATTTTATTAAAGGGAAAACACTAACTCGTATTTACTTATTTATAAAAGGCCTGAGTTCATAATGTTTTTGCTACATTGAGTTTACCTGAATTTTGAAAAATGCACTCCACTAGAAAACATTTTCCTTCTCTTTCGAATCTGTCAGAATGTCAACTTTATTAGTAATCTTGCTTTTTCTTTTCAAGATAATTATCTACATTTTTTTGGCTTGAAAGTTTAATAGACTGAAGTTGTTTCTTTTAAAAAAAAGTAATGAACATCCTTATATTCATCATTTTTATTCATTGATATTTAAATCTTGTTTTAGTAATTTAGCTCAGTGTCAGGGTCTCACATCAAAACTCAAGAACAACTTATTCAAGGCATGTATTTTATGAGCCTCAAATGCTCAGAATTGAGAACATGTAAAAATCCTTGAAAACATTAATTTTCTTTCATACTCATGAGCCACAAGGATTTGATGACCACTTCGTGGCTCCTGGACAAGGTACCTGAAGACAATAGCCAAGGAAGCAAAGGATGCTTACCATGGTAATGTTGTTAAGTTTGTTAAGCTCACCTTGGTGTTTCAGAGACAAAAGAAGTTTTGTTAGGCCATCAGTTTTCTTTTCTGCTCTTCTCCCTTGTCTTCAGTTATCCCCTCAACCTACCTCTTCACATCTTTAGATTTTAAAAATAGAATAAGAGGTTCTTGAAGATGAAAGACTAAATTAAATGACTTTCTAGGCATCTTTTATTTGCATGTAACAGAAAACCAAATTTTTACTGGCTCAAACAAGGATTGAACTATAAGAGATTTTCCAGAACAATTATCTCAAAATTTATGTTCCAGGTAGAAGTGGTACTGAGTCTGATCATTGCTATGGTGTTGAGAGAAGATTGAAACAGGAAAAAGATTGTAAAATATATTGTCAATAATAGACGAAGTGTTTTTTAACATCTATTAAAAAAAAACTATTGCTGTTGAGTTGATTCCGACTCATAGTGACCCTATAGGACAGAGTAGAACTGCCCTATAGGATTTCCAAGGAGCAGCTGGTGGATTCAAACCACCAACCTTTTGGTTAGCAGCCGAGCTCTTAACCACCGTGCCACCAAGACTCCATGATATCTGTAAACTTTTTCAAAATAAACCTCCGACTTAGGTAGGAGATGCCCAGTGGGCAATCATCATGGAATCAATATATCTCCAAGAGCTTTTGAATCAGGATTCTAAGGGGCCAAGGACTAGTTACAAAGATAAATGTTATTTCTTTCATAATTCCTTGATTTCTCATTTCCAGGATTGCAGAAATAATTGGCTACATGGCTAATGACATGGTAAGGTCTAGAAATCTGAATGACTCAAGGAAAGAGTATAACCTGCGTGACTGGAGGGTGATACAATATAAGGGGGCCATGTGCAGGGCATTGTTATTTATTAGATCCAAGGCTTGAGTGAGAGGACATGATGATTCCAAAAATATATTAGGAAAAGGAATTCCAGTGCAGGTGTGGCAATAGAGTCCTGGACACAGGCCAAGAATGTGCCAGTGTGTGAGGACTTCTGTACTTGAAAGTTAGCCACAATGTTGTGTAGTAGATTCAGTAGCTGATGAAAGTGCAGTGTTCTGATCACTTAACTTTTCTTTATGGGGAACTTGACTAGAGCTATAGAGTTATCTTAATATGGCATGATTAAGATCAAATGCATTTGAAAGCTTGATTCCTGTTGTGGATGTGGGGAAATAGCATTTAGTAAAAAAAAAGTTAATAAATGTTTATGTCCAAGTATTCTCTATTATTTGAGGAGAGCAGCTTGGCGACACCCCGTAAGAAATGCACCAATGTGATAAGATTTGACACCCGAGGAATCAGGATTGGAAGAGATCATCAATGTCACCAGGTAAAGTCATGATTAATGTATTTTACTGGACTGCTGGTTTTTCTAGACATGATCATTCATGATATATTTTAATTCAAATTATATTCACCTTCTTATCACCATAACCACTCTTTATTTAATTAAAGAAGACTACTCCATTTGTGAAATACTAAGCTATGAAACCTCACATGGCAAAGAGGGCTTGTTTTCCAAAATGCCAGCTAACTCTACGTGCATGATTGAGTTAAGAAAAAAGCTTTTACAAAACACACAAACTTGCAGAATTTACTATTCATTAAGAAATCCACATGCCATACCTCAGCTGGACCACCTCAACCTTAGGAGCACACTAAAAAAAAGCTGAATGAACTGATACATTTGATTCTGGTCTGTGAAATTTTAACAGGGTTTCCCAACTTCATCTCATAAGTGGCCTGTTGAGGGAGTTGAAACTCTCAGGTTTGTCTCATGAACAGTGAAATTGAAAAGTACCATCTAAACAATCTCTCTGCCTGGTGTCTATGACATAAATAAACATGACAAGGGACCTACTCAGACACCCTGTGCTAAGTCCTTATTGACAATAGGAACTCTTTATGATGAGTTAAATCTGAAGGGCTCATGTATGGAAATAATGCAAAACTGACAAAGCATTTTGAAATTATTATTCTAGCCGGATCATGATCCATAATATTCCTTTCTCTTTTTTGTTGTTGTTTTTTTCTGGTGGAAAATACGATCTATTTTCGTGCTTAATTAATTAACATTGAATATAATGAAGCTTGACTAAAACAATATCCTTCAAATCTCAGCTACGGGATCAGGTTTTAATGAGGTATCCTTGGTACTTCAGTAATTAAACTACAGTGGATTTGTCTAACCTATGTGTACCCCATGGAAACCCTTCTGGCGTAGTTGTTAAGTGCTATGGCTGTTAACCAAGAGGTCGGCAGTTCGAATCCACCAGGTGCTCCTTGGAAACTCTACAGGGAAGTTCTACTCTGTCCTATAGGGTCACTATGAGCCGGAATTGACTCAATGACAATGCGTTTGGTTTTTTTTTGGTTTATGTACCCCATATGTTTCATTTCATTTTACAGTAATTATAGTCATTCATTCATCCATTTGATAAGTATTTATAGAACACTTACCATGTGTGTTTCAAACACTGCTAGGGACTTAGCATATCACAATAGTCAAGACAAACATGTTCCCTGCCCTATGGATCTTCACTCTAATGGAGACCAGAAATAAAAAATAAAAAGTTGTCATTGAGTCATGGTGATCCCATATGTTACAAAGTAGAACTGCTCTATAGGGTTTTCTTGGCTGTGATCTTTACTGAGGCAGACTACCAGGTCTTTCTTTGTTGGTGCAGTGGGGCTGTTTTGAAATGGCAAACTTTAGGTTTGTAAGTCAAGAGCAAACCACTTGCATCGCCCAGAGGCCAAAGACTAAACTAAGGGGGCTGGCTGGTGTGTAAATAATAAATTACAGTTAAAGTATAGTGAATGCTATACTGGAGCATGGGATGAGCATAGAAGCCCAGATTCCGTCCAAACACAATGGAAATCCATTTAAAGGTTTTCAAATAGAATTTTGACATAATAAAAGTTGCGTCTTAGAAAGGTTACTGGCTTCTCTCTGGAAAATGGATTGTTAGGGAGACCAGATAAGAATTGAAAGTTGTTTGGTCTAGCATCCAAAAAAAAAAACCAAAAAACCAAACCTGTTGCCGTCAAGTCGATTCTGACTCATAGTGACCATATAGGCCTTATAGGACAGACTAGAACTGCCCCATAGGATTTCCAAGGAAATGCTGGTGGATTCAAACTGCCAACCTTTTGGTTAACAGCCAAGCTCTTAGCCACAGTGCCACCCGGGCTCCTGGCCTACCATAAAAAAAAAAAATAGAGGTGGCGAAAATGAGAAGAAATGAGTGGGTTTGAGAGATTTTTTAAAGGCAAATTAAAAAGACTTAATATTTAATTAGATGAGGGACCTGGAAGAAAAAAGAGAGCTTAACGGTGACTTCCAGGTTTCTGACTTGAAAAGCTGAAAGAACGGCAATGTCATTTGCTGAAAAGGGAAATAGAGAAGAGTGGGAGGAGACCCTGATGAGCTCACTGCTGGATATGCTAATATTTAGACAACTCCAGCAAATCCAAATGGGCACCTCAGAGGGCACAGTAGTTAGTCTTATGGATCTAGAGCTCAAGTGAAAGAGATGAGCTTGAGATACAGATTGGGGTAACACCAGCGTGTTTGTCAGGGTTCTCACAAGAAATAGGTGGTATATTGGAAAGAGGTAATTTAAAGAGACTTGAAGAACAAACTACTTACAAAGGTATTGGCTGTGTACAGGGAACACAGCAATAATTGAGGAAGCACCCTGAAACTAACAACGATTGAAAGCTGCTATCACTTTTAGACTTAAGAGATAAAGGGGAAGGAGAAGCTGCTGGAACCTGCCAAGACCTATAGCTATAGGAGAAAGTTACTTAGTAGTAAAAGTTTCTGGTAAAGAAGTGCAGCCACTTCTGATCCAGAGCCACCTTTCTCTCCTCCAACCGTCAAATTTCCTTCTGGTATCTTTCATTGACAAAAATCATCAACCAAAGGGCCGATGTCTCAGTTCATAGAGATTAACTTCCCAGAGCACAGAGCAGGGTGGGGAAGGGTAGACAATAGACCTGGAGGGACAAACTGAGGATATCAATACAAGCATTCTATAACCAAAACCCGTTGCTGTCGAGTACATTCCGACTCGTAGCGACCCTGTAGGACAGGGTAGGACTGCCTCTTATGGCTTCCAAGGAGCGCCTGGTGGATTCAAACTGCCGACCTTTTGGTTAGCAGCCGTAACTCTTAACCACTATGCTACCAGGGTTGCCAAGCATCCTATAAAAAAGTAGTAATTAGAACTCTAAGAGAATCTTAGGTCATTCAAGAAGAAGAATGTAGACAGAAAAAAAAAAAAAGAAGACCTACGACCAAGCCTTGGCAAACATCAAAATTTGAGGGTCTACAAAACCTAGAGAACTTAGAAAAACTTTTAGAAAGAGTGGTTAGAAAAGCAGAGAGGCTTATATAGTGGCTATTTGGGACCTCAGCATATAAATTCTGTGAAGTGGTGAGGATAGAAGCCATGCTGCACTGACTTAACCATTTCATGGACCATGGCATATATATGCCCATGTTACATTTTTTCTCCCCTGGAGGCTAATTGACAGGCACTTAAGCCACTTTAGTACCTTCTGGTGTCATGGCGAATACGGATGCAACTGCCTAAAAAACAAAGAATTTGGTCTGTGTCACATTTGAGTGTTGAGTGCCATTCATATGAAGGGATGCTTCACTGAGGAGTGATTGTGTAAAATTTTTGTGTTCTTTGGCTTCTGTACAGCGAGGTAAGTCTTGCTAATGTGTTTATTATTTGTCTTGTGTTATTGGGAAGGTACAGGTACTGGCATTCAAAAATATTCAAGTAAATGAGTTATTTTGGGGGTGAAAACAGTTTGCGATGCACTTCCTGGGCCATGGGGCCGATATGTCCCACGAGTGCAATGCGCTTCATGGTACATGGTACTGATATGGCCCACTCTAAATCAAACTGATAACAATTATATACAGCAAGTGCAATGTTTATTTAGTATTCCGTATGCATTTTTGTCTATTTTTGGAAAGTTGAGTAAGACATTTTATGGCTCAAGTGTAGCCAGAAAGTGTGATGTGCCATGGGACATATCCTGCATTTGCGATGTGCTTCGTGGAACATGGGACCGATATGTCCCACTTGCAATTGGCACCCCATTTTTTCAAATACTAAAAAACTCCCAGCAAACAGTGATTCAGCATCTACTCTATTAGTGAAAAAACATGACATTATCAAAAAAATTAAAAAAAAAAATTCACACATGAAAAGGTTAAAGAATAAGGAGCTGGCGAAGAAATGACGAGAACAGATGCAGGTATTCCTGCAGCAGAGTAGGAAATATGAAAACAATTTTTTCCTAGTTTAGTTTTGTTTAGCGTGTGTAAAAATCATCAGCCCAGCTAACGTGGTCTTGGTCTTTTTCTCTGGAGACTGGCTAAGCCAGCTCTAGATGTAGACAGCGTTGCCATTGTTTTCCGGTCGTTGTGGTCCTTCCAGGGCTGATGGCCTTGCACAGAGCTAAGAGTCAGCAGGCCTGAAGGATGGCCACCATTTAAAAGGCTGACATCTGGTTCTTTTTACCGCTTTAGGAATGGATGCTGTGTGAGGCTTTTCTGGGAGGGTCCAGTGGGCTCCTAGATCTGTTTGTTTAATTCCATTGAGATTTTCACAGCATTCACTGGCGCCAGTTTGATGACAGGGGAAAGACTTTCTAGCCCTCCTCCTGCTTTCCCTCACCAAGGCATTTGATTACACTACCTACTTTGGGATTTAAACATGAATCTCTGAAGTGCTAGACTTCCTCAGAAGACCAGATGTTGCGGGAGAAAACCACTGGGCTGTTCTACTTTATCACATTCTTGTGTTACTGTGACATATGGTGTGAAGCAAATATTAGTGCATGGAAATATAAAGCATCAGGAAGCATCTGAGTTATTCCTCCCCAGTTACATTTGATCTGTGAATGCCGGAAACACTCCATTTCATAGTCATATTTATCATTCAAAGTAAATCGTGCTTTTGGGGGGCATAAAATGAGACGCTTCAGAATGCGTAAGATTACTAGCAATTGCATGTTTCTCCAAAGAAAGATTTGAACTATATGGTCAATGAGAAGGACTGCTGCTTTAGAATGTGGCAAAGGGAAGCTGAGCTGGTGAATATATTCTAATAGGTTAATATTAAGCAAATGTTATTTTTCCTCTCCTCTTCATTCCCTGGAATCAATTTCTACAGGTGTGCCTTTGAGCGTTTTTTGTTGGTTGTTTTTTGCTTGTTTATTTTTTCATTATAGATAGACATTCTTGAATTTTAAAATCTGAAAGGCAATTCTTATAGGCCAAATAATATTCTTCAATAGATTTTTATTATATTTTCTAGGTATGTTTGCACAGCAGTGTACTTGACTCTAAGACATGTTAAAAATTACACTTAAATAATTGCTAACGTGAAGAGGTATCAAGATTAACGTCAAAAGGCAGTATTAGGGAAGTTGTGAGCAAATGCCAAATCTAGCGTTCAGGGTAAAGGGAAAGCTCAGCAGCAAATTTAAGGTCAGTTTAGTTCCCATTGATTAAATGGGCAATGCCAAGAGCCAATTCTGAAAGTCAAAGTCAGGAATCAGCAAAACAACTGAGGCTGCCGACAGGAGAGACATCTGAAGGTGGAAATTCCCAACTGTATTTTGTCCTCTTAGTGTTGCTTCCCATGCCCTCTAACTGGTGCTACAAAAACACACATGACGGAAGAAGGGTAGAATTTTCATATTTACACAAGAACATTGCTCTGAAAATAATACATTAAATATTATCCCTAGCTCCTTATTACCTGTCAATACATAGGAATACTTACAGTTTGTTTTTTTTTTAGAACCTATTTTAAAAATTGTTACCTTAAATACCTTAAATGGCCATTTTTCTCCAGGAAAACAACCCTACTTTTACCCATTTATGTACCTCTCATAACACCGCCTCGCTTCCTTCCTCACCCCGTCCTCCAAAAACTTCATACCTAAGACATGAGATTGTTTTGACAATTCTGATTATATACATCCCATCTGGAAATCACCTCTTTGATTTCTAAGACATCAACTCATCTTCTAAACAAACTCTTTGGAGCTAATGATCTTTTGAACATAAGGTCAATGAAGTACTGGTAAGAGAGGAGAGAAGGCGGTGCCTTGGCTTTCTTAGGAAAGTGACTTTCTGAGTAATAAATCCTTCCTTTTGATAAGATCCTACTGACCTAGCAGGGAGAATCTGACTCCCGCTGGAAGACTTATGCTGTCCTTTATGTGTGTTCCCATAGCATGTTTTCATTGCCTCCATTACAGCACATTTGACATTGCACTGTAATTTTATTCCTATTTTCCCCAGACCACAATGTCCTTTAATTCAAAGTTCTATCTTACTCTTATGCTTATTGCTGGCACTGGCATAGTACATAGTGTCTGAGGCTGGATTCTCTAGAGAAGCAAAACCAGTGAAGTGTATATATAGAGAGAGAGATTTATTTCAACGAAATGTCTCATGTGATTTTAGAGGGTGTGCAAATCCCAAGTCCATGAGTTAAGGGCCAGGCTGGAGGCTTCCTTGACTCACATAGCCACAGGGGCTGATAAATCCAAGATTGGCAGGTCAGATGGCAGGCCACCAGCTCACAGGCTGTGGAGGCTAAAAAATCTCAAGATCGGTAGGCAGTATGGCAGGCTGCCAACTCAAGTCCCAAGAACTGGAGGTCAGATGGTGATGAGCCAGATGCAGGATCTGGAGCAAGCAAGTGAGCTTTGCCAGAACATCCATATCTGTATTAGATACAGGTCACACCCCTGAGGAAATCCCCCCTACAACTGATTGGCTGATCACATCTGATCACATCACAGAGGATGACTACATCATTACATAACTTCCAAACCACAGAATCACGGCCCAGCCGAGTTGACACACAACCTTAACCTTCACACATAGCTACAACAACAACAACAACATTAACAAGAAAATAAAAAGAAAGAAAGAAAAAATTATAATAACAATACTTCAAAGTAAAAGACAGTATTTATTCAGGGCTTACTACAGGCCAAGGTTTGTCTTGACTAGTTTGCAGGTTAAAATTGTTAGAAGACATGGTGGGAAGGAGCAGAAAAAAACATTAGTAACAATGAGGTAAAAAGATAGATGTTTATTTTTTTCCCACGTTCAAGTTCAGATGTGGTAGGTCTGGGCATGATATGTCACCCTGTGGTAGAAAGAACCCAGGCTTTTTGGTTATTGGACTCCTCCATGGTTGGCACTGGGAGGCAAGTCTGCTTCTATGTCTCCTATCTGGGCCACCTAAACAGACTCTTGGGCCCAAAACATTCTCTGATAGAAAGGCGGGGAATTGTCTCTGTCTCTCCCATTCCCTTCTCCTTATCCCTGTTCTGGTCACACAGTAACTTTCTCCGTCTCTTGCTAATGCGGGGGCACCGTATGGCACTGGCCAACCTCACTTCCGTATGTGCCAGTGGGGTGCATGTGAAATATCTGCCCTGCATAGGCCATAAGGAGTGACCATGGGACCATGCTGGCCTTGGGAGACTGGTACTCACAATGTAAGCTGACCTCACTCTGTCTCTTTTGTTATGAATAAAGTGTTACCCCTTTTTCTTAGTTATCTAGTGATGCTGTAACAAAAATACCACAAGTGGGTAGATTTAACAAACAGAAAATTATTTTCTCACAGTTTAGGAGGCTTGAATTCAGGTCACCAGCTCTAGGGAAAGACTTTCTCAGCTCTGAGAGAAGGCTCCTTGTCTGTTTTTATCTTCTGTTCCTCAGTTCCTTGGTGATCTTCATGTGGTTTGGCATCTATCTTTCCCCATGTCATGGACTGAATTGTGTCCCCCCAATGAATCTGTCAACTTGGCTAGGCCATGATTCCCTTTTATAATTGTGTGATTGTCTGCCATTTTACCTTCTGACGTGATTTCCCTATGTGTTGTAAATCCTATCACTATGATGTAGTAATATGGATTAGTGGCAGTTATACTGATGAGGTCTACAAGATTAGATAGCACCTTAAGCCAATCTCTTTTGAGAAATAAAGAGAGAAGTGAGCAGAGAGACATGGGAACCTCATACTGCCAAGAAAGCCATGCTGTGAGGGGAGTGTGTCTTTTGGACCTGAGTTTCCTGCACTGAGTTGTTCCCAGGCCAAGGGAAGCCTGATGACAAGGACCTTCCTCCAGAGCCAACAGAGGGAGAAAGTCTTTCCCTGCAGCCGGCATCCTGAATTCAGACTTCTAGTTTACTGGACTGTGAGAGAATAAACTTCTCTTTGTTAAAGCCATCAATTTGTGGTATTTCTGTTATAGCAGCACTAGATGACTAAGACACCTCATCTCTGCTTGCTTCTCTGTGCCTAATCTGCTGGTTTTATATCTCAAAGACAATTAGTTTAAGATACACCCTACACTGATGTGGCCTCACTGACATAAAAAAGAAAACCCTATTCCCAAATGGCATTACAACTACAAGTATACCCATTGCCACTGAGTCGATTCCAACTCATAGCAACCCTAAAGGACAGACTGGAACTTCCCTATAGGGCTTCCAAGGAGCACCTGGTGGATTCAAACTGCTGACCTTTTTTGTTAGCAGCTTTAGCTCTTAACCACTATACCACCAGGGTTTCCATCTACAAGTTTAGGGGTTAGGATTTACAACACATATTTTGGGGGGATACAATTCAATTCATAACACCCGTACACTATTAGAGCATGTGGTTTGTGTCTTTTGTAGCTGACCTTGAATGCTGGTATGACAGTTGGCTTCTACTCTTACAATTACCTTACGCTTCATGGGATGGATGCCGGAGCTTCTGGAACTCCAGCCATCACGCCCAAATTCCAGTCAGTAGGGAAGGAGAAGCGGGATAAAAGCCCTTTTCTTTTAAGATCTCTTCCCAGAAGTTGCATGTAGCACTTCTGCTTGCATCTCATTGATCAGAACTCAGTCGCATGACCATTCCTAACTACAAAGCAAGGTGGGAAATGGAGTCTTTATTCTGAGTCACCATATGCCCAGATAAAAATAGGAGATTGTATTAGTGAGGAATAGGTAATTAACATCAGGAGACAATTTGCAGTCTTTGGCATTCATATATTATCACCTTTAACTCTCTCGATCCTGTATGATGATGATACTATTATTATTGCCGTTTACTAATTTGTCAAATATGATTGTGCATTGCTATGTACTAGACATATTTCTAGAGCTTCAGAACTTGGCAGGAAACAAGGCATGGAAGCCCCTCTTCCTCTGAAGTTTTTATTCTAGTTGGGAGGCAGATATTAAATGAATACAATATAATTTGATGTAAGACAATGATAAGATCTTTGAAGAAATGTTAATCAGGGTAAGATAATAGTGTACAAATCTGTTCATTTAAATAGGGTTGCCAGGAAAGGCCTCTGAAGAGGTGACATTTGAGTAGTGATCTGGATGGAGCCATAGAAGCATCCAGGAAAAGAGCTTTCCAGTCAAAGGGAACCAAAGCAGCCTTAAGTGAGAAATAAGAAGTTAGTAGAAAGGCTGATGAATCTGGAGATGGATCAGAGAGAGAGAGAGAGGCAGGGCTAGACTAGTATGGTTTTAGACAATGGTAGAATGTTTGAGTTTTATTTTCTTTGATTGGGAACAATGAAGGTTTTTGAGCTGGTGAGTGGAACGATTGGATTTGTATCTTAAATAGACCATTTTAATTGCTGAATAAATAATGATTCAAGGGTCAAAAGCAGGATTAGATAGGAGGCAGAGTGAAAGCAAGGAGAGCAAAAAGAGGGAGTCTAAATGAAAGATGATGCTCATTTGGTCTAGCATGGCGGTAGTGCTGAACATGATAAGTGATCAGAATCAAGATATATACCTACTCCTCACGTATCGACTATCTTGTTATCTGACATTTTGCATTCATGACAATAATAAAAAATTAACTATCTGACTATTTTGAGCATTAACGACATATGTTTGGGCATAAATGAACACTGAAGTGCAAGTCAAGAGTAATGCTGGCTGTAGTTGTTAAATTTATATGTGTCAACTTGGCTGGGCCATGATTCTCAGTGTTTTGGCAGTTAGTTAATGATGTAATCTGGCAGTTATACAATGATGTAGCCATCCTCTATTTTGTGCTCTGATGTGGTCATCCTCCATTTTCACATAATGCTGATTTTCACACAACAACCTGGCCTTTGGAACTTAACCGTATTGATAAGCGAGAAGTGGGTGTATTTTCAAAGTGGAGTTGATGGATGAGATGTGTGGTGAGAATGAAAGCCTCAATGATGACTCCTGGGATTTGTTTATCTGTCTGTTTTTATTGGAACAACTAGATTGACCAAGATGGGGAAGACAGAGAGAAGAAAATAGGGGCAGAGAGGAGATGAAGAAAGAAGTGTAGAGAAGCAAGTGTTTTATTTTAGATGCTAATTTCAAGATGCTTATTAGACAACCAAGTGCAGATGTTGAGTAAGCAATTGGTAAATGAGTTTAATGCTCAGGGGAGAGGTCAGAGCTAGAAATCTAAAACTGGGAGTCATCAGCATATAGAAGATGTTTAAAACATTGGGACTAATGAGCTCAACTGTATAAAGATAGTAGTCAGAAAATAAAAAAAGGGCTGAAGACTGAGCCCAGAAAAAGTCCAGTATTTAGAGGTCAGGAAGAAAGGGAATCAAGCAAAGGGAAATGAGAAAGAACAAACACTGAAGTAGAAGAAAGCCCAGGAGAGAATAGTGACCAGAAGATAAACACGGAAGGCATCTTAAGGACAAGGTATTCACCAACTGTGTCAGATGCTACTGAGAATTGGGAATTTTCATTGAATGTGGCATGATGGAGGCTCACGGTCACCTTGACAATTAGATTTTCAGTGAAATGATAGACACAAAACCTGACTGCAATGGGGTGAAGAGAAAAATGCCTGTGAGGAAGTAGAGATAGCAAGTATAGACAGCTTTCTGGGGAGTTTTGCCGTAGACAAGCACAGAAATGGGGAAGTGCTACAGAATCTCATGCGGTTTAAGGGAAGAGGAAGGAGCCCTGGTGGTGCAATGGTTAAGGGCTTGACTGCTAACAGAAAGGTTGGTGGTCTGAACCCACCCAGTGGCTTCATGGAAGAAAGTCCTGGTAATCTGCTCCCATAAAGATTATAGCCTAGAAAACTCTATGGGACAATTCTTTTTTTTTTTTTTCATTGAACTTTAGATGAAGGTTTCAGAACAAACTAGCTTCTCGTTAAGCAGTTAGTACACATACTGTTTTACGACATTGGCTAACAAACCCACGACATGTCAACACTCTCCCCTCTCAACCTTGGCTCCCTATAACCAGCTTTCCTGTCCCCTCCTGCCTTCTAGTCCTTGCCCCTGGGCTGGTGTGCCCCTTTAGTCTCGTTTTGGCTTATGGGCCTGTCTAATCTTTGGATGAAGTGTGAACCTCAGGAGTGACTTCATTACTGAGCTAAAAGGGTGTCTGGGGCCATACTCGGGGTTTCTCCAGTCTCTGTCGGCCAGTAAGCCTGATTTTCTTTTCTTTTTTTTTTTTTGTGAATTAGAATTTTGTTCTACATTTTTCTCCACCTCTGTCTGGGACCCTCTACTGTGATCCCTGTCAGTGCAGTCAGTGGTGGTAGCCACGGACCATCTAGTTGTAGTGGATTCAGTATGCTGGAGGCCATGGGAGTTGCAGTCCATTAGTCCTTTGTACTAATATTCCTCTTATATCTTTAGTTTTCTTCATTCTTCCTTGTTCCCGAAGGGGTGAGACCAGTGGTATGTCTTAGGTGTCCACTCACAAGCTTTTAAGACCCCAGACACTACTCACCAAAGTAGAACATAGAACATTTTCTTTATAAACTATGTTATGCCAATTGAGCTAGATGTTCCCTGATACCAAGATCCCCACAGCTCCCAGCCCACCAGCAATCCAGTCCCTCAGGGAGTTTGGATATGTCTGTGAAACTTCCATGACCTTGCCTTGTACAAATTGTGCTAGCTTCCCCAGTATTGTGTACTGTCTTACCCTTCACCAAAGTTACCACTTACCTGTTGTCTACTCAGTGTTTTTCCATTCCCACCTCTCCCCTCCCTTGTAACCATCAAAGATTGTTTTTCTGTCTGTGTGTAAACCTTTTCGTGAATTTTTATAGTAGTAGTCTCATACAATATTTGTCCTTTTGTGATTGACTTATTTCACTCCGTATAATGCCCTCCAGATTCATCCATGTTGTGAGATGCTTCACAGATTCATCACTGTTCTTTATCGTTGGATAGTACTCTGTTCTATGTATGTATCTGTTGATCGGCATCTAGGTTGCTTCCATCTTTTTGCTATTGTGAACAATGTCACAATGAACGTGGTTGAGCATCTCTGTTCGGGTGATGACTCTTATTTCTCTAGGATATATTCCTAGGACTGGGATTGCTGGATCATATGGTATTTCTATTTCTAGCTTTCTAAAGAAGTGCCATATCGTTTACCAAAGCGGTTGTACCATTTGCATCCCTGCCAGCAGTGCGTAAGAGTTCCAGTCTCCCCACATTCCTTACTTTCTGTTTTTTGATTCCTGTCAGTAATACCAGGGTGAGATGGTATCTCACTGTGGTTTTGATTTGCATTTCTCTAACAGCTAGTGATCTTGTGCATTTTCCACATGTGCCCGTTAGTTGTTTGAATGTCTTCTTTGGTGAAGTGTCTGTTGTTTCCTTTGCCCATTTTTTTTTTTTTTGATGTTTATTGTGCTTTAAGTGAAAGTTTACAAATCAAGTCAGTTTCTCACACAAAAACCCATATACACCTTGCTACATACTCTCAATTACTCTCCCCCTAATGAGACAGCCCGCTCTCTCCTTCCACTCTTTCTGTGTCCATTTTGCCAGCTTCTAACCCCCTCCATCCTCTCATCTCCCCTCCAAGTACAAGATGCCAACATAGTCTCAAGTATCCACCTGATCCAAGAAGCTCATGCCTCACCAGCATCCCTCTCCAACCCATTCTCCAGTCCAATCCATGTCTGAAGAGTTGGCTTCGTGAATGGTTCCAGTCCTGGGCCAACAGAAGGTCTGGGGGCCATGACCACCGGGTTTCTTCTAGTCTCAGTCAGGCCACTAAGTCTGGCCTTATGAGAATTTGGGGTCTGGATCCCACTGCTCTCCTGCTCCCTCAGGGGTTCTCTGTTGTGTCCCCTGTTAGGGCAGTCATCTGTTGTAGCCGGGCACCATCTAGTCCTTCTGGTCTCAGGATTATGTAGTCTCTGGTTCATGTGGCCCTTTCTGTTTCTTGGGCTCATAATTGCCTTGCGTCCTTGGTGTTCTTCATTCTCCTTTGCTCCAGGTGGGTTGAGACCAATTGATGCATCTTAGATGGCTGCTTGCTAGCATTTAAGACCCCAGACACCACTCTTCAAAGTGGGATGCAGAATGTTTTCTTAATAGATTTTATTATGCCAGTTGACTTAGATGTCCCCTGAAACCATGGTCCCCAGACCCCTGCCCTTGCTATGCTGGCCTTTGAAGCATTCAGTTTATTCAGGAAACTTCTTTACTTTTGGTTTAGTCCAGTTGTGCTGACCTCCCCTGTGTTGTGTGCTGTTTTCCCTTCACCTAAAGTAGTTCTTATTTACTATCTAATTAGTGAATGCCCTTCCCACGCCCCCACCCTCCCCCCTCTTGTAACCCCAAAAGAATGCTTTCTTCTCAGTTTAAACTATTTCTCAAGTTCTTATAATAGTGGTCTTATACAATATTTGACCTTTTGCAAATGACTAATTTCACTCAGCATAATGCCTTCCAGGTTCTTCCATGTTATGAAATGTTTCACAGATTCCTCACTGTTCTTTATTGATGCATAGTATTCCATTGTGTGAATATACCATAATTTATTTATCCACTCATGCATTGATGGGCACCTTGGTTGCTTCCATGTTTTTGCTATTGTAAACAGTGCTGCAATAAACATAAAAAAATATATTTTTTATAATAAACACGGCAATAAACATGGGTGTGCATATATCTATACATGTAAAGGCTCTTATTTCTCTAGGATATATTCCAAGGAGTGGAATTTCTGTTTTTATGGTAGTTCTATTTCTAGCTTTTTAAGGAAGTGCCAAATCGATTTCCAAAGTGGTTGTACCATTTGATGTTCCCACCAGCAGTGTATAAGAGTTCCAATCTCTCCACAGCCTCTCCAACATTTATTATTTTGTGTTTTTTTGGATTAATGCTAGCCTTGTTGGAGTGAGATGGAGTCTCATTGTAGTTTTGATCTGCATTTCTCTAACGGCTAATGATCATGAACATTTCCTCATCTAGCTGTTAGCTATCTGAATGTCTTCTTCAGTGAAGTGTCTATTCATATCTTTTGCTCATTTTTTAATTGGGCTATTTGTCTTTTTGCAGTTGAGTTTTGGGAGTATCATGTAGATTTTAGAGATCAGGCGCTGATCAGAAATGCCATAGCTGAAAACTTTTTCTCAGTCTGTAGGTAGTCTTTTTACTCTTTTGGTGAAGTCTTTGGATGAGCATAGGTGTTTGATTTTTAGGAGCTCCCAGTTATCTAGTTTTTCTTCTACATTCGTTACAATGTTTTGTATACTGTTTATGCCATGTATGAGAGCTCCTAACGTTGTCCCTATTTTTTCTTCCATGATCTTTATCGTTTTAGATTTTATATTTAGGTCTTTGATCCATTTTGAGTTAGTTTTTGTGCATGGAGTGAGGTATGGGTCTTGTTTCATTTTTTTGCAGATGGATATCCAGTGATGCCAGCACCATTTGTTAAAAAGACTGTCTTTTCCCTATTTAACTGTTTTGGGACCTTTGTCAAATATCAATTGCTCCTATGTGGATGGATTTATGTCTGGATTCTCAATTCTGTTCCACTGGTCCATGTATCTGTTGTTGTGCCAGTACCAGGCTGTTTTGACTTCTGTGGCAGTATAATAGGTTCTAAAATCAGGTAAAATAAGGCTTCCCACTTTGTTCTTCTTTTTCAATAATGCCTTATTTATCTGGGGCCTCTTTCCCTTCCATATGAAATTGGTGATTTGTTTCTCCATCTCATTAAAGAATGTTCTTGGGATTTTGATCGGAATTGCATAAATGTATAGATCCCTTTTGGTAGAATAGACATTTTCACAATGTTAAGTCTTCCTATCCACGAGCAAGGTATGTTCTTCCACTTATGTAAGTCTCTTTCGGTTTCTTGCAGAAGTATACTGTAGTTTTCTTTGTATAAAACTTTCACATCTCTGGTAAGATTTATTCCTAAGTATTTTATCTTCTTGGGAGCTACTGTAAATGGCATTGATTTGCTGATTTTCTCTTCGGTGTTCTTTTTGTTGGTGTAGAGGAATCCAACTGATTTTTGTGTGTTTATTTGTATCCCTATACTCTGCTGAACTCTTCTATTAGTTTCAGTAGTTTTCTGGAGGATTCCTTAGGGTTTTCTGTGTATAAAATCATGTCATCTGCAAATAGAGATACTTTTACTTCTTCCTTGCCAATCTGGATGCCCTTTATTTCTTTATCTAGCCTAATGGCTCTGGCTAGGACTTCCAGCACAATGTCGAATAAGAGTGGTGATAAAGGGCATCCTTGTCTGGTTCCCGATCTCAATGGGAATGTTTTCAGGCTCTCTCTATTTAGGGTGATGTTGGCTGTTGACTTTGTGTAAATACCCTTTATTATGTTGAGGAAATTTCCTTCTATTCCTATTTTGCTGAGAGTTTTTATGATGAATGAGTGTTGAACTTTCTCAAATGCCTTTTCTGCATTAATTGATAAAATCATGTGATTCTTGCCTTTTGTTTTATTTTTGTGGTGGATTACATTAATTGTTTTTCTAATGTTGAACCATCCCTGCATACCCGGTATGAATCCCACTTGGTCACGGTGAATTATTTTTTTGATATGATGTTGAATTCTATTGGCTAGAATTTTGTTGAGGATTTTTGCATCTACATTCATGAGGGATGTAGGTCTGTAATTTTCTTTTCTTGTGGTATCTTTACCTGGTTTTGGTATCAGGGATATGGTGGCTTCATAGAATGAGTTTGGTAGTATTCCGTCCTTTTCGATGCTCTGAAATACCTTTAGAAGTAGTGATGTTAACTCTTCTCTGAAAATTTGGTAGAACTATGCAGTGAAGGTCTCCAGACCAGGGTTTTTTTTTGTTGGGAGTTTTTTGATTATCTTTTCAATCTCTTCTTTTGTTATGGGTCTATTTAGTTGTTCTACCTCTGTTTGTGTTAGTTTAGGTAGGTAGTGTGTTTCTAGGAATTCATGCATTTCTTCTAGGTTTTCAAATTTGTTTGAGTATAGCTTTTGATAGTAATCTGATATGATCCTTTTAATTTCAGTTGAATCTGTTGTAATATCGCCCATCTCATTTCTTATTCCAGTTATTTGCTTCCTCTCCTGTTTTTCTTTTGTTGGTTTGGCCAGTGGTTTATCAATTTTGTTGATTTTTTTTCAAAAAACCAACTTTTGGTCTTGTTCTTTCAATTGTTTTTCTGTTTTCTGTTTCATTTAGTTCAGCTCTAATTTTTATGATTTGTTTTCTTCTGATGCCTGTGGGTTTCTTTTGTTGCTCTCTTTCTATTTGTTCAAGTTGTAGGGATAATTCTTGGATTTTGGCCCTTTCCTCTTTTTGGATGTGTGCATTTATTGATATAATTTGGCCTCAGAGCACCGCTTTTGCTGTGTCCCAAAGGTTCTGATAGGAAGTGTTTTCATTCTCATTGGATTCTCTGAATTTCTTTATTCCATCCTTAATGTCGTCTATAATCCAGTCTTTTTCAAGCAGGGTATTGTTCAGTTTCCAAGCCTTTGATTTCTTTTTCCTGCTGTTCCTGTTATTGATTTGTACTTTTATGGCCTTATGGTTAGAGAAGATGCTTTGTAATATTTCCATGTTTTGGATTCTGCTAAGGCTTGCTTTATGACCTAATATGTGGTCTATTCTAGAGAATGTTCCATGTGCACTAGAAAAGAAAGTATACTTGGCTGCTGTTTGGTGGAGTGTTCTGTATATTTCTATGAGGTCAATTTGGTTGATTGTGGCATTTAAATCTTCCGTGTCTTTATTGAGCTTCTTTCTGGATGTCCAGCCCTTCACTGAAAGTGGTGTGTTGAAGTCTCTTACTATTATTTTGAAGTTGTCTATCTCAGTTTTCAATACTGATAGAGTTTGTTTTATGTATCTTGCAGCCCTGTCACTGGGTGCATAAATATTTAATATGGTTATATCTTCTTGGTGTATTGTCCCTTTAATCATTATATAGTGTCCTTCCTTATCCTTTCTGATGGATTTAACTTTAAAGTCTATTTTGTCAGAAATTAATATTTCTTAGTCCCTCTTTATTATTTTAATGTTGTCTTCTTTTATATAATAACATCACTGTTACCCTGGTTTAGGCTTTTTTTTTTTTTTTAAATATAATTTTGCTTTGTTTTTTTGGATTTCCCTGTCTGGGTTGACTTCTGGTTTCTCTGCCCAGTGTTCTAGTCTTGGGTTGATACCTGATATTATTGATTTTCTAACCAAAGAACTCCCTTTAGTATTTCTTGTAGTTTTGGTTTGGTTTTTAGGAATTTTCTCAACTTGTGGTTATCTGAAAATGTCTTAATTTCACTTTCATATTTGAGAGATAGTTTTGCTGGATATATGATTCTTGGCAGGCAATTTTTTTCCTTCAAAATTTTAAAATCTTTAATTTTAAAATTTCAAGTTTTTTAAATACGTCATCCCGTTGCCTTTGTCCCTGCATGGTTTCTTCCAAGTAGTCCAAGCTTATTCTTATTGGCTGTCCTTTGTAGGTGACTTTTCGTTTATCCCTTGCTGCTCTTTTAATTGTCTCTATATCTTTGGTTTTGGCAAGCTTGATTATAATATGTCTTGGTGACTTTCTTTTCAGATCTACCTTATGCGGAGTTCGATGAGCATCTTGGATAGATATCTTCTCATCTTTCACAGTATCAGGGAAGTTTTCTGTGAACAAATCTTCAATAATTTTCTCTGTATTTTCTGTTATCCCTCCCTGTTCTGGTACTCCAATTAGTCATAGGTTATTTCTTTTGATAGAGTCCCACATGATTCTTAAGGTTTCTTCATTTTTTTAAATTCTTTTGTCTGATTTTTCTTCAAATGTATTAGTGCCAAGTGATTTATCTTCAAGTTCAGAAATTCTAGCTTCTACTTGCTCACTTCTGCTCCTCTGACTTTCTATTGAGCTGTCTAATTCTGTAATTTTATTGTTAACCTCCTGAATTTCTGATTGCTGTCTATGGATTTTTCCACTTACTAAACTTTTCATTATGTTCCTAAATAATCTTTCTAATTTCTTCAGTTGCTTTATCTGTGTGTTCCTTGGCTTGTTCTGCATATTGCCCCGTTTCCTTCCTGATGTCTTGAAGGGTTCTGTATATTAAACTTTTGTATTCTGCGTCTGGTAATTTCAGGAATGCACGTTCACCTAGAAGATCCCTGGATTCTTTTTTTTTGAGAGCCTGTTGAGGTGAACATGGTCTGTTTCTTTATGAGACTTGATATTGACTGTTGTCTCCGAGCCATCTGTAAGTTATTGTATTAGTTTATGCTTGCTTACTGTGTCTTAGCTGCTTGTTTTGTTTTGTTTTGTCCTGTTTTGTTTTGGTATACCCCTATGGGTAGCTTGAGTGAGCTAGCTTGATTATTTTCACCTTTGAAGCTCTGGTGTCCTGTCCCCAGCTGGCTCAAGCTGTTATCAGGTATATCAGTCTAGGAGTCCATTGAGCTTTTTTGTATGAATTCAGCTCAGGTTTCCAGGCAGATGATCAAGTGTGTGGTACAGGCTCTGTCCTACAGTCTTAGAGGGGCAGAGGTGACTGGTGTATATACCGGTATCTGACTGCAGCACGGTTCACGCCCTGAATAAGGCAGGGGGCTGAGAACCAACCCCTGAGTGTCTCTGAGGTAAATGCAACTCTGTTCCCTGGAGCATGCTGGTGGGTGGGTTCTGCAGATGGACCATGGGCACCCAAACTTTTTGGTTGTAAGGACTGGGAGGTACCAGTTATCTTTGGACCCCTGTTGTGGGTGGCTGGGTGATGTGAGTGGAGCTACCAGTCCTTAGGTCCCTGATGTGGGTAGGTGAGGACCTTGTTTAATAGGGAAAGCAATGTCAAACATCAAACACCCACCTCTCCACCACACTGGTGAAATGGTTGGAGTTTGCCAACAAGGGCCTATTCTCCCAAAATAGGCCCACACAGGTCCATTCAGGAGGGAAAGGAGCTCAAAGTCCACGGACGGTTTATGCCTGGACAGGAGCCACTTCTGTCCTGAGCTCCCTCGGTTAGTGGAGCTAGCAAATTATCTTTTCCCCCCAACTGCAAATTTTTTCCTTCCCCAAGGCCAGGAAGATGGCTCTAGGGGCTCACCAGAGTGAATCTCAGGCCCAGGGATTCAGCCACTGAAGCTGGCTTGGGGGTGGGGGAGGGCACGGTAAAATATCCGCAGGTACTTAGCTTTTGCCGAGAGCGCTGTTCTCCTCAGGTTACGGAGGTGTGAGTAGGCTGTGTGGCTGGCTGCCTGTCCCTGAGGAAACTGCAGCCAAACCCTAGTACCAGCCTGCTGCCACTGCTGCTCCAGGAATGGTGCCTGAGTGCTCCCCATGATTTAGGTCTGGTAACTCTTCTCCACTTCTGAACGGTCTTTTCCTCCCCCTGCCCCTCAGTTCGTTATCAAAGCTTGCCTTTGATGCTCAGGGCTCCCAGCTTGTCACAAATATACTTGTTTCACTTGTTTTTTCAGGTCTTTGTTGTAAAGAGGGCTTGCCAGAAACATTGTCTCTTCCACCATCTTGTTTCCACCTCTTGCCTTTGCCCATTTTTTACCTGGATTTTTGTCTTCCTATGGCTCAACTCTACTCTGTCACATGGAGTCTCTAAGACTTCTGACCTCTAGAACTGTGAGATAATATACGTGCATTGGCGGAGATGCAGAGGACACCTGTCCTGACTATCAGTTCACATGGATATCCAAAAGAAGCCACTTAGAAAACTTTTAGTTTCAGCTTTTCACCAAGTTACTATTTTAAAATTGTTGAACATTAAAAGCATGAACACTTCCAAGTTTCATAAATTATGGTAGATTACCTAGGTGACAATAGAAAACTAATACAGTAAAATCTGTGAAAGCTGGAAACTGTGTAAGGGGGAACCTGTCACAGAAGAAAAACTCAGGTATTTTCCACTTATAGAGAGTGACAGAAAAGTGGTAAGACTGCACCCTGTCAACTGCAGAAAACTTGTGAGACCTGGAAAAAAAAAAAAAAGGCAGTACCCTTGATTTCTGGCTCCCACAAGTTTCACTGTACTTAAGTAGTGAGGGTCAAATTGTTAAGAGATTATGGAAAATAATGATTTTAGTAATAAACTACAGGAAACTAACAGGGTAAGGAACAAATAGTAACATGAAAAGAATGATAAGAAAAGCAGTGTTAGATTTTGGGTGGGTTAAAGGAATTATTGGAATTTAAGTAATCTTGGAGGACATGAGGTGGTGACCATTTATTTTAGAGGAGATACTGATCTTGACAAAATCCAGAATATGACTACAAGAGTGAGAGGCTAAGATAGGATGAAAGAAAACAATGTTGGAAGAGGGGAGGACAAATTATTGTTAGAAGGCATAGTGTAGGATGGATCATCTACATAGATGATGAAGTCATATAGAATGGTGAGAGAAATGTTATTGTTAGTTGCCATTGAGTAGATTCAGACTCATAGTGACTTCATGCGACAGAGTAGAACTGTCCTATAGGATCTTCTTGACTGTAATTTTTATGGAAGTAGATCACCAGGTCTTTCTTCTGTGGAGTTGCTGGTTGGGATCAAACAACCAACCTTTTGGTTATCAGCTGAATACCTAACTGTTGTGTGCCACCAGGGCTCCTTGGTGACAGAAATAGTGGTGGAGAAAACCTAATGAACGAGCCAAGTACTAGTCTTCAATGCAGGGCAAGGAATGGCCAGGGGTATTGATGAATAACTGTGTTACAAGTTGATGGCAGGCAGTATAATCTGATGGCATTTGCTTCAAGGACATGGAATTTGGGGTGGAATGGAAAGAAAAAAAGAAAAAGATTGGACATGGTAACAGGTTCGGGGAGGACATTCATCCTCCTGCAAGACCCTGTGCTACAAGGGGTGGTGGTGGTAGAGAAATAGCCATCATAGGAGACAACTATAGAAATTTGTTAGTTTTCCTTAAATAAAGAAGGTGAGGGGACCATTTAAAGAGGAGATTATCTGATGACAGACCATGCATTCCAAAGGGCAGAGTGGAAGAGTTTGGTGTTCAGGGAAGAGTGAGAGCTTGAGTTAGATTCAGGGTTCTGTAGAACCAAAGGGCAACTGGAGTCCTTATGAGAAAGGAAACCTTACAGGTTTCGGACCTCTTGTGGAGATCTAAGGCATGATAGGCTTCTTGGAGAAAATAGGAAGTCGGTTCTAATTTTAATTCCCTTCTTGAGACTTTTTTTTTAAGTCAATTGGGCAGTTAGTGTTCTATGGTCAGGGATTAGTAGTCTTATTTAGGTCCATGAGAAATTCTCTGGACCTTCCTTAATTCTGTTGTTGTACATTTAACAAAACTGAGGCACAAAGGGGATTAAGTAAATTTCCCAAGGTCCCTAAGTTCTTCAGCAAGCAAGTAGCAAAGCTAGGATGTAAACTCAAGCAATTGGGCTCTAGAACACGCAGTTCTAACTCTTATGTTAGACACACTCAGTCATGCATGTTGACTAATGGATGCAGAGAAAGTTTGTCATTTGGGAAAATTCTCTTGCTGAGGATGAGGGTGCTATTTGACGGAACACCAACACTAGTGAGATATAAATCTGGGTTTATATATTCCCTGTATTTAGCAGAGGACAACACAAAAGGTTAAGCACAGGACTACTATCTTAAAGGTTGGCAGGCAGTTCCAACCCACTCAGGTACATCTCAGAAGACAGTCCTGTTGATCTGGTTTTGAAAGGTCACAGTCTTGAAAACTATGGAGTGGTTCTACTCTGCAAGCCTAGGGTTGCCATGAATCAGAATTGACTCGATGGCAACTAACAACAAAATTTTCCCCCAATGGTCACAATAATATTTTCCATTCTATATACCAGAAATTTACCACTTCCCATTAAAAAGGTACAGTCTCTGCCCCTATCCTTGAAACATGGTGCATCTTTGTGACTGCCTCAACTAATAAAGTATGGCAGTAGTGACACTTTGAAACTTCTGTCATGCTCTCCTGCCTTGTTCTCTCTTTCCTAACACTTGCAGCAGTCTGCATGGGGAGAAATGAGGCCCACCAGCCCTCAGACACAGATGATCCATCAGCAGACGGCCAGCGCCAACTTGCCAGTCATGTGAGTGAGACATCTTGGATGTGGATCCTCCAGCCCCGAGTCATTCTCCCCAGCTGATATCGCATAGGGCAGAGACAAGCCTTCCCCTCTGAGCCCTGCACAAATTGCATATTCATGAGCAAAATAAATGATCATCGTTATTTTAAGCCACACAGTTTAGTAGTTTGTTATACAGCGATAAATAAGCAGAACATTCTACCCCTCTGCTACCTGACGTCCATGAGCCTCTGCTTTCCCAGCTCTAAAACAAGGATCAAACCATCTACCTCAGAGGGTTGTCATACAGATAATGAAATGCATAAACATGCATATCCTGGCACATGTAGGTCCTCAATAAAAATGTTGGCTTCCTCCCTCACCCTCCCCCGAGCCTCCCAATTAGACAAAGTAGCTAGAAGTGTTTTTCAGAATATCATTCCCCCTCTCTTTAGTAGGCAAAAATGATGCAAGAAAGAAGGAAGGTTATTCTCTCTGCTTGAATCTCATCTCTAAAATAGGTTACTCTATCACTTAATTTAAGTCTCTGCTAAAATGCCACTTCCCTACAGTGGCCCTGTGGGCCCTACTATAGATTTTATATATATATATATATATACACACATATACATATACATACATACATAAACCAAAAACAAACAAACCATTGTTGTTAAGTAAATGTCAACTCATAGTGACCCTATAGAACAGAGTAGTACTGCCCCAAAGGGCTTCCAAGGAATGGGTGGTGGGTTCGAACTGCTAATCATATGGTTAGCAGCCAAGCTCTTAACCACTGCACCATCAGGGCTCCATATATGCATGCATTGGTAGGAGACCTGGGTTCAATTCTTGGCCAATGCACCTTGTGCACAGCCACCGTCTGTCAGTGGAGGCTTGCATGTTGTTATGAACAGGTTTCAGTGGAGCTTCCAGACTCAAATAGACTAGGAAGAAAGGCCTAGTGATCTACTTCCCAAAATCAGCCAGTGAAAACTCTATGGCTCCCAGTGGTCTGATCTACAGCTAATCATGGGGATGGTTCAGCAACAGGCAACATCTTGTTCTGGGGTGCATGAGGTTGCCATGAGTTGGCGGATGATTCAACGGCAGCTAAGGATGACAGTATATATATAAAAAATATTACATACACATCTTCTACCTGACCCTGTCCCTCTCTAGCCTGTTAAAGTGTGTTCTGGTGGTGCAGTGGTTAAAGCACTCGGCTGCTAACTGAAAGGTCAACAGTTAAAGCCACTAGCCTCTCCGCAAGAAAAAGATATGGCAGTCTGCTTCCCTAAAGATTTACAGCCTTGGAAAGCCTATGGGGGCAGTTCTACTCTGTCCCATAGATCCCTATGAGTTAGAATGGACTCTGCAGCAACTTTTTTTTTTCCTTCAAGCATTGATCATCATTTGAATATTATGTTTTTGTGTATTTATTGTATTGCCTCACTCCACTAAAATGTAAGCTACACAAAAGCAGGGATTTTTCACTATTTTGTGCTCGACCATCTGTGCAGCCCCTGAAACAGTGCCTGGCATACAGCTGGAATTCCGTAGGTACTTGTTGAGTGGCTAAACGAATGGCTTCCTTCTGGTACAGCCCCTCCCCTCTTTCTAATTTACTCCTCTCAGATGGCACGCAAAAGAACATGTTGAATGGAACATTGACTTGAAGATTAGCAAGTCAGACAGACTCTAAGAAAGGAAAAGCCAGTCAAATATGCCAATTACTTCGGAAGGGTAATGGCATATTTTGAAATTTGGAGGCTGCTTCATTAAAATTCATTTTGCACTCCATAAAATAAGGAATCGGGAGCCTGACAGAAATGAAACTCAAATAGGCATTCATTTCCTTTATCTTTTTACAAGACAGATCAATTAGTAATTTTATGGTTGAAAAAACTCATTTTTAAATGTTATGTGGGTCTTAGTGTGATATCAAATCTGGCCTAATGTCACCTTTATTAAGGAATTGAAAGCATTTTTACATCTGTTCATGCCACTAAAAAAAAACACCAAGAAGCACATTTTTCACCATCTAAAGTTCATAACCAGAGAGAAAAATAGGCATAGAGATGATTGTGTTACATAATTAACTCCCCCAAAAGTAAGGGCAAATGATCATCACAGGACCGGAATGTTTCAAGATATATTTGCATTTGTAAACCAAGCCACTGAAACCCTCCTGAACAGGTGTGTTGAAGAGTCCAGATGGCCTCAACTAGGGGCCAGGAAGCCCGGCACCTTCTGCTGCGTTTCTGGCTACTCTCACAGGGCTTGGCTGCTTCATCGCCTGGCTGGGGGGCGGCCAAGGGGATCTGCAGGTGGTGCCGGATGAGAAACAGGGTTTCCAAGTGAGGAGGCTGCTGTGATGTTGGAGACCTGCCTTTCCTTCCACCACTGAGCCATAAAACTAAGATCCAAGTCATTTACACTGGTAAAGCTCTTGGATACTTTTTAGCTAAGAGAGCACAGGTGTCATTTAACCTCACCATCCTAACTCAGGTAATTGCATTTTGCCACCTTAAATTTCCCCTGCAGGTTCCATCAGATCTGGTATTTGTTTTTGCTTTGCAGTTCTGTGTCGGGTTGCCGTGTGGCTATTGAACAGGTGCTGGGCTGCTGTTTAAAAGTGTGTATTTGCTGTGAGTTGTATGTTGGGATGAGGATGTGTGATGCTGGAGATCCTCCACATGGAATTAGTTCTAGCATGATGTTTCCCTGGTAATTATAAACAAGGAAATCTTTGGCCCTTTTGATTGCAAACGGAGCCTGGGGAAAATGATGCCGATTGATGCACGTGGTTCCTTCCAGTGTGCATGAGGCAGCAAGAGAGGTTTGCAAGGGACAAAGCTGAAGACGACGGAACCTCTATACCTGGAATCTTTGTACCTGATGGAAGGAACTGTGAGGGGTGATTCTTGTGTAAGCAGACTTACTGCCTGCCACCTGTCAGTTTGTTGTACTGTGGTGGCTTGTGTGTTGTTATGATGCTAAAAGCTATCTCACCAACCTGGTGGACAGGTTTCAATGGAGCTTTTAGATTAAGACAGACTAGGAAGAAAGGCCTGGTAGTCTACTCCTGAAAATGAGCCAATGAAAACCCTATGGATCACAATTAAATATTGTCCAAGATAGGGCTGAAGATGAGCCCCTTAGGTTGGAAGGCACTCAAAATACACAGTGGCTGCAACAATGAACTTAAGCATGCTAAGGATTGTGAAAACAGCACAGGACTGGGAAATATTTTGTTTTGTTTGTACATGGGGTTGCCATGAATTGGAGATGACTCAACTACAACTAACAACAAACTTACAAAGAAAAGCTCAAAGAGTGATATTTAAAGTATTCTAAAAGGGGCTACATCTTTCTTAGTTTGTTTCCCTCTTTAGTTTCTCCACCAAACTCACACTATATGTTCTAGAACAGGCTTACCTTCTTTGTGAGAGAAAAAGATAACTTTGGAGGTCAATTCCAACTTGTTGGGTCAATTCCAACTCTTAAGGGCCCTATAGTACAGAGTAGAACTGCCCCATAGGGTTTCCAAGGCTGTAATCTTTATGGAAACAGATTGCCACATCTTTCTCCTGTGGAGAGGCTGGTGGGTTCAAATTGCTGATCTTTCAGTTAGCAGGCAAGCACTTAACCACTGTGCCACCAGCGCTCCTTTGAAGAACGTTGGAAGGCCCCAGTTCTCCAAATACTTATCTTCTCTTTCTCCTACAGCACTTCACTGGGTCAAGACTTTGCATTTTCAGAAAGGATTGTTTTTAAAATCTAACTGTATTAACTCAGAGAACTCATCATGGCCTCATTCATTGTTCCAGAAGCTTTCAAATATGTCCCTGTGACAAATATGCCAGAGATAATTATAATAAAAGACAGATTTCCAGGGTGAGTCCATGGCTGTGCCCAAGTTCAGAAGTGCTACTTGAATCCCTGCCCTTCCATCCCAACAAGAGAGCTTTCAACAGGTAAGTGAGGAAAGAAGGCATTACTGCAGGACTGTTATTTAATGTTCTTTAACTTATATAAAAAATAATAATTTGTTGATGTTAGTTATTTGGCTATTAAAGAAAGTCAAGACCCCAAAAAACCTGTTTGTAAGTCCTTTCTTTTATTGTTTTCACTTTGTAAACCCGTACTTGCAAAGAGAAACTTAACTTACTCATCTAGTACCTCTTCCCTGAAGTGTTTTGGTTCTTTAAAGTTTTATTTATTTATTTTTAATCAGAGCTTATCAAGTATTTTTTCCAAAATAGACTGGTTTCATCAGTGTTAAAATCTGCTGAGGCAGTTTGTGTCACTTAGAATTGTAACGGCTACATGTAACAGAAACTGGCTCAAACAGGTTTTTCTCACATAGCAAGAGTCCCAGTGGTGTACTTTCCACAACTGATGCAGTTGCTCTCGGGAGTCATCAAAGAACTAGACACCTTCTATCTCCTTGTCTATTGCCCTTAGTTTGTGCCTTTTAACCTCATGGTTGTAAGATGGCTGATATACTCCAGACGTTGCATCTTCATTCCACCAGGAAGAATAAGGGGAAAATGAACAGCAAAAAGCTCATAACAGCTGTGTCTGTCCCCTTGTGACAGAAAAACAGTAGCTTTTACAAAATCCTCATCTGAAGGCTTCCCCTCATTAGCCACAACGGGGCCACGTAAGCCCATAATTGTAAGGTGGTCTAAGAAGATAAATCTTTTAATTGGCTTACACTGTTAAACACTGCTACCACAAATAAAATCAGAGCTGATAAGGAATTAAGCATTGTGAATATGAAATTCAAGTTACAAATAAGAAAGAAAGGGAGAAAGGCTATTGTGGGTTAATAAGCAGTGAGTGCCGTACAGGTCATTAATGACCTCTACAAACACCATTGCGTGTCTTCATTTTCCTTCTTGTCATTCACTTTGATGATATGTAGATGCGAATTGCCTTGAGTATGAGTCATCATCCATTGCTCCTATAAAACTTTCTATCAGCAGTAATTTTATTTACTACATATAAGTTTTACAGTCCCAAGTGTACTCCTATCCCTCTCTTTTATTAACCTTAGGCATTCAGTGTTGACAGCTTTTTGATACTTTTCTGCAAAATCACTACTGACTTTTGTTGGGAGCAGGAAACTTGATATGTTTTTGTTAAGTAGCAAAATTTCATTTCTGTTTATGAAACTTCTGAGGTTAAAAGTCATTAAGTAGGAGAGTGTCTCTATAGGCCGCCACTGGTCTGTCAGTTTTTCATACTGTGGTGGCTTGCATGTGACAGTGATGTTGGAAATATTCTACTGGTATTTCAAATACCAACAGGGTCAACCATGGAGGGCAGGGTTCGGTGGAGCTTCCAGATTAAGACAGACTAGGAAGAAAGGTCTGGTGATGTACTTCTGAAAACTAGCTGATGAAAACTCTATGAACCACAACAGAACATTGTCCAGCTTGCTCGCTCTGAGCATGGCATCAGGAGGGATCAATCACCAGAGGAAGACATGAGATTTGGTGAAGCAGAGGGCTGACAAGGGTGAGGGAGACTTGGTGAGATGGATTGGCATAACAACTGCAAAGATGGACTCAAACATGCTGACGATTGTGAGGATGACACAGACTAGGCAACGTTTCACTCTGTCATACGTGGGGTCGCCATGAGTGGGAGTTGACTCCTTGGCAGCTAACAACAAAAACTCTGTATAGCGGTCAAATCAATTGTAATAAACTGCACAGTTGATTATGTCCCACCAGTATATTGTGGCACTACAGCTGAGAACTGCTCCATTAGACAGTAAGATTCGTAGACTGTTCCTTACCACGAAGGTTAACGTTTAACTCAGTTAACAGAAAGACTCAGAACACATAAACATTGATGGCTGTAAGCATTGGTGATGCCATCACGTAAAGTGGTCACCACATTAGGGTGGGCCTAGGCAGCTGCAGAGTTGAGGGTAACTTTGAAATACCAATTAACCTTCTTCCTGAACTGGAAGGCCAAACCTGTGTCCTTGGGCTAGTATCAGATGACCTTAATTACCACCTGATTCATTGAAACTGAATCCTAAATAACATTTTTAGATTTAACTGAAAAGCATTAGCAAATTTATGAATTAGGTCTCAGTGGGCTCGCTCTTCACCAGTAAAACACACTCTTCTTCTTTTTTTTTTTTTTTTGACTTAATTGTAAGGGTCAGTTGGTGAAATTATTGACCAAGATTGGGTAACCACTATGAAATGCAAGAGATAGTTGTTGAATTGAGGTGAGGAATCAGATGTACTTGGGAAATTCAAGCTCATTTTCACTTCTCTCTGGGAAACCCTGGTAGCATAGTGGTTAAGAGGTACGGCTGTTAACCAAGAAGTCGGCAGTTTGAATCTGTCAGGCGCTCCTTGGAAACCCTATGGGGCAGCTCTACTCTGTCCTATAGGGTCACTATGAGTCCGAATTGACTCGACCGCAACAGGTTTCTTGGTTTTCTGGGCTTAAGGAATAACTTTTTCAGAAGACACTATGATTAGCATTATGTAAACAGAGCCTTAATCATTAGCTCTCAATGGCTCCTTAGAGGTGTCCTCAGGCCTGAACCACCCACAGATCCAAGCAAGAAAAACTTTATTCTCTACTATTGGGTGTGGTTTAAAAGCTAATTCTCACCTCCACTGTTGCTGAGGGATAGAAGAGTTTCTGAACAGTCCATTGAAAGGCAATTTAGCTGTTTTAAGACAAAACTCAAGATTACAATTTCCAGTAAAACTGCCAGAAGAATTCAAGGAAGCGGAGTGAATTTTCTGGCCCGGAATCTGGCCAAAACAGGGTAACTAACTTCTATTAGGTCTTTAGTGGTCACGGTTTTAGGGCCACTGTGTCTTCTGTTAAAATTCCTCAGCAATGGTTTTGAGCTGTCTCTCCTCGATGTTGCTGAATCCTAAGTTATCGGCAATTTTGCTTTTCGTGTTTCACTAGGCCTTTTTTGTTGTTTTTAACTTTAAAGCTTCCCTCTTAAATGCTCATCACCCAAGCTGACAGAAGGCATCCTTATCTCTGGTTAGTTGTTTCTGCTTATACAGTTTCTCTCCTTAGCCTAGAAGTATGTTTTAATTGAACTATTTAGTGTCCAAGTTGCGAAAAGAGCTCATAGCCCTATCTAAGGGCAGTTGTCTCACTAAATGGTCTGTTTAAGACATGGTTGACCTTGAATTTAAAACATGAGAAGTCCAGAGACTTGTGAATCTCTCCTGGGATCCTGAGTACAGGGTCACAGGTTGGCAGTACGAGGAACTTTCTGTTTTTAATAATAATAATAACAAATTCTACTAAAATGTGCCACATTTTACCTGGAAATGGAATGGAATGGAAAACCAGATTGCTTTATAATTGACAGCTTTGTCTCCCAGCAGATGGCTGTAATCTCCTGCATGTGCCAAACACAGACTCTAGGCTTTTTGAGTCTGTAGTGAAAACAGAAAGGACAAATATTTATCGTAATTACAACATTTCTGCATTGGATATAGTTTCACAGCCTTTTAATCCTCCTTGATTAGAACTATTTTTTTTTTTTCTTGCCAGTTGAAGAAGTTTGTTTATCAACATTTTGAGAAACATTTCAAGCTTTAATAACTATAAAGCTAGGTCATACAGAAACAACTCTCTCTCTTTTTAGCTTACTTCGTAGTAAATCTATACATCAGCCCATGCAGAGAGTTTGCTGCAACATGCTCTAGCCCTGGAACAACAGATTCAAGGCTCAGATTCAAATAGGACTGTACACATCTCTGGATTTGGCTGAGGAAATAATCAAGTCTTCAAAAAAAAAAAAAAATTCCACTCATTTCTGCTGGTTAATTCTTGTCAAGAAGGTCATTTGGAGGTCTCTCAAGTGACTCAACGTAATTAGGTTCTGTGTAATCTGTGGAAATTACTTATTGGGCAACTTGAGCCAAACATGAATAATCCTATCAGACCATGTCCCTCTTCATTGCTAGCAGATCATTAGTCAGCATTTTCATCATGATCCTCCTCAAAAGTACTACAGCCATGCGCCGCACTATGTCTGTTGAGGTAATGTCCCACAGCATAATGTCCGTGGTCTGGCGCTTGCCCTCTGGGGAATGCTCATCTCTTCCTCCAGGTGCTTCACAGCTTCCGCCCCCAAAGGTCTCACAGGAAGCTCATGGCCACTGTGTTTCAGATCCTGTTCCCATCCATCCATGTGCACAAGGTAAACCTGAACACCGTCAAGCGCTGCTTCCTCATCATTCGACTCCCAGGAGCTGGATTTCCGCCATTATAGCAGCAAAGTCGTTCCTATCCGCGCAAGTCACTTGAAGAAGCTTCTCCTGAGTGGTGTGCAGGACACCAGCCGACAGCTGGCAATGGGCGGGGGGCGGGGAGGTGTCAGAGGGAGCCGGAGCTGGACAGCAGGTGCAACCTCACTGAGCTCCCCCAGGCCATCACTAGGGGTGGCAACGTGTGGCCCAGCAGAGTGCCTTGCAGCTCACTGAGATCGGTCCTGGGTTGACAACGCAGCTTATCAAGATCCAGGAAGGCCTTGGGGAGGGGAACGTGCTGTTCCAGTTTCATGCACAAGACAGAGGAAAATCTGCAGGCCATCCTGGTGGCGGAAGAGGAGAGGCTGCAGCTGAAGGCCCAGGAACAGGAGTAGGAGGCCGACAATGTGCAGCGCAAGTGGGAGCAGCAAGAAGCCCACAAGAGGAGGAGCCTGGTGGACATGAAGAGGGCATAGGCAGAGGATCCAGCTCCTCTGGAGGGCAAGGGGGCAAACTGACCTGAACGAGAGGAGGGTGAAGCTGAGTATTCCCGCCAGGAGGTGTGTGAGGAGCCTGAGGAGGACATGTTCCCCAGGCTACCAAGCGGTGGGGCCTCCATGCAAGAAGCAGAGAGTAAAGGATAAGAGGCCTCCAAAGCCCAAGGGCAGGTCCCGCGGAGCCCAGGCCAAGCTGGGGTCCGGAGGGGCTGCTCGGGGCATGTGCAGAAGCTGTCCAGCCGCCTAAGAGAGCTGCAGAGCCTGAGCCCCAGCAAGGCTGAAGGAATAGCCCAGATAGAGTCCCAGAGATGCTGCCCTGGGCCTCTGTTTCCTTTTATAAACGAGCTGGTTCCCTAACTCCACTCCCATCCCACAATAAATGACTGATGTTCCCAAAAAGAGGAAAAAAAAAATTCCCTTCCTTTCTCTGGGGGATGCTCACAGCCAGACTTGGCAGTGAGCCCACCCACTGGCTCCCCCTGGGAGGACTGGGTGCCTGATCTTGCTCCCAGGGCACCCAAGGTCATCAGTCATGAGGCCTGGCAGGGCAGGTCACAGGGCCACTGGGACACTCCCCTGTTGTTGAGCCTACCAATAGAGCCGGGACCTTTACTGGGCTGTGGTCACAGGTGGAACCATCAAGCATTCAACTGAGCCTTTAGCAGTGTGAGCTACCCAGGTGGTGCTCAACACAGCAGGCCCCAGCCTGTGCCCTGGGAGCCACAGGTGACCTAGGTGTTCACACAACATCCAAATGACATAATACCCTACTTCACAGAAGTATTGTTGCTAACCAAAAGATGAGCAGTTGAAATCCACCAGCCCCTCCTTGGAAACCCTGTAGGACAGTTCTACTCTGTCCTGTAGGGTCGCTATGAGTCGGAATCACTCCACTACAAGGGTTTGGTTTGGTGTTATTGTGGATTTAACCAACACATACCTGTAGTTTGGGAGAGCTGCAGGTTGTAATTCAAATGTAAGCTCCTGGGACTGAAACTAAAGGCTGCATTCAGCTATGGAGTAATGGGTGAAAATATAGGCACAGTGTCAGTTTCTTTGGGCTGCTGTAACACATTGCCATAAACTAAGGATATTCTCTCACAGTTCTGGAGGCTAGAATTCTGAAATCGAGGTGTTAGCAGGGCCATGATCCCTCTGAAGGCTCTAAGAAAGAATCTTTCCTTGCCTCCTCCTAGCTTCTGATGGTAGCTGGTGATCCTTGGAGCTCCTTGGTTTGTAGAGGCATCACTCTAATCTCTGCATCTGTTTTCACCAGGTGTTCTTTCTCCCTGTATGTCTTTGTATCTCTCTCACTTTATAAGCACACTCAGATCCAGTATGACCTCATCTTATGTTGATTATATCTGCTGAGACCCTGTTTCCAAACAAGGCTGCATTCACAGGTTCTGGGTGGACATGCGTTTTGGGAGGATACTATTTAACCCAGTATGCAGAACCAACAAGGTTGGAGTTTAACACACCTCTTGCACTTTAGGTTTTGCAGCCTTGAACAAGTCAATTAACATTTCTTAGACTACTTCCTGATCTGTCAAATATCTAAGTGACTGTGTGCATCCTAACAAATTATGGATATCATTACAAAAAATGAGAATTCCAAAGACTTAATTGTGCTTATGCAGAACCTCTTCATAGACAAAGAGGCAGTCTTTCAAACAGAAAAAGGGGATTCTCTATGGTTTAAAATCAGGAAAGGTATGCATCAGGGTTGTGTCCTTTCATCATACTTATTCAGTGTGTAATCTGAAAAGCTGGGCTGTACGAAGACGACTGCATCAAGACTGAAGGAAGACTCGTTAACAACCTGTGTTATGCAGATGACACAAGCTTGCTTGCTGAAAGTGAAGAGGACTTGAAGCACTTACTGATGAAGATCAAAGACTACAGCCTTCAGTATGAATTACAATTCATCGTATAAAAAAAGGAAAAACAAGAATCCTCACAATTGGACTAATAAACAATATCATGACAATTGGAGAAAACGTTGAAGTTGTCGAGGATTTCATTTTACTTGGATCCAAAATTAATGCCCTTGGAAGCAGCAGTTCAGAAACCAAATAATGTATTGCAGTGGGCAAATCTGCTGTAAAAGACCACTTTAAAGTATTAAAAAGCAAAGATGTCACTTTGAGGACTAAGGTGCTCCTGACCCAAGCCATTGCATTTTCAATCCCCTCATGTGCGTGTAAAAGCTGGACAATGAATAAGAAAGACTGAAGAAGAATTGATGCCTTTGAATGGTGTTGGCAAAGAATATTGAATATACAATGGACTGCCAGAAGAAGGAACAAATCTGTCTTGGAAGAAGTACAGCCAGAATGCTCCTGAGAAGTGAGGATGATGAGATTTCGTCTCACATACTTTGGACACGTTATCAGGAGGGATCAGTCCCTGGAGAAGGACAACATGGTTGGTAAAGTAGAGGGTCAGTGTCATGGACTGAATTATGGCCCCCCAAAAATGTGTGTATCCATTTAGCTGTGTCATGATTCCAGTATTGTGCGATCTTCCTATATGTTGTAAATCCTGCCTCTATGATATTAATGAGGGAGGATGGGTGGCAGTTGTGTTAGTGGTGCAAGACTGTTAAGTCTATGGGATTGGGTTGTGTCTTGAGGCAATCTCTTGAGATATAAAAGAGAGAAGTGAGCAGAGACACAGGGGGACCTCATACTACCAAAAAAGCAGTGTCAGGAGCAGAGTGTATCCTTTGGTCCCAGGGTTCCTGCCCAGAGAAGCTCCTAGTCAGGGGAAGATTGATGAGAAGGCTGACAGAGAGAAAAAGGCTTGCCCTGGAGCTGACACCCTGAATTTGGACTTTTAGCCTACTTTACTTGAGGAAATAAATTTATCTTTGTTAAAGCCATCCACTTTTGGTATCTCTGTTATAGCAGCACTAGATAACTAAGACAGTTAGTGAAAAATGAGATGGATTGACACAGTGGCTGCAATGATGCGCTCAAGCATGACAATGACTCTGAGGCTGGTGCAAGATCAGGCAGTGTTTGTTCTGTTGAACATAGTGTCAGTATAAGTTGGAATCGATTTGATGGCACCTGACAACAGCAGTCTTTATGGAAGCATGCTGTCACATCTTTATCCCATGGAGTGGCTGGTGGGTTCCAACTGCCAACGTTTCAGTTAGCAGCCAAGCACTTTAACCACTATGCCACCAGGGCACCAAGGCAAGGTAGCGCGGGAGAAAAACAAAGAAGGGAGGCTAAGCGGGCTATTGGAATAGTTCAAGGATGAGGTAAAAAGGACTTAGTCAAATGGAGTGGGAATAACACAAATTGTGAGATATTAAGGATCAGACTGTATTTGTCATTAAAGCTGTTTATAAATATTTTCCTTGTTTTCAGGGCAGGTAGTAGAAGTGCATTTCCTTTGTTTCCTTTGAAAGTAGGTATGGTTGTGTGATTTGCTTTGGCCAGTGAGATGTGATTGGAAGTGATGTGTGCCACACCCAAACGGAAGCTCTAAGAGCCAGTACATGATCTGCCACATTCTGAGTTTAATGCCTCAGTGATCATGGTTATATGTATCAAGATGGAACCTCTATCAACCTGGTTGCCTGAGGCACTGTTGAGCAGAATCCCCCAGATAACCTGTGTAGTACATGTAGTATGAGTGAAAAGTTAACTTTTCTTGTATGATGCTACTAAGATTTTGGGATTGTTTGTTACTGCAGCAATATCTAGCTTATCCTTACCTACCAGGATTTGGCAATGGATGGAAGAGAATGTGAGTAGTAGAAAATATTAAAACTTGGCATGATGGAGTGTAATGGATGGAATTGTGTCCCTCAAAAATATGTGTCAACTTGGTTAGGCCATGTGTAATTGTCCTCCATTTTGTGATTTTCCTATGTGTTATAAACCATAATCTCTGGCTGTGGTTAAAAGGATTACTCAGGTTACCTCCCTGATCCAAAAAGAGTTTCCCTGGGGTGTGGCCTGCACCACCTTTTCTCTCTCAAGAGATAAAAGGAAAGGAAACCAAGCAGAGTTGGGAACTTCATACCACCAAGAAAGCAGCACCATGAGCAGAGCACATCCTTTGGACACAGGGTACCTGCACCTGAGAAGCTCCTTGACTAGGGGAAGATTGAGGACAAGGATCTTCTTCCAGATCTAATGATTTAGGGTTTATGTCTAGGACAAGAGCCCTAGAAACTTTTTAGTCAGTTGAGTGTGGTATTCACATTTTATGTTTTGAAAATTTATTAGTAGAGAAAGAGAAAAGGCTCATTGACATATGTAAAGGCATTAGAACTAAAGGGGAAGCTGACATATTCAGTTTCAATTAGATTTTTTTTTTTAATTTGAAAGGTTATTATTACTTGCAAAAAAACTAACCTTGAGAGATAGTCAAATTTTGCTAATATTGCTTCCAATGGCAGATCCAAATCCTTAATTAGTGCTACTTTGAAATTTTATCAACTTGAAATACATGGGCTGTCACTCAGAACCTGGAAACTTTTGTCATGCAAAGATTTCCTCTGTTGTAAGGGCATTTGATATGTCATCATGCAGGGCTGTAAACAATACCACCCAGGGCTAGAGAACTTTTCTTCTAGCACTTTTGAGAAGCAGTGGCTGCCCAATTATAGTCTGAGTTTACAGTTCCTCTGAAGACCAAGGTCCAATTGGATGAACTTTGTGTTCAATTTTTTGTTTTTTGGCTTTTAAGGTCTTCCCTGTAGTGACATAGACCATGATAGATTGCCACCTGTATCATGGGCAATGATTTCTGGTTAATGTTTGGCAGTTCAGGCATTCCTGTAAAATGCTAGCATCTAGAGCTACTGCATCATCAGAATTTGAAATAAGACCTTTAGGCATTCTCCCCACAATGAAATTACTGCTTTCAGCCCCGTGCAGCCCCTTAGATACTCTATTTATAAGCTTGCTCGCTATATCACTCAGTGTTAAGAGTTTTATCTGTCCAGCATTTCCTCTGTTTTGCCATTGCTTGGATAAAAACTGGACAATAGGGAATGTCCTAGTGATGGTGCAAATGATCATCACTATATGACACAGCTGGTCCCTGGAAATCCTCCTCTGATGATGGAAATCCGCTGAACTTTAACGCCTTTACACATAGGTGAGTAACTGATGAAAATGCAGCCTTCAGAGCAAGGGGAAAATCAAGGGATTATAAATGGCCTGCTGAGGCATAGATGTCAAAGTAGCTGCCAGATGTTGGCATATCCAAAGTCAAAGGAGAACTTGATTTGAATTTTGATTCATTTAAGGAGAAAGCATGACCATTACTGACTACCCAAGGATTATTATCACTGGGACTCTACAGAACACTCCCCTAAATTGAGAAAGATTAGTGTCAGGGAACCTAGTGCCTGCAACACAGTAATCACTCAGTGTTAGCTACTAATACTACTATTCTGCTGAACTGAGAAATAAGTTGAAAATTTCAAGTTGAACTTAAAATTAAGTACTCCTTTGGCATTTGGTGTGATTAACGCATAGCCTATGATTCAGGCTATATACTTTTTTAATCTTTCTGCCAAATTAATAGTATGATAGGATGGCCCCTTCTCCTCCTAGATAATGCTGAAGGGAGCAAGATAGGACAGCTGCTGTTTGATGATACGTGTCCTCTATTATGTTGAGTAGAGTTTAAAGGTTAAGCGCTCAACTACTAACCTAAATGGTGGTTCTAACTCACCCAGAGGCACCCCAGAAGAAAGGCATGGCAATCTACTTCTTGAAAACCCTAAGGAGTGTAGTTTTACTCTGCATACATTGGGCTGCCGTGAATTGGAGCTGACTCAATGGCAACTAACAACAGCAACCACAACTATGTTGAACAGAGATATGTTGGAAGATATGATTTAACTAAAAGTATCTCTGGAGCTGGAATAATAAACTTTCTCATAATGCGGTTGACTGTTTTGCAGGCTTTAGGTATAATTACACTTACAGTTTTAAGAGCATGCGACATATTCCAGACACTTTACCAGGTTTCTCATTTGATCCTTCTGTAGTCCTATGAGGTAGGTATTCTTACTTCTTTTGATGTGAGGAAACTGAGATTCAGGGGCTAGCCTCCATCACACAGCCAGTAATCTGTAGGCTGTGATCTGAATCCAGCCTGACTGAACCCCAAGTCTGTGCTTTTAATCATTACAATTCATGATCTTTCCACTGGTGCAAGTTCATTGTGGGCTTTATTCCTCTCTTTGCATTATTCTGTGCATCAAGAGGCTTCACAACTGTGATTTCTTAGGCTGTCTGAGTGATTGAGTGACCCTCAATGCAAGGATTGTTAGGTTTCTCTGAAACACCCTTTCTTTGATAAAGCTCTCAAAAAGGAATAGTCCAGGGATAATGAATCAAGGCACCTCAGGGACTCATGGGAATTTACCTCTGTGATTGACGGAATGAGCTGGCTGTCACCTGCATACATAGTAAATATAGCCATGGAAATGCATGAGATTGCCAACTGAAAATTGACATTGGTTTGCTCATTTTCTTATGGGAAGAATACAATTGAAATGAAGGGAGCTGAGGGAGACCATAAAAGTGATTGATAGAAAGATACAGAGTTTAGATTGGGAAACTAGAAAAGAGAATGGAAGGTTTGATTATTATTATATTACTGTTTCTTCAAAGTATGCCAGCACGTTTTCTTTGGTGCAATCACAATGCATATAGCCCTCTTTGAGGCACTATATGCATTTCTCTCAAGAAAGAGAGAAAGTGTGTACTCTCTGCCCTGAAGGAACTAATGATTTAATTAATGGATTAAAAATTAATTTGTACTAGGTTGAAGGGCATGCACATGAACAACACAAGCGTATGTTCATCACCCAAGGCCACTTTTGCTGATCACATCATATAATTTATCTCTAAAATAAGAGCCTTCTAAGAAAGAAAATTCAAGCTGTCTTGATCAGGAAAGGCTAAACAGGGTATGAGATGAAAGGTATCCAGGAAAAGCATTCTTTAAATATACAAATTGAAAAAAGGGGGTACCTTTTATTATGTAGTAAAGGAAAACAGATAATTAATGATCAAAGTGGCAGAAGATCTTGGCACCTACCTTTCCCTCAGATTTTAACAAGGAAATAATTTAGAAAATTGATAATGAAGAGGGAGGCTCACTCAGGGTTATTTAAATATGGCACACTCAGCCTTGCATTTTACCTCAAAAATCCACTTACTCTTTATTTATACCCTGATATAAATTGCGGACATTCTAGTGGATCTGAGAAAATCATCGGGTTGCCTTCCGAGGGACTCGGCCAACTCTTTAGAAATTACTTAGGTTACCAACTTCCAAACCAAACTTCTTCGGTTGCCTAGAAATGGTAACGGAAGGGCATAAGTATTACATAAGGAGGCAGTAACAAGAGGTGAAGAGTTCAGAAAGGGAAAGGAACATATTCCCTCTAGACTTCAAGGAAATAGGATAGTGACTTCTAACAGACTATGGGCTTGGGCCTCCATAGGAAATTGCGAACTTCTCCCTTTGAGACACTTAAAACCAAGGCGAATCATGTTTCTAGTAAAGTCTTTTGTAATTAAGTCTTCTGTAGCTGTCTGTAGGTGGAATTAGCTCTGTCCTTGACTCCCAAGCCTTTTCCAGCATTTAATTCCAATTGGAAAACTTTAGTGATACCACACTTCTTTCTTTTAAAATCTTAGCTGTTAAGAACTTGCTAATGAGCATGGACTTATCACCTCTCCTGAAAATACTCTTTTCCCCAAAACAGTTCCCAGGGAATGACTTGGCTCAGAGCCTATATTACACATGGTAGGCATTCAGCAAATGCATGCTGAGTGTTTTTGAATGAACAAACCCTGGCTACCATTAGAGAACACCTCTCTCCTACTGAATGTCCCTAGCGATAGAATCTATGACCATGATCCGCATGACAATGGATAAATTCCACATCCAGGTTTAGAATTCTTTCAGTGGCCAAGCCCTTTGCCATTTAGACAGACACAACTTATCTGCTCACTTGGGTTTTGGAGGCAAATAATTAGACTGCCAGTAGGCTTAATGATAGTTTCACTTTGAAGTGTTCAAAAGAAAAGCCCACGCTAAGCACAAAATGTTTTCCCAGGATTACTATGATCATCTGAGAACCAAAGATGAAAAGGGAGGACTCTTGGGTAGTGTGAGCTATTTATTTCGCATCAATACTCAGCTCACCCTTTCAGGACACAGGATATCACAGAGACCTGGCCAAATGAGAAGGTTAGGAAGTCCTTGCCGGCAAACAAAGGTGATATTTTATTGCATACACTTTTGCCCAGAGGAAGCCTCAAAGACGCCTCATAAAGGCTGTAAGAGCGTTCTACATCTGGAATGACATCTTCCAGATTATGCATTAATCCTTAAAGACGGGGTATGCATATTGTCTTTTCATAGCTGAGGCTAAAAAACTCCCTGTATACACCACAGTATTTTTTTTTTTTTTGGCAGAGAAGTGATTAGTGGCAGTTGACTGTCTTGGCTTAAAGGTGTCAATGAAAAACGAACAGAACTTCATTTGAAAAAGAATGGTCCCAAGAGACACTGTGACTTAAAATTAACCTCAAGGCAGTTAACATTTAGATTTTCTTCAATAAGAGAACCAGTTAAATTTAAATGAAACTCTTGATTTTTTTTTTCTTGATTAACTACAGATTTGATCATAATTTCTAGAAAGATTAAGAATGAAGACAGAAATAAATGAGTTTGGAATTTGAGTTTACAACACAAACATTCTTGGTTGTGTATGTAAACTCATTCTTTGGTTGGTTAAAACCCTCAGCTTATCAGTGAGAATGGCTGAAATCTGTTAAAATTAAAAGGAAAAAAAAAATCAGAAATTAAAGCGGCACAGTGGTTAAGAGCTCAGCTGCTAACCAAAAGGTCGGTAGTTCGAATCCACCAGCTGCTCCTTGGAAACCCTATGGGGCAGTTCTGTTCTGTCTTCTAGGGTTGCTATGTGTTGGAATTGACTTGACAGCAATGGTTTTGGGTTTTTTTTTTTTTGGTGGTCTTTGCTGTTAGTCATTTATGGAGGAAAAAAATAAGCCTTTAAAGCTTGGTTACCTAATGTCATGGATTGAATTGTATCCCCCCCAAAATATGTGTCAACTTGGCGAGGCCATGATTCCCACTATTGTGTGGTTGTCCTCCATTTTGTGATTGTAATTTTATGTTGAGAGGATTAGTGTGGGATTGTAACACCACCCTTAGTCAGGCCACCTCTCTGATCCAAGGTAAAGGGAGTTTCCCTGGAGTGTGGCCTGTACCACCTTTTATCTCTCAAGAGAAAAAAGGAAAGGGATGCAAACAGAGAGTTGGGGACCTCATACCACCAAGAAAGCAGCACCGGGAGCAGAGCATGTCCTTTGGATGCAGGGTCTCTGTGCCTGAGAAGCTACTCGACCATGGGAAGATCCAGGACAAGGACCTTCCTCTAGAGCCGACAGGGAGAGAGAAAGCCTTCCCCTGAAGTGGATGCCCAGAATTTGGACTTGTAACCTACTAACTATGAGAAAATAAATTTCTCTTTGTTAAAGCCATCCACTTGTGGTAATTCTGTTGTGGCAGAGCTAGATAACTAAGACAGCTATTTTGTTTGTTCTGGTCTTTGCTTTTTGTTTCATTGTTCTTTCTTTTTTGCTTTGGCTTGTTTTTTTTCTTCATGGTGCCCTCCAACTGAATATGTTCATCTTTTATCACAGTGAGGTTCAAAGATGTTCAGTGACATGCTCAGTCATAATACAGTTCCAAAGTTGCTCTTTCTATATGCTTGTGGCTATGATTTTCTCATATGTAAAATAGGGTTAATATCTACTTCACAAGAATTATGGAGATAGCATATGTTTAGCATCTAGAGCACTGTCTGATATCTGGTACCAGTAAACCAATTGCAGTCGAGTTGATTCTAACTCGTGATGACCCCGTGTGTGGCAAAATCAAACTATGCTCCATAGGATTTTCAATGGCTGATTTTTGGAATTAGATCACCAAGGCTTTCTTCTGAAGCATCTCTGGGTAGACTCAATTCTCCAACCTTTCAGTTGGCAACCAAGTCTTTTGACCCTTTGCACCACCGAGGGGCTCCCCGATATCTGGTAAGTATCCGCAAAAAATATGGTGCTAGTAGCATTAGAGAAGGAGCCTTCCCTGGGGGAGCAGTGGTTAAGTTCTCTGCTGCTACCTGAAAGGTTTGCAGGTCAAACCCACCAGCTGCTGTGTGGGAGGAAAATGCATCAGCCTGCTTCCAGCTTCCATAAAGATCACAGACTTGGAACTCTATGGGGTAGTTCTACTCTGTCCTATTGGGTCACTGTGAGTTAGAATCAACTTGACAGCAATTTTTTTTTTTTTTGGTTAGTAACATTAATGGTGGTTATTGCTATTAAAGGAAAAAGTGCCAGAAAGACTTGCCTCTTGAATGCTCAGAGAATAATATCCTGAGTTTGTTTAAAAGAAAATAACTGTGACTATGGAATACAAACTAATTATCTCCAAGACCTGCATGCACTTGCTTCTCCAATGAACAGAGAGCATCACCAATGGATAGGGTCACACATCGTAGCTCACAGTTAAATGTTGACCAGGTGGATGGTATTCTAGCTCACAGTTAAATGTTGACCAGGTGGATGGTATTCTGTAGTGGTGCATAAAAAGGAAGAGAAAAAATGACAGCCACTTCAAAAATCCTATCACAATGGCTAGAAAGCACAAGATTAATTGCCTGATAAATACACCTTGGAAATTCCTGTGTGTTAGAATGTGAAGCACAACCCAGAGTCAGGGAAACTTAGTTTAAAGTAAAAACAGACACAAAAAATGCATTTTGTATGAGCGCATGCTTGTATGTCTAGCCACTTACATTTTAACTCATAACTGAATGAAGATATTCTAGCAATGTCCATTATGTTCAGAGGTCTCTTATGCCCGCATCGTGTCTTCATGGTGGGAAAAGGTTGGAATCTGCTAGAAAGAAAGATTGGTTGAGATGAGAAACTACCTTTAAAAAGGCGGAACAGGTTTAATATCCTGTTGTAAGCTCTGTTCTATCCTCTCAGCCATTTAGCTACCTGAAGGGAACACTCTGAAGTAGACTGTTGTTGTCATTGTCGTTAGCTGTCTTTGAGTTAGCCTTCGACTCAAGGCGACGCCATGCACAATGGAACAAAACGCTGCCTGGCCTTATGCCATCCCCATGATGGATTTCAGATTGGACCATTGTGATCTCTAGGGTTTTCATTGGTTGATTTTCAGAAGTAGATTGCCAGGTCTTTCCTCCTAGTCTTATTAGTATAGAAGCTATACTGAAAACTGTTCACTGTCATAGCAACATGTAGAGAGAGAATTATCAATACTCCCAAGGCTAAAAAGCTTTTCCTGTTTGTATGCAATTGGTCAAACAATAGTTTTCTTTGGTCTTTGTTTCATTTTATACACATGCATATATATAAATACACACTCCCAGACCACAAACAAAGTACAAGCTAGTAGTAAATATGTCTGGCTTTCAAGGCAAGATGAGTAAATGATCAATGCTACATATTTCCCATTTTCAATCACTTTTAGCAACTTATATGGTAGTGACTTAAAGTAATACTGGGTTATTTAACCCAACAAATTACATATTTTTATTTGGTCCTCTCTAACCTTATAGTCTCATATTCATCTTCAAAGTGAGCAGCAACACCCTGTAACCATGCCTTACATGGGAAAATAACCAACCATCCCTCAGTGGCAAGTTTTCCATCAGAGGAACCTGGAAGAACATCTCTTAGCCTTCTTAGACCTAACACCAGCATCGGAATACAGTCTAGTTTCCCAGGACTTTTGTCTCGTCTCCTTCACACAGCCGTACTGGGTGATTAAAAAAAAAAAAACCAATGTAGATAATTCCTTTGAGAACATTAAATTAATCCTCTGTGAAATTTCATTATTTTATCCATAAATGGCATAATGGAGGTTATAAATGCAGGCAACAGGAATTGTATCAGAACTAACTGCAGTGTAAATTTGTTTTTTAAAGTATTAAATTCCATCACCAAAACAGATCTGGAGACACCAAAAATAAATAGGGACTTTAGTCTTTGATTGAATATATGCCTCACACTCAACTGTGTGACTATTTTGTACACTATCAGAAAGAGCAGAATTTCCCAATAACTGTTGCAACAAGTTCTTAGTTCGTCAAATTAGGAGGAGCCTTGCTCAGTAAAACTAAAAACAAAAGCAGATCTTGACCAATTTGATTTCTCTTCGCAGAGTTGACCTAATAGATGGCTTGGATAAAGCCCTTACTGCTTGTTTTTCATGAGCTAAAGGAGAGGGAATCGTTAACAGATGAGCCTAAGGCATTCTGAAATATACTTGCTAAATAATAAACCTATCAATTTCTTCCAAATGAATAAATTATTAATTCTCCTTCAAATCTATGAAACCTAACAGTGTGGAAATTCAGATGCCAAGGAGGAGAAGTAAATCTCAGCAAAATGCGTAAGCAATGGCAGGGTCAAGGTTGACAAGTCCTATTAGGTAGGAAACTTAGAGATAGTTCCTTAGAATACAAGAAGGGCCACGTTCAAGTAAACATTAGGAGAATCTATTGGAATTTTAAACATTTCCAGCTACAGACCAGAAAAAATGCTCAAGAAGGGGAAGAGGTACCTGCATGAATCCTTTAAGATCCATTGATATTGATTCCCATCTCTAGTAGGGGAATTGATCCAACGCTAGAACTACCGTCAGTGATGGAACAGCGGGTATGAGTGTGTCCAGTCCTGTTCACACCTAGTGTTTCAAGCATATTTATTTTTCCATTATTTACTTCTTTTAATAGTGACAGGTAAGTTTTTTTATTTCTCTAAGTCTGAGGGTGATTTTTGCTCTTACTATTACGGATTCTCTGTGTCTGATTTGAACAGGGCGTAGGAGGAATATCTGGACTCTGCTTCATTTTGTCTGAGGCCTCAGTTAGAAGACACGAAGGATGGGGCTGGGATTACCTGAAGGCTGTTTGTTCTCTTGCGTAGTAGTTGGTGCTGGCTATCAGCTAAGACGTTAGCTGGGGCTGTCAGCCAGAACATCTAAAAGTGGCCTCTCCATGTGGCCTGGGGCTCCTCACAACATGGTGGCTGGGATTCAAGAAAGAACATCTCTGGAGAGAAAGAGCCAGAAGGAAGCTATATCATTTTTTGTATCCTAGACTCCGAAGTCACAAGGTGTCTGTCTGTTCCTTTGCATTCTATTTATTGGGCAGTCAAACACCCTACCTACATGCAAGGGGTGGAGGTCAGACTCCATCTTTTGACGGTAAGAGTGTCAAGGTCCTGAGATTGTGGGACTAGAAACACTGCTGTGAACATTATGAAAACTGCATTCTGATGTAGTGGTTGTTTCTTTGTCTCTTTGTCTTTTTTCCATTTCTTGTCATGTCTTTGCTTTCTTATAGTGTCTAAGGAAAATATCAAGTCACACATGGAGAACACATTTCTGGTAAATTCTAGGGATGTTTTAGTCATCTGCTATGAATCAACCCATTGTTGATTAATAACTTTCGTCTCTAGGGTAACTCTGGTAGGTCTACCAGATGTTGATTCTAACATAGGCATTTCGGAGTTTATGCTGTAGAATAAAAGAAAGGAACAGAATTTTGAAGTGTTAATGGTTGGACAGAAGTCCAGAAGAGGAGTAGGGAAGACTTTAGAGTGGAATGAAGACAGATGTTTGGATTTGACACTGCTGAAAGGAGGGATTTAGGATGTGAAAGAACGACTTCTTTGCTGAAAAGGATTAAATGTTTCTCAGTGTATGTGAAGCTTCTGAGGATATTTGGATATTACTTGTATGACTTCAGGACATGTTATTTTTCTACATATAACCAAGTAAACATTTTTATGAAGCAAAAAATTTTCTTTATCTACAAATATTGTAGCGTCATTATTTGTATTGACAGAAGACATGTACGATACCTTTCTTTATCTCCTTTCTCCATGTCTTTGAACACCCATCTCTGTCCTGGCACAATTTTTCCTGACTCAAGAGGACACTGATGGATGACAGGCCTGGCCTCTCCATGGTCTCTTCATTCCCCAGACTGAAATAGCCATAGTGACGGGGCATGCCAGAAAGAGAAGCTTGGGCTTATACAATATGATATTAATAAAAAACAGAAAATGAAGGATTATGTATTCATTTCTTTGGAAGTTATGTTCCATGAACATTTCTTTTGACATTGCAAATCTACATTGAAAAATCTATCTTATAGAAATAATTTCAAAAGTGCATGAGGATGCTTATTGCAATATTGTTTATAAGAGTAAAAATTGAAAAACACTAGAATGGCTATCAGTAGGGGAATGTCTATTTGGCATATTCATATCTAGAGTACCACTGCAGCCATTAAGATAATACATATCTACTGTCACGGGAACTTGCCCATATTTTATTGATAAGTTAAAAAAAACAACTTGTAAAATAGTGTAAGTAGCATAATCTCATCTTTTGTTTGTAGAAAAGAGGCAAAATTCCTATTTTAGATAGCAGACTTAGTACTACTATAGCTTACCCATTCCAGACAAAATCAGTAGAAATTATAATTTTTTTTTTTCTTTTTAAAATTCTGCTTGTGTCAGATCTGCAATTGTCCCATTGGCTAAAATAAGTCATGTGGTCAGTTCCAGAATCTGTGTGGGAAGCGAGTACCCATAAAAAAAGGCCTAAAACAACATATACCGGTATATCTGGGAGCTGGAAATAATGGACAATAAGAGAAGATTTTTACTTGTTTATATTATGGGTTATTTATTTATTTTATAGAGAACATGTATGTGATGGTTAATGTTGTGTGTCACCTTGGCTGGGCCATGATTCTCAGTGGTTTGGCAGTTATGATGTAGTTTGGCAGCCATGTAATGATGCAATCACTTCCATAGTCAGAGCTGATATAATGTAATCACTTTCATGATGAGATCTGCCATGAGCAGCTAATCAGTTGAAAGGGAGTTTCCTTGGGGTGTGGCCACCTTCCAATACATGTGGACTTTCCAGCAAAGCTGGTGGGCTTTTTCTCACTCTGGGTCCTGCATCTGGCTTCTGTTCATCTCACCTCTGGTTCTTGAGTTAGCAGCTTACCTGCCAATCTTGGGATTCTCCAGCCTCCACAGCCTGTGAGCCAGTGGCCTGCCAGTTTACCTGCCAATCTTGAGTTCATCAAACCTTATAGCTATGTGAGCAGGAGAGTCCTCCAGCCTGACCCACTAACTTGAGACTTTCCAGCCTTTATAACCGAGTGAGCCATTTCTTTCATTTCCTTGATATAAATCTCACTCTCTCCATGTTTATGTGTGTATGTACATATATATACTGGTGTTGAGTCGATTCCAACTCGTAACGGCCTTATAGGACAGGCTAGAACCGCCCCATAAAGCTTCTAAGGAGCGCCTGGTGGATTTGAACTGCTGACCTCTTGGTTAGCAACTGTAGCACCTAACCACTATGACACCAGGGTTTTATATATATATATTTATATATATATATATACACGCTTCACTGGTTTTGCTTCTCTAGAGAACGCAGCCTAAGACAATGTATTACTTTTGAAAATTATAATACTTTTAAGAGTAAATAAAACATTCTTCTGCAGGCAAGCAATCTCTGAGAGGTGATTGACATTGACTTCATTCCCTGCATCTGCATACATCTACCCTCCCCAGCCCTTGCCCTTGTTAAACATGCATTGTCCCACAGTCAGACACTGCAAAATGCCCACCTCCTTCTAGAAACCTGACCTTCACCCTCGCCTTAGCATCTGCCAGCACATATGCACAGATATTCTGGAAACATGTATAACCAAGTAAACAAGGACGAAAAGCCCTTTAGAAATCCCAACTGGTTGCAGCTGCTTCTGTCCCCTACAGGGATGGTGTAATTTCCCTCCAGAGCCAACAGCTCTTTGTAAAGCAAAATACCTTGACTGGCTGATTTAGGGTACAAACGAGGAACCTCCCAGGGCATAGTTCGGAAGGATGCAATGTAAGAAACAGAGTCAGCTACTTGTGATATTGGTGAAAATAATGAAGACCAGAGAAGGGATGAGTAGAAAACAAGGGAAGAAAAAGCAAAGTGATGGCTTTTGGTGGTGTGGGTGGCCAAAATTCTTGCAAGGACAAAAGTGGGTCCTTTACTAAGTGATTGCAGTTTTCCTGTGTTGCCTTTCTATCCTCTATTTTGCAGTGCTGGGGAGTGGCAAAGTGCATTTTCCTATGTCAGCTGCCTTTGTTAGGTTTTGCCAGATGAGTAGGGACTGGCTCCTTTGCTTCCTCCTTGCTTGCTGTTCCTGCCCCTGAAGCTCCTTTGCTGCATCCCTGTAACTGTCACCAGGACAGAGGCCCTTCTCTTAAGTAACAGCAGCTGTTTCTGTCTCCGTCTTTTGGCACTCCTAGAATCAGCTTAATCACAACCCCTTAGAAGTACCAGCACTCGAGGGGCAGCAAGCTTTTTTCGGGAGTCCCTAGGTGGTGCAAACGATTAACACGCTCAGCTGCTAAGTGAAAGGTTGGTGATTCAAGTGCAACCAGAGACACCTCGAAAGAAAGGCCTGGCTTCCTACTTCCAGAAATCAACCACGGAAAATTCTGAGGATCATAGTTCTATTCTGACACACGTGGGATCACCATGCGTCAGAGTGGACTCAAAAGCAACTGGTAGCCTTTCCTTAGTGCGTCAACCACAGCTGTAAGGCCCCTTCCCCAAGCTCCTGATTTGCTAGGATCAGTCAGATGGCACCTCCCACTCCTTAAAGGTCTTTTCCAGGTACGTGGGGCCTGAGCTTCTAGGTTCTGGTGGCTAGGAGTGGCGTCTGCTCACAGCGTTTTTAAATTTTGTGTTACCTCAGTGTATCCCTTTTTGCTTTTTTATTCCTCCGTGGAAATTAGCAAAGACCATTCAAATGAGAACAGAGGCTATTTATTCAGAGCTTGCTATAGCAAAGGAGCCAGCCACCATCACTTTTGCTTGGCAGAGACTCAAAAGCAGACAAGAGTGGGCAAGATTTACAGTTAAAAAATAAAAAGGGGGACAGCCTCAGGTATGCGCTGATTTGAGTTGTTGGTATGAGGAAGCTGGAGGGGGCTAAGTCGAAGTTGGGCATCTTGTGTAACTGGCTTGGGAAGCATATTTGGCTTTTTTCTGGTTGGTTCTGATTTGGAAGGGGGTGAGGAAGAGGAGGCAAAAAAAAAAAAAAAATAGGAAGCTGCCAGTCATTCTGTGCCAATTCCTGCAGAGGTTGTAGTTTGGTTTCCTGGATGGTTGCTGCTCAATTCGTGGTTTGACTTCCAGGCTAATTGTTGCACAGGTTATAAGTCAGTGTTATATTGTCACATATGGTTTGGCCATTGCTCATTTGTATATCCGGTTGCTCACCTCCCATTCCTGTGTAGTTAATTCTGTTTATTAATTTCTCTTTGTTGAAATGCTTAGTGTGGTTTCTGTTTTGCTGACTGGATTCTGACTGATAAACAGAGTGTGCAATATTCAACCTCCAAAAGTTTGTGGGGGGTGTGTGTGTGTGTGAATGTGTGCCTAGTTCTACATTGCAATCCATTCTGCTTCGTCAAATCTTTAGTAAATTCTGATACACAAATAGGTTGGGCAAATGGCGCCTTGGAAATTCAAAAAAAAATGCACACATCTGGAAAAGTGCAGGGCAGAATAAAAACAGCTGCAAGAGGTAATAAATAAGACATCAGACTTCAAGAGAGATAGGAAAGTACACCAGATAGTGATTCAGAGAGCCAAGCCTCAAAACCATTCTCATATCCACATTCTCTGTATGAAAGTGCCTAATTTTAGTCTGGTTAACCAGTTCTCAGAAAGCAATTTTTTCTAAGTTTCCTGGTAATGCTTTTTGATTTGTGTACATTCAATGCTGATTTTTTTTCTACTGATATTGATGCAAATCCTGTTTTAGCCTGGTCCTAGGCTCAGCACGGTGAAGTATTCTTAAAATGGAAATCATGCAGCCTTTGTCCTCAAGGGGTTCAGAGTCTTTTCTGGAAGAGATTAACACGGGGGAAGTAATTAAAAAAAAAAAAAAATTGCCATCGAATTGATGCTCATTCTGTAAGGGCCAGAATATGCACGGTAACTACAAGTTGTATTATTTTTAAAAAGAGAAGAAGATGCATACAATTTTAGTACACTGGGAAGCCTTTCCAGAGTAGATTAGATTTTAATCTTTACTTTGAAATAAAGAAAAATTAAGGTAAAAATATTAAAAATTGTGATTCAAAAATTGCTCATATTTGAAATGCAAATTAAAACTACAGTGAGATACCATCTCACCCCAACAAAGTTAGCATTAATCCAAAAAACACGAAATAATAAATGTCATTGTGGAGAGACTGGAAGACTTATACACTGCTGGTGGGAATGTAAAATGGTATAACCACTTTGAAAATTGATTTGGTGCTTCCTTAAAAAGCTGGAAATAGAAGTACCATACTATCCGGCAATCCCACTCTTTGGAATATATTCTAGAGAAATGAGCCCTCACACGAGGAGATATATGCACACCCATGTTCATTGCAGCACTGTTCACCATAGCAAAAAATGTAAACAACCTAGGTGCCCATCAACGGTCAAACGGATAAGCAAATTATGGTATGTACACACAATGGAATAGTATACAATGATAAAGAACTATGATGAATCCATGAAACATCCCATAACATGAATGAATCTGGAAGGCATTTTGCTGAGTGAAATTAGTCAATTGCAAAAGGACAAATATTGTTTGAGACCACTATTATAAGAACTCAAGAAAAGGTTTAAACAGAGAAGAAAATATTTTTCGATGGTTATGAGGGTGGGGAGGGAATGAGAGGGGAATTCGCTAACTAGATAGTAGACAAGAATTATCTTAGGTGAAGGGAAGGACTACACACAACTGGACTAAATCAAAAGCTAAGAAGTTTCCTGAACACAATCAGACACTTTGAGGGACAGAATAGCAGGGGTTGGGGTCTGGGGACCATGGTTTCAGGGGACATCTAGGTTAATTGGCATAACAAAGTTTATTAAGAAAATGTTCTGCATCCCACTTTGGCAAGCGGCCATCTAAGATGCAACAATTGATCCCACCTGGAGCGAAGGAACATGAACACCAAAGACACAAGGAAAATGTTAACCCAAGAGACAAACAAGGGCCACATAAACCAGAGACTCCATCACCCTGAGACCAGAAGAAACAGATGGTGCCTGCCTACTACTAATGACTGCCCTGACAGGGAACACAACAGAGAGTCCCTGACAGAGCAGGAGAAAAATGGGATGCGGAACTCAAATTCTAGTAAAAAGACCGGACTTAATGGTCTGACTGAGACTGGAGGCACCCCAGAAGACGTGGCCCCCGGACTCTCTGTTAAAGCAGAACTAAAACAATTCCTGAAGCCATATCTTCAGGCAGAGATTCGACTGGACTATAAGACATAAAATGATACCGGTAAAGAGTGTTCTTCTTAGTTCAAGTAGGTACACAAGACTAAATGGGCAGCTCTTGTCCAGAGGCGAGATGAGAAGGCAAAAATGGATAGGAGCTGGTTGAATGGACTCGAGAAATCTGGGGTGGAAAGGAGGACTGTGCTACCACATTACAGGAATAGCAACTAGGGTCACATAACAATATGTGGATAAATTTTTGTATGAGAAACTAACTTGAGCGGTAAACTTTCACCTAAAGCACAATTTAAAAAAAAGGAAATGCTCATATTCCTACTTTGCTTTACCTTCCACTTATATACAATTTACATTATCCCAATTATGGAGTCCTGGGGGTACTGTAATTAGGCATTCAGCTGGTAACCAAAAGGTCGGCACCACTAGCCACTCATTGGAAACCCTATGGGACAGTTCTAGTATGCCCTATAGGGTTGCCGTGAGTTGGAACCTACTCAAAGGCAATGGTTTTTGTTTTTTTTTTTAATCATAGTATACATTCAATGTATTATATTATTTGTGCTTACATTGTCATAAATTCTTAAATATTTTTATATGTTTTTATGTATTATTACTATTTTTAATGGCTGTGCAGCTTTCCATTGTTTGGCTATGTGATAAATTATAAACCTTCCACTTGGGCCACATCTTTTTTTTCCTGCCATATTTATCCATGAAGGTATTAATTGGGGTACTATACTTTTCCTACCAGCATATTGTTTTATTTGGATAAATTTTCGGGAAGAAGTGCTGGCTGCGGACATTTTTATGGCTCTTACTATTGAAATACCGCTTTACAAAAAGATCGTACCAGTTTGGCAGTATTGTTAGTAGTGAACTGGTTTATCGTAACCACATCAGCTCATATTGTCTTTGAAAAAAAAAAACCCTGTTTTCCAGAGTGCTTTAATTTGCATTTTTAACTACTAATGAGGAAAAGAATCATTCCATCTGCTTTCTTTTTGTATTTGTTGATGAAGATTACAATCTGTGCAGAGGAAAGGAAAGGAAAATATCTTGAAAAAGACAGAAATGAATAGGGCTGGGTGGGAAAAATGAAGATAGCTAGATGATAGATCAAGAGATAGAAATATTGCTTGTAATGTAAATGTATATATACAACAACAACAACAAAAAAAAACCGTCGCGGTACAGTCCATTCTGACTCATAGCGCCCCTATAGGACAGAGTAGAACTGCCCCACAGGATTTCAAAGGAAAGGCTGGTAGATTCATACTGTGGACCTTTTGGTTTAGCTCTTAAACTCTGTGCCACCAGGGCACCTATAATGCGTCCATATTTCTCCTTGGTCAAGTTCTTGCTATATGCCTGGCACTATATTAAATGACGCTTTAAATAAATCTCACGTTATTCTCACAACAACCCGATGTTTTATTTTCCCCATATTGCTGGTGAGACAGCGAAAGTTGAGGGAGGCCAAGAAGCAGTGTGGGGTTTTACCAACATCTCTCTTAATCTAACACGTTTGTAACTACCAGGGAACACTCTAAATATTTTGCTTAATGTGGAGAATCTGTACTGAGAAATAAAGGCACACATGATAAATTATCCAAAATTGATAAAAATGGAACCTTCCTGAGTCTTGGTAGGATTTACCAAAATTTAAGATCCATGTTGTCTAAAAAGGCTATATCATTTTCTGCTGCCAAACAGAGTGGGTTTTAGTTTAATTCTCTTTATGGATGTTTGTTCTTGGCTCACCATCTATGATATCATTATTCTGCACGCAATCTATTATTCACCCAAATGTGCCTTACGATTAGCCTCAGCAGAGCATTTGCTCCTTTCGTCCAAAGGTTTTACTTTATCTTTAAAGATTAAATTAATCATCTCTGCCAACAATGAATAACAGGGGGAATTAGTTTTTAATGTCTGGAGTAGAGAAGGGGAAATTGCAGGCAGAGCAATACTTTTTGCTTGACCAGTGTTCCATGTTTCCTTTTATCACTTGTGTTCTATATCATATGCAGCATCTTTGTCTGGCGAGCTGCAATGTGGTGAATTACTTACACGCCCCCACTAACCATGGTCTTGTGACCCCCACAAAATAATTGTGTGGGACTATGAAAGTAAGGTGCTTGTGACCCACCAAGGGGATTGGACAGCTCGTTAATAATGCAAATAATGTGCATGGAACCCTTGTGGGGGTGGGACCATTCAAATAAGGTGTATGGAACCCTAATGAGGGGATTGGCCAGTTTTGCCATTCTGCTAGGCTTAAAGTGAACCAATCCCAGAGATGGGAGAGGGGACCTCACTATCACCAAGAAGAAGAGCCAGGAGTAGAGTACATCCTTTGAACTCAAAGTTCCTGCACTGAGAGCCTCCTAGACCCAGGAGATGGTGAGAAGCAGCAGCAGAGAAATGGTGGCAGCAGAACCAGGAGTTTGGTGTGAGATGATGCAGTGAGCTTCCCAGCCCATGGAATGAGGTGGCTATATTGGGTGTGCTGTCGGATGGAGGGAGAGAGCTGAGTGCTTTTGGGCTGAGGCATCCTGGTGGAGCAGGGTGCCTCCAGGCATTTATCAACAGAGCTAAAGAGATTTGTAACACTTGCCCATGCAAGGTAAAGGCCAGGCCAAGGGGCTGAGGAGCTGAGGGGCTGGTAGATGGGCCTGCCTGCAAGCACGGCTGAGAAGATGTCTCTATCGAAGAACTGTATCCTGAGTCATTTCTGATCCTAAATTGTAATCTGTTATTTCCCTTAAAAAACCCATAACTGTGAGTATGGTCTGTGAGTTCTGCATGGCCACTGCAATGAATTATCAAACCCATTAGAGGAGAGTACTGTGGGAGGGACAGCTGGTGTCAGAAATGGTAAAAAGTTTGGAGAGAGGAGGTATGTCTGACCTCCACCTCAGGAATCAGCCTTGGGTTGATGTTGACCTTGATTCTCCTCCCCCCTCTCGAAGGTAGAGGAGTTCTGATGATCCCACACTGTTTTTACAGGAAGGGAAGAGAGAGGGTATGTTGTTTGTTCAATGACTCCCAGTTTTTTTGGAGGAAGAAAGCTGGACAAAGATGATTAAAATGCAATTCAGTTTTAGTCATACTATTTCAAACTCAAGTCATCTAATTTTCACAATAATGCTATAAATTAAGTACTATTAGTTACCCGTTTTACAGCTGAGAAAGCAAGCACAGAGAGGTTGAGTGAGTAAGCCAGAGTATGCACCTAGACCACATGCAATAATGTTACTATTGTATTGGGGCTTCTTTTTGGGCACGCTGCTTGGGGGCCACTCCTCTTTCTGTTCCAGTGAACTAACTATACACTTGTGGTATCATGGAACAACGAAATTTCCCATTAGGCAAGCATCAGGAGAGAAAGCAAGAGGGTTATATATCCCCAAAGACATGTAGGATTTGGTAGATTATCAATAGCTATTCACGTTTTCCACTGCTTGTCCGTCAGTTTGTCATACTGTGGTGGCTTGCATGTTGCTGTGATGCCGGAAGAGATGCCACCAGTATTGCAAATACCATCAGGTCACTATAGGGGACAGGTTTTGGCAGATCTTCCAGACTAAGGCATACAAGGAAAAAGAGCCTACTGATCTACTTTAGAAAATTAGCCAGTGAAAACCTTATGGATCACAGCAGAACATTGTCCTGCATACTTGCTTTGGACATGTCATCAGAAGGGATCAATCGCTAGAGAAGGACATTATTTTGGGTGAAGTAGAGGCCCAGCGAGGGCGAGGGTGGCCCTCAGTGAGATGGATTGGCACAATAGTCACAACAATGAATGCAGACATGCTGGCAATTCTGAGGATGATGCAGGACCAGACAACGTTTTGTTCAGTTGTATATAAGGTTGCTATGAATTAGAGTCAATTCGCCAGCAGCTCTCTCTCTATTCACATTTTAACGTGGGATAATCAATTTGGGATCAATTTCCCTTACTCAAACAGTTTTTCTGGTTATTTCTACTTCTGTGTGATTGAACTTTTAAAAAAATACCCCTTTTCTCCCCCCCCCAAAAAAAAACTAAATTCCCTGCCTTGACCCTCAAATGAATCAAAATTTCAGAGAACAGTATTTCAAGAAGTAGTCAGTTGACTACTTGCATGAGAATCACCTGAACCCCACACCAACCAATTAACGAACCAGCCAACCAATCAACCAGTTGCTCTTGAATTAACCATGACAAATGGCAACCCCATGTGTATCAGAATGGAACTATACCCTACAGGATTTTCAATGGCTGAGTTTTTTTGGAAATAAATAGTCAGGACTTTCTCCTAAGGTGCATCTGGGTAGACTCAAACTTCCAACACCAGTCTTTGAGAGTGCAGCCCCAGAATCAGCCTTTGAGATCATTCTCTAACACTTGAGAACTACTGGTCAAAAACTTTTGATGATGATGATGGTGACAAAAATCGAACAGTACCTAGCAAAAATACTAAGGATAGATACAAGTTATTTTAAGTGTTTTACATATATTATTTTGTTTAAACTCATAAAAACCTTATGGGGCAGTTACCATTATTATCCTCACTTTAGATTAAAAAGAGCGGTTCAAATCCAGGTATTCTGGTTCCAGAGTGTATGACTCTTAAGTTCTACATTCTACCAGTGTGCTTTAATCACAGAAAATTTCAACTAGAGATGCCCAAGGCAAAGATAAGTGCTGCAATTTTATAACGAATAAATAAAATAAAAATAAAGGTGAACCTTTCATTTTAAATAAGAATGTATTCTGTTATTTTCATAGGATTTACTGAATGGCTAGGTGAAAAGTGATTACATATCTATTGTGATTAAATTTTAAAAAATCCTACCATTTATTAAAAAGACTTAACTAAAGACCAAGTCCCTGGATAAGACTTATAAAGTATTTAAAGATAGGTATGGGAAAACTATACAAATAAAAATGAATGAAAGTATGAACTCTTCACACAAAAAAGAAAAATCCAGACATAAATTACTTTATGTAACCCACTGAGATTTAAAGTGGTCTTCAAAGGGTGGTAATTGCAGAGCTGTCTCACAAAGAGCTGGCATGACTTTCTTTACCTTGACTTCACAAACTACGTAAACTAGCAGGAATTGCATTTCCTGGGGATCTCTACAAAGCTTCCTAATCAGAGAAAACTTTGGACATTTACCACACTTGGATGCAGCAACACAGAACTTGATGGTTTATTCTTATTTTCTTCACATATTTTCTATACTAATCATAAAACGTGATGGAATCATAGAACCACAGTTGAGAAAAGAGGTTCACATTTCAATGAAGCTTCTCTTCCTTCCTCCCTCTCATATTCTCTCTCTCATTTGCTCTTTCCCTTTCTTTTTGTCTTTCAAAAAATGACAGTGAAGGAACCCTTATTGACTGTTGGTGAATCAGTACATTTGTATAAATTTTTTTGCAGTGCCACGGGCACTGGATACCAGAAGTTTTGAAAATGTCCTTTGAGTTAGCAAATCTATTTATTAGGAATTTGTTGTATGGCAATGATGGATAATATGAACAAAGATTTGCCCCAAGAATATTTATCACTGTGACCATTGTAATTTCTGTAAAAAAATTGGTAATACAGAAAAGGGCTACCTGCACTACCACCAAGAAGAGACAGCGATGATGAAAACATGATGCACTTGTCTTCTAGGCTTTTTTTTTCCCAACTAGTTGTGTTTGTATCTATCATCAGTTGTTCATTATTTTATATCTTTTTAAATTGAACATCCTGTCATAAGCTTTTGCTCATATAATTAAAATTTTTATAAACGTGAGTTTAATGACTGTAAAATGATTTAAACAAGTATTTCAAAGGCTAATGACTATCTTAATTGCATAATTTTAATGATGTAACAATTTGAATAATTCCCTGTTGTTAAATTTTCTTCTTTTTTTATTCAATGTCGTAAATAATGACAGGGAGTCCATTGGTGGCACAAATAGTGAATTCACTCAGCTGCTAACTTCAAGGTTAGAGGTTTGAGTTCACCCAGGGGTGCCTCAGAAGAAAGGCCTGGCAATCTACTTCTGAAAAATCAGCCACTGAAAACCCAATGGAGCACAGTTCTACTCTGACACACATGGAGTCGTCATAAATTGGAATTGACTCAACAACAACTAGTTTTGAGCTTTAGAGGCTTTTTTGTTGGCATAAGGAAGACAAAATAGCAATCGTCACAAACAAGTCAGAGCCTGATGAGAAGCAAACATAAACCGTAAAGGATATTATAGTGTATAAGGGACTACAGCCAAGGATCAGATAGAACCAACTATGCTTTTGCATTTTGCATTGTAGGTAACCAAAAAACCCCAGTGCCGTCGAGTCGATTCTGACTCATAGCAACCCTATAGGGCAGAGTAGAACTGCCCTGCAGAGTTTCTGAGGAGCGCCTGGCGGATTCGAACTGCCTACCCTTATGGTTAGCAGCCGTAGCACTTGACCACTATGCCACCAGGGTTTCCTTGCATTGTAGGTAGGTCGAATTAACTAAGAAAACCCTGAACTGGTTGAGACACTTCTGAATTAAATCGACCTCATTTCTGTCACCAGGTGGAATTGGTTAAGGTAATGTGAAATGGTGTAATAAAGCATTCTCAATCAGAATCGTATCACCTGGTTATTGTTGTTAGGTGCCATTGAGTTGGTTTCGATTCATAGAGGACCTATATACAACAGAACGAAATACTCTCTGGTCCAGGGTCATCCTCACAATCGTTGCTATGCTTCAGCCCATTGTTGCAGCCACCGCGTCAATCCATCTTGTTGAAGAGCTTCCTTTTTGCTGACCCTCTACTTTACCAAGCAGGATGTCCTTCTCCAGGGACTGGTCCCTACTGATAACATGTTCAAAGTACATGAAATGAAATTTTGTCATCCTCCCTTATAAGGAGCATTCTGGCTATACTTCTTCCAAGACAGATTTGTTCATTTTTCTGACAGTCCATGATACATTCAATATTCTTCACCAGCATCATAATTCAAAGGCATCGATTCTTCTTTGGTCTTCCTTATTCATAGCCCAGCTTTCACATGCATATGAGGCTATTGAAAATACCATAGCTTTGGTCAGGTGCACCTTAGTCCTCAAAGTGACATCTTTGCTTTTTGACACTTTGAATAGGTCTTTTGCAGCAGGTTTGCTCAATGCAATATGTCGTTTGATTTCTTAATTGATGTTTTTGTGGGTGTTGATTGTGGATCCAAGTAAAATCAAATCCTTGACAACTTCAGTATTTTCTCTGTTTATCATGATGTTGATTATTGGTCCAGTTGTGAAGGATTTTTGCCTTCTTTATGTTAAAATATAATCCATATCACCTAGAGGGCTTGTCAAAGTTCAGATTGCTGGGTTTCATGCCTTCTCCGCCCCCCCCCCCACCTCACAGATCTATTCAGTGGAGCTAAGAATTTGCATTTCTAATGAGTTCTCAGGTGATGTTAAGGCTCCAGGCCTGGGAATCACACTTTAAGAACATTGCTATAATAAACTCCAAAATCTCAAATACAATAGAAACATATTCATTATAAAGTCTACTCAGTGAGGTGATGGTAGCAGATGCTGCGGCTGCTGGGCTCCACCAATCTCCCCAGCTGCCTGGGGTATCCACATCTAGCTCTCTGACAGTGGAAGAGAACAAGTGGAGGATTTCATGGAAGGATGTTGTTGGCCAGATCTGAAAGAGACGTGTGTTACTTTCTCTCATTCCAAACTGGTCATAACTCTGACACTTTGCCATAGCTTATTGCAAAGGAAACTGGGAAACGTAGTCTAGCCTTGTGCCTTGGAGGAATAGAAACTTAATTTGGTGAACAGATAGCCAGTCTCTACCATAATGCTCAAAATAGAATGTAGGTTGGGTTAAGGTTAAATAAAGTTTATATTTTGCACGTCTGAATTTTATGGTCTAAGATTTTTTCCCATCAACATGTAATGTACAAGGATATCCATGAGCTGGTTCCTTCATGGCTGCATTTGTAGTCTCACCACTCCGCATTCCCTTCTTGCACTCTTTGCTCCAGGCTGACCAAACTCACTCCTGTTTCTAAAAGAATCCTGCTCTCTCAGGCTTCTCTACGTGCTTTTTTCTCTGCCTGTGACACTCATATTGCTTGCTGCCTGTCTTTCTTCATACTGTGCCATTTGTGATTTTAACTTTTATCGATCCCTCCGGTCTTACTCCGAAAGTCTCTTCCTTAGGGAATCTCCGCTAACCACGCCCAGACCCTAGACTACGTTAGTTGCAGCTGACTGCTGGATGCACCCAGCATTTCTGGTTTCTTTAATTGTGTCACTTCCCTGTTGAAGGATTGTAAGCTCCAGTTCAAAGTTTCTGCCTACCTTAATTACTCTTTTATCAGTCCTTCTCATAGTACCTAGAATATAGTCATAGTGTTTTAAAAGTACATGTGGAGGGAAAGAAGGAAGAAGAGAGGGAGGGAGGGAGAAAGGAAGGAAAGGAGGAAGGGAGAAGAGAAAGAAGGTGACATTTTTTGCATGATTTCAGACTGCATCAAAAATAAGATTGTTGTGTTTGCTACCTCGTTGATTGCCCAGATTGATGTATCTAATTATCTGAGGAGCTGGGACTCACCCTATCCCTTTCTTCCCTCAGTATTCCATGTGTGCTACCTATACCTGCCTTCCCAACAGCTGCATGTCTGGCCAAAGACAGTGCCTCTGAGACAATGATCTCAGAGTCCCTGTGTTCCTTTGGCATCCCTAATAAACATGATTTCATTTCTCTATTATAAGAAGTTTATTTGTAACCATCCCGATGAAAATTATTATCCTAGTATGTGCACAAACATAGATTTTGTGCTGTGAGAGGGAAGGAGAGAATGAGAGAGAGAGAAAACGACAGTTAGAGTGTTCTAGATTCCTGTTGAATGAAAGGCATGAAGATGGGGGTCTGGCGGGCAGGCATTTTTCTAGAGTTTGTAAAATGAAACGTTGAAGATAAAATAATGACGGATTGAGAAATACAGTGAATCTGAAGCAAGAACTGTTCCAAAACGGATTTAAGCTCAGACCAGCCTGCGACGGATAAAGCAGCAGACATGCCAGTGAAAAATAACGGTCAGGGCAATGCCGAAGCATCACTACTGCAATTTTCCCTGACGTGAGTTTAACAGATGCTCCTAATGTGTACTGGATAATACTAGGGGAACAGAAAATGAGGAAAAAAGGAAGTCCAACACTGAATCTTTCTATATGTTACTAAAGTAGCAGTTATCCATATTGCTGTTTAAGGCATCACTGCCTGGCTCTGGACACACCCTTTCCCAAGCTTTAACTGCTCACTGCTGCCTTAAATGTTAGTTGTTGTGGAGTCGAGTGGGCCCCCAGCTCATGGGGACCCTGAACGCAACTGAACCAAAAGCTACCTGTGCCATCCCTGTGATCAGGTGCAGATAGGACTGTTGTGATCCATAGGATTTTTTGTTTGTTTTGGGCCGAGTTTTCAGAAGTAGATCTCCAGGGCTTTCTTGGTAGTCCATCTTAGCATGGAGGCTCTGCTGAAAGCTGTTCAGCGTCATAGCAACACGCAAGCCTCCACTGACACACAGGTGGTGGCTGTGGGTGCCCAGCATGGAAGGCGAAAATGAGGCTCATCACTGATAGTCCTGGGCCTTCTAGTGAGTCTGTTGAAAATTTTGAGGCTTCTCCTGGAGGCTCCCTTCCCTCCCTCTTCTTTCCTGACTCTTGGCTGTTTCTCTGCTTTGCATCACCTTCCCCAGAAAATGCAGAGGGATAATCAAAGGACAGAAGACATAAGCCAGGCAGGTTTGTGATGATTTGTAGCTCTTACAAAACCATTTCTCTAAGGAAGGAGATTTTAATGAATTGTTGCCATAAGGGTTTGGGATTGTCTGTGTTTTTTTGATTATCCCAACTACCCGAATCATTTTTTGCCATAAGAATCAAGTCTTGGCTACGTGGTTTGGATAACCGGAGATCAGGTTTCAGATGTGCTGAGAAATTAAAAGCACAATTGATCCTTAAATCTCTAATTGCATGTGTACTAATCTCCTTGTATTAGATCTCTTGCTTGCATCTAAGGCATATTGTCAAGTCTTAAATAGGAATCTTTTTTATTTTCACTTTTCTCTGTACAGCAGCGGAGGTCTCTAAGTAGCAGTGTCCTTGAATCCAAGCCTACGTGCATCAGTCAAACCAAAGCTAACACTTTTAACCACCAGAAGTGAATATATGTGTTTTGACTAGTTTGTATTTTCAACTGTATTGTGTTAAAAAATGAGCCTTTATTTTTAAATGGCAATTATTTTTGCATTTATACGTTACCACTTTGTAAAGAAGTCTACAGTGATAGGTTATTCTTTCACTCTTTTGTTGTTACTTAGGAATCACCATCATAGAATTATAAAATAGGGGAATGACTTGCCTCAGATTAGGATTAGAGTGTAGTGAACAAGTGAAAGGACAAATCATTGCCTCTATGATTCAGTGAGCCCTAGTGGTGCAAAACTTTAGCTTCTCACAGCACGTTTATGTTTTAGGGGAGTTAGATTGAAGAGGGCAAATGGGAGGTGAAAGGAACAGCTCAGGAAGGAAAACCAACTGCGCTCACTAAGGCCGTTTCAGAGGACTAAGGCTGAAAACCATAAACATGAAAGGAACACAGATGGACCTTTAGTCCCTAGGAACATTTAGGAGTCTGGAACCATTAACTTTCAAACTAAAAAGTAGGTTGAGTTGAATTAAAATAATGGAAAATAGTATAATTCCTATAGGAGCATTGTACAAATGCTACCTTAAACATAAGCAATACTCCCATAATATGGGGCAATGGACGTGATCCTGCGCTGGACCTTCTGCCTCATTGAAGGTGCCAGAGCTCTTGACTTTCTATCCTCAAAAAATTAAAGCTCCCTGTTGACCCTTCTCCTGTCTTATTTTCTCCTCCCTTGCCATAATTTACATGGTGACCAACCTTAGCTTCTGGAGAGAACTCCTGGAGAGAGAATTGAAATTAAACGTAAAAACTGGGACAGGTAAAACATTTGTGGGAAAATAATGTCCCATTTTCATGAAATTATATTCTGAGTAATATGAAAGAAAGGAACATTTCTTTTTATGGCCAAGCGATACTCTACTGTATGCTGCAACATGGATGAATCTTGAAAACATTATGCTGAGTAAGATAAGTCTGTCGCAAAAGGACGAATATAATATGATCCAACTTATATGCAATATGGACACTCTGGTAGCGTAGTGGTTAAGTACTACGGCTGCTAACTAAAAGGTCGGCAGTTTGGATTCACCAGGCGCTCCTTAGAAACTCGAGGGGGCAGTTCTACTCTGCTCTATAAGGTCGCTATGAGTCGGAACTGACTCGATGGCAACAAGTTTCTTTTCTTTTTTTTTAAAAAAATGAAATATCTGAAATAGGCAAGAGTACAAAGACCAAAGTTTATTTGTGGTTACCAAGGGTGACCAGGAGGCGGGGAAAGGGAGAGTCATTGCTTAGAGGACATTGAGCTTCTGTTAAGGGTGATGAAAAATTTGGGAACAGATCATGCTGATGGTTGAAAAACACAATGAATGTAATCAATGCCACTGAATTGTACTTGCGAAGAATTTTGAAATGGCAAATGCTTTGTTACATATATATTTACCATGATTAAAAAAAAAAAAGGTTTCAACTTTGGCAGGTAGTCTTTTATAAGTATGAGGAACTGTTAACACAAACACACATCAAAAAAAAATTGATTATTATTTAAAAAAGAAAGAGAAAATAAATTATATACTATAATTTTCTTTAAATATGTTTTATTTTAAAATTCTTCCTGGAAATGCCTAAGAGTTAAGTGGAAGCTACTCTGTATACAGACAAGAGTCCTTTGTCTTTTACGCTTTTAAAAAAGGTTTTTTTTTTTTTTTCTCCAGCAGTCTAAAATGAAGCAAGTGACTCAATGTCCCAAGCTGGTGTTTCTGGGCCATTTCTCTGGAGACTTTTTTTCATAATCAGCCATTCTGCACTTGCCAAGCTACTCACTGCATAGCCAACCATGTTCTGAGTGCAGTTACTTTCCAGAATTCCTGTTTCTGTTGGCCTAGCTGTAAATGAATATTTTGATCAAATAGGAAACATTTTAGGTGATTAAATCCGTCCTGCCTCTTCCGGGAACATAACTATCTCTCTCTCTCTCTATATATGTATATATAAACTCCCTGCTGCTGAGTCAACTCTGGCTCACAGCTATCCTATAAAACAAAGCAGAGCTGCCGTAAGATTTCCAAGGAGCGGATGATGGATTTGTACTGCTGACCTTTTGGTTAGTAGCCTGAGCCCTTAACCACTGTGCAACCAGGGCTCCATATGTGTATATATAGTTCGAATCCACCAGGTGCTCCTTGGAAACTCTGTGGGGCAGTTCTACTTTGTCCTATAGGTCGCTATGAGTCGGAATCGACTCCACGGCACTGGGCTGGGTATATATATATGTGTGTGTATATATATACACACACACACACACACATATATATATATGTACCTGCACCTGTACCTATACCAATACCTTTATCTGTATCTATATGAGTAAACTCATCCCTGAGGTTAATGGGTGGTGCAAAGAGTTTGCACTTGGACTACAAATCTAAAGATTGGCAGTTTAAACCCACCCAGTGGCACTGTGGAAGAAAGAAGAAAGACCTGGCGATCTGCTTTCTGCTGTGTGTATTTTCAACAACAAAAATTAATTGTTTTTTAAAAAAGAAAAAGTGACAGCCAAGAAAACTCCATGAAGTTCTACTCTGTAACACATGGTGTCACCATGAATTGGAATCAGCGAGACTCAGTGAGTTTTTTTTTTTTTTAGTTTGCACATTTTCCACCAAGGTAGCAGGAGGTGGTGTGGACTGGTAAGAGAGGATCTACAAGCTTTTATATATGTTTTCAGCTACTATGGACTCACGCTTCAGTTGAGTGAAGTTGGGCTATTTACCAATTAATAATAATGAATTCCAATTGAGAATGCATATCCTGACCTTGTGAATAATAATTAAAAAAAAAGACCTTGTGAATACATCTATTTAAAAAGTTAAATGATATTTTTGGATAAAATAGAAATTTGCCTGGAGGAGAAAAGCTTTTCTACTCTGCTAATGATTCATTTCTTTTCAGAGTTAGCTACTGCTTTCGTTCTAGTCCCAGGGTTGAATGCTGGCTGCTACAGTGGAGAAAGTTTCTGTCGCTGGGCTACAGTCCATGTGGCAGGTCTCGTCTTTTCTGTTTTTAATTGGATGAGTTACTTTCTACGGTACTTACTTCAGTTCTTTCTCTTCTGAAAAAAAGCAAAACATGATGAAGTGACCTTTGGGAGACAGGTGCTGCCACCCCTTTTTCAAGAAGGGGGAGCTTAAAAAAGAAAACTGAAGGTGAGTGATAATGTTTCATGCTCTCTCTATGCTTCATACCCAAATTACCTTTCGTATGTATCTCCCATTTCTCCATGCATAAACTAGAATCCAGTCAACTTATTACTCCTCGATGTGCCTCTCATTTCCCCATCTTTATGCCTTTTCACATACGGTAGCCTATAACCGAAATGTCTCTTCTACCTCTTCTGCTGGTACTAACCATTCAGAATTCAGAGCTCCACTCAAAGACTAACTTCCTTCCCTACCATTACCACTCTCCTCAGGTTCCTAATTCATCAAACATCACCTATATTACTCATCACCCTATCTGAAATTAACTTATCTTCCCTTGAAACTCTGTCACGCTTTTCTTATAAGACCATTATGAATTTACCTTCTCCTTTCTATTATATTTTAGGGTCTTATCACACTTGCCCTACTAAATTCCAAGCTCCCTGAAAGGAAGAACAATGCCGTACACAAGACCTTGCAAAGAGAAAGCCCATTATAGATACTTACTTTAATTGAATTTGTGCAACAGCTCCCCGTTAAGTTCAAATAGACCATTTGGTCAAATAGCCACAAAATCTCTGTCTCTCTCCTCTCCCATCCATTTCTCCCCTTTCCTCCTTTTTTGCCCTCCCTTCCCTTTCTTGCCTCTCCTCTCTTCTTTTCTTCTCTACATTCTGTCCCTTTGTCTTTCTCTCTTTCTCTACATTGTAGGGAAGCAGGTCAAAAAAAGGAGAAGAGAAATTCTTTACATAAACTTCAGAGAAGGCAATCTTTATTGGCAGATTCATAGAGTAGCTGATACAGCAGCAGGACACCGAAGCATGTCAAGTGGCATTTCAGAACACCAGGAATAGAAAGAAGACTGAGACTTACCAGACTTCAAAACCAGGTCACACATAGAAGATAGAGAGCCAAAATGACCTTGGACCACTCAATGGTAACGTTAGAAGCTGAAAGACCATGGAGGAATACTTAGAAAAAATGGTTTCCTACCTTGAGTTCTATACTCAAACAAAACTGTCAAATGAATAGAGTCATTTCTAGGTATCCCAAGTCCCTAAAAGAACATACCATGTATCCTTTTGCAGAAAGTTACTGGAGAATATACTTGACTGAACAAGGGACTAAAGCGCATAAAAGGAAGCATATGGAATCCAGAAACAGGATATTCATCACAACAGAGGGTGAGAAAAATACCCATTTGTTGGCAAAGAAGATGATATTTGTGAAGATGGCTAGAAGAGCAACTAGTTTAGGTTGGAGCAAGAAAACAGAGCACTCCACGAAGGATATCTCCAATATTCACAAAAATAAACTAATAGGTTATCTGACAGATTCTGCAATGTAAATGCTTATATTAGAAAACATTTTCAAAGCTACTAAAAGGAAAAAGAAGGTTTAACCATAGGTCCAAATGAATCCAAATAAATGGAAAAACTTATATAGAAATGGGAAATAATTATAATATACTACTTTACTCAACAAAGGACAATGTGTTTTCATAATCTTGAAGACACAAAGTAGTATTTAATCAAGCTGTATAACTGCATTGGAAGAATGAGGAAGAGAAAGGGTGTGTGCAAGAAAGATAAAATCCTAATGTTCATATTAGAAGGCCAGCGAATGCTGTCTGAAATCAGCAAATCAAAATATAATGGATCAAAAAGTAAGTATCAGCTTCCTTTGCCATGACAGCAGAAGAACTGAATAGGGCCCGGCTACCATTACTGAAAAATTTGATCAAGGATTCTATAGTGAAATCCTGGTCAAAAGGGGTAAACTGTTGAACAGAATTTAAAATCATCATGGACTCTGTAATTTCTGGACCCATGGAGGCTGGATGAACCACTGAAACTACTGCCCTGAGATAATCTTTAAACCTTTAACCAAAAATATCTCCTGATGTCTTCTTAAAACCAAACAATAGGTTACTTAACTAATAAAAAAAAAATGTCTTTGAGCATTATGCTCTTTTAAGATCTGTCTATGTGGGATCGAGTTGACAACAGCTACTTGAAACATTAAATAGGAACCTTAGTGGGCAGCAAGTTTATGTTAACAGGGGAGGAAAAACCCAGAAAAAGAGAGTGGAAATGGTCACACAGCTGGAAGAATGTACTCAATATCACTGAATTGTACATGTAGAAACTGTTGAATCAGTGTGTGTTTTGCTGTGTATCTTCTCAATAACAACAACAAAATAAATAAAATCTTAAAAGAATGTAAGTGTCAGAGAAAATAACTTAGAGTAGAAAGTGGCTTTCTGGGGAGCAGGACGAGGAAGGGGAGGGGACAAAGGAAATGTGGGGTAGGTGACTCTACTTGTAAGTATAGCACTTCCCTTAATTCTGTAGTTGTCCTAGTGAATCATTGACCTTGATGAAGTCTGAAGAGACCCCTGAATTTATAGCCAGCTGCTCTGAAGTGAGGGGTGCCCTGAGGATGCTGAATTGTGGCTGGTGTCTGAAGTGAGGGCAGTGGTGTGGTGACTGTGCCCTCTGGCTATGCAGCTTGGCCTAAGTCATTGTAGAAATCAATTTTCACTCTGCAGAACCTTATAGTGACATTAATGTAATGGTTTTTATTAAATACATGGATTCCCTCTGAAGAGTATAGGAAGGGTAACTACTTGATGTTAGGGACTGGTGGTACATAAACAACGTGGGCTTTAGAATCCTCAGATCTCGTGTGACTTTTTGACCTGCTTTCCTTACTTAACTTTTCTGAGTTTTCTTGAACATAAAATGAAGATAATAATACCTGAGGGTTCTTTAGGAGTAAAATTCTAATTGTTATATAATAATAGCCAACAACATTAATATTACTCTTAATACTGGTAATGCTATCGTGGCCTCTGTTTGAAACTTGATTTATATATTTTAAAATCTCAAGTATTGGGAAAGGATCAAGTTCTGACCCCAAACTTACCGGAAGTGTGACCTTGGACAAGTCACTTAATCTTGCTAAGCATGAATTTTTCTTAACCGTGAAATGGGGAGAAAAAAGAGTACTGCTCTCAAAGGGTTGTTTTGAGGAGAGAATGAGAGGAAGTGTTTAGCAGTCAGCTTGAAAAGCATAAAGCACTCAATAAAAAAAAAAGAGTTTAGCAGTCAGCTTGACAAGCATAAAGCACTCAATACACAGTATTCATTTTTATTTTTATTTTTTATTGCATGCCCTTAGCTTCCTTCTCCTCCATGTCAACAGACACCCAAATAATGCATCAGAGAAACAAAGAATTTTCAATTGAAAGGTGCCTAAGCAATCAAGCCACTAAAGACCTCAATCACTTTTTTTAATTTAGCAGAGGTGAGTACTTCTTTGCCCCAAAGAGTACAACTGTTCTTTAGTGACTTTATAGGCTAAAAGAAAACAAAACACACACACGAAACAACTTAGCTTTAGTGGATTTGGCTTCGTGGCAACCCCACGTGTATAAACCCATTATCACTGAGTGGATTCTGACTCATAGTGACCCTATAGGCCAAAGTAGAATGGCCTCATAGGGTTTCCCAGGCAGTAGTCTTTACAGAAGCAAACTATCACAGCTTTCTCCTGTGGAGTGGCTGGTGGGTTTGAAACACTGATCTTTTGGTTAGCACCCTAGCATTTAGCCACTGGCCGCTAGGGATCCTCCATGTGTATAGTGGTTCTCCAAATGTGTGGACCATGCAGCACACCATTACCCAGGAAGATGTTAGAAATGCAGAAATGCAGACTTCACCCCAGACCTCCTGAATCAGGGACTCTGGGGGTGAGACCAGCCATCTGTGGTGTAAAAGCCCTGCAGGTGATTCTAATACACACTGACGTTTGAGAACCACTGGGATAGATTTTTTTCAAAGCATTTAAAAACAAACAAACAAACATTGCTGTCAAGTTGATTCTGACTTATAGTGACCACAGAGGACAGAGTAGAACTGCCTCATAGGGTTTCCAAGGAGCGACTGGAGGATTCGAACTACCGACCTTTTGGTTAGTGGCTGAGCTCTTAACCACTGTATCGCAAGGGTTCCTTTCAGAGCATAGTACTAGGAAAAAAAGAAAACCAGGAAAAAGACATAGGTATGTTTGTACACCACATGAGCAATGGGTCAGTGACGTTCAGTTGTTCCTTCCTTGCCAGGTACCATAATAATCACAGAGGATTCAAGATGACTTTGTCAGAGCACATCAAACCTTTGCCTGGCCCACCAGAATTGTCTTCCAGGGGCTAATGGGCTCAATGATTGGCTTCTTTGTAAATGAGGTTGTATTACCAATCCCAACAAGTTTATTTCCTGGGCTCCAGCATTCTTATTTAAGTGATCGTACTTTCTGATATTTTATATGTATTTTCCTGGGAGCCAATATATAGCGTGTTAATTCACCTTCGTTGTTGAATGGTTTACGTAGAATTTGGTTATAAAATATATTACCTCCCTTTTATCTAAGTAATGCATATATTGGCAGCAAATGATCTTTGCTCCTGTATGATTCTATATTACAGATGACTGTATCCAGGTGGTTTGTGATCCTCCAGGAGGAATTATTCCAAGTGTGCTCCCATCTCTTCCATCATTAGAGACAGTCCCTGAAAAAGGCTTTTCCTGCAGATCTGGGTTTCCTAAGACCTTAACCAGCTGCATACATGCCACTGCTACTCCCTGCACGCCACAAAGTCAGAGAGCTTCCAAGGACTCCATTTTAATAAAAGATAAAAATCCAAGTAGATTCATCCCAGAGCAGGAAAATAAAATAATAGAATATGGGTTATGGAGGAGGGAAGAAAGGAGGTAGGAGAGAAAGAGGCAAAGAAATAAGCATAATCAGCATTTTAATGGGAAGGAGTAAACAGTCTGCACCATAATAAATCTCCTAGGCATTTGATCCCAATAAAAAATCTTAATCCTTAGGGCTATTCTGGCAGCAAGAGATAAGTGCTCTGAAACCAAAACGTACTTAGCATAAAACTCACATTCTGAAGTTTACTGTGTATCTGCTTTTAAAAAATAAATTTAAACTCCAAACTTCTTTGAGGTGGTGTAAGTGGAAACAGTCTCTTAAAGCCCCTTCTTCTATGTGTCATCCAGCACCTCCATGCCAAAGTCAAGGCTTGAATGCCCACTGTTCAGGGACCTGGAGGCCTTGTTAACTGAGGCACCTAAAATCAGCTGTTTCATCTGAGCATCGTTTGACTGGGTTGAGCTGTGGAGGCTTTCCTGTGCTTGCATGCATGTAGAGGGATTTGTGTGTGTGTGTGTGTGTGAGGGGCTGGCTCTCTGGAGCCTCTTTTCAGAGCTTAACAAAGTTGACTTAAATAACTCAATAGTCCCATCTCCACTGATTCCTGTGATACAAATAGCCAAGTTACCCATCAATGAAGGACTAACCTATAAAATCCTTGAATTGAAATTACTGTTTTCATTGTTAACCATGTTTGAGAAGTGGTCTAATTTCCTTTTTTCTCATTTTTCACAGCCCATTAACTTATCTCTACCTGGTGTTCTTAGAAAACACCCTCTTGCCAGCTATTGCTATATAACATCAACCTGTCTAGTTATAATAACTACTGCCCTAGTACATACATATGCTATCAAATTGCAGCTTGTCACCTGCCAAGTGAGGAAGTCAAGATAGGCCTGTTCACCTGAGCAGACACGTAACTTATGTTTCTGAAATGTATTTTAGGAAAGTAGCATTTATAAGGATACACTTTTCCCGATTTTAAACCACACAGTATCCCCTTGTTCTCTTTGAACAACTGCCTTTTAGTCTCTGTGAAGGTTCTGCACGAGGAAAATTAAGTTTTCTGGAATTTCCATTCTTTGCAATGTTATCCATAATTTGATATGATCCACACAGTTGAATGTATAATTCCACCACACTTATTCAGTCTGTATGCTGAGCAAACAATCCAAGAAACTGGACCATATGAAGAAGCATCAGGATTAGAGGAAGACTCATTAACAACCTGCAATATGCAAATGACACAGCCTTGCTTGCTGAAAGTGAAGAGGACTTGAAGCACTTACTGATGAAGATCAAAGACTACAGCCTTCAGTATGAATTACAACTCAACCTAAAAAAAAGGAAAAACAAGAATCCTCACAATTGGACTAATAAGCAATATCTGATAAATGGAGAAAACGTTGAAGTTGTCGAGGATTTCATTTTACTTGGATCCAAAATCAATGCCTGTGGAAGCAGCAGGTAAGAAACCAAATAATGTATTGCAGTGGGGCACATCTGCTGTAAAAGACCACTTTAAAGTATAAAAAGCAAAGATGTCACTTTGAGGACTAAAAGGTGCGCCTAACCCAAGCCGTGGTGTTTTTAGTTGCCTCATATGCATATGTTGCCTCATATGTTGAAAGCTGGACAATGAATAAGGAAGACGGAAGAAACATTCATGCCTTTGAATTATGGTGTTGGTGAAGAATATTGAATATGCCATGGACTGCCAAAAGAACAAATAAATCTGTCTTGGAAGAAATACAGCCAGAATGCTCCTTAGATGCAAGGATGGCAAGACTTCATCTCACGTACTTTGAATGTGTTATCAGGAGGGACCAGTAACTGGAGAAGGACACCATGCATGGTAAAGCAGAGGGTCAGTGGAAAAGCGGAAGTTCCTCAATAGGATAGATTGACACAGTGGCTGCAACAAATGGACTCAAACGTAACAAGGATTGTGAGAATGGTGCAGGACTGAGCAGTATTTTCTTCTGTTGTACAAGGGTCACTATGAATTAGAAGTAACAAGATGGCACCTAATAACAACAGTGTTTATAAGATCAGTGCTTAAGGAAGTTTTAAATTAAAAAGAGAAAAATATACCGAAGGATGAGCACAAAAGACCAGAACAATCACAAAACATTTTACAATTTATTAAGATACAAGTATAAGCATCTTAATTTTTTTTTTTTTTTAACCGAAAGAAGTACAAAGTGTATGTGTGTGTAAACCCGTAGCTTTGTTAATTGTTAACATCAGACTCGGCTTCTGGAATAGAGACCGAGAGAGAGAGTGTCATTATTTAATTTTAAGACTATCCTCTGAACAATTTCAAACCGCATAGGAACTTAAGAGAAACTGTTCTGTTTCTGTCCGCTCCCCTTTACCCACCTTTCCCTTTTTCTTGTTTGGTTCACAGGGAAGAAATATCCTAGCCTGCCATTTCAGACTTGACATCAAAACTGTTTGCACGTACATAAGCACATTCTCCTGGGTGGTGTGTGAATGCTGTGAAAACTGTGTGTAATACCAAAGAAAGTTTGAACTTTTCAGTTTTAACGAGACCTCTGGTTTAAACTGCCTTCCCACACCACCACCACTCACCCTGCCTCACTGTCTGCTCTTGCAAACCTAGATAGCATCCTTTGATTTAAGAAGCGTGTTTAGTATGCTCTGCTGAGATTCCAAGAAAAAAAAAATGGGGGAAAATCATGAGCACAGAGTAGGGACAGGAAAATTGTGAACTGGTTGATATCAAATATTCAATATTTCTAATCTGCCCCAAAGAAACCAAGGAGCCAGACTTTGTGGTGGTCCTCCTAACGTTCTTCCTAACACTTATCTTGACTTTATAATACGGAAGAAGAATGTGCTATCAAACAGCTTGCATATAAAACTCTTTCTACCTCTGTCTCTGTCTCTTTCATAATAGTTTCATGATGAAAATTCTAGGTCAAAAATAGCAGGAGGGTTGTTGGGGGGGCCAAGATGGCGGACTAGGTAGACGCTACCTCGGATCCCTCTTGCAACAAAGACTCAGAAAAACAAGTGAATCGATCACATACATAACAATCTACGAACCCTGAACAACAAACACAGATTTAGAGATGGAGAATGAACAAACACGGGGAAGCAGCGACTGTTTTCGGAGCCTGGAGCCAGTGTCCCAGTCGGGTAACCTTGGCACCGGGCTTAGGTCTGGGCCCAGGGGACCTGGACGCAAAATCTTATGACAGCGCAAACAAGGAGACCAGCTCTACCCCCCTGGACTCACCCCAGGAGGGGGCCCAGCTGGTCCATGCAGGCGGCGTGGTGACGTGGCTGGTGGGAGAAGTCCCCGGGAGGCAGTGACTGGTTTTGGAGCTGGGAGTGCGGCGTCCCAGCCGGGGAACCTTGACGCCAGGCATTTGACTGGGCGCTGTCACGGCGCAAGCAAGGAGCGCAGCCCTACTCCCCTGAACTAACCCTGGGAGGGGGCCCAGCCAGTCTGCAGCGGAGGCACGGCGACACGGCTGGCGGGACGAGAAGTCACCGGGAGGCAGAGACTGATTTTGGAGCCGGGAGTGCAGCATCCCAGCAGGGGAATTTTGACGCTGGGCTTTGGATTGGCAGCGGAGGATCTGACCACGGCTTCAGCGGGCAAGATCCTTGGGGGCAATCTTCACACAGCCAGCACACATAGGCGACACACCCCTTGGGAATCTCAGATAAAATAGTCATTCCAAGCAAGATAAGTAACTTTGGCTATATTCCAAAGTGCTACACTCCTATTTCTCTGAACCCTCCCCCACCCCTCCCAGGCAGCTTCATTAACATTGGAATTTCCTGAGCCAGAGGGAGAACGGCTCCGGCTCCGCGGTGGCTTTGCTCCCCCCCCCTTTTTTTTTGGTCTTTTCCTAACCCATTCTTCCGGCCTGAGAGAAGGAACCACAAAAAACCCAGGGACCAAAAATCCAACCCTAATTGGACTAAAAACACAGAACCAGCTACAGCCAAGCATATATGATCCAAATCTCGGACTTTCATCCTTACAGGGAACAAGGTGGCGGTTATAATCCAAAGGCAGTTCTGATAGGGATCTGACTGCATTTTTGTTTAAGCGGATTTTCTGGAAAAACAAGTTTCCCAGGTCTGATATCTCTGCTTATTCAACAGAGCCCTAACTGACCCACAACAGGGGACTGAGGGCTGAAGCTCCCCCCAGACCACCTAGCCTCTTGCCTTAGGGGTCTAAGGAGGGTGACATCTACCAATCAGTAGAGGTACTTGCATTGGGGGCCTAAGGTACAGCTGCAGTGCCCTCCCACCAAGGTGCTATAGGAATAGAGACACACCTACCTCACTGACACTTGGGGGAAGCCTGTCAGCATCTTGCCCCCCCTTGAGGGTGAACCCCAGCTGCTAATAGAATCTGGTGCACACAACTATCACCACTACTTATCGAGGTGGATAGGTGTTAGGGTGCACCATACACTTGATGACCCAAAATCAGATTCTACTCAAGAATAGTGAATAGACTCAGGCATATATATCTGGTAACAGCCCAAACCAGCTGGTAATACGTCATAAGTAAGTCAAGGGCTACAACAAACAAGACAGCACAATCTAGTAGCCCAACCACGTATATTGAAAGAAAACAAAACAAGATAAGACTCAGTGAGCAATTATAGAATAATGGCTCGGAGACATCAGTTGATATCAAACCACATAAAGAAGCAGACCATGACAGCTTCTACAACCCCCCAAACAAAAGAATCAAAATCTTTCCCAAATGAAGATACAATCCTGGAATTATCAGATACAGAATATAAAAAACTAATTTACAGAATGCTTCAAGACATCAGAAACGAAATAAGGCAAACTGCACAAAAAGCCAAGGAACACACTGATAAAACAGTTGAAGAACTCAAAAAGATTATTCAAGAACATAGTGGAAAAATTAATAAGTTGCAAGAATCCATAGAGAGACAGCATGTAGAAATCCAAAAGATTAACAATACAATTACAGAATTAGACAACGCAATAGGAAGTCAGAGGAGCAGATTCGAGCAATTAGAATGCAGACTGGGAAATCTGGAGGACCAGGGAATTAACACCAACATAGCTGAAAAAAAAAAAACAGATAAAAGAATTTAAAAAAATGAAGAAACCCTAAGAATCATGTGGGACTCTATCAAGAAGGATAACTTGCATGTGATTGGAGTCCCAGAACAGGGAGGGAGGACAGAAAACACAGAGAAAATAGTTGAAGATCTGCTGACAGAAAACTTCCCTGACATCATGAAAGACGAAAGGATATCTATCCAAGATGCTCATCAAACCCCATTTAAGATTGATCCAAAAAGAAAAACACCAACACATATTATCATCAAACTTGCCAAAACCAAAGATAAAGAGAAAATTTTAAAAGCAGCCAGGGAGAAAAGAAAGGTCTCCTTCAAGGCAGAATCAATAAGAATAAGTTCAGACTACTCAGCAGAAACCAAGCAGGCAAGAAGGCAATGGGATGACATACACAGAGCACTGAAGGAGAAAAACTGCCAGCCAAGGATCATATATCCAGCAAAACTCTCTCTGAAATATGAAGGCAAAATTAAGATATTTACAGATAAACACAAGCTTAGAGAATTTGCAAAAACCAAACCAAAGCTACAAGAAATACTAAAGGATATTGTTTGGTCAGAAAACCAATAATACCAGATACCAGCACAACACAAGGTCACAAAACAGAACATCCTGATATCAACTCAAATAGGGAAATCACAAAAACAAATTAAGATTAATTAAAAAAAAATGCTCATAACAGGGAATCATTGAAGTCTATATGTAAAAGATCACAATAATCAAACAGAGGGACTAAATACAGGTAGCATAGAACTGCCATATGGAGAGTGATACAGGGCGATATAGAACAATACAAGTTAGGTTTTTACTTAGAAAAATAGGGGTAAATATTAAGGTAACCACAAAAAGGAATATCAATTCCATAACTCAAGATAAAAGCCAAGAAAAACGTAACGACTCATCAAACAGAAAGTCAAACAATACAAAAATGAGGATCTCACAATTTACTAAGAAAAACGTCTCAGCACAAAAAAGTAAGTGGAAAAATGAAATTGTCAACAACACACATAAAAAGGCATCAAAATGACAACACTAAACACTTATTTATCTACAATTACGCTGAATGTAAATGGACTAAATGCACCAATAAAGAGACAGAGAGTCACGGACTGGATAAAGAAACACGATCCGTCTATATGCTGCCTACAAGAGACACACCTTAGACTTAGAGACACAAACAAACTAAAACTCAAAGGATGAAAAAAAATATATCAAGCAAACAATAAGCAAAAAAAGAAGAGGAGTAGCAATATTAATTTCTGACAAAATAGACTTTAGACTTAAATCCACCACAAAGGATAAAGAAGGACACTACATAATGATAAAAGGGACAATTGATTGGGAAGACATAACCATATTAAATATTTATGCACCCAATGACAGGGCTGCAAGATACATAAATCAAATTTTAACAGAACTGAAAAGTGAGATAGACACCTCCACAATTCTAGTAGGAGACTTCAACACATCACTTTCGGAAAAGGACAGGACATCCAGTAAGAAGCTCAATAGAGACACGGAAGACCTGATTACAACAATCAACCAACTCGACCTCATTGACTTATACAGAACTCTCCACCCAACTGCTACAAAGTAGACTTTTTTTTCTAGCGCACATGGAACATTCTCTAGAATAGATCACATATTAGGTCATAAAACAAACCTTTGCAGAATCCAAAACATCGAAATATTACAAAGCATCTTCTCAGACCACAAGGCAATAAAACTAGAGATCAATAACAGAAAAACTAGGGGAAAGAAATCAAATACTTGGAAAATGAACAACACCCTCCTGAAAAAAGACTGGGTTATAGAAGACATCAAGGAGGGAATAAGGAGATTCATAGAATGCAATGAGAATGAAAATACTTCCTATCAAAACCTCTGGGACACAGCAAAAGCAGTGCTCAGAGGCCAATTTATATCGATAAATGCACACATACAAAAAGAAGAAAGAGCCAAAATCAGAGAACTGTCCCTACAACTTGAACAAATAGAAAGTGAGCAACAAAAGAATCCATCAGGCACCAGAAGAAAACAAATAATAAAAATTAGAGCTGAACTAAATGAGTTAGAGAACAGAAAAACAATTGAAAGAATTAACAAAGCCAAAAGCTGGTTCTTTGAAAAAATTAACAAAATTGATAAACCATTGGCCAGACTGACTAAAGAAATAGGGGAAAGGAAACAAATAACCCGAATAAGAAATGAGATGGGCCACATCACAACAGACCCAACTGAAATTAAAAGAATCATATCAGATTATTATGAAAAATTGTACTCTAACAAATTTGCAAACCTAGAAGAAATGGATGAATTCCTAGAAAAACACTACCTACCTAAACTAATACATTCAGAAGTAGAACAACTAAATAGACCCATAACAAAAAAAGAGATTGAAATGGTAATCAAAAAACTCCCAACCAAAAAAAGCCGTGGCCCGGACGGCTTCACTGCAGAGTTCTACCAAACTTTCAGAGAAGAGTTAACACCACTACTACTAAAGGTATTTCAAAGCATAGAAAATGACGGAATACTACCCAACTCATTTTATGAAGCCATCATCTCCCTGATACCAAACACAGGTAAAGACATTACAAAAAAAGAAAATTGCAGACCTATATTCCTCATGAACATAGATGCAAAAATCCTCAACAAAATTCTAGCCAATAGAATTCAACAACATATCAAAAAAATAATTCACCCCGACCAAGTGGAATTTATACCAGGTATGCAAGGCTGTTTTAATATTAGAAAAACCATTAATGTAATCCACCACATAAATAAAACAAAAGACAAAAACCACATGATCTTATCAATTGATGCAGAAAAGGCATTTGACAAAGTCCAACACCCATTTATGATAAAAACTCTCACCAAAATAGGAATTGAAGGAAAATTCCTCAACATAATAAAGGGCATCTATGCAAAGCCAACAGCCAACATCACTCTAAATGGAGAGAACCTGAAAGCATTTCCCTTGAGAACGGGAACCAGACAAGGATGCCCTTTATCACCACTCTTATTCAACATTGTGCTAGAAGTCCTAGCCAGGGCAATTAGGCTAGACAAAGAAATAAAGGGCATCCGGATTGGCAAGGAGGAAGTAAAATTATCTCTATTTGCAGATGACATGATCTTATACACAGAAAACCCTAAGGAATCCTCCAGAAAACTACTGAAACTAATAGAAGAGTTTGGCAGAGTCTCAGGTTATAAGATAAACATACAAAAATCACTTGGATTCCTCTACATCAACAAAAAGAACATCGAAGAAGAAATAACCAAATCAATACCATTCACAGTAGCCCCCAAGAAGATAAAATACTTAGGAATAAATCTTACCAAGGATGTAGAAGACCTATACAAAGAAAACTACAAAGTTCTACTACAAGAAATTCAAAAGGACATACTTAAGTGGAAAAACATACCTTGCTCATGGATAGGAAGACTTAACATAGTAAAAATGTCTGTTCTACCAAAAGCCATCTGTACAGACAATGCACTTCCGATCCAAATTCCAATGTCATTTTTTAAGGTGATAGAGAAACAAATCACCAACTTCATATGGAAGGGAAAGAAGCCTCAGATAAGCAAAGCATTACTGAAAAAGAAGAAGAAAGTGGGAGGCCTCACTCTACCTGATTTCAGAACCTATTACACAGCCACAGTAGTCAAAACAACCTGGTATTGGTACAATAACAGGCACATAGACTAGTGGAACAGAATTGAGAACCCAGATATAAATCCATCCATATATGAGCAGCTGATATTTGACAAAGGCCCAGTGTCAGTTAATTGGGGAAAAGATAGTCTTTTTAACAAATGGTGCTGGCATAACTGGATATCCATTTGCAAAAAAATGAAACAGGACCCATACCTCATACCAAGCACAAAAACTAACTCCAAGTGGATCAAAGACCTAAACATAAAGACTAAAACGATAAAGATCATGGAAGAAAAAATAGGGACAACCCTAGGAGCCCTAATACAAGGCATAAAGAGAATACAAAACATTACCAAAAATGATGAAGAGAAACCCGATAACTGGGAGCTCCTAAAAAGCAAACACCTATGCTCATCTAAAGACTTCACCAAAAGAGTAAAAAGACCACCTACAGACTGGGAAAGAATTTTCAGCTATGACATCTCCAACCAGGGCCTGATCTCTAAAATCTATATGATTCTGTTAAAACTCAACCACAAAAAGACAAACAACCCAATCAAGAAGTGGGCAAAGGATATGAACACACACTTCACTAAAGAAGATATTCAGGCAGCTAACAGACACATGAGAAAATGCTCTGGATCATTAGCCATTAGAGAAATGCAAATTAAAACCACGATGAGATTCCATCTCACTCCAACAAGGCTGGCATTAATCCAAAAAACACAAAATAATAAATGTTGGAGAGGCTGTGGAGAGATTGGAACTCTTATACACTGCTGGTGGGAATATAAAATGGTACAACCACTTTGGAAATCTATCTGGTGTTATCTTAAACAGTTAGAAATAGAACTACCATACAACCCAGAAATCCCACTCCTTGGAATATACCCTAGAGAAACAAGAGCCTTCACACAAACAGATATATGCACACCCATGTTTATTGCAGCTCTGTTTACAATAGCAAAAAGCTGGAAGCAACCAAGGTGTCCATCAACGGATGAATGGGTAAATAAATTGTGGTATATTCACACAATGTAATACTACGCATCAGTAAAGAACAGTGACGAATCTGTGAAACATTTCATAACATGGAGGAACCTGGAAGGCATTATGCTGAGCGAAATTAGTCAAAGGCAAGAGGACAAATATTGTATAAGACCACTATTATAAGATCTTGAGAAATAGTATAAACTGAGAAGAACACATACTTTTGTGGTTATGAGGCAGGGAGGGAGGGAGGCAGGGAGAGGGTTTTTTACTGATTAATTAGTAGATAAGAACTGCTTTAGGTGAAGGGAAGGACAACACTCTATACATGGAAGGTCAGCTCAATTGGACTGGACCAAAAGCAGTTTCCGGGATAAAATGAATGCTTCAAAGGTCAGCGGAACAAGGGCGGGGGTTTGGGGACCATGGTTTAAGGGGACTTCTAAGTCAATTGGCAAAATAATTCTATTATGAAAACATTCTGCATCCCACTTTGAAATGTGGCGTCTGGGGTCTTAAATGCTAACAAGCGGCCATCTAAGATGCATCAATTGGTCTCAACCCACCTGGAGCAAAGGAGAATGAAGAACACCAAGGTCACACAACAACTAGGAGCCCAAGAGACAGAAAGGGCCACATGAACCAGAGACCTACATCATCCTGAGGCCAGAAGAACTAGTTGGTGCCCGGCCACAATCGATGACTGCCCTGACAGGGAGCACAACAGAGAACCCCTCAGGGAGCAGGAGATCAGTGGGATGCAGACCCCAAATTCTCATAAAAAGACCAGACTTAATGGTCTGACTGAGACTAGAGGAATCCCGGTGGTCATGGTCCCCAAACCTTCTGTTGGCCCAGGACAGGAACCATCCCCGAAGACAACTCATCAGACATGAAGGGGACTGGACAGTGGGTAGGACAGAGATGCTGATGAAGAGTGAGCTAATTATATCAGGTGGACACTTGAGACTGTGTTGGCATCTCCTGTCTGGAGGGGGGATGGGAGGATAGAGAGAGTTGGAAGCTGGCAAAATTGTCACGAAAGGAGAGACTGGAACGCTGACTCATTAGGGGGAGAGCAAGAGGGAGTACGGAGTAAGATGTATATAAACTTATATGTGACAGTCTGACGATTTGTAAACGTTCACTTGAAGCTCAATAAAAGTTAATAAAAAAAAAATAGCAGGAGAGCGCCTAAAAAAAATAAAATCACCATTGTCGGCAGACAGTGGAGCAGTAATAAAATCATAACTTGAAAATGTGCCTAATGGACTATCTCTCCTCATGCAAATTCAGTGTCGTGATAGCTATTGTAAATACATGAATGTAACCCTAGGCAGATATGCCAGTAGATTTGTGATCACATTTCTAGAGGTAAAAGTATTTCTTAGCTTTCACAGGTGCAAATGAATAGTATTCCCCCCTCATCCACTTCCTCGAGTAAGAACCCACATTCCACTGCAAGATGTCACAGTTTTCAAAAGATAGAGCAGCCGTATATAATCTATAGACCGCTTTATAATTCATTGCGAAAAGTGAATGGGCACTGCTGAATTGAAATACGTAAAAAAAAAAAAATTGAAATATGTACAAGCTGAAAAATCCTTGCAGTTTTCAGACAATCTCATTAAAAGATGAAGAGTCTACTTAGCAGTTAATCTCTTCTTTTATGTTGCCAATGAATAAAGAACTGGAATCATGCCTTTTATTGTCCATTAGGACGAAGGTTAGGTTTAGTTACCCTGAAAAACGATGACTAAGACTCAGGTCAAGAGACCCAACAATAGCCATTCTTTGCTCCTTTTTGTTTTTGCACATTGTATGATATTAAAAGATGTTCTTTCATGAGGAAGGAATTGTTGTTGTGTGCCATTGAATCGATTCTGACTCATAGTGAACCTATAGGACAGAGTGAATATGTCCGATAGGGTTTCCTGGGCTATAATCTTCACGGGAGCATATTGCCAGGTCTTTTCTCCCGTGGAGTGGTTGGTGGGTTTCAAGCACAGACCTTTTGGTTAGCACCTGAGCACTTTAGCCATTGCACCACCAGGGTTTCTTAACCAAACTTGTTGCCAATTCCAACTCATAGGCATAGATAAAACAAGAAGAGCAAAATATTAATAATTTTGAAACTGGATGATAGATAAATTGTGGTTTGTTATACTGGTGAAGAAGCCATTGTGGCACAGTGGTTAAGCACTCGGCTACTTACTGAAAGGTCAACAGTTTGAACCCACTGTTCGCTACACTGGGAGAAAGATGAGGCAGCCGTCGGTAAAGATTTACAGCCTTGGAAACCCTACAGGGCAGTTCTACTCTGTCCTATGGAGTCACTATGCACTGGAATCAACTAGACAACAGTGGGTTTGATTTTTCTGGTTATATCGGCCCCTTTACTTTAGGGCATATTTGAAAACGCCTACAGTAAAAAGTCAGGTGATAAACAACACCAAAACAATGCATATCAATAAATGAGTGCAAGGTTTCCTAAAGGTCTCTTTGATTCCTAGTGTTTGGCTGACCAGCTGCCCCAGGAAAGCTGAGAAGTGGAAACCCAGGAAACAAGTGAAAATTTCAGGATGTGAGGTTTACTGACATAATCCAAGCTGGGGTTTGAAAGCAGAGAACTAGTGGCAGTGAGGGGAATTCTTTGCAAATGAACAGGCCACTAAATTGTTTATTTTCATGGTAAGTTAAATAATTAGAGAAATACCCAGAGTGATTACAACTTAACTTCTGTATTTTCATGCAGTTTTTGGTATTGGCTAGCACATAATTTTGATCCAGGGTCAAGTAACATGAACAAATTGTAAGAATGACCAACATTTATTAAGGTTTATTATGTGCGAGGCATACGCTAAGCATTTAACATGTATTATCTTACTAATTTTTCCCAACAAAACTACAAGATTGATACTAATATAATTTCCATTTTGCAGATGCAAATGTTGAAGCTTAGGCAAGCTAAGCAATTTACCAAAAGTAATAGCACTTTTTTTTTTTAATAGCACCAGAATACATGTCATGGCATTCTGACGCTAGAACCCATAGGCTTAACCACTAGAGAAGTTCAAGGCCCCTTGAAGCTCACACTATTCGTTAAATACATCTCCAAGATCTGACCCTAGAGATGTCTTTAGCTTTTTCTATCTTCTATGCTATTTCATCACCCTAACACTGATCCCTTATCCTGGTGCCTGCTCGTGTGATCTTATCTTGCTCTGTGGTTTTATCTCCCATATCTTTTTGTGCCCTTTGATGTAGCCCATGTAGCCAGTTCAACAGGCTAGAGTTTCTCTTTGTATTCCTTGGCTCCCTTGAGCTTTTTGGAAGTTTTGGCCTAATCAAGTCTCAACACCATATCTATCCTACCATCTACATTTTTAGATTATACTCCAAATGCTTCTGCAAAAGGTATAAAATGGCTGGCTCCTTTTTCTGGGCCTCTAGACACCAAAAAAAAAAAAAAAAAATCCTAACCTGTTGCTATCAAGTTGGTTCCAACCCTATAGGACAGAGTAGAACTTCCCCATTAGGTTTCCAAGGCTACAGTCTTCTCAGAAGCAGACTGCCACATCTTTCTCCCATGGAGCTGCTCTTGGGTTCAAACTGCTGAACTTTCTATTAGCAGCCAAGCTCCTAACCACTATGCCAGCATTATGTAATTGAAGGAGTTCTGAATTTGGAACCACGAGACCAAATTTCAAGTCATGACTCTACCACTTATTAGCTGTATGACCTTGGAGAAATACTGTAATTCTATTGTGTTTGCTTGTTTTGTTAATCTGTATAATCAGGAAAATACATGCCCTAATTATTTCTCAATAAAATTGTTAATGTAGTAAAAACATAAATTATTATCTTTAATGCCAGATAATGTCAGCTGAGCTATCATTCTTACTTAGGGATCATTTCATTACTGCGTTCTTCCTAACACGGGCTGTTAACAGACATCTACCATGTGCTCATGTTTCCATATCATAGAAAGGACTTAACCCCCCTTTTCTTCACAGTAACATCTCTCTGTAGGACCTTGACCCCTCTAATACTTTTCATCTTCTCTAGGAATTTATCAATTATTACCTTTCTCTTCCAACATACTCATTTCCTCTGCACTCAGAAACAAACTAGACCTTGAACCTGAGAACATCTGAAAACATTTTCCCATCTTGCTTTTCCTGTTGGCTGACAAAATTCCAAATTTTCTAAGCAAGTATCGAATAAACCTGTTTCCATTCTTCCCCTTTCTCCTTCTGACATACAATTATCATTTCGTCTCTTCTAGGCTTTTACTTTACCTAAATATGTTCATATATGTAAGTTACTTAGAATAGTCCCTGGCACATACTAAATACTCAACAAACGTCAACTATTGTTATTTTTTATTTCTGTCAACCATAAGTTTTTGAGGATTATCAGGGACCTGACAAACGTCATAGCATTTTCCAGTTCCTGTTCTTTTGGACTATTCAGATACTGTTGAACAACCACTCTTGTAAAACTCTCCTTCCTTGGCTTTTCCATCTTCTTCTGCTGGTTACCTCTCCTGACTGATACATTTATTTTATATAGCTCTGTCTTAGGCCATTCACACACACATACATGCACATATTTCAATCATTTTAACTAATGTCTCTATGTGAATAACTTCTATTTCTACATTTTTAGTCTTGAGCCCTTTTTGAAGGTCTCAGATCTTGACTAGTCCATTGTTACCTGAAATACATTATGCTTAAATTTAATTCCATAAGTCCCTATGTCATCAAACATCAGAGCTCAATCTTTCTTTTTTTCCTAAAACTTGGCTTTCTTCTTGCCATCCTTATTTGTGTTAAGGACACCAACATCTTCACAGAATTTACATCTAAATTTTGAGTATTATCAAGCCATTTTGGTGGCTGCTAATTACCTACTCAATGAAATTCACATTCTTACAAAGTACATTTAGTGAGAAATTCATGGCCCTCTAAGTCTGACCCACAACCTTCCTGGCCATGTCTTCTGTTAATGTGCTTTATACAACCTGTGTTTCATCCAAATTATAGTTTGATTCTACCCTCTCCTACTCCAATGCTTTGCTTGGAATGGCCTGCAGCCTAGTTAATACCCTATCAATTTTTCAAGATGTACTTAAGATGCTACCCCTTCTATGAAGCACCCCCTTAAATAATTTCTTGAGAATCTTCAAAGAACGTAGTTTGTACTTGCTTGATAGCTCATTTGTATTCACTGAAGTTTCATTGTTTGTGCACCCTCACTTCACCCTCAATTTAAACACATAGTAAACATTTGCTAAATGTTCAATAAAGCAACTCATGATGATCAAACTGACCTCAAACAATATCTTCAAGACTTCATTTCAACTGGGACAAATGATACCGGGTTTGGATATTTTTGGAGTAAGATTGAATTTCAATTTGAATGTGGGAAAACTGAGCCTGGTGCAGTGGTTAAGAGCTTGGCTGCTAACCAGAAAAGCCAGCAGTTCAAATCCACCAGTTCAAATCCACCAGCTGCTCCTTGGAAACCCTTGGAAGTTCTACTCTGTCCTACAGAGTGTCTATGAGTCTGAATCGACTCGAAAGCAACTGGTTTTACGCAGGAGAAAAAATGGCTTAAATTCCACATAGCCATGGTTTTTTTGTTTTGTTTTGTTTTTTGCTATGAAACAAATCTAACAATAGACAAAGGTAGATTGGGCGAACATAATGCTCAGGAAGTGTTTCTTGAACAATCAAAACTGTCAATGCTTAAAACAGTCCTTAGATTATATATTAAATACAGAGAAAGAGTCTGTAGGGAAAAAAGCTAATACAGGGTTTGGAAGGGGTGTCTAAGGCTTTGTGGGTGTAAAGGAGTGGGGGAATACAAGAGATAGAAAGAAGATTGTACTTTAAAGCACAGAATAGATTAACTTTTTAACCTTTCTTATGGGCCCTAGAACTAAGTAGTTTATTGACATTTCGGGTTTTATAGTGCAGTGTGGGGCTCTGATGGTGCAGTGGTTAAGAGCTATGGCTCCTAACTTAAAGGCTGACAGTTCGAATCCATCAGCTGCTCCTTAGAAACTCTATGGGGCAGTTCTAGTCTGTTATATAGTGTTGCTATGAGTCAGAATCGACTCGATGGCAACAGGTTTGGGTTTTTCTAGAGCTGTACACATTCTGGACTCCAGAGGAACTCAAAGAATCAATAAATCAATATGATTTCAGAATAGGAAAATAAGACTTTATGATTGTAGGTGACAGAAGTAAAATGGTTGATTTGGCACTCCCCAACACCTATCCTCTCTAGGCTTTTGGAAGGATTTTTAACTTCATTTTTGTAAGGCAATAGCAGATAGTTAAAATGACATCTCTGGCCATCATTGTTTGAGGGCCATGGGCCAGGTGCTGTACTCAGCACTTATATCCACATTAGCTTATTTAATTGTAAAACATCACTACGAGGTTGGTAAGATCATCCAAATTTCACAGATAAAGCTAGAGTCATGACAAACCTTCCTCAGTGTTTCACAGCTAGTAACAGTCAAACCCAGGATTCAGAGCCAAGATTTGAAATGAGCCTTTCTGAGTCTTAAGCCCATGGCCAAACTTCAATGTATTGGAAAGGCATGGTGTAGTCTCAATAATTCTCCACGGAAAAATAATTAAAATATTACCTTTTTTGGCAGAATTTAACCAGTGCATCTGGGCAAATGCCACTTAGCTACTCATGGAATCTTCAACATTGCCCAACTCTTGAAATTTTCTTGCAGGGTTAACATTACCCAGATCTGGCCTCACTTTACGTATCTCATTTTCTGACCACTAGCTTGAAATGTGATGTCAGCCAGCCTTATGCCACCAAATGTCAATACTACATTTTTACTAATTATATGAATGTTTGTGATTAAAGTATATGACTAGAAAGGGACTAGCTTTATCAATTATAGCTAGTAAACCCTAGGCAAGACTTGGCCACATTGCTCGACAACTACTTAACAAATCATCTTTTTTAGTGTAAAATTTAGTACAGAATTTCTAATTCTCAAAGGCAGCTATTATATAGGCAATAGCATAGGACTCAAAGAAGAGAAGAGGAATAACCTTGTTGCACATTTCATATGTGCCAGAGTTAAAAATATTCCATATTTATTCCATTTATTTCTCGAGACCACCTTGCAAGGCAAGATCATTGAGGTGTCACATTTTTCAGGTGAAGAAGCCAATGCTCACGAGATAATCAAATTTGCTTACAGAAAGGGGACGGTTCAGCTGGAATTTCAACCAAACTGAGTCTGGGCACAATGCCTGTGTTCTATCTACTGTATCCACTGACCTCCAGGTGAGCAAAGTCTGAATTTTTAACAGGATGGGAAATTTATTATCCAAGTTGTCTTTAAGCTCTTTGTGTCTCTGTTTCCTCATCTTTAGCATGGAGGAAATACCATCTACCACCCAGGGATTGAACAGACTACACATACTCAAAACACTTAACATAGTGCCTAGCACACAACAGAATTCAATAAACAATTGCTTTAAGTATCTGAGATAGGAACAAAAGAAGATGCTTCCTATAGTTTAACATCACTGAGCCTCACTGTTCTTCTGTTTCAGAATAGCCAATAGCATAAGTATTCCACTATTCAAATCTGAAGAAACAGTGTTAAATACGTTTGGTTTAATTCTGATGCTTTGAAAAGTGGGAGCCGGTATGAATCGAGTACAGCTGCTCAGCTGAACCTATGTTTCCAGGTTATGGTGAAAAACGTAAGGTATTGTCATCAACTATCCAGTGAGAAAAGTATGCACCTGCTTAGGGAACCAGCAAATCAAGGGCACCGGAGATATGAGAAAAGTTCTAGCTATAATGAGTTTATGAAGACTTTCATAATTAAAAAAAAAATCTAGAAAGAAGCTTTTAAATTTAAGCTGTCATTTAAATTTTGTTTTTGCATTTAGTTAAAGCTTTTTAAATTTTTATTTCAATAAAGCAGGGGAGCTTGGAAGCAGGTATCTAAAGGTTTCCAGTGCTTAAGGCATGGTATGAGCATGGTTCTGGGATACTCTTTAGTGTTTGTTGACTTATCGCAAATACTTTAAAGGCACCGAACACTTTTTAAAATACAGTCTCCAATAATTTTTACAGAATAAAATGTTTACGCTATCTTACCTTTTCAGAAACATGCATTTTCTCCTGGTCTCTCTATCATAGCAATCTAGACCATGATGCCTCAGCTGATAGACGATAATTGTTTATCCCATTAGTACACCACTTTTGATAAGTTGACATAAGTAACGAACAACTGGTTAGAATATTTTATATCGCATGAAAGTGGTCTTAGCTTACCTGGCTTTTAATAAGCTACGGCATATCTAGCCTCGGTCCAAGATGTTTTCCCCAAAAGTTTAGAAAATAAAAGTACATCAACACACAAGGTTTTGGGAAGAACATTTTATTGCTAAGCATATCCTTAAACGAAAAGGCAAATATGAAATAAAAGAGAAAAGGAAAAAGAAAAAGCAGTAACGTCACAACATCATAAAATAAACTCCTTAAGGGTCTGCTCCTAAAACAACAGAAACATGATAGAAGCTCACATACAGAATGCGCGTGTTCCCGTAAAATTGTCCAAATAGAATCTTACACTAAGAGGAATACAACAAATGTATTTTTAGTCAAATTAAAAAAAAAAAAATTGTAAAGAAAGAAAGCAGGAAATCAGTTCACAAGACCTCAAGGTTCCAAAAGCAGCAATCTTATACAGACATCAAGATATAATCAACTTCAGATAGGTTGGGCCATTTAGATTATCTAAAATCGTGCTTTGATATCTCCTTATAATCCTGTCTTTTTTTAATGACGACAGAAAAAAAAAAAATCTCAACACATTGAAATATCAAATAATGAGGAACACTTCTTTCCATACACCTTAGAAAATGCTACCGTTCTTTAGATTGCGCGTTTTGCCCCATGTCTTTTAGTTTTTCAAAGTCAAATATTCATGCAACTTACAAAGACCAGCAAGAGTAGATTTCTAAATCTAAACAGCTGATTGATTTTCATCTGTACAAAAGAAATAGTATATATCTGACCCTCTGGAGGACACACTCCCTTTTTGTGTGAATATTTGTCTGGCTTTTTGGATAGCTATGGCCACACAACCATTTTATTGTCTTTATTCTGTACATTGTTTCCTCTTTTCAAAAAGACAGACAGACAATTGGAATATAAACCCAACAAACTGAAATAAACAAAGAGAAAGAACAGTTCTCAAAGCAGTATGTACATAGGTGGCGAAGGAATTATACCAGCAAAAACGTAGTAAAATATGTAAACAAAATCTGAGAAGATTTTTTTTCTCTTTGACACAGTTAACTGTGACAAAACTAAAACTCATACTTTCTTCACATTTTAAGGTTTGTTTTTTTTTGTTGTTTTATTTCCTTTTAAAACAACATTCTCATTCCGCTTCAAGACTTTAACAGGTTTCCTGTTTCAGTTGTCCCATCAAACATACCATGATAAATATATCTGTATATATATTTATTTATATATATATTATACTATTAAATTCCTTTTTGTGTGTCACAGCAGCTTTATTCACTTATTTATTTATTTATTTTTAAAAGATGGGTGAAGGGAGACATGAGCCAATGGAAGGATAGAACAATCCATCAGTGTCAGGCTACAAAATCAAAACACCATTGAAAACATTACCACGCTGGGAGCTGGGGGGGTGGGGAACTATGTCTTTTGCACTCCGTTATGATGTGTTTGGCTTGTGTGACCTTTTGTGGTTCCATCACAAGTTGAACTCCTGTATTGTCTGGTTTGATTATTCGATAGACTTTCATTGTTGTCTTTTCTTGAGTATTTGCACACACTTTAATCAGTCACAGGTCCAGCCCGCCCCCCACTTGGCTAGGAAAGACTGTTTTAGTTTATGGGGCTTTCCCCTTTACCACAATTTGGCCAGGCTAATTAATGAACAGGAACAGTATTGTTAAATAAAACCAATAAACCAAAATAGCTCTGATAAAACCATCCCTGAACCCATCTGTTCAGGGTTTGGGCGGCAAATTCTGGAATTAGACCCTGGGGGACCAGCTTTTCGAATCAACATTATCATCCATCACATGGTTTTGCTATGTGTTCAGCAAAGCATCTTATAGGAAACAAACAACAGATTCTAGAGACACCACAACCTGAAATGCAGAGTGGATACCACGGTAGCTTTTGAGTTCATATATGGCAATAGTCTCTCTCACTTTTGAGTTTTTTTTTTCCTTCTTAACTTAGTCCAGTCATTCTCAAAAAGTAAGCAAAAATCGAAAAGCCATTTTCCCCTTAGATCTTGAAAAGTTACACACACACCAGCCAGAACCAGATAAGGGGATTTTTTTTTTTTAACTTTTTTTTTCTTTTCTCTCTCTCTCTTTTTTTTTTTTTTACATAATTAAACTGAAAAAAAAAAAATCGTTACAGTTAAGCTTCACAACATCATTACAGACTCACTTGGAGTTATGGAACAAGTAAGCCATGAAGTCTATCTTTTGTTGAAAGGTCCTCAAGAGAAGGAAGCTTCCAAGTCCGCTAAAGTGGTGGAGCCATTTGCTTGCTCCAGAGTACTAAGTGTGTGCTTTATGATACAGCAGGGCAGAAAGAGCTTTCTGTCTCCGAGAGATGACTGAAACACAGCAGCCATGGCGGAATTTTAGATACATCTTTGTGTGTGTCCTTTTAAAAATGGTTTTTTCCCACCAGAGTTATGGTATACCCCATCTCATAGTTACAACAGTTCTGACATCTGTCAAACTCATTTTCAAAGTATTTATAATTTATATATAAATAATTCTGTTTTTTTTTTAATTCATTTATTGGTAGTAGTATTATCTTTACACATAATACTCCTTGTCCTTGTTTTTCTGTTTCTTGTGGCCGCTCTTCGAGCTCTGTTGCTTTTCCTTGAGGAGCGTACCGTTGCTCTGGGCCGAGTTGCTGATGTAGTTCCGCGTCTCGTCCACTTGATAGGACCCCTCGTCCCTGTTCCTGTACTTGTACATGGCGTACAGGAGGATCAAGATGCAGAGGGCGGCAGCAGCCACAATGCCGACGACCATCCCTGTTGTACTGCTCGACTCCCGGATCACCTCTGAGGCCCCCGGAACCCGTCTGATTCCTGGCTCCGTGGGGTTTGCTGTGGGCACATTACGGAACATGGGGGAAGTAATTAGTGGGCTCTTCAGTTTGGTGCTGTCTAGCTCATAGGCAGTGGGCAACGGAAGCAAGACTATATCAGGCTGGGGTTTGAGATCACGGTTATTCATTTTGCCAGCTGGCAATTTGGGCACCATCCCAGACGAGGAGGAAGCTGTGAAGCGGATCAGCTCAGGGGACAAAGATGTGGTAGTAGTCCTACTAGTTTCGGAGACTTTGTTAGGTCTAAAGTCCTTGGATTCCCACTTGGGCGCATGTGCTTTGTAGCCACCTTCGAAGATTGAAGTGGAAAGACTCTTATCTGTTACCAAGGAGAAGGTGGTGTAAAAATCTTCATCATCAGTAGGGGGCAGGTTAGAGTCAAAGGTTTCCCCTGAGCCATACCCAGATATCACCAAGCCATCATCATCACAACCATCGCTGCCTTGGTCCGACAAGCAAGGTAACCCCGCCTCAGAGGTCATGGACAGGGAATCTTTGGTGGTCTCAATAATGGTGAGGAGGGGGCGAAAGGTAGGGGGGAGTGTAATGGAAGGTGCACGAGTAGCAAAAGGAGGGGTAGCTAAAGGGTCTTCTACAAGAAGAGGGATAACTAATTCACCTCCTGGGATTGAAAAGAAAAAGAAAAACAGAATTAGTATATTTGCAAACACAATTCATAGGTTATGCCTTAAATTACCAGTAAGTGACCTGGATCCCCATATGGGTCCTTTCCGGCTGTAGCCTAACCATTGCAGACTGATTTCCAGCCCATGAGACGCCTCTTGCCACCAAAATCTGAAATCCTTAGACAGGGGACTTAGATGCTCTCAAGTAATTATTTAAATAGAATTCAAATATGCCGTTTCCAGGATCTGTTTATGAAATGATATCATTCATTCATTTATATTGTTGCAAATACTGACTGGCAATGAAAACTGTGTGTGTGTGTGTGTGTGTGTGCGCGTGCGTGTGCACACATGCACGTGTGTGTGCGTGTGTGTTTCTTGGGTTTCCACTTCTTGGGTCTCTACTTGTTTGCTTCCATGAAAATAAGAATGGCATATTCTCTATGTCATTGAGACCAAGATCAAAGAACACAAAAGACCTCATTTTTAGTATGTTCTTAAATTACTACCTTTTATTTTACATTTATTAATTACAGTCCTTTTCTGTAAGCTAAATGAAGGGAACTTACAAGAGGCTGAAAGTGTTCATTTTGACTCTACTTTTTCTGACACTTATCTGACCATTAAATGACCACTCTGTTTGCATTGGTCTAATATTTGCTTATGTATTGCTTTTATGCTACATATAATATATGCTGAGCTGGAAGCTAGAATTCAAAAATACCCAACCTAGATATCCATGACTTGCTGGAGACTTTCTTTTAGATTCAGAAATGTGGAGTTAGCAAAAGTGAGTTCTTTAAATCAGTGATTCTCAACTAGAGTGGCAAAAATACATTGATTTACCCTCAACACATACGATACGTATTGCACTTAATATATACGTGGATTGAGCTGGGAAGATAAAGTTCTGAATAGTTTACTAAATCACAGTGCTTGCAGATGATGAGTATCAAAATATTTTACAGTGGACGTTGCTCAACTAACAGTGGTGTCAAGCCTATTGTCCACCTAGGTAAGTAAGATAATCAAACTCTCTTCCATGTTTCTCGACAATGTTTGATAATCAAACAAAGGAAGAATATCAAGAAGTCATTAGTCCATGTCTCTTTACTGAATTTATTCCAGGAAAAAAAAAAAAATTCCAACTATTACTTTTCCAGATCCTTTAGCAGGAACGTCAAGATATCTACGTGTCCCATTAAATCAACAACTTGAGTTGATGACACACTATTACTGATGAAGTCCTCATTCTGAGCTCACTCAACCAAGTACAGTATCCTTCAGTGTACTTCCCTTGGTAGTAAGTCAGTAATAATGGGATGGTAAGTCTCTGAGCATCTGTTAACAGACTTGACTTTCCCTTAGGTGCCCCCTTCTCTTTGCCTATGGCAAAGCCAGGTATATGGTTCACTACTGTGAAGCTATGGGGGCCATTGCAAATGGACAAGCCTTTGGGCTTACGCAGTCTTCCAGTGTTCTACCTACAAAAGCTGACTCACATTCTGATGTGGAATTGGAACACATTGCACTCTGCTTTCCACACCTTATGTCTTTAAACTCTTCCCATGCCTCAGATAGAACTGTGGCATCTAAATTGTCCAGGTGTCAGGTGTACTATGAGAAGGGCCTCCTGAGAAGAAAGCTATTGCATACTTTCAAAGCACCTGAGTAGATTTGCTCGCACCCACTCCAGAGCCTTTACTCCCTCCTTATTTAGCCAATAATCCTGTGTTAGGCAGAGAGAAATTGAGTTGGGAGATGGGTTAAGTGTATGTAATCTATACCCTTTGAAAGAGTTGGGACAACAAAAGGTACTGACATCTCTGGCCCACCTGACAGTTCTATCATCTGTGAGGAAATACAACAAGACCCTTTCCAAGAATCTCAAGATGATGTTTTTGCCTGTGCTCTAAACCCAAGCTTCTATTCCAGTGCTCAGAGTTTGAAACTATTGAGCAAAATGATCTTTGCAGATTTGCCAAGGCTTCAGACTTGATTTACTTGGCCAACTTGCCTATTTTTTACATTGTGAACATATATAATTCATACACCCTGCAACTTACTTAATGCATAATTTATACACTTTTGCTAGTTTTTATAAATGGGATTTGGAGCATGATTCCCTAAAGGTAAGCTAGTCCTAAAACGCACCCTGAGCTAGCTTTTCTTCTTCTTCTTGTAGGGGGGCCCCAAGCGGGATATGCAAAGTAATACATGGGAGAGGGCAGTGTTTAAGAGGAGAACAGCGGTATGCGGAAGAAGTGGAGGCCCATGCATTCTGCATAAGATTCCCTAGGGATTTCTCAGGCATTATTTCACTCTACTTCAGGAAACAAACAGGTGTTTTTACCCAGCTTAACTAGAACAAAGGTTTAGCGTGTGTGCTGTTTTCTGGCATAAATACCCAGAGTTATTTGTTCCTTATGGGAGTGACAAAAATCTACCCCACATAGAGTAAACAGAGAGGAAACTGGGATAAAGGACAAGGGATAACTGATTTGTCGGGAGGCAAAGGCCCGTACAAATAATTAAAATATAAAGGCAAACTGTTGGGTAGGATGCTAGAGTCCCTTTGAGTGAGATTAAGATCACTGCATTCATGATTACAGAGTGGCACTCATTTGCAATTTTAGCGAACCATCTGTGACACGCAACTGGAGTCTTAAATTTGCCTGTTCTTCCTTTATTTATTTAATCCTGGCTTTAAAGCTTCTGCAGTGTCTTTGTTATTAAAAATCTACGAGATCTACAAACTGCTCACTCCGAAGTTGAATCACTCCCATATTACATTGCTGTTTCCTTCTCATTCAACATGCTAATGCAGGCATTGCCCTTGGATTTTTTTTTTTTTTTAAAGATAAAACTCACCTTTTTTCTAACGGGATCAAAAGAGGGCCCTGCAGCTTGCTAATTTATAAAGGGCTCTGAAAGCCTGGTGAACCCACAACTGATATGATAAGAGCTCATTTCAAAACTAAAATGATGGGTATGCTATTGTAGAACTTAAATAACAGAATCTGTCTTCAGTTTTCTTTTTGCCATTTTGTCATTAATGCTGGTAGCAATAATAAAAATGATAAGTGATATCCTCTTTGAGCCCAAATTCTGCTGGTATTTAATCAATGAAATGATAGAAGCTTTCATACTTTTTTTTTTTTTTTCCTGGCATCTCAAGGAATTGGAAGAGTGCCTTTAGTTGAAAAGGAAGTTGACTGGGATGCAGGAGTCATTAATACAAATGGGAATTATAGTGAAATGAGACTGAAAATTTTAGATAATTAACAGCTTGAAAGCTTCTTGGGATGGGTGTATGAATTGGTATGTATAATCAATTTTAATATCAAATTCTATCTTTAACATTTAAGATACATAGTGTACTGTGGAATTCAAGGTCATGCATCATTTGAAATGGGGGAGAATTATTTTTTCCACTATAAGATCCTTAATAGAAATGTCTTAATTTGTGTGAGGGTATACGAGACTTATTTGTTTTAATCCAGGATGTCTGCCCTCAGAAATATTGGAGTAGCCGACAATTTCCTTTTTTTTTTTTTTTTCCCATAGCCCAAAGGGCTATGGAGTTTGGGATCAACCAGATGTCTACACTCATAAAAGTATTCACACAAGCCAGAAGCCTAAAGTCATAAAGAGTAACAGGCAAAATGATACAAAACCTGATATCCATCAAAAGTCTAATTTCCTATGCCATTTCCAGAATTTTTCTTTGGTTTGGAATAAGAGCTATCCGTATCCCTTAAAGTTAGCATTTTAAATATGGAATACATACTCTTTTTTTGACGGGATTGTGCTTTTCTTTAAACTAGAGAGATCACTAGGGATATAAAAGGTCTATTTTAGCTCTGAAGGCTGCCCTGCTTTTTTGCTTTATGAGTGTATTTATAGATATATAATTCATGCCTCTAGGACTGATATCCAGCACAAGGGGCTCTCTGCCACGAAAAAGACACTGTGTTAAAAATTTAATAGAACTCCTCCGAACTGTGAGAATGTTGTGGGTGATGGTAAATGTAGTGGGTCATCTAAAAACCAAGTGGAACAACATGAGGTTTCAATGTGGCTCTGACTGTTAGCTCTCTGGAGAGTCTAGTCCGAGAGTCATGAAAATACCAAAATACTGGTGCTGGAGAGTGAGACTCTGGGAGAGGACACCACACTCAAAACTATAATTTCTTTTCTGTATATTTATAGCTTCTTTACCTCATCTCTTACTTGCATTTTTCTAATTCTCTACTTGGAAATTCACATCTAATGGAGAGAAATACTCTTTTCTCCCACTAAGTCAGTTGTTCAAAGATATTCATTCAGTTATTTGGGGCCACAGAAGTGTGTACTTGTAACACATAAATATCCCAATGGTGGTAGAAGCTTGTCATCATGAAGTTGCTCACCATCCACCACCAGGAAAAATAGTTATGGGAGAAGACACCAGAAAGACTCAAGAGTCTCAATGTGGCTTGACTTACATTTTAATGTGATAACAATTTCTAGGTAGGGCATTTTTTTTTTTTTTTCTTTTTCTCTTGTAAAGCAAATAGTATGTCTGAAATGGGGCTGACTCAAAGGTTCTTCAGCACAACCCCAGGTAAGATGATCCATAACCCCTTGACATCATTATACATTATAAAATAAAGAGTGTCAAGTGGAGTTTTCATTTACATATTAATTAAGAGTTTTGCCTCTAAAGTCACATAGTTGACTTTAAGTAGATTACCCTTCATAATGTGGTTGGGCTTCAACAAATCAGTTGAAGGCCTTGAGAGCAAAAATTGAGGCTTCCCGAAGAAGAAATTCTGCCTCAAAACTAACATAGAAATCCTGCCTGCATTTCAGCCTGCTCTATGGATTTCAGACTTGCCAGTCCCCTCCTGGCATAATTGGGTAAGCCAATTCCTTAAAAATCTATCTAATTATTTATTTATCATCTATCTATCTATGTATATGTATCTTCTGTTAATTCTGTTTTGCTGAAGAGCCCTGACTGAATCAACACTCCATTTAGGAAGAAGTTCTTAGCTTTAAACCTAAAATAATATCCAACATGGCAGACAACTTGAAATCATATAAACAGTGGCAGAAGGAGCCCATTCATTAAAGCTGCTGTGTTGGAGGTACATCTATTATGCACTTCCAGTTTGATATTTCTATAACAGTTTCAAATAACACTAATAGCTAAAATTAAAGTGAAATAGTAACTTCTTTTTTAAGAAATTGTATAGTGCTTCTTACCAATGTTTTCTGAAGCATTGATACAAATACCCTCAGGGTCAAGAAATACTCTCAACGTAGAATCATACATAATGGCAGTACCTACCTGAAAGTGTTCCTAAGTAAAACTTAAGATGTGAAAATCATGAGGTGTCCTCTTGGTAGAATCTTAGGATCCTTTTAAAGCTTACCTGATTAAATCCTTGAAAGAAATGGCAACTATTAACAGAAAGGAAAAAGGAGGGAAAAACAGAGAGAGAGAAATAGAGAAACTGTGTGTGTGTGTGTGTGTGTGTGTCTGTGTGTGTGTGCTTATGCCAGTAGTTTAATTATTTGTATACACTGGGAAGTATCAGAATCGTAGAACAACATTTTAAACACTTGGGATTTCTGTCTTTTTTCTCAGTAAAATTGGTGTTATAGCCTGTGGTGATGGCAAGAGTATAATCCTGGATAACCAAACTCTACCATAGTCACTTGAGAGTAACTTATTTCCCCTTTGCTGATGGAAAATAACATAAAGGACTGATTTCCTTGAATGCTTTCTAAGGAATTAAATGAGGGTACAACTACAACTGATAACATTTGGAGCTAACTCAACCCGTTTTCCTCTGGGGTACAGGTCTCCCATAGGCAGTAACCAATTTTATTATCCCACTGAAGAGACTCCATTACTTTCCAGGCTTTAAAGTTGGTGGTAAAAAAAAGTTTAGGCAAAGAGGCCAGGCTTGCTTTGAGTGGTAAGGAAGATTTACTTATCCCCTTCAACCAAGAGTAGAATTCATGTTGTTTATTAGGAGCGATGCAGCACAAAACATAATGGTGAAAATTAAGCAAACAGACACAAATGAAATTAAATATTTAATATAATATTTAAATCATATAGTAGAAAATAAAATCAACTTCATTGCCAAAGTAAGTGAGAGGAAAGGAGAACAAACAGCATCAACAAGGCATTCACAATATAAGAAAAGAAAAGGAAAAGCAAATAAAAAATAGGTTTTTTTTTTTTTAAAATAAAGAAATAATTTCCATATAGGTAGAAATAATTTAAACGGAAAAAAAAAAGCACACCGTATTAATTTATAGTCAACTTACATCAACAAATTGCCCGCATGTTTTTTGGCATGAAAGAAAAATTTACAAAAGAAAGTTGTGTAAGAATGCTCTTGGACAAACAGAATTGATCCATTCTTGTAACTTGCTTTTTTTGTCGTCATTTCTTAAAAAACTTTTGAGTGAAATGTCTAATTTTTCAAATATAATAATTTACAACAGAGGATGATACAGGGAGGCAACAACACAGACATCCACACCACATAACATGAAAAGAAAAAAAAAATCTGCACTTGAACAAATTTTTGCTTGGGGGGGCCTGGGAAGGCATCGGCTTTGCATTTAAAATAGTTCCGATTGCAATGTTTAAAAAATTAAAAAAAAAAAAAAGGAAACCTGTTTACTTGTATAATTGGCCTTTTACAAAAAAATTTATGAATCTAAAAGGTTTTGAATGAATTTCTGCATTGTTATAGGTTCTCAGATATAGCTTGAATTTTTTAATTTATTTTTTTTTTTTTTTGTCCTTCTGACAAGTTTTAGACTTTAAGGGGATGAATGACAGCACATAAAGTTTTAACAATGCTAAAGAAAGGGGGGAGTATGGGAAGGAAAGGTGCTGAGAGGGGAGGGTTGTATCTATGAGTGTACTACACAGGAGATGAAGATGATGGGAGTAAATGTGTAAGTGAGTCGCCATGTCCATGTAAGGGCGGCACGGAGTGATCTAGCTGCATTAGAGCTTCTGGCTGTAAGGAAGGGATGGGCAATATACAAAAACAAATGAGCCTATACATGCCCATCTAAGGAATAAAGAACTCTTAACACTGACAATCTCACACACCCTAAGCTGCAACTTCTTCAACATGCAATTACACCAAAAATTATTACAGTTTCATTAAAGAGTTTCAACTAATAAAAAGTTACACTTTTTTTCCTATTCAAAATAGCAAAAATACATAAAATAATAATACGAATAATCAAAAGGTTAAAAGCCAAAACAAGGAGACTCGATTTATCTATTCAAGTTGAACAACTTCATTGGCAGTCACACAGCCCCATCTAGAGCTGGGGGGGGGGTTAGAGGTCTACAGAGGTGAGCCCAAGGAAAGCTGGATAGGAAGCCCACACGCTGAGTTGCCAATGTCTTTCCCATCTAGAAATGGTATTGTTACAATCTGAATGACACCCTGTTCACGGTCCCCATGCCATGCATTTTGCACATGATTTGCAATGCCCCGTTGCCATTGAGTCAATTCTGACTCATAGCGACCCAATAGGACAGAGTAGAACTGCCCCCATAGGGCTTCCAAGGAGCACCTGGTGGATTTGAACTGCCCAACCTTTTGGTTAGCAGGCGTAGCTCTTAATCACTAGCCACCAGGGTTTCCGATTTGCAATGAGACCGGTCTAATTTGAAAGATGTGGATGTGGGGATTCGGCCGCTGAAGTTGTTCCACATTTAATGAGGGAGTGGGGAAAAATTGCAGAAAACAATTCATAGCTTTTTTTTTTTCTTATAAGTTTGGATAAAGCCAAATCTAAAGATAGTTCTAGCACTTAAAAAGAAACACATTGATATATATAGGTAGATATAATACAAAAAAGCACTTAATTCCCAAACAAGAAGGGAGAAAAGAACCAAAAAAATTTTTTTAAAGAAAAAAAATATTTCACACACTTTCAGAGATGAACAACCAGATGCACACGTTACGGAGGCACAGACAGAGCAGTCAGGGAACACTTTTTTTGCTTTGTTTTTCCGGCTGGTTGATTCCCCTTTTGTCTTGTAATAGCCAAAATTAAAAACAAATTTTGCATATTTGTTAAAAAAATTTTTTTTTCATTTTTTTTTTTTTTTGGTTTTGTGTCTTTAAAAAAATAAAAAGGGCGTGCAGTCTGGATGTACGTCCTAAGTACATATTTAAAAGCGAAGAAAGTAGCTAAAACTAATGAATGGGTTATCGTCTATCCTCCTTGAACTGGAGGAACGCTAATCAAGTTAAAACATGCTTAAAGTAAGTTGCATTTAGGGAAAATAGAAATACAGAACAGCAAGCTAGGGTTGGGGAGAGGTTAGCAAGACAAAACCGATTTGGGGGTGAGAGGTAGGTACTGGATTCTGTTTTATGCCTGTCCAGTAGGGGCAAAGGACATCCCAAGGGTATTTTACCAATTAGAAGGAAAGTACCTGTGTGTGTGTGTTTGTGTTAGGTGTAGGGTAGAACCTGTAGTAGCAGGGACTGAGGAACAAATATATACGGGCTCATGGGTTCTACTCCAGGAAATGCATTCCATGTTTATTCTCAGCCATAGGAGCCATATTTTAAAAGACGTAGAGCGGTTATAATTAACTTTGTTCCCTATGAGTGTTCTTGGAATTTGTCAAGCTGACTGAGTACCACAGGTGACAATAGGGTGTTAACAGAACAAACCAAAAACCCATTGCTGTCAAGTCGATTCCGACTCATAGCAACCCTATAGGACAGAGTAGAACTGCCCCATAGAGTTTTCAAGGAGCCCCTGGTGGATTCTAACTGCGAACCTTTTGGTTAGCAGCCGTAGCAGTTAACCACTGCACCACCAGGTTTCTGTTAATAGAATATGTCTGATGAGTAGAGGAATAGCTGATTCTTTCTCAGTTGTAGAGGAAAACTCCTCTCCACTCCAAAGTATCAGCATCTGTAAGCTATAGGATAATCATAAAACGAATATGGCTTTTTGGAAGTACTTTGGGAAAAGTTATACCAGTCTTCCAGAGAAAAATGTGGAATTCAAAATGCTTTGTTCAATCTATATTGAAAAATGTAGAAAAGAGTGTGTGTGTGTGTGTACATGTACTTGTGCATGCACAAGGGTCTCTGTGTGTGTGTGTGTGTGTGTGTGTGTGCACTGAGAGGAAGATCCTGTAGCTGGGACCTGGGTAATGAGTTTTAAGAAATGGCCTCAGCCTCTACTGGAAGGGATCACTAGAGTTATATTCTATATTCTATCCGTCTGAGAACATTCATGTGCAACCAAGGACCGGGAAACCCAGGTAGGCAACCACAAAGGCAAGACACTTGAGAGCACCTGGTTCTGGTAGCCAATTCCAACCACTCTTAAGAATTCTTTTGAATGATTTTGACATTGTGAGGGTGCCTCAGACTTTTGCCCCCTATGGGACGCCCCTTTTATTATTTTATTTTAAAGTCATTATAGCAATGTGTCCCCATGGGTCAGTCCGTACCAAGATTTTTAGTCTCTGGTTTAATAATGTCAATCATTATCCCGGGAACTTCACAAAGGCAGCTGGGAGGTTTTAGGAGGAGGAAAACAATTTCAATGATATAGGAGAAAGAAAGAAAAAAAACCCTTGTTGCCATTTCATTGAAATTTTTTGACCAATTACACTTTTATCACTGAATTTTATTATATAAGAAAAATCTATAAATGTTCATGTATTCAACAAGGCATCGAATGACATCTGTAGAACAAAGTTAGTTTTGATAATATTTAAACGGGCTGTCCATCGTTTGTGTTCCCTGACGATTTTTAAAGGTAAGAAACATGACTTGTCTAAGTGTGAGACTTAAGTCTAAGATACTTCAGTGCATACATACTCCTGGATAGTGAGAGGTGTTTCGAGTTTAATATGTAAGCAATTTGGGTTCCCTGATGTTTCTGCTTGGTTAAGGGCTCAGATGCTAACTGAAAGGTTGGTGGTAGAAATCCAACAGCTGCTCCACAGGAGAGAACATCTGATGATCTGCTCCAGTAAAGATTTCAGCTTAGGAAACCCTATGGGGCAGCTCTACTCTGTCCTACAGGGTCGCTGTGAGTTGGAAACGACTCGAAGGCACACAACAACAGAAAGGTTTCTACTGAGTAATTTACCTATTTCAAGTTTGCCTGTTTTAAAACTCTTGCAAGTAGGACACCACCACTTACTTTCCGAAAATCACTAGTTCAAACATCAAATATACCAACATGTATGATTTTCACTTTGCAAATAATATATGTTTGCTTATACCTATAGAAGCCATGGAAACCCTGGTGGCGTAGTGGTTAAGTGCTACGGCTGCTAACCAAAGGGTTGGCAGTTTGAATCCGCCAGGCACTCCTTAGAAACTCTATGGGGCAGTTCTACTCTGTCCTATAGGGTCGCTATGAGCTGGAATCGACTCGATGGCACTGGGTTTGGTTTGGTTTTGGCATAGAAACCATAGTTTTAAATGACGCTAACACAGCCTGAACACAGTTGCATATATATTTTTATAATATAAACTCATCAATTCATATGCATAAAATTTGTTTGATTTCTGATATGTGAGACAAATTAATATTGCTAATAGCTCATAATCATGACATAGCTTTATTTTAATTTTTCAGTTGTTACCTACACTAGATTTTTATAATCATTAATTGTATGGGTCTGCTGTCTATGCCTCCACTGGTATTAAGAGTGCAGTGGGGCTATGCTTGCCATTCAGAACAAGTATTACAATAATTTGACTTGAAACAGCACATTTTATTGCAACCATTTCTATCTCACCATGTCCAAATAGCTCTGCCTAAATATAAAATCAAGATTTGAGAACATCAGATGCAATGAGATAAAATTGCACTGTCAGAATTCCACTTGGGGAGTGCATTTGTTTGGAAGAAATAAGTTGCTAAATGGCTTGGGGTTGAGCTTGAAAAGCCCAAAGATATGTTCAAGTCATGGAAATTGCAAGACCACCTCATAGGTAGAGTGGGCCTAGCTTACTAGAGGATACACATATAAGTGAAAGCCAAGAGGCAATGTCCCATGTGTAATATTGAATACTTAAAGTTCCTCAGAGAAAATTTTGGAGAGATGAAGGAAGAAGGGACAATCTCTGGAATCTGGGTACAAAACCATGGGAAGACTTAAAAAAAAAAAAATTATAAGCAGAAAGAGCTGACAAAGGAGTTTGGGGAACAAATACTTAATGAAGATTTTTTGCTTTAAATGTGTTGTGAGGTAAACCTTATTGTCTCTTCTATAAACTACACAAAAACATTTTAATTGATTCTTATTTTATGTGTCCATGTGCTGAAAGGAGGGATTCTTCTGGAGGAATGAGTGCTTCAGCTCTGTATCACAGTTTGATTTAGAATAAAACAGAGACTATATACGTGGATGAAAACCCTGGTGCTAAGTAGGCAGTTTGAATCCACCAGGCACTCCTTGGAAACTCTACAGGGCAGTTCTACTCCGTCTTATAGGATTGCTATGAGTTGGAATCGACTCAACGGCCATGGGTTTTATTTTATATATATGGACATGAAATCCTGGGAATATGAAGGCAGCTGTCATCTGGGCTACAAAATTACCCCTGCATACACCTAACTTCTCACAAGCTCTTCTCAACACAGGCGATGTTCAATGAAGGGGTAACCAAGTCTGGTTCATGCATGATATTTGTTTTTAAACAGAAAGTTCAATCATTTGTTTTTAATACCGAACAAAATTGCCCCAGGTAAAAAGGTCAGGTAATGTCTGTCCCCAAACTCAGTTTCTACAGCTAAGTAGAATATGTAGGGAGGAAAAGAAAAAATTAAACTTTCAAGAGGGAAGAGAGAGCAGAGGATATCATTTAGCCTAATACTTGGAATTATATTTCTGTATTAATGATCTACTTGCCCAATTTAGATCAATTTTTTTTTTTTTTACTTAATAATATGCATAAGAACAAATAACACACTGGAGTTGGATTCAACTCGATGGTAGCAGGTTTGGTTTTGGTTTGGTTATTACATTTTAAAAATTGGTAAGGTAATAAAATGTTAAATCTGGAAGGACCTTAAATTAATGTTTTTTTTCCCTCTATGTTTACATAATGCTTAGCTTGTGCCTGTAATTCTATCCCACAATTGCCATTCTTCTTTGTGAAGCTGCTGCAACCTATACAGATTTTTATTGACTCCAACACTTTATTGCATTTAATTTGCTTTCTTTTTCAGTCTCAGCTAGACTCTAAGCAACTTTAGGACAAAGGCAGTGTTTTGCTTATTTTTATACTTCCTGCTATTAGAATACAATAATCATGTGAACATGTATTGAATAAATTAGTGAATAAATATACAAATTAATTATATGTAGTTGCTTACCTTTTTGCCCCCACAGTAGCCTAGAATTTCCATGTTATTGTTATTAGTTGCCACCAAGTCATTTCTGACCCCATGTGTGCAGAGCAGAGCTGCTTCACAGGGTTTTCAAGACTGTTACCTTTCAGAAGCAAACTGCCAGGCCTATCTTCAAGGCACCTCTGAATGGGTTCCAACCGCCAACCTTTCAGCTAGTAGTCAAGCGCTTAACTGTTTACACCACCCAGGGACGCTCAGAAATTTCATAAAGTCATTAAAATCATGAATAGCCAAGATTGTTCATCCTGTGCCTGAAACCTGGTAAACTGGATGGGAACTTTAGAGTCAGAGGATCTGAGTTCCAGTCTTGGTTTCAACACATGTTGGCTTGCCAGGACATTGAACAAGTCAGTTAATCTCTCTTGAGTCTGTTTCCTCTTACTATGGGGATTATAATGTCTTGTCAATTAACCTACCCTTTTAAAACCCTGGTGGCGTAGTGGTTAAGAGCTACAGTTGCTGACCAAAAGGTCGGCAGTTCGAATCCACCAGGTGCTCTTGGAAACTATGGTGCAGTTCTACTCTGTCCTACAGGGTCACTATGAGTCAGAATCGACTGGACAGCAATTTTTTTTTTTTTTTTAAGAGGGTAAGTTTGCAGTACTAATAAGATTCTGAATGTGAATGTGCTTCTCAATTCTAAAGGGCTTTTCAAAGGTTTGTTACTATTGTTTTCAAACCACGTTAGCTATAAAATAAGGGTTTCATATTCAACAAAGGAGGTGGAGTCTCAGACAATTGTGATCATTGCTAATCAAAGTGTGGTCCTGGGAGTATCTGTTCAGCATTGCCTGGGCTCTTGGTAAAAATGCAGACTCTTAGGCCTTATCTCAGGCCTACAGAATCAGAATCTCTGGTGTAGGGGCCAGGAATCTGTTTAACTAACATGCCCTCCAGATGATTCTTATGCATGTTAAACCTTGAGAATCACTGATTTAGGTGACTTGCCTGGAAAGATAGGGAGTTGGTCAGAGTCTGTGGCTGGGCGGTGGGGGATTTCTTAAATGAGGATGGAAGATAGGTTTAGAATATATTAGATGGACACACACTTTGTATTTCTTCTAATATAACAGGCTGTGGGACACCAAGATGACATGGAAAACTGAATTTTTATTTTGTTCCTGCACCTAACAGCCCTTAGCCAGTATCCAGTGAACACAGGTCATTTCAAGGCTGGAGTCCTAATTCATGTACTGCACTAAGTGTTTTATTTCAGCTAAAAAACAAAACAAAATATTAACTGAGAAATATCACTGAATCTCTAAAGGTCTGCCATAGAGTATGGTGATTTTAACTCTTAAACACTTGGTATCTTTCATGAATGCATCAGCTATCTATCACATTTTGAGCACTTACTATGTACCTGGACACTGGGCTGATCCTTTACCTGCAGAATCTTATTTAACACTCAGAGTCAGCGGGGGCATTAGGGTGCTATCATTATACCATATTATAAACAAGGAAACTGACATCTTAGATATGTTGTCTAAGATCTCATAGTTTTGTGAGCCCTGGAGCCAGGAGGCAAACACAAGCCTGCCTGAGGTCAGAGCCCTTGCTCTTTATCTTTTATCCTAATGACTCCTGATTTTATATGAATGTTGTTATTGTCGTTGTGTGCTGTCGAGTTGATTCTGACTCATAACGACCCTATAGGACAGAGCAGAACTGCCCCATAGGGTTTCCTAGGCTGTAAATCTTTACGAGAGCAGATTGCCAAGTCTTCTCATCTACAAAGACTTCAGTGGGTTCAAACTGCTGACCTTTTGGTTCACAGCCAAGGGCTTAACTACTGCACCACCAGGACTCCCTTTGTATGCATAAAACCAAACAAAACCCGTTGCCGTCAAGTCAATTGTCACTCATAGCGACGCTAAAGGACAGAATAGAACTGCCCCGCAGAGTTTCCAAGGAGTGCCTGGCAGATTCAAACTGTCAACCTTTCTGTTAGCAGCCATAGCTCTTAATCACTACACCACCAGGGTTTCCTTTGTATGAATAGATGCCATGAAATATTTCTTGATCTTGGTATGTTCAGAAAGGTAAAAGCTTACTCAACACTGAAGAAACAACACTTCTGTCAGTAGAATATTTCCCTGCTAAAGTTTGTAAAGAAGCATATAATGAGTTGAAATATATCTCCTAAAAATGTAAGTTTATGTCCTAACTCCTGGTACCTGTGAATATGACCTATTTTGAAATAAGATCTTTGACGATCTAATCAAGTTAGGATGAAGTCATACTGGCTTGGGGGGAGAGGGCTAAATTCAATGACTGGAGCCTTTATAAGACAAATAAGAGGAAAATCAGGACACAGAGGCACAGAGGAGATACAAGGAAAAAGACCATGTGAAGACGGAGGTAGAGTTTGGCATTATGCTACCTTAAGCCAAGGAATGTCAAAGATTGCTGACAACTACCAGAAGCTAGGAGAGAAACATGTAACAGATTCTCTCTCAGAGTCTCTGAAAGTAACCAAGCTGCGGACAGCTCACTTTGGAACTTTTGGGCTCCAGAATTGCGAGAGAATAAACTTCTGTTAAAGCCACCCAGTTCGTGGCACTTTGTTACAGCAGCCCAAGGAAACTAATACAAAGCATAAAATATTGTTTATACAACTATGGTGGCAGGTCTCATTGACTTCACTGGAAATCACTTCAGGGTGCAAAGAGACTGTGGGAGAGAGGGGCAGAGGGGAGGGACAGATTGGTGCAGGAGACGAAGACTCAGACTAAGAGAAGCCATTGGGTTTCAGTTTTAGCTATGTCGTTAACAAACTAGATGACTCTCTGGGATACAGACTTCTTTAACTACAATGTGAGCAGAGTGGATCAGAAGGCCTCAGAGATCGTTTTCAGCTCCAAATTCCGTGATCCTATGAATCTTTTCTAAAGGGATATTGGGGAGGATAATTTTGAAGGCATAGGGGTTTGAAATAGGATGACCTACGAAGTTGTTTTTGTACCTAAGTGGTAAATGTAGACATACTTCAATCATACCATGCTCATACATAGATGTTTGCCTGAAAGTGGCAATCTAATCATCTGCAGACTAATATAAAAAATCTGTTGCCTTCAAGTTGATTCCTACTCGTAGCAATCCTACAGGACAGAGCAGAGCTGTCCCATAGGGCTTCCAAGGAGTTGCTGGTGGATTCAAACTACCAACAGTTTGAATTAGTTTGGTTAGCAACTGAGCTCCTAATCATTGAGCTCCTAATCATATGTGAGGAACCATTTAGAACCATTTGCATTACTAGGCATCTTACTAGGTCTACCTGAAGGTTTACTCAAACCAGCAAGAGTAGCCTCAATCCAAAACCTGATTCCAAATAGTTATTGTTACTACTTCTTTCCAACCCCTACCCCTGTTGTTTTTGTTAGGTACTATCAAGTCAATTGTTGACTCACAGTGACCCCATGTGACAAAGTAGAACTGCCCCATAGGGTTTTCTAGGCTGTTAATTTTGCAGGAGCAGATCACCAGGTCTTTCTCTCATGGAGCTGCCGGATGAGTCTGAATGCCAACCTTAGCCAAGAGCTTAACCATTCATTGCACCACTCCCTATCCCTACCCCTCCAATAATGCTAGGTTCTTAAAGTTTAATTAGCTCACATTCTAGTGGGTGAATTTTTGTTATTTCTGCCTGTAATTTTACAATTACTATATTTCACTCTTCTTGTGGGTTAGAGTCAAGCTCTAAAGAAGTCTCATTTAGATACGCTTCCACAAGAATTTATTTATTGGAGTGGGTGTGGATCTGAGGGTGGGTGCCAGCTGCTCTACCTATCAAACCATGTGATTTAGGACAAGTCACTTGCCCCCTACCCGATCCTCTAGAGCCTCAGTTTCCTCATTTATAAAACCAAGAAGCCTTCTGTCCTTTCTAACTCACAAATTTGTGGAGGTCACTCACATGTGAAATCACTTGGGGAACTGCAATATACTCACTTTAAATGTAAGATGATGTCATTAGAGATATACAATGAGCTCAGTACTAATCTTGGTGCTACTGAAAAGACCAAAGAGGATGATAACAAGGGAGGAAATCTCATTCAATTCTTGAGGAATATCTCCCAAGAGACATGAGAATTGTGGAGTAAGATGAGGACATCAGGCGATGGAGGGTGAAGGTAAAATTTTAGCTCCCATCTCTCCAAATGCTAGTACTGGTTAAGATTATATGGAAGAGAAATCCCAGTAAAGACATTGTCATGAATTAATAGTTTTCATTTTATTTTAATGCTTATTAGGTATTAGTGTAAATAAGCCTTTCTTCTCCCATGATATTATAAGCTCCCTGGTGCAGGAGCTGAATCTTTTTGCTTATTTTATGTTCTCCTTTAATCTGTCCAGCACAGGGCAGGGCACACCGCAGGCAGGTCTTCAGTAAGTATATGTGGAGTTGAGCTAAGAAAACAGAAGACCTTGCAACAGTTGGCTCTTTGATTTGTGAATTGGGCGGGATTCAAAAAACGCTTTCATTGTAGACGCTAATTTCTTTAATCAGAAGGGGATAAATCAATGGAATGAAACAAAAGAAAGAGCAGTAAAATAGAGTTCAAAACTGCTAAACAAAGGCATGATGCTTCAAATAGCTTGAAAGCACCTTGCAAAGAGCAGCAGTTCCATTTTTCCCTTGCAGGCCTTCATAGCTCCGAGCATGGTGTTTTCCCGAACAAGGCATTGGGCAAATGTTTTGTAAACTAATAATTGAAGCATCGCATTCTCCTTCTGTTTTATTTTCTTTGATTCTCTTTCTAAACCAGATGGGATTTCCCTGAGTTCTAGCTGGCAGTTCCAAAGCAAATTGGACCTTCTCATCCACAGCTGGCTTAAAGCGCCTTCTGAAAAAAATATATCACTATCTAACTCATTCTCCCTTCATAAACTGGTGCTGGGTTGTTTATTAAAAACTCAGGCTTTCCTTCACAGTTGTGTAAGCTAAAGATAAACTAAACAGAATAGTCAAGCCTACGGCTGCCAGATTTTGATGACTGTCTTCAGGCAGTAGGAAGGCACTTGCCAGCCAAGGAAATTATTAATTGGAGTGGGGGGGGGGGCATTCAGAATGTACTGGGTTATCTTTGCTGCTGTGGCACTGCAGCTACTGCCAGCAGAATTTGACAGCAGTGGGACCTTTATCCTCAACTGGTACAATGACACTCGATGATTGTGTTCATGGAATATTAAATTATTCAAGGTTTATTTTGCTTCTTTGTTTGCAAAAAAACTCATCTACTCTGTCATTATGACCAGAATTTGGACTGTTTCTCTGTGCTGGTGTGTTTTTTTGGGTGGTAGCAGCTGGATAGTCAAACCTGTTGCCTCCTTTCTGCAGAGTCTTAAGTTCTCTAAATCGTTCATGGAAAACAGCTGAGCTTGACATGTTGCAATAAAACTCATCATACCTTGAAAACACCTTTTTTTCCCCTTAAAATCTATCTTCATCGGAAGGAATATACAGTGTTCATAAAATCAATACCAGCAAGGTGTTTTCATACTTAATGGAAATTGGGATTATGTAAAAAAGATGAAAAGCTTATCCAAGACTTATGCACTTGGCATCAAGATGATATACCATGACCGTGTCTAACCATGGCCTCAAACAGTTGGTTTATAGGAGAGGAGAGGCCTGGAGAGGTGCCTGGGTGGGCAAAACACAAATCATCGGCTTATTTTCAATTTTTGTAAACTGAGTTACTGTAGATTAGGAGAGGAGCTATGATCAATTTCCTAGTCACTCCAAAAGCTAATGAATATGGACCTCTTGATTAATAAATATATATGGTTAAATCATAAATGTATGTGATCAAAGAGTTGACATAGTGATTTTCTCCCAAATATGAGGAAAGAGAAAATAAGAATACATTATAATTGTATAATTAAAACATTAATTAACCAGCAACCTACTATGGAGATGATGCTCTTAACATGTATTGAGAAGTTGCTCTGTGCCAGGGCATTGTTTTTAAATTCTTTAGATATCTCATTTAACCATTAGAATTACATATTACATAACAGTAAATCTGGACTTAAAAACGTTAAATAATTTGCCCAAAGTTACACAGCTGGGAAGTAGAATAGCTGTGATTGTAACCAGTTCTAGATATTTTACATTAAACCACAATGCCACCTTTACATAAACATTTAACAATAATTTCTCAGTGAGTATGGGAAATTACAACTTCCATAAGTACTCCTAGGATCTTCACAGGCTTATCTCAAACTCTTATGGCCTTGAAATCATAATTATACAATGATTATTAATGTTCAGAAGGTGTTGAGGGTTTTATTTACGAATTTATGTATTTTCACACAATCTCAGGTCACTAAGCCATATGTACTAAATCAAGCTCTTATCTGCCGGTTGTGGGGAAACAATGGCAGGCAGTGTCTGGGTATCTGCATTTTTTAAAAGCTACTCAAGAGATTCTTGTGCAAAATTAGGTTTGAGAGCACTGCTCCGAGTAACTTGGTTATATTTGCTCTTTTTACCTGGAAAGGTTGGAAAGTGGATTTTGGTCAACGATGATATAAAAAGAGATTTAAACTTGTCATCAAACAACCCAGACTAAAGTCCCAGTTTGATCCACACTTTGTGACTTTGAACAAGTCACACCTCTCTTTGTTTGTTAAATTAAGAAATAATTCATATACTTTTTGCTTCACGGGGTGTTGATTTAATCAAAGGAGATATTACATATAAAGGCACACTTAAATAAAGAAAAAAAGACATCCAGAAACATGGTGGCACAGTGGTTGTTTAGCTGCTAGCCAAAAGGTTGGCAGTTCGAATCTACCAGCTGCTCCTTGGAAACCCTATGGGGCAGTCCTACTCTGTCCCATAGGGTCGCTATGAGTCCGAATCAACTCGACGGCAACAGGTTTGGCTTTTTGGTTTTTAACAGTTACTAATACAAGGATCTTAAGACCACACAATGGATGCTTTTGGATACTCTACCTATTCTAGAAGTAACATGGTAGAAGCTTCAGGAACTAATAAACCAGTTGCTGTTGAGTCAATTCAGAATCAGGGTGACCCCACGTGTGTCAGAGTGGAACTGTGCTCCATAAGGCTTTCAATAACTGATTTGCACAAGTAGATCATCAGGTCTTTCTTCTGAGGCACCTCTGTGTGCACCTGGACATCCAAAAGTTCAGTTAGCAGCTGAACACGTTAGCCGTTTGCACCACTACCTATCAAAATAGTCAAAATGGTTTCATTCCTTTGCCATTTTTAAATACTTAAATTACAAGAGTTCTCTGAATATTTCTGATCCATATTTTCTTTCATACCATATTCTAATCCATCACTGATACTATTAAAAAAAAAAACCCATAAACGATTTGTTGGAGGAGATCATCACATTTTTCTTTTTTTTTTTTAATACCCTATTGTTTTATTCTACATTTTAACTCCGAACTCATAAACCAAACCCATTGCCATCGAGTCAATCCTGACTCATAGTGACCCTATAGGACAGAGTAGAACTGCCCCACAGAGTTTCCAAGGAGCGCCTAATGGATTCAAACTGCCGACCTTTTGGTTAGCAGCCGTAGCACTTAACCACTATGCCACCAGGGTTTCCCCCAAACTCATAAAAAAACTCATAGGCTGCACTAATTCTTCTACGACGATAGGAAGCATCATTTCTTCTGCCCTTGTTCAACCACCATAGATGCTAACACGGCCTTGGGTAGGTCAGAGGACAGAAGAATTCGCTTCCTGCTGTGTCCCATCAGAACCACAGTGTTTACTACGCTTATTAGACTGAAATGGCATTAGGACAAGGGCAAGCCGCTAGCAGGACTGCAGATTAGCATTACAAAATGAGAAAGGGTTGCAGGCAGCTTTGAAAGCAGGAGTGGCAGAAGCCATCTGGTCACTTTTAAAATCTCCTCAGCCAGACTACAGTCACTTTTTTTTTCAGTGTTGTCTCCAACGCTATTTTCCCGTGGTAATAGTCAACAGATCCTGAGATATTTTGTTTGTGCTGCCTTAGATGAATATGCCACTTGATTTTTAAGATTTCATGCTACATATGATGGCCATGTGAGGTAGCTATTAAAAATATGACTGGGAAAACATTGAAGGTTTTATTTTTAGCAATTGTGCCACATTTAATTAAGGAAGTCAGCATGGAGAAACCCTGAGATCCACTTACGACCTCTATCTTTATGCATTAGCTTAATGCGCGCACATGCGGTGATTCCCGAAAGATGGCTTGCTCATTAATTTTATTCCTGTTTCATAGTATTAATGTATAGCAATGTTTCTCCTAATGCTATTAGCCAAAAGGTCATATTTGCTTCTTTAAATGGGTGGAGAATACTGAGAGGTGAAACTTAAAACTCATAAACTGCTAAGTGTTGCCTTTGAATAATCATGTGGCATATACATGGGCTTGCTTGAACCCTTCTTGTTATTAAAAGGAAGGAAGAAAAGAAGGAAGGAAGGAAGGAGGGGAGGAAGGGAGGGGAGGGGGAGGGGGGAAGGAGGGAAGGAGGGAAGGAGGGAAGGAGGGAAGGGAGGAAGGGAGGAGGGGAGGGAGGGAAGGAAGGAAGGAAGGAGGGGAGGAAGGGGGGAGGGGGAGGGGGGAAGGAGGGAAGGAGGGAAGGAGGGAAGGGAGGAAGGGAGGAGGGGAGGAAGGGAGGGGAGGGGGAGGGGGGAAGGAGGGAAGGAGGGAAGGAGGGAAGGGAGGAAGGGAGGAGGGGAGGAAGGGAGGAGGGGAGGAAGGGAGGAGGGGAGGAAGGGAGGGGGAGGGGGAGGGGGAAGGAGGGAAGGAAGGAAGGAGGGAAGGAAGAAGGAGGGAAGGAGGGAAGGGAGGAAGGGAGGAAGGGAGGAAGGGAGGGGGAGGGGGAGGGGGGAAGGAGGGAAGGAGGGAAGGAGGGAAGGAGGGAAGGAGGGAAGGGAGGAGGGGAGGAGGGGAGGAAGGGAGGGGGAGGGGGAGGGGGGAAGGAGGGAAGGAGGGAAGGAGGGAAGGAGGGAAGGAGGGAAGGAAGAAGGAAGGAGGGAAGGAAGAAGGAAGGAGGGAAGGAGGGGAGGAAGGAAGGAAGGAGGGGAGGAAGGAAGGAAGGAAGGAAGGAAGGAAGGAAGGAAGGAAGGTTGATTTTTAAAATTATCTATTATTTAACACAAAATATATTAGCTTCATGTAACCAGCTTTTTAGGACAATCATTATCTTGAGCAACGAGGCAGAATCCTTTGATAGGGGCAGACCATCACTACTCTCTCCTCCTTTAAAACATGATTAGGAAAGGCACTAAGCAAACCCCAGATTGCAGTACACACTAGGCTCAGGACTAGGGCTGGAGCAGTATCACATAACCTCAGAGAAATCACTTTCTCCTTATCATACCAGTTTTGTTGTTGTTTGTTTTGTTTTTGGTCCAATGTAAATTCTCCATGGTGAAGAGAGTATTTTATTTTGCTTAAAAATACTCAGCACGAAACAAGAGAACATACTATTTTGGCTCATGCATTTGTCTGTTTAAAAGTCAGGGCTACTGCACTATCAACTCAGGGGGCACCATTCCTATTAAAAAAAAAAAAAAACATTGCTATGGAGTTGAGCCTGACTCATAGTGACCCTACCTAGTCTATAAAATAGTATTTCCTGGAGTCAAACAATGCCCTGCTTAACCGCACTTTTCTGTCTATTAGTAGGATATATAACTACTTTTAATAACTCACATTGACTCTGGGTTTTCTCTCTTTTAGTTTTGTTGAATTCAGCCAAAATGTGGACATTACAGTAGCACATAGAGGACAAATGTCCTTAGTCACTACCCTTGTTAACCGATGGGGAACAATGGAGAGAGAAGAGTTAAAGGAATGTGGCAGAGTACATCTTAGGTACCCAATAAGTAATACTGAAAAATAAAAAGGCATTTTCTAATGCACCCTGTGGCTCAGACTAATGGGTGCAAATCAAGATGGAAAGAGGATGCATGCAGAATCTCACCATAGGAAGAGTCTGTGCATTTTAGCTTTGAAACAGCCTTCATATCTGAAGGCATCTGATTAACCCACAACCCTTAAAACTTATTTCTTTGGTTTAGAAGGAATATAATTCAAAAGCATGGACTTCACTATGTGGAAGTCTCTAGAGAAAACTCCCTCTGATACTTTTACAGAAAGTGACATCAACAAACTATTAGTGGTGAAAAGGTTAACTTTGTAAAGCAGTGGCACTCCCAATTTGTGGCCCAGAGGACAAACCCAAGAAGGAGAAAGACATGAGGATATCTGTTGAACATGTCTCCAGACAATCCAAGGAGACGTGTAAAATTGGTTGCAGCTGGTTGGGTCTTTTCCCATAGGTTGGTTATATATCCTACTAAAAAGCAAAGCTTCTAACAAATAAGTTCCCCTGACCTTGCTAGAGAAGACACAACACTAGGAAGCAGGACATGGAGGTGATCTGATTATATAACCCCAAGTGAATGACTTAAATTCCCTACACCCTATTTCATTGCCTGTGCAAACTCAGGGTTTGATAAGATGATTTTTAAAACAGCAAACGATTTAAGGAAGGTAAGTGTTATTGCTAATGGAGCTCAAAAGTGTTCCAAAATCAATACTATAATTTCCCAAATATTTCAGATGAAATCGAGTTACTGTTTGCCTAACACCTCATTGTTACATTAACAGAACCTTATGTTTTGGGTTACCTTTTTTTTTTTCCCCTCGTAGGAATCAATTGCTTAACCACTTCAGAGCACTCCTACCTTGGTAGAGCCTAGGAAGGGCTCACAATTTTTGTGTTTCTTGCTGGGAAATGGCAAAACCCTACAGTCATTCATGGTGCTTGATAATAGTTTTACTTGGGTACATGAGGGTACCGAGTTGAGAAACAGGAGACTCTAATAATCTAGGGATGAAAGTTAATTTTCCACTAAGCCGGGTTGCCATTGGAGGACCTTGATGGAAAGCAGGTGATGAAACAACTGTGGACCAAAAGGGAAAAACACAGGACCTAGTCGATCGGGGAATTTTTTTAGATGTTTTGTAAACAATGACAGCTTTTCAATCTAGCAGCTCTACTTTTCAGAAAAAAATGTTGGGCACGCCTAGTTTTTATTGCTTTGGAAAGCTCTACCCCTCTGCCTTTTGTACTGTGCTAATGTTTAGATGTAGGAGATTCTCTGGAGCTCTCAATCCGAGGTGTTCAGAGGCTGCATGGCAACAATTACCCATCTGTACTCTGAAGCTTCAAGCAGCTCTTTCCCTGCTGGGACGCTCCTATTATAGTGGTGGCCAAATAAAATAAAGGTACATAGATTTTTGAAAAGTGTAGTTCGGAAGCACCACAGGTAGCTCTGTGTCATGTGGGCTAGTTTTATCTGTTCTCCAGAATAGTGGATGGAACTTTCTCATGAGCCAGGCTTGGTACTAAAAGTGTAACATTTCCTTGCTGAAGAAGGGTACTTGGTTTAAACAACTGTAAAGTATACTGGATGTCCATTGACAAGAGTTTCACTGAGAATCACTTAGTCCTAACCCTCTGGTCTTAGAGTCGGAACTGGTTGCTAGACAGCCAACTGGAAAGACAGAATGGGCAACGTGTGGGCTATGAAAACAGTAGCTATGGATCACCTTGAGCATCTTCTTTGTCATTTGCTAATGGGTTCCTTCCAGGGCACCAACCTTTTCAGTCCAAATTCCTCTGTAGTTGAAAATAGTTCTATAGCTGAACCATGCTGAGAGGAATAATTTTGCATTTGTTCTTCTTTTCTCTACATAATGTCAAAAAGAAAACATTCTACTCTGAAATGCAGAATTGTGGGAACTTGGAAGCCAATTGCAGAAGACTGAGTTCTGATTGAAAATTACTGTGTATTTTATAACCATCCACAGATAAGCTAGGCCATTTTATCCATGCCAGTGTTTAAATTGCAGTCTCCTCACAGTGGCCAAGTCTGATAGTGGGATTCTCCTTTGCTGTCCCTGGCAAATTTCTTGGGTGACTATCATGATCATCAACCACAAACCACAAAATCCATGTGCTCTGTGCAGGGATGTGGTTCAGTGCTGAAATCCTAACTGTGTTTACACCACATCCCAGATCACTTTGCCTGTGAAGAAAAATATAAACCCCAGGACAATGGCCACATTCCAACTTGAATAATTATATTGGTTGCCCCGGATTTCTTCCACTCAAGCCATCAATTGCATCATCTGGGATGTAGCAATTCAATTCATCCCATACACCATACTTCCACTGCCTGGGAGCAAAGGCTCTGCCACAAAAAGGGCTCCCCATGAGCAACGGTTGCCATAAATCTTAGAACAGAGGTCTAAAGAATATGTAAGGGCTCATGAACAGGTAGAAAGAATCAAAATCTTCAGATGCTGAATTTTTTTTTTCACAGTTAAAAGAAAAATTTAAGGGTAGTATTAATACTTATTCTATTTTATCATAAAAAGACAAAGTGCTATAGACAGAGGAAAATGTTTTAAAACAAAATAGTTCTTCTGCAGCCTCACAAAGCCCAATAAGTGGCAACTGCATATGGCAGGTTCTAAAGAGGGGCCTCGTTTCCAATTTTGTCACCACGGGCATGGACCAAAAAGAACATTGTTGTTCCTGAAAGGGGCCCTACGACATGGACTCAGTAGTTTGAGAAATTACAGTGATTCTGTTTGTTCTGTGAAGAAGGTAGGGAGTGGAAAAGAAAATGTGCCAAAAGAAGATAAAGACATGTCTGAATCCAAGGCTACTGCCGTCCTGTATGGGAACAAATACAGACCCTTCTCTTTTGGATTTTGATTTTGTTCTTTTCAATTATTTACTACTAATTTAGAATACCACCCTTGGCAAAACTACTTAACTAGCCCCTTTGGGGAAGTTAAGAGTTATAGAATTTCCTGAAACACAGCAGGACATGTGGCTACATTAGAAAGATTCATAAATAATATTTTAAACAATGACATTTTCATGCAAAATGTTGTGGCTTCAGCTGTGAAGCTGGGGAGGAAATAATATAGATTGAAACAGAAAGGTTAAGAGAACCAGCTCGCCAGCCAAGTCAGAGGAAGCATCCTACCGCACATACTCTGGGCTCATTTAGCAGTTATAAGACCGGTACCTGGAAATCCCTTGTTGGATGAGAGGAAGGTGGCAGAGACAGAAATAAGAAAATGAACTGAATGGGTTTTGGGTGAATGTACTTTAAATTTCTTTAGTAACAAATGTTGTATTTCTGTGTTTCCTTTGTTGTGTTCTTCAGGATTAAGCACATTGTATTAATATTATTGGTGGATGTGAGATAATTCTATTCATTCAACTACCAACTGTCTGGATTTACAGTCTATCTTATACAATGAGACTTCCACAGTAAATAACCTGCTGATTCCCGTGTGCTGTAATATGTGTGGAGTCTCTAGGTGGTGTAAATGGTTAATGCACTTGCTGCTAAGAGAAAGGTTGGAGGTTTGTGTCAAACAGACCCTGGAAACCCTATGGAGCACAGCTCTACTCTGATACACATGGGGTCATCATGAGTTGGAATCTACCTGAGAGCCACTGGTTACAAGCGAACATGTTCTTTCACGCATATCTTCTTGGGAGGGCAGCCAGAGCTCCTCTCCTCTGCCTATTTACATACAAGATATTACTTGGCAGATATATATCAGAATGATCTCTCCAGATTGAAAATGTTTTTCCACACCTGGGTTGTTTTCATTCCAAAAGGTCCAATTAAATAATATTGTGCTGTATTTGCATAATTATTCAGTTTAGCTATAAGGCCGAGCCACCAATCTGGATCTTTAAATTATATATATAAAGACTTATATGTGTGTGTGTCAATTAAGAACTTAAAAATCATTGATCACTGAACTTATCTCTTAATATTTTGATAGAGTGCATACAGGATCATTTAAGGAGGACTTTGTAGAGATGGGAAACCCTGATGGTGTAGTGGTTATGAGCTAGGGCTGCTAACCAAAAGGTTGGCAGTTCAAATCCACCAGGCGCTTCTTGGAAACCCCTATAGGGCAGCTCTACTCTGTCCTATGGGGCCGATTTGAGTTGAAATTGACTTGACGGCAATGGGTTTGTGTGTGTGTGTGTGTGTGTGTGTGTATGTGTGTGTGTAGTAGAAATGTGCATTTAGGAGGTATTTATTTTAAGGACAAGTTCTCAGATTTTGGATAACAACCTCTGAGAATCTTATGAAGAATGCTTTCTCTTTCTAAATAAAAATATTCGTGTAAATAAAATTTTGTGACTAAGGCCAGATCTAGTCCATGGAGCCCAGGCTAAAATTTTAAGAGGACAGCATTACAAAAACAAGGCAAGAGGTAATGTCTGTGAAAATGTCTTTTTAACTCTAGAGTTATATATACTTAGGAGGAACTGCACAATAAAAGTAACAGAGAAGATTAATCCTCATTACTGCTATAACCAATGTAGTTTGGCTCACTGAAATTTAATTCATTTTTTTACTATCTCTCATTATCTAAGTTAATATAAAAGCCCATTATTAAGAGTCAGTCTACAATTTGCCTTCAATGTAAAACATATTTTATTCTACTATAATGTGACTAGATACTGTTAAATTTGATATTCATTAGCACTAGTAAAATGAACCCAACCTCAGGTGCAAATCTAACAGAGCTGAATGTTAATTAATGTGATCCAAATAACGTAACATTTCAGGCTTGCTTCTATCAGGAAAGATGTGTTATGGCTGTATGCTAATAGAAAAGTCTATTAGTTGCATGGATTCCAATTTCCTTTATCTGTATTAGTCACTGAATGGTAGGTTTCTTCTAAGCCTAATATTTTTTCATTGTTTATGTTTAGAGAACTGGTTTAAAACCATAAAATTATAGAGCAAGATTTCAGTGGAAGAATTTAATATATTTTAATCTGATAGCTTCATTTATAACTTTTAATCTAGAAGAACAAATTCATTTTTCTCTCAAATTTCAAGCTTGATGTCTATATTTTCAATGCCGGATAATAATAATATCAGACATAGAAGGGAGCTTTATATTTTCTCTATATATTTGAGCCCCACATTAATCCTGAGATGAATGGAGTAGCTATTATTCACATTTTAAAGCAGGGTTTGTCAACCTCAACATTCGTGACAAATTGGGCCAGATAATTCTTTGTTGTGGGGGCTGTCCCATGCATTATAGGACGCTCAGCAGCAACCCTAGGCTCTATCTGCGAAATGCCCAATAGCATCTCCCGTGGTTGTGATGATCAAAAATGTCTCTAGAAATTGCCCAATATCCCCTAAGGGACAAATCTGTTGGTTGAGAACTACTGGTTTAAAGATAAATCATATTGCAGAGAACTTAATTCACTAGCTCACGGTCATGAAAACATCAAATAATAGAGCCATGGCTACAGCCTATGTCTCTGATATCTCATTCTAAACCTACCTCCTATGTTCCACCACATAATATAGGAAATATTCCATACTGTTATTTTCTTACTGTTTCTCTTAAACCATGACTATCATTAACACAAGCTAATATCATACAATTAATAAGTAGAAGGCAAGAGGTAACATATATGACAATGCTTTGTAAAACTATAAAGTACACAGAAATTTCACATATGAATGCGCATGGTTGAGAGAGAAGGAGAATCCATTTTTGACACACTCATTTGGGGGAAAATCACAGAAGACATGGAAAACTGGGAGCAACGTAAACTGGAAAGTAGGAGGTGGGTCCGCTGCTGCTTCCTAGCACCCATCTGAAGAACTAATCTTAAATAGTAGTTCAAGTGCTTAATGCAATCTGGCTGCTATTGCCATCTTTCCAAAACACTCTATTAGCTGTTGCAGTGGAATTTTGCCAGCAGCCAAATTATTCGTTTTTAGTCTCTAGTGAGTAGCAGGTACAAATAGGGAGAGTTCATCGTCTCCATTTCTAAGCATGGCAGAAATGTACATAACTGAACAGCCTCATCCTCTGGAGAGATTAAGTAAAGCTGGAAAAACCCCATGTTTGATAAGACGAAAGTAAAAGGAAACACAGTGCCTAGGCCTACAGAAGCTGGGTCTCTAGAAATCAGTGGCTATATCTTGACTTTTCATGATTCTAGGAACTTCCCAGGAGCATGGACAGAACGCACAGGGAGAGTACACACACCTTCTCTGACCCTAAGAGCACTCTTCTGCCTTGGTTGTGTGAACCCCCATAGCCTAACCAAGTTCCACACCAAGTCTAGAACTTGGCCAGTTCTCAAGGAAAAATACTCTCTCACTAGCTCTTAAGTTGACAAGATTATGCAAAAGAAAAAAAAAAGGTATGGTGATAGGTCTGCAGTTCTACTAAGCTTCAGAGAAAGTGTTGTTTCTTGTCCCTTTAAACAAAACTACACAGCTGCTGAGAAATCAAGCATTTTTCTCAAAATGCTCTCAACACCCCTACCCCCCCAATTTTCTATTGAATCTATACACTTCCCTCATTTTTCTTTTCCTCGTAATTCCCTGGTGGTCTCTGTCTCTAATAGGACTGTCAACCCTTAAAGACCTCATATCATCACTTTCCTGAAATGGACTGGAACCTCCTAGGAGTTTATCTGTCAATTTAATACTTGTGTCATCTAAAAAAAAAAAAAAAATGTGAGCTTATTCAACCTTTTTCCCATTTCATCAATCAGTGTGAAGGAAATGAGGGAGAGGACCAGCAAATAAGTGGCTTGCAGCTCTTAACAGGGCCTTCCCTCAAAAGCAGCCTGAATAGTTTATTGAGCAAGTCCCCTTTTATGGAGTGAATAAATTAGGAAGTGGGCAATAGAACAAGGTGGTTTAAGTCTCTTAAGATCAAATTGAGAGATTACTTTGCTTTTGTTTATGTTTACTCTAATGCCATTTCGAATCCACCAGGCTTTCCTTGGAAACTCTATGGGGCAGTTCTACTCTGTCCTATAGGGTCGCTATGAGTTGGAATCGACTCGACAGCATCAGGTTTGTTTGTTTTTTGTTTTAACGCCACTTAAAAAGTAGACAAGTTTCCCTCCATTGCAACATGCCTGGATCTGTCACTGAACAGTAAATCGAGACTTTTGTTTCCTAGTCCTGTTGTTCAGTGGCATCTGGAAAGGGTCTGGGATGACTCTCAGACCCATGGGCTCTCTCTACCTCCCAGGCTATATTAAAGGCAAAGCCTACCTTTTGAGCACCACCAGTTCCCTTTTCTAGTTGGGTCCTTGCAGAAGAAAAAAATATAGCAGTACTATATTGAGATATTCTCTCTTTCTTGGTACTTCTATCACACAAGAGCTACACACTTTGGGGTTTATTGAGGCTGCATCCAGAAAGAAAAGTCCCTCACGTTTAAGGTTAAAAGACAATTTCGTTCATTATCCAGAACCAAGGGAGCAGACTCCCCCAAGTACACTTCTTGAGCCCTTATCCAAACTCCTTGGCCAGATGAAAGATCCTACAAAGTACAAAATATCCTTTTTTGCCCCCCAAAATGTAATAAACTATTCTATAATCCATTTTATAATCCAAACTTCCACTTTGCAAGCTTATTAAAAGTCTCACAAAGTTACAACTAAAGTGCCATAGTCATAAATATTCCCTAGAACTTTTTCACTTTAAAAGAATGCAACTTCCCTGGGTAAGTTGTACCAGAGGTAAATTGACAGTCATTTGTGTGATAACAATAGCCTTCTCCATCCTACCATGCCAGGCCATTGTAAAGCAAGCAGCCATGATGCCCAACACATTTTTACAGCATGAATGAGCCTCATCACTAGCCTTTCAAATGCTCCAAGTGTGTTTTAGCCAGATAAACAAGCCCTGCTTGGAGGAAGTGCCTGAATTTGAAGCCGCCAAGCGTATCTTCTTCATTCAGAGTGTGCTGAAGGAAGCAATGCATTGTAATGAAATACAGTAAGCCGTGCTGTGGAAATGCAGGCACCTTAATATTAAAAAAAAAAAAAAAAAAAGGATTCTGAGGCTACAGTAGGCTGGGTGTGTAGATGACTCTATTCCACCGAGAATATGCTCACTAGTAATTTCTATCGGGGGATAAAATGTCAGAGAAGTCTGTTATCCTACAGAATTAAAAATATGTATGTCCAAGGATCAGAGCTAAGCTTTTGTAGTAGCCCATATATTGATCACTGTGTGGGTAATAAAATAATTATTAGTGATTCAGGCTATCACTACTGACCTTGACGGCTACTGGCTTCTGATTCCATAAAATGTGTTATGTCGCTTAACAAATCTAGATGGTAATCAGCAGAAATCTTACAAAATGCAATGGGCTACAGAAGCGATAGATTTTTATAAGCAGAGGGTGAACCACAAATGGACAATGACAGATGAAGAAAGAAGACATGCTATTCTCCAACTGGTGGAAAGAATGCGTTAAGTTTCAACCCAGTACTGGAGTGGTATTAGCAATCTCAAACATGACTTAAAAAACTCCCGTGGTGGGAATTTCTAATCTTGAAATAGATTTCTGATTGTTTCCTTTTGGAAAACAGCATATTCATTTATTGGTATTATTTTTAATACACAATCTTAGCCAAAAATAGTTTTCTTTTATCTCAACTGTGGAAGCATGAAGACATTTTAATTGAGGGGCAAGTATTAATAAATCAGAGTATATACAAGCCATTTCTTTCAAAATCATCAATCACACTGGGAAATGATCGACACCTTTAAAAATCACATTTTCAGTGACTGAATTGATGGAAGCTATAATGGTGAGGGTGGTAATGGAGAAGAAGGATTGTGCTTTGTCTAAAGCATGAAATTGTCTAAATTGTAAGTAAATCAATATTTGATCTCCACTTCCTCACCACTGTCACCAATACACAATTCTCATCACCAGCATAGTCCTCTGAGGCAATGTGTGAGGAGGCAAGCATATGTATGTTTATGTCATTTTGTGTATAAATGTATAATCATAATAGCATTAATAAACACTCATGCCAGTTTTGTGGTTTGTGGTCAGGTGTCCAGTGTGGCATGTGTTAGAGTCTCCATGACTCTAATACAGAGTTATTTTTATATCAAAACAACCATTCATGAAAGTTATTGACAGATGCTTTAGTATATGTGTATAATCTATATTTATGATTTTTTAAAAATCTGGGTTGTTAGCAGTTATGATCATATTTTACAGAACTCACACAATCAGAAAAAATAGGTAAATAAGTTCTAAACTGTCTCACAAGACACAAAAAACTATCCATCAAATAGGTCAGTTTAGGCTAAAAAAGCAAAGAGGCACACTGTGGCTGTGTTGGATTCTAGAAAAATAATAAAAAAAAAAATAATACTTAATGAGAAAACGAAAGTGCAGCACACTTTCACATTTCTCAGTTCCATATATCAAATAAGCATTGTGCCCCATGGGTAGGGAAGAGGGAAAGGGAGGGGCTTGAAAACAATTCTTTGTGCATCATTTTAAAATAAGGCCTTTGTCCACTGGGTGAGACTCCACTAATTTCAACATAGTTACCAACTAATTGTCCTTGAAACATTAGTTCTGAAATTTTCTTAAATGCAAACAGAACCATAGTGAGGAAAGAAGAGGAAAAATTTAACATGAATGGCAACTGATAAGGCGAATGCCTGTTTATCAAGTTCCATAATAATAAATAAGGATTCCTGCAGTGCCTGACCCAGAGAGAATCCACAAGCAATGTGAAAATTGGAACTGCTGTGAAAAATATAATAAAGAATAATTTCACCAATTGGTGTGATAAAAGAAGCTATGTAATGGCATTTGGCAGTGGCTTTAGAGCAAAACAGCTCAGTAAACAAGTGCAGTCCTAACGACGGAAGATAATGGGGCTGACTCTGAATGCAAAGTATGAAAAATGAAATCAGATTTTTTAATGGCTACAAATATGTTCGTCCCTTAGTAGCACTGCCTGACCTTTTCAGAATATGGGCTATAGGATCGAAAATAACTTCAGTGTATCCTCCATTTCCCATTTTGATCTTTTAGACAGCATGCTGAAACCAAAAAAGGAAACCCGTTGCCATCGAGTCAAATCCGACTCATGGCGACCCCATTGAACAGAGTAGAACTGCCTCATGGGGTTTCCAAGGAGCACCTGATGGATGTGAACTGCCGAACTTTCTGGTTACCAGCTGTCCTCTTAGCCACTATGCCGCCAGGGTTTCCAGACTACATGTAGATGCTATCAAATAAGAACATGCACAGAAGCAGAAAGCACATTTTTAAAAATTCACTCTATGTAATTTTTAAAAATATTTTCTCTGTAATGATATGCACAACTTTTAACAATTTGGTAGGCAGTTTCTGATAAATTCACACACTAACAAAAAAGGAAAGAGTGAAAGACATGTCAGAAAATAAAAAAGAAATCATAAAGCCTTAGAAAAGCTCTCCCAGCTCTTAAATTTAAGTGTAGGAATTACTACTAATGCTGATATTTAGAAGTGGCTGCTTTTATCTTTAAACAAGCCTGTTGTTTGAGGAGATATGCTCCAGGCATCAGATTTGGACCATTTGTTTTACCAGCTGTTTTTAAAAATGTGTTCATGATCGAGACATTTTCTATCTATCTCTAAAATTGCTTTTGTTGAGAGGTTTTTTCTCCCTTCCACACAGGAAAGGGTACAGATATGGAAAACAACATCTGCTGAAAGATCTCAGGGCTTCAGGGATGGACTACAGTCATAAGCTTCATGTGAAAAAAGAAGAACAACCAAAAATATTCGATAAGCTAAATGACTGGAGAGACTGCCACATTTTTTTTTTGGATTAAAGGTAATCAAATATTTTAATTCATTAATATAATCTTGGTAGTAGCAGTGACAGATGTTGCCTACATGGAAGAGAATCCCAATTAATCTATAGCTAGTTTAATTTTCTGGACTTCATATCAAGGGAAAGAGGGGCGAGGAAGAGGGAGAAAGAGAGGGTTGCAAAGATTTTAATTACTTATTTGCAACTGCATCCCTTCGTCTATTTATTACATTTAATAAGCAGATGTACTGATGCAGGGTGGTCAATCATTGAGGACATACAGCACCCAAAGCTGGGTTGAAAAATCAATCATATTCCCAAGTGTCTGTTGAGGGCCACTTCAAGTTCCGTCTGTGTTCCTGGTTTCCAAGAACAAATTTTAAACTTTCTGGTAATGGGTCATTTACAGGATGCCTCATGCCTACTGCTGCTACATAGCCACCTGGTGTATCCATGGACCATTTGCCAGTTGATGAACAGGGCTGACCCTAGGGAACTGGTGTGTGTTCATCTATACAGAACCCCACATACGATCATTATCGTCATCGTTGAATTTTCTCCAGCCGCTTTCCTCCCAGAGGCTCATATCATGGACTTAATTCAAACTCATGAGAAAAGAATGATTTTTTTTGAAGTACTAGTCTGGCATAACCACCAGATTTCCCTTGCTGGCCTTTTAATACAGTCTTTTACATTTTAAAAAATACCATGTATCTCTTCATTCTGATTATAAATGTAATATTCTATCTAGAAATTTTGGAGCGAGAATAGCAAAATAAAAATCACCCATTGACCACCACCTAGAGAGAACCACTGTTAAGTCTGTTACTGCAAATAAAATCCTTACAGCTGATTCAAGACACAAGCCTCTGGTTTCCAAGAAGCACTCAGTAAACTTAGTTTGACTCATCGTCAGGTGAAATGAATGGTAATATTTTTAATATTTTGATAATAAATCTCATGAAGCAGGAGGTTATTCGTATAGATTGTCTAAGAGACAGAAAAGTAGAGAAGAGATAAGAATTATAGATACAAATTCAGGAATTGCTGACGGTAGAGATTGCATCGCTTCTTTTGGCTGGGGAGTACACATCTGACCTTCTCTTGACACAAAGATGGATCGTGTTAGCTCAAACGTAGGCTAATTCAGCTCTCCAAAAAAGCTCTCCCTGCTTTGCTATAAGGTTTGAGATGGGGGGGGAGGGGGGAGAATTCTAGACTTAGCACAGCGGCTTATTTTTATAGGCATAAATTGTCTTAGAAGTTTCTATCTTCCTTTAAGTCTATTTATGTTTATAAACTGATTTTGACCTTTTAATAACACTTATCCTAGATTGTTTTAAAATTTTCCACTCCATGCATTCTATTTTGTGCCTCTATTCTCTTTTTACTGAGATTCAAAAACTATTTTAATACATCATATCTAAGTGCTTGATATTTAGAATAGTAACTTTTTGGGAGCTCAATGAAATGAATGGCTTGGTCTTAAGATCATTTTGTTCCTTATAAAATTTTAGTCTTAGAAAGGTCTTCAGTCTTCAAACTCTACTAAACCTAGTGTGGCAGCACAGGGAACACTTTCGACCCATTGTTCTTTGGTTTCTGGATGTCTGTTTCTTTGTTTTCACAGAGCAGCAAAATGCCAAGGAGGAGGTGGTGTGGGGTAGTGCTAAGGAACAGTTGCCAACTTTTATTTTGATAACTAAGGATGCTATCAACAGTAACAAAACATTGCTTTTCTAAAAGGCAGTCATTGTAACCATCAAAAAGCATAGGACATAATGTCTGAATACAGGACTGTCCTGTAAATTTAAGTTCATGGAAACCCATTATATTGTCCTTACTTTTCTCATTTCACCGTGAATCAGTGAAAGTTTTGGCAAAGCCTGGGTTCTGGACTTGAAGTTGGGGACCACTGCTCTAGTGTATCTACTAATCTTCTGTTCTTGGAACAGGAAGGTAGTGTCACTGACATATCATCACTAAAGCACGTGATTTGGGAATCTGTACTGTAAACCACTCCCAGTTTCCCACCCCTTGCTTCACCGACTGTTCACAAGCTCTTGTTTAGTTCCCCTTGTGACCAATAGAATATTGAACTGTGGATCTGATCCCTAAGTGGGTTGATGATATCCTCTCTTGCATGGCAACAATGACCCATAGAGCAAAGGTAATTAATCCATTACATACCCTCTGGATCCTCTGTAGGGTGCTATCTCATTTTAGAATAAAAACTTTTGGGTTTTCTTCTACCTTGATACGTATTATCTATAAAATGGCATGGATTGTAGACTTAGAACACCCGGGATTTAATTTCAACTAGCTCAGTGACCTTGAACTAATCCATTGACATTTGTAGATCTCAGTTTCCTCACCTAAAATAAAACAATTACAATGAACTCTAAAATCTTTCAAGCTTACAGTTTTAGAGTTATGTAAACTCTAAGGCTATAATAATAATAATCTACAAAAAACACCTTTAGCTTTATGGGAGCCTGCACAACCAATTACTCTTTAATTTGATATACTCAATGTCACTGAGCTAGACCTTAATCAGAAATCTGACACCAGCATATTCTTCAAATTTTCAAAGGGGTTAAATCCAAAAGTATTCTAAAAAATAAAACTAAGAATACTGGGTGTCTTATTGTTGTGCCTTGTTTGTCCATAGGATATATTTTTATTTTTTAAATATTTAATTTAAATGAGGTTAAAAGCAGGCAAGTTCTCTGCAGTTCATTATAATTCCCCTCATGGCTGATTGTATCCAACCTGGTCCACCTCATCCATCCATGTTACCCAGCTGGTCCCTCTATGAACTAAGTTTCCCACCTTGCTTTATATATAAATAAATAAAGTGATCTCAGAGGCTTATTAAAATACTAACTCCAAATTAGGTCATATTGAAAAGCTAACCCCTGCACCTCCTCCCTGCAAAGCCTCTCCTAATGGCACCATCTTTCTTGTCTCCTTGCATCATCATCTCTTCATTTGTTTTTTTTAATTTATTTTTATTTCTGATCTGTATTTCAGAACTTACAACTCCAGGCACGATACCACACCATGGGGCCTGGCTAATGGAGAAAGCTCATAATGTTATTACTAAGTGTCTCTGCTCCCCGAAACGAATCTTCTGCTCCCTCTTGGGTTGGGCCACATTAGGATCTGGCTTCATAGTTCATTCAGTGTTCATATGTGAGTCTTTAATGCTTCTCCTCCGTAGATTTTTAATGTTAAAGATGCCAAAGGGACTAAGCACTAACTCATAAAATAAAATCCTTAAATAACCAATGTCATTTTCACAGTAACCCTAAATATAGCTTTGAACGTGTATTTTCATAGCCCGCTCCTGTCTCATCTGCTGCCAGGTGGTAGACCACATTATTCTCCTCAGGACATTGGATACTCCTTCCTGCGCCACGCTGTATAATCTGTTACTTCCGACATTCACAGGGCTACGATATAAATAAATGCTTTTGCTCCCAATGCAGAAAGGAGTCCTATATATTGTGCCCCCTCAATTTGATTCTCCCCATTCACTGCCTATGTCAAAAAGAATGTTTTTCTCACTTTCTCCACAAAACTTACAAAGCTACAAATCAAAAAGTACAAGGAAAGAAGTTCTCAGCAGGTTGCAAATATCATATCTCAGTCATTTAGACATTTGTCAGCTCAATAACCCACAGCCAAGTTTTGGGGAAGAATTACTGGGATGTGACACAGTATGTGGGCTGGAGTTCAAGGAAGCTACTGGCACTAGTTTTTTACTGCCTAAAAGGTCTAAAAGCTGAGAAGAATGCAGCCCACGCCCAGCAGAGGCAGGGAAATCAAAGTACAGATTTGCAAAAGGAAGGGCAAAACGCCAAGTCTTAGAAAAAATGCAGTGTACAAGCTAGGTGGAGATGACCCTGGTTTATTTATTTATTTATATTTTACCATGTTTGCTATCAGAGGTAATGATATATTTAAAACAATGGCAGGAAATGGCCTTAAAGACGAGCTTTTTATGTCCTGTTGTATCCCATGTGGTCCTATGTACTTTATGGAGAACTCAAGAAATGTTTAGAATGACTTGAAATGGGCAAGGAAGACTCATCTATTAAAAAAAAAAAAAATGCCACAAATTCCTAATTTATTAGATTTCTCTGAATCAAACCAACCCAGTGCCGTCGAGTCGATTACGACTCATAACGACCCTATAGGACAGAGTAGAACTGCCCCATAGAGTTTTCAAGGAGCGCCTGGCGGATTTGAACTGCTGGCCCTTTGGTTAGCAGCTGTAGCACTTAACCACTACGCCACCAGGGTTTCCTTCTCTGAATCAGAGGTCAGCAAGTATAGCCTACTGGCTAAATCCAGCCAGATGCTTGTTTTTATAAGTAAAGTTTTATTGAAACACAGACAGACTCATTTATTTATCTATGTCTATGACTGCTTTGGAAACCCTGGTGGTGTAGTGGTTAAGAGCTGCAGCTGCTAACCAAAAGGTCAGCAGTTTGAATCCACCAGACACTCCTTGGAAACTATGGGGTCAGTTCTATCTGTCCTATAGGGTCTCTATGAGTCGGAATCGACTCAGTGGCAGTGGGTTTGTTTTTTTTGGCGGGGGGGATGACTGCTTTGGAAACCCTGGTGGCATAGTGGTGAAGAGCTATGGCTGCTAACCAAAAGGTGGGCGGTTTGGATCTACAAGACACTTCTTGGGAATCTGATGGGGCAGTTCTACTCTGTCTTATAGGGCCAGTATGAGTGGGAATCAACACCACTGCAGTAGGTTTGGTTTTGGTTTTATGACTAATTTTGCATTACAACAGCAGAGTTGAGTAGTTGTGATTAGGTTTGGAGGACCCTCAAAATGTAAATATTTACTCCTGGTCTGTTAAAGAACAGTTGGCTGGCTATTGCTCCGGGTAATTCATCTGACAGATTTGAACACTTGGCAGTAAAATATTGTCAATTATCATTATCTTTTAGTGGAGGAAGGGGTCCTTTATGCTCCAAAGCTAAGACGCAAGCACAATTTAAAAACAGAAGGTCCTCAAGCATTTCAACTCTATGAATTTTCCAGTTTAGAATTTGACTTCAGGACTACTTTTCAGGCCTCCTGTAATTTGTAACGAGGCCTTTAGATTTTTGGGTAGGTTGTATGTTCCTGAGAAGACGAATTCTAATAAAAATAAACATGCCTTTTTAAAAAGCACTTTTTTATTGTGGATTTTAGTTCTTAACTACTTTTAAGATTCTTTTCTTGCACTGAAAATTCCAGGGGACAGTAAAGGTTTGTTGTTTGTTTTGATTGTTAAATAATTTTAGCTATCTGATGCAAGGTGTGAGATAAAAGAAAAGAGGATAGGCAAATAAGTGTGGCATTAGGAGATGTCAAGAGCACAGTGATGTCAGAAAAGCGCTAAGGTAAGAAATACATCCTCTGGTACGTTTCCGTTTATTTTGCTTTCTATTAGCTGCAATAGGGTCGCTATGAGTCGGAATCGACTCAACAGCAATGGATTTATTTTTATCAGCTGTGACATCTAAAACACTATGTTCCGAGGAACGTAATTACTTCTGAAATAAAGAAAATAACAGTATCTTTCATAAGCTCTTACCAAGAGCCTCTATTCTCGGAATTCTCACATCAGTAAGAGGTGGCTGTTGTCTGACTGTATGGTCTGAATAGGACTGCTGGTGAGTAATGAGCTAGAAGCCCCCAGTGCACAGATTATTAGATAGGTGAAATTAAAAGACACTAACCCAGACAAAAAACCTGTTGCCGTTGAGTCCATCCCAACTCGTAGCGACCCTATAGGACAGAATAGGACTGCCCCATAGGGTTTCCAAGGAAAGGCTGGTGGATTCAAACTGCCAACCTTTTGGTTAGCAGCCAAATGCTTAAACGCTGTACAACCAGGGATTTGACCTTTCATGAGTGTTTATATTTCTCTCTGATATTGGAACCATTCCACCTCAGCAGGAAATTTGAGCAACTTGTTTCGACCACAGCTCTTTGGATAAATTATAACTGTACAATATCATAACCTTTGTCTACTAAGGTTCTTGAAGCCTTTGAGATACATAGTATCATTTAACAAGTTTTTCTTGACCATTGACTATACCCTTTCATTCTTATCAAGGAGGCAGGTAGCTATTTTGTGCCTGTCATATATATGGGTCACTGGAGAGTGAGTACTATATAATAAGAGACAGTATAGTACAGTGGTCAGTGTGTGGGCTCAGGGGTCAGCTGGCTTGGGTTCAAATCCTGTCTCTGCTACTTCCTTGCTGTGTGTCCTTGGACAATTTGTTTAGCTTCTCTGTGTGTTCTCAGTTTACTCATCTTTAAAATGGAGATGATAATAATAGAGCCTCACATGACTGCTGTGAGAATTAAAGAAGTTAAAAATATAAAACACTTAGGACAATACCTGACAATAGTTGTTGTTAGCTGTCGTCAGTCCCTGACTCATGGCGACTCCATGCATGACAGAACAAAATGCTGCCCGGTCCTGTGCTATCCTCATGATTGGATGCAGACTGGACTGTCGTGATCCATAGCATTTACATTGACTGATTTTTGGAAGTAGATCTTCAGGCTTTTCTTTCTAGTTCACCTTAGGCTGGAAGCTCCGCTGAAACCTGTTCAGCACACAGCAACTCCCGAGTCTCCACAGACAGACGGGTAGTGGCTGTGCTTGAGGTGTGTTGGCCAGAACTGAACCCAGGTCCCCCACATGGAAGGCAAGGATTCTACCACTGAACCACCTGACAATATACGTGCTCAATAAACATTCACCGAATGAAGGAAAAAAGACTTAACAGTGGCAAACCTGTATGTAAAAGCCAAGAAATTCCGTTCAAGAGACTCTATTAAGTTTTACATGAGATGTTATTGAAAGCTGACCACAGGGGCAATTAAGCCTGACACTAAAACAAAAGTAAATTATTGAGCTATCAGAAACTCAATCAGAGAATCTATGTTGTCAAATTGGAAGGGCTAGTAAGACCCAAGATTTTCCTTTTAATTCCCAGGTTTCTCAAACTCTTTTGCAAAGCAATGATTAAGTATCTAATAGTAAGATTAAAAAAAAAAAAAAAAAATCTGCGGCCATTCTCTGCATTGGTTCTCACACTGTTCATATGTTAATATAGTAGTTTACTCTGTGAGAAAACATAGAAGCAAAGGGCATTGATACATTTCACAGTGCAGTTGGCTAATTAACATGCCTTGACTATTCTAACTAAATAAAGTTCATTATATTTAAAAAGTTACAAAAACATCACAACTGAGTCATGGAATCATGCTGGAGATTATAATTATGTGCTAAGAAATACATCTATTATAGTCTTTCTAAAGCTCGGTAAACATAATTTAAAAACCTAAGAAATACCCTGTTCAGCTTCAGAGTCACTAAGGGAGGAGTATTTGGCAACTCTATTTCGAGGAAACAGAATTAGTCAAAGTAGACACTCATGAAGTTGCAGGCGTGCTTTTTGTGACATTTACAAACTGAATGTCAGGAGTCCTAGTTCTGTTTCATTGTCATCATTTTGCCATTCACACAACCCTAATACATTGAAATTCCATTTTATCTCTTCTCTAAAGAAAGAATCTCTTTGGGGCAACATGGAAACTCCATTCATGATAAATGCTACAAATGAGTACGTGAGCATTCCAAAGTTTAGTGTTTTAATAAATGTTTAAGCCTGATCCTCTGGGCATACTGCGATGGAAAGAAAATAGATAAGAGAGTCAAACTGCCTTGGGTTCAAATCTTACCTCTGCCGCTCCTACACAGGTTCATCATCTTGGAAAAGCAATCTTTTTGAATCTCACATTTCTGAATTGTAATATGCCCTCCAAAGTTTCTACCTCATAATAATGGAAAGAGCCTGTGTGAATGGACCTTGCATAGTACCTGGGCTGGTAGGATGCAAGAGCCGGCTTATATCAGCTCATGAAAGCTGAGAGCTACATTTTCAGGAATTTTGCAAGCTGGTTGTTAAACACGGCAATTGTCAAAAATGAAAAACATGAAGCTCAATGAGATAACTTACACTAAACACCAGTTGCTGTTGAATCGGATCCGGCTCACGGTGAGCCCACGTTTGTCGGAGTAAACTGTGCTCCATAGGTTTCCAATGGCTTTTTTTTTTTTTTTTCAAAAATAGATGGCCAGGTCTTTCTTCCAAGGTACCTCTGAGGTAAAAATACTTAAAATTCATCATAACCTAATTATTTTATCACATTTTAGTATTATCTATATTCTTGAGGTTATCGATATCTATGATATCTATAAGATTTCCTGAGTGGCACAGATGGTTAAGCAGTTGACCACTAGCCACTAGGTCAGGTTCAAACCCACCCAGAGGTGCCTCAAAAGTCAGGCCTGGTGATTTGCTTCTGAAAGGTCACAGCCTTGAAAACCCTACAGGGCAGTTCTACTCTGCACACATAAGGTCACCATGAGTTGGAATCGACTTGATGGCAACTAACGACAACGGCAACACAGCATCCATATGGTAAAAATACTGTATATTTGTGTGCTACTGAGCATCTCTTTCCAACCCCGAGTTTGGTGCTATCATATTGGTGTCTTGAGATCAGCCATGGTGGAAATATTTTACAGCACAGAAACTGTCAAACAGTTTTTAACCATTTATCAGCATGCCACTGTACCTGGCTCATAATCAACCCCTCACTCCCTTCTAATCCCTATTTTTTGTCCTGCCTATTCTTTTTTCTTTTCCTTTCTTCTTTGCTTCCTCCACTCCTCCTTTTTCCCCTCCCTCCCTCCCTCCCTCCCTCCTTTCTTCCTTCCTTCCTTCTACTCTTCCTTTCTTCTATTTCTCTGTCCCTCTTCCCCTTCCTTCCTTCATTACAAAGTTCTTAATACATAAACCAGTTGTCATCAAGTCATTTCTGACTCATGGTGACTTCATGTGTGTCAGAGTAAAATGTACTCCATCAGGTTTTCAATGGCTGATTTTTCAGAAGTAGATAACCAAGCCTTTCTTTCGAGGCATCTCTGGGTCAACTTGAACAGTTAACTTTTCCATTTGTACCACTCATGGACTCCTCTTAGTACATAAAGCCCATGAATTTTCTCTTGCCTTGCTTTTCCCTACCTCCTTAACCTTATAACCAAAGAAGCAAAGAACAACCCTATCATGACTGAAACATCCCATCATAAAACCATGCCTTGAGAAACTTTCTCTTCTCCAGGTTAGATATACAGACTTCTTCTCTTAAGGCCTATTTCAAAAATCTTTAATCTATTACCTAAAAAAAAAAAAAAAAGATTTTATGTTGCCTTGCTCAACCCTTAAGAATAAATGGGTGGAGACGATATTACAGAGTGTCCTTTTCATTCTGTTAGCATCAAACAAACCAGGTCCTTCTGAATTATGCAGCACAGTGCCTGGATAATCACAGGTGTTATTCATCATCTGAAAAAGTTAACCGAGCACTTTCTTCCACTTCTCTCTCAAGAAATTCGGAGTCTATCTTCATAAATAAGGATGTTGTATATGCCATGTACTTTGGAAACAGAACAGAAAGAATTTAGATCCAAGTCAAAGTGTTGGCTCTCTAATGTTGCCATGAATTTATACTATATATGTATATATATCCCAAAAGATAAATGATAATCTTTACTCAAAATGTGCATGAGTTATGAGTCAGAACCAGTGAATTAAAAAAAAAAAATATATATATATATATATTTTTTCTGTCTCAGATGCCTTGTTAAACACATTTATATTTTAGGCTAATACATAAATATAAACGAATTTTATAATAAAACACATTCAGATTTTCACAAATTCCTAACCAGTTCAGGAACAGACACTGCTCTGTAGAGCAGAGACGATGTCATTCCCTCGCTAGAATTTTCTGGAAATTCCTCTGTTGAACTGTTCCTGAAGAAAAGACTCCGACTAGAAGATTCTAAATCTATGGAAAAACCCTTTGGAAATTAGCTCTCACATGAATCCCTTTGACTGTAAGCCTTTTTAATCACTCCAGAGATATCAACAAGGGTTTCCCATTGCAGTTGATGTGGTTGTTGGCTGGCTATTATTAGTAGTAATTTCCCATTGTAAGTTTTGCCTCCTTAATCAGGTAAAAAGTGCCACTTACAACTTCCAGATGCAAACCCCAGTATTGGTCTTAGAATTTGACTGAGAATTTGTTTTGCTCTTTTGTGAAGTTCCCTGGGAGTAAGGTTAAAAGTAGAGACAATAGGGGAGTGAGAAATAAAGGGGGAGGATTTCAAACCACACATTACAAACAGAGAACAGAATCACAGAACAACACCACAATAGTGAACTCTAAGACAGGATGACAAGACAGATGTACCAGACAAGAGACACACACTTGACTGCTGTGCCAAGGAAAGCAAACACAAGAACAAAACCAAACAGAGATGCTACGAGGACAGCTATTGAGGCTTCCATGACCCAAAGGAAATCATGACAGAAATGAGAACCCATGAAATTATAACTACAAAAGAAAATTATCCCCACAACTCATATACTGGACTTGTTGGGTTAGCGTGGATGTGTCACTTGAATGAAACACAAGATGGCATCATTACAGCCATGCATTGGTGATGGAGGCCATGGTTAGTAGATTAGCTACAAAACTGTCACTGCATGCCATACAATGATCCTGGGCTTGTCCAGAAATAAAAGATACAACAAATGTTCTATATCTGCAATAAAATTCTTTTTATGCCATCTGAAATTTGTGGGGAAGATATATTTCTCTCTGGCTTCTACATGTTTTTCTTTCTTTTATTACTTATTTTTCTGAATGATTTATCTTCTTTTATTTACATTGTCATAAAGAGGACACCAAGGGGAAGTAGCTTGTGCAGAATATGGGGAAAAATACAAACAGAAAGGGAAGAAACTTAAAAGGAAAATATGTGTTGGAGGAGGAAGAGGAAAACATGGTATTTCATTCTTTTGTACACAACTTTCTTGGATTTTGTTGGGGTTTGTTTTGTTTTGAGCATAAATACTGAAGGGATACGCTGAAGGGGGGAAGTTCAGGATTAGGATGGCAAGAAAAGATTTTGTTGCCTTGTTTTATTGTATATCTATATATCTTCCCGTATTTAAAAAATAATTATAATTATTCATAAACATATAGCAATGAGTTAAAAATAGCCAAAATGACCAAACTACTAAATATGAATTAAAACAAAATAAAGTAAATTGAACCACCAAAAATTCATGCGGCACAAGATGAGGTGAAACAACAAAAATGTTTTTCAAATATATACAAGGTATATATCTATTTATATATATACACACAGGGATGTGTATATACGTATAGATATATCTGTATAATTTTTTCTCTCCACCCCTCCCAAGGATAACTGAATTATGGACTCCCCATTATAATTATGACAAAGAAGAAAACAAAACCCAAAGAAAAATCAGCATGCTTTAAGTTCACCAAGTTATAACGGTATCACGCATGTCTATGTTGGCTGATGCTGGTTATTAATGATGGCATGAATTTCTGTGTAAACACGTGACTGATGGCAGGGGCTGTTGTTAATCTCTGCTTATATTAGTCTAATATCATTTATACTGTGTATACACATATATATGTATATATGGAGTGAAAGGCAGTATATATTTAGTATACACACATATGTATATGTATATACATATATATATACACACACAGTACATATACATATACTCGGGGCTTATGGGAGAAAAAAAAATTAAACAAAAAGAATAAAATAAAATTAATAAAAAACTTTCCTTTTAAAACCCAATCTTTTTCTTTCTTTCTTTCATTTTTTTTTTTATTTACTTAATGATTTCATTAAGTTGACTCTTTATCTTCCACTTGCATCAGCCTTTGAATTCAGGAAGTTCTCATGAGTTGAGCCTGACATTCTCCCTTCACCGTGCCCATCTTTACTCAATTACCTAAAAGGCCCTGGTTCTAGACCATGCTGTATATGTGGAGCTCAAAGAAAAATTCGTTACTAAACTGTACTAATTTTTCAAACATAATAGATAAGAAATTCTGGACCACAAAGCTGAGATCTTGGAGAGTGCTCTTGGGGTTAATTGCATCGGTCACTGGTTGACAGCATCTTCTGTGATTGTTCTTGCCTGTCCTTGGGTGGGGCATGTTACTCCCTGAGTTAGAGATCTCTCCTTAGAGTTTATATTACATCCTAAGCAATTCCATTCATTGTGAGTCCACATTGTTTTCTTCCTTTCCTTTCCCTTCTGACCTTTATCTCCCCTTACTTTTATAACCGCCTTCCCTAACAGACTGTGAGCTCCTGGAAAAAGTCTGTTCTTATTTTTGTATTTCCAGCACCTATTCCAGTGACTAGACATAGCAGTCAACCAAAAAGGTTGCATAAGTAAGCAATTTACTGAACTTTCAAAAGGAAGCATTCACATTTACTAAAATGTTTACTGATCTTATTGATTCCCTCCCTTCTGTACTCTCCCCCAATGCCAAGAAATCTTGAGTAGTAGAGCTGAATAGAATTTTTTCATTTTCAACATTTTTTCTATTAAATTTGTTATTCTTGTCATAAAATTCATAATAATGGTCAATCCATGAGCCACATATATTATTCACACTATGTCTAAGTTATCAACTGCCTAAAATACATTAGCCAGTTAGTAAATTTTTCCGATTCTGATACTTGTATTCTTACTCTAATTTTCAACTTATGTTATCATTAGCAACTTAAGGGGCATATATTTATTCCAATGGCTAAAATTTAGTTTGGCTTGGGGTGGAGTTGAGCTAGAAAAAAGTGGGTTAATGAATGAAGCAGCTATACCATTAATGCTCTCACGGGCATGCTCTATTCATTTGCAGATCCATTAAGAAAATTTAAAATTTGATAGGATTAAACCTAGCCATAAACATGTGAATGATGTTGTTTCTGTGTACATTGGGCATGCATTACAACTTAAAGGTAAAAATGACTAAATCCTGCAGCCAATAATGATTAATTAAATTCATTAATTTTACATCTACTTACATCTCTCTTTCCAAAGCTAAAATGTTTAAGATTGCTTCCATTATCTCTTTATTCAAAGTGTTATTAAATGGAATTGAGCTCTTCAGAGTGAAATTCTGGATGCTGTGATACTCAACTATTCCTATAATGTTTTACCTAGGCATTTAATATTCTACTATACACTGAGTAGCCGCTTGACTAATGAAATCTAAACATGATTTCATTTACCAATCATGGCTTTCCGTATAGAAAATCTTTCTCAAATTAAATGAATGAATAAATAAACAAATATCCACTTCTTGGTAATAAAAAACATACACATTTCTAACTGTTCAAGCTTACTGAAGCCACTAGTGACAAATGTATTTGTATAAACAACTAAGGTTATAAATATCATATTTAGGACCAACGATCAACATGTTTTCTTTTTGTCATTCATAGATTCTGGTAAATAAAAGCTCTATTTCTCCTTATCCTTCATTAGAAAATTATTATCTTAGCATTCTAGCTGCATTTGCTACAGTGTTCCAGCAAATAAAAGCTCTAAAGCTTTGGTATGCTTTTAACAACTCAGTGCCAGATTTTCCTATTATAAATATGTTGCTGAGACATCTCAAGCTGATAAAGATTAAGAACCCAGCTCCACCTGGAAAACACAAATACGGCTATGCTCTTTGTGTTGTGCCAAATTTAGATTTCACCCGCACTGTGTTGGGTATTCTAGTCTGGCTAACAAAGAAGAACAAAGTACCAATAACACCAAATGCAAATGTGAGGAGTGTAGATTTGATAAATAAAATACATCTGAGAACCATCCTGGGAATAGTAATTATTTTGTGATCTTGGATTACTGCCATTAGTTTAAACGTCTCCCTCAATGCAACCATTATGAAAGCTGTTTAGCAGAGCCCTATTGATAGATGGATGTGTTTCATCTTTGCTTCCTTTTACTGTCTGCCCTCTGGCGGAAGTGTTGTCCCTTGAGATTTGGTCAAAGGACATTCAGCAAAAGTTGATGCAAAAAGCCTGGTTAATTGACAACCAGAAAAATGTATCCTGGGATAACAGATGAATGAATCAATATGGTTGTTAATTATAGCCATGTCATTTCTAAGGTGTAAAAGGAATTTCTTTTTATTGTCTTCTCTGCCCTGTGCCCTCTCCCCACCCACCAAGGACTTTTAGAATATTGAGATTGCATATATATAAAATACAGGAAGTTAAACATTTTTAACTATATAACTGTTAATCTAAGAATACATTTGTATTGGTTTGATGTCTATTTACAAAGAGATATTGGGGATGGAGAGAGAAGAATATGAAAGTGAATTTCACCAATCTCTCTGTATTTCAGAATTCATCCCCACATTTTAGATCACATACATGAATTTACCAAACATCTTAATCGTTATTTGGCTTCCATCATCTTATGAGGGAATTCCATTTTCTGGTGGTTGACTGGAAACCCTGGTGGTATAGCGGTTAAGAGCTATGGCTGCTAACCAAAAGGTAAGCAGTCCAAATCCACCAGGCGCTCCTTGGAAACCATATGGGGCAGTTCTACTCTGTAGTATAGGGTCACTATGAGTCAGAACTGACTCGATGGCAGAGAGTTTTTTGGTTTGGTGGTTGTCTAGCCCCTTCCAGCTCATCTACTTTTCATGTTGGTACCAAAGAAACAAGAATGACGGTGAGATATGAGTTTACCGCACAATTTAATAGCAATAAAAGAGTGGTTGGAAAGGAAAGAGTTATATCCAAAGAAACTAATTTCAAATATTAAGCAGACTCTGATTTCTTTGGTAGAGAACACACTCAAAGTTTACAATTTAGACAACTTAAAATCCTGATCCTCACATTTAGATACTTACACAGCTCTTCAAATAGTCTTCTGAATATTTTCAATTGATGCGGATAGCTTCACTGTCATTTTATAGTTAAAAATTCAATTTTGGATCCTTAAAGCAAAAGTTCAGAAAATACAATCTTACTTGTGACTCATTATAAAATGAGCCTGGAGGAGAAGGGATAAGGAAAATGAGAATATTCTTTTTGTGGAAGAAATGTAGGTTTTATTAGGGTGATATTTACTTGTATGAAAAAATAGGTTTTAAATAATTCAATAGGCTTTATTTTAGCTGTTTAAAGGGGGATGAAGTTAGAGGTATGAAAATGTTCTCCAATTTGAATTTAAGATTATGAAGTATTTTGAGTCACAATAACTTAGTCAACAAATACTAACTGAGCTTTCACTCTGTGTCTTGATCTCATGACTTAGTTTTTTTGTTTTTGTACTTATTTATATATTCTCAGGAGGAAACTATACTGTGAAAATTTGAGATCCAAAACATGTTGTTATCCCCAAATATGATATAACGAAGTTACACCAAACCACCAAAAGTAAACACAAACCCATTGCCGTTGAGTTGATTGTGACTCAAACTGACCCTATAGGACAGAGTAGAACTGCCCCTTAGTGTTTCTATGGCTTTAAATCTTTACAGAGGCAGACTGCCACATCTTTCTCCTGCAGAGCAGGGGGTGGGTTTGAACCACTGACTTTTCTGTTAGCAGTCGAGCACTTTACTCACTGTGCCATCAAGGCTCCTTACCACAGGGACCTATAAATGCCAAAATAGGCTCTGAATGTGAAAAGGTGATTGCTTACATCTGACTCAAAACCAGTGGCTTTGAAATCCATCTTGATTTAAAGAACATTAAATTAGGAAAATAATTTCATTTAACACAGGAAGGAAACCCTGGTGGTGCAGTGGTTAACAGTTACGACTGGTAACCAAAAGGTCGGCAGTTCAAATCCACCAGGTGCTCCTTGGAAACCCTATGGGGCAGTTCCACTCTGTCCTACAGGGCTGCTATGAGTTGGAATGGACTTGACAGCCACGGGTTTATGGGCCCACAGGAAAACAAAAGGGGTTGAATCATAGCATACACTAAACTGCCCAAATTTATGAAAAGTGAGGGCTTCACATGTATCTAAACTAACCAAAAATAACCCGTAGTAGCTAAATGCCTGGTAACTGAGACAGAAAATAATAAACTCACTAACAAAGTGAGAGAAGGCAAAGTGAACGTTAAATACAACAGCACAAGGCCTGGGTGATGAGTCAAGTTTAATGTGTTCCCATCAAGCCTTAGCCCTGGGAAAAAGTATACTTTTGGAAACTGAGGCAGTGAAATAGGATGTCAAAAGCAGAATTTAAGCTCAATATTCACATGGCATCTCAGGATGAATGATTTATGTCCAAGGTATGTAAATGTCACCATTTTCAATTGCTGCTTGGGTATTGGACGCCTTCCCTATAAAAAATATAGGCAGGGCAAAACCTGGCCTCAGAAACTCCTGGTTTAATTGCTTCTGATGCTTAATCCCTACCGTTTTTTAGAAATGTAAAGGCTGGGAAACCATCTCCTGTGTAACGAAAAGTAAGTAACCCTCATCAGAGCTAATCAGATCCCCAGGGCAAAACCTCTTCTCTCTAGGCATCAACAGGAATATCTACTCCTTGGTTTCTTCCTGTATTAAATATGCCTCTGACATAATTCCCTGTTTATCCAAATCACTTACCAGGAATACTTTATGAAGCAGTGGAAATGCTCATTTTTCAAATGTGATGAGTTGAATAATCAATCCTAGGCAGAGGGGATCAACTCTTTCAGGGTGGGAATTCTTTGACCTACTTTATTTATACACCCCCCATTTCCCCACCCCTAGGTCCCCTGCAGAAACCATATGTTGTTTTAAAAATTGCTTTCATCCCCTGCCAACTAGATGGAATTACATTGTTTCAGAAATGCTGGCATTGAATTTGTGCTTCCTGCTTTTGAATCAGATGAAACATCTTTGCAGCCACTAAAAAAACAAATGGACTTAGTTTGAAGCTTTTCATATTTGGGCCTGTGCAAGTTTAATACCCAATGGCAAATATATACCCGCAGCCTGGGGAGAGGTAGACCTGGTGGATCTTAGATCTAGAAAAAAACTTTCTGCATTGTTGTGCAAGTTTCTATGCAGATGAGAGTGTGTGAGAGGAAAAGGGGTGTTGGTAATGGGGGAGAGTGGTAGTAATATTTCTGAAGCTTCAAGCTTCACCCTTTATAAGAATGCTTAAAATATAAGGACTTGACAATTCTTGCATATACAAATATCCCTGCTGAAAAAGCACAAAAACAGGTAATCCAAATTAAAATCTAGGTATCTTAAACTATTAGTCATAAAATCAGTTCATTTAACATCATGTCCTGGATATCATGCCATATTCATATTTGAATTCTTAATATCTAGCTCAGTGTCAAACATAAAGAGTTGGCCCTCAAAAAATATCTGTTGAACTAAATTATGTTGGAGAGGTAATTTAGATAGTAAATCTCTTTATTCTATTTTCTGACAGCTCATTTATGAAAATTATTAAAATAGGAAGGCTCAAATCCAGGAATACATTGTGTCCTGCCTGAGTGCTCAAGAAATATCTATTGAATGAACGAATGGATGGGTGAATTAATTAATGAATAAGAACTTGGTGTCCAAATTCTGATATAGATTGGATTTATCTGCCCTTGAGAGTTAAAACCTCACTGTAACACACTGAGATTATTACCTGATAACCTGGGAAAGCCTGACTAACCAGGTCAGGTTTACTTTCCTTCCACACAACTGAACTCCCAAAGGAACACATCACGCTCCAGAATGGAAAAGTCCTACATATTATTGATGTGTCCCTATAATACTAAGGACAAGAACCCATAGAACTTCCTGGGTGCAAAGGCATATGCAAGTCACTAAGGAGACAAGCTTCAAGACTTGTCAATCATTTGGGGTAAGAAATGGAGGGTTTTTTATTAGGCCCTTCATCTGTTACTTCTTTTTTTCATGAAGCTCAAATTTCTCTGGAACTAGTAAAAGAAAATATTTAATGGCTTGCCTTTAAAAAAAAAAAAGAAGAAGAAAGATAAAACAATGAAAAGAATCAACTAGAAAATTCTACTTATTTCTTTTAGCCTTTGCTAAAATAAGATCCTAATGTCACTAGGTAATGTCACTCCAGCTTTTAATTTTATTAAACATACACAGAAATTCAATGATATCTGTTCTCTATTACATATATACATACATAAAAGTTTAACTTATAGCAAGTCTCAAAACAAATGACTTGGAAAAGTTGATAGAAAATAATAAGGGACTGCAGTTGCCTGCTGGACATTATATCATATATAGCTCACTATAAAGAAAGACCATAGAAAATCAAAATGTATCTGGGTCCAAAAAGGGAACACTGAAGCTTCTAATTGCCAAAGTCCTCTCAACTTCAGCACAGTAGATACATTTTGAAGCATCGCAGCCGTTAACATGGCATGGTTCAGTACTAATTTTGGTTTACTATACTATATTGCTTCATAAGTTCTCTAGACACACAATGAACAAAATTAGTATAAATACAATATCATGTCAACTGCTGTCAAAATCCCATAGAAAAATGTGCTTTGGCTTTGTTTCATTTTATTTTATTTTATTTGTCACTTGAGCTCTGAGTTTTAAATGTTATTTACCATAAGCTCCACTTGGGGTTCATATTTTCTGATGTCATTCCAATATCAACCTCTTTATGCCCCCACCTGCTGTCAGTTTGATAGCTGCCACTGGCTGCTACACATTTGTATTTCTGGTGGTTAATTTGGACATCCAGTTGCCCAAAATTAGGCCCTTCATCATAGATTTTTCTTTAGTTATCAAGGGCTGACTGTAAATTTCCCTGGGATATTACTGCTCATTCCATGGGATTTGATGCTTTCATTTTTATATAATATTTATATATGTATTTCTCTACATATATAGATATGAGATATGCACACATTAACACACTATAATATATATAAAAGACGTATATATTCACATATATGTATGCATTGTTTTTTGCAAATGAAAAAAGAAAGCAAGCAAAACAAGACTGACCTGACCTACCTGTACTTGGCTCACATTCAACGAAGTCTTCATCATCGCTAGAACATTCAGCAGATGAAACCAGATCATCTGACGTTGGCTGTGCATGTCAGAGAAAAATATTGGGGTGGGAGGAGAGAGGGAAAAGAGAAAGGGAGAGAAAGAGAGGTAAGGAAACCAATGAACAGAGGCATCAAAGACTTATCACTGTGTCCCGCCTCCCATGGTTATTACTGATGTGCTTTTCTAAAGAGGGAATGCTGTAGAATGGAGCATTTTTAACTCTGGTGTAGCTGTGAAGGGCTCTGGGTCCTGATGATCTGTGTGGGTCTATGCGAGGCTGAGTGGCCCAAGGTGGCTCCAGGTGGCTCAAGCCTATCACATCGCTATAAATGACAATGAGCAGCATGATTCTATCCTGACTTTGATTTCAATTTTTAGAACCAGAAGGGCAGGAATAGGGCTGTTGCAAATGATGGGCAGGACAATTGTGAGAACTGGTGTAGAAAGGCACTACAGCTTTGAGAGGGTTTCAATGCATATGGTGTGCGGTCTCAAGTGTCTGATTTGGTGGTTGTGAGTCTACAGGCTAGTGTAATTAATGAACACTGTGGAATGCAGTCTGTTCAGGAACAGCATAATGGCTTCTCTTGCTAGCAGCAATTCCTTCATGTAATTGCTGCAATTAGCTGAATTAGTAACGTGGACCAGCAGAGAGATACCGCAACAGACCCTGGACACAGGTAAGGCTGTTCCTGAAGTTAGCAGAGAGTTTTTTGACTGCATCAATAATGGCTCAACTTGAGACAATGCTTTGATTCCAAAGATTCCTGCAGAAATTCCCCAATGCCAGGCAATCTGTTGCAAGGAATATATGAGACTGGGTATTGGCAGTGAGAAGGGCTCTTGCTACACAGTTGGTGAGAAGACTGTTTTCTGTACCTGGCACCTAATGCATGCACAATAAATACTGTCAAACCAATAAATGAGTGAATATACAGATCTCATGCAAAACCCAAATTTTTGATCTACTAGGAGCCCTGATGGCGCCATGGTTAAGTTCTAAGCTACTAACAAAAAGGTTGATGGTTCGAACCCAGCCAGCAGCTTCATGGGAGAAAAGACTTGGCTGTCTGCTCCAGTAAAGATTACAGCCTAGAGAACTCTCTGGGGGCAATTCTACTCTGTCACATGGAGTTGCTATGAGTCAAAATCAACTTAACATCACCTAACAACAACAACATGCACGGAAGAATACTCAATATGGTAGCCGTTCAATAAATGATAAAACCAAAACTCTTTGCCATTGGGCCACTTCTGACTCATAGCGACCCTACAGGACAAAGTAGAACTGCCCCATCAGATTTCCAAGGAGTGGCTGGTGAATTTGAACTGCTGACTCTGTGGTTAGCACCCATCGCTCTTAACCACTGTGCTACCAGGGTCCCCAGTAAATGACAGTTTCTTTCTTGTCTTTTTTTAATTTTTTGATGTTAATAATATTAACTGACTTGCTGGTTTTATTATTCCCAATACACTGAAGTTTGAATCCATATCCAAAAGGAAGGGACAATAAAGAAACTACCTCCCTGCCTATTGAGCAATCACTACAAGCCAAGATCTGTGCTACCTGTTGCCATTGAGTTGATTCCAACTCATAGTGACCCTGTAGGACAGAGTAGAACTGCCCCAAAGGGTTTCTAAGGAATGGCTGGTAGAGTTGAACTGCTAGCCTTGTGGTCAGCAGCCTGGACTCTTAACCATTTCACTACCAGGGCTCCAGATCTGGCCTAGATATATACTAAACACATTCTCATAACGATACTTTGGGTATGGATTATTATAATCTTAATGAGAACTAAAGTGTAAAGAATTTAAGTTACTTGCTGAAGGACACATAGCTAGTAAGAAACATAGTGAGGATCATAGCCAAAGCCTATATTTGTGGCCCCACAATCAACTTCTGTATATCTACTTTTATTTGATAACCATACACTTAGTATTTCTAGAAAACATCCTTTTTAAATAGATATGTTAGGTATACAATTACTGGGCACAGCAAAGAACAGTAGAAAAACCACATTTTAATTGATTTCACTTAATTGACACTGTCAGAGAGGTACCTTAAACCATGTTATTGATCTTTATTCTACATCTGACAGGGAGATACTTCATTCCCTGCTCTTCTTTAAGGTTAGTAGAAAAAAGAAGTTGCAAACATGCACTTTTGTTTCTTCTTCTTTCAGTTTGCCTCTACTGACATGTATATTTTGTTTCCAGAAACTGAAGCTGGCAGTTGCAACCTGGGGCACTATTATTTGTGTTTGAGGAATGGTGAGCATGCCTTCTTGGTATTTCCTGCTGTGCTGGGGTCTGATATAGGTTCAATTCCAGCTACTTAGGGAAGGGAGGCAATAAAGGGACTAACAACCGAAGATAAGGGAACAAACGTTAACTGTGCACATGAGGAAGGCAGTTATAAGTGGAAAATACCATTTTGGAAGGGCTACCATCATTGTTTGATAGTTTAATGCATGCATTCCTAACACTAGCAATATCCCATAGGCAGCAAATTTGGTTCTTGTTGATGATGGGGGATCTTAGATGTTACAGTGGTTGGTGTCTAAACAAATACATAGTGTATCTGTGGTATTAAAATTTCATGGGGGAAAAAATGTCCAAAAAATTGTTTTTTTAAGTTGCCCTTGAATCACCTCTGACTCTTGGTGACCCATGTGTGTCAGAGTATAAATATGCTCCATAGGGCCTTCAATGGATGATTTTTTGGAAATAGATCATCAGGCCTTCCTTCCGAGGCACCTCTGAGTGGACATGAACTGCCAGCATTTCAGTTAGCAGCTGAACACATCAACTGTTTGCACCACCTGGAGACTCCAAAAAACTCCTTAGGGGGGCAGGGAATGAATTATTGGAGATGTGACCATAAGAACGCTGCAGAGTGATCCATGTAGGGATTAACTAGCTTTGGCCCTTAGTATTCAGTGAAACCTGGCGAGTTAATGAAAGGCTCATGAGTTCGTCTCACAAACTGAAGGCCAGACAATAAAGTTAAAAAGGCCATTGAGCAAATGTATGAAAACAGTGTGTAACTTCAGTAGAAACTAAAAAACCAAACTCATTGCCATGGAGTTGATTCCAACTCATAGCAACCCTATAGGACAGAGTAGAGCTGCCCCATAAGGTTTCCAAGGAGTGGCTGGTGGATTCATACTTCTGACCTTTTGGTTAGCAGCCAAGCTCTTAACCACTGTACCGCCAGGGCTCCTATCACTCCAATAAAAAACCAAAACCCACTGCCGTTGATTTGATTCTGACAGAGTAGAACCGTCCCATAGAGTTTCCAAGGAGTGCCTGGTGGATTCGAACTGCTGACCTCTTGGTTAGCAGCTGTAGCACTTAACCACTACGACACCAGGGCTTCCATCACTCCAATAGACACCAAAAAATCCATTAACATAATTATTAGTAGAATCTGTACCTTAGTTCCAAGGCAGACATCTTAATTTTTACTGTCCAAAAGAAATTACACGTTTTTTTTTTTTTTGCTTGCTTTGCTTTATTGTTTTTCAGGGAAAGTACTAGTAGTTTTGAGGTTGAAAGGATATTTATTGTTTTTCTTTCAGCTTTCTTCTGCCTCCCCTAATATTACAAGTTTCTCTGCCCTGTGGTTTAGGTGACATCTCCCTACCCCTATCTTTCCCCACCCCCACCTCTACTTTCATTCCAAGAGTGGGCCCCTACCTTGCTGATCTCCCATGTTGCCACTCCCTTTCTCCCCATTTAAGAATCCCTGTGCTCCACTTCCCCAGAAACTTGGTTTCTGCATATCTTCTATATGAAAGTTCCTCCGAGGCAACAGAAGCACATTTTACCAGTGACTCCTACAAATGGTGCCTAGACCCTCTGGGGAAGTTCTATTCTGTCCTGTAGGGTTACTATGAGTTGGAAGCAACTGGACAGCAACCAGTTTGGTTTTTTGGTTTCGAGTCAAAGGAGGTTAGATGGGAGGCAGTCTAGCATAGTATGGTGGGAGTGGGCTTGACTCTAGAATGTAGATGCAAATCCCAGCTCTTCTTTTCATAGTCAGTGGCCTAGAAGGAGAGTTACTCAGCCTTCGTAAGTCTTCACATTTTCAGCCCTAAATTGGGATAAATGAAGTGTCTTTATCATTGGCTGGTTATGTGGTTTAAATGTGATGTTGAAAGTGAAGCTTTGTTCCTGCCACATGGTAGCTGCTTAATAAATATTTGTTTCATTATATAAGTAAATAAACAAACAGCCATTTATGTCCGATATCCAAAAAAAAAAACCAAACCCACTGCCGTTGAGTCGATTCCAACTCATAGCTACCCTATAAGACACGGTAGAACTGTCCCACAAGGGTTCCAAGGAATGCCCAGTAGATCTGAACTGCTGACCGTTTTTGGTTAGCAGCTGTAGCTCTTAACCACTACGCCACCAGGGTTTCCTTGTGTCTGATAGTCACTCCAAATTTAGGTAAGTTTGGTATGTCTATGCACTCAGTCTTTAAAGGATACCCCCCCACCCCATTAGAACTGTTCTTCATTGCTCATAATTCACTGCCTCCAGTTTTTTGGTTTTTTTTTTTTGGTGCATACACCATTTCTGGTTGCAACTGCCATGAAAAGTAATAAAAGAACAATACACTCACAGAGATGCCAAGAGAGGTTTAAAAATCGCTGGAAAATGCTCTGTTTTCAAAGAAACCTTATCTCCTCCTCTTCTGTGTCCTTTACCTCATCCTCACCATTTAGAGATACAGGCCAATGAAAATCCCAGAGCATTTACCACTATCTCAATCCCCTCATTGCCTAGCATGGTAACCGATGTTGTCCTAGAGGACTTGACGTTGACAGTGGCCACTCCTGCCACAGAAGAATACTGTGTAGTTTCAGAAGGACTTGCTCTGCCAGGAGCATCATGCCTTCATTTGCCAAAAATGATACAGCATTAAGAAGGCCACAATCAGGTTTTTTTTTTTTTTTTTCCTCCTCCTTCTATCCCTGCCATGTAGATAAACCAGAAATCCCAAACCAAGACTTATGGATGATATGAGCTTAGAATCATATTCTAAAATAATGGCAATTCAAAATTATTCTCACACAACCGATGGCCTTCTTTTAGCTTTATTTGTTTTCTTTCTGTCAGGTCTTCCCCCCTTTATAAACAAACTCAGGATTAGACAGAGAGCCTCTGTAGAAAAGGCACACTTCTTTGACTCTCTAGTTCTCAGCGCTGGTGGACTATGTTTCACTATTGCAGATATACACAGGCTGGGGACCATGGACTTCTATCTTCAAATGAAAGCAACAGACTTAAGCTGCTCTATGTGTGTGTGTATGTTTTGCCACAATTACAACCAGTGTTCGTAATTACTCACATCTTAGAAAGAAGGGCATTTAGTACTCTTGCAAAGAAACGAATATCTCAACTACCTAGAATCTTGCTTATTAATAACATTTACCATTTATTAAATACTTCCTATTTTAAATTTCATGCTAAGCAGTTAACATGTATTGATTCTTTTAATATCATAACAAAGAGTATAAACATTTATAGCAGCATCTGCTATTTTTACCTGCTCACTATCCATGTTCTTCAGATAACAATATTTCTTTAGAAAACTCTTCTATTTATGTGGTCTTGTTGGGGATTTTAATCAAGCCACCTTCTGTGTCATCTCTTACACATTTTTTTTTTCTCTCACAATGATTACCTGAAGTGTTCATAATTCCCAATGGCTAGGCTTATAGTATTTATATATTATGGTTCTCATATGTCAAATACAAACATTATCCACAAGTCATGGATTGAAATGTGTTCCCCAATAATATACGTTGTAAATCCTAATCCCTATACTTGTAGATATAATCTCATTTGGAATAGGGTTTTCTTTGTTATGTTAATGAGGCCATTATCAGTGTAGGGTGTGTTTTAAGCCAATCACTTCTGAGATATAAAAGGAGCAGATTAAGCACAGAGGCAAGCAAGCACAGATGAGGGAAGATAGATACCACATTACATGAAGACAGCCAAAGAACCGAAGTGCAGAAGCAATAAAGAGACAAAGACCTTCCCCCAGAGCCAAGAGAGAGACAAAACTTTCCCCTAGAACAGGTGCCCTAAATTCAGACTTCAGCTTCCAAAAGTGTGAGAAAATAAATATCTGTTTGTTAAAGCCACTCATTTGTGGTATTTCCATTATAGCAGCACTGAGAAACTTAGACATCATTCAAGGGAGAATAAAAGATCTATGACCACTCACAAATCAGATAATTTTGGCAGCAATTACTAGCTGGGCTGCTAAATCCACCATCAGCATGTATAACCATGTCACCAAGGTGCTTTGTTAATTCATTCATTGCTTCCTTCACTCAATACTTCAATACATATTCATTAAACACTTACATGTCAGGCATATATCAGTTATTAGGAACACAGGGGTAGTAAGACACAGTTCCTCTGTTCTGGGAACTCACAGTCTCTGATGAAACAGTCAACCAAACAGGCGAACTTGACATAGGAAACTGAATGCTATACAAGAGTAAGCAAAAGGTGCTAAGAGAGCAAACGGCAGGGGAGCAGAGCTCCCTTCCAGGCAAAGGAGAAGTGGAAAATGATACCTGAGGAACAGACAGCACTGACGCAGAGCAAAGCAAGGGCAATGGGTGGGAGAAAGAAAGGCACTTTCCAGGGGACATAACAGTATTGGCGAAGGCTCTAAAAACAAAACCAAACTCGTTGCTGTCAAGTCGATTCCAACTCATAGTGACCCTACAGGGCAGAGTAGAACTGCCCCATAGGGTTTCCAAGGAGCGCCTGGTGGATTTGAACTACCCACCTTTTGGTTAGCAGCTATAGCTCTTAATCACTACACCACCAAGGCAAAGGCTTAGTGGTCTGAAAAAGCAATTTATCTGTATATCTACAAGTAGTACAGGGTGATGGCAGTCAAGAGATGTACTAGAATGACAGACAGTATGACGACAGCTCCTTGTTTTATCATGTTGTTCTCGAAAACTTGGATAATGTGTATGAATCCAATATCCTGCCCTATCAGACTTCTCTCCTTCTTCCCCTCCCCACATATCACCGGTATCATCAGTCCCATTCTGTCAGATGCCAATATGCGTGGCACGGGTCTGACTGTGCCATTTTTCCACAGTACAGATTAAACACCTTACCTTGCCTTCTCAAAAGAAGGAAAATACTCTTCTGCACCTATATGTTAGCTAAGCCCTGTATTAAATATAATAATTCATACTACTCTATTTTAAAATATGTATTTCATATTTTTAATCCACATGTTGAAATTACTTGGCTCTGTAGTAAGACTCATAAAACTAAAGATAGGTATTATAATAACTTTCAAAAAAAAATGTCTCTGGCAGGAACCCTCTTTATTCTTTTCCTGATTTTTTATTGCATTTAATTCTTTTTTCCCTAAGCCATGTTTATTGAAATTACCTCAGAATAAAACTGAGACAGAGGAAAGCTCAAAACTCTGTCCACTTGAGTGGATTTATAGGTACAGGAAGTCCCCAGGTTACAAACAAGATCTGTTCCTGTGTCTTTAAGTCAAATTTGTAGGTAAGTCGGGACAGGGGCGTATAGTTCTCATTTAGTCTTCGGTGCAAGAAAAGGCTAGAAATCTTGCCAGTGATTTAAAAGCTGCATGTTCAGCAAGTGAAGGTGATTGTGATGAAGACTTCGTTGCTAGTAGGAGTTGGTTCAATCATGTCAGGGTGAGGGCAAATTTACACAACATTAAAGGGCAAGTATGAGTTGTCCTTAAGTCGGACACTGGTAACCCGGCGACTGCCTGTGTATTTATCTTCCAATTCCCTCAGTCTCACAAATCCAGCTTTTCACTTTCCAACAATGAGTTATTGTTTCTCTAATCACTTGCTTCTAATTATTTACTCTGAAGGGCACCTCTCCATCTCAGCACAGAGATGGCTTCACATCATTGTTCATTTCTTTCCGTGACTTTGCATTGAAAGAAGCGTCTACTGTCGTGAGCAAAACTGTTCAACATTTTTCCCCTTGCCTCTCCTTACTGCCCAAATGCTTATTTATGACTTCAGATTCCAACCTTTAGCCCTTTGACTTAGACTGAGAATAGGCTAATCACTTTGGGGATAACCACTTTCCCCCACCCAGCTCCTTGGAAGCACAGTTATTTGACCAAGATTAAGCACGAGATAAAATAAGTCCTGCCACGGAACAGCTTTATGAAATTATAAATAACGCACTCAAGAATGATGATCTCCTTTCTTCCACTGAAAAAGGAAAAGAGAAAGGCCCATAAATATTTTGAAGTCCCACAGAAAACGGCCATACATCTCTACAGCTGCTTCATGCTAAAAAGAATTAAATTTCTTCCAATGCTTGGTGTTTTAGCTCTTTTCCCTCTATCCTTCCATTCTAAAATTGACCTAGAGCTTTCATATCTCATAGGAGGGAGGGCCCCCACCAGCTTCATTACAAATACTTATTCTCCATTTAAATTAAGAATATCTGAAATATTTTCAATCAAATAAGAACTGAACTGACTCTAGGTAAGCCTACAACTCTTAATGGGATTTGAAAAGTTTGAACACTTCATTTTAAATTTATCTATTAGGATTTTCTTTACAAAATCGTTGCCTGGGTATAGCCCCATTTTTAATCAGTGCTAGTAGACCACACACACACACACACACACACATACAGCTAGATGATTTCCAGACTAAACCAAAGGCAGAAACCCCCTGGAGCTTGGGGAAGCTTGTCAGAAGCCATTCTCTCTCCCAACATCCCTCCTCCCTATCACTTCACCCAACTCAAGCTCAGTAAAGAAATAACCTTAGACCAAGGTAAGATTGCATGAGTGCGATGTCAATACATTCGTTTCCATTCTGATTAAACATTCCTTTTATGGTCATTGCCAGAAGAAAGGACCAACACCATAATGGCAAAATGAGACATAAGTGTTTTTAACTTGTCATATTCAAATGAGAAAGATAGGAGCATATTATGATGCATGTCCTGACCCATGGAGTTGAATAAACAACATTCTATTCTTGTTGAGATGCTCTCTGAGGTGGCTCTTATGTCTTACCTCTATGTGCCTAAGTTTCTGTATTAAAACAATGCCTTGTGAATTTTAAAACTGTCTTCCAGGGTTCATGCAATAGGGGCTTTTCAAAGTGTCACTTTCCTTTCTTCTCTCTTCCTGCTCCTGGAGATGATCACTTGCCAGGTAAGATATGACCATATATACATCTTACTTGGCTCCTATTGCCATGAAATGAAGAAGCTTTCAAGGAGAGTTACCCTGGGCTAAAGACACTGAATTCAGAACGAGCAAAATTAGTTAATTGGAACAGAGAGCTTTCTAAGAAATCTGAGTAAAAAAAAAATACATATATATATATATATATTGCTCTGGATATATGATCTTATTCATGTATTCATTTACTCATTCAATAATTCATTCCTTCAACAAATATTTATCAGCTGTCTATAAAGTGCCAATCGTCGGGATTGAGGTTGGATAGGCATAGCCCCTGTCCTCATGGAGTTTACAGATTCCTGGGATTGGAGCCAGGCCAAACCAGACAACATTAATTTGCTGCTAAACCATTAGCTACAATATCATAAAAATTAATATAGGGTTTGTAAGAGGCATCACTGTAACAGAAAATGATCACCCGTTATCACTAAAGACAGCAGATTAAACAAGAATCCAAGAAAACAGTATCATCGACCTCCCTTCAAGCCTTGCCCACCTGCAATAGCTTCCACATTCTTCTTCTCTTTTTGCAAGCCCCATATACTGGAGCAGGATAAAGAACACCGTGAATTATAATAACTTTTGCTAATGAATTAACCTTGAGGGAAATCCTCCTGCAGGCTCATGATTTAATTAACAGTAGAAAAACCAAGCTAAACTTAGCCAAATTTTGTGCCAAGGATTGGGGTCCTTTATTCCCATCCTTGAGTTCTTCCAGGATTATAGAAATAAATGGGTTGCAGCAATCTTTTTTTCTGTCCAGTTTTAAGATTTTTCTCCAACTGCTCAGAAAGGGTAGGATGGATCAAGAGAGAGAGGAGGGAGGAGGCAGGGGAGAGTGGGCGGAAGGGGGATTAATCTATCTGTTGTTCAAGGCAGCCTGACAGAGGGAAGAGGAGTATTGAGCCACGGAAGATTAACCAAACTTCAATGTACCTTCCCAAAAGCAGGAGGTCTGTAATGCTACGTGGTGTTCCACTGATAAGCAAATCCCTCTAAATCCTTTCAATTTATTTCTTGGCCTGGAGAAATTACATATTATTTAGAAGACAGGAAAAAAAAAAAAAGGCAAGAAAAACCATGGACCCAAATACACACCATCTCTAGGAATCTAGACTGGGTGCCTACTGATTATATACACAAAAAGGTTTGGCTCTGACAGCTATTTTTTTACTAGTGCAGCTGTCTCTAGGACTGCTAATCAGAAAGGCTTGGCTGTGTTTCCAATGTTTTTTGGTTTTTACCACAAACCTTGTTTTAAGAATTTAGGGTCTAACCATTATAAGGGAATGCCAAATATTTGGCTGAAACTCCAAAAGCTTAATCTCAGTCTTCCTTTTCTCTTTCTCTCTCTCTTCTTTCCTTTCTTCTTGAGTTGGGATTTCTGTTATAAGTGGGCTTTTTTTTTTCTTTCCCAATGTGCTTACTAAAATCAAGCCTCAGTTTTTAAAAGGTTAGTGACAAAGTCCAAATATTAATGTGAACCACAATTAATGTGGACCACAAGTAAAGATGTAGATACCAGTTAAAGGAATTTAAAATTCTGAACAACAGCCTTCATTGCGGAGGGCGTCGTTATGTCTTTAAGTCATGTTGTTGTTGTTGTTAGCTGCTGTCAAGCTAGCCCCTGACTCACGACGACTCTATGCACAATGGAACAAAAGGTTGCCTCGGTCCCGAGACATCCCTGTGATGGGTTGAGCATTGGACTGTTGCGATCCATAGGGTTGTCATTAGCTGGTTTTTGAAAGTAGATCACCAGGCCTTTCTTTCTAGTCCATCTTAGTCTGGAAGCTCAACTGAAACCTGTTCAGCATCATAGCAACATGCATGTATCCCTGACAGACAGGTAGGCAGTAGCTGTGCCTAAGGTACACTGGCTGAGAATTGAACCCAGAACTCCTGCATGGAAGGTGAGAATTTTACCACTGAATTTGCATTACTCCATGCTGTTTCTTGCTCTTACAGTTGAAGAAGAATGAGTTTTTGAAAATAAAATAAGGAAAATGCAATCATAGTTCCTTGAGACATGATCTTTCTCTTTGTACTCTACCTAGTTGCCTAATCTTACCACCCAACACAGGAGAAAAAGCCCTTCTTGGCAGGTTGAGAGGGTAGTTTAGAAGGCTTAATGAGACCTAACCATCGGAGGAGATCAATGAAATATAATGGGCAGAAAAAATCCAGTCCTGGCTAGGAGAACAGTGAAGGTGTTGGGCAGCAACTCTAGAAAAAAACGCATGGTAGCCATTTAGTCCAGAGCAGGCAGCAGTGGTTCTCAATCTTCGGTATCATGACAGAGCTATTCTAGATGAGCAGGAGAGAAAGGGGTAGAGAAACAGCTTACTTACTGGGAATTTAAAATAAACTAATGTGTATTTTATCCGTGGTGGATTACTTTTACTGAAGGGAGTGTGCCATGTGTGTGACTGACTTTCAGGTTTGCCAATTTAGAAAAGAGTTGCAAGCAGCTACCTTGGAGAACTAGGTATGACTGAGAGCCATGACCAGTAAATAAGCAACTAACAAAGAAATGCAGGCTCAAGAAGATGCGGAGTGAACACAAGAAAGATGAGCACATTAGTACAGCCCAGAACTGAGTATGTGGCACAGAAAACTTATTCAGAACCACGAAATGCAACAAATTGAATGTAAAATATAATTGATTAAAAGACAGGATCAGCTTGTCCCGACTACACTGAAAAGAATATCTTCCACTCAGCCATCCAATGTAATGTTCGAAAAGCCAGAAATAGATGCCTGAGCAATAATCCAGTGCCATCGAGTCGATTCCCACTCACAGCAACCCTATAGGACAGAGTAGAACCGTCCCATAGAGTTTCCAAGGAGCGCCTGGCGGATTTGAACTGCTGACCATTTGGTTAGCAGCCGTAGCACTTAACCACTACGCCACTGAGCAATAGCAGTAGTTAAAGGAGAAGGCTTGTGCACTTGACACTGGCTTAATAAAATACTGAGGGAATTGTAGGCGATCTGCAGCCAGCAAGTTTGAGTCAGGACTGCCAGGGGAAAATGACGGTTAATAAAAGAACATGATATGGGACCTCAAGAGAAGAAAATACAAAGGAGTTGGATTTAAGATTTAGAATGTATCCCTGGTTACTTGTGCCTAGAAGCTACATGGTTATGGATTGAATTGTGTCCCTCAAACAGATATGTTTACATTGTAACTCCTGTACCTGTGAATGTGACCTCGTTTGAAGAAATAGAGTCTTTCTTTGAAGATATCATCAGTTAAGTCATACCAGAGTGCAGTGGGTCCTAGTTCTACTCCCCTCTAAGTGGCACCTTTTAAAAAGGGAGAATAGAAATAGAGTCAAACAAGAGGAAGAATGGCCATGTGACAGTCACAAAGAAAGCCAGGCAAAGAACATCAGGAAATGCTCAGGACTACCAGGAGCTAGAAGAGACAAGGAAGGATCTTTTCCTAGGGGAGATACAGAGAAAACTCGTAGCCTCCAAAACTGTGAGAAAATGAATTTCTGTCCTTTAAAGCCACTCACTTTGTGGTATTTTGTTATGGCAGCCTAAAGAAACTAAGAAGCAGACCACCTTTCCAGGGAGAAAGATTGGGGAATGGATTCAATTAAAGATATTTGATTCATATTATAAAATTCCGAGTTACAGAAAGTCTTCAGGTTGTTGAATGAGACATCCAGGAACCCAAATGGACCCACTTGCCCTCCAGAGTTCACACCCTTATTCCCAGGCTGCAACTAGTCTTAATTGGATAACCCCACCACAGATAATGGTTCGAAACCATTTAAGAAGCAAATACAACACAACTTCTACGTGGGGAGGGACAAGACTCTTCATTTCTCATCTTTGATGAATGACAGTGTTATACATTGAATTGTGTCCCCCCAAAATGTATGTCAACTTGGCTAGGCCATGATTCCCAGTATTGTGTGGTTGTCCTCCATTTTGTGATCTGATGTATTTATCCTTTGTGTTATAAATCCTAACATCTATGATGTTGATGAAGCAGGATTAGAGGCAGTTATGTTAATGAGGCAGGACGAAATCTATAGGATTAGGTTGTGTCTTGAGTCAGTCTCTTTTGAAATATAAAAGAGAGTTGAGCAGAGATGAGACGGACTTCATCACCACCAAAAAAGAAACACCAGGAGCAGAGCATGTCCTTTGGACTCAGGATCCCTGCGATGAGAAACTCCTAGACCTGGCGGAGATTAATGATAAGGACCTTCCTCCAGAACAGACAGAGAGAGAGAAAGCATTCCCCAGATGCTGGTGCCCAAATTTGGACTTTTAGCCTCTCAGGCTGTGAGGGAATAAATTTCTGTTTGTTAAAATCATCTATTTGTGACACCTTTGTTACAGCAGCACTAGAAAACTAAGATAAACAATGAGGTTAACAATTTTTACCTGCTTTAGTTCACAATGTTCACTTACTGTCAAAAAGGGTGTTGCAAATATAGTAGGTGAAATCACAGGTAGTAGGGCCTGCTCAGTCACACAGGGCCCTGTTCTGAGAAGGATCTTGTGCTTGGCTTAATGCTTTGCTGCCACCATCTTAAAACTGTTAATTATTTTATCATTGAAGTTGTGGCCCGTAAGTGGAGTTTAATGGGACAATGGAACACGTGTGTGAGCAGAGAAGATATGTGCAATGTATATGTCCAACACCATTCCTTGCCACCCCATCCATACATGGCATTCTTGATTCCCCAAGAGCACAGAATTCTGTGGACCCAGTATGTGTGGGAGTAATATGAATCAATAGCTTTAGCTGTATTCATCACCCAGTCTTTCTCCCTGAGTTTAGTGTTGTTTTCTAGACATAAGTGGCTAGGGATAAATTCTCAGTCCAAACCAGTACTCCCTTGCATGTTTCTCTTGAGGTTCTATATTATGTCCTCCATATAATAGGTAAGGGTGTTATACCTGCAACTGAGAATGTGAGAGCACCAACAGCCCCAATGGTCCACACTTTCTATTTGAAGCAGGATTCGATTTCATTGCAGAGAAAAGACAATGATGTTCTAAGAAACCCAAACAATCAAGGAACTCAATCACATCCTTTTTTACTTCCATATTTTAGCCAACTATTTTAATGACAGAAAGACAGGGAAAGATAGGGCAGCCCAGGGATCTTTTCCTTTCAGCCCTACCTGATTATAACCTCAGTGAGCTGAAGTTAGAGAGTGTTGGTAGATTGTGCATGTATCAAGAAATGTAACAAAACTAGTTGAGTTCAGTTTTGTGTAGCATTTCCATTGTTCTGGCAAGAACAAAACACATATGCATACATGAGCTACGAAATACAAATTGGGTTATTTCAGTGATCTGCACTGGATTTAAATGTGCTCATATTTGCATTTAAAACTGGCACTGAACAACTTAAAGGTGAATGGTAATATTCATGCTAGTAATTCAAAATTGTTTTTTTCTTTACTTAGAATATCGTTAAAGAGCAAATAAAAAACTTCAAGACAAGTTAAGAGATAACCGTGGAAGAAGGAAAAACTTTATGTTTTAGTACCTTTAATGGCATAGGAGGCCCTTAGTTTTACTTTCTGTTGGTTCCTATCATGAACTGAATTGTGACCCCCCAAAATATCAGTATCAATTTGACTAGGCCACAATTCCCAGTATTGTGTGATTGTCTACCATTTTGTCATCTGATGTGATTTTCCTATGTGTTGTAAATCCTCTCCATAATGAGATGGGATTAGTGGCAGTTGTGCTAATGAGGCAGGACTTAATCTACAAGGTTAGATTGTGTTTTAAGCCAATCTCTTTTGAGATATAAAAGATAGAAGTGAACAGAGAAAAAGGGGGATCTCATACCACCAAGTAACAAGAGACAGGAGAATAGTACATCCTTTGGACCTGGGGTCCCTGCGCTAGAAGCTCCTTGACCAGGGAAGATTGATGACAAGGACCTTCCCCGAGAACCGGCAGAGACAGAAAGCCCTCCCCTGGAACTGATGCCTTGAATTTGGACTTGTAGCCTCCTAGACTGTGAGAGAATAAATTTCTCTTTGTTAAAGCCATCCAATTGTGGCATTTCTGTTATAGCAGCACTAGATGACTAAGATAGTTCCTTTGAGAACAGTCCCACGAAATGATTTTGAACAGGCCATGGGAATCTGGGATAGTGTTCAGAAACTCAAATTATGACAAACAGTTTACATTTCTGAAACTGGGACCCTTAGGCTTCACTCCTAGTCCCATGAGTGACTGTGGGTCTTGACCAGCCTTAGACCCTCAGGGATATTTAGGGGCAACAGCACCATCATTTCCTATAATGGTGTGTTTCTTTCTAGTGCCCATGACATCTCTAATGCCCTCCACACTGCTCAGACCACTTTTCAATAACACGACAGATAACACGCCTTGTTTCTTCTCACTTTTTCCTAATTCTGAGAAGAACCACCTTTTAAATGAATTATAATAGTAACAGTCATCGTTAAGTCAATTCTGACTTATGGTGATTCCATGTTTTTCAGAGTAGAACACATTGAAAGCCGTGAGTTTTCAGTGTGCATAGGGTTTTCAATGGCTGTGACCATTTGGGTAGATTGCTAGGTCCTTCTTCTGAGGTTGTTCTGGATAGACTCAAACCTCCAACCTTTTGGTTAGCAACTGAGCACGTTAACCATTTGTATCGCCCAGGGACTCACAAAAAAAAAAAAAGATCAGATAATATTCTGAAAAACTCGCAATGCTTCTATGCTACCAAACTACAGAGGTAGAACGATAGATGGCAAAACCAGAGTTGAGACCTGCTCTGATAGATCTGAAGGCCTTTGCTAGCATTGGCTTGAGGCAAACTTCCCTCTGAGAACTTTGAGAACCAGTGATCTTGGTAAAACTGGCCTGCCCTTCCAAACTGGCCCTCAAGAAATGAAAGTCAATGAGCCTCTTCTCTGCTGAGTCTGTGGTATTTTTAAAAACTGTGTCAGAAAAATATTTTTAATTTACACTTTGCCTTTTTGAAAGAAATCAGTATGTCATTTGCTGGGACTTTTTTTTTAATCAAAGTATCTTTATTTAGATTTTCTGTATTTCTTTTTTCTTCCTAGTCTTCTAGGGAATGGAGGAAAAAGTGTTCTGTTTGTATTTTTATTGATTCAATCACTTTGAGCAAAAAATAAACGACTAAATACAGCAGAGTAGCTTTAATGACAATCTTTTAGGGATCAAGATTTCTAAGCAACACAGCCTCTCATTCTAGGTGATTGGGAATAAACAGAAATCAAGAAAAGAGGATTACTGGGCAATAAACAAGAGAAGCCACATCTATAATTTAAGAATCTTCTTTTCATGCATTCATTACTGAAGAATTCTATTTTTACAGCAGTGTAGATTCCCTCCCAGCATGCAGCCTTTTTCTTTTCCTTCACTTTGCATGGTGCTGAGAAAGTGCCTGTCTGATATATATCCAGAGGGACCAAAAGATAAAAGAAAGGCATTTAGAGCACTAGAGTAGGAGTGGTTCATCTACCCCTTCTGGTCCCAGACCTCTATACATCCAGCAAAGTGCCAGCTAAGGCAGAGACTGTGGCATAACATTTGCGTAGGGCCTGATGGAACACAGTGCCTGCCTTCAAAGTGCTTACTGTGTACAGGGAAACCAACTGTTGAAGACATCGTCAATACTTATTGCCCCTCTTCCTCCTTGCTTGTGCTGTGGCCTTTGCCACTATGGGTGGCCACGTGCCATACATCTGGTCAAATAGATAAATCAGAAAATGTGTCAGACGCTCTAGAAATGCTTGTTCTATTCCTGATAAAAGGGGAAAGACTGGCTGGTACAGGTTCTTTTTCTTCTTCCTTGGGTTTTGATGGTATATTTGGAGCTGCAGCAGCCGTTTTGTGATCATGAGGTGTCGAGCATGAGGGAAAAGCAAAGAAAGAACTGAGAAGTTGACTGACATTATCAACTGCTGATCTAAAACAAGTAATTTTCTATCTTCCACATTCCAGAGTTTTTTTTAACTGAGAAAATGGATCTCCTTTCCAGTAACTCTGAAAGTCAAGTTTCTGCTACTAGAAGCTGATCATAATCTTAACTGGAAGAACAATGCCAAGAGAGCAACCAGAGAAGAGGCAAAGCACAGATTGATGACATGTCAATCATATCCAGGGGCGGGGCCTGGATATCTGCATATCCAGGAAAGCATCACAGTGATTACGATGCTCACCAAAACGCCAATCCTGATGAGCACTCCAAAAGGAGTTTGAAAGGGGAGAGATCATTTTGGGGTTGAATAGGCAGGGAGAAATATTTTCACCTTAGAAAGGAAAAAAACTTTGAGGTAAATGTATTGTAAGTATCTGCAATCAACATATCCCAGATTGACCTGACCATTTGCCCCCACAACCCACACTACTTCCATGACTTGCCTTTCTTTCCTCTGTCTGTGGCGTCATTGCTTTCCAGGAACAAGCTGACACCCTCAGAGTCATCTGGATCCTCTCCTGCTCACCATCACACCTGCAGTCACTGAATCCTGCAAAGTGCTTCTCTAAAATGTTTTTTTTTTCCTTCTGTCCTGGTTGCTTGCAGAGATTTCTTCACTAGTCTCCCTGCCTCCACTTACCTCCCTCTCTCCAATGAACCCTAGAAAGTATTGCTGGAGTGAAAACATGGCTTTCAATGTGCCATTCTCCTGATTCAAATTTCTCCCATTGCTTATCAAATAAAATCCAGACTTTTTTTTTTTTTATTCAAAATTCTCCACCTCAGGGCTACAGTGTAAGTTTGAAGCCATATCTTCTACTCACCATTTCCCCCTGCAAGGGGCTCCACATTCTGATCATGAAATGTTAGCCATTCCCTCAACAGGCTGATAAGTTCCTGACCTTACATTTTTGCTTCTTCTGTTCCTCACACAGTCCTGTTTGTCTATCATCTCGTTTAAATCTGCTGAAATCTTGTACATCGTTCTTTAGAGTCCAACTCAAATGCTTTTTCATGCAGCTTATTTCCTGATCTCAGGAATGAACAATAAAATACTTTCTTTACCATGCTAACACAGTACTTTCATGGACTCTCTTTTAAAACATTTATTATATTCTGATTCATAATGTTATTGTTTTTTTCTTCTACTTGATTGCAAGCTACGTGAGGGAGGGAGGGGACCTTGTCTAGAGGCTATTATAATATCAATGGAAAAGTATTGTGTTTGGGGTCAGAAAATATGAACTCTGCCCCTTATTAATAATGGTGGGAGCCCAGAGCAATCATAAGCCCTCTGCACCTTAGTTTTCTCTTCTGTAAATGTAAGACAATGATACATATCTTGTGCTATTATTAAGTGGATTGCAATGGGTACTGATAATTCAGATATTGTGTTGGTTATATTACCACGTTTTTTATTATGTTTTGAAATCACTCCCAGGACCACTATAGTGCTTGATCAAAACAGAGATGCAAAATAAATATTAAAATGGGTAGTAGGAACTCATAAAATTTCTGTTAATACAAATAGAATTGGGCAAGCCAGGAGTTGTGTTTGACAGATGGAAATGATAGGGATGGAGGAGGGAAGGCACTTCCTCCCTTTTCAGATTATTATTAATTCCAACCAATGGGGTGGCAGGGGCAGCAATACCTTTAGAAACTATTTGTCAAAAATAGAGGGCTCTCTGGAAAAGCACATTTGCCTTCAAGATACAAAATGCCTCATTAGTTCAGACAGGCCCATAGCAACTTATCTTGCAATTCAAACCAAGTACAAAGATGCACCAGGGAGTGAATTCCTTATTTGCAGGACTACCCACCCAACGACTCCATGGGAGAGAGACTTGGTGATCTGCTTCTGTAAAGATTCCAAACCCAACCAGACCTATTGCCACTGAGTGGACTCCAACTCATAGCCACCCAACAGGGCAAAGCAGAACTGCTCCATAGCGTTTCCAAGGCTATAATCTTTATGGAAGCAGACTGCCACATCTTTCTCCCACTGAGTGGCAGGTGGGTTCAAACCACCAACCTTTCCATTAGCAGCTGAGCTCTCAACCATTGCGCTTCCAGTGTTCCTTCTGTAAAGATTACAGCCTAGAAAACTCGATGTGCAGTTCTACCCTGTTACATGGGGTCGTTATGGGTAGGAATCAACTTGAGGGCACCTGAGAACAACAACAGGCTTAAAGAAAGTCAAATATCATGGAGTAATCTGGTAATCGGGGATGATTTAACATTTTAATGGGCCAGTCTTTTACAAAAAGTTCAAAAACTGCCAAAAAAGAGATTTGGGGTTTTGTTTCTTATTATTCCAAATAGCCTGGGCTGAGCACAGCCCAGCAGGGACCTATGGTTCTTTGGCCACACTAGTTCTGCCTCACTTAAACCCGTAAGTGGAATTCCTCATATAAAGGAAAGTAGTGTAAGTGCAATTGCTCTGAATAAATGCCCTGTAAAATGACTTTAGCAATTATGCTGTTTGTAAGTACCTCTGAGTCCATTAAGATAAACATCTATCTTTGAATATTCACATTAATGCACTAGACTGTTCTTTCTTCGATAAATCTTAGTTGAACATTGTGCAGTTAACACAGTTTATCATCCCTTGTTCTTCTCCCCTTCAATGCACACATTAATGCATGCAGGGGAAGAGCGTTTAAATGGTGTTAGTTGCAAAGCACGCATTAACACCCAAGGCAGTCTCTAAACATCTTTAAAGGCAGAATAAATATACTTTAGCTTTTAAATACCTCCATAGGTTGTATACCCAGGAACACATTGGATTGGAGTCTTAAATTCCCATATAAGTCATATATTATTGGGGAAGGGAATAAATGCTTGTGTTTAAAATATTTTTCATATGCTTCCAATTGCTTGGTATATATAGGCCCAAATGAAATCTAATTCCCCATTTACCTATGAAACAATGTATCTCTATCTATATATCTATATCGTATGTCTATAGCTATATCTTTATTTTAAACTTGAGCTCCAATTTCACTAACTTTTGCAGCCAAATTGGGAAAAGGCTTAAGGAACTCACAGTATTTATTTAGATCCCTAGTTCCTTCCCCACGGAAGTGAAGGGCAGACATAGTCCATAAACAATCGATGGGTTTAACTGTCTTCTGTGGGTGTCATACTGGCTATTACAATGATATTGGAAGGAGTAATATAAAACGTAGCAGTCAGTATTTAACAATCAGTGCGGTAGGCAAACCGACTAATTATAATGGATAACCAGCTATAGGGCTGGCACTGGGTCCTGGAAGCTTCTGCTGTTCCAGGCCTCAAACTGCCTTATTGCAGGGATAGAGGGAAGTCCTGCCAAGACAGACTCAGTGGCCTGGAAGTAGAGGGCACTGGGATCTTGAGGCTCTTTACCAACTAGCATTGAAATGCTTCAATAATTTTAATAGATGTAAACAGATTGCTTAGCAGACGATTTTAAGGAGATCAAGGTGTTGTGCTCAATTTGTCTAGGAACGAATTCCTCTGCACTGAGAAAATTCTGTTCAGTGGCCTCAAAGGGTACACCCAACCATGCCAAGGCTGATGTCTCACCACCCATTCATTCAACAGTTCTTTTCTGAGCTAATGATGTGGCGGGGGGAAGGAAGAAATATGAAGTGGCTCCAAGTCTCAAGAAGCTTATAATTCAATAGATAAGTGCCTGGGATATATGTCATTAGCCAATAGTCAAAGAGCAAAGAGAAAAATAAAAGGGGGCTTCTAAGGAAAGTGTGATAACTTCTGACTGGAGGGTCGTAGAGGAATTCATGGAGGTGATGGTCTTTGGCTTTGACAGAATAATATGATGTTAATAGACAGAGGTGAGAACAGATAGTTCAGGTGCATATCATGAACTAATGTACAGAAACAGGAAAGTAAAAAGGAGGGAATGGGAATAAGAGACTAATTTGGATTGGCTACAGCATTGGATAAGTATACAGGAGGAAGATAGTGGAATGAAGAGCATATATATACACACACACATACATATAGAGAGAGAGAAAGAAAACATTGATGGCTCCAGGGAAACCCTTCTCTGCTACTTGACAAACAAATCAAATCAGTGTACACTAATGGTGCACCAGGAAAGTGATCTTTTTCTACAAATGCCAGCACATGCTGTTTGTTTAATCTCAGAAGGAAAGCTTGTTCTGGGTATTTAAAGAAACTGTTCTGCCAAGCAAATGTTCACTGCTGGGACACTTGGTTGAATAGGGATGTGGCCACGTACGCTCCTAACATGAATGCGATGCCTGTTTTTACCTTTTCTTAAGTAAGGCCTCTATGGGGAAAGTGGAGACCTTGCAAATAATTCACATCTCTGGACAAGAATTTTACTCTCTGTTTGGAAATTCATTCTGCAGAGTTTTTCTTTCTTCCAACTAAATCAAATGTTTCGCCTGAGAGACAGTTAACAAAGTCCTGCAGAGTTACTTTCAGCCCTGTTGGACGTGATTAAATGTCATGTACTGGGAATGGCCATGTTCCCGCCTTTGTGTGTGTGTGTGTGTGTGTGTGTGTGTGTGTGTGTGTGTAAGAGAAAGGGGTGAGAAGTGAGAAAGAGAGGGAGAGAATGAGAATAACAAAAACATAAGAGAAGTAAAGTTAGTTTAAACAGCCCAGTAGATTCCCAGCTGGAACGCACTTTACGAAAGGCAAGTTACATAAAAGGAACTTGAACAGCTTAAACACCATCTGGACCATGCTGTGCTCATTTGAGCTTTACCTGTTTAAAAAAAATAAAAAATAAAGCAAGATAAAAAAAAGTACCCACAAATACAACTAGAGAAGAGGTTTTTCTGATTCTTTGGAGATCAGATGCGCTTGCATTTAAACACGTGCAGAATACTTCCTTCAGTACTATTTGATAAAAAAAAATTTTTTTTTTTTATCAATACAGGGATATATTTCCTTTTCAAAGTAGCCAAAAGAACCTTCTAAAGTCCTAATCTTTGCAAAAGAAAAAAAAAAGCAAAAATAAACCCAGTACTTTCTAAACCTCACTTAAAGAGTTCCAAACAAATACATTGCTTTATCTAGTCTTCAGAGTTAAAAGGTAAGCCTGTGATCCCAAGTCCCATGGGTAAAACAGTGGGATTTCCAAACTTTGAAGCTTCGTTCAACCAAAGAAAGAAAGGAGGGAACAATAATGTAACACTGAATGTGCAGAACTGAACCCTATGCATCTGTCAATTTGTTGTACTGTGGGGGCTTGTGTGTTGCTGTGGTGCTGGAAAATACGACATTGGTATTTCAAATACTAGCAGAGTCACCCATGGGGGACAGGTTTCAGTGGAACATCCAGACTAAGACAGACTAGGAAGAATGACTTGGCAGTCTACTTCTGAAAAAAAAAAAATTGGCCAGTGAAAATCTTACGAATAGCAGTAGAACATTGTCTGATATAGTGCTGGAAGATGAACCCCTCAGGTTGGAACGCACTCAAAATACAACTGAGGAAGAGCTGCCTCTTCAGAGAAGAGTCAGCCTTAATGATGTGGTTGGAGTCAAGCTTTCAGGACCTTCATTTGTTGATGTGGCGTGCCTCAAAATGAGAAGAGACATCTGCAAACATCCATTACTAGTTGGAACGTGGAATGTATGAAGTATGAATTTAGGAAAATTGGAAATAATCAAAAATGATATAGAATGCATAAACATTGATATGCTAGACATTGGTGAGCTAAAGTGGACTGGCACTGGCCATTTTGAATCAGGCAATGAATGATATTGCCTACTGTGCCAGGAATGACAAATTGAAGAGCAATGGTGTCACATGCATCATCAAAAAGAACATTTCAAGATCTATCCTTAAGTACAATGCTGTCGATGATAGGATAATATCCATATGCCTACCAGGAAGATCAGTTAATATGACTATTATTCAAATTTACACTCCAACCGATAATGCGAAAGATGAGGAAATTGAAGATTTTCACCAACTTCTGCAGTTCAAAATTGATCAAATGTGTGACCAAGATGCATTCATAATTACTGGTGATTGGAATGCTAAAGGTGGAAACAAAGAAAAAGGATTGGCAGTTGGAAAATGTGGCCTTGATGATAGAAACAATATTGGACATCGCATGATGGAATTTTGCAAAACCAATAACTTTTTCATTGCAAATACCCTTTTTTCAACAAGAAAAATGATGACTATACACCTGGACCTCATGAGTTGGAAAATGCAAGAATCAAATTGACTACATCTGTGCAAAGAGAAAATGGAGAAGCTCAATATGATTAGTCAGAACCAGGCCAAAGGCTGATTGCAGAACAGACCATCAATTGCTCATATACAAGTAGAAGCTGAGGAAAATTAGTGCAAGTCCATGAGAGCCAAAATACAACCTTGAGTATATCCCACCTGAATTTAGAGACCACCTGAAGGATAGATTTGACCCATTGAACACTAATGACTGAAGACCAGATGAGTTGTGGAATGAAATCAAGGACGTCATACGTGAAGAAAGCAAAGTGTCATTCAAAAGATAAGAAATAAACAAAATACCAAAATGGAAGTCAAATTACTCTGAAACTTGATTTTGAACTTAGAGCAACTAATGCAAATGGAGGAAATGATGAAGTAAAAGAGCTGAACAGAAGATTTCAAAAGGTGGCTCGAGAAGGCAAAGTAAAGAATTATAATAAAATGTGCAAAGACCTGGAGTTAGAAAACCAAAAGGGAAGAACACACTCAGCATTTCTCAAGCTGAAAGAACTGAAAAAAAAAAAAAAATCCAAGCCTCAATTTGCAATACTGAAAGATTCTAAAGGGAAAATAAGGAATGACGCAGGAAGCATCAGAAGAAGATGGAAAGAATACACAGAGTCATTATACCAAAAAGAATCGGTCAATGTTCAGTCATTTCAGGAGGTAGCATATGAGGAAGAACCAGTGGTACTGAAGGAATAAGTTCATTGTGCCCTCAATGGAACGGTGAAAAACGAGGCTCCAGGAATTGACAGAACACCATTTGAGATATTTAAATATATGGATGAAGAGCTAGAGGTGCTCACCCGTCTATGTCAAGAAATTTGGAAAAAGGCTTCCTGGCCAACCAACTGGAAGAGATTCATATTTGTGCCCATTCCAAAGAAAGGTGATCCAACAGAATGTGAAAATTATCAAATGATGTCACTAATACCAAATACAAGTAAAATTTTGCAGAAGATCATTAAAAAATGGTTGCAGCAGTCCATTGGCAGAGAACTGCCAGAAGTTCGAGCTGGATTCAGAAGAGGACATGGAACAAAGGATATCATTGTTGACATCAGATGGATTTTAGCTAAAAGCACAGAATACCAAAAAGATGTTTACCTGTGGTTTAGTGATTACGCCAAGGCATTCAACTATGAGGATCATAACAAATTATAGATAACATTGAGAAGAACGGGATTCCAGAACACTCAATTGTGCTTATGTAGAACCTGTACTTAGACCAAGAGGCAGTCATTCAAACAGAAGGAGGAGATGCTGTGTGGTTTAAAATCAGGACAGGTGTGCATCAGGGTCGTATCCTTTCACTATACTTATTCAGTCTGCATGCTGAGTAAATAATTTGAGAATCTGGACAATATGAAGAAGAATGCAGCATCAGGATTGGTAGAAGACCCATTAACAACCTGAAATAGGCAGATGACAAAACCTTAGTTGCTGAAAATGAAGAGGACTTGAAGCACTTACTGATGAAGATCAAAGACTACAGCCTTCAGTGTGGATTGCACCTCAACATAATCAAAAAAAAAAAAAAAAAAAACCCATTGCAGATGAGTCGATTTTGACTCATAGTGACCCAAGGAAACAAAAATCCTCACAACTGGACCAAGAAGCAACATCATGATAAACATAGAAAATATCGAAGTTGTCAAGGATTTCATTTTACTTGGATCCAGAAACAACACCCATGGAAGCAGCAGCCTTGAAATCAAATGATGTGTTGCACTGGGACTAAGTGCACGTGACCCAAGCCATGGTATTTTCATTGGTCTCTTACGCATGGGAAGGCTGGAGAATGAGTAAGGAAGACCAAAGAAAAGATGACGTCTTTGAATTATGGTGTTGGTGAAGAATATTGAATATACTGTGGACTGCTAGAAGAATGAACAGTTCAGCCAGAATGCTCCTTGGAAGTGAGTATGGTGAGATTTGGTCTCCTGTACTTTGGACATGTTATCAGGAAGGACCAGTACCTGGAGAAGGACATCATGCTTGGTAAATTAGAGGGTCAGTGAAAAAGAGGAAGACCTTCAATGAGACGGATTGACACAGTGGCTGCAACAATTGACTCAAGCATAACAATGATTGTGAGGATGGCACAAGACCGGATAGTGTTTCGTTCTGTTGTACACAGAGTGCCTATGAGTCAGAACTGACTCAGTGGGACTTAACTACAACAACAGAACTGAATCAGGACTAAAACAATGGTGGAATAAACACAGAGCACACCATAGCTTCCCTATCCTTGTTTTTATTAGCTAGAGTTAAGTTTGGAATATTTAATATTCATAAACCAATTTTGGGTAGATATGTTTTTGGCTCTTGCCTTGAATTTTCAGCTAACCAAGAATCCATTTCCATCTTTTATATAAGGCATTAATACATTTGAGGGAGGGTTTAATTGTATCCTTTTATTAAATGGGAGAGTAATATTTTCTCTCAATAGATAACTTTCATATGAAGTTTTAATTGCCAAGACTCACTGCACGCTGTCAGAGCATTCTTATTTTCTTTTTGCATTATGAGGGTGGACAGGATATCATGGAAGAGGCAAAATTGCAAAGGTCAAAGAATGAATCATAAAGAAGAGTCAAGAGTCATACTTCCCTCTCAAAGCGAGTGCTAAGGCATACTCAGGAAAATTCAATCAAATACAAACAGGTTACGGTGAAGAGAATTCCAAAGACATACAGTATGCTATAATAATTTTACATATTAAAATGTACCCAGTAACATTATTCTCTATCCCATTTTCATTTAAAAATTACTCTAGGGCTTCTGTGAAACTAAGTGGCATCCAGGAAAAGTGATTTCCTTTGAAAATTTTAGGAATTACGTTCTCTCGATAGAGTTAAAGAATGCTTTGAAATTTCTTTCTCTTTAGTGTATGTCCAAATAGCGAGCTCCTAGAGAATAAGACAGAGGTCCCTGGGTGGCGCAAGTGGTTTGTCCTTGAATACTAACCTAAAGATTGGCCTTTTGAACCCACCCAGTGACACTGCAGGAAAAAGGGCTGGCGATCTACTTCTGTTAAGATTATCAAACCAAAACCAAACCCATTGCCACCGAGTTGATTCTGAGTCTTTAATCAACCCTACAGGACTGAGTAGAACTGCCCCATAGGCTTCCAAGGCTGAAATCTTTATGGAAGCAGACTGCCACATCTTTCTCCAGTGGAGAGCTGGTGGATTCAAACTATCGACCTTCCAGTTAGCAACCAAATGCTTTAACCCTCGTGCCACCAGGTCTCCTGTCTGTTAAAATTACAGCCAAGAAAACCCTCTGGAGCAGTTCTAGTCTGTAACACATGGGATCGCCATGAGTTGGAATCAACTCAATAGTAACTGGTTAGAGAATAAAGCAATGAGAATTTGATAATATAGCCCTTTCCCCATTAACATTTTCATTTGGTCCTGAGAAAAGTGCAGTACTCCATCGTAAGAGCAAGTTGTCTTTTTTCCTTTTTTTTTTTTTTAAATATATTTTATCCTCATCTGATTCATAAAAAGGCAATTGGAGCATTTTAATTTGTTTTCCCGTTTAATAACAGTAATGACCTTCTGGGTCAAACATTTGCTCGTAGTTAATGATCAGTTAGCTGAAAGGCTGGGTAACAAAAACCTGCAGCCTAGTCACTAACTGCCAGTTAATGTCCACTTTATCAGCCAGCACTGTTTAAATATAACATGACATATGCCAAGCTATCCACAGTGGGCTGGAAACGAAAATCATACCATTAAAACACACTTCCCTCGAGGCAATGCTCTCGGGACATTTATGCTATCACAGTAGTCATTTTCTGAGAGATAGGAAAGAGTCAATGTGTCCTTTTGTCCCAATTCTCAACAGAGGGATCTTAAGTAGGGAAGTCAAATCCTCTTTATCCTCCCCACCCCCTGCTGTGAGAGAGTGAACATTGGACACCACAGCGAGACAGAAGGGGACACTTGAAGGGGGAAATGTTGAATCCAAGGGCTGTCCTGGACATGTGGCCAAAATCCTTATCTTTTGGGGCCATGGTGGACCTCCTAGTAGCTTCATTCTGTGTGAGAGAATAAATCTCAGAAAAATTCAAATCCAGCTAATTACATCCTATAGGATTCTTCCTCCAGGTTTAATTGGATTCAATTTCTTTCTTCTCTATATGTTGTAGTCTCATGTAAGTTATAGCTTACACTCAGCACTTCAGCAGTCCTAGGTAACATCCTAGAGAGTATGGTGCTATTGGCTAAAGGTTCCCAGAAATTAATTTATGGGGATTATAGAGTTATAATATAAGAGATGATGAAAATCACTACCAAGTAACGAAACTGTCATTCAATCTTTTCTTCTTTTTTTTTTTAAATATCCCCAAAGATTTGAATGCATGTCAGAAAAATGAAATAGATACCATCCATCAACCATACAGTAGCCCCATCAAATGAGAGAAGTTGTCTAAATATCTCCAAGGGATTATAATAATCATACTTTTCATTTCCATAGGATTTCACTCTCAGCATACTCTTTACAGAGTCATATCACAACTAGCCAGAGGTCACACTGTTAATTGTGACACAGATGAGAACAAAACCAGGTCTCTTGGCTACCATCTACTATTTGTCCTCCATGACACTCTAGGAAAAAAAATAACAGATTTATGGTTAATATACATGATTCCAGCTCGGTTACCACAAAGAAGAGAGAGAGGTACTTAATTCCTTCTAAATTTTAGTCACACTGTGTTAAAGCTCAAGTAAGCTTTCCCTTTAAGTGACTTATGTAAAATACATCCTTTTAGGGAATAAAAACACGCTTTGTACTTGTAGTGCACAATGCTTTGAAGATAAGAAGAGTTTTCGAGTGATAGAAGGAATCCAAAGGCTGCCAGCTACTACTGGTTATGAATGAGGCAGGTTTGCTCTTATGCAGCCAAAATGCTCTGCAAGATTCTTCACCTGTTATGAAGCAGCTAAAATAGGAATCATCCTACTTCAAAGTCTTCAAGGAAGCGTAGAATGAGTATCTGTAGAAGATTTAAGAAGCCTTTTCTCCACCACATTCCATCTATGGCATAGACAAGTAGCATCGGTGAAAACAACAAGCATGATATTGAACTCTTACTATCAGCAACCTAAGTTTTTGAATATTAACCTCGGTGGTGGAAGCAGGGATTGGATTTGTATGGAAGGCTGCCTCCACAGCAGTGAGTTTAACCTGTATCCTAAGTCACACAAAATACCAATGGTTTTCAGTTCATATTAAGCTTCACTGTGACCCTGATCCAGGCTGGAAAAGAGAACTGAATCAAGTAAAACCTCTTTCTAAAATCCTAGAATGCTAGGATGAGACAGTGACTCAGAAAGCTGGTCCCAGAGAAAACCAAGAGCATGACATGGGTACTTCTCCCCCGTCTACCTCCACAGTGTGTGAATGAGGGAGTGAATGCTGAAATAGGACACTGTTGTGTGGTGGTAGATGTCAGCTTACTATCTTCCTCCCTTGGCTCCTTGTCACCCTTCAGCATATCATATAAATTACTATGCATCTGGCCTCACTCTTCCCCCCATATCACACTACCACCAATTCATCCCTCTATCATACCTATTCCTCAAAAACAATTTTTTCTTCTCTTAGTAATAGAAGAGCCATTTGAATTTTATCAACTAGCCTAAGAAATAATCTAACAGGACAAAACTATATTCAAACTAAAGTAATGGTGTTGATTTGTAAAACAGAAGTAGAACTCTATCCAGTTTTAAGGATTTCATCAGTTATAGTTTTTAACAAATATTAAATTTTTTTTCAGAACCAGAAATTTTAGTGTGCTTGGATATGAACAGAGAAGTGGGTCTTACACAAAAAATCTAGGTAATATCAGAGATTTACTAAAATAGCTATTCTCCATGGAGTTCTTTGAGATGGTAGGTGGTACAGATGCAGTTCAATTGCCTATATTTCCACACTCTGGCATTGATACGACCCAGAGGTATGTAAGATCCTGAACTGAAGTCTGGCGACTCTAATGATAATTTTTTTTTTAATGTAGAAAAGATGAGTAGTCTACACTAGAAATATTTGTAACAGCAACATTTTAACAAAAGGTTTACTGTTGCCAGAAATTTCATTTGATGGAGTTATTTCTTGAGTACCCCAAATTGAGATTGCATTGGACTCAACTCAATACGTAGGGCAAAGGTTTCATAATCATTAAAGAATAAATCCATATATATTTGAAGCTAGTAGAGCTTTAGTATTATCTCAAAATAGATAACAAGGAGATAAACAGAGATATAATTAATTACTTCCTCAAAAAGTGTCTGTGAATTGTTTGAATACTTTCTAAAGACCAGAGGTGTCTGCAGAAACTTAAGGATACATTTTTACACTTTTTGGCAGTTGTTAGTAGGCACAAAGAATTAAGAAACGCCTCACAGAAATTTTATAAAGAGAGATAACATTTAAATTATGTACAAGTCTCAACTAGTCAATGAATACACATTGCATATTGTACTGACTTATTATAAAATGAGTTAAGAAACAGATATTCTAGTTGGGTCCACACCAACAGGGTAGGACAGAGAGCAGCAAGAACGCTGTTTAAGTGTAACGGAGAAACTGGCTTGAAAAACCCATGGTGAGTGTTGATGGGATAGGAGGTAGAGAGAACCTAGAGAGCTGGTGATATAGGCTAAAGAAAGACTCCGCATCCAAGTGAAGAAGATCGTTAGTGCTTTTCTGTGATGGTGGAGGGGTATGGCTGCAGAGATTATATGGTTTTAAAGAAGATCTCAAAAGTCCGAACAGAAGAGAACTTGGCAGTTTCAAAGATCTAGACACAATAAAAAGTGTCTATTCAGAAAGAAGGACACAAGAAGGCATCTTATTTAAAGCAGCCATAATAACAGTAATCAAAAATGGTAGTTACTGTTTATTAAGTACCCATCAGCCGCTCCATGGAAGAAAGATGTGGTAGTCTGCTTCCATACAGATTACAGCCTGGGAAACCCTATGGGATAGGTCGCTATGAGTCAGAATCAACTTGACAACAGTGGGTTTGATTTTTTTGGGTTTACGGTGTGCCAAAAACACTGTGCTAACTAATTTATACATTCTATTCTATTTAACCCTCCCAACTAACAGTCATAGAGCTTGAGTATTATCTCAAAATAGATAACAAGGAGATAGAGATATAATCTTGTGAAGACCATTTCACTATCTCTCTTTTTCAGAAGAGAAAACTAGGATCAGAGAGCTCTGGTACACACAGGTAGTGGCAGAGCTACAATTCTGACCAGATCTGTTTGATTCCAAAACACACTGTTTGATTCTCTTAACCAACAAGGCCTAGTCAGAAGAAAGGGAGGAGGGTCAAGAAGCTCTTAAAAGGGGCTTTAAATCCTGAACAAATCTAAGAAAGCGGTATGTGCCTTATGAGACACAATTATATAGTACAGTAAAACCCGTGAAAGCCAGAACCCATGTAAGGCAGAACTTGTTAGAGAAGGAAAACTCAAATATTTTCCACTAAAACGAGTGGTAGAAAAGTGGTAAGACTGCACCCTGTCAAAGGCAGAAAACTTGGGAGATCCAGAAAAACAAGGCAGTCCCGTGGAGTTCTGGGTCCCACAGGTTTCACTGTAATATTACTAACTACAAATGCATAAACAATTGAACTTGTATTTTGTACTAGTCACCCTGAGAATCTAAATAAACCTTCTATAGATCTAAGAGTCTATACACCTATTATTTTGAGTCCTTCTGTCTACCCTTTTGTTTTAGAAAGGGCCTTTACAGGTGATCTACAAGCAACAAAGCAAAATTCTTCTTCTTTATTTAGTGGAAATAATATAAATGATAGTTGAAACTTTTTCAGGTATATGTAGTTTACTCCCTAACATTCTTCTAGAGTGTAGTAGAGCCTCAAGTCAATGGCATGTTCCACACTGCCAGTCTCACATCAACTTGGTCAACTTTATCTGACACATTTACTATGTGCAGGATGTTCACTCATTAAAAGGGAGTTGCAGGGAGCCATGCAGTGGAAAGCAGGTTTTAAAAAGAGGTACGAAAGTGTGTGGCAGAGCCTGGATCTGGAGTGGAGTAGGTTTTACAGAAGTCCTCATTCTTTTAAACCTTGAAGTAGTCAGGATGAATGATTAAACCACAAGTTCCCTGAGAGGAGAAACGTAACTCTGAATACCTTCAATGTTGGTGTGTAATCTCTTAAAATTGTTTCCATATTGTAAAAAAAAAAAAAATTCAAGTAATTTAGACAACTCAATATTTCTTGGACTACATCCTAAAATATTCTGATTTCACTAGTTTTGGAGCAGAAAAGCCATTTTGTTGAGTCAAAAACATTTCATTTTCCAGTATTTGCAAATAAGTAAACGCCCTTCAAAATAGAAATAGATCAAGAAATTTGTGTCCACTTATCCAGCTCTTCATCCATCCAAAAGGTAGTTTTTACCTTGTGATGCACTCCTCAACTCCATCATGTACATTACTTTAGGTTTACATGCCAGGTATTGCTCCCAGCAAGGGGGGGAAAAAAAAAACCTTTCTTCATTCCAGTACTTTGTTCTCTTTCTTATACTGTTCTTTCAAGGATATTTTCAATCTTCCATGGAATCTGCTCCCCAACACAGACTTGGATTTCAATTTTACCTAAATCTCCCCCTACCCAAGGCTTCTGTTTGCATCGTGATTTAGAGGAAACACCCTGTATCTATAAGACATGATAAAGACAAATTCATGCCAGTGGCGGTAACCGCCTGGTAGTGTATGTACTCTTTCTAGCCTGTACTTTTAAGAAGACAAAATAGTCTGCAACCTTTATCTGGTTAGATTTCATAAGAGGCTAACAAAAATTAGATTAAGATAAAGGACTAGCCAAGACAACATATTTATTATAGCCTGTACTGTAGGGGTCCATATACCACTTCGCAAAAGATTACTTGTCTTGTGACTACATTGCCTTCCAACAAGAACAACCTTGGAGGTGCAGGGGTGGGAAGTGAAAGAGGGGGAGAAACAGCCAGAAAGTGAGAGAACAAAAATGTAATTGCCTGCCTATCAGCTCCACTATCATAATTACTTTCAAACTCTGACATGGGTTGAATCAGATGAACAACCAAATCAATTTTTGCAGTTGGCGATCAGGGCATTCTGAGCTTTATAAATGAAAATGTCACTGCTGGAGTACAAAGAAGGAGCCCTGGTGGAGCAGCAGTCAAGTGCTTGGCTGCTAACCAAAAGGTCGACAGTTTGAACCCACCAGCTGCTCTGTGGGAGAAAGATGTGGCAGGCAGCCTGCTTCCATACAGATTTACAGCCTTGGAAACCCTGTGGGGCAGATCTACTCTGTTCTAAAGGGTCATTATGAGTTGGGATCAGCTCAACCACAATGGGTTTGCTTATTTTTTGGTATGGAGTACAAAGCAATGCCACTTCTGGGCTCCCCAGCACATTGAGAAGAAGATGCAAGCTTTTTTTTTTCATGCTCTTCAAGCTTTTCTGGCTCTGTCCTTCTTACCCTCTAAATGCATTCTTGTTTTGTCAGTGGCCTAACAATGTGGTCCTAGTATCTGTGTCAATACAGACAGTCCCTGGATGCTGCATAATTCCACACGCGGAGCTCATTTCTTTTCATCAGCAAAGAACCTTAACTATGGCACATTTTATAACAACACATTGAGAGCCTGCTCCAATGTACGACTTCCAAGAAGCAAAGGAAGACAATAATGTCTGGAAGGAACCTGAAGTAGACACCACACTTTGGCCTTCTTGATTTTGGAGAGCTTACTGTTCAGATTTTGCATTGTGGCTGTTATGTGATCACAAAGCTTTGGAGCCTTATTTAAATAAATGAAGCATGGCTCACAAACCACACTGGTGCATTAGAAACTTGACAGACTCAATTTGGTAAATATTTATTGAACGCCTACTCTATGCCACCAGATACTATGTGCAGCACTGTGGGTACAAACCAACACTCCACAGTCAAGGAGTTCATGATCCGGTTGGGAGAGAGATTCATGGAATGTGAACATGACTGATAAATACTTCTAAAACAGGATAAATAAATCACCAAAGAAACTGAGAAGTAAATAAATCAGTAAAAGGTGTAGTAAAAATGTGAGATTTTCAGATGGCCCTCGAAGGATGATGTCAGCCCTTGTCTGCCACAGCCCCACTCCAGCTGTCTCATCATTTTGCTCATTTATTTATCTACTCGCATTCATTCTATCACTCATTCATTCAGCCCTTGTCTGCCACAGCCCCACTCCAGCTGTCTCATCATTTTGCTCATTTATTTATCTACTCGCATTCATTCTATCATTCATTCATTCATTCCATAACCATTTATGAAGCACTTCCTAGGCTCTGGGCTAGGACCTGAAGCTACAGTGATAACTCAGCAACACCAGTTTAGTGCAAGTGATGGGAGTATATTTTTTGCTCTCTCCCAACTAGCAAGTATAGAAATAAGGTAACCTGAGGCTACCATATGACCAATGTAAAGAATCAGAGCATCCAAAATAAGTCTCCTATGACAAGAGTCCTCTACAGAGCTGGCCAGAAAGGCTACTTCATCTGTAGGCACTAAACTGCTCCTTCATTTCCACTTCCACCTCTGACCTGGGGACGAGGGGAGATCTAGATCTGAAGTCCAGTTTACATGTGAACTTCAATTATTATTGGATGATGCTTCTGGTTTATCTCACCTGGAGCCAAATCCTTTCTCCAGCCACTTGTCCAGCTTTTTGTCCCATCCACAGTAACTTTATTCTTTGGGCAGAACTTTGATTTTGGTCTTACCCATCTGTCATGGATTGAATTATATCCTCCCCCCCAAAAATGTGTATATCAATTGGGCTGGGCCATGATTCCCGATATTGTGTGATTTTCCTATATGTTATAAATCCTGCCTCTATGTTAATAAGGGAGGATGGGCAGCAGTTGTGTTAATGAGGCAGGACTCCGCCTACAAGATTGGATTGTGTCATGAGACAATCTCCTGAGATATAAAAGAAAGAAGTGAGCAGAGAGATAGGGGGACCTCATACCACCAAGAAATCAGCACCGGAAGCAGAGCGAATCCTTTGGACCTGGGGTCCCTGTGCCTGAGAAGCTTCTCGACTAGGGGAAGATTGAGGACAAGGACCTTCCTCCAGAGAAGACAAGGAAAGAAAGACTTCCCTTGGAGCTGATGCCCTGAATTTGGACTTTTAGCCTACTTTGCAGTGAGGAAATAAATTTCTCTTTGTTAAAGTCACCTACTTGTGGTATTTCTGTTATAGGAGCACTAGATGACTAAGACACCACCTTACATTAAACAGCCTTCCCTATGAATAATGCAATCTTTATCTGGCGTGAAGAAACACCCTCAAATCCATACCCACTACTTTTTCTTGAAATTGCGTGATTACAGAGAATGATGCCTACCTGAATTGATCTCGGGTTTGATACAGTTGTGGAGGTTGTCCAGGATGCCTCAAGTTTTCCCTAAAGCCAGAATCTCCCCTTATCCCATCAGTTAGAATTCATTCCAACTCTAGTATGAATACCAACATATAAAAATATTAATTTCACTGTTTCATGTATTAAATATATTCAATACAAAATAGTGTTATATACAATCCTGTAGAAAAGCCAGCAAAATGTAAACCTACTTTGGTTACGACATAAATAAGTCATAGAATTAGACACTATATAACCACCCCCGGCCAATACTTTCTTGCTCTTTATTCCTTCTTTACTAATAAAACCAGGAGCAGAGAAATCAAGGACCTAAACTACCACTCCGTTCAACAATTCCAATGGTGAGAGTAGCAAACTAACTTGCATCATTTAGATTTTCCCTCAATATTATGAAACATAAACCATCCTTTCCAGAATATCACCACCTGCTTTCCCCATCTCTTTGCCCTCATTTATCGTATAAAAAAATTCACAGAGCAGAGATTATCTAGTAAAATTGAAGTATCAGTTATCTATTCAGCACTGCTTAAATGCAATTGATAATGCCATAACTTATAATATACAGAAACCACATGTGCACTATTATTTAATATAGAAATAATAAATATTTGAGAAGATTTTACAGTCTCATATCTCAGCAAAGGGGATATGAAAGCAAGCCTATGCAGGAGACTGACTGTGCTTTACCAGAGTCTGGTAATGCTAAGGGAGTTCAGTGGTTCAACTGAGGGTTTCTGATAATAATTCAAGGTCTGAGATCCTACAGCTAGTTTAAATCATCGTTGTTCTACCTCTTTTTTATCTAGAGGTCTTCTAAGACTAATGGCGAAATCTCAATACGTGAAAAATACAAAGCTGTAAAGTACTTATTTACAGAGATGAGAAAAGTAACAGCAATTTGCTTTTGGGAAAACGAGGTAGACTCAAGTCTAGCAGAGTCCTGGATGATACTACCATTGAGCTGCCCCTTCTATTTCAAAATTTCCAAACGATGTTTCATATAGAAAGAAAATCCTTAGCAAATGCAGCATTATCACTCAAGATTATAAATATCAGCCTGTGGGATTACAGAAACTGAATAAACCCCAAAGTCAATACTGGAAAAGGTCATGGTGATCGGACATACAAATGACAGAACTAATCCTTCTGATTAACATCTTGTAATTTCCCCCTACTTGAAAGATTTTCATCACAAGTCAGATAGAGTACTAAATGGTTTCTTATTTCAGGATCTTCTCTAGGATGTATTCCTGCAAATGAAGGATCTACCATGGTTCCTTTCTATCTACATATACAATAGCTCAAGTTAAGAGTTGGGCATATATTGAATTTTCATTTATTTATGTATCTAGTCATACTTTCAACAAGTATTTATTGAGCAACTACTATGTGTTAGTACAAGACCTTACAGGTCATCAGAAGCACAATATTTAAGAGCATGAGATTTGGATCCAGTCTGCCTGGTTTCAAATTTCAGCTCCGTCACCTATTAGGTGTGTAACTTTGGGTAACTAAACCTGCCCATACCTCAGTTTCCTCATCTCTATAATGGAAACTGTTACGAGCATTTAATTAATTAATACATATGAAGTGCTTACAATAGTGCCACCCATATTGTAAGCACCCCAACCAATGCAGGCCAATTTAATGGTGATGGTATTGATGATGATTCTCCTTACAAGAAGGAAATCAACATTAATCAAATTATTACATCAATTTATCACCAACAACTACATCTCCAATAAGGACTACGAAGGAGAAGTACATGGTATTATAAAAGCGTGTAAGTGTGAAATTAGATCTAGCCAGAGAATTCAGAGAAGCATTCCTTGTGGAGAAAATAACTGAGCTGAGATTTAAAGGATAAGAGAAAATTAAAAAGGCAAGAGAGGCAGGGAGGAAAGACCATTCTATACAAGTAGATAGCACGTACAAAAGCCCTTTGTCAAGAGGTAGTAACTGTTGGCCCATTTGAGAAACTGAAGGGAAGTTCAATATGGCTGGGGCACAGAGAATGAGGCCAGGATGGGGCTGAGGGAAGAAGCAGGCCTGGTGAGGAATGAGACAAAATAGGCAGGAAATAGATAGGACCAGAACTTGTAAGCTGTATTAAGAATTTGGTTTTCCTAAGGGCAGTGGGAAGCCACTGCAGTGATTTTTACAAATGAGAACAAGAATTCACACTGAGATTCTGGCTCAGTGTTCATCAAAAGAAACAAGGGAGCAAGTAGAGTGATAAGTGCTACAAAGATGCAAGGGCCTCCATGACCTGCCACTTCCGGCTATCCATCTTCATTTCCCATTACTCCTCAGTTTGCAACCCAACTGCCAGCAAAGCCAGACTACTTACAATTCCAAATGCACCATTCAGGTTCACAATGCTGTATTCCATGCATGTGGTTTGCTCTGCTAGCAATATCCTTCTCACCTACTTACTTAACTCCTACTGGTCTTTATGGTACAGCTTCAATATTAGCAAATAACAAGTTATTGGGTATAATAGATGTTATGGGTTGAATTGTGTCTCCTCAAAGTCTTAACTACTGGTGCCTGGTGAACATGACCTTGTTTGGAAATAGCGTCTTTGAAGATGTTACCAGTTAACAGAAGGTCATAATGGAGTAGGATGGGTATTACTCTAATCTGATTGGTGCCCTTAAAAAAGAGAATAGACACATAGAAAGAAGATGGCCATGTGACAGCAGAGTGATGCTGCAGCTGAAAGCCAAGGAACATTTGGGGCTACCAGAAGCTGGGAGAGGCCAGAAAGGATCTTCTTTTAGAGCCTTGTGATAGACGATGGCCCTGCTGACACCCTGAATTCTGACTTTAAGTTCCCAGAACAATGAGACAATAAATTTCTTTTCTTGTAAGTCATCCAGTTTATGGCATTTTGTTATAGCAGCCCTAGGAAGCTAATACTGTAGGTCAGTCCAGCATGAGGGTCTAGACAGGGTAACAGTTTAGACAGCCTCTTGGCAAAAAGGTCCTTGTAAGACTCACATTAGATATGACCAGTAAGAAATCCAGCAAAGAGTTTTCACTTTTAAGTTCCTTATTTTGAAAATACTTATAAAATTGTTTTGATTTAGAAATATTAGTCCCACTATGGTTAAAGTCCCAGGGTGCAAGAGTCTGTTCTCTCTGTTTGCTGTATCTAAAGCACTTTTGTTTTCCAAACTTGACCCAGTCCACCAGAACTCAGAGTTGACAAGGCCCACTGCCCAGTGGTCATGGGTATCAGATTAAATGTGACTACCCTCTATATGAGAAGACTCAGTTCTTGCTGCTGTCTGACCACAGGTCTTCAGCTCAGACTCAGGCTTATTGAAAAGATAAGTGTCTCTCAGGGGTGTCGATGACTCATTGATACACACGATGCAGAAGACCTTTGGCACACTGCATTAGTCACATCACATGAAGTCATACTACTGCAGCAATTACATAGAGTGGCAGCCACTACTTTCAGAGAAAAAGCCCATTCCCTGAGGTAGAAAAACAACTCACACAAAATAATTCCATTGAAGTGGACACCATATAAATCCTTTTATCCTAAGAAAATAATTTGATAAGAGCACAGAGAGGCTGTACTAAGATATTAGGCACATACTTTTTGTTTTTAATAATAGTGAAATGTTAGAAATAATCCAAGTACCCAACAACAGAGGATTAGTTAAATGAGCAATGAAGAATAAAATTATACCTAGATATAGGAATACAAATAGGTATCTATATGTTTAAAAATTGAGTTATTTGACATATGCCATTTAAGTTTTTTTCCACTAAACTCTAAATTGGCAATATCTTTACATGCCAATGTATGTGTGTGTCACATAGCTATTCACATCAAACTACAGGACCATATAAGAACTGATATTTTTAAATACCTAAAGTCCACAAAACTGAAAAAGGTGGGAGGAATGAAAAAGTAGTAGAAGTTTTGTTTTGACTTGCTTTCTGGTCATGTTGGATGTATGGCATCACATTGCCAGAAGGGGTGAGACGCTGGCTAGACTGATGCTGTACAGGGCCCTCATGTTTTGTATACAAGGCTCTATTTGTGTCATCAATACTAAATGAGTACCTGTTACTTATCTGCCATTATGCTATTTGCTAAAGATACCATTATAAATGAGACACAATCTAATGGAGGGAGCAACAACTAAATGAGCAATTGATTATAATATAGCATGCTGAAGGCACTGGGTTTCTGGGATGATGAAGGCATTACAAGGCACCAGTCCAATGTATTTCCCCCTTTGCGATATCACAGAAGCTCCCCTAAATGGGATACTATCACACCAAAAAGGTGTGTTGCAAGACCAAATGTGCCAAACTGATGTAAAACAGCCACTATAGCACTTAGAATCAGTCAATGTTCAATAAAGAGTAAATAAAAATATTCTGTTGAAAGGGAGTTGGAAATATGCACAAAGGCACTGGAAACGAAATTTGGTATCAAATTAGGATTTAAAGCAAAATTCTTGGGAAGTTTTTCTTTTCTATTTAATATGCTTGCCCATATCTCTTTTCTTTTGCCTTCTAATGTAGAATGAGCATCATTGTCAAATAGGTTGAAGCTGAGCTTCCTATCCAGCTAGAAATCACCTGGTATTTTCATAAAATTTTACCTAACGTAAGGAGGTTAAAACACAGAAGTCATTCAGCTTGACAAGTAATAAAATGGACATGCTAGGATGAATTAGACAATAACTATAAAGCTGTGGTATGTGTGTGCAGGTTTGCATGTTTGTGTGTGTGAGTGTTGGAAGAAGACAAAGGATGGAGAAAGGTAAGACAAATTTATGACACATGTAAAAGATCAAAATACAAGTATTATGAAAAAGAACATGATAATGTAAGAATTCAGATCACATCACATTGAAGGTGTCAATGAAACCGACTTTCTAGACTTTAAAGGAATTAACAGATAAACTAAGATAAATACTACCTTGAGAACTAGTCTATATAAAGTAATAGCTTTGTATGCTTTAATCCTACACTTTTGGACTTAAAGTCATACAGCTAATTATTTCTATCCAAAGTGGGCTGGCCATTGACATGCCATTTAGAGTTCTCTGCATTATGGTAACATGGATGTGTATAAGGAAATGCTGTATAAGGGGCAGGTTTCTTCCTTTGAAGCTCAGAAGGAGATGATTAAATGGATTCTAGAAGAAAAGAAAGAAAGTAGCAACAGTTATTAGGTGACCCTCACTGTAGCTGCAGTGGATTCCACCCTGAAAAAAAGGACCTGATGCAAGAGCACTAAAAGAAGGCATCCAGAGGGGTGAAGCCAAGATGGCAGAATAGACGGATGTTTCTGGAGAGCCCTCTTAAAACAAAGACCCCCCAAAACAAGTGAAATGAGTGTATTTATGACAAGCTAGGAGCCCTGAACATCCAAGGCAAAGTTAGAAAACAATCTGAGTGGAAGGGGAGGAAGAGATGGTTCAGAAAAGGAGAGGAGTTACCGGACCTGAATCTCTGGGAGCCCTCAGGCACCATTCCCAGGAGCAGCTACAGTGGGCTGATATCAGCGTCTAACTGCAGTTTCCTCAGGGAGAAGCAGCCAGCCACACAGCCCGCTCACACCTCTGGAACCAGAGAAGAACGGCGCTCTCTGCAAAAGCTAAGTATGTGAGTATGTTTTACCATGCCCCCCAACCCTCAGGCTGGCGTCAGTGGCTGTTGATTTCCCTGGGCCTGAGATAGGCCCTGCTGAGTACCTAGAGCAAGCCTCCCAGCCTTGGAGAAGGAATAAATTTGCAATTGGGGGAAAAGATAATTTGCCAGCTCCACTAACTGGGGGAGCTCAGGACAGAAGCAGCTCCTGTCCAGGCATAAACAGTCTGTGGACTTTGAGTAACTTTCCCCCCTGCATGGACCCGTGTGGGCCTATGTCAGGAGAACAGGCCCTTCTTGGCAGACTACAACTGTTTCAGCTGTGGGGTGGAGTGGTGGGTGTTTGATGTTTGACATGGATGTGCCTATTAAACAGGGTCCTCACTGACCCACATCAGGGGCCTAAGGACTGGTAGCTCCACTCAGGTCACCCAGCCACTTGCAACAGGGGTCCAAGAATAACAGGTACCTCCCAGTCCCTAAAACCAAAAACATTGGGTGCCCATGGTCCGTCCGCAGAACCCACCCACCTGTAGGCTCTAGGGAAGAGGGACACGCTTTCCTCAGAGACACTTGGGGAATGATTCTCAGCCTCCTGCCTTGTTCAGAGCATGACCCCCTGCTGCAACCAGATACTGGTACCTACACCAATCACCCCTCTAAGACTGTAGGACAGAGCCTGTACCACACACTTGATGATCGGCTACCTGGACACCTGAGCTGAATTTGTACAAGAAAAGTGAATGGACTCCTAGACTGATACATCCGATAACAGATCTAGTCATCTGGGTACAGGGCATCAGAGCTCCAAAGGTGAAAATGATCAAGCTAGCTCACTGAAGCAACCCATTTGGGCATATCAAAACAAAACAAAGCAAGAAGCTACAATACAGTAAAAAAAAAAAAAAAAAATTTTTTTTTTTTTTTACTAAGCAAACATAAAATAAACTAATACAATAACTTACAGATGGCTCAGAGACAACAGTCAATATCAAGTCACGTAAAGAAACAGACCATGATCGCCTCAACAAACTTTCAAAACAAAGAATTGGGATCTTCTAGATGTAAGTGCCTCCCTGGAATTACCAGGTGCAGAAAAGAAAAGATTAATAAACAAAACCCTGCAAGACATCCGGAAGGAATGAGGCAATACACAGAACAAGCCAAGGAACACACAGATAAAGCAGTTGAAAAAATTAAAAAGGTTATTCAGGAACATAATGAAAAATTTAATAACCTGGAAAAATCCATAGACAGACAGCAATCAGAAATTCAGAAGATTAACAATAAATTTACAGAAGTAGACAACTCAATAGAAAGTCAGAGGAGCAGAATTAAACAAGCAGAAAGAAGAATTTCTGAACTTGAAAATAAAGCACTATGCACCAACATATTTGAGGAAAAATCAGATAAAAGAACTTAAAAAAATGAAGAAAACTTAAGAATCATGTGGGACTCTATCAAGAGAAAAAACCAATGAGTGATTAGAGTACCAGAACTGGGAGGGATAACAGAAAATACAGAGAGAAGTGTTGAAGATTTGTTGGCAGAAAGCTTCCCTGATATCGTGAAAGATGAGAAGATATCTATCCAAGATGCTCATTGAACTCCACAAAAGGTAGATTTTAAAAGAATGTCACCAAGACACATTACAATCAAACTGGCCAAAACCAAAGATAAAGAGAGAATTTTAAGAGCAGCTAGGGATAAATGAAAAGTCACCTACAAAGGAGAGTCAGTAAGAATAATCTCGGACTACTCGGCAGAAACCATGCAGGCAAGAACGCAATGGGATGAGTAATATAAAAAAACTGAAGGAAAAAAAATTGCCAGCCAAGAATCTTATATCCAGCAAAACTGTCTCTCAAATATGAAGGTGAAATTAGGACATTTCCAGATAAACAGAAGTTTAGGGAATTTGTAAAAACCAAGCGAAAACTACAAGAAATACTAAACGGACTTCTTTGGTTAGAAAATCAATAATATCATGTATCAACCCGAGACCAGAACACTAGACAGAGCAATCAGGTATCAACCCAGACAGGGAAATCACAAAAATAAATCAAGATAAAAAAACACTCAAAACAGGGAAACAGCAATGTTATTAAGTAAAAGAAGACAACATTAAAACAACAAAGATGGACAAAGAAATATGGTTACAGATCTTTCATATGGTGAGGAAGACAAGGGGATACAGAGAAATAAAAGTTAGGTTTAAACATAGAAAAATAGGGGTAAATATTAAGGTAACCACAAAGGAGACAAACTACCCTACTCATCAAAATAAAATAGAAAAAAAAAAAAAAAAGACTCAGCAGAAAAAAATCAACAGCAACAAATAAGAGGAAAGGACAATATATAAAGATAAACTACTCAGCACAACAAATTAAGCGGGAAAAAGAAACTGTCAACAACATGTGCAAAAAAAACATCGAAATTATAGCACTAAATTCATACCTATCCATCATTACACTGAATGTAAATGGACTAAATATACCAATAAAGAGACAGAGAGTGGCAGAATGGATTAAAAAAAAAAGATCAGTCTATATGCTGCCTACAAGAGACACACCTTAGACTTAGAGACACAAACAAATGAAAACTCAAAGGATGGAAAAAATATATCAAGCAAACAACAATCAAAAAAGAGCAGGAGCAGCAATATTAATTTCTGACAAAATAGACTTTAAAGTTAAATCCATCAGAAAGGATAAGGAGGACACTATATAATGATTAAAGGGACAATATACCAAGAAGATATAACCATATTAAATATTTATGCACCCAATGACAGGGCTGCAAGATACATAAAACAAACTCTATCAGCACTGAAAAGTGAGATAGACAGCTCCACAATAATAGTAGGAGACTTTCACACAGCACTTTCGGTGAAGGACAGAACATCCAGAAAGAAGCTCAATAAAAGACACAAAAACCAAAAAGATCTAAATACCACAATCAAACAAATTGACCTCATAGACATATACAGAACACTCCACCCAACAGCAGCCAAGTATACTTTCTTCTCCAGTGCACATAGAACATTCTCTACAATAGACTACATATTAGGTCATAAAGCAAGCCTTAGCAGAATCCAAAACATCAAAAAATTACAAAGCATCTTCTCTGACCATAACGCAATAAAAGTAGAAATCAATAACAAAAAAAATCAGGGAAAAGAAATCAAACGCTTGGGAACTGAACAATACCCTGCTCAAAAAAGACTGGATTATATAAGACATTAAGGATGGAATACAGAAATTCATAAAATCCAATGAAAATGAAAACACTTCCTATCAGAACCTTTGGGATACAGAGAAAGCAGTGCTCAGAGGCCAATTTATAACAATAAATGCACACATCCAAAAAGAGGAAAGGGCCAAATCAAAGAATTATCCCTACAACTTGAACAAAGAGAAAGACAGCAACAAAAGAAACCCTCAGGCACCATAAAAAGCAAATAATAAAAATTAGAGCTGAACTAAATGAAATAGAAAACAGAAAAAACAATTGAAAGAATTAACAAGGCCAAAATCTGATTCTTTGAAAAAATTAACAAAATTGATAAACCATTGGCCAAACGGACAAAAGTAAAATGGGAAAGGAAGCAAATAACCCGAATAAGAAATGAGATGGGTGATATTACAAGAGATCCAACTGAAATTAAAAGAACCATATCACATTACAATAAAAAATTGTACTCTAACAAATTTGAAAACCTAGAAGAAATGGATGAATTCCTAGAAACATGCTGCCTACCTAAACTAGCACAAACAGAAGTAGAACAACTAAATAGACCCAGAACAAAAGAAGAGATTGAAAAGATAATCAACAAACTCCCAACAACAACAACAGCAAAAGCCCTGGCACAGACAGTAGCCCCCAAGAAGATAAAACACTTAGGAATAAATCTTACCAGAGGTGTAAAAGACTTATGTGAAGAAAACTATAAAACACTTCTGCAAGAAACCAAAAGAGGCCTCACTGCAGAGTTCTACCAAACTTTCAGAGACGAGTTAACACCACTACTACTAAAGGTATTTCAGAGCATAGAAAAGGATGGAATACTACCAAACTCATTCTATGAAGCCAGCATATTCCTGATATCAAAAGCAGGTAGACACCACAAAAAAGGAAAATTACAGACCTATATCCCTCGTGAATGTAGATGCAAAAATCCGCAACAAAATTCTAGCCAATAAAATTCAACAACATATCAAAAAAATAATTCAACACGACCAAGTGGGATTTATAACATGTATGCAGGAATGGTTCAACATTAGAAAAACAATTCATGTGATCCATCATATAAATAAAAAAAAAGACAAGAATCACATGATTTTATCAATTATTGCAGAAAAGGCCTTTGACAAAGTTCAACACCAATTCATGATCAAAACTCTGAGCAAAATAGGAATAGAAGGAAAATTCCTCAACATAATAAAGGGCATTTATACAAAGCCAACAGCCAACATCTGAAAAGCATTCCCCTCAAAATCAGGAACCAGACAAGGATGCCATGGATCACCACTCTTATTCAACATTGTGCTGGAGGTCCTAGCCAGAGCAATTAGGCCAGATAAAGAAATAAAGGGCATCCAGATTGGCAAGGAAGAAGTAAAAGTATCTGTATTTTCAGATGACATGATCTTATACACAGAAAACCCTAAGGAGTCCTCAAGGAAACTCCTGAGACTAATAGAGGAGTTCAGCAGAGTGTCAGGATACAAGATAAACATACAAAAATCAGTGGGATTCCTCTACACCAACGAAAAGAACATCAAAGAGGAAAACTCGAATCAATATCATTTACAGTAGCCCCCAAGAAGATAAAATACTTAGGAATAAATCTTACCACAGATGTAAAAGACTTATACGAAGAAAACTATAAAACACTTCTGCAAGAAACCAAAAGAGACCTATATAAGTGGAAAAACATACCTTGCTCATGGATAGAAAGACTTAACATCATAAAAATGTCTATTCTACCAAAAGCGATCTACAGATTTAATGCAATTCTGATCCGAATTCCAATGACATTCTTTAATGAGATGGAGAAACAAATCACCAACTTCATATGGAAGGGAAAGAGGCCCTGGATAAGTAAAGCATTACTGAAAAAGAAGAACAATGTGGGAGGCCTCACTCTACCTGATTTTAGGACCTATTATACCACCACAGTAGTCAAAACAGCCTGCTACTGGTACATCAACAGATACAAAGACTAATGGAAAAGAACTGAGAAGCCAGACGTAAATCCATCTACATATGAGCAGCTGGTATTTGACAAAGGCTCCAGATCAGTTAAATGGGGGAAAAGACAGTCTTTAACAAATGGTGCTGGCATAACTGGATATCCATCTGCAAAAAAAATGAAACAAGACGCATACCTCACTCCATGCACAAAAACAAACTCAAAATGGATCAAGACTTAAATACAAAATCTAAAACAATAAAGATCATGGAAGAAAAAATAGGGACAACATTAGGAGCCCTAATACACGGCATAAACAGTATACAAAACATTACTAACAATGCAGAAGAAAAAGTAGATAACTGGGAGCTCCTAAAAATCAAACAGTTATGCTCATCCACAGACTTCAGCAAAAGAGTAAAAGATTACCTACAGACTGGGAAAAAGTTTTTAGGTACGACATTTCCAATCAGCGCCTGATCTCTAAAATTTACACGATACTGCAAAAACTCAACTACAAAAAACAAATAACCCAATTAAAAAATGGGCAAAAGATATGAACAGACACTTCACTAAAGACGACACTCAGGTAGCTAAAAGATACATGAGGAAATGCTCACGGTCATTAGCCATTAGAGAAATGCAAATCAAAACTACAGTGAGATTCTATCTCACTCCAACAAGGCTGGCATTTTTCAAAAAACACAAAATAATAAATGTTGGAGAGGTTGTGGAGAGACTGGAACACTTATACACTGCTGGGGGGAACGTAAAGTGGTACAACCACTTTGGAAATCCATTTGGCGCTTCCTTAAAAAGCTAGAAATAGAACTACCATACGATCCAGCAATCCCACTCCTTGGAATATATCCTAGAGAAATAAGAGCCTTTACACGAACAGATATATGCAACCCATGTTTATTGCAGCACTGTTTAGTATAGCAAAAAGATGGAAGCAACTAACATGGCCATCAACAGATGAATGGATAAATTATGGTATATTCACACAATGGAATAGTTTGCATCGATAAAGAACTGATGAAACTGAAACATTTTATAACATGGAGGAATCTGGAAGGCATTATGGTGAGTGAAATTAGTCAGTTGCAAAAGGACAAGTATTGTATAAGACCACTATTATAAGCACTGGAGAAACAGTTTAAACAGAGAAGAAAATATTCTTTGATGGTTACGAGATGGGGGAGGGAGGGAGGGAGAGGGGTATCCACCAGTTAGATAGTAGATAAGAACTTTAGGCAAAGGGAAAGACAACACACAAAACAGGAAAGGTCAGCACAACTGAAATAAACCAAAAGTAAAGATGTTTCCTGAATAAACTGAATGCTTTGAAGGCCAGGGTAGCAGGGGCAGGGGGCTGCGGACCATGGTTTCAGGGGACATCTAAGTCAATTGGGATAATAAAATCTATTAAGAAAACATTCTGCATCTCACTTTGGGGAGTGGCATCTAGGGTCTTAAACGCTAGCAAGTGGCCATCTAAGATGCATCAATGGGTCTCAACCCACCTGGACCAAAGGAGAATGAAGAACACCAAGGACACAAGGTAATTATGAGCCCAAGAGTCAGAAAGGGCCACATAAACCAGAGACTACATCAGCCTGAGACCAGAAAAACTAGATGGTGCCCAGCCACAACCGATGACTGTCCTGACAGGGAACACAATAGAGAACCCCTGAGGGAGCAGGAGAGCAGTAGAATGCAGACCCCAAATTCTCATAAAAAGACCAGACTTAATGGTCTGACTGAGACTAGAAGGATGCTGGTGGTCATGGCCCCCAGACCTTCTGTTAGCCCAAGACAGGAACCACTCCCAAAGCCAACTCTTCAGACAGGGATTGGATCGGACAACGGGATAGAAAAAGACGCTGGTGAAGAACGAGCTTCTTGGATCAAATAGACACTTGAGACATTGTTGGCATCTCCTAACTGGAGGGGAGATGAGAGTGCAGAGGGGGTTAGAAGCTGGTGGAGTGGACATGAAAAGAGAGAGTGGAGGGAAGGAGCGGGGTGTCTCATTAGAGGGAGAGCAATTAGGAGTATATAGCAAGGTATATAAAAATTTTCATATTAGAGACTGACTTGATTTGTAAACTTTCATTTAAAGCACAATAAATTTTTTTTAAAAATACGTCATCCAGCAATATAAACATGGAAGCAGCTCCCTATTCTCTTTCAGTTCTCCACTCCTTATCAGCTGTGCTAATATTTAGAGTGGAATTATTGCTCTCGATGATTAAACATTTGTTCCCCTTTCATGTCACTGATTATCTTTTAAAGGCTGTGTCATCCTCCAGGGAAAATCTGTTTCTCAGTAGATTTCACTTCCCTTCCTTCAGCTTTGCTAGGATGAAAACAAAAGATCATAAACATGGCTACAAGTTGATGCTGAAATAACAGGATTAAAAATGAAGGGGGGGGGGTGGCATCCAAAGTGGGAAGGAAGCAGTAAAACTACGCTTATTCACAGATGATGATACTGTACATAGAGGACCCCAAAGATTGCGCACGAAAACTACTCAAACTAACAGAAATATTCAGCAGAGTAGCAGGATACAAGATCAACATACAAAAATCAGTTGTATTCCTATACACCAACAAAGAAAACTTTGAAGAGGAAATCATGAAAATAATACCATTTATAATAGCCCCTAAAAAGATAAAATACTTAGGAACAAATCTAACCAGGAATGTAAAAGACCTATACAACAAAAACCACAAAACACCCTTGTAAGAAACCAAAAGAGACCTACATAAGTGGAAAAACATATCATGCTCATGGATAGGAAGAGTCAATATTGTGGAAATGTCAATTCTACCCAAAGCGTTATATGGATACAATGCAATCCCAGTCCAAATACCAACAGCACTATTTAACAAGATGGGAAAACTAATCACTCACTTTATATGGAAAGGAAAGAGGACCCAGATAAGGAAAGCAGTACTGAAGAAAAAGAACAAAGTAGGAGGCCTCATACTACCTGATCTTATAACCTACTATACAGCCAGTGTAGTCAAAATGGCCTGGTACTGGTATAAAGACAGACACATAGACCAATGGAACAGAATCAAGAGCCCAGATGTAAATCCACCCACCTATGGTCAACTGATCTTTGAAAAAAGGACCGAAGTCCATTAAATGGGGAAAACACAGTCTTTTTAAAAAATGGTGCTGGCAAAACTGGATCCATGTGTAAAAACCTGAAACAGGGCCCATACTTCACACCATATACAAAACTAACTCAAAATGGATCAAAGACCTAAATATAAAACCTAAATAAAGATCATGGAAGAAAAAACAGGGACAATGCTAGGGGCTCTAATCCAAAACTCACTGCCGCTAAGTTGTTTCCAATTCATTGTGACCCCATAGGGTTTCCAAGGCTGTAAATCTCTATGGCAGCAGACTGCCACTTCTTTCTTCCACGGGGGGAAGGAGCTAATACATGGCATAAATACAATACAGACTATTTCTAAGAATTCACAAACACCAGAAGATACACTAGATAACTGGGAGTTCCTAAAAATTAAACACACTCATCAAAAGACTTCACCATATGGGCTATGACATATCTGACAAGGGTCTAATCTCTAAAATTTATAGAATACTTTAATACCTCAACAACAAAAAGAGACAAATAATCTAATTAAAAGATGGGCAAAGGATCTGAGCAACCACTTTAACAAAGAAGACATTTGGGTGGCTAACAGACACATGAGGAAATATTTACAATCATTAATCATTAGAGAAATGCAAATCAAAGCTACAATGAGATATCATCTCACCCTGACATTACAGGCACTAATAAAAAAAAAGAAAATAACAAATATTGGAGAGGTTGAAGGGAGATTGGAACTTTTACGCTACTGCTGGTGGGGATGTAAAGTAGTACAACCACTATGGAAAGCAATATAAAAAAAACCAAGCCAAATCCAGTGCCATCAAGTAAATTCTGACTCATAGCTACCCTATAGGACAGAGTAGAACTGCCCCATAGGGTTTCCAAGGAGTGCCTCGTGGATTCAAACTGCTGACATTTTGGTTAGCAGCCATAGCTTTTAACTGCTATGCCACCAGGGTTTCCAGGGGAAAGTGATATGGTGCCTCCTTAAAAAGTTAGAAATAAACATAGCATACATACGATCCAGTAATTCCACTCCTAAGAATATATCCTAGAGAAATAAGAGCTGCCCCATGAATAGACCTATACACACCTATGTTCCTTGCAGAATTATTTACAATCAAAAAGACAGAAGCAATCTAAGTGCCCACCAACAGATGAATAGATAAAAAATTATGGTACATACACACAATAGAATACTATGCAATGATGAAGAACAATGATGAATCCAAGAAACATCTCACAACGTGGATGAATCTGGAGGACATTATGCTGAGCGAAATAAGTCAATTACGAAAGGGCAAATATTGTATGAGACCACTATTATAAAAATCCAAGGAAAGGCTTACACACAGGAAAAAATAAACTTTGACAGTTAAGAGGGAGGGAAGGGTGTGGAGGGGAAATCACAAACTAGATAGTAGACTAGTGTTAACTTTGGTGCAGGGAAAAACAAAAGACAATATAGGGGAAGTCAGCACAACTTGACCAAGGCAAAGTCATTGAAACTTCCTAGACATGCCCAAACACTGAGTTACTAGGACTGGGGGCTGGGAATAGTGGTCTTGGGAGACATCTAGGTCAGTTGGCATAACATAGTTCATAGAAAAAGGTTCTATATGGCGTAGTGGTTAAGTGCTACAGCTGCTAACCAAAGGATCGGCAGTTCGAGTCTGCCAGGTGCTCCTTGGAAACTCTATGGTGCAGTTCTACTCTGTCCTATAGGGTCAGTATGAATCGGAATCGACTTGACAGCACTGAGTTTGGGTTTTTTTGGTTTTTATATCCTACTGTGGCAAGTAGCACCTGGAGTCTTAAAAACTTGCAAGCGTCCATCGAAAATACATCCATTGGTCCCATCCTGTCTGGGGCAAAGGAAAATGAAGAAAACCAAAGACACAAGGAAAATATTAGTCCAAAGGACTAACGGGCCACATGAATCACAGCCTCCACCAGACTGAGTCCAGAAAAACTAGGTGGTGCCTGGCTACCATGACCAACTGCTTTTGATAGGGATCACGATAGAAGGTCCTGGACAGAGCAGGATAAAAATGTAGAACAAAATTCAAATTCACAACAAAAGACCAGACTTACTGGTCTGACAGAAACAGGAGGAACCCCTGAAACTATGTCCCCCAAACACACTGCTATCTCAGAACTGAAGCCACTCATGAAGTCCACCTTTCAGCCAAAGATTAGACAGGCCTATACGTAAGGAGTGTGCTTCTTAGTTCAATCAAGTATGCAAGACCATATGGACAACACCTGCATAAAAGTAAAAACGAGAAGGCAGAAAGGGACAGGAAAACTGAACAAATGGACAAAGGGAACCTGGGGTGGAAAAGGAAAGGGGGAGAGTGCTGACACATTGTGGAGATTGCAACCAATGTCACAAAATAATTTGTGTATAAATTTTTGAATGAGAAACTAATTTGCTCTGTAAACTTTAACCTAAAACACACACACACACACACACACACACACACACAAATGCATGTCTACCCAGAACCTGTGACTCTGACCTTATTTGGAAATAGGGTCTTTGCAGATGTAATCAAGTTAAGATGAGGTCATACTGGACTAGGATCAGAAGCACAGGGGAGAAGTCCATGTGAAGATGGAAATGGAGATTGAAATGATGCAGCCATAAGCTAAGGAACACCATGGTCTGTCTGGCAACCACCAGAAGCTGGAAGACACGAGGAAGTATTCTTCTCTAGAACCTTCAGAGAGAACCCGGCCCTGCTGACACCTTGATTTCAGACTTATAGTCTACAGAACTGTGAGAGAATAAATCGCTCCTTGTTTTAAGCCAAAAACAAACAAACAAAAAAATGAAGAGGGATGCTCCATATTTAACAGCGTTTAAGGATAAAACCGTAACAACCACTTGCCCAGAAAAATAACCTAGTAACTTCTCAACATTTTAAATTTCTTTCCGGAATGAAGTAAAAAAGCTAAATATCTTTGGAAAAGGGAAACTATAATAACATGGCATTTGCAAAAGAGTTAAATTTTAACTGTAGAAATAGTATTATACCACTCTGATATGTAGCTAAATATCATTCCTTCATTTTCAGAATAGATAAAGCAGAATAAAGAGTAAATAAATTGCTCAAGGCATTTATGTACAATGATTCAAATCTACTTCCTCTCGACTACCATCTTCCCTTGAAATGCATTATCATGGTACATGGCATTTATCAACTTTTATGCAACCTGTGGCTTAGCCCTATTGCCATGAAAAACAGTTGAGAGAAAAAAAAAAAAAGCACATGCCTATTTAACTTTTCCATGAAAATCTTTGAACGATACCACTACATGCATCTTTTTTTAATGGTGATGATGATAATATGAAGGAGGGCCACTACCACTCATTGGATCTTTTCTGTATGTCGGGTACTGTGCTAAACAAATAACATGGGTTATCATAATCAAGCCTCACAAAAATTCCACAAAGTCAGTTCTATTATCACCTTCTTCTTTTACAAATAAGGAAATAGAGACTTAGAGAAGCTAAATAACTTAAGGAAGGTAATAGAACTCATAATTTATGGATATGTGAATTCAATTTGACTTCAGAGTATGGACACTTACCGCCCTTGCAATTTTGTCTTTTATTAAAAAAAAAAAATCCCTAAAGTGGGAATAATATGAGCCCTGGTGGTGCAACGGTTAAGCACTTGACTGCTAACTGAAAGGTTGGCGGTTCCAACCCACGCAGCGGCTTTGCAGGAGAAAAGACCTGCAGATCTGCTCCCGTAAAGATTACAGCCTAGAAAACTCTATGGGGCAGTTCTACTCTGTCACATGGGGTCACTATGAGTCAGAATCGACTTGACAACATCTACCAAAAACAAAGTGGGAATAAAGTGAGTGTAGGAAAATTCTGAAAGCTCTGGGTGATACTTATGGATAAGCCATTTTATATCACCTTTACATTTCAAGCCATCTCCTTTTCCTCAGGGCAACATCTGGTAGCCCACTTGCCTCCTTCTGGTTGCTTGCATATGCAAGGGCAGCATTTTACAAATCAGATTGTGTATAACTCTAATTCAATCATTGATCGGAAAGAAATAATGCATTCATTTTCTTGCAAGTAGTAAACTGCCAGAACCTGGTTGACTTAGTAGTAGCTAACAATATTTTCAATATTTAGTCTTATGAAGTCACCTAGGCTGATTCCTCTGGAGTATGGTAAAAGTCAGAATTATAATGTGCTGAGTTGCAGAACTCCATAAAAGCAGTTCCAAGGCTTCCACCTAACCTTGTTTCCAATATGAAATCAGCATTCCCCCATTTTATATAAATTAATCCAGGATGCAAACTATTACCACAGTGAATTTACACAGTCACACAAGAGGGACTGCTATAAACTTATTGCTTATGTCAAGTGCAGGACCAAGGTCAGGAATAAGAGGAAGCTTCTCTCAAGTTTATGGTTTCAAAGTGCCTCTTATGGCAAAAGAAGCGTCTTGTAATGGCCCCCTTTCCTGTCATGCACTGGCCGTTAGCCCACATGAAGATTCAAAGGTTTTGTTTTTTTTTTTTTTTTTTTGGTACATGAGTTGATTTTGTACATGCGTTTAACATGCCATTTTAAATAATACATATAACCAAAATATAAATTATTTTATATAAGACTGAACATTATGTCTCATTTCAGAGGAATTTCAGTAGAAGGTAATTTTCTATGGAATGTAAGATTTTCATGAAATCCTCCCCATTGTTGCTCAAACGTCCATGGTCTAATATGAAAGATATCTGGAATACAACAGACATTTAGAGTGTAACAGAACGGGGTTCTCTTCTCTACTGGCAAAACAGTCATGTCTGAGGGAGGTACAGTCTTCACAGCCAGCAGCTACAACAAAGGATTGTTATTATTATTGGTTGCCATCGAGTCAATTCTGAAATGAGTATGAAGCCCATTGCTGCTTTATCAGATATTATAATAAGGAAAACCAGTAAAGGAAAGTCCAAAAAACAAACTGTTGCCGTTGAGTCGATTCCAACTCATAGCAGCCCTATAGGACAGAGTAGAACTGCCCCATAGAGTTTCCAAGGAGCGCCTGTGGATTCAAATTGCCGACCTTTAGGTTAGCAGCCATAGAATGTAACCCCTACGCCACCAAGATTTCCAAAGGAAGGTCCATTGGGAGCAAAATATTTTCTGGTTAGTTACTAGTGAATCAAAATTGGGGTCAACAATAATAACAACAAAACAAACATTATGCATATTGATATATATGATATATATATTAAATATTTATCTTTTTCTGCATTACCTCTCAGTTTTCTCTTACATTGCCAAAGGGCTCTCTCTCTCTATTCATTTTCTAGCTCTTGTTCTCTCTATTTCAGCCATCCCATCAAACTCATCACCTCAGAAGGTAATAGAATGGTTGGTTTCTATTGGATATGGCATATTTGTTATTTCATAATTACGAAGAAGGTTTACAAAAGTGAGTCTGTCCTGGCCACCATTCAGTGGCATAGCAGGTGCATGTAAACCAGAGCCTAACATGGCAGAGACGCTGCCTGGGCCAGGCAGGGTTTTGCTGGTATGCCCACATGTCCACACACATCTGGGAGCTGCTCTAATTTGTGGTAGGTGCCCTTTGTCAGTGTGAGAAAAGACATTTCTTGATAACCCAGAAGATACTGTGTGTCAGTGACCTTTATCAGAAAGGGCTCTTTGAAGGTCTCAAGGTGATAGCATCTGATCAAAGACAGCAGAGCTGGGAAGAAGCAAACATGTCCAACAAAAGAGAAGAACTGGGAAGTTTGCCCTTGGAGAAGGCTCTTTCTTTAGATTTAAAAGAAAACTTGTTTTTGTTTTAAGTTCCTCCTTGCTTTTTGCGATATATATATATATATATATTTTTACTTGTATCCTCTGCTTGAATGTTTTTTCTCCTCACACATTCCTCCATATTTTTGTCTTTGTCACCTCTCTCATTTTCTCTATAGAAAATACCTCATGCCAAAAGGCTGTGGTACTACTCCGAAGGGTCTTTAAAAAAAAAAAAAAAAGTTAAATTATCCAAATTTATGTTCTAGGTGTTGGAATTAGAAATAAAAAAGTATTTTCTTTTCAAATCCTTGGAAATAGAACTGATATTTGCATTAGGAGATTTGTGGTCCTTCTTTTTGTCAGTTACTAGTCTTCCTAGCAATGACAGTTCTTTGAAACATTCAGAATAATTACTACTGAGTTTTAGTTAGCTCACCACCAATACCTTGTTCCTTGCTGAGGAGAAGTATCCTGCCTGAGGATACACAGCTGGGTATGAGCTTCCTTGACTCTTGCCCTATTAATAACTGGCTTGCCTTTTTTATGGGGCGCTGGTGGCTCAGCACTTAAGAGCTCAGCTGGTAACCAAAAGGTTGGCAGTTCAAATCCACCATCCACTCCTTGGAAACCCTATAGAGCAGTTCTACTTTGTCTTACAGCATCACTATGAATGGGAATTGACTCGATGGCAACAGGTTTGGCTTTTGGCTTTTGCCTTTTTTAGACTGGATAAGTCTAGTTCACATGCTGATGTACACATATGTATATATACACAGAAAGAGAGAGAGAGAGATAAATTCTGTATGTGGAAGGTAATTTCCCAGTAGAACAAATTCAAGAATCATTTTGCCTAAATTCAGATATGCATCTTAGTCAAGTAACACATAGAATTTATTTTCCTGGTCCCACTCCCATGTCAGACTCAGATGCTGAAAATATTTGTAAAGATACATCCTGTCTTCCCTCATATCCCCATTCAAATTCATTCAAATATATTTTGGTCTGACTTCCCATTGCCAAGTAAACAACACAGAGTCTTTTCTCCCACGAAATGAGTCTTCCTTGATTCCTTCAAATCAGGGTGCTATATTCCATCTTAAGAATAATTCTTATTATTTCTGTGATAATCATTTTATTACCAAGCTAGGATTAAAACTTTAATTCAGGAATACCAAATTTTTGCCTTGAAATAACCGTCTACATTTTTTATAAAAGTAAACAATTAGAAATATGACCTCTTTTTTTTTTCTTTGAATATTGCATAATAAAGCAATTGTGATGTTAGGAGCAGAAATATTACTTCTACAAGGAATTAACTTTCCTTGTCAAAAATGAAAAAAGATAGCTCCTCTTTAATTGCTCTGAATAGGATCTTTAATAGAAATGTATGTGGGGTGTTTCTCTATTTACTCTGAATACTCCTAGGACCAATCATGTAGGAAAACAAGATTTGTAGTTTTGGGAGTTCTTTTATTTACTGTAAAAATACAGAAGTAACACTGTCAATAGTCAATGACAGGGTCTATGAAAGTGTGCAACGTCAACAATAAAGAAGCGTCATTTGGCTGCTTGTGGGTATGTCTTATAAGTTCATCTTCCCCAAGCCTCAGCCACTTACTTCTCAGTAAGAAGTCAGTATGTTCATTAACCAGTTATAACAGGAAGCTCTGACTTGAAAGAGTCAATCAGCCACCTTAACTGCTCGTTCTCAGGGAGTAACTGAACTTTTGAATCATTATGCCAAGCCTCAAAGAATTTAATTTTACTATTCTTTTCAAAATCTCAAGATCACCTACTTTGTTTTTCTCTCCAACATTTTTCTGTTCAACAGCACATTATTTAAATACTTCAAGCATCTAGTAGAATAAGAGGATTTTAGGGCAAAAAAGAAAAGATTTAAGATTATTGAGTCCAATTTTTCTCTTTATTGGTGAGAAAGCTGAGTCCCTCTGAGTTTCAATGGCTTCCTTATCTATATATAACTTGAGAAACCTATGATAGAAAGCCACGTTTTGGAAGGTTCAAAGTGTTTTGAGCAGTGCTTTTGTGGCTGAACTAGAGTACCTTTAAGGTTTCTCCCAAAACTGAGTGCCTATAGATCAGTTCACTTTCTACTTGTCCATGCTATCTCTGGTTCTCTCGGGGCTTCTGACAGTGTTGGACATTTCCTGGACACAACAAGGTATTCATTTGGAGATACAGCATCCATGCATAACTCATACTTTCTTGTTCTTTAGGAAGTCAAAGAGGAAAAAGGGGAACAGAGTGAGTTGGAAAATCACCCTAGTAACTTAAAATTAAAGGGATTTGTTATATTTGCTCCACGAAGGTAATTTTGTCCTGTTCCATGAAGGATTACCTTCGTGGGAAAACAAACAAACAAAAAATCCCTAGTAATTTAGCAAATTCTCTTAATGTCTGGCTGTAACATACACTGCTTTAATGAAAAGTGCATATTTAATGGAGATAAAAAGTATATATATATATATATATTTTTTTATTGCCCAAGCTCTTGAAGTACTTCTGTAAGCTAGCAACAACAAAAATTAATTAATACAGCTTGCACCTTCACTTGACACTTGCCTTCTCATGATAGAAAGCTCTCTCACATGATAGGCTCCCCCATAGGATCTAAACATATGGATGGACTCTACGAAGCTGAGAATGATTTAAGAACTTGTTGAATTCTAACCCTTTATTACACATAAGAGGAAACTAAGGTCCTGAGAGATTGTGTCCAAGGTCACACTATAGGTTAGTAGCAAACCTGGGCAGGAACTCAGGGGTCGTGATTTACAGTTCAGCATTTTCCCTATTGCATCATGCTGCACCTACTTGATAATTAGATGGATAATACCAATTGCTTTACAGACTTTTCAAATTAATGACACAAATATACACATAGAGATTAAAATGGGAGGAGAAAAAGAGCAGAGCTAATTAAAGCCACAGGGAGAAATTTTGATAATTTGGCCAGACTATTAATGTCCTTCCCAATAATGTCAGGAAACCCATCAGTGATCAGATATGGCCACTGACTCTGTTTGAGGGAAATCAGGGACCATCAACAGTCCAGTGATGAAAGGACCAAAGTGGTCTTCCTTTACCCACCTCGCTCTGATATCAATGTACAAAACAAGACCAGACACATCACATCTGTGAATTCCAGTGCTCTGAGGTCCACATCCTCGTTTTACAACTGCCTTTTGTTTTTGCTTCAGTCTGAATATGCTGTTAATTTCTGAGCAATAAATAACTCCTGAAGAAAAGTAGTTTTTGCACAGCTGCAGATAATCAGCCTGTTTGGAAAGGTGCACCAGACCCAAATGCCCTCCTGAAATAGAAACCTTGGGCACCAGTGGGACTTGGAGGGCACCAAGCAGGCCTGGTTATGAAGGTGAAGCTGAACCTGAGTTCTGGGAGTCACGATTGGTATGGCATTCTGAATGAGCTAGCACCCATCAGAGGGCATATTTTATGTGAACCCTTAACCAAGGAATACAGAGAGTGCAGGAGACATTTGCTGATTGCTCACAAAGGCAGGATCATTGGGAAACACCCCGATTCTTCTCTTTTTATTTCCCCCCACTGGCTGAACTTCTAGGTTCTCAGTAGTAATGCCAGTTTTCCCCACCTGGTTTTATCTGCAGAACTACTGGGTGTGCAGATTAAGGGCTGGGTAAGAGGCATGAATGACTCTGAAGCCCAGATTCACCAGGCAGAATATCTAGTTATTGGGAACACCTCCACCATTTTTGAAATGGCCAAGTCCATTAGTGCAACAAAGTTGGGCTGGAAGCTTCTCAGTTCTCACTGGCATATTCTGTTTTGATGCAGGCCAGAAAACACCTCATTGTCTTGGGCAGATTTAGATTTAGGCCTCTGGTTAGAATCGGTACAAGCAGATGTGACAAAGTAAGGAAATTATATAAGAAAAGCGCATTTTCCAAGTATGTGTTTAATGGTTAAAAAGACACATTCACTTTCCTCTTCACATTCAATCCTGACTGATATTTATTTCATTTAGGTGGATCATCTGACCCCAGAAAGAGCGGACCTCTTTAAAACTAAAAGCAACATTGTTTTCGGAACTAGAAAAGGAAAACTTTCTTCATGAATGACTCAAAGGCAAGATGACCTATTTCTCATTCCTATGATGTATAAATCCAGAGTGAGAGAGGGAGAAGAAAAACATTATCTGAGTACATTGGAGAATTAAATGCCAAAATCAGACCCTTCTGTATTTCATGAAGCAATCATGATATGCTGCCATTTTCAGGAAAGTCACCAAAGGTTTCCTTAACTTGGCTCTGGATTCTTTATCCTCCTTGTATATGCTCTGGACTCATGTCTGCCAGTTCTGTTTCCACACTGAAACAGAGATATGGTCATTTTGCAGGAACTATTATAGCTCCTACCAGAGAATTACTAAAATTAAAGATAGAGATAAGAGATTTGCAGGAGGTAGAAGCTAGAGAGAAAATGGAAATTACCTACTTTTCAATTATAAGATTGGGGAATGACCATTCTGTAAAGATAACTATACAAATAGGCACTGCTTTAAGTAAAGCTTAAATGTGGAAATTGGGATTTGCCTAGAAGATAAGATAATGTAAGGAGTGATTATTTGCTTTGAAAGAAGGTTCATAATCAGGCTCATTCAAATAGTAAGTTCTTCCACTTAAATGACTTGATTTCCAAGAATTCAGTTCCTGCCTAACCCTTCAGGAACGTGACCAGCATATAAAACAAGCTGCCTCGGAGCTACACAGATAAATGTAAAAGATCACCGCTAAGTGTACTTGTAGCTTGTGTCTCAGAGGTCACAGAAGAGTACTGAGAAACAATAGGAAGAGTGGAGAGATGAAAAAGAAAAAAAAAAAATTTAAGAACGAGTGGTTAAGAAAGGTAACAAACTAATTCTGGCAAAAAAAAAAAAAAATCCTCAGGGTCTTTTTTCATAAAAAAATGCTACCAAGGTATTTCCAGGACAAGACAGGAATAAAATCCTTTCTTCAGTCACTGAGGACAAAACAGAAAGTAAGAGACTTGTACTATGGAAGAATCTAGATCATGTTCTAAGAAAAACACACCTAGATGGATGGATGCACGGACGGATGGACGGATGGACGGATGGATGAATGGATGGATGGATAGTTGGATAGACAGATGGACTGATACACTGATAGATAAATAGATGATAGAAAGACAGGCAAGCAGGCAGACAGATAGATAGGCAAACAAGCATTGCATGCTTGGGTGGTGGGATAAAAATTTCTATAGTAAAAAGTTAAGGTTCTAGTCAGAAGGAGTACAATCAGCCCCATAATAAGGATAGTATATTCTTGTATCTCTGTCCAAAAGGGAGAGATTTGATATTCTATCTAAGGTCCTTCCTGGTCACTCTGACATCTTACTTTTATTTTTTATTATCGAAGCAGTAAATGATATCAATGACAAAGTCAAAGATGGCTAGTGAGGAAGAGTCCTTGTGGCTCCACAGAAGTATTTAAGAACTGACTTTGCACAATGAGAGATGTATGACTCAATCAATGAGACAAGATGGTAGGAAATACTATAACCCACCTTCCAGGAGGTGAGTAGGGATGGGGCAGATGTCCTTACTTTGTGAGTAGCAAAATCAGGACCACTGGGTTCCACTCCCAGATATCATCTTAAGTTAGCTTCTGTGACCTTCATTAAACAGATTTGATTACAGGAGAATTTACAAGGTATGCCACAGAATAGAGAATCATAAAGAGAAGCAAAGGCAAAAAAGAAACTCAAGTTCAAAGGCAGCAACAGACAGCTGCTTCTATAGCATAGTGTACTTGTGAGAGTGCAAAGAAGCAGACATAATCAAGTTTACCATTATTTAAGAAACACTAGCTAGAAAGGATTTCATGTGCCCTTGTTTACTGCATTTCAAGTTAAGAAAAAGAAAATTTGAAATGATTCTCCTCCCTGGTTCATCACCTGGACTCACCCAGTATGTGCCCCTTACATGCTGTCCTCCTGGACTGAGCCCCCAGGACAACCCTGAGCTGATCAGAAAGTGAGAGTCTGAGCTTGTTCTAGTCTAGCCTCTCTCTGCTGCTGACCCACCTTCCCCCACCAGGAACTGGTCACTTGGAAGGACTGGGAATTTCACATCCTGTTAAGGGCAATTAAGCAAATTAAATTGTCCTGTTAAATTGCCCAATTAAGGCAATTAAGAGATGGATTGACACAGTGGTTGCAACGATGGGCCCAAACAGCAAAAATTGTGAGGATAGCACAGGGCCTGGCAGTGTTTCCTTCTGTTGTGCATAGGGAGGATAGCACCTAACAAAAAAAAAAAAAAAGCAAATTGAAAAGCGTAAAATAAGAGCCATTACAATTACCTGAAAGTCAGTGATTCTTAACAATTCGTGGGGTAGCATCCTGGGCTCTCAGGCAACCTCTCCCTCCTAAAATAATATTCAATTACCTTTGGTAGACAATCTGCTATACACACGGGGCTGCTTTAAATTCTGTAGTAAGCTCAGTATAACCTCCTAGAATGCACAGACTACTAGAGAATGCCTCTAGGCGTGTAGAAAGGGAACGAGTTTGGTGTATTAAGTGCTTTCAGTAGAAAATTAAGGTGCTAGGAGAATATAGGAGGTGCCTCTAACCCCAATGTAGTGAGCAGGGGCAAGAGAGGCTTCCAAGAGTTGGTGACATCTGATCTGAGGCTGCAGGCAAATGGGATGGAAGGTGGAGTCAACGGTGATGACAGTGACAAGGCTGTTTCAGGAAGGAGGAATGCATGTTCAAAGGCTTTGCATTATCTCTTTTTTTTTTGCCATGAATTACTTATTATTACACTATTAGTCCACCATCCGTCTATCAGTTTGTCGGACTGTGGTGGCTTGAATTTTGCTGTGATGCTAGAAGCTATGCCACTGGCATTTCAAATACCAGCAGGATCATCCATGGTAGACAGGTTTCGATGAAGCTTCCACAGTAAGACAGTCTAGGAAGAAAGGCATACTGATCTACTTTCAAAAATAAGCCAATGAAAACCATATGGATCAGAACATTGTCTGACTCTCTTGCTTTGGACATGCCATCAGGAGTCAACTGCTAGAGGAGGACATCAAGTCTGGTGAAAGTAGAGGGCCAGTGAGGGTGAGGATGACCCTTGGTGAGATGGATTGGCACAATAGCCACAACAATGGACTTGACATGCTGGTGATGGTGAGGATGACACAGAACTGGGCATAGTTTAATTCTGCTGTAAATAGGGTGGTCACGAGTACAAATCAATTCAACAACCGCTATCTATTTACACTATTAGCACCAACTGATGGAGCTTTAGGTGTGGTTTGTTCTCATCCATAGTCAAGTAGCCCCATGACCCAAAGCCAAAGGTGGACACAAGACCTTCCATACCTTGCGCTGCAGTTAAGCATGGATAACCACCAGATACCTGGCTATCTCTACTAGCAATGCTGAGATAAACTTGCATGGCTGGTAGCAGGCAGAACGCTGACACAGGCTGGACGAGAACGTTCGAGCACACTTCAAACAGCTCAGTTAGATCAAGAGAAAAGCCTCCTGAAGCAGCTCAATAGGTTTGCTGTACAACATTTTCCCCCGTCTACAGTGTTAAAAAAAAATTTCACCTGCTTCTTTCTGACCTGGAGTGGAAAGGTTCTCCAGTCTTTTGCAGTGTCTCACTTTCAATTTAGCCTACTTTCCTTTCATCTGCCACAGTCACGGTATTTGCAAACCCTTCAGTCTACAGCATATGTGCGGGGGAGAAGAGTCGCCTGCTCCCTCAGTCCATCCCAGCAACCATTCCAATTCACTGTGTATTTATACATTTGACAACAACTCTAAGGAAATGAAGGGGACAAAAGGGCAAGAACATCCATTCCAGGCATCATGATCACAGCACAGAGAACAATAAGGAAATAAAAAGATGAATAAACCTGCCGGCGTCCTCTTCTTTATTGAGCACTGGCATGGTTACCAGGTACATGTGGGGAAGACATAGGGAATATATGGCTTCTAATTTTTTTAATACATTGTCCATAATTCAGTACTGTATGGGAGGGGAGCTACTCTTCATGTGCTTGTCAGAGGGGGATAATAAGTACATGGTTTTATTGGGGAAAAATGACCAAGAAGATATAGAGTGAGTATTTGGATGGCTTGGTGAAGGAACATCTCTAATTCTTTATCCTGCCCTTTGCAACCTTTAATAATTCACACATACTCTTCTGTTAGTCCAAGGCTTTGGCTTAATAACTTAGATGAAGATGTCTATGTTTATTAATAAAACAGCAACCACAATAGTGAGTACTTATAGTGGGCCTTACCTTCTGATGGTGTGAAATCCTTTTCATTTGTTTTCTCATTTAGAGTTTACAACAACCCTATATGACAGATACTATTACTCCCATTTTATAGATGAGGAAACTGAGACAGAGTTAATAACCTGCCTAAAGCTACACAGCAAGGACGTGACAGAGCCACTCAAGTTTGACTCAGAGCTTAAGATATTATCTACTGTATACCACTGATTATAAGCATCAGAACTTAGTGCTTTAGTTTTGTAAATACACCACTTTTTACAATTGAAAATGAAGAGCAACATATTATAGACTTTCTGGCAGGACTCTGAGACATTGGTTGGTTGAGTTATATAAATTCCTAACATTTACTACATGGCTGTAGCAGATCAGACATGGCGCTTTGCTGAACTGAAGGAACAACTGACCTGAGCTGTAGAATTCCAAGGAGAATACTTTGGATTGGGAAACACATTTTAGGAAATGAGCCACATTTTCTGAGTCTATGGTTCTCCTATTGTATTATTTTCCTGGAGAACTTGTAAAATACTTCCTACATTTTCATTTTTTTTTTACTGCTTGACTCCTGCAATCCATTTCCCCCAAGAGCCATCATAATCTTTAGAAATGAAATTTTATCATGTCATCTTCCGGTTTAAAGCCTTCAATGGACTCTCATTGCACTGAAAAAACAAAAAAAAAACCCTAATGGCAAAGATCTAAGGAAAACAATGTCCTCAGTTCCTCTACATTATGGTTTTCTGTAAACTACCTGACCTTTGAGCAGCTGTATATACAGCTTTTCTAACTCAAGCTCAACTTGTAGAGAGCTTTGAGGTCTCATTTCTCCCTTAGCAGATCTTGGAATAAATTGTTGAAATCCAAATGACCTATTATGTACCTGAGGGATGAGAGAAGGGAAACACAGTGGCAGCTGGCTTTTGTTTCAAACTGCTCTAGGTTGGATAGCAGGGGAATGTGCTTCAACAAGTTTTTATCCCCTCTAGAGGGACACAGGATGAACATAAAGGAGCTCTGGTGGCGCAGTGGTTAAGTGCTTGACTGTAAGTTGGTCCTTTGAACCCACCAGCCATTCTGTGGAAGAAAGATGTAGCTGGCTGCTTCCGTAAAGATTATGGCCTTGGAAACCCTATGAAGTAGTTCTACTCTGTCCTACAGGGTCACTATAGTTAGAATCGATTTCATGACAATGGGCTTGTTTTTTGGGTTTTTTTTGGCGGGGGGCGAGGTGGGTTAGAGAAACACAGAGTAGTTTTAAAGGTTTCTGAAAAAGTAACCAGCAAAACTAAGACTAAACTCATCGCTGTTGAGTTGATTCTGACTCATAGGGCCCCTATAAGACAAGAGGTTTCCAAGGCTGTAATCTCACAAAAGTAGACTGTCACATCTTTTTGCCACGGACCGGCTGGTGGGTTCAAACTGCCAACCTTTCAGTTAGCAGCCGAGCTCTTAACCATTGTACCACCAGTGCTCCTTGAAAAAGTAACCAGAAGGGCTAAACAGCTGCAGAACGAAACAAATGACTCAAATGTAAAGGACTAAGGGAAAGAGAATGTCTTTTATTTATCTTTAGTTTTTTAAATAATATTTTATTGAGCTTTTGGTAAAAGTTTACACTGTAAGTTAGGTTCTGATTTGACAATTTCCATACAAATTGTTCAGAGGCATTAGTTAATTTACCACAATGGGTCAACATTCTTTTTAATTGTGTTCTGTTTGTTCCATTTCCAGTACTCTAGTTTCCCTGTCCCTTTATATTCTTGTCTTTACTTTTGAGTAATTGTTGATCTTTTGGTCTTACGCTGTTGTTGTTGTTATTATTAGGTTCCGACTCATAGTGACCCTGTGTAGAACAGAATGAAACACTGCCCAGTCCTGCACCATCCTCACAATCATTGCTATGTTTGAGTCCATTGTTGCAGCCACTGTATCAGTCCGTCTCATCAAGGGTCTTCCTCTTTTTCACTGACGCTCTACTTTACCAAGCATGATGTCCTTCTCCAGGGACTGATCCCTCCTGATAATATGTTCAAAGTACATGAGACAAAGCCTTGCTATCCTCGCTTCTAAGGAGCATTCTGGCTGTACTTCTTCCAAAACAGATTTGTTTGTTCTTCTGGCAGTCCATGGTATAGTCAATGTTCTTTGCCAATATGATACAGGTAGTTTTTAAGTAGTACACTTCTTTTACAGATAATATCCTTTATTTTGTGTGCCACTCTACTATTGTGCTAAAAGGTGATCTCAGGGGAGTGTCTTAGGGTAATAGTTTCAGGGAGTCTTTTGTTTTCCAGTGCTCCAGTTTGTCTAGATTTTTTTTTTTTTTAAAATAAGAATTTGAGTTCTGTTTCATATTTTTCTCCCATTCTATCCAGGACCAACAATTGTGACCATGATCAGAACAGTCAGTGGTGGTAGCTGGATACCATCTAGCTCATCTGGTCTCAGGGTAGATGAGGTCGTGGGTCGTGTAGACTTGTTTCTTCTCTGAGATTTTGGTTACCTTTTTACTGTTTTGTTTCTGGTGAGTACAGTCTAATAGTTGTACCTTAGATGGCTGCTTGAAAACTTTTAAGACCCCAGAGGTCACTCACTTCACCAGGATGCAGATCATGATTTTTTTGTGTGTGTGAATTGTTATGCCAATTGACTGAGTTGTCCCATGAGACTATGGTCCTAAGCTTTCAAATCCAGAAAGCCAATCTTGGAAGGTGTTCGGTTATGTCCGAGGAGTATCTGTATTTGTGTGTTCAATGAATACATGTGCCTGCACTGAATCTGAAACCCTGGTGGTGTAGTGGTTAAGTGCTGCAGCTACTAACCAGTTCAAATCCACCAGACACTCCTTGGAAACTCTATGGGGCTGTTCTACTCTGCCCTGTAGGGTTGCTATGAACTGGAATCAACTCAATGGCAACATTTTTTTTTTTTTTTATAGATAGAGTCGGAATTGGCTCGATGGCAATGGGTATAGATACTTCTATCTGTTCTCACCTATGTATACACCTGTACCTAACTGTATACCAATATGCCTATACACAGAATGCTTTTTAAATACATGCAAAACCAAATGGAGGATAGTTACCAGCTGTCTTTTGTCCCCACCAACAACAAGAACAAAGGAAAACAGGTTAATCCTGGGAGCAAAATAAGAAGAGTAAGTTACAATGGATCGGATGATTCAAGATTCTTTAATTTACTGTTAAAAAACCCAGTGTGAAGTTAAGTGCTACGGCTGCTAACCAAAAGTTCAGCAGTTCAAATCCACCAAGTGCTCCTTGGAAACGCCATGGGGCAGTTCTACTCTGTCCTATAGGGTCACTATGAGTCAGAATTGACTCAATGGCAACGGGTTTGGTTTTGGTTTTTTACGAAGTCATAAAATGCAGATATGTCACTTTCATGACAAAGGTATGTCTGACCCAGGCCATGGTCTTTTCAATGGCCTCATATGCACGTGAAAGTTATACAATGAAAAAAAAAAAAAAAGATGCATTTGATTGCCGTGTTGGCAAAGCATATTGACTGCCATGGACTGCCAAAAGAATGAACAAATCAGTCTTAAAAAATTACAAATGGAACGTTCTTAAAAGCGAGGACAGGGGACTTCATCTCTTTCACTTTGGACATGTCATCAGGAAAGACCAACTGATAGAGAAGCAAATCCTGTTGGGTAAAGTGAAGGGTCACTGAAAACAAGGGAAACCCTAAATGAGATGGATTGACAGAATAGCCTCAACTGTGGGCTCAAACTTATCAAAGATCATGGAGATGGCACAGGACTGGGCGACTTTTTATTCTGTTATTTATAAGGACTCCATGAGTCGGAGTCAATTAAATGGCAACTAAGAACAACGACAAACGTGAAGAGAGCAAGATGGAAAGAGCGTGTATTTTGAGATCCAATTGCAGTTCCACTCTTACTCAACCTCAGTTCCACCAGGTTTAAAGTGGAGATGACAATAGCAGCTTCCCAGGATTGATACTATGGTTAAACAAGATGATAGGTACAAAGTGTCTTGTACAGCCAAGAATAACATGGTTCACACTCAATAAATGCTGGTCCCCATAATTACATGTTTTCAAACTGTTAAAAAGCAGATTCCCAGCATCCCCCGTAGAGATCCTAATTCTGTATGTCTGTATGGGGTCCAAGTATCTATATGTTAAATAAGTCTTTCCATGATTATTATGTTCTAGCAAGTTTAGGGACTAGTGCTCTAGATCATTTAGCCAAATCCCATAGATTCGTACATAGAGTTTATGACACTGGTGAGTCTGAGGAATCCTACTAAAGATCTCTTCCAATCTTAAATTCAGGACCACATTACAGCTGACCCATCATGGCCCGATGGGTTGCGAATGAAATATGGGTTCTTCCCATCCTCTGCTTCTGGAGTGGATTTGTATTTGACTCTTCAAAATCTATTCTATCCCAGTATAACCAAGCAAGAGTCCCTGAGTGGTAGAAAGAGCTAAACACACTAGACTGCAAACAGAGAGGTTTGAGTCCACCCAGAGGTGCCTCAGAAGAAAGGCCTGGCAACCTACTTCTACAAAATCAGCCACAGAAAAACCCTATGGAGCACAGTTCTGCTCTGACACACGTGGCTTGCCATGAGTCAAAGTCAACTTGACAGCAGCTGGTTTATAATCCAGCTACCTCCTCCTGACACTTGCGATATGTCAGGAGAAATCTTGGAAGAGGGGCACCTGCAGGAAAGCTTTCTTTGCACCTAAGAAAATGAATAGAAGGAAGAGGTGTTGCCTTCTTCTGGATTTTGCCCTTTTGGATTTGGCATGGGAACAACTCTAGCCATTTTGTATACAGGATAGTCAGCCTAATGGCAAAACTGACATACTAGAGATAGCAGGAAAAAAAAAAAAAAAAAAGGTTTATGTTGGTGTCTTTGAGCATCTAAATCAAGCAATTGTAGAGCTCATCCTGCTTTTGTACTTCTTACTCCTTAATTCCTTCCCTGGTTCTGCAGTTCCTTATCTTTTCCTTGGATTTCCCCTTGTTAGCCCTGTACTTTTACTAAGGGTAACTAAAAATGCTTATACCTTCCACCAGCTTGCTTGTCCTTCTAGGGTATATTTTATCATCAGCTTTTGACTTCAAATGACTCTGGTTAAGTCATTTGTTTCCCGACCAATACTGGTTCTGAGATCCTACCCAAGCATCCATTTTTCTAGTGGCTCCTTTTTTTTTTTTTTTCCTGAGAAGCCTGACTTGGCTGCACTGCAGGACGCCTGGACCACTCCAGATACTCAAGGACTGTGATCAATAGGAACAGAGTCTCAGGGTCACCTCACCTCCATTTCCCTCCCCGACTTTCTCTGACATCAGTTACCCTTAATAATATAAGTTGCTCTGTCAGAACCAGGGGAGTGCCTTTGTCCAACTTGTCTACATACACAAAGCTATTACGAGGACAGTGTTTCTGGGGAAAGAGTCTTCTAAAAACATACAATGTACTTAGCAATTTCATTCTTAGGAATGTGCTATCTTTCTTTTCTAGATGTAAGCTTTAACATTGATAACAAGTATAGGGAGTATTGAATTATAAATATCTTGTAATAAAATACTTAGGTTCTGTAGCATTTATCTGTGCCTATATTGTGTTGCTCAAATCACGTTACATGTCACTCTTAGCCTCGCAACCACACTCACAGAACCAGCTATCAAGATCCCTTCCAGCGAGATTGACGCTACCGGTGCTCACACAGGCAGAAATAGGTTATATTCTTTGCTTAAGAGTTAGTTATAATTTTATCTAAGTTCTTTACTCAGTAGTAAATTTTGAAAAAAGAAATAAAATATTAAACACATTTATGGCACTTTACAGCAATTTTTGTAGCTCAGAAAAGTTTTGCGAATGAGACAAAGCACAAAGGGCAAAGCCAGCTGGGGCAAACTTTCACATTATCACTGTCGAATGTTAAGCCCCACAGATGAGTTAGTATTTCTATATATTTAGCATTCATTGTAATGACGAGTTAACCTCTCAACATTCTGCCCCTCATCAATACCACATGGAATCAAATTGGAGCCCCAAGAATGATGCTATATAAAGTTATTTCTTCTAGGATAGGAAACTTCTTAGCGGATAGAAAGATGAAAAAGGGAAACCAATGACACATCAAGGATTTGATGCTTGTTCAGCTTTACTTATGTTGCTCTTTCCCTCCAAGGAGAAAGGGAGAGAGAGAGAGAGGGAGGAACGAAGGGAGGGAGGGAGGGACGGAGGGAGGGAGGGAGGGAGAAAGTGAAAGAGAGAGAGAAAGCCACTAGTTTACACTCTGATTTCTAAGTTTGAAAGTGATCCTCGTAACAGAAGTTTATGGCTTAAAATAATCGGGGCTATTTAGAGCTTCTGTGGCTTACATTTATGTTCCCTTACTGAGAGCAGAAATTCATCACAATATTTGTTCCAGTGTTCACATCTAACCGTTGCTCACTATGCAAGGCAGCTTGGTGACCAACAGCAGCCGTCACCTAATTCCCTGCTCATGTAGCATGCAGGCGTTTGGTTAAAAACAGGTGGAAGAAAAGGGAGAATCTCATTAATCTCAACTGAGTAGTATACTCATTAGGACCAGCATAAGGAACAAAACCCCATGTTGGGTTATATACGCTTTAGGAATGAGGTTGGAGAAAATATATATATATATATATATATATATATATATATATATATATATATATATATATTTTTTTTTTTTTTTTTAAATGTACATTTTAAACAGCCAGCAGTAAAACTGACAGGTATAAACTTTAGAAATTCTCCTTCCTTAACTAGAACTCTAGCTTTTTAGAAAAAATTGTATATATCTATACGTATTTTTTTCTAATAATGGCCCAGATGTTTCAAATACAAATTCTAATAAAGTCAGACAAAGTCTGATTCTACCTGGCTGCATCACTCAGAGCAAGAAACTTAGCATTACTTTCTTGACCACTAAATACGCGTAATTCAATGATCAGTTGTTCATAGTGTAGTGCTAAATAGAAAGCAGAATAAAGATACTGCTTATCTAATACCATGGGGTGCCAAAGTTGGAAGGGTCCATTAAGATGATCTAGGAAATATTTCTCAACGTATGGCATCTGGATCAACTATTAAAATCACCAGGGGAGCTTCTGAAAAATGCATATTTTCAGGACCCATCCTAGACCTACTGAATTCAAGCGTTGTGGAAGGGGCCTAGGTCACTTTCTCTGTTACATTCAAATTTGCATGTGTGTAAGATATGGCAGTATAAGGTTACTTGGGAGGTTAATTTAAAATACACATCACCCTCTATCTCCTATCCCCAAGCAAAATTCTGAGGGGTCTTGAACTTTTAAGTCTTCACAGGCAATTCCATCTTCATGATAATCACTGATTTCATCCCATTTTTTAATTCAGTGTAGAAAATTTTATGGCATAGTGATTAAGAGTCAGCTGCTAACCAAAAGGTCAGCAGTTCGAATCCACCAGCCACTCCTTGGAAACCTTATGGGGCAGTTCTGCTCCATCCTGTGGGGTCACTATGAGTCGGAGTCAACTTGACAGTAATAGTTTTTTTGTTATTGTTGTTTTGTTTTGCTTTTATGGTCAATGAAATTAACCAATGGACCTAGAGGTAAAAAAAAAAGTCATACAATGGGCCAGGTTATGTCCCCACTTTCATAAACCAAAATGTAATTGCTATTGTTAGTTGTTAGGTGCCACTGAGTCAGTTACAACTCATAGCCACCCTGTGTACATCAGGAGGAAACACTGCGCCATCCTCACAATCGCTGCTATGCTTGAGCCCATTGTTGCAGCCACTGTTCCAATCCATTTCGGTGAGGTTCTTCCTATCTTTCGTTGACCCTCTACTTTACCAAGCATGATACCCATCTCCAGGACTGGTCCCTCCTGATAACATGTCCAAAGTACGTGAGACAAAGTCTTGCCATCCTCTCTTCTAAGGAGCATTCTGGCTTCTAAGGAGCATTCTGGCTGTACTTCTTCCAAGACAAATTTTTTCATTCTTCTGGCAGTAGATGCTCTATTCTATATTCTTTCCCAACACCATAATTCGAAGGCATCAACTCTTTTTCAGTCTTCTTCATTCACTGTCTAGTTTTCACATGCCTATGTGGCAATTGAATGTACTCTGGTTTTGGTCAGGCGTACCTTAGTCCTCATGGTGACATCTTTGCTTTTTCACACTTTAAAGAGAGATCTTTTGCAGAAGGTTTGCCCAGTGCAATACATCATTTGATTTTTTGACTGTTGCTTCCATGGGCGTTGATTGTGGATCTAGAGTAAAATGAAATCTTTGACAACTTCAATATTGTCATGATGTTGCTTATGGGTCCATTTGTGAGGATTTTTGATTTCTTTATGTTGAAGTGTAATCCATTCTGAAGGCTGTAGTCTTTGATCTTCATCAATAACTGCTTCAAGCCCTCTTCACTTTCAGCAAGAAAGGTTGTGTCATCTGCATATCATAGGTTGTTAATGAGTCTTCTCTAATTCTGATGCGAAGTTCTTCTTCATATAGTCCAGCTCGGATTGTTTGCTGAGCATACAGATTAAATAAGCATGGTGAAGGGATACACCTCTGACACACAGTTTTCCTGATTTTAAACCACACACTGTCCCCTTGCTGTGTTCGAATGTCTGCCTGTTCGCCTAGGTACGGATTCCTCATGAGCACAACTAAGTGTTAAAGAATTCCCATGCTTCACAATGTTATCCACAATTCGTTATGATCCACATGGTCAAAGGCCTTTGCATAGTCTATAAAACACAGATAAACAGCTTTCTGGTATTCTCTGTTCTTAGCCAAGATCCACCTGACATCAGCAATGACATTCCTCGTTCCATGTCCTCTTCTGAATCCAGCTTGAATTTCTGGCAGTTCCTGGCTGATGTACTGCTGCAGCCTCTTTTTGATTATCTTCAGCAAAATTTTACTTGCATCTGATATTAATGGTATTGTTTGATAAAAAACACAATTACAGCAGAGCAATAAGCCAAGAAGTACCGAATCACCTAAGAATTTTAAAATTGGCCTAACTCTTAATTTTTATTTTGAAATTCTTTGACACAGTAATATAGGGGGAAAGATCCCATAAAACAGGCTCTATCAGGTTCCTGGCAAAGTGCTTACTTATTGTGATGTATGTACATCGAAAGAGAGAGAGACTAACTCATGCACATCTAACTTCATTCAGGCTGCCACATCTTTCTCCTGACTTCATTCAGTACAAGAAGTTAATTATCATTATGGTAAATTATGCAGGGTTTGAATCGAGGTAATCACAGGGCAATCATCTCTGAATTCAATTAACAAGGGGACGATGTATTGTAAAACTCCAAAAGACTTAGAATGCTTTGTTATTGCTGCTTAATGGATGAAATGTCCAGAACAATTTGACTTTGGAAAGTAGTGTTTAATGTAACCCTTTGTTCTAACAATGATGCAACTGTAATTCTAAACCAAAAGAATTAATCTCATGTATTGCTCAGTCTGCCACAATATATTGGAAAGGGATAAACAAAACGGAACAAAGCAAAATGACCACAAGAATACACCAGGGTCCCCTTTTTAGATTTGCAAATAAATGGTTGCTAACAATAAAAAAAAGAATTTTTTTTTTTTTTCTTAACAATGGCATATGAGAATCTTAATATAAGAGTTGAGCCTGTGAACTGGTGTTTTACATAAACATAAATACTCTTATAGAGTCGCTACGAGTCAGAATCAACTCGATGGCAGTGGTTTTTTTTTTTTTGGTATGGTGTAATGGCTAGAAAACAAATCTATATGTGTGCATGTGTGTGTGTTTATACATTCATATATGTGCATATATATATGAGTATATATATATAAAAAAAAACTCTGCTGCCATTGAGTCAATTCCAACTCATAGCCTCGCAGTGACTCTGTAAGACAGAGTAGAACTGCCCCACAGGGTTTCCAAGGAGTACCAGGTGGATTCAAACTGCCAACCCTTTGGTTACACAGCTGAGCTCTTAACCGCTACCCTACCAGGGTTTCCATATATATATATATGAATGTATATGTATGCATATACTTACAGTTTCAGGGCAAATGTTGTCTGGCATTTCTTAAAATTCTGAAATGAATTTAGGATAATATTGAATTCTACTACACTCCTTTTTATATTACTTTCAGAAAGTATGCATTGGATTCTGGGTGTTTTTTTTTTTTGTATTTTTAGATTTAGCATGAAACTAAGTTCTGTGATTCAAAGCAGTACCTCAGTGAATCTGTATAGTTAAGGAATAAAGCTACTATCTATTTCACAATATAGTAAACTAAAATCCCTTGAGGACAAATAATTTGTCTCAGGTCACAAAAGCTAGTTATTTGAAGAGCCTAATTTTTATTTTGCTAAGAATATAGGTCAATTGAATCATCCAATAAGTATCCTTTGTGTAATCACATACATTTTGAGGAATACGTAGGAGTTACATATAGGTGTATAATCATAATATATATTGAGGAGTATATTGAGTTCCATATAGTATATGCTCCCTGCCCTTGAGAGAGCTACAGTCTAATATGGGACCTAAGACACTGAAAGAAGAACTCATTTTAAAAATGGTATTAAATTATATGATATACATTTATAATGTTGTGGAACTGAGATAAGAAAAAAAAGTCGGTATAGATAAGGTAATGTTTAAGCAGTTTTTTTTTTTTTTCCTGCTGGGTAGTACAGTGAATGTGCTTGGCTGCTAACCAAAAGGTGGGAGGTTCAAGTTCACCCAGAGATGCCTCAGAAGAAAGGCCTGGCAATCTACTTCTGAAAGATCAGCCATTGAAAGCTCTATGGAGCACAGGTCTAGACACACATGGAGTCGCCATGAGTTAGAGTTGACTCGACAACTGGTACTGGTAAGCTGGGTCTGGAGGGAGGAAGGCATAAATTGAGGCCTCTAAGAGCTGTCAATCTAGTGTTTCGGTGAGGAGAAGATAGATATGAAAATAAAAATCTATGTTAAAAAGCAGAATTTTATTAAACAACTAAAAGAAACATCCTAAGGAAATATAGTAGTTAAGTGTCATTAGTGAAGGATAGGAATCAAAAGAAATTTAATGGGAAAGCCTTAAAGTGACACTTTAAGGACAAATAGATGTGTTAAAGAGGGTGCGGGTGAGAAGACGACATTCTAACAACAATATATATAAAGTAAAGGGGATGCAAAAATGAGAGACATGTTGGTTGGACAAACGGGCAAGTGTTACTATGGTCAGGAGAGTTGACCGGAAAGACAGGCTGAGGCTGGATTGGGGAGAGGTATGAATATATGCTCAGAAATCTATACTTCCTCCCACAGTCCCCAGGCATCCCCCAAAGTTTCCAAGGAGTGGGCTGACAACGTTTGACTATGTTTGGGAAGATAACTCAGGTGACTAGGGGAACTATACAGTTGAGCAGGTAGAAACAGAGTGGCCAGTGGTGGTGGGGGAGGGGCTATTACTGTATTTCAGAAGATGGATTAGGGTCCTAATTAGGGCAATGGTAAAGAGAATAAAAAGAAGGAAAGAGGAGAAGTACTGTTACTGCCAGTTGCAATGACACAGTTTTATTGACTATCCAGGAAGCATCCATCTGGACATATTCAGGAGGCAGTTGAAATTAGAACTCAGGCAAGAAGACAGACCAAAAAAAAGTAACCAGATTAAAGGAAAAAAAAAAGGGCAACCAGACATTAATTCCAATTACATCATGAAAAAAATATTTCCTAAAATATATTTATTTATACTTTATGTACTCTGCTTTTTTTTTTTTTTTTTAAATAACCATTGCTGTTTTTATTATTTAGGGTGGCTGATATATTGATTTCATGTGGCTGGTGTAACAAGTTATCACAAACCAGTTGGCTTAAAACAAACAAACAAAAAATTTGTTTTCTTACAGTTCTAGAGGCCAGAAGTTTGAAATCAGTTTCACTAGGCTGAAGTCAAGGTGTCGGTAGAGCTTAAGTCTCTCTGGGGGCTCTAAGGAGAATCTGCTTCTTGCCTCTTCCAGCTTCTGGTGTCTGCTGGCATTCCTTGGCTTGTAGCTGCATCACACCAATCGGTCTCCGTCTTTACATCACCTTCTCTGTGTGTGGGGAGAATCTCCTCCTGCCTTTCTCTTACAAGGATACTTCTGATAGAATTTAGGTCCCAGCCAAATAATTCACCTCATCTCAAGAGCTCTAATGTAATCACACCTGCAAAGACCCTTTTTTCCAGATAAGGTCACATTTATTGGTTTTAGGATTAGGATCTGATATCTTCAAAGGTCTTTTTTCACTCTACTACAAGTGGGCTAATGTACTCTCTCAAGATACCCTATGGTAAAATTCTCAGCTAGTTCCCTCTGCGGGATCATGAATGTTAAGATGCTGGCTTAGATATGAATTTTGGGACTAAGAACCTGACCTTTGATGTCAACAGAGTTTTAAGTCCACCCATCCCAGTCTTTAAAACACTCTCTTGCTACTTGATGGATTCCATATGAGGCCTGCCACTTTTGGAAATAATCACAAGTTTGGATTTAAGTATTAGAATACTTCCATAAGAATATTGCATAATCATGTGACATATGGATTTAGTTAATGTTACGCCCAGCCTAAGATCATCAATTCTCACTGGTGACACTAAGATAGAATCAATGTTATAGGCCATGAAATATGCCACCTGACAAAAAGTGACAGGAATTACAAAAGTGTTAAAATACATAGTATAAACTCCATGCCAAGTCATAATATATGCACCAGAAATACAATATATTTTGGCATAATTTAGTTGCTGATAGCAATAAAATACTACTGTAGTCATTTTTTTAAATCAAGTTACTCCAAGGGGGGTCAGCGGCATAGAAGTTCTAATGGTGGATAAATCAACACTCAATTATCTTACCTGGTCAATATTTCCATTATTGAGATGAAGCTAATTTAGAATAATGTTAAAATTAGGATGAATTTGTTGAATATATTTTAAGGTTACTGTTGGGTAACTGCTGAATAGTTAAAGCTGCCATTTGGAAGCCAACATTTCTCAGTACCCAAACCACAAAGTGGAGGATCCATGGGCAAAACTGGCCTTCCCTTGAACTCTGGAACCATAAATTGCCACTCCTTAGGGAGTGAATTGAAAAGTGCATTTTGGATTCTGTATTTGGTCCTGGAAGACAGTAATCATATATTCAAGTATAAAACTTCTACAGAAAACCTAAGAAGAAATGCAGCTTAGATGTTTTGAACCTGGGTGATTTTTGTACATCAAACAGCTGAGAGGATTACCTGAAACATTGCACTTTTCATCTGCTAGTTTTCTAGTCATGTGGACATAGTTAATAATTCATTTTAGAGGGCTGTGTTAGCCATTTCAGGTTTAATAAAAAGCCGCATCTTCCCTCTCACCTGTGGAGTCAGGCCCCATTATTTCATAAGCCCTCTTCACATCAATTTCTATACATGTAATTGATAGACTCTGCATTCAACAGAGGAAGCTGAAACTTTATTCTGCTGAAATTTTAAACCACGTGTCAACATTATAGGCTCCTTGTGCATTTCTGCAAGCCCAATACAAACATTTTTTAAGATATTCCATTATGCCAGAAGAACTAGGAAATCTTTGAAACTAAGATTTCAAATTACATGCTCCAGTAACTCATCTAGATTGGGTTTAGAGACATATTATGGAACACTTTTGGAAATTATATTGGTGGTAACTTCGTTCAGAAGACATAATACATTCTATTTTTAGACACCTAATTTCATCATTTGTTCAATACATGGGCAACTTTAGTATGGCAGAGGAACCTCAAATCTGGCACTACTTGCATCCGTGGTTCAACCCTGAGGCCTCAGTCCTATGCAACCTGGGTCTCTGCGTGACTGAAAAAAAAGAAAAAGGCAGACCAGTTATATAAGACATCAGAACAAATGTTGAAGAAGAGAATGGGATAATTAAAGGTAGGCAGTACTGCAACGGAAAGCCAAGGGAGACAGATCTTCAATGATCAGACAATGGCCAGCTGATAGATATTGTCAAGGTCAGGATTGATCACCTGGGAGATGAGGACACAGGTATGTGACTCTGAAAACAGGTTTCAAACCTGGAGTACAATGTACGTGAGGGGGCATAATGATGAGGTAAAGTTATCATCAAAAAGTCTAAACCAAGCCCTGGTTCCCAGGAGTTCGTTCAGATAGACATGGGAGAAGTCTTGAATAGAGGTCTGTAACCTTGATCTGCACTGTTCGATAGGACAGCCACAAGCCACATGCTATTGAGCACTTGTAAAGTGTCTATTTAACACTTGGAATGAGTTAGTCCAAACAGAGATATGCTGAAGTATAACATATATTCCAGATTTTGAGGACGGTATGAAGAAAAGAACGTAAAATATTTCCTTAATTTTTAAATTGATTACGTGTTGAAATACAATTCTGGATATAATAGGCTTAATACAATACATTTTACAAGTTAATTTCACTTGTTTCTTTTTACCTTTTTAATGTGGCTACTATGAAATTTAATATTACATATGAAGTTTGCATTATATTTCTATAGGATAGCACTGAGCTCAACTGTTGGCAGGGCGAAGAGGGGTAATTAAAGAGTCTCCAATCAATGGAATGAGGCCTACCTCCAGAAACTGGAATCTTAGGCTTACAAGAGGAGACAGAGATATTGATCCAAGGGAAATAAGTGGCTGAAGTATTGTGTTCCCAAAGTCCGAGAAGAATCAAGATTGAGCCAAAGCTCCTTCCTGATCTGGAGTAAGATGAGTACAAGCCAAGGGCAGGGCTGAATCCACTGGATAGAGGCATCCAAACCCCTTGCCATCGAGTCGATTCTGGCTCATAGCGACCCCACAGGACAGAGTAGAACTGCCCCTTAGAGTTTCCAAGGAGCACCTGGTGGATTTGAACTGCTGACCTTTTGGTTAGCAGCCATAGCTCTTAACCACTGTGCTACCAGGGTTTCCACAGAGTCATCAGAGCCTCCTAAAAAGAAGAGTAATGGGGCAGGGAGCTGAGCAAAACCTTCAAAGGGGAATCAGCTATAACCAAAGAGTAGTAGAAAGACTTCTCCCAAACAACTCGATTAGATCAAGGGAAATAATGCAGTTTCGCCACTGAAGGGCTCTCAGGATCTTCAGCAGAGAAATGCTTAGACACTTTATAACCTGCTCTTTTCCAGACATTTTCCTTCTGACTCAACACCCCTGCCATTCTTCCTCAGAGGAATAATAGCCACATGGGACGTCTGAAGTTGTAAAGTTTAGTTGCTTTTGAGTGATGTGTGCGCAAAATACCTTCGGGCAATATGGATGACACATCATTTTCCTCCTTCCATACCTCCGAGACGGCTGAACAGATTCTCCTAAAGTGTTCCATTCCACGAAAAAATGATTTTAAGCCAATGTCAAGCCAAAGTTTGAGACTTTAAAGTTTGATTTTTCAGGGGATGCACCTCTGTGACTGGGGCCTCTGTCCTTAATGTTTTAAGAATAATCATCTCTGTGCTATGGAAAAATGAGTCCTGTGTAATAATTGACAATTAATACATTAGCATGTAAAAAAAAAGTACATAGTGACCAGATTCACTTATTTTTCCATATTTGTATACAAAACCAGAGAAGTGGTAATAGATTTGACTTTTGCCTGTAAGCCACAAAATCCTGGACTTGAAGCATCAAGTCACGGAAAATGCTGCATAAAAAGGTGGAAGGGAGATTCAATAATTCTTCAAATTCTATACTGACAAGAGACTCCATTAGGAATAAAATGTGAAATGGCTGTACCTCCAGAAGGCTGGGGCAGTGAATCCATTACACCTTTCTCAAGTACACTGTAAATAAAATTAATCAGTCACACCAACTAGAATTTTTCCAGACTTAAGCCTGTTGCTTTGGTACCATAAAGGTTTAATCAGATTTTTTTCAGCCAAGGCTTTGAAGCTTCATGCCGAACTATCTCAAGAAGCCATTGGGGATTCAGTCCTAGCATCTGCTCAGAAGGGAATCAAAAAGTGGGCTTCCTTGTACTTCTAATAAGGTTCCTGGAAGGAACGCTGACTCAGGAATCAGGAGACTGGGATTCTGACGTCATTTCTGCCACTAATTCCCAGGGAGGCTTTAGAAATCATTTGACTCCCCTGGACCTCAGTTTTCTCATTTGCAGAAGGAAAAAGTTTAAGCTTTAAAAAAGTAAAAGTAATAATAACCAGTATATTCATCTGCCTAGATACAGATTGAGAATGTTTTTTGTTTTTTTCGTGTTTGCTTTTTCTGATAAATAACTAAGGGGGAAAAGAAACACAATTGTGATATTTCATTTTTTTTTAAATTGTAAGTATGGGTGAGATGATTTCTTGGTTATCTTTCAGAACGAGGGTCCCTGGTCTCAAATATAAAAAAAATAATTTGCATCATGTGACACTGCTTTGACGTCTGCCATCTAATTATCAGCCAAGCTGGCTTGTCTCCCAGCTTGCCATGACATCTGGATTGTAAATGTCATGACATTTCAGTCATTCAGCATTCCCAAATTGACACACCCCACATCCTGCCTTTGTCCCTAAATTTAAAATCTGTACTTTTAAACAGAATTGGCTTCTCAATTTACGAAATTGTAAAGAAATATGTGTTGCTGGACGAGCAAAGAAATGAAGAGGAGAAACAAGTCAGCTGACAAATACAAGCCATGAGCTGGTCCAAACCAATGTTCACTCTCCTGGATGGGAGACACCTGATAAAGGATTTGGTACTTCAGTGACTGCAAGTCAATGAATATTAAATGAAGGATCCAGAAGATGTCATGGTGGCAATATCGTACTGGAGCTAGCTAGAGTCTAATTTATAGTTTTAATTGATTGTATCAGCATCAGGACCAGCTACTGGCACATTCTCAGAGCAAGCAGGCAACAGAATTTTCTTGGTTCCTGTAGCAGTGGGAACGTGCCTGTTCTGAAAACACACAGGGAAATATGGAAACAAGTATAAAGATAAACTTAGATACTCTCATTTTTTCTAGGATTCTGACATATTGTAATAAGAAGATGAACATGTGGTACAATTTTGCCTCTTCTTACAGGTTTTTCTTTCCCACCAACTATTATTCTATTTAAAAAATCATAGCATTATGCTAAACGCAACATGTCAGACACAAAAGAACACATATCATATAATTCCACTTACATGGAATACCTAGAATATGCGCATGCATAGAGACAGAAAGTCATTGGTTACCAGGAGCTGGGGAGAGGGAGAAATGGAGAGTTATTGTTTGTGTTTGGGGTGATGAAAAAGTTTTGGAAAGAAATAGTGGCAATGGTTGTACAATATTATGGATATAATGAATGTCGCTGCATTGCACAGTTAAAATGGTTTAAATGGCAAATTTTACATTGCATATTATTTAAAAAAATAATAATCACACCCACAAGAAACCAAATTGGGGCTTCGTATAACATACCGCCAGTTTATTTTGTCAAGAGAGAAATCTGTGAATTCAGCAATTTCCTACGGGTTGAGAAATTGCCAGCTTTCCCACCCCTGCTCACATAGAGTGATCAAAAATCGTCGCAATTCTGCACACAAATGGACTGACTTCATTAGCACATGCGGCAAAGGTTTTCTCTTCTTTGCCTGAAGGAAGGACGATACCCTTGATAAGCAAAGAACGTTATTAAAACCAGTTTCCCAAAGAGTTTAATGATAACTAAATTATTTTTCCTTAAGAAAACCAAATTGCAAATCCAGATTTGACATAGTAAGGTTTTTTGTGTTGCCGGCTGTTAAATAACCAAAACCCAAAACCAAACTTGTTGACATCGAGTCGATTCCGGTTCACAGGGACCCTGTAGGAAAGAGTAGAGCTGCCCCACAGGGTTTACAAGGCTACAATCTTTACAGAAATAGACTGGTGCATCTTTTTCCCGTGGAGCAGCTGGTGGGTTCAAACAGTCGGCCTTTTGGTTAGCAGCTGAGTGCTTTAACCACTGTTCCACCAGGGCTCCTGTCAAATGACAGGGGTGGTCATTTTTATAGTGCAATACTCAGGATTAATGGAAGGCTGGTATTTAATAAAGGGTCCCTGAGTAGTGCAAGTGGTTAACATGCTTGCTGCTAACTGAATGGTTGGGGGTTCGAGTCCACCTAGAGGTGCTTCAGAAGAAAGGCCTGACAATCTACTTCTGAAAATTCAGCCACTCAAAACCCTGTGGAGCACAGTTCTACTCTGATGCACATGGGGTCTCCATGAGTCAGAATTGGCTCAACGGCAACTGGTACGGTTTTTTGGGTTTTATTTTTGGGCATTTAACACATATTTTTATTTAAAAATTAATTCTCATGGGTTTTATGAACATTGAATCTGTCACTTCTATCTTTTCTTCATACCCGCCTCCAGTTTTCGCTGCTGCTGTTGCTGGAAGAGATATCTGGCTTTCATCACTCATCCACTGTGCATTTTTCAATTTGATCGCAGTAGTAGTAGTAGCAGTAGTGGTGGTAGTAGTAGTAGTCGTAGTAGTGGTGGTAGTAGTAGTAGCAGTAGTGGTAGTAGTAGTAGTACTCATAGTAGTAGTAGTGGTGGTAGTAGTAGTAGTCGTAGTAGCAGTAGTGGTGGTAGTAGTAGTCGTAGTAGCAGTAGTGGTGGTAGTGGTGATAGTAGTTGTAGTAGTAGAAAGACATAATTTTACCAGGGTCAGGACCTTTACATGTAACCCTTATTTAACAGCTGGTCCAGCTGATGTTCAGAATAATAGTAAAATAAGGACTTTTGCATTTCCTTTTAAGCCCTTCAGAGTCATTGCTCTTTTTACCTTTTTCATCAAACCAGATTCATATGGTATAAATAGCGATTAAGTATTTGGGCTCCAAAACCAGAGTAAACAAAAAACAAACCTGTTGCCAGTGAGTCAATTCTGACTCATAGCCACCCTATAGGACAGAGTAGAACTGCCCCATAGAGCAGCTGGTGGATTTGCACTGCTGACCTTTTGGTTAGCAGCCAAACGCTTAACTACCAGGGCTCCTAAAACCAGCGTTTATGGGTCTAAACCTTATCTCCCAAGCTTAGAACCTATGCAAACTGAGAGAAGCTTATTACATTTTCTTATTCCTCAGTTTCCTCATACTTAAATAGAGATGAGAGAAACCTACCTACGGGTCGTCATGCGAATTAAGTGAAGTAATAAATGCAGAAATGTATTAAACAGTTCCAGGCTCATAAGTACTTAATACATGTAGTTATTCTTATGGTGTCCAATGAATGAAACCTCACAAAAGACCCAGTTTTAAATCTAGGCAGGTTCTGTGCTTCTGTTGCCTTAGGTAATTTAAATCCCCATACCTTATCTTAATTTAGCCTTTAATAAAATCGGTTGCAAATTAAATTTCCTCCACCTAACGACAAGACTGTTCTTAAATATAGGCAGATGAGATACGAGCCTGAGTGGTATAATTTAGAGCTACCTGATAAGACCTCTTACCTGAAATATGCCTTTTCACTCCTCCCATTCCCACACTGCCTCTCACCCTTATGGCGACCCCATGTGTATCGGAATGGAACTGTACTTCGTAGGGTTTTCAATGGCTGATTTTTCAGAAGTTAATCACCAGACTTTCTTCCAAGGCGCCTCTGGGTGAACTCGAACCTCCTACTTGTTGGTTAGTAGATGAGTGTCTTCACTGTACTACCTATGGACTTCCCCTGTACAGAGAACCCCTCCCATACACAGGGACCTACACTTTTCTATTAAAATAAACAAGTTACTAGATTGAATTTAGGATAAACATTATCAATTCATCGATGATGATGAGTTCATAGAGTTCATTTATCAGATTTTAGAGCGACCCTGAGGGCTTGGTAAACAGGATAGAGCCACTGTGGTAACAAAAGAGAAAGTAAGACCATGAGCACTCTGTACATGGTACTGTATGGTCTCAGGGAAAACTCCCTGTGTTTTCCAGGATACAATGTACTGGAGGCAGAAATAGAAACGGAAGGGAGAAGAAGAGATGCGGAAATAGAAGAAGGATGGCAAATTCATTTAGTTTGTATTTTTATACCTATAGGTGATTGTTTTTTTTTTTTTAGGTGGACCTGATCACAGGGACAAGGGGGAGGAAGAAAGCAAGAAAAGGCTTATATTCAACTAATGCCAAAATATTTTAAATGCTGTAGGAAAGCCACAAGAGCAGAGACTTTAGAAATGGGACTATAGTGAATGAAATAATAGAGAGAATAATCAAAGTAATCGAGATGATTAAAAAAAAAGAAAATCAGAGATAAAAGAAAGGAAATGATTTTTTTGGTATTTAATACACATTTTTATTTTAAGATGAATTCTCATGGTTTTTATGAACACTAAGTCTGTAGGTTGCTGGGAAAGCCACGAAACTCACTGGGTAGAAATATTTAATGAGCTCAAGTTCATTTTCGTAGTTAAGAGCTTTATTTGTATTTAAATGGTAGTTCTCAATTTATGATCATTTTTTTAAAAACTGGGTAAGAACCCATCATCTGAAAGGAATGGATGTTAAATTGGAAAATATAATGATCAGTCCTGGACGGGATACACAGCTTAAATAATATTTTATTATTTACCATTTTGGAAGATGCTTCTGTGAAATCTTTTAAATAAGAAATCTGACGGAATGACTGAAACATAAGTAAGATCAGTGCTCAGAATAAAGGCAATTCTTTAAACTCCAGCTATGTCTATTTAACAATTTATAAGGTGTCTCCCTCACAGTTAATAGACACTTCAACATTGTTGCAATTTGGGAGATTTTTTTGAGAAACAAGCCAGTCTGAAGAGGAACAAGTGACTGTGGCTTGCTCTGTTCACTGGATCTACCCTGCACAGTCGAAATCGAGATCTCAGAAAACACAGCTGTTTTTTCTCTTGTCCAACCACAGAAACCGCACTCTGTAGCAGCCACACACTGTCTTCCTGTACTAGGGAGATTTTCGTTCAGTGTATTTCCGAGTTGTAGATTTTTCCAAAGAGGAACATGGAATCAGAATGGTAGCGTAGGCACCGAGATCACATAGCTAATGCCCCTATCTCTACTGAAGCTCATTTCACAGCCGTGGAAAGCTCATTATACAGAGATGAGACATTTGCCTAAAGTCAAATGGCTAATTTACACACTGGGTCAAGGTTAATATTTAAGTTGTTAGGGAGGGGGTGATTGTTCACTTTACTAAAGAATTTGTAATATGTCTCCATTACGTAATTTTCTAACTTGCCGCATCTAAAATATTTCAATTTATTCAGTTCTAACTTACAAATAAATTCGTCAAGAGCATATTTTTGAAATTAAACAGTTAATATCTAGCACTCATTTTCTGGCTATAAAATACCAGCAGTGTAACAGGCTACTCAGAAAAAAAGAAAAAAGTACTCACTGAATAAATCTTCCTTAATTATCATAATGAACCTCTTTCCACAGTTCCCCTTATAGTGAAAATCGAAATGCCAGACTTGATTCGCCAATGTTTCTGGATAAGGCAATTTATTTAAATCATCACAGTGACCAGCTGAGCTAATTCCCAAGTGTCTAGCGTGAACTGATTCTAATTGGTAGTCTCTATCAGTGCTTTCCAATCTTTTCCAAATTGTAGCATACATAGAGAATGAGGGGAATGGAGGAGGGCTGTATGGTTGGATGAGACTTCTCTGGTGACTAGGGTGAACTCAGGCCCCACTTGGCTACCTGGAGGGCTAAAAGGATTTATTTTCTGCACCCTGTGGCTCACCAGCATACCAAAGGCACAGACTGGGAAGCTGTCGCCTAGATTTCCCCTACCTTGTCAAAATACTATCCCTTCTTCTTGGGTTCACCAACTGAAAAGACCAGTTTAAAGAAAAAAAAAAAAAACCTGGAGAAGCCATTTATTATCAGACTCCGTGGTGGTCTAATGTGGCTTCTTGTCTTGGTCTTTTAAAGGAGAATTTATATGCTTTCCTTGGTCCTATACTTTCCTGCCTGGGCCAGGATCCCGTTTTCTTTTCAGAAAATATGCCATTGTCCATCTCCCTACAACAGATGTGCTTCCCTGACTACCAACCACTGTCCAAGCCTAACATCTTTCTTCTGGCTAACATGGACCATGCCATTGTTTTGCTTGGCCCAATCAGTTCATTTACAGCCTCAAAGGAGGAGAATTACAGGCTTGGCTCTTTTCACAAATTGCTTCTTACAAACATGCCCTGTTCTCATTGGAATCCAGTGTATGGCCAGCACCTGATGTTTCCAAATAAAGGAAGCAGGCTCAAAACAACATTTCCAGCACAGAGCCCGTCACTAAACCTGTTGCATGGCAACCAAGGGAAGAAGAAGGAGCCTTACGCTCTTATTTTGACTTTGGGGATGAAAGGGACCATAGCAATGACTTCCTCTGAGGGTCTCATTTAATGGGTAAGGCGCCTGAAACTTAAAGCAGTAAAAAGTACTTATCAAGGTCGCTGTGGCAGAGATTGCTAACTGCCCCCAATGTCTAGTTACCCCTTCTTCCTTTTAGAGACAGAACATCCCAGCTGGTTTTCTGCAAGGTACATGGCCATCCAGCTAGTGACTGTATTTCCTCCCTTCCTTGCTTTGCAGACAGGTGTTACCTTACAGGATGTAAGCACAGTGACGAGTGCTACTTCTGGGTCTCAGCCTTCAAAGTTATCAGACATGCTTTTTCTCTACTTCCCAGTGGCTGGAAAGTAGGAAAGCCTTGTATCCAGAGATGGGAACCACATGTTGGGAGTGGAAGAATGTACCCATTATCATTGGGTCATTTACTTTTGAGTGGTCACATAAGAAACATATGTATCTATAGAGCTATTTTATTAAGTCACTGCAGACTGGTAGTAGAAGGCGGAAGTTCTTTGTTACAGCAGTTGAGCCTTTACAATAACTCATGTAGGCACTAGTCCCTGGGTAGTGCAAACCGTTAACACTTTGCCTGCTTACCAAAAGGTTGGAGGCTCCAGTCCACCCAGAGATGCCTCCAAAGAAAGGCCTGACCATCTGATTCTGAAAAATCAACCACTGAGTACAGTTCTACTCTGACACACACGAGGTCACCATGAATCAGCACTGAGTTGATGGCAACTGGTTTTAATACAGACACTCAGGGAAATTCAAGTGCTTCTTAGACGAAGATGTAAGGATCACCATGGCAGTCTTAGGCATTTTTCCAAGGTAACAAGCATTTAGAAATAAGGTCTGACCCTCCAGAAACTCTGAGCTACTTCCGTACGGGAATCATCACTATCCGTAACGCCTGGCACATAGTAGGTCCTCAGTCAAAACAGTAAACGATGAATCAGTGTTACAATATTGCATTGGAATTACAAAGACCATGTGTCCGCCCCTTTCCCATTGGGTCATCTCCTTTTCCTGTCAATGCAGTGCTAATTTCGCCGGAGACAAATGAGAAACTGACTTCCCCAGCGCGAGATTAATTATTCCATGCCACTGCTGACTCCCGACCATATCAGTCTTTGACAGCGTGCAAAGATAAATGGTGAGGCAGCCATTTGAAAGGAAATCATTATGGCACCTCTCTGCTCCCTGTTATCACGTTCGTATCAGCATGGGAGATAACTTTGAAACCGCTTGTACTGCACTGAGAATCAGTGTCCTGGCTAGGTCCTGCAAGGATGAAAAGTGTCCTCTTCAAAGCCTTCAAAGCCTTCCTGTTGCAGTTTGCCTTGCAAAGACACCTACTGCTTGTCTAAAGGGCTACCCTGGAAGCCATGGGCACCAACGACCTTCTCATAACAGAGAGCAATCGGGGAGGGAATGGAGCTGCTTCCTGGCAGGAGAGAAATTTGGGCAGATATGAGCAGGACTGGCCCTGTCAACCGGGAGTTCCACTCTGTTTCCACTCTGAAAATGTTGGAACTACCTACCACCAGCTTGCTGCAGGCTCTCCCCAGGTTATACGAAGGACTCGGGGAGCTCTGCAAGCTATCAACTCATCTAAATTTCAAACAGAACAAAGCCCTGCTTCGCTTTAAAAACCAGCCTCTTTCATGTACTTGTTTTTGCTTTTAATTTTCTAAGAAACACCTAGCGGCTGGTGGATTCAAACTGTTGACCTTTTGATTAACAGCTGAGCTCTCAACCACTGCACCACTGGAGCTAACATACTGCAGTGTTATTCTTTCTCCAGAGTCCCTGGGTGGTGGAAATGGTTAACACGCATGGTTGCTAATGAAAAGGTTGGAGGTTTGAGTCCACCCAAAAAAAAAAAAAAAAAAACAACCAAGTCCGTTGCTGCCCAGTCAATTCCGACTCACAGCGACCCTATAGGACAGAGTAGAACTGCCCCATAATGTTTCCAAGGAGTGCCTGTAGGATTTGAACTGCCATCCTTTTGGTTAGAAGCCGTAGCTCTTAACCACTACCCCATTAGGGTTTCCGAGTCTACCCAGAGGCACCTCAAAACAAGGGCCTGGCGATCTACTTTCAAAAAATAATGGCACAGTTCCACTCTGACACACACGTGGTGGCCATGAGTAAGAACTGACTCCATGGGAACTGGTTTGGTTTTGGTATTCTTGCTTCAAAGTATCCTGCCCAAAAGCAGAGGCTGAGTTCTGTAAGGCTTCAAGGGAACACTCCTGCCTGGTCTAGGGGAGAAGGTGCCTCTCAGCTGAGGCCAGTAACTTTTGAGACAAGAGTCCATTATTTCTGGAGAGGAGAATCTAGTAGAATCATAGTGTCTGATTTGCACAAATGTGAAATGAATTGTTTCCCTCATCTGGAGCTCTAGGGAGGTGACAGAGGGGACTCTAGCTTCAGATGGACAGCTTATAAGGTTGCTTATAGAGTCTGTCATTTCTCTTAAGTTTTAGGGAAAAAACCCAAAAATCCAGGATTTTTTGTATGGCAGCTTCCCTCTAGGCCAGAGAGAAAAGTATGATATTTGCAGGGTGGGAGTTCATTTTCTTTTATTGCCATAAAACAGCAATGAGAAAATAGGGGTCATTCACAGCAGATGAAAAAAAAGCAGAAGGACAGAGAAATGAGACATCGGCCAATGCAATTTCTTAGCCTCAAAGGTTAAGGCAGCAGATGTTTTTCTTACATCTAATCACCTGGGGGCATACATAGGGTTGCGACCTGCAACACACAAGTGGCTTGGGCTTGCTCCTGTAGAGTTATGTCATTCTGGGCTCATCATGCAAGTGCCCCTGCTTCCCTGCTGCTGAAGCCACTGTCCTTTGCTCTTTTATGAAAAGTTTGATGTGACCTCAAGTGACAAGGAGCCGTTGGATAGGTCTTGGAAAGTGTATATACATCAGAAATTAGAATCCCCTTAGCTTGACTAGTCAGCAAGAACTTTCTAATATTGAATGCTCAGGGCTTCTCTAAAACTGGTGACCGACACACCATTGGTCTAGCAAAACTGCAATTAACCAGAAGGCAACCAACTGGGAAGTCCCTGGATGATGCAAATGATTAACACGTCAGCTGTTAACTGAAAGATTAGAGATTTGAGGCCACCTAAAGGTGCCTTGGAAGAAAGACCTGGCAGCCTACTTCTGAAAAATCAGCCATTTGAAAACCCTTGGGAGAACAATTCTATTCTGACACACATGGGGTCACCATGACTTGGACTCAACTTGACAGCAACAGTTTTTTTTTTTTTTTCCCAACTTATTGGAGATTTAAGTAAGCAGAGTTTGTCATTGCTATTGTAGTTTCACTCAGATTTTGGTAGACAGAAGCAAATGCTGAGAAAAGTTTCTCAGAAATGTATTTTAGGCAACGAATATCTAGGAATGCTATAAGATCAGTAGAGATTTTGCCGATTAATCATTTTCAGTGCTTTGTGTTTATGTGGTTAAATCAGAGTTATCAGTAGTTAAAAAAAATCAGTAACATTTATTGAGTATAAATTCAATTCAATTTGCCAGGCACTGCACTAGTCACTTTATGGGAGCTATTTTTTAAAATAGTATTTTATTGTATTTTTGGTGCACATGTACATAGCAAAACAGGTTCCCATTCAACCATTTCTACACATGCTGCTCAGTGACATTGGTTACACTCTTCACATTGTATCAACATTCTTGGTATCACCCTTCTAAGTTGCTCTATTCCCATTAACCTAGTCTCACATCACCCCAACCTTGTCATCTATGCTTTAGACTATTTGTTGACCGTTTTTAAAAATAGCACAACATTAAAAGATGATATTTTCTATTTTATGAGCGAATCTGTTTAGCTAAAAGCTGACTTGAGGGGATATTTTTGGCTCAAGCCTCAAAGAATATCTCAGAGCAATTGTTCTGAGGGTTTCTCCTGTCTCAGTGAGTCCAGTAAGTCTGGATTTTTTGAGAATTTGAAGTTTTGTTCCACATTTTTCTCCCTTTCTGTCAGGACCTATCTATTGTGGCCCTGATCAGCATGTATGGTAGTGGTAGCCAGGCACCATCTAGTTCTTCTGGTCTACCAGTAGTTGTATCTTAGATGGAAGCACACAAGCTTTTAAAACCCCAATGCTACTCACCAGACAAGGATGTAGAACATAAACTTTATAAACTATGTTATGACAATTGACCAAATTGTCCCATAAGGCTATGAACTTAAGTCTCAAAACCAAGAATAGTAATCTCATAAGGTGATTTGGTTATGTCTAAGAAGTATCAGATTCTGTGCCTCTTAATTGTTTGATTATGTATACATATAATATATATATACACATATATATGTATATGTATACACACATGTATTTTGGTTGTTGTTGAAAAGTTATATATAACATAGCATTTACCAAAAACTCTTGTGTATGTGTGTATAATGTAATGGCATCAGTTGCCTTCTTTAACTGTGCCCACTTCTCCAACATACCTATTCCATCACCATAAATAAAAAGTGACTACTGTCTAGAGAATGAATTCTAGAGAATGAATCTGTATATATAACTATTCTTGTCATTTTATAAAAGTGAGATCATACAGTATTTGTCCTTTTGTGATTGACGTTTCATTCTGCATAATGTCCTCTAGGTTCATCTATGTTCTAAGATATTTCAGGAACTTATCTTTGTTTGTGGCTATATAGTATTCCATTGTATGTATATACCACATTTTGTTTATCCATTCATCCATTGATAGGCACTTAGGTTGTTTCCATCTTTTGACCGTGTTGACTAGTGCTGTATTAAACATGGGTGTGCATATGTCTGTTCGAGTCTCTTCTATTAGATCTCTATGGCATATACTAAGGAGTGGAATTGCTGAATCAAAAGGCAGCTCTATTTCTATTTTTTTGAGGAATAGAAATAGTGTTTTCCACAGCTTTTGTTCTATTTTACATTCCCACCAGTACTGGATAGATTTCAATCTCCCGACATCCTTGCCAACATTTGCTGTTTTCTTTTCTTTCTTTTTTTTTCATCAGTGCCATTTTAGCAGGGATGAGATGGTATCTCATTATAATTTTGATTTGCATCTCTCTAATGGCTAAGGAAAGACAGCATCTTTTCATATTTTTTTTTCCCTGCTTAAATATTCCCTTTCATGAAGTATCTATGTCCTTTGCCAATTTTTTAATTGGGTTATTTGTGTTTTCATTGTTGAGTAGTTGAAGTTTTATATATATTTTAGAAATTAGATCCTTACTGGATATGTCATTCTAGGCTTTTCCCCAGTCTGTAGATTGTCTTTTTACTCTTTTGATAAAGTCTTTTGATGGGCATAAGTATTTAATTTTGATGAGGTCCCAGCCATCTAATTTGTATTCCGCCATTGGTGCATTTGTAGTTTTGTTAATCTGTCTTTCAAAAAAATAGGCCCCATGGTTTTGTACCTATTTTTTCTTCCAAGAACATCATAGTTTTAGCTTTAACATTTAGGGCTTTGATCTATTTTGAATTAGTTTTTTATATAGTGTGAGGTATGGATCCTGTTTCATTTTTCTCAAGTGGATATCAATTTTACCAGCACCATTTGTTAAAGAGACTCTTTCTTACCCATTGAATGGAATTTGATCCCTAAATTGCCTATAGATTAAAACAAAACAAAATCATTGCTGTTGAGTTAATTCTGACTCATAGTGACCCTACAGGACAGAGTAGAACTGCCCCATAGGGTTTCCAAGGAACAGCTGGTAGATTCACACTGCCAGCCCTTTGGTTAGCAGTTGAGCTCTTAATCACTGTACCACCAGGGCTCCTGCCCGTCTATAGATAGATGGTTTTATTTCTGGACTTTCAATTTTATCCCACTGGTCTATGTGTTTATCACTGAACCAGTACCAGGCTATTTTGGTTACTGTAACTGTATAGTACGTTTTGAGGTTGAGAAATATAAGATGTCCTACTTTGTCCTTCTTCAATATTGCTTTGGCTATTCATGACCTCTTTCCTTTCCTTACAAAGTAGGGGATTAGTTCTTACATTTCAGTAAAGAATGATGTTGGAATTTGCATCAGGATTGTATCTTATCGATAGAATGCTTTGTGAAGTATTAACATTTTCATAATATCAAGTCTTCCAGTCCATAAGCACAGAATATCTTTTCATTTATGTAGGTCTCTTTTAGTCTCTTGTAGTAGTGTTTTACAGTTTTCATTGTATAAACCTTTTATATCCCTGGTTAGGTTTATTCCTAGCTATTTTATCTTTTGGGGGGGGGCGGGGTTGTAAATGATATTGCTTTCTTGATTTCCTTTTTGGTGGAAGTTATTTTTAATAACACTGCAAATATAGAAACAAGGTAACTTGGCCAAAGCCATGCAGCTCCTCCTTGATGTTAGAATTAGATGTAGGTCTGCATGACCTCAAGGCAGCTTTCTTTCTCCTTGTCACCTATCTCATGTATTTGAGGATCAAAATGATGAAGCTCCTATGCTGCACAAACCTGAGTCTTAAGAGAATAACAACAACATCTATATTTAGTTTACTGTAGTTCCAAAACCTAGGGAGTTTTTCAACAAGGGACACAACAAAAGGCACTTCTCCCCCTGGACTTTTGACACATTTCATAACTCAAGCCTTTCTTTCCTCATCTTTAAACCACGGAAATAATAGGACCATGCACATAAAACTCTCAGTTTTGTTCCAGGGCACCTGGTAAGTTCTCCGCTCAGGGAAGTGATAGTTATAGCTGGCAGGTAATTCAGTTTAAATAATCATGAGGCACCTGACTAGTGCTGAGAAACTAAGTTGTACAAGTCAATTTGTACAAGTCATATGTCTCAGATTCAATATTTATTCTTTCTAGGACTAATATACTAGGTTACAAATCAAGCAATTAAAAAACAAGACTGCTGGTGAAATTACATTTATTCTGGAATCAAGTTATGCAGAAGTAGTTCTATAATCAAATATTATTATCCAGATAAAGTATCTCAATTTTCTGACAAAGAAAACATTCATGTTTACCTCATATTTAGTGTTTCTCTCAACGAACGAGATCTTTATAAAGCCCTTACCAAAACATGCAAACGTCTCCAATGACTATAAATAGTATTTAGAGGGGAATTACCTGTGTTTAAAATTAAAAGAAGTTTCTAAGCTGATAATCAATTCATCCAAGCTGTCTGGTTTAAGCATCAAGTTAGTGGTTGTTTTATTTTATTGGTTGTTTTATTTTCTTTCTCTTTAAGTTAATTTTAAAGAAATGTTGGCCTCATTTTTAGAAAGCTTTTTTATTAAAATAAAATAATAGAATTGATTTCTAATGCACCCCAAAGAGAGCATAGGTATGATTCTGAGCTCCAAACAATATGAAATTGTTTTTTAAAAGAGCTGCTTTCCTTTAATCACTTCTTTCTTTCTCGGAAGGGCATAGAAGGAAAAGTCCGTATCTGGAGTTGGGAAGATAGGGTTCTAGCCCCTGCTCTGTCCTCAGCAGGCTCTTGGGCCTCCATTTCTTCATTTCCATCACAAAGACATGGGTCTTGTCCTGGATCCACTCTAGCTCTAAAATTCAGTTCATTTATGATTCTGTTTGGTCATCTAGCTATGACTGTGGAAAATGTCAGCAACTAATAAGTCTACAATTCTATCAAAGATGCTCAAACCTTCTTTTCCAGGTCTCATACACCTGATACCCTTTTTCCTTCTCTCATTTATCCTTCCCCTTATCCTCCACAATACCAAGTCTGGTTCCTCACATTATTTGTGGAGGTACATGAAGTCTTGACATGCTATAAAATGATAACTGAGGACCATTTTGATGTAAGGGAATATTATAACTACACCAATAGTAATATGTCTATATTCACTGATTCCACACTGTAAATTCATAATGATGTCTTAGAGAAAACTTCCAAGTACAGAAACTGAGTCAGGGAGATAGATAGTCAGAAATTTCTCTGATGTTATAAAGTAAATCTTTGCCATAGGCCAGCTTGTCAGTCTCTAAGTCACAAGACTGATCTATTACAATTTACTTTTTTAAATAAACAGATTAGACAAGAGAAACAGAAAAATTTAGCCTAGGTCTCTGGACGTTGTACAGTAAATGCAAAAAAAAAAAAAAAGATTGGTAAAAGTATTGTGAAAGAATTTCTCTTGAAAAGATCTGAAAAATTTTCCTAAAATCCATCTAAATTTCACTTCCATAAGCTCCCTAGGACTCAAATTTGTCACTGAAGGAGCCATCTGACAGTTTCTTTAATGCCTCCAGGTAGAGTTATGAATCAGATTATCTTTTTACCTCAGAACAATTCTCCTCGGGGCCATACCCATGTGCAAAAAGTGCACCCAGATGTTAGCAAACAACTACACTGTCATTTTTCCCCTTCTAGAGTCCCTGTCAAGAAGCACTGTAGAGTTAACAACTTTATAAATTTACTGCAAATGAGAACCAGCAACAAGAGAAACTGGTGTTGTTTATTCATAAGGTATACCAGACCATTAGTGAAAACAGAAGACTGCTGACATTGCTTATTTCAACATTTCACTGAAATATCACAAAACATGCCTTGGAAATGTCATTTTTTCTTTAACCTCTTTGAATGGAACAGGGAAGCCGATGGGGGAATCAGTATAGAAGTTTGGACCAGGATATGACCTAGCCTAGCCCAATCTCATTATTGGTAGTTTTGCCCAATGTCACTTAGCTAGTTGGTTACCAGTGGCCATTGAGTCGATTTTGACTCATGGTGACTCTATGTGTGTCAGAGTAGAATTGTGCTCCATGGGGTTTTCAATGGCTGAGTTTTTGGAAGTAGATTTCCAGGCCTTTCTTTTGAAGCACCTATAGGTGAAATTGAATCTCCAACAACTTTTCAGTTAGCAGCCATGTGTGTTAACCATTTGTATCACAAAAGGTCGCTATGAGTCGGAATCGACCCGACGGCACTGGGTTTTTGTGATTTAGGGGAGTAGGAAATAGAATTCAGGTCTCCACTTATAATCCTATACTCCTATAATGCTACAGTCCCATATGACAGTTAATGGGAACTGGAACTAAAGCAGGACAAGACACTGGGATGTGTTTGACTGAGATAGTGTACAAAGGAAAGTCACACACCAATTGTAGGATCCATTAAGAAACTTCTGTAATGAGTCTGTGTCTAAAATTCCACTTCTGCAAAACTGAAACAAAGGGAGCACCAAAGGCTGAATGCCTTCCAAGCCCACTTGTCATTTCTGCCTTGTCTTCTGTTGCAAAATGGAAATTGTCAAATACGTGTCAATCTAACAGTCCCTCAGGTGTTCTAAATTTCTTGGCCCGTATCTTATGTTTACCAATTTTTCAAGGCCAAAAATAGTTATTCTAAGTAACTGTCCTGAAATGACCTGAAAACCAGGTTGACATTTCCTCTTTTATCTCCCACAGTTCTGCAACTTCTGCAGCTGGTGCTTGCCAGGGAATTCTTTAAAGACTGACAGTAAATTCTGGCAATTAGACTCCACTCCCCTTAGCTCAGGCTCACCACCGTCTTTACTCTTCCATGCATATATCACAATCAGTACTACCACTCTGCTTCCTCATTTGGCCACCTCACGACTCTGGTCAAATCCCTCTTACTCCATTAAGCCTTCTTAGACCTGTCTAGTCTTTGCTTGTATCATCAAATTCAATACTTTATTGGAGCTTGTCTAATCCCACTCAATGTTAGTATGTGTCTGTTAGTCTCTTACCAGATGATACGTTTCTCCAGTAGAATATGCCCCTCAAGGGCACAGCCACGTTAGTGCTTTATAGCTACCATAAAGCTCTGCATGCAGTCAGAGCTCAAAATAGAATGTTAATTGTTTCTCCCCCTAATTCTTGGAAAAAGGTGGTTATAGCTTATATTTTTTAAGTATCTTTCATAGTTCATGGCAAGATACTGACAGTTACTTGATTTATATGCTCTGGAGTTTCTGAGCATTATAGGATATGTAGCAGCATCCCTGGTCTCTACTAAGTGGATACCAGTAGCACTCTTTGCCTGCCCTTTCAATCCCACCACATAACAACCGAAAATGTTTCTAGATAGATAGATAGATAGGTAGGTAGGTAGGTAGGTAGATAGAGAGAGAGAGAGAGAGAGAAATAGCTGCCTTTGAGGTGACTCCTATTTGTGGTGACTTTATGTACAACATAATAAAACACTGTCCAGTCCTGTGCCATATTTATGATTTCTGGCATATTTGAGTCCATTGTTGTGGCTATTGTGCCAATCCATCTCACCAAGCAGGTCCCTGGCCTTCCTTTGCCCTCTACTTCACCAAACATGATATCCTTCTAAAGCAGTTGATCCCTCCTGATAACATGTACAAAGCAAGCAAGCCGTTCAATGTTCTGTTGAGATCCATAAGATTTTCATTAACTAGTTTTCAGAAATTGATGGCCAGGTATTTCTTCTTTGTCTTAGTCTGGAAGCTCCACTGAAACTTGTCCACCATGTGAGACCCTGCTGGTATTTGAAATACCATTGACATAGCTTCCAGTATCACAGAAACTTGCAAACCACTCTAGTTGTACAGATTGACAGACAGGTGCCGGAAATTGTTCCTAGTCACTGCTAAAAGTCCGCTTGAGAGTGGAAAAATTGCCATATTGATTAACCCTGAGTGTGTTATATTTACAACCATAATAGAACTACTAGTTGCAGAAGTCTGTGTTGTAAACTTTCTTGAGTTCTGTATCTTAGAGAGAGGGGATACTGATAAATGTATAGGACAAAACAGGACTCAAGCTCCTTCAGCTCACTCATGGGCACATTAGGTCCATCTTTGTTTTGAGCAACCTAAGGACTGTGTCATATGTGTATATCTCTGCATCCTATGTAAATCGGATCAGGGTTGGTAACATTTGTAGAGAGGTGCATGGGAAATGTCTTACTTTCAGTTCTTAAGCAATCTGACAAAGAAAAGAATAATCCTTTGCTGAAAGAATATTCCTCCTTTCCTGAGGCTGGAAGAACTAATTTGGAATAAAAATTCATAGACATTTGAATACAGAGCCAAAAAGAAAAGAGCAGATGAGTTAGTCTATTAAAAGACAATCTAGATGGCATGGCCTGGGTCAACACTGAATCCTGTGTGCTGAAGACCAATATGGTGGCATCACTCCCGGCCCTCTGTCAGCTCCATTGACTCATGGTGTTCTTGACTCTTAGCTAGTTCTTGAGAGGGGGAAGGAAAGTCTGGCTCTCTCTCTCAGAGGCTCAACAGGTGCCAGTGAAGAGATGAAAACAAGTAAATACTTTCTGAAAAGGTAACGATTAATTCTAAAGATGGCAATTTATCACACAGATGCAAAGGAATACAGATGACACTGGGGTGCACTTTTAGGTGGTGGTTCATTGCCACATCTGAAATTTCATTTGTCTCCTTTACACATACACACACAGAGAAGTGAAAATGAAGACTTGGCAAAGGAGAAAGCAAAGGGGAAGGAGGAATGAAAACTCTGCTCAGGTTATTAATGGAGTGGACTAAAATTTCATGAATCTTAACACTCTGCTCTTGGCATGTGCAATTGATCATCTAAGATGCTACAATGCACTCAACAATTAGAACAAACTCTAGACAAAGGGGGCTGGCCATGTATTTAAGTTTAAGCAGCTGAGTCACTGGCAGGCACTTGAGAGGGGGAAGGAATGTGTAGAAAGCAGTTTGCTTTGTGTGTATCTCTCCCCACTCTTATTTCCACCTCTTGTTTCTGTCTCCTTTATTCTCTTCAATCAGGCACATGGAATTCAGAAAGCTTGCAGTTATAAAACTGGAAACCAACATCTATCTGTAAAGGTAAGATAATTTCAAGTATTACATATATTGACATATTTCTCTCTGATAGATGCTTACATATATTCCAGGCCTCCTAGCCTTCTGCTGCTCCTTTCAGACTGGAGTACCTTCCTGACATGATGGACAGGCATGATGGTATAGATATAAATGCCTACAAATAACTGAGCAAAATTCATTCAAGACCATGATTATTCAAGAGATAAGCCAGGTGCATTCCTTAATTTTCAACACTTAAAGGGAAGAGAACTAATACTAATTGATGATATCCTATATTCCAGGTATTTGATACCATCCTTCCATCCATCCATTTATCCATCTATTCTTTTATTCAAAAAATATGTTGAATGCCTACTAAGTGATCAGCACTGCTCTAAGTACTTAGCATGCTACCAGATAAAAACAAAATCTGCTCAAATAAAGCCTAAAGTCTATCAGGAGAAGCCAATGTGAAAATACAATTACAAAATAGTTAAATTAATAGTACATGGAAACACATGGGAGAGGCACCTGGATCTCAGATAAGATATCCCAAAAGAGAGAAAATCTGAGCTGGGTTTTATAGGAAGACTACGGGCTAGCCAGAAGAGAAAGGGTGGAAAATTTGAGTGGAGAGTGGATTCTCAGCAGAGACACCAGCAGGTTTATATATTTGCAAAAGGCATAAAAAAAGGAAAGTTCATTTGGGAAAACATAAGCAAGTTAGCATGGCTAGAGTATTATGTGGGAGGAGTAGGGTAATGTGAGTTGGGACTAGAAAGACCAGCAGACACTAGCATGAAGTATGCCATGCTAAGAAGATTAGATTTCATCCTGAAGGAAGTGGGAGTCCACTGAAGATTTTAAGTAAGGAAATGGCTTAATCAGATATGCACAGCAAAAAGTCACCCTGTCTTTACCGTGGAAACTATTGAAGACAGCTCAGACTAGAGTCCAGGAAACCGTTTACGAAACTATCACAGTAACAAGCTAGTCAGCAGCAGCAAGACAGAGAAGAGAATGGATTTAGTAGGTATTAAATAGGTAAAGTGAAGAATTAAGATGACTCATATGAACTTCACAACAATCCCACAGGGTAGGTAAGTATTAATACCCACTTTACTGATGAGGCTTAGCAAAGTTAAGTAACTCGCTCAAGGTCATACAGCAATAAACCAGCCAAGTTATCAAAATCTTTGCTGTCTGACTCCAAAGGCTATTTACTTCTCACTGACCAGAGCATCATTTTCCTCTCCATGGAGTTCTTATAATGTGTTAAATCCTACGGATTAAAAATGAGTAAGACCTGCTTTCTTGCATCAAGTTACTGAGAATCAGGAAATTATCAGAGATTTCACGCTACCACATTCCATCTCTTGCTTTGATACAAGCAGTAGGCTCTGGGATAGCTCTTTTATAATCTGTTAATTCTCTTAGCCAAGATATTGAGTTTACAATTTTCCCTCCCTTGATTTCATCCCATTACCTAAGTAGTCCCTTGCTCTGCTTGTGGCCGGCCACTTTCAAATATCTATAGCCCGTTAGTGCCATTTCCTCTGAGTTGTCACTTAGCCAAGCTATCCATATTTAGCTCTTTTAATCTTTCTTCATAAGTCATTCCTTCAATCTCCCTAATCTTGCCTGTTGCTTCTGTCTGGCCTACCTCCAATTTGTCTACATCTTGAAAGATCCTATGGAAGCAAAAGATAGAGTGCTCTTATTAATAATTTGGCTTATACATCATGAATTTTCACCATTTTCAAGCCCCTTTTTATTACTAGGGAATTTTTGCATGAAAATAACATCATTTCTTCTGAGAAGCCTGTCTACTCCAACCATTCATTTCTCCAAGGAAGCTCACACACTACTCACCTTTTCTATCTCAAAGCATAATGATGTAGAAGGAGAAGAAATGGTAAGTATGATTAACATACTACTAGGCATCTGTTTCTGGAATTAGTTGGGTAGTAAGATTTTTTTTTTGTCCTTTTAAGGCTGCAAGAGGATGTAGGAAGAATAAAAATAAAATTTATCTGCAAGATGTGTCTAAATGGAATGCATTTATGACATTCTTATAGGGCTTATTTGCAGCTCTTTAAAAATAATTGACTATCTAATTAGAGAGATAGATCACATCGGTATAGAACACATATACAGATAAATATTGCTTTTTATAGCCTCCACTATCACAGATATAGAAACATACGGAACAAAATTCACTCAATATTTTAACTCTTAGGTTTTCTCTTTCTGCATACACTTTCCAAAATGGTGCCTCAAACATGCATGAAACACTCCCTACTTTTACCATTTATTTTAACATAATTTCCTGACTCTCTACAGACAAAAATTTCCCATATTGTACACACATAAGTGAATATTATTCTGAAAGAATTCTTTCTCTCTAGATTGTTGGTCAAGATACTCTGATAACCTTGATAGTTTAACAGGCTTCATTTTCTTTATTTTTAGGCAACTTATTTATAGCCCGTTCATATCTGCTTAAAGTGCCTCAGCAGGAAAGAAGACTTAGAAATTGACTAAGAAGCTAACTGAAAAGTCATTGTGGACTTGCATAGCAACTTGGAAAGACTCTCCAGAGGTTCTGGTGTTAAACAGCTAGCCCAACATCTGCTTTGTTTGAAACATGGACAAGGTACTTAGACTCTCTGTCTCAACATACCTGCCTGAGAAATGTGAAGAGTTGCTAATGTAAGTGTGTACAGACGCTCATCACAACAAGTGAACCACTGTGGGGGCACCTAGCTGAGCCTGATGGAGTGAGACAGGGTGGGAAGAAGGTAATTCACCAATGAGGTAGCATCTGAACTGAGTCTTCAGGGATTATTACTTTTCCAGGCAGACAGAGTAAGTTAAGTAGCAGTAACAATAATGATAAAAACAGCTAATATTTATTGAGTGCTTACTATGTACCAGGCACTATGTTAAGCAGTTGAAATTACAAGCTCATTTTATCCTCAGTAACTCTGTGGAATTGGCACTATTTTTATTATCCTGGTTCTATAGATGAAGGAGCATACTCTTGTGCATATTGTGTGTGCCCAGGTAGAAAGAACAACATGTCTAAAATGATAGCTGAGTGTGAATAAAGTGTTGGATGCAAGTGAGGAATAGCATAGATGAGGCAGGAGGAAGTAGGGTGTCGACCTATAGGGTCTTAAATGTACGATTCTCTCTAGAGAGTGCGATCATGAGTGCAATTTATTTCACTGTGGTTTTCCCTACAGTAAATATATATTATTTATTGAGGAAATAAAATTAGGAATTTGAGCAGTAAGAGGAAGAAAAAGAGCAATACCTGAGGACAGTCAGTGGCTGATAGAAGGGGTAGGAAGAAGGTTTTGTAGAAAGTTGCTTTTCTTTCTTTTAAATATGGGAGAGTCCTGGAAGTATTTAAAGGCTGAAAGGAAGGTACTAATGGTACCAGTGAAAGACAAGAGGGATAAATGATGTCAAAAGCTTGGGAAAAAGCCAGGATGGGGGTATTATGAGCATAAGAAGTGAGAAAATTTTCCTAAGGGTGAGCACTACTATAGGTAAGCTTAGCGGCAAAGGAATTTGAAGAAAATCATGAAGACTAGATATTTTCCTCTGAGAAGAAAGTAGCATTTGAAACCCAGTGGTGCACAGGCAGGGAAGGGGGCTAAGTGGGAAACTGAAACAGGTGCTGATCAAAATTGAGAAGACGTAAGGCCTGATCAAGGACAGAAAATGGCCCGCTTTCAAGCCATGATGAAGGCACCATTGTAGTTGGGTAAGAGGCAGAAACCATTTGGAAGGATCCAAAATGAATACAACAGAGAGAGAGGATGAGAGGATTTTTACAGGCTAATGGAAAAGCTGCTGAAGCAGGAAAGCAACTGGATTTATGCATAATAATTGGAAGTCGTGGCCACCAAGTGAGATATTAGGACTTAAGTTTTCAAACATTTAGTAGTTCAGGGCAATGGCAAGATGCAAGGCTATGTTATCAAGCTCGGTTGCTGTGTAGAAGATTGGTTGCTATCCTAGTTCAAACCACTATTACCACTCACCTAAACTGATATGATAGTCACATAACAGGTCTTGCTCCCTTGCCTCTTGCTTTTCTCAACATAGCAGACAGAACCATCGTTATGAAGTGTCAGTCACGTCATGACACTCAACTACTTGATGCAGGCTAATGGTTTGCCATCACACTTTTCCACTGCCTGACAGTCCCTGTATGAGCCACCTCCTGTTCACCTCTGAGAGAGACCTCAGAGCAACCAAATATCCCCTTACTCCAGCATATTCCCCTTTTCCCCAACACTCCCAACTTGTTACAACCTAAGGGTTTTTACACTAAATGTTTTTCCTTTCACAAACGTTCTTCCCTCAGACCTTTCATGCCTGAGACTTCTTGTCCTTTATGTCTCAGTTTACATGTGTCATCCTTAGAGAGGCCATCCCTAAAGTAGCCACCTACTCACCACTCAGTCTCAGTATCATCCTCATTTTCTACTGTCTTTGTAGCACTTGTTAATGCCTTTTATATTCTCCTGCTAATTTGATTGGCAGTCTCCACCCCACCCCAACAAGATATGTTTCATGAGAATTAAAGTCACAATGACAATTATCTGTTTTGGTTTTTGTTGCAGCCTCAGAGTATAGAAGAGTGCTTCATCAATGATACCCTCCCTTTGGCCCCAAGGTTTGTTGAACGAATGAGCTGAGAGGCAGAGGTATTAAAGGATGGTATACTTTCTAGGATGCTGAGCCAAACCCTTCATTTTACAGGCAAAGGTTCAATGGTCTAAGAGACAATAATTTAAGGTAAGGAGGATTAGGAAATTGTATTAATGAGACACAGTGAGAAAAAATAAAAGCAAGATGAGAAAGGGCATACAGTAATCTAGGTACCTTAAGCCTGGCGATAAGCTATCATAAATACTCTTCTAGAAAGTCCATGGAACATTACTTATAAAAGCTGTATCACTGAGAAACATATATAATTTAAAGTGCAAACATCTTAGACACTCAGAATTAAATTGCACTGCTTTCTTCTGATTTGCTAGGGAGGTTCAGAGATAAAAATGCAAGGTAATAAAATAAAAGCTTTGACTTTTCACCCAGCTTCTCTCTGATCTCTTTTCCTGAAACTCTCTAGGTGATTTTACTACAAATGCAGTTTTAAGCACAGAAGTCATATCAGGGTTTGAATCTGGTAGAAGTTTGAAACATGTTGCTGAGAGATCAGTACCATTATGAAGTTGGTTGGATCACATCTCTGTTCTGCCTTAGAATGTGGTGGGGAGACCTTTACCTGAAAAACAGAGAGCAAGTGTTCCTTTTGGAGTCACCATGGGAGTCAAAGGCATGTGGACTTTTGAGGACAAGGACCTGGGCCTTTCTGAGACAGAGACTGAATAGCTAATTTGCCAGTTCAAATACTTCTTCAGAGTAGCAGTATTATCACCAAGAGAAGAATCCATCGACACCCACCATTAGGTGAATCTGACCCAGGGAAAATAAGCCACCTCCCCATACCAAGGAGAACCTGCTAAGGAAGACTTGTTTTCTGAACAATCTAAAAAATGGCACTTAAATGCAACATAGAAAACTGAATGTTCAATGCCATCGAAGGGGGCAGGAACTGCTTGGGCAAAACAACTGAAACAAGCTAAGTCTGGAGGCAAAGACTGTGAAAACTACTATCCATTCAGGTTTGGGTACAGACGCCCGTTATTATTACTAATAATTGGAACAGTGATAATAATTTAGTCCTAGAGCAGGCGGCATGATTGGCCGCGTAGGCATGGAAGTCTTATAATCAGCCAAGCATCAGCTATGCCTGGGCAGTGAGAGTGGGAAGTAATAGAGAAAAGAATTACAATTAAAAAGAAATCCACAAATATGAATTGAATCGGGCATATTATCTCCAGGTTCCAGTTCAGAGTTTTTATTAGAAAATTAAATAGAGAGGCTAATTAGACTGCAAGAAAACTTCCACTGAACTCCACAGTTTCCACCAGGCAGGAAAAAAGAGAAAAGCAAAGCATGAGAAAATGGGAAGAAGAATCAGAACTTTTCAAATTACTGATTTATAGTTACTAGTGTTCTGTTGAACCCCTGGTGCTGCAGTGGTAACCAAAAGGTCAGCAGTTTGAATCCACAAGCCGCTCCTTAGAAACCTTATGGGGCAGTTCTACTCTCTCCAATAGGGTCACTATGAGTCGGAATCGACTCAACGGCCCCGGATTTGGTAACAGATTAGTGTTCTGCAGAAGAAACAAGAGAGTGAAATGCAGGATGGCTGTAAAGTCTGGAAACCTAGACAAATATATGCTCCAAATGGTTTCTTTGCATCACATTACAATACACAACAGGTTCCATGACATTACATGATATGCTCAAGGTGTATGGTCCCTCAGCAAACATAGTTCAATGTACTATGCAGACCTGTGATGAAAGCCATGTATTAACTCATTTGCATCAATCCTTGCATGTATGTTTATGAGGAATTGCCTCAAATGATGTGTGTCTCTGATTTTCACTGAGGAATCCTGTGCCTTTAGCGTGGCACAGACGGAAGTAACCAAAGGGGCTCAGATGGGAAGAGCACACAGCCCATTCCACGAGACCATGTTATCCAAGTACTGTCCAGCTTTGACAATTTTCTTCCAACCAGACCCACACCACTCTGGTAGAATAATGTGAGGGTTCACTCTCCTGTTGGAATTCTTTTCCCTAACCCTTCAAGTGTACGCCTTAATTGGTCACTTACCCTGACCAACCTGATGTGTTTGCAGACTTGATAGCCAATCTATAGACCAAAGACTGAAGAACAAGATGTGGTATGATATCTATATCAGCATCTTAGCATAGGCTGTTCTCTTTGCTTGGAACAGTTTTGCCTGTCTTCCTCTTTTGCCTAGTTAACTTCCTATCCTGCAGAGCACAGCTCCTCACCACTTCGTCAAGAAAGCCATCCTAGATCAAAAGACTAGCTTAGGTCCCTTTCTGTTTTCTTAGCAGCCTGTACTCTGTCATATGTGTCATGATTGTGGTTGAGCAATTATTTGTAAGACTGGCTTGTTTAATGTTTGCCTTCTCTCCCCAGGGTAAGCTCCATGAAGGCAGGTAGCACACACCTGTTTTGTTTACCCCTCCATCTCCATCCATGTCCTTGTCCACAGTAGGCAGTAGCCATTAAATATTTATTGACCAAATCATTCTCCATTTTTAATTCTTTACCATCAGTCTGAATTTACACTAGGTAATGAATAGCCTTGGTGATGCAATGGTTAAGCGCTTGGCTACTAACTGAAAGGTTGGTGGTTCTAAACCACCCATCAACTCTGCCGGAGAAAGACCTGGTGATCTGCTCTTGTAAAGATTACAGCCTAGAAAACCCTTTGGGGCAGTTCTGCTTTTCACATGGGATTATCATGAGTCAAAATCAACTCAGTGGCACCTAACACCAACAAACAACAACACCTGAGTGAGATGGCTACAAAGACCCCTTTTCAAATGTTGCCTCTGCCTCGCAAACAAAACTCAAAATACAGGTTTATGAGAATCCCCATATTCCTTTAAAGAAAAAAATAATAATGTCTACTCACCACCTGGGTCTCTCTCCCCTCAGGGAGATTTGGTTAGGCTGGGCGATCCAGCTGAGGCCTTGTTCCATTGTCAAATCATTCCCTTGGCCTCATTTACCTAGCTCTTTAGGACACAAGAAGATTTAACAGCGCCTGACAGGACAAAGCCATCTCTGATATTTTCTACCACAATCACCTTTTATTGTACATTGCAAAGGAAAATGTCTCTTGAATTTAAAAAGGATGCTGAGACGGGGAAAATGTTTACGAAAGAGTAAAGTGGAAAACGCTCTTAAAAAATACCTAATATGGTGAAGAGGAAGACAGAAGAATGAAGCTTATTGAAAATAAGGGAGTGAGAGAGAAAAACGCTTGTACCTTAATTCCTCTTATCAACGGCATGATTGGCATTGTTCTATGAGATTTATATTTCCCCCTAATTATTAATATGCAAATTGCTGAACACAACATAACAGAAACAGGTTGTCTAAACATTCACACAAAATCCCCTAAATAAAAAAAACAAGAATTTACTTGTAGCCATGGGGTCAAAAGAACACTATTAGAAGTGTTTTCTATATGGCTGCGTGGTACCTTCTGTTTGGCTTTGGAAGTGAGTGTTGCTATTTATTCTCTTTCTTCTTCCAAAATTTTGACCGACTTCAGAGCCCCTAGCAATTTTTGTTTCCTTGTTAGAAATGTTGATAGAAATGATTCCCTGTAGAAATGGCCTTGGGAAAATCCTGACCATCTCCCCTCAAATTCCCCCCACCCCCTCCTATTTGTAATTGTTTCAGACTAGCCTCTGCTTCTCTCTCCTCCAATGGATGTAATCTTTGGCTCTTAAGTGTAATTACTTCATCAAATCCTATTTCCTCCATACATACCCAATATTAATTCACTGATCCTTTTTTCAGGGGAGGGGGAGCCCCGTCTGTATTATTCTTAGGATATATAATTCCTCTTGAGAGGCAGGCAATGTGGGGGTAATTCTTTTTCTACAGCACCTCCAACTAGCACATATAAAACAAACTTATTAAACACAGCGGTAATGAAGCTGAAGAAAGCTGAGAGCCAAGTGAACAGGCTTTATCCCCAAACATTGTACGATGGACCCCAAAGGCATGCAAGCAAATGGACACTTTGTAACATCAAAATTCCAAAGTGACAATTCTAAGCCTTGCCTCTCTCAAAAATATAAGCATTTGGTGTTAAGCAGAAAAGTGAGTTTTTGCTCATTTCTGAGTATAAAAAATTCAAAGCATTTATATACATTATTTAATTCATATTCTCTCTGAAGCTTGACACGTGTGAGAGACCCAGTATTTGTTGAATAGAATGTATGCCCCATGAGGAAAGTTTTTTTTTTTTTTGATCTGTTTTATTTTTTGATGTAACCCAAGTGCCTACGATAGTAAGTTGCCCATACTAGGTGCTCGATAGATATTGATTGACTAAATTAAAAAATCCAACTATAACTGAAATTACATGTGTGTTCTTCAGCTATAAATCCCAAGTCATTATAAACTGAACTTTTGGAAGTACAGTATTTTTTAAATCAGGTTACAGTACCTCTATCTAGGTTAATAACTTTGCCATCTTATCAGTAGCACTTTTATTATGGCCCCATCTTTCCAACAAGGACCACTGGTAGGCAGTCCTAAATGACAGAGCCAGAAAGGTTCAGCACTCTTTTATTGAATGATAAATAGGTGTGACTTGAATACTATGGTTTATACTATGCAGACTTAGAATTATTATTTTTTTAAACCAGAACAGCCCTTTCAATAACTTGAATTCCACCAGAATACGAAGGTAATTTTATTATGAGAGTCACAAAACAATGAAATTATTCCTTCCTGTCTCTTACACAAATGGTCAGGGATGATATTTGCATAAGTTACATTATATTGATTCTGGTAGAAAGAGACTCAGTAAAGACAAAAGAACACAGGCAAAAATAAGTGCTTTAAAAAATCTCACAGAACACACAGATGGAGGCATCCATTACAGTTGGCTTTGAAATGAATACAACAGTAATAACAAAACAAACAAAAGCAACAAACCACAACAGCAACAGCAAAACCTCATTCAGGTCAGTTCTCTTTCAGTCAAAACTACCTATTTCCCTCTTTGTCCTTGCTCATTTCTCCCTTATGAAATCCACTTTCAAATGTCATCGCCTCCCCCTCGCCAATAAACAAAGCATTCTCTAACAGGACAATAAGACAGTAAGGAACTGATAATGATAATAATAATAATAATAATGAGAAATGGCCTCAGAGATATATTTCATGTGCCTTCCCCTCTCCTTGTCTTCCTTCAGTGGAATAGCTTCCTGGCCAATGTGGCATTAATCATCAGAACAGCAGCCCCGAGATAAAGGCAGGGTGAGATTTCATTGTGCATTATAGTGTGAGTTATGGGTGCATGAATATGTGTCTCTGTCTTGGTATCTGGGAGGAGCAAGTGGAGAGGCAGAGCAGAAAAATCTGTCATTTTATATATTTATATTGCTCAAGATAGTCAGAACTGGTTCTCCATTGTTACTGCGGATTAAAATCATTCCCGTCCTTCTGCTTTCATTGGAGGTCACCTCACAGAAAAGGGGATAAATATTATGACAGGTTAAATTCTACCCATTTTTTTTCTTTTTCCATCTGCCTCAGGGGTGTGCAGCAGAGTTAGGGACAGGAGGAGGGGAGAAGTGGAACCAGGAGCAGGGTTGCTGTCTGATGGGAAAAATTCTTCTTTGCCAGTCCTCGATTGAGTATCCTCTCGTTCACTTACATAATGCTTTGGGCTAACAAGGTTTCCTGTCTTGAACTAAATTTGGGGAGGCTGTTTGAATGCAACAGGTAAACAGAGGCTACAACTACTCAGAAAGGCATTGTAAATATCAACTAGATACCTGCTACCGGAAATGAGGTCCACACACCAGCAGCACTGATGTCATTTGGGGCTTTGTTAAAAACACAGAATCTCAGGCCCCACCCCAGACCTGAATCAGAATCTGTGCTTTACTACAATCACACATTATAATGTAAGAAGAACTATTCTAGATGAGAGGGGGCAGTCGTGACTCAGAGGTAGAATTCTCCTCTGCTATTTGGCTTTGATTCCCTGCCAATGCACCTCATGTATAGCCACCACCCGTCTGTCAGAGGAGGCTTGCATGTTGCTCTGATGCTGAACAGGTTTCAGCAGGGCTTCTAGACCAAGGTAGACTAGGAAGAAAGGTATGGCAATCTACTTGCAAAAAATCAGCCAGTGAAAACCCAATGGATCGTAATGGTCTGGTCTTGTTGAGTATGGGGTCACCATCAGTCAGGAGCAGCTTGATGGCAGCTAACAGCAATAACATTCTAGATAAGAGACACAAACACATATGCACTCTCTCTGTCTTTCTCTCTCTCACACACACACAATCGGAGTAATTAGATAGAGTGAGAGACAGAAAAGGATGCCTGATGTACACAAGTCAATCAAATTCCCATCCAGTAGTTCTCTCAGTGACTGCTAGCCACCACAGACACGGTGTGAGTGTATTTTCCCAGTTATCTCCTCCCTAGATGATGAAAGAACCAATGGGAACCTTCCAGTCTCCATTTAGCTAACAGAACTAGCTCTCTAGACAACCCAAGGCATTAATTAGCAGGTTTCAAAAGGCAGGGCTGTCATAACAGCCTCAGTGTGTTTCTAATTTTTACAATCACTCAAACACGCACCAGAATGGTAAGAAAGCACATCCCACCCCTCCTACTGCCTTGTCAAAGACAAAATGGAAATATCAGCCTTGGAGCTTGGCTAGCAATGATTGCTGCTTGAAGTCATTTCCCTGTCATGTATAAATAGAAAGCGAAAGGATGTATTTTCAGAAAAAAAAAAAAAATACAATAATAAAGAGCCAATTCTTGTATCTCAGTTTAAACTGGAATCATTGATTCTTTTTGATAATTCAAAAGGCATTTATTAAGTAGTTTATATTGTACATAGAGGTGGTCATTGTGGAGTTCCTTCTGACAGCTTCAGCAAAGATGGGAGATACAGAAAGAAATATTAGTATTTTGATTAGATCAAAGACGCTCTAATCATCTACCCCAACTTTAGCTGTCCAATCTATGAAATGAGCAGATAGCTCTTATAGCAACATAATTACAGCGTATCTCCTCTGGCGTGCTTCCTCCTTTTTTCTCCTCTTCCCTCCCCTCCCCTTCTCTCCACTCCTCTCCTCTCCTGTATCCTCCCTTCCCTCTCCTCCCTCTCATTTATTTTTCAAATGTTATAGTATATACAAAGGCACCATGTTAGTGGCTTTTAAGAAAAGAATTATAACCACTGGAGAGAACTTGGATCTACCCTTATATTTTCTAGATGAGGGCAGAACTGAGGCTCAAGGAGGCTAACTGCTATGCTGAATGCCACACAGCCAATTAGCAACAAAATCAAAATTAACGTTCAGATGCTAAACTGGTTTAGCAGCTTAAACCTGGATTCTAATCCCATTTAAAGTAATAATAATTAGTAACTTTTTATTGAGTCCCATCAAGTTAAGCCCTTGACTTGTATTAACCTATCCTTGAAACTGATATTATAATTCCTGTATTTCAGGTGGTGAAACTAAGCTCCAAAGAATAACTTTGCCAAAATTCCACATCTGGAAAGTAGCATCCTAAATGAAATTCTGCCCAGAGCCATGGTTTTAACCACTTCTCTATTCATAAGCTAAATTGTTCCCCAATCCCTGTTCCAATGTACTATTTTCTTCACACCAGGCTGCTTTCTCATGGCTATCTTTGTCTCCCCTAAATATGCAAAATTTTGCTCCCCTTCTCTGCCTTTTCCCTCTGCAGCTAAGTTAATTTCATTCATTTAATGCATTTTTTTCTGTTTCTTGAAAATCATTAATTGAACCCTACTTGTGTCAGGAACTATACCAGGACCTGAATGTTAAGTGGTGAAATGCATAGATATTGTTCCTGCTTTCAGTCTATTGGTTTCTTACAGTATCTTCTATCTATGTTCTTTCAAGATATCATGAAAAACAAGTATTACAATAGAGAGTCCTGGACAGAGCTGGAGAAAAATATAGGACAAAATTCTAACTCACAAAAAAGATCAGACTTACCGACCTGACAGAGACTGGAGAAATCCCTAGAGTATGGCCCCCAGACACCCTTTTAGCTCAGTAATGAAATCACTCCTGAGGTTCACCCTTCATCCAAAGTTTAGACAGGCCCATAAAACAAAAGGACACTAAAGTGGCACACCAGCCCAGGGGCAAGGATTAGAAGGCAGGAGGGGACAGGAAAACTGGTAATAGAGAACCCAAAGTCAAGAAGGGAGAGTGTTGACATGTTGTGGGTGGGTAACCAATGTCATAAAACAATATGTGTACTAACTGTTTAATGAGATGTTACTTTGTTCTGTAAACTTTCATCTAAAGTATAATAAAAAAATTAAATAAAAAGATATGAAAAAAAGAAAACAGGTTATGGAGTCAGCTGAATCATAGGGTGATGGCCAGAGATAAATGGTGCTTATTTAACATGCTCAATGATTACAGAAATAGAGAACAGGTAACTGAAAGCAGGTAGAAAGCACCCCCCCATCCCGAAATGCACACAACCAGGGAAGTGAGCTTCAAGTTAATTTCTATCCATGCCAATTAAAATGAGCCATTGAAAATCATTTTGTTTGCCTTAGATAGAAGTAGAGTTTAGGAGAATTAGGAGTGAAGTAAATTAGGAAAGGGAGAAGGGGAAGAAACTGGAGAGGGAACATGGACAAAATTGAATTTCCAAAATGGTTTTGGAAATTAAAATGCTAGAACTAGCCCTTGCTATTATGATGACAAATAAGGAAAGAGTTCATGACCAGAAACCAGCAAAGAGTAATCCTGTTCTCCAGAGACAAGGAGACATTTCTGGGACTTTTAATTCACAAGACAAGGATTCAAGAGAAGCAAGATCAGTAATTACCTTTCCCACTGGTGAGCCTCACCAGGAAGTAGACCTTGGGGAAAAGGGGGCTTGGAAATAAGATCTGGCCTCTAAACACTGAGAGGCATATTTACTCCCTGAGAAGGTGCCTCCGGATTATTGCCCACTCATACATTTCAACCAACACTGACGGAGTATTCACTTTGTGCTAAGCACTGTTCTAGGCACTGGCTATAACAGTGCCTGCAAAAAAGACCTTGCCCTCCTAGAACTCATGTTCTAGTACATAGAGACAATAAACAAACAGACATGCAGTATCATGTCAGGTAACGTTAACTGCTATGAGAGACAACGAAGCAGGGCAAGATGATAGAGGATGCTATTCTTGTAGAGGATGGTCAAGGAGGGTCTCTCTAAAAGGTACCATATGAGCAGAAACCTAGACGAAGTAAGGGAGTGATTCATGTCAAGAGCTGGGATGAGCTGTTTCAGGCAGACAACATTTTAAGCAAAAAGGCACAGGCATGCTTGGTATGTTCACGCAGGGACAGGACCAGGGTGAGGTGAGTGAGGTGCTCACCTAAGGTGTAAAATGTCAGGGGGTGCCCCACAAGTCAGTACTCAAGATAAATACTATTTTGTTACATTTTAAAATCAGCATTAATGCAAAACTTTCCATGATGAACAAAATATTGACAATTTAAATAAAGACAATATCTTATACTTGCAATGACCCTGTTTCACTCGCCTCACCCTTATCGTGTCCCTATATTTAAGTGAAAGGAGCCTTGGTGGTACATCAGTTAAGCACTTGGCTACTAACCAAAAGGTTAGCGGTTCCAACCTACCCAGCAGCTCGATAGGAGAAAGACCTGGTAATCTGCTTCTGTACAGTTTACAGTTAAGAAAGCCCTATTGGGCAGTCTTCTCCATTACATGGGGTCTCTGTGAGTCAAAATCAATTCAGTGGCACACAGCAACCACAATATGTTTAAGTAAGAGCAAGAAGACCTGTGTGGCTGAAGCAGCTTGATAAAAATAAGGTCAGAGACATAGCGAGGAAGAGATCCATGAGCCACAAGGTAAGGATTCTGGCTTTAAACTCGGCCAAGTAGTACAGTAGGAAAAACCCTGAGCTTTAAAAATATTTGGGGACCACCACAGGCGGGTCGCAGAGAGCTGACCCCACTTAACCTCCCAGTCGTTCAGATGTCTCAAAATAGGATCCAGCACTTTATCAGCAGTTCTGGTGGAAATTCCATCCTATAAATATTGCATCCTCATTAGAAAGGTGCCTCTGTGACTGCCCCTGGAAACTCTGCAATGAGGACCTTCTCAGAGGATCCAGCTTTGGGAAATGCTGGGCTCTTCCACTAAAGTAAACATATTAAAAACAGAATTAAAAAAAAAAAAAAAAAAGCCATGCTATATTCTCTTCACAGGCCTATTTGTACTGCCAACGCATGAGTCTTTAAAGGTAGGTAAACCCATCATCACACTTTTTTTTTTTTATTAGAACTACAAAATCCCGGAGAGAAAATGTCACTAAAGAGTTTTAACAGGTAACGAGTAAATTAGAAATTAATTTCCTTCCCCCCAAATTATTACCTGAGAGTGGAAAAGAAAGTATCTATGTGAGGGTAAGGAGGAAACAGAAGATATTTCTTGGCTGGCAGCTAAAGTCTAATTAGACTGACAAATCTTCAGTGCCTTCCCCAGTTATGAGGCTTGGCAGGAAAGGAACACGCCCTGGAGCCACACATTATGTAAGGCTGTTAATCAATATTAGTTGAGCCCTGATCCTAAAAATAAACTTCCCCAGGAGGCTCTGTTGTCTAGTGGTAAAAGCGAGGAACTGTGTGGATTCTTTGTCTCATTTCTACCAAGTTGGTGATGATACGGAAAAGGTGGAGGGGCCCAGAGCAAATAATCCTTCGAGTAAGTATGTCCACGCTTGATCTACATCCTGTTATGGCATGGCATTTGGGATAAGGTAGGTGGATCTTGTATCCCAATTAAAGATACTCTGAATTACTAAAAAGGATTACTTTGATAACTAAAAAGGACCTTAATGAAATTTAGTGTTGTGGTCTGGCCTTGAAGATGCCATTGATAACAACACGAGTCTATTATATATATGGTCAAACCATATGAAATGGCTAGTGTCTGCCCATTTTTGGACATCCCTGGGTGGTGCAAGTAGTTAAGCACTCAGTTGATAACTGAAAGGTTGGTAGGTCAAGTCCACTAAGAAGCATCTCAGAAAAAAGGCCTGGTGAAAACCTTACAGAGCACCACAGTTCTACTCTGATAAACATGGGGTCGTCATGAGTTAAAACTGACTACACAGCCACTGGTTTGGTTTGGTTTGGGACCATTTTTGACATAGAAAAATGTCAACAACATGCTTCAACCTAATAGTATAGTCTGTAGTAACCAATCAGGGAAGCCAATTCCTACTCCAGAATATGACAAAATCTCCCATGGAAATCTCTTCTAATTGATGGGTGAAGGTTCTAGTTGAATCTGGGATCCGTGGAGGAGATCCTGGGCCATGGTGGATTTTTGTGGGAACAGACAAAATTATTCTTGGGCTTTTCAAACCCCTTGTACAGGAAGTCTAAGCTATATGAGGATCTATGAGTCTTGGGAGAGTCTCTTGGGTTGAAATTGTTGCCTAATGTCTAACAATTATTGAAAACTTACTATGTGGTAGACCCTGGCCTAAGTGCTTTTTACACATGATCATATTTACTACTCACAACAAGCCTATGGGGAAAATAATGTTATGCCCATTTTATAGATAACAGCTGAGGCATAGAGAGGTTAACCAACCTGCTCAGAGGTGTTACACAGATAAGTAACCAAAAAAAACCTGGAGTCTATCCCATGAATTCTGACTCCAGAGTCCATGTTCTCCCCTTCCATATACTGGTACTCTCCTGGGAACATTCAATGCATAGGATCAATTTTCAATCACAAGTATTTGCTTTGTTTTGCAATAAGTAGTATCAAGGCTAACTTGCGCTTCTTGTTTTCCCTAGCTTAAAACTAAAAGCAGAACAGATGGGAGATTTCCCACATAGGTACTGTTAAAAAGACTAAAAAATTGTTGCTTCCTTTTGGAATTTTTAAAAGGGGTTCACATGGAAACATTCTACCACCAACTTTTTGAAGTTTGAGATGAGAACAAAACCTCACAGAGCTCTCAAGTCTTTAATTTCTACTGTTCATTAAAAAAGGTTCAAATCCAAGCAGAGCATTGTGGTTTTCTGGTAATTTTCTGGTGCCAGGCAGCACTGGCCAATGTCAAGGTGACTTTACCATTGCCCAGCACAGGGAAAGTGGATCATGATCAATCCTGCTAATAGCTTATAAATGATTCCAAATAGTTATTTGCACAGAACACACCGAGCTCTTTCTTGCTGATAACAACTTGGGCAGAGGCCTAAGGTAAGAGAATACATGTTATTCTTGAAACTGTTTTCCTCTTGGTCCTTTCCTCTGTCTTTGGTGCATTTTGCTCATGGTAGCTGAAAGTTAATTCTAAAAGATTTTCATTTCTCACATTTTCTTTCTTCTAAGCAGAATTGAGAAACAAAGGATTTCTCGGTAGAACAAGTTGAGCTTTTCCATTTTAGAAGCTGACCTAGCAGTTTCATGATGGTAACCCACCAACATTTGGGTCAGCTATAGTTGACATATACGCACGATTGCTGGGGCATCCCTGATGGGAAGATTTACGGAAAACCTAATCCTGTTCTCTCTTCTTACCCTTCTGCCATATGGGGGAGTTTCAGGCCAAGTCTTTCGGTACCATATCCTTTGTCTCTCACAAATTCCTTCCATGCACTTTCTAGTCTAGTTGGACTATCATCAAGAATTATCATCTCTAATTTCCACAGTTTAGCTTCTGACATTTCTATAATGTAACCTAGAATTTGTTCCTCTCACTACCTACTCAATTTTACTCATTCTACAAGGCCCAGTTCTGACCCCCTCATCCACCCTAGTTCTAAATCCCTCATCCTTGGGATCTATCCCAAGGGAATCAGCCAGGCCATCCCAAATACCATTCCTATCCAATCAACACCATACCCATTCATAAGGTACTGCCTAATATTGATAGCTAATGTCAAACCCTCTTGCCCTTTTTAGGGCAAGCTCCATAAGCCCCATAAGGGAAAGATCCCTGGATTTCTTTTCTTTTTAGGGTCCCTGGATTCTCTTTCCTCTTTAAACGCAAAAATATGTGTAGATGGACTGATTTCATAACAGGACATATTCTGTAAAACCATAAGAACTCCAGGGTGGTTTAAAAACTGAAGAGAGAATTGATTTGTCAGAACTAATTTCATTCTCCAAATTCTAGCCTGACCCACCTTCAAATTCCTAGCCCCCAAAAGCTCCTAATCCCCGCTCTCAACTATAGCCACTCTGCCAGTAGAAGCAGCACCATTTTCAGAAATAGAGCCTTGCTCGAGAGGGTTTTGATTTACATAAGAATTAATCGGAATAGAATATAATAATAATGGTTAAAACATATACAAACTTACTACGCATGATATACTTGTTTTAAACATTTTACTATATTAGTTCAGTTATCCTCACAATGAGCACATAATTAGTACTTCTCTCCCCTTTTTGCAATGTGTAGACTTCGGTTGGCTGAAAATTCTTGCTCCTCCTCCCATTGAGAAATGATGTTTGTTTCCCCCCTTCCTCCAAGATTGGGAAAGCTTTGCAACCACTTTCACCAACAGAATATGGCAGAAGTGACACTATGCCAGTTTCCAGCCTACGCTTATATCTCCCAGAGAGCTGAGCCTTATGAACCCATTACCCACTTCATCCAAAAAAATGTATCTGAATCATACAAGGCCCATTAGAGCTCCTGGGACTAACATTCTTACCTAAAGTCTACACAGTCTAGGAATTCTCTTACACCCTATACAGAATATAAAGGTTGTTGGGTTCCCCAGCCCTAACATAGGCTTGATGTAATCTACAGAACGTACTTGAAACAAGAATAGGCTTGGAGATGAGGCAAGCTATTGTGTTTTTCATGGAGTCCAGGGCAGAGTTCTTATGGCTACAAAAAAAAAAAAAAAACTTTGACACAAAGCCATTTCCTCTGGCTATTTTTTTTTATTCTTTACAAAGAACATGGGGAATTTTTATCCCTCATCCCAGTCTAATCAATTCTGCCAGGCTGTTGGCTTTCTTCCAGAATGGGTATTTACACACCCTTAAAAACAAAGAGTGTTGACAGATTTTAAACTCATTTTTATAGCCTTGGTAGAAGCAAAAGGAAAACATGTCGATGTAATCCAATTATTATTAGACACAAAGGAGAAGAAATACACAGCAGAAAGAAGGCTGCTAGGGAGGACATCTTCTAGCTGTCCATCCCCACTAAAAGGACCACAGGCTTTATGATGTTCAGAGTCATAATCCCTGGCAAGAGTTTTGCACCTTGTACCCTACTCTTCTCCAGTGGCTCTGACTTTCTTAGATTGTGAAAAGGATTTAGGAGGTCACTCAGTCTGCTCCCATGTGTGTATTTTCTGAAGGAGGGAAAGCCAAAAGCGGATCATTATCATAGCTTAGTCCCTGAATCCCCATGTAACATTATATACTCTCGAGGTCAGTGAGAGTTTGGCCTTGAAAAGGACTAGGGGAGTAGCCATTGCTACAAAGAAAAAGCCGTTTGCTCCTCTGCTTCCCACAGAGTTAATACAATGTATTCTGACAGAAACAAAACGACTCTTCCAAGCCCTGTGCAGACAGAGCTATCCTTTCACCAACAATAAACAGATCTGCTCATGAGCTATAGAGAGTCATAATAGAAATATATATTGCCTTTTATCTTCGTTTCAGTGAATACAGTGAAGTGTCAGGAGTTATTGCTTTAATATCAGTAGAGAAGATACAATTTTTTTGAGCATGTGTGCAGGTATGCATGTAACAGTACGTGCGACTATAAGATCACTACGCTATGCTAATGTGTTAAAACCAAGATCCAGGCTCTTAGTGGCCTTTCTAAAACATGTAAAATTGTCCTGATAACGTCTTCAGTATATACAGCTAGAAATTGTTCCTGTGAAGTCAGACAAAGAACTGTCTGGATATTTCTGCTCAAAGAAAAGGGAAAAGGAAGACAACACCTTTTCCTCTACTACACCTATAAACTTAATTCAGAAGAATGGGAACACATAGGAGATTTAATTGATTATTGACTTGAAGTTTACAATGTCCACTGAAGTCAATGGAAAGGTTATGTCAAAGACTCAGTTGAGTCCCTAGATAATGTCTTAAAAGTAAAAGCAAAAGGCACAAGTACTGATCTGCTGAATTTTCTACCAACACTAACTAGGCTAGGGACAATTTTCCCCACAAGCAATTGGAATGTTTTATTTTATGCCAGAACATTTAAGGCTAATAACTCGATTAACCTCCTACCCCCAGCTAACTAGATTTATGAAATACCAAGTGAGTCAGCAAAGTATTAAGCTTTAACATGGGTATAATTACTTTCAAGTGAAAAAACAAAAACCTTAGCACAAAAACTAAGGACTTTCTGCAAAGCTAAACTCAAACCTTTAAATTTTCTAATGTAATTAGGATCTTGGTCAAATATAAAAGAAAGAAAATGGACCAAAAAAAAAAAAAAAAAGGCAAGTGATTAATCAAGACTCAATATCAAACACAAAGAGCATTTTGTAAGGATTAGTTGCACCTCTACTTTCAATTGCCCTTGATTTAATGGTGCCCATTGGCCTCAATAATGAACAATTCATATTCCAGCAAAGCCAGCTAAAGGAGATGAATAGAATTGAACAGGATATAATCTTTCGTATGATAACAAATTTTCCTTTCCTTTCCCCCTTTTCCCTTTCTGCTATTTGAAAAGAAAAAGCAAGAGGAGAGGGTATTTCATACTGTAAGTATTGCCCATTGCTCATTTTGAATAACAGCTTTACCATTTCAGTGATAAATATGATAGGAATAATGACCCAGGAGTGCCACAGGATTTTTACAACTTCTTTAGCAATGACTTTGTCTTTCTCTACTCTCGGGTCTTATTACAATGAGTTTCTGTAGGCATCCTTCCTACAAACATAGTCATTCAGACTCTTCAGTTACACGGCAACACTGACCATGGTAGCAATGATTCAGTGGCAAGAAAACAGAAACAATTACTACTTGTAGACAAGCTTACCTGAATGCTGGCTGTGGAGCGATTCTTGCGGGTTGTAGTAGTAGCCATTGTAGTGGTGGTTTCCATGACAGTGGTAGACATTTCTGGTGGCATGGAGGTTGTCTGTGTTGTTCCCAAGATTGATGGGACTTCTCCCACCAGTCGGACACTTCCATTGATTTTAATATTGGGGTTGTTCTCAGCTGCCATGTTCAGTACTTTCAAACCATCATAATAGAGCCCAGAAAGCTGGCCTTGGAAGAGACGTCCTTTATCCTTTCCGCCAATGGCTATTTGCGCCTGGGTGTTGAAGATGGTTAACTGCCGGCCTAGTGGGTTGGGTGGAGGAAACAGTATTATTCCCATACATTTTCTCTCTCTGCTTTACCTGGTCAAAATGGACCAGGTATCATAACAGGCTTCCTGGAGCAACTGAAGAGGAGAAAAGTGGATCACAAAAATTCAATAGACATTACCCAAACAAACAAACCCAGTGCCGTCAATAGACATTGGCAAGCAATATTTCACTATGGTTATCTCTTCCTCTGTCTAGCTGAATACCTTAGGTAACCTGAATAATGAAGTCTCTATTCCTTTATTCTGAGGAAGGAGAAATCTTGATTCGATGACGAGCAGTATTACAGTTTTCATAAGTATGTATTTGTGGATAATGGAAACAAATTTCTAAATTGTGTGACAACCAGAATTACTCATAGATGCCTATTGTACTGTTTTTTTAAAGGCTACAATGTTATATAAAACAACTTAAAGTAGAAACACATGGTAAACAAAAACTCATTGAGGTTATTCAGGACACTGAATTAAAAAAAAAAAACAGTTCTATTAGTTAAATTAACTGAGGATAAATTCTAGTTAAGAGACTTGGGTTAATTGTATACTTGTAAAATTCAACGTTCTAGTTTCTAAACATCTCATTTCTTAGTAATCTTCGTAATATATAATATCCTATTTGCATTTGGTATTCAATAAATGTCATGGCAGGCCATCTCCTATCTTTATTAACTTTTTGGGAGATCATGGTCAGACAACTAAATCATTTTCTAGGAGATGGGAAAATAAATAGGCATTGATAATGCTATTGGGGGAAAGTAAAAGGAAAACATAGCTTTCACATTCATTGAATTTTTAAAGGATGGTGGTATTAATGATGAAAGCAACACATAAACCTTTTAAAAATGATACAGACCCCAAACCCAGGTACCATATTTTTATACAAATAACACACGCCTTCTGCGTTTATTTGCTGGCCACACCCTCCCCCTCATGAGGGTGCCACCATGTCAACCCTCTTCCACATGTTTCTGTAAAAAAAAAAAAAAAAAAATTAGCTTGTGTGGGGAAGGCACAGATGGCAAACAAATACAGAAGGCACACATTATTTTTGTAAAAATGCGGTATGTTAATGGACTAAAGAATATCAATATTTCACCTTACTTGGATTTCCTATTTATGATTCTGTGGAAATATAACTATCAGAATATAATAGAATCATGACAATATAATTTAGAAAAGTATAACTCAACTTACTTTACTCTAAACTACTTCTACTGATAAAGAACTCTCCAAAGTGCCAGGTGTTTCCCAGAAAAACCCAAACTACTTTTTAAAACTCATTGTAATGTATCAGGATGTATAACATGCTAATGCCTTCTATGTTGTCATTTCTTAGATTACTTCCTTCTGCTTTTCCAAATGGAGAAGAAAAAAAAAAAACAAAACCTAATCTATTTTTTTTTATTAGAGGAATTAAATAAATCTGTTTTGAATTTTTCTCCGCTGTAGTCAGTGATCAAACAATATACCACTCATTCTTAATCTAATCACTAAATTTATTTTAGCTAAAAATAATTCTTATTTTTGCTTGTTTAACAAAAGGGTATGTTTTTAAAAGACTGGGGTTTTTGCTCCACAGTCTTTAATATGAATAGAGGTATATTATGATGTTTGGGCTGTTAACGTCTATCACTATTACATGATCTTCAAAGCTATGCTTATCTCAACTTTCTGGTGTATTATGGGGAACATCAGCTCAAGATACAAGAACAGAAGAAATGGAAGAGGAGGAGAAGGGGGAATGCATCTATACAGATGGGACTCTTTCTACAGCAATCAATTCTGCTCATTTAGACAACTCTTAAGGGTCTTTCAGTCAGAAGTAATTTACAGATAATACCCCTTTGGAGGCCTCAAATATTGCAGTATGGAGAATTGGCTAGAGAATTTTGTTATAGTGAAAATGGTCTACATTTTATAAACACGTTTGGAGCATGGAAACGGGATCTACTGGCCTTAATGATATCAGAATTACCCAGCTCTCATGGGGGCAATCAAAACCAATCTACTAGATTTCTATTATTTCCCCACCAATTCCTTCAGTGCCCCATGCACATGACTCATGGCCTGTCCATTGTCCTCTCTCCTCTTAACATAACATACAGCAAGTAGTTCAATGCATAATAACCCTGAGAAATGGCCTAGAGCTCATGCCTCTTACTGTCTATTTTTGATGGCAACCTTTTCTGGGAGCCCTAGGCTTCCTATCCAAGAGATGGCATGATGGGAGGTGAGAATAAATACTCCCTCAAACTGGCATAGGCATTTGGGGGTAATTTAACGTAATAAATAAGAAGAACCTGCCTAAATGGATAGTTCTAGGATGAACATTCAATATCTTATACAAGAGGGCCCTGACGCCAAGCTTTTCCTTCCGTTTACACAATCGTTGATCAACCATATTATTTATTCATCTCTTTCTTTGTATATAGTCTCTAGCATTGGTGATGAGTTATTACTGATCATAGGTAGAGGATTTTTTTTTTTTTTTTTATTTCCGACATTCCTGAAAGTACCTCACAATGGCTCTCATCTCTCCTGGTGGTATTATTCTCCCAATGCTTAAAAAGAGGGTCAGAGAAAGTTGCAATGGAAAATTAAATTACACTGGTTAGAAATGATGGTTGTCCTTCATTCCAGTTACCATAGTTCACTCCATAAAGTGGTCTTTGCTTGTTCAAGACTGACCTATGCATCAGAAAAGCAAGGCTGGAAACCCTGGTGGCATAGTGTTTAAGTGCCACAGCTGCTAACCAAGAGGTCGGCAGTTCGAATCCACCAGGTGCTCCTTGGAAACTCTATCAGGCAGTTCTACTCTGTCCTCTAGGGTCACTATGAGTCGGAATCGACTCGACGGCAGTGGGTTTGGTTTGGTTTTGGGCACTCCTGGCTATTGATGCTTTCCCAGAGAGATCTGACTATTCACTTCTTGGGAAAAAGACACTGGCAAGGTGAGACAGGAAGGGGAACGTCTGTGTTTCAATTCTCCATTTTGCTATAGGAAGACTTTGTTTTCGTTTGTTTGTTTCATGTCTATTTCTGGTTGGATTTGTTTTCCTTCTGTTCCAACACCCTCTCCTAGCTCTGTGTACCTTGGGTTAAGTAGTTACTGCAAAGCTAGCAGTCATTAAAGGGGCATGCTTTCATCCTCCTAACATCCCTTCCTCTGATCAGCTTATTTCTTCCAGACAATTAGGAGAAAGGGAATAAATGAGAAACAGTCATTACTAACCTCACCCTATGAAGGATTTGAGGAACTGACTGGACAAAGGTTCCTTTTTATCATTTGACCAAAAATTAATTCTCAAAATCAATGCCAGATCTCATTATTGTCACTCCTTATGATCAAACGTGTGTATATGTATACATATATATACATATATGTGTATATATACACATATACATATATGGGGGGAGGGGTGTGTGGTGGGTATTTTTTTTCCCGTCTGAGAATTGTTCTACCATAAGTAACACAAAATTTGGTTAAAAAAAAAAAAACAAGAAAAGATCTTTCACCTTTATAATAGTTACTTAATTTGTGTGTTTTAACACCAGTATAGGATTTATAACGGGTTAATTTTTTGTTTTGTTTTGGATCCTCATTCTCTTGGAAGTCATTAATTGTTACCTCTTTTGCACATGAAGTTCACATACTGCTTAAATTAAATCTTTGCACATCTCCAGTCAGTGTTACTCAAAGACTAATTAATTAAACCTCAGAACACCCTTGAGGAACAAGCAGTATTATTTCTCCTGTCCTCAGATGGGGAATCTGAGACATAAAGAGGTTAAGCAGATTATCTAAGGTCAGAAGGTCAGTCAACAGGGACAGAAAACAGACTCAGGAATGCTGTGACCCAACTCTCTTCCCCAATGACAGAAATAACTCCAAAGAGGCATTCCAAGTTCCTCCTGTGTCTGCCTAATGATCCTTCTGTATTTACCTGTTGTACTCATTGTCTTTATAGGCCTTTTAGTATGCATTTCCTATTCCTTTTAAAAGGAGGGTTAGCTAGGCAGGGGAAGAGGTAAAGCAATAGACTGAATATATGTTACTCACCCAAATTCTGAAAAAGTAATTTTAGTGAAAACAACATAGAAGAGAACCTCACAGTTTGCAAATAGACCTTTTCAATATCATATGCATATATAAAGATATACATATTTGATTGATAAACTAGACCACATGCCTCCATCTAGCATCAACCACCCTTATCCCTACCCAACCCCGCTAGTTCTTGTGAACTTGAAAACATCCTGTATGAAAGTGAACTGACAATATGCTATCATAAGAAAAACTGAAAGCCTACTAATAACTTTAGAATGGTTTATACACATGAAAATGCCTGGCATGCTATTAAGCTTAGACTTTAAAAGGCAATGGAGTAAAATAAAATTGAAAGGAACAAAAAAAGCTCTCTCAGGCACATGAGACTCAGACATGCATCTAGTTTTCTTTTTCTTTTTAAAAAGTGAGGCAATCATTGTCTTCAATGTTAAAGGGACTTTATGAGCTAGTGCTTACTGAACAAAATTATTTGCTTTTTAGAGTTAGTCTTAAGTTATTTTTGATTAGACCACATGCGTTAAAAACAGGGCAAACAGTTAAGACCCAATGAGGATTTTCAGTGTTCCAAGGCCCAAATGTTTTCACCTAACTTCAAAACTGTAGTAGCTTTTAGATTTTCTTTAAGTGCATAGAAGTAATTTATCCAATTACCATATATATATATATATGACTCCATCAAATCTCTACAAATTTTAAGAACTTACTGTCTTAAGACAAGAGTAGCTTGTACTGAATGGCTCAGGAAAGAACAGAATATATAGATTTTTTTTTTTTTTTTTTAATAGAGGACTTTCTTCATTGAAAGATAATCGTTTACTTCCTGGCAAATAGAAGCCACACAGAAAATTCTAACATCAGTTATAACTGCTGCCCTCTTTTCATTAACTGAGTGGTTGTTTTCTCCAGCAAATCAGAAATTGCTGTTTTGCCTTTCATAAGCCTTTTCCCTTTCCAACTCATTGTCTTAACTACTTACACTTTTGTTGTATTAAAAAATCAAATACACAAGGGTATCACACAACCAAAGTGTAAAATGAATTTTTTTATTTTTTAGTTTCAGTCAGCAACTAGGACGTAATTAACCTTTTACAAAATACTTTTGCCTCTATAGGTTTTGAATTTAAAGGCAAAATTCATCTTTCCCATTCTTTTCTTTGTTTAAAAACAAACGTTTTAAAAAAAAATTGCTGCCCTTATAATATTTGTTTTAAGAAGTTTTAAGTTACAAAAGTCAATCTATGATTTTTTCTTTTTTTAACCATGTTACAGATAGTAAAGCCAAAACAGTCTCAAGATGTAAGTTTAAAAAGTACTTTTGAAATTTCTTTAGGAAGCTTTGGTATAAGAGGTAATTTAAAACAAATTAACAAATAATGTCATGCAGTGGTTAGATTGCCATAATACATTTCTTCTTTAGAGGTCCCTGGAATTTCTTGTTTGTGATCGTCACGCTGATCGCAAGCTAGATGTTAGTCCCTTTAACTGTGTTTTAATGGCAATGTATTATAGCATGATTTATCAACATATGGCAGGTGGAAGCTGACACAAATTATAATGAAAATTAAAACAGTCATTTATGCAGCAGGCGATTATCATTTAAGAAACATTTATTTGCAGGCTTTAAAAATGAGGGTTTAGAATCAAATGATTTTAAAATGAAAGTTTTAACGACGGTTACCTTTTTCCTGCAGCCACTCTTCTACGGGCCGGTTATATTTGAAGGGGATTTTCTGTTTTACCATTTGGAAGCGTTCATTATCAGTGTTGCCTTTAAAGTTTAAAAAACAGCTTAAAGAACAATCTGAAAAGTCAATAAGTCATTAAAAAACATCCTAGGTTTTTGGTTTGTTTTATGAAGTTTTTAGAGATAGGTATCAATTTAGTTTTAGTAGAGGTGGAGTTGAAGTCACTCTGCCCTTGGTGGACACATTGGAGGTCAGGTTAGTCTTAGCTATGCAGTGCTCCATTGTATTTTGGTAATGGAACCTGAGAGAGTAGCAAGAGGTTTGGTCATTTACAGGAATGGTTTTTATTTCACTTTTCTCCATCTCTGCCCATCCACTCCTTAACTGGGCCAGTTTAGGCATAAGGATCAACTTGCCCCGTGAGTAATTCACCTGACATAATATGCTCTTCAGTCATACCGCTCTACTGTATCCTTTTAGTATTTGAAACTACTTTATCTTCTGGCAGAAAGAAGCCAAGGAAGACAATTTAAGCTTTGATGGCCAAGGGAAACTTATTTCATATAGGAGGCCCCAGCATCCCACCTCACCTACGTTGAATATGTAGGGTACCACAGATGACTATATCTCTATTTCTTTGACTACAGATTTTCTCCACGTTTCAAAGAAAGGAACCCAAAGTAAATATCTCAGAATAAAGGCAGTGGTAGAGCATTTGCTCCACTTTTCAGCATCTATATTTTATTACTATCAGTAGACACTGACTTTATTATAGTTTCCCTCTCTCTCTCTCTGTTTTCCTCCTGTGAGAAGTCTCTCCTGAACAAGCATCCACTCATAAAGCCTGTTTAGGGATACTTCATTCAGGCATGAAATATCTAATTAGGATCAAGGCTCAAAGAGTGCTTTTAACAGCATGTCCCCCTTCTCCTTTCTTAAGTCTTCTGTTGCCACCCCTGGATGGTTTCTCTAATTAAAACAGACTTGGAGAGTAGTGTCATGGAGACACAGCCCTAGTGAATATACTTCAAATCATGAAATAATAGAGCCATGCTTTGGGAATTGTTCTATTCTGTCAACTGGTATCACATTGATCAGGCGGAAACTAGTGAATTTTAATCCATTACTTTTGACTCATAGCCCTACATTGGAACAGAGGGAATCCCATTCCAAATTACCAGCATTAAAAATGAAATGAAAATCTTAAAACAGGTGACCTGGCAACATTTACAAAGGAGTCCTAATGCCATAACAAATGTTAATATTGACTATAACATCAGACTAAGGGAATGGAGGCAACATGATGGCATTTCAATCTTAGGACCACCTTTAAATAGGTATTCTTACTGGATAAGATGACTCCGCATGTGACTAAATGGGTACATGCATTCCTTGCTGGTGGTGAGGGGGGAGAGGCTGGGGCAGGACCGGTACTGTTGAGACCGTTTGCAAGTTTCCCCATTTACTTTTCCTTTGAACAACTTCTTCTAAGAAGGTCTCACTATCCTTACTACTCAAGAGTAAAAAAGTAAGGCTTAATGAAAGAGGCAACTTTGGATCTCCTTCCAGACAATATTGTGGGGCTTTTATTTGGCCTGGCTTAGATCATAACATAATAATATATTTTTTTATACAGTCCAATGAGTGGAAAGAATAACTGACACTTGATAATTGCAAAGGATTTTTTAAAGCTTTCCTCAAAGTGCCATTTCTCCCAGAAAGAAAAGGAGGGGCAGGCCAGGAGGAAAAACAGAAAGACAACTTCTTGTTTCTTCAAGAAGCCCATGGTGAAAGAAGTTGGTTTTTACCTCTTAATATAGATACCAATTAGAGATAATTATAATGATTCTCAGGAACCTAGAGTTCCATTAATCTAAAATAAAGGTGGATAAACTCTCAGATGTTTTCATTGAAAAAGAGCATGTCCTTTTGGGAAAATAACCTACATCTACAACCTTAATCCTGCTCTATGGGTGACAGATATCATAGGGATGTCATTCATCCCCATAATTTGCCCTCTCTCAAGTTTTAGCCATGACAGAAATGGCAAATGGATGGTGCCTGATTCACCATGAATATATCCGATTACTTCGAGATTTCTCTACATATCACTTGGGCTAAAACATTAAATATAGTAATGTCCTTCATTCCACTCACTGTAAAATGGATTAGAGAACTTGATAGTAAATATAAAGCTAAATATTCTTAGTCACATGCAAGACAAAATCAGAACTAACCAAAGTTCCAAATTACCAGTGTTCTATATGCATCAACTAAATTAACTAAGGAGCTGCATTGATTTACTTCCTCCAAATGCGTAGCGCTCTTGGCCTCCCTAAGGACTCCCCCAGTCCACTCTCTTTCAAATGATAAGGCCTGATAGAGAATCATTTGGGGACACGATGCAGGCTAAAAAAAATAGTTAATTATGTTGGATAACCAGGTAAGTGACATGTTGGAAGGACTACATAGCCACGATTCAACCTTAGACCTTTGTAAAAGTCAGAGAGTCATTCTTCTCCACCTCAGCTTTAAAGACAGTTAGAAAAAAAGTTTTAAGTTTTCCACACCAGATTGATGGTATCTGGCACTAATGATAGCAATCTTGCATACTGTTAAACACTGTGAAAGCTGGAAGGTCATTTGGAAAAGCAAATTGGTTTAAATTGCCACATTAACATTGCTCTTAGTCTCTTTTCATGTTCTTGTTGGTTTTTATTTTAATTTATCTCAAACATTAGTAAGAACTGTTTTAGAAACATGTGCATGAGAATGAGTTCATTTGCCCCGAGCCCCATTTGCTAGACGGATTGAAGAGCAAACAACCTTCTAAATATAAGAATTCATAGACAGGGACTGCTCTGAAAGCTGAGCAAACCTAATCAAAGCCATATATATTCATGTTAAATACTTAATGATATTTAGTTTTACATTTCATACGGCAACCAGTATGAAAATTGAAATAAAGGGTGAAATCAATTCTTCAAAGAAACTGATGCCATCCTTAAGAAAGAATAGTCTTGTGAATCATAATGTCATAGAAAAGAAGAGTGTATTACTAATTAGATTAAAAAAAAAAAAGTAATGGCTACTGTACTCAACCACACTGAAAAATCTATAAATTGCATAAAGATATTTTCAAGCAATAATCCAATCTCAAATTACTTATATAGATCTCATGCTCACAAACATGGGACTAAATTTGAGAAAATAAAAGTCACATTTTATTCTACTTAAAATAAAGTTGTATGTGTACACACACATGTATGGGTAGCCTGATCCATTTTTGGTCAGAAATTGAGATTTGTGTACAATTATCCTCTTATGGTCATTAGCATTTGGACTATTGGTTCTACTATCAAGTATTTCAACTCCTGGAGACATGTACCATATGCACATCGTGAAGAGCAGAATACTCTGAGGTGAAATCCTTAAGGCCCAACTGGCTCATAGACCTAATTCTAATCTTTATGCAGAACTATCTCACATTTCCTATATGTGGATGAATCTACTTAAAATAAAAGGAAAAAGGAAACAGAAGAATATAGGACAAGGAAAGCAAACTGGTCCCTGAATAATTCCCTAAGACATCAGTCCTTCTTTAACAACTTGAAATTTGTTGACAAAAGAGTAAAAATGCTTTCAGGTGAAAAACTGAAAGATAGAGAGAACTCTTGCATAACACACAAAAAAATAACTTTTACACTACCATTCTTACCCTCTGTTGGTCCAAATATAGGGTTTGCTCATTAGAAATTATACTAATCTTCTTAAAATCATAATCAATACAGCATAGGAGTTAAGACCATGGGCTTTGGAGACAAATCTGGTTTTCAGTTTTAGCTTCACCATTTACCAACTGGGTGACCTTGGGCAAGTTACTTAGCCTCACTTTCCTCATTCCCAGCGCATCATAGGACTTTGTATTAGATAATAGGAGGTAGGACATATACAGAACTTGGGATACGAAACACATTCAATTTCTTTAAATTATTAGTATTAATAGGGTTTCACTGTTTTCTAATGATAAAATGGAGGCACATTGGTTCCATGGTTTCCAAGCTTTATCAGTTTTTCATACAAAAGATGACCGTATCCCATTCAGTCTCTCAAAGATTATCTTGTAAAGATCAACTGAGTATTGAAAACGAAACACCCTAAATAAACCCTAAATCTCCTAGCTTGTGCTTTTTTTTTTTTTGTTATATTTCTGTATCTTTCAAAATGTACTTAGCTAACCCCATTTACAAAACAAAGTGGGTTTCTAAAACCACTGAAAGTAAAAGAGCAATTCAGGCATTGACAAATGTTATTTCTTGGTCCAACCACAGGTAATGATGATATACTGCTGCGAAGTTGAGGAAGAGTGGCTTTAAAGGTTCTGGCAATTTGCACCAGGCTGGCAGCAAACGCTTTCTTGCAGGTAGACTATTAATACCATCTGAAACATTGTCAAGCGCATGAACATACTAATAGGAATATCGTAACAACATTCATCTGTGGGAAATTAATGCCAGAGGTATTTTTACATTTTGTTTTAAGCCCTAGAATGAAGGAATAAAAAGTTTTCTTTATTGCTTTGCTGACACTAAAAAATGAGAGTATGGGTCTAATGAACAAAGAATGAATACTATGTACTAAAGCCAGAGGCAAAAGAAAATCGATGTGGGTAGGCTCAAGTTGTAGGGTAGTTCAGAGGTACTGACCATGCCTCTGTCCTCAAAGAACACTTCGTGAGTTTTAATGCAAATACATGGCACTAAAGAAAAGGAACCCAGGAAGCTCTCTGAGCTCAGCTCTGGCCATGTTCCTGGCATTGGCCCAGACCACTTCTTTCAGATTCAGAAAGGGAGGTGCAGTGTTACCTAGAGGGCATCTAGAATGCTCAGCCATTTGTAAGTGATGGAGGGACCTTAACTAAGAACTAATATCTTGTATTTATAAAGTGCCTTTCAACCAAGGAACTAAAAGGCATCATCTCATTAATCCTCAAAACATACCTTTGGGGTTGAAGGTGAAAAAAAAAAAACAAAAAACTATAGATTGTGAGTCTTGATCCTTTAGTGTGCCAAGGTAAAGAAATTAATCTCTTGGAGCAGAAGACTGATGGGCTGGGTGAAGTGAATTAATAGACCCAGAGCACAAGGACATTATTAAGCAAGTGAGCTTTTCCAGACTCACTTAAGTGTGGGACCTTGAGCCAGGAAGAACTACCTTTCCTAAATGATGAGATGTTTACCCCTGGAAAGCAATGCAGATCATCCGAGCATAACCTGACGTGGTTAAAGAAGCTCACTGCTACATGTCTTCTGGATATGTTCAGACACAAAAAAATATACAAGGATAGACATATTATCATTTCTTTCCTGTATCAAAGTCATAATAATGATCTACCATCTTTTTATCTCTAGGCTACAGGATTTGAGCTGTTTTAATCAAGATGGCTAAAACATGAGTAAAACACTGGATTAAATGCTGTCTCAGACATTTACCAGTTTTATGAACTTGAGCAATTTACTTAATCTAGGTGAGTCTCAGTTTCTTCATCTGTTGGGGAAAAAAAAAAAAGGAGGGATAATAATATCTATATTTCAAAATTTCATACAAATTAAACGTGATAACCCAGGCAAGGACTCAGTTCAGGGTGTAGTTGGAAGAGGTTGGGAATGGGGAGATTCTGGGTTTTGTTGTAATTGTCAAGGTCCTTCTCTAACACAGGTCTAAGGCTCCAAAGTGGAAGATCATTTTCCCCATAAAAAGTCAAAGGGGATAGAGCGGTGGCCAGCCTAGAGAGTCCTCCAGAGCCTCTTCTAGTCTTAACATTTCCATTGAGCTCCGGTGTCTGCCTATCTTCTCTCACTGATATGCCTATGGAGATTTAGTCCTCATTTCTGAGTGTCTTACAGGCTAGGCAATGGGCTTGTGAGACCATGATGGAGATGAAGCTCCAAGTGCCTGATGATCTATCTATGTCCAGCCATCCAAGTGAATTTGTCCCTATTCCTTGACCCTTGTTCCTAGCTAAAGCAAATCTGTAGGTATGCATGTTAACATTGAACTTTTCTCTCATATCCTGAACACAGATCAAAGTGTCATTTCTGTTGAATTGTTATTATACTAAAAAAAAAATTTTTTTTTTTTTTTTAGTAAAGGCCATTAATCCTGATGTAACAATTGGAATACATATCACCAATCCCTATCTTTTCTTTGCATTTTGAGGCCATTCTGAATATAGACTAGTCAATTTCAGTGTCTGGATTTTATCTATGTTCTTTCTGGTAAACACATTTAGTAGTATATTTATGTCTGGTATGTCTTTATGCCTTAGTTTCTTCAAATATAAAATGAGGATTATAATAATAACTGCAACATAGGACTGTTGTGAGAATTAATGGGGAGTGTTTGTGTAAAGCACTTAGTATAATGCGTGGCACATAATAAACACTGGATTTATGACTTATCTGTGTTGTCATTGTTATTAGTAGTAACAAGTACCTGATTCAGAAGGGTTAAATTAAAGCAAAGGAAAACTCAGCAAGAATTGCCTCACTACACAATTTTTAGTGTCAAATCTTTTCAAATTTCCTTTTCAACAGATAGCCTTAATGTTTCGTCTTCAGCCATTTGACATATTGTCCTTTCAAACTGCCCCTAGGTGCCTTTCTTCTTATCACTTGTTTCTTCCTTGTTGCAAAAACCAGTGTTATTTTGGACTCAGTTTTCCCCACGATCCATGCATTCCTGCCTGTCCACCCTCTGTGCAATCTCGCCAGTTTTCTTTAGTCTCATCGGTTTCTTTGATTTCTCTCCATTCACCCTCCATTCCCACTCCCTGCCCCATCTCCTTTCATTGCTCTCATGCATGGCTTTCATTTCTAAGTAATGGACATGAAATCTCACATGTTTTAAGCCAAAATGCTAGAATATTTGGTCAAAAAAAAAAAAAAAAAACTGTTGGTGTCCTCACACAGCACAGATGACAGGCAGAGGGTGTGGGACAATTTCAATAGGTAAGAAATAGGAACAGTTTCATCCTCATGAATAGGAAAACACATCAAAATTGACATTTCTGATGCTATAATACTCTCTGACGCCATAATAAATGTATGCCACAATAATTCTTCCATTTAGATCTTATGAAAGATCTCTGATCTTTATGAATTTTGGGGCTTTTAGACCAACATTGAATCCAACACCTCTAAATAAATATATTACTACCAAGGGATCTAAAAATAGTAATCAGTGTACCATGTACCATCCATCCTTCACCTGGTCAGTATACTGATTTGCAAGAGCTGTCTCAACAACCACATCATACCACTGTCACATATTAGACTTTTTTCAACTAAAACCCAAGACAATGTCCAATGGAATTGCTTCCCAAAATATTTAGGCACCTTGCATTCATGCAACAGAATTTTGGAACTTCAGAGCAGGACTTCAATTATATCCCATTAAACTTATCCTTTTGTTTCATAACAGCATCCCAATCTGATAAGAAAACGTTTAATTCTAGTTCTTTCATTTCTGGTAGGAGATACCTCTTTAGCTTTGTGTCATCTGCAAATTTAATAAGCATATCTTTTGTGCATTCATCCTAGCCTCTTAAAAATGTACAACATAGAAGAGAGTATGTGGTGCTTTTACAATGTCTACAAATTATTTGATACTCCTATCTATAAGACGAGGAGCTTGTTTTTCCAACTTGGAGTGTGGGCTGGACTTATTGACTCACTCATAAGGAATAGGATAGGGTAGAAGTGACAATACGCAACTCAAAAGACTCGGTCATAAAAGGCACCGTTACTTCCTCCTTGCTCTTGCTCTCTCCCTTGGATCACTTACTTTGGGGAAGCCAAGTGTCATGTCATGGGAACATTTAAAAAAGCCCTCTGGAGAGGTCCACATGGCTGAGAACTGAGAGCTGCAGCCAATAGGCAGAAAGGAACTGAGTTTTTTTTATAAACAGCCATGTAAGTGATGCGTGGCAAGCAGATCCTCCAGCTCCAGAGGGGTCTTGAGATGGTTGCAGTCCCAGCTGATACCTTGACTACAAACTCATGAGTAACTTTGTGTCAGAAACATTCAACTAAGATGCTACCAAATCTTGACCCACAGAAGTAACTACAGTGTTTTATCTTAGTGTCTCTGTTCAACCAAAGATAGGTGTTCCTAAGAGTGCTATCATAGCCTTCTTATACATTACTCTTTCATGGAAATTAAGATTCATTAAGTTTGTAGCATTCTCCTAATATGGCAGTTGACTAATGCCATCAAGGAATAGTCACACTTGGTAAGACTTATTTTGGAGAACCCACGTCAGTCCTTAGTCATCACCAGATTCTTTGTTAAATGTAGTTAAATCACTACCAAATAATCTGCCAAATGAAACATTTGAGTGTTTTTATATCAGTCCCAAGATTTTCACAATGTGAAATTTAGGACATTTTTCCCATCCTAGTTTTTGATTCCAACTGTTATCATTATTTCTGAATAAACGCTAATATGGTTTGGAATTCAAGTTCCTTAAGAATTTTGGGATGCTAACCATCGAAAACCAAAACCCATTGCTGTCAAGTCGATTCCGACTCATAGTGACCCTATAGGACAGAGTAGAACTGCCCCATAGAGTTTCAAAGGAGCGCCTGGTGGATTCAAACTGCCGACCTCCTGATTAGCTGCTGTAGCTCTTGACCACTATGCCACCAAGGTTTCCTTGCCTTTTGAGGCGGACTGAATTTTCCCGTTTATTTTGTTTATACAAACCTTTATAATCTGAATGAAATTCTCCTTGTTAGAGAATTTATTAGGGACAGATGAAGATATATATGTGGGGTCAGGGGTGGGACATCCAGATAACCACTGAAGTCCTCCTTAAACCAATATTTTGTTTGTTTTATAAATTAAACAGAAATCAGTTCCTGGGAGTAAAATTCACTGGAATTTACAGTACATAATTTGAGAGGCATCTATGAGGTTAAGGTTGATGAGATCTCAAAGTTCGTCTAAGAATTATTCGAATGTTTCTCAAACTTACTTTTAGAACATCATTAGAAATAGGACACATTCAAGCAGCAGAGCATAGATCTTGAAGACCAGCCTCCCCTCACAAAAGTATTAACTAGAGAACTGTCTACACCCCTATTTGGTTAGTTTTGTGGCATTTCCAAGGCTTTTCAAAAATTGAACCAGTTGGAAGCCATGCATCATTTAGTGCAAGATTCAAAGGTCAGGTATACACTACTGCAATGTGGTACAAGAACAGAAATTTCCCAGTGAAGACATAACCTCAGGGAATGCAGTAGTTGTAGTATGTCTTGAATTCATACAATGCCTCGTTAACTCTACTTGGCAAATTAATTCAAATTGATTTGTTTGTGAGAACTGCAGCATGGCCTCAAATCTGGCTACAAACGAAGGATAATGATAAACAACAATGTATCGAGCTCAGAAAAAATGTCTAGAGGAAAGAATGGATCAGCATGGGGGCTGTTTTGTAACATAACTCTCTTTGTTAAAAAAGAAAAAGAAGAAACAGAGAACATCCACTATACAGAAATAACACAATTTATAAGTAATACTGATATGGGATATATTGCAAATACTAAACACAAAAGCAAAGAAACTAATTGAAAGCATCAAGAGGGAATATAAATACGAATAAAAAATTAAAAATGGCTATTTAATTTTAATCAGAAGCAATTAATTCAATTTAAGGCAAAATCATCATGCATAATGGAAAAAGAAAAAGAAAAAAGAAGTCAGGATAATATGGTAGGAAGAGCCAAGAATAATTCCAAAACTGCATGTCCTAAAGAAAAAAAAAAGGGTCCTAGTGGCGCATAGGTTAAGTGCTTGGCTGCTAACCAAAAGGTTAGTGGTTCAACCCCACCCGGTGGCTCTGCAAGAGGAAGACCTGGAGATCTGTTCTCGTGAAGGGTTACAACCTAGAAAATCCTATGGGGAAAGTTCTACTCTGGCGTGCGGAGTCTCTGTGAGTTGAAATGGACTCCACCGCATCTGACAACAACAACAGGAGCTCCCTAACAGCAATAGCAACAGGAGCTCCCTACCCGACCTCCTCCTGTCACTGTTCAAATGAGAGGTGGAGAGAAGGTGGGTAAGAACAAGCCAAAATCACTGGGAAGACTTTTTGGCACTGTGACCACCACCTCAGCAATGGATTTCTCCGTCTTTAAATGATTCCATGGGGAGCCTAGGAGGATTGCCTTTTCTTTTTCGGAGCAAACATTGCCTTTACTCCTATTTCTATTCCCCATTTCACAAAACAAAACGAATTAATGTTCCTGCAGGGTCTGAATAATCGCTGGTCGTGAATAGTCTTACCTGTGCTTAGAATAGAAAGGTGGTCCCCACCACACTCCCTGATAAACCACAGCAAAAAAAAAAAAAAAAAGCAAAACAGTCAAGACCAGAAACCGACAAAACAAAACAAAAAACATTTCCACCTTGGCTTTTAAAAAGAAGGCACTGCCTCTTCAGATCCTTTTAAAGCTTAAGGGTTAGCAAAAAGTGGCCCTTATAAACTTATAGAGAAGAATTTAAAAGAAATTTCCCCAAGACTTAATAACTGATATCAGAATAGTTTGACTTTAAGATGTGAATGGCAGTTGGGAACTTGAGAAAAACATCAAACACGACTAAAATCTAGGTACTCAGGGGTTAAAGGAAGAGGACAACTAACATTGTAAAATATTTTGACTGACAACACTAGCGACAACATAGTTGTCAATAATTAGAAGTCTGTCTTTTCAAGGTTTATGACATGATTCAAATATTAGTTCATACTATAACTGTGATTGTCAGAATAGCAATTTTTCTTTGAATTAGGGTTTCTTTACACTTTCATTTTCTAGCATGTTAAACATGATTATGTAAAATTATCCAGACCTTCTAAATGTTTGCCAGGCACACAGACTCTACTCTCCTGTACCCAATATCAGTTCTCGTAGGCGTGTTTTTGTCTTTTGTTTGTTTTTTTTCTATGAAATTATAATTTCCTCAGAAGCAGGGGCTATTTTATTTTTATTTTTACGACATCCTGCTTCCTTCCATAACTCCCCTCCCCAACACAGAATGACACCAAACACTGACACACCTTGAGTGCTTAATTAAGAACATTCATGAAGGTGACAACTATTGCCACCTTAAATAGAGGCAGGCATCCTCAACCCCACAAATTATTTCATTATTAGCTTTGAAAATTTAGATGATCCCTAAATTTCTTATGATCCCCAAACCCCACAAATTTGAGACATGTAAATAAAATATTAATGCCTCTTCCTTCTTCTAGGCATTTAAAGTAAAGTATTAAATACATGATACTAAATCTTGGCTATCTGAGAAATATGTCTAAAGCTCTGTAGGCTATTTCAAGTTTGAAAAGATATTTATTGAACATTTACTATATGCTGGGCAAACGAAATGTTTTTATATATTCACCTATTGATGTGTATAAACATTTATGTGTGTGTTTATCCTATATGGCGAGATTTTATATCTATTTTATAAATATCTCAAGGAAAAAAATACTTTCAGATATTTTCCATAGAGCCTCATACCTTGCAACAAGGAACAGCTCCTAAATATCTATAAGAAATAAATATCCAGGATTAAAATAATGATGCTGAATAATTGCAGCTAATATCCCTGTGGAAACCCTGGTGGTGTAGTGGTTAAGTGCTACGGCTGCTAACCAAAAGGTCGGCAGTTTCACTCTACCAGGCACTCCTTGGAAACTCTATGGGGCAGCTCTACTCTGTCCTATAGTAATAATTAAGTTGAACTTTTTCTTTTCTTTTTTTTTTAAGCCAAAGAGCAGAAATCAGATCTATTCTCTTGGTGGAAGGAAGGCAAACTCTGGAATATTTCAAATTATACGAATCAAGTTAAACTAGGCCATACTGTGTAGAAATTTCTGAACCAACCAGAGAAATGGGCCAGATGACCTAGTATTTTCACCATTCTAATTGCTAGCTTCTTTTGAATTTCACTCTTTCAGAAAAAAAAAAAAATTACAACCATTGCCATTGAGTAGATCCTGACTCCTACCAACCCTATAGGACAGAGAAGGGTTTCCAAGGCTGTAATTGTTATGGAAGCAGTCTGTCACATCTTTCTCCCTCTGGAGTGACTGGTGGGTTTGAACTGCTGACCTTTTAGTTAGCAGCCCAGTGCTTATCCACTGCACCACCAGGGCCCCTTCTCTTAAAATCAAAGAAGCCATTGTTGTCGAGGTGTTTCTGACTCATAATGACACTATAGGACAGCGTAGAACCGCCCCATAGCGTTTCCAAGTAGCCGCTGGTGGATTCGAACTGCCGACCTTTTGGTTAGCATCTGAACTTCTAACCACTATGCCACCAGGGTTTCCTTTTCTTACAGAAATCTGCTTTTATCTTTGCAATAATGATCCAAGAGATTAAAAGAAGCCTTTTGGTATCTTGATTCTCCTACTCAAGTTCATGCAGTATCTACTGATATACCAGTGCCACCTTGTCAAAAAGCTCTTAGGACATTAGTAAGTGTAAGACGTCATTAGGACAAGAGATGAGACAGGTGAGAGCAGAGCATGCCTTTTTCTTGGTTTTGGGTTTTTATTTCTGATTATCAGGGATGGTGGCTTATTTAAATAATGCTTTTGGATATTTTCCATAGAGCCTCGTACCTTGCAACAAGGTATGACTTTTGTGCAGGAATTGGAATTTCCCATCTAATGAAAAACCCAACAGCTCTATCCAAAGATTTACTTTGGAGTGTGACTTAGACACAGTAAAAGGAGGATTTAGACACAGTGATTAGCGGAGAAATATGTAGATTTCCTCCTCACTTATGCTGTTGTATTGAAACATGGTCTGATTGAATAATGGTTGAAATCCTATTATCCAGTTCCTAGCACAGGGATTTTATAGTGATGGATGCTTGGTAAATAGTTTTAGAGAAGAATTTGAGTGTTTTCTTGTAAATAAAGGAAGGCAAATATCAGGGTGGTTTCTGTCCCTAGAGGTTTGCTGTGTTAATTGGAATTTCAGTTAATCACATCGGAGCCCTGGTGGTTCAGTGGTTAAGAGTTTGGCTGCTAACTAAAAAATACACAGTTCGAATCCACCAGCCGCTCCTTGGAAACTCTATGGGGTAGTTCTACTCTGTCCTGTAGGGTTGCTATGAGTCGCAATCAACTCAACGGCAATGGATTTGGTTTGGTTTGGTATGTTTCCAAAAGACAGTGAAGCTTGAAGGTACAGTTGTTGCTGAAACTTCTGATCCTTCTGGTCACCATTTTGCTTGTTTTAAGCAGCCTGGGGGAAATAGGGGTAGGGGTGGCACCAATGCAGGAATCAAGCAAGGCCAGAAAAGAGAGGAACAAAGTACATTTGTCTTCCTTGTTCTGTTTGACCAGAAAAAGTAACTGCGATCTTAGAGAATATTAGTACCAGCTGCCATGTAGTCAGTTCTGACTCATGGCAACCCCATGTGTGAAGGAGTAGAGCTGTGCTCCATAGGATTTTCAATAGCTGATTTTTCAGAAGTAGATCGCCAGGAAGAGCCCTGGTGGTTCAGTGGTTAAGCACTTGGCTGCTAACTGAGAAGTCAACACTTTAAACTTACCAGTTGCTCCATGGGAGAAAGATGTGGCAGTCTGCATCTGTAAAGATTACAGCCTTGGAAACCCTATGGAGCTCTTCTACTCTGTCCTATAGGGTTGCTATGAATCAGAATCAACTCGTTGGCAATGTGTTTTTTTTTTTTTTTCGATTGATCGGCCTTTGTTTCAAGGCATCTCTGGGTGGACTTGAACCTGCAACCTTTTGGTTAGCAGCCTAGTGCGTTAACCTTTTGCACCACCCAGGGATTAGAGAAGAATACAGCTATGTAATCATCCAGACACAGAATGAGCTGGATTTACTGGTTGAAATGTCCTGTGATACTTTGGCCTATCTGTTCATCAGCCACTATTACAACCACTAACTCATTTCAACCAGATTGGTAGGAAGGTAGGCTTGGAACAAATGTGGGTACATTGCATGCAACTACTGAGAATGGAAATAAGACTAGAGAATTGTTCTTAAAGGTCTGGGCCTGGGGTTGGTTAGGACTTTGAGTTAATGTGTTGGCATAGCACCTCTCTCAGCTCAGTTGACTTATTTCCAGAACAGATCTATTATGAGTATTTGGAAATTCCCTTTATGCACCTACTTGGACCTCAAAATTCCCTGAGGTCCTAGTGGGAGAAAGTCACAAAGTGTAGCAAGACTATTAGATTTCACTGGTTTACGTCCTTTAGGAAATCTCAGTTGCTCTCTGAGAACAATATATGCTTTTCCATGTATTGCCTTCATTTTTACCTCTCCTGGAGGCTCAGCTCCACCCTTACCACACAGGCAATTCAGTTAAAATAAAAAAAAAAAAATTCAGTTATTCATTTTGAAAGTCTGAAAGTTTTTTTTGGTTTTAAAAGCATTTTCGTTCCATTTCAGTTTGTACTTCACTTACATAAATTCCTATTTTATCTGAAACCCGTTAACATCGCACGTCAGCTTTATATAGGTTTAAAAATGAAGTAATAAATACTTCTGAACCTTGGCTGACTGAGAAAACTTTAAATTTATTTTTACTTTACATTTGTTTTTGATTTTTATATATTTTTAACTCTTACGGATGCTTAAATGTTCTCTTTTCTCCTGTTTATCATTCTAACTATACTGGAAAATTCCGTTTGAGATCTACAGAGACACATCTCATTCTAAAAAGTCTTTTAATAAAATCAGGCTTATTTGCTTCAACAAAGAAGATTTTCCCAGTAGATCTTAAAGTTCTTCATAATATAACATTTGATATTTTCCTCATTTTTAAAATGAACTTAAGTGTATTCACTGTTTATAAAAGATAGTCTTTACCTTGGTGTACATTACTTTTGTGTATATGCAAACAATGAAGTTAGAAGTCTTTAATAATTCCAGTATCATTATGCAGTATAACACTTTTTGAGCACCTACTATATAGCCATGAGATTCCCGAGCGGCACAAATCATTATGCACTCAGCTACTAACCAAAAGATTGGGTTTAAACAACCCACCCAGAGGCACCTCAGAAGAAAGGTCTGGCAATGTATTTCTGAAAGATCACAGCCATTGAAAACTCTATGGACATACACAATCCTGTAACAACAGTAATAGCAAACAATAATTTGTGAGTTCATACATAGGTAGATATGTAAGGTGAATAGGTGTGGGAAGGTGTATGTGAGTACACCCACATGCATATATAGGTTTGGCTGTGGATATTTCTACATACATATTTGTATGTGCTGCATGTATATTCATATATATATATAATAGGACACACAAGGGGCACAGTCATGCAAGGAACCTAGACATAACCAAAAACCTTGTGGGACTGAGTTACTGGGCTTGAAAGCTAGGGACCATAGCTCCAGAGTACATCAAGGTCAACTGGCACAACATAGTTCATAAAGAAAACATTCTACATCCTACTTTGGTGAGTAGCATCTGAGGTCTTAAAAACTTGCCAGTGTCCATCTAAGATACAACTATTGGTCTCTTTCTATAAGGAGCAAAGTAGAGTGAAGAAAAGCAAAGACTCAAGGAAACATTTTAGACTAATGGATCACAGGAACTACACCCTTCACCAGCCTGAAACCAGAAGAACTAGATGGTGCCCAGCTACCACTATCAACTGCTCCTGGCCAGGATCACAATAGAAGGTCCTGGAAAAAAAAAGAAAAAACAGAACAAAATTCAAATTCATAGAAATGACCAGATTTACTGATCTGAGACTGGAGAAACCCCTGAGACTACAGCACTTAGATAACATTCTAACTTGAAACTGAACCCATTCCCAGAGATGACCTTTCAACCAAGTAATAGGTCTATAAATAAACAGTAACACATGTGAGGAAAGTGCTCCTTAGAACAATCATCTATATGAGACCAAAAGGAGAACATACGCCCGAAAGCAAAGATGAAAAGGCAGGAAGGAGCAAGAAAACTGGACGGATAGAAATGGGGAACTCAGGGTGGTAATGGGGAGAGTGCTGACACCTTGCGGGAAGTGCAGCCTGTGTCATGGAGCAATCTGTGTATGAACAATTGAACGGGAAACGAATTTGCTCTCTAAACCTTCACCTAAAGCGTAACAAAAAATAATAAACAAATAAACAAAAGCTCTATGGAACAAGGTTCTACTCTGAAACACAGGGAGTCATCCCGAGGCAGAATTAAGTCGGGCAACAAGTTTGTTTTGGTTTACTGCATAGCCACTCTGACTCCTTAAAAACAACGACAACAAAGGATTAACAAAACTGGAACCCTGATGGAGCAGTGGTTAAGAGCTGGGCTGCTAATCAAAAGGTTAGTGGTTTGAATCCACCAGCTACTCCTTGGAAACTCTATGGGGCAGTTCTACTCCATCCTGTAAGGGTGCTATGAGTTGGAATCGACTCAACAGCAATGAGTTTTTTGGTTTTGGGTAGAGAGTCAAATCTAGTAGTACATGTTTTCTGTTGTGGTGGTGAGAACTTTGACTTTTGATTAATAATTGTATTGTAGTCAATATTGAAATCAACAAAATACAGAGACCCTATTTTTTTTTAAGAATAGTCTGCCTTAGTTTGATTATTTAAAATTTATTTTAAACACATGCGTGTTTGTGTGTGCACGCACACACACACACACACACTCTTATACCTATCCATGCCTGGTCCTTATTCTTTTTAATAAATAGGAGAGAAAATTCTAAAATTTCTAAATATCAACAGCAGAAAGCAGGCTGAACCACATCTAGGGGAAGTTCATTCTCGTAACAGCAAATCAATGGCAGGAAACGGAGCAGAAGCTAGAGCAGGAAGCTCTCCTTAGCAGGTGTAAGGCAACCAATGCTGAGAAAATGAAGGAAAAGCTCTCTGTGATTTAGGTGATGGACATATCAAGCAGCATGTAGGGAAGAAGACAATGCTCAGGTGTCAATTGGCACCTTTACACAGAAAGGCTATGTCTTGAGAATAGGCTAGGGCAGCTAAAAAAAAAAAAACAACCCAACCAAACCAAACCTGTTGCTATCCAGTGGGTTTCGACTCATAGCAACCCTATAGGACAGAGTAGAACTGCCTCATCAGGTTTCCAAGGAGTGGCTGGTGAATTCAAACTGCTGACCTTTTGGTTAGCAACCAGGTTCTTAGCCAGTGGGCCACAGGGCTCTCTGTGAATGGCAACAGCCCTCAGGAAAGAGGGAAAAAAGTGTATTTGAATCATCACAGTTTACAGTTACTAAGTAGACCAACAGAACTAGAAAATAATAATGCATTCTGTCTGTTATCTTCAAAACTTCTTCTAAGCAAGCTATAAACCAAAAAAACCAAACCCGTTGCTGTCATAGTGACCCTCTAGGACAGAGTGGAGCTGCCCCATAGGGTTTCCAAAGAGTGCCTGGTGGATTCAAACTGCCAACCTTTTAGATAGCAGCTATAGATCTTAACCACTATGCTGCCAGAGTTTCCATGAAAGGTATGGTATAATATAAATAAAGATAGAATTGAATCCGTGTCTTTGGTGTTGAAGTAGGAAAGAAATGTATACAGTCTTTTGTTGTTGTCGTTTTGTTTTTTGTTTGTTTGTGTAAGTACAGGAAAACAGATCATCTGTTCTGCTTACATATTCCTCTACTCTCTTACCCTACATTGACCTCACCAACCTGTCTGTGCTACTCTCCAGAGCAGTACTATTCACAGTGCCTGTAGGGATTTAACTCATCTACTTAGAGATTATCTTGCTCCTTTTAATCTAAACAGAGATGAGATAATCCACAAAATAAAACTGATGAATCAGTAAAAACAGCGCTATAGCCTTCAAAATAATACATGATCTAAATCAGGGGTTCTCCAAGTATAGCCAAGAGGCAGATATTGCTCATCAAGTTGTATTTGTGTTTGTATTGTCTATGACAATTTTTGCACAACAGCGGAGTTGAATAATTGCAACAGAGACCTTATGCGTTACAGAGTCTAAATATTTACTATGGGTCCTTTTACAGAAAAAAAAAATTGCTTATTTCTAATGTCAATCATAGAGCCCTGGTGGAATAGTGGTTAAGAGCTGGGCTGCTAACCAAAAGGTCAGCAGTTGGAGTCCACCAGCCGCTCTTTGGAAACCCTGTGGGGCAGTTCTACTCTGTCCTGTGTGGTCGTTATGAGTTGGAATTGACTCCATGACAACTTTTTTTTTTATGTAAATCAAGATATCAGAGACCCCCTACCTAGATTCAAAATCAGGTTGGCCTCTGATACCTACTAGCTGTGTGACATTGGAGAGCTTATTACTTAACCTGAGACTTAGTTTCTTAATCTCTAAAATGGGAAGAATAATAGAACCCCTTCCCAGGATGCAATGAGGAAGGATAAATGTGATAATCCATGAGCTTGGTACAGAATAAGTTCTGCATCAATGCTAAAAACCCCAATCCATTATTAATTAATATGATTGCCCTAAAATCCTTTATGCATTGATAGGTTATAAGAGCCTCATTCCTTCCTCCAGGATACAAAGCTCTCAGAATCTTGTAGGCAATTGGAATGTAGATTTCACCATTGAACACTGAGAAAACCACATTTCTATAATGTGATTAAAATGAAAACAAATCTAGTGTAATTAAACATCGAGACTGGCAATTGTGCAGCGAGCCGAAGCCCATTTCTAGTAAATGTTTAATAATGCGATTACAGAGTGTTGGGCATGCACTGGGACGTGGGAAACAACACTGAATTTGCATGTGAATTTACATCTGTCAGCTAACTGAATCTGAGCTCTGTATGCAATGCAAACTGCAGTGCTCCTGGGAGAGGTAGAAAAACGGGATAACAGAAAGGGTACAGGTGTGGGGCCAAACACGTCTGTATGGAATCCCAGCGTTGACCTTTTTCTGGCCTTATGACTGCAGTATGTATACTCAACCTCTCTAAGCCTTGGTTTGTCCATCTGTAAAAGAGGGAGATTACTACTTCTCTCCAGGGACCACAGAGAAGATTACACTAACTGAAATAATGTATGAACAATACCTGCCCATTAGCTCCCTCAACCTGAAACGTATAGGTTGTCATGTCACAGTTGACCCTTGTGCATGTCTGAGACATTGTCCTAGACTTTGTCCTAGACAGCCCAAGGTCAAGCCCAAATTCCAGCCTTTGCCCATCTCTGTCTGCCAGACTCCATCAGGCACTTCCGTGAGCTATCGCACCTGTGTCTCGCCCCAATGATAGCACCTTCTCTCACTATTTGGAATTACAGGTACAATACAGTGCAATGCATAGGACCAATGGGTATGCATTCCAAAAGACAAAGGCTTGAGCTCCAGGTCTTCGTGTATTAACTTTTGACTCTGGTTGAAATAGTTAATCTTACAAATCTTCATATTCTTATTTGCAAAATGATGACAAAAATGATATCTACCTATTAGAGCTATTGTGAAGATTTAATAACTCAGTGCAGTGTCAGGTGCTTAATAACAGCTCAATAACCAGTTCTAGTCAATTCCAACTCACGGTGACCTCACGTATGTCACAGTAGAACTGTTCCATAGGGTTTTCAATGGTTGATTTCTTGGATGTGCTTTGCCAAGGCTTTCTTCAGAGACACCTCTGTGTAGGCTGGAACTTCCAGCTTTTCAGTTAACAGCCAAGTATACTAATGCTTGCACCACTCTTTGACTCCAACTGCTCAATAAAAGTTAAACCCATTATGGCTGAGTCAAGTCTGACTCATAGTGACCCTAGAGGACAGAGTAGAACTGCCCCATAGGGTTTCCAAGGAGCAACTGGTGGATTCCAACTAATGACCTTTTGGTTAGCAGCCAAGATCTTTAAGCATTGTGCCACTAGGACTCTGAATAAAAGTTGCATATTAAAATTATCATGCTTGTGTAGTTGCATTTCTCCCCTATATGGAGCTCTGGTGGCATAGTGGTTAAAAATGAGCTGCTAACCAAAAGGTTGACAGTTCAAATCCATCAGCCTCTCCTTGGAAACATTATGGGGCAGTTCTATTCGGCCCTATAGGGCCACTATGAGTCAGAATCAACTCCATGGCAATGGGTTAGACTATAAGATCCTTGAGGGGAGGGCTGTGTTTTATTTCCCACTGTATACTGATCGCATAGCATAGATTCACATATAAAGTAAATGTTGAATAAATATTTGTTGAATGCTGAATAAATGGATGAGTAAGCAGGTCTCTCCACTCAAAGCCACCCAATTGATGAGGATGGGGTTGAGGGAACAGCAACATCTTTTTACAAAGAAGGCTACAGAAGTTTGTAAATAAACTTTTCAATGTTTCTGCTGATTGAAAATTCAATACACTTTTTTTTTTTTTCCTGGCCTGACGTCAACTTATTTCCATCATTTATCTTGACAGGTCCTTCAGCATATGAGTTCTATTGAACTGTAATTTTCTATCTATGCACCTAGTCTCAAAGTCTTCTTATGCAATCCTGTATATCTACCATTTGTTGTTGTTAGGTGCCATGAGTTGATTTTAACTCATAGCAATCCCATGCAACAGAGGAGAACCATCACATGGGGTTTTCCAAGCTTTAATCTTTACAGGAGCAGATCGCTAGGTCTTTTTCCCACAGAGCCAATGGGTGGGTTCCAAAAGCTAATCTATCAGCAGCTACCCCACCATTAGCCATTGTGCCACCAGGCTCCTTATATCTGCCATTGACGTTTGTCTAACTCTCCCATCCAGGGCAAGAAAGAGCATTAGGGACTCACTGAGAGGCTGTAAAAGGACTGTTGAAAAAGAAATGCATCTCATGCTACAAACCATAGGTATCACTGGGAATCTAATCCAGTCCAAGCTAACGTCACGAATTGAAGATTAAGAGTGCCCTTTGTCCTGGACTCATTCCCTCCTGCTCCTCCTCTGAACCACCCCCCCCGCCCCCCCGTCAGCCTGCTGCGGGTATTGACAGGGGTTTTGGAGGAATGGAAGGTCTTTATCTCTTTGAGATGGGCTGCAGTATGATCACAATCGATTGAGTGATTTACGGCATAGAGCGCCTTTCATCACCCTCTGTGCTTTATACAATTATAAATGACATACTATATGTGACTATATATTATTATTATTGGATATTTATGTATCACCTATTTTTTGGTGTCCCCAAGAAGCTCAATGGTTTTTGTTCTTTGGACTTTTAATAGCTAGAGAAATGCTGCAACCTTACGTAAAACTTAAATTGAGGAGATTGAAACTTTGACACTTTTCCTACAGATAAAGCTATGCTCTTGTTCTGGTGTTAGGACACTTGGCGTTCATTCCAGGCAAGGCAGAGAGAAAAGAGTATGGGTGATTGTATTTTATGGTTGGGACAATAATTCTAGAATTTCATAATTAAAGACAAATTCTGCAGGGCAGAATTTTCATTTACTACTTCAACTGGACTTTCTCTGAGGCAATAACAAAATATACGTGTGTGTATATATATATATATAAAAATAAACCCATTGCTGTCGAGTCAATTTGGACCATAGCGACCCTACAGGACAGAGGAGAGCTGCCCCACAGGGTTTCCAAGGAGCACCTGGTGGAATCAAACTGCCAACCTTTTGGTTAGCAGCCATAGCACTTAATCACTACACTACCAGGGTTTCCATAGTAACACAAATTCTTCGATAATTAGTCCACAGCTTTGAAATTATCCAATTTTTGATGTTTTTTTTTAATTGAGAAGAATTTGTGTTATTTCAGATGCCTTGAATAGAGCATGATGTTATTTATATTTGTATGTCACACTACGTTAAACAAGCATAATTTAAAAATCACATAAAATGGGCCAGCACTGTATTTCTAATCTTGAAAGCATTATTCTAAGAATTCAGTTTAATATGAGTGCACCTATTATTCATGGAAATTAAGAGATCATCCTTTCCCTTAAATTCCTAGTTAAGTAGTACCTGGAAGTGACCCTGAAATTTCTGATTACTTATTTCCCTGAGTCCCTCAACTATAATGTTTACGATATTTAACTTACAGCTACATAAAGAATTAACACATGCCTTTTAATTTGTAAAAGTTCCCCTTCCCCTTTAAATCTCAAGGTAGCCTACTAAAGATGACGAAAGTATAAACCAGGACCAAAGACTAGGGTGAACTTATAAAGTCCTACAGAAGCTTCTAGCAAAACTGTTCTTTTCCCCAGTAATTCCCTAGACCGAAAACATGGCTGTGGTCATAAATCCTGGGTAAATAATATCTTTGGTTATTATAACTGCTACCATATTATCTGATGTAAGTCTTCATAATTATAACAATTTCCAGGGTGTGTTATTTAATTCCTTTACAAATAACCTTGAGTCATATGTAAGCTTAATGTCTCAGGGATGAGTATCCATGTGGACATGTGTTCCCACTCCCTCTATTCAATATATTATATAGAGCTGTCTGTTTTTTTCATTTTTTCTGTCTTCCGGGTGGTTGTGTTTAATTTTAGGATTAGCCAGAAGCTCACAGTTTGCCTTGAAATGCTTATCAGCTTCCGAGAGACATTTAGACGGAGAGAAAGGCCCTAGGTTTGATAGCAGTAATTGTATTTAACTTGTAAGATACAGGCTATTTATCTTGTGGCTGGGAATTCACAGAGGAGAAAGGAGGTTTGCCTGATAAAATATATAGAAGAAAAAAAAATTACTAAGCACCTCCTCGTCACTCTCCCATCCCCCAGTGGGACCATTAAACAGTAAAACAGGGTTTCATTTAATAAAGCTCCTTTCCTCTGCTTAAATATGGAGCTAGAAGGAAAAATAGGATCATAGGATCATAAAAGGAAAGAGGCTGCCAAAGCCCCAAATGGCCGACAAAGTAGTGTGGACAAAGGCAAACATCCCCAGTGTCCGGGAAAATGCTGACTTCTAGATTTCTATCAGAAATTGGGAGCCTAACTTGAGAAAAAAAAATCTAAAATGTCGAGACTTGGATTAGGACCAGAATTTCTGGGATACGCAAGTGTTCCAGCCACAGCATCAAAGAGAATCTAAAGGAGTGTGATTAAAAACAAGGGCACTCAAGTCAGGAAGTGCCGGGTTGGAAAACGAGTTCTCCTACTTAGAGTGGGACCCACAGGGTATCTAAGTTCTCTGGATCAGTTCCTCCTCTGTAAAATGGGAATAAGACCAGCAATGACCTCACACAGGTTGTTGCAAGGCTAAGTAGGCTACTGCATTTTAAGGGGTGGGGGTGGAGAATATATAAATACTCATCAATGGCAGCCATCACCATCTGGATGAGTCTGGCTGAGAGACAGTTGATGGCACCATAGTGTTGGCATGAGGATTGAATGAGAAAATACACTAAAAACCTTCAGTGCCCAGGGCATAATAACTGCACACTAAAACTAGAAATCCAGTGCCCCAGTCGCACCAGTCACATTTTAAGCTCAATTGCCTCAAGTAGCTAGTGAGTAAACCTTACTGACCAGTACCAGTAGACAATCTGAAAGAAAAAAAGGAGACAGTTTTAGCTTTCTAAATATCAGTGCTTCTCAAACCTACCTGCAGATAGAATCACTTCGGTAGCTTTCAAAAAGCACTGATGTTTGGACAGTGCTTCTCAAACTTTCACCTGCACACAAATCACCTGGTGATCTTGTGAAAATGCATTTTCTGATTCAGCAGGCCTGGGGTGAGGCCCTGGAAACCCTGGTGGTGTAGCGGTTAAGTGCTATGGCTGCTAACCAAAAGATCTGCAGTTCAAATCCACCAGACACTCCTCAAAAACTCTATGGGGCAGTTCTACTCTATCCTTTAGGGTCGCTATGAGTTGACTCCGCAGCAACAGGTTTGTTTGTTTTTTTGGTTGGGGGTAGGGCCCGAGACTCTGCATTTTTAACAAGTGCCCAGGTAACACTGATGCTGCTGGTGCAAGGACCACACCCAGACCCATTAAACGAGACCACCTGGGACTGGAGCCTGAGCACCGGCAGTAGATTTAGTTTATCGAAAGTTCCCAGGGGGTTCTTGAGTGCAGTCAGGTTGATGACCATTGCTTTACACAAAAATGTTTATTGGAAAATGTTTTTAAATAAATTTTCGCCAAAAACTAATCCCTGGAAGATGAAAGTCTCTTGGAAATAGAAAGTCACCTATTTGTGGATCATAATTTATTCCTGACAAATTGGAAAGCAACTATTTAGTCGTGCAAGGATTTCAGGATGCACTTGTTTGATTGATGAATTGATACATTTTGTGACCCGAATGTTTGAGGAGTTTATTTATAAGATGGTTTTAAAATGAACCTAGAAATGTTCAAACACAGTTCATTAAGTGAGCCCCACTCTAGTGGTCATTGCCTTTCTGCGGTCTCAAAAACATATTCGAACATGGCTTTTCCCTCCTGATTGTATTTATACTCCTTATTCCCTTTGCAGGACTTCCCTCTCTTCACCACCGCCCCACCGCCCGCATAGAACTGAAAGCTACACTGGTCCTGAACAGACGAATGAGCAGGTAGATGGGGCTTGTCTTAACGTGTGCTTCAAATCTGGCAAGACCTCAAATGTTTGCAGGCAAAGACAGAAAGAAAAGAAAACCTTCTGGCTAGGAATTAATGAAAACCCAAAACCTGAGAAACTTCAGCTTCATGTCAAGTACATAGATGGGTTTTTAACTCTTCCAAGTCTCAATAATATAGGCTGAGATGTGGACAACAACAAAACCATCTCTTAGCCCCACGTATACTGTCTAAACTATGAAAGGACTAGGATAATTTGAATATGTCGGAGACTGTCTTTAACTCAGTGTTTCTCCACAGGTGGCTAATTTGCCCCCTACCCCCAGGAGGACATTTGGCAACATGTAGAGACAGGTTACTGGCATCTAGTGGGTAGAGGACAGAGATGATGCTAAACACTCCACAGTACACACGACCCCGTTCCATGCAACAAACACAACAAAAACTTATCCAGCCCAAAATGTCAATAGCACCAAGGTTGAGAAACACTGCTAACTGAACAAGTCCAGTCAGGATCTTCTATCTGTGAACATTTTTACAGAAAAAAATAAAATTATTGCTGGTTTCAGTAAAAATAATGACCTGGGAAATAGGAAAACAGGTAGAAAGTTTGCAGAAGTGCAATCTGAGATTCAAGACAGGAATCTTGCTCTGCCACTTAAGCTGTGTGACACTAGCTAAGTTATAGAGCCTCTCAGGGACTCAATAATGTAACTTTAAAATGAGAATGGTAGTAATAATAATACTAAACCCAGTCTCCTGATACGTGGAGTGAGACTCAAATGTAATAATGTCTATAGAGGCACTTTGAGCATCAACAAGCACTAAAGCACTGTTTTTACATTTTATAAACATTCTATAAAGGTGAGTCACTGGAGAATTTGACACACTGAAATACAGAATAATAGTTTTCTAATTTTGTGTACTTGAAGGGTAGCCACTTCTACATTCTTCTTGCGATGTGAGTTGGGTACTCAAACATGATTTAAGCATCAGTCATTATCAGCGGCCATTTTATTGACTGTGAGGAAGAGATTTCCAATCAAGAGAACATCAACTGACTTGGTATTCAGTATAAAAAAATAAAATAAGATGCTGCTCTCCTCAGCTCCGTCCTGGGTGGGAAGATGGGGAGTCCAACACATGAGAACTCCTTCTCAGTCTTCATTTCCCAGGAAGGCCTGGCTATGACCTGAAAAGCCCCTTCCTGTGCCATGTTCAAGGCTCTAACAGCCCTGGTGATACAACCAGTCACTCACTCACAACAGAAACAGATCTCTAACAATCCCAGTCGACTCAGCCTCCCAGGGGACTGAGGCTATGGGCTAAATTAAATGCCTCACGTTCAACTCACCTTTCACCTTCCCTCCCTTGTCCCCACCACTGCATTGTGTTGAGACAGCAAGCAGAGGCTTTATAAAGAACATCTGTCAGTGCCTGGATGATAGCTCTGGGCTGACTCTTATTTCCCTCTCCTCTTCCTTAGCTTTTCTATTTTCAGGCTCAAAGAAAGAAGTTGCTTTTGAGTTCTGTCTCGCAGAATTGAATGGTATAAGATTCCGATTGCTATGGAACTATTTTCATTTTGGATCCTTCCTGATTCACAAAGAGCCTATGCTACATATCCAGTGCCCAGCTGGTTTCTAAATATTTTATGGTGGGTTGTTTCAGTAGAGCCACGGGAAAACCTATAAATGACCATGAGAATATTCTGGAGTTGACCCATTTGTCTTAGTGCACAGTGTCTTGGTGAGCAGAACCAATTCCCTGAGAGCATGTCCTCAGAATGAGATAATTTAAGATGAATGCTCCGCAGAAGCTAATCTACACTTTTTTACCATTCAAACATTAGCGGTAGACAAATAACATGACACAATGTCTCTAGATTGCTTCTATACTTAGCATTATCAATAAAACAGAATAGCTTGGAAAAAGGAGAATACATTACTTTTGCAGAAACTGTCAAGATTGCCCGGCCAGGTCACTTTGTTCTTTGACACCCAGATACAGGGACTATTTTGATATTACGGTTTAAAATAAACATTACCAAATTGCTCTAATGATGCTCTAAGTTTAGTTAAATGGATCATTTCAATAGCACAGGGAAGCAGGTGGGAGGGAAAATAAAGTATCCAAGGACACAAAAGTTGAGTTCTGGGAAGTCTTGGCAAAGTGGAATGCAGAACTCGAATGTCAAAGTTCATCTAGTATATTGTACCACTTTCCAACAAAGAAAGGTACTGCCTTCTTTAAATACTTAAAATTCTTTCAATTGCTCCACGTAAGCATATCACCACTGGGGTGAGGAGGATAGCCTGGACTCATCTGTAATAATGAACTTTTCTTTTTTTAAAAGAGGATTTTTGACTTCACATCTCACAATAACCAATTTTGGGTGGTAACTGGGATTCACCTTTGAAATATGACACTTCTTTAAAGGAAGGAATTAATCTAAGATGACACAAAAAGGAAGATGCTCATTTCTATCTATGCATCTTTCAAAACATCCTCCAATTTGCTTGGGGAGGATTAGTGGAAACAGCACTCAGCTGGGAATAGGAGACTCTGGACCTGGTTCCATCTTTCATGTATTGCATGACCTTAGAAAGGACAGAAGATCTCTCTTGGTCTTTCTTTTTTTTTTTTTCACTTTGAAAAGGAGAATAAAACTATCCACTTTACCCAACGTACAGGTTACTTACAGGACTCAAAATAAAGTCATCTGTAAAAGCAAATATGTCACAATTAAGAATGTTATCCTAATGGTCGGCCATCATCACAGCTAGTGTGTGTTGAGTATTGACTTGGTTGGCCTGGCACTATGCTGGGCATTTTACATGCATCCTGTTCACTTCATCTTCACATTACCCCTGTAAAGGAAGTCTTAACGTTACCCTGCTTTACAAAGGTGGAAACAGAGGCTCAGAGAAGTGAAATAACTTGCCTGAAGTTTGAAACTGGATCACCGAATAGAAAGAATAGGCATTTATTTAGAGAGCCAGCAAAGCAGAGAGAATTTGAGGGTAAGATTTTGATATATTTTTAAAGCTTTAAAATTCTCATCGGAGGAGAAAAATCAGAACTATTAGAAATTCTTACACCTATCTTATGGTTTGCTGTAATTGTTACATTTTGAATATATTTAGGAAAGACATCAAATATTTCAGTGCTTAGGGCATTTCAAGGTCTTAATCCAGCTAATGAAACCCAAGTCAGTTGACTCCAAAGCCTGCACTTGTAAGTGCCATAACTTGCCATGTCTTGTAACAATAACACATATTATTACTAAATAACAGTTACCAGTGATTATAATAGTTTTCAGGGGGCAGCAACGCTATTAAAGAAAGGCTTAGTCTGTTTTGAAAACACATAGGAAACAATCCATAATATGGAAAAGAGAGACACACACGGCAAGGGTCGTTGGTTTTCTTATATATCTGTGGCTTTAAAGTGACCCACAAAGAAGTGTCTCATTGCTGGCAGCAAACTCATGGATTCTAAATGGGCTCAGGGCAGGATCTTTGAAATCCCTAATAGAAACACAACAGACCCTATGGCAGCACTAGCGGGGCCAGTGAAAATATTCATGGAGAGAGATTGATTTATCCTATGAGCAAATAAACAGCGTCTAATATATTGGGCTATTTTGATCCCCACTCCCCTCCAGGATTTACACAAGAAGAATTTAAAAATTAAGTCTATTAGCGTCTAGTGAATTTGGATGAGAAAAAGAATTCATAGTAGTGGTTGACATCTCTGGCTCTCTTCAAAGGCTCAAATGTAGCTCCATAAGGACATTTGTATGCCTTAATCTAAGAAGTGCTAAGGATCTGACAAAAGACCCACAGCAATGGCTGAGCTATCTGGAAACTGAGATGGTAGAGGAATGAATTGGTGGAACTTTTGTGTCAATACCTTGGGGGCCCTGTATGCTGTTTGTGGATACCTTCCAATTCTTAAACCAGGGGTAGGGAGACTCTAGCTGTTAGGGAAAAACCCAGCATCACAGGCAATTTTGCCTGGTTTTTAAAGAATATTAATGCTGAGTTAGGCGGGGAAACATAATCAGAGCCTTCAAGTCTTTCAAGAATCTTGGGCCATAAGTAGGTAATTTACTTGGTGCATTTCTCTCAAGTATAATAGCTTAATGATTCTAAGTTTCTGGAAAGTAGGCTTCTGGCTTCCCCATCACTGTACCTATCTCACTATAAAGGAACTGGGAGGAAAAATGTGGGGAAATTGGGGGAAGTTCGGAGTGGAGGGGACAGGGAATTAGAAGCAGCATCCTGCTTGGATTAACAAAAAGTTCCATTTTTTGCATCCATTGGGTGGCAATGCAACTGTGGAGAAAAGATCTTTCCTAAAATGTTTCCTCCTCCGTCCCTGGCACTCTTATTATCAGGGTCCAGAACTCTTTTCCTGGGAGATAAGAGGGAAAGCTAAGGGATTATTTAAATGATCTCTTTTAAAGAAGGCAACCTTTCCTTTCATTGCCCTTGATGCGGCCATCTGGCTCTGGGAGTTTGCTGGCGAATATTCCTTGACTGTAAAACTTCAACAGATGATTAACCCCTCTCCCTTCCATGCCAGAATGCTTGCTATTAAAACGCCTAGTAGGACCCATTTCTGAACATCAACGCAGGCTTAACATAAAAAAAAGTGAGAGAAAAACACGCAAAAAGTCAACAAAGTGAGTGAAATTCTGCCGTTCGTATTTCTCTCGTTACCGTGACTTGATGTTCATCGACTCTGGTTTAGTGGACCTCCTTTCACAGTCTCTCTGCCATCTCTGGCCAACTGTGCCTTCATCCACACCCTGCTAAATGGTACCACGAAGTCCAGATCCCAAATTGATTTCCTTGTGATTATTCATGATAGCTCACGATAAAGTGTCCCTTCCCTCCACTGCTCATCATTTTGCAGTGCCCTGGAAAGCCCACAATCCCTGCCTTTGGTATGAGCCAGTCAGGCAACATAAGTCAGGTTAATAAAAAGTGTCCGTGCATAGTTAGTAAGTCTCCAGAAGTTTCCTACAGTGGATTGTCTTCTAAAGAAATAAATTCTCAGGTAAAAAACCATGAATGTGTGCTTAATAGTAAAGTTTTATGATTTGGTGACAGTCATGAGAAAAATTTCCATTTAAAAGTGAGTGGAAGAGTGAACGAGAGTATGGTCACTGAGAGTAAAATTTGTACCTGTGGGATAATGTTCATTCACTGGCCAGTTGTCCACCTGAAGTGTAGCATTGCCACCATTCCTGGTAAAGCGCACCACGTGGTATTTACCATCATTTACTGGGGTTCTCTCCTCTTTGATGGAAATGTCAACTGTGCCAATATTGAAGACGACTCCAATTTTCCCCTGTTCCTGTAATAAAGAAACACAAAAAGCATGGTTATTACCAACAACAAGGTTTTCTCCCTTTAAAGCTGATCCTTCAACTAGAAACAAACCTCTAAGTGCCCAGAGGGAGCTGTCGGAGTGAAGTTAATAAGAGTGACCGACATTTCTCCAAAGGCTGTTATCCTGAACATGAAAACCAATGGTACAAAACCACCCAGATTGCTCTCACAGGCTGTATTACACAGGTTACATCATTCGATTGCCCTCAACAGACATTAAGGCTGGGACCACAGAACTATCTAAGTACTGGACAGTGACACTGCAAAGTTATTTTCTATGAGGAGAATTATGACTTTTCTAGTAGAGGCTCATAAGACGTGGGACCCTAGATTTCTTCACCAGTAAGATTTATGATGAAAGAGGAAATGTGCACATGCGTATACATTTTGGATCAGTCAAGGCCAAGGAGAGTTATAGGTAGGAACTTAGGGTTATAGAATGATTAGGAGCTAATGGCAGAGTAATTAGCACTCTACACCAACTCCTGCTGATGCTTTCTGCAGGTACAAACCACACAGAAGAGGCATTTTGAGAGGAAGTCACTGAGATCAAGCTGGGGTTTCCAGAGTCAGAGGTCTGTTAGCTTTTCTCATACTTGATCTTAAGACTAATCCAAAGAGGGATGCAATATTCACTCCTGTAGCTTTGTGTCACCCAGCAGAAGAGAACCTCTGTGGCTTCCAAAGATTTGTGGGAAGGGGAAACAATTAATTCCAGAAGAGTAACTATGTCAGTGAAGATGATTATGATGATGGTGACGGTGGTGGTGAAGGCGAAGGTAGTGACAGCATCCACCTCCTGGGAATCACCAGGAAGCACTGAAGCACAAATAATAATCCTATTAAAACTCTTATTGCTCTCCTTCCCTCATAATTTGTTACCATTAATATTCACAGTGAGACGTAAAATGAAATTAATATTACTGATCAGATATAATCAGCCTCTCTCGACTTCTTAGAAAGGCATCACCACATTACAGGGTATTGGGAGGAATGGTCATAGTCCTGAATCTCTCTAATTTTCCAACTTATTGACTAAACAATAGGGTGGGAATTCAAGTGTAATAAAACTTATTTGTAATTCTGATATTCTATAAGACTGAGTCACAGTATTTGTTCACATAGCCTCTCTTATTATCCATGTCCGTATTCAAGAAGGAGGAGAAGACAAGAACAATGAGGAGGAAGAGAAAGAAGAAGTACAGAATCTAGTAAAGAGTTTTCTGAATCTCAGATTTAGTCATTTTTTAATTCATTCATTCTTTTTTTAATTCAATATACAGACATTTCTTAAGCACCTACCATGATTTAAAGTCCTACCACCCATCTGTCAGTTTGTCATACTGTGGTAGCTTGTGGGTTGTTGTGATGCTGAAAGCTAAGCCACCAGTATTTCAAGTACCAGCAGAGTCACCCATGGTGGACAGGTTTCAGCAGAGCTTTCAGATTAAGACAGACTAGAAAGAAAGGCCTGCCAATGTAGTACTTCCACAAAGTAGCCAATGACATCTTTACAGGTCATAATAGAACACTGCTCAACCTGTTTGCCTTGGATGCTTTATCAGGAGGGATCGATCACTGTTGGAAGACATCATGTTTGGTGAAGTAAAGGGACAGCAAGGGCAAGGGAGACCTTGAATGAGCTGGACTGGCACAATAACTGCAATGATGGACACGAACATGCCAGTGATCCTGAGGATGATGCAGGACTGAGTTTGTTCTGTTGTATTTAAGATCACCATAATTGAAGGCTACTGGATGGCAGCTATCTCTCTATCTGCCTATCTATATATCTATCTATGATTAACATCAACAAATTAAGATTTCTGGTGGGATTTTAGGCACTGGTTTTCACACTTATTTTCCCATAAGGCAAGCCTTCCTCAACTTGACAATTATCCTTTATTATGTGAGTGCATATTGTGCTCACTAAAAGAATAGAACCACACTCTGTGTCTTGATCTTAGAAGGGAGTTGAATGCTAAGAGACGAGGCAGACAAAGTTTCCTGTGTGCCCTGATAGTGTGAAATGTAAAATTATGTCCGCCGTTTCCACGGTCTATTCTCTGGTATAGTGAGTCTGGTGCCTTCCTAAATGGTGACTAAACAAACTCATGTTTTCTTAAATCTGTTTCTTGTGACCTCTCTATTCTCGTTTTTTTGTTTGTGTGTGTTTCATCTCTAAATCTCTAGCAGTAAACAAAATACCTAGCATTAAAATAGGATGCATAAATAAATGAACCTGATAACAGGTTGCTTTTGTATCTTTCATGCCCACAATTAACATTATTCTGATTCATTTTATTCTTTCTCCTTGATTCTAAGAGAATTTAGAAATGGCATGACTCTTACTGATAAGAGTTGGCATTCATTTCAAAAGATTATATATGTATGTGTACTTGTGTATGATCACTGTCATGTCTAAATAAGCAAGGCTATGACAACCTGAGTCCTTAACTGTTTAGCAGAATGAAAGGAATGAAGAGTTAAGAAACCATGACCGCCCTCTGCCCACCCACAGCTGTTGGCTGTTTACTGCCCCTTGGTTCTTCAGTGAGAAACCACCATATAAATCCTGGAGGCATGGAAAAGACTGCTGGTGATTCAATTCATTTCTGAGCCACTAATTAATCATGAAGGCAGAACAGTTTTGGGGGACAGAGGAGACTTTACACCAGCCGTCTGCAGCTTTTCAGCTACACCAGTGGCAAAATAGAGTTCTAGTTCAGTGAGTTAGCTGATCAGTGAGATATATTCTTGGGCAGATTTTCTGCAAGATCCATAACAGATTCAGGAAAAGAAAAGATTTAATCTCTGCCAGAATAAATATTTGGTCCTTATCTTAGGCGCCACACATTTGGCATTGTAATTACTGTTCCAAAGAGATCTTCTCAATCCTGCTAGCATGCTGCCAATACAGCGGAGACCCTTCCCCAGATGCTTCATTTTATGTTTCCCTGCAGTGGTAAATGTGGCTGTGCTAGACCTCAGATGTGGTCTTACTACTCACAGTAATAAAATCTCATTACTGCAACCTCCTTGTCATTTGTCATGGGACCATAGTGGCATTATAATCTGTAGATAACTGCTTTGTTTCAGTTCATTATGAGCCACGGAAGCCTTGTGGCAAGTACCCATACAGTTGCCCAGGCTAGAATCTATCATGCTCAGCTGCCGAGAAAATAAACCCTGCTGCTTCCTGTGTCTAGAGAAGAGAAAATGTAAAAGATAAAGCATTTGTTTTGGACTCAGCCCTGACTGACCTTGGGCAAGTTACTAACTTTTCTAAGCCTATTTCTTGATGTGTATTATGGGGTCGGAATACCAGCTTTACGTACTTCACAGGGCTGTTGTTAGGATAAAATAATACAATTAATATGACGGCACCTTATAAATAATAAGACATTATACAAATATAAAGAATAAATGAGATCAGGAGAAGGAATCATCCAATCATTAGACCATATATAACACTCTGTGATGAACACGGATTACAGTATCACATGGTCCAAATAATACCTCTGGCTCTTAAACCAGTATGACCTTGGCAGGTTCTTTAACTTCCGATTTTTCTTTAATAAAGAGGTGCTGTTAGGTGCCATCAAGTCGACTCCGACTCATAGCAACCCTATGTACAACAGAACGAAACAGTGCTCTCCCCCGCGCCATCCTCGCAATCGTTATGCTTGAGCCCAATGTTGCAGCCACTGTGTCAACCCATCTAGTTGAGGGTCTTCCTCTTTTTTGCTGACTCTCTACCTTACCAAGCATGATCCCTCTTGACAACAGGTTCAAAGTATGTGAGATGTAGTCTCACCATCCTTCCTTCTAAAGAACATTCTTGTTCTACTTCTTCCAAGAGAGATTCATTGGTTCTTTTGGCAGTCCCTGGTATATCCAATATTCTTCTCTGACACCACAACTCAAAGGTATCTATTCTTCCTTTGTCTTCTTTATTAATTGTCCAGATTTTACATACAGGAGGCAATTCAAAACACCATGGCTTGGGTCAGGTGCACCTTAGTCTTCAAGGTGACATCTTTGCTTTACAACACTTTAAGTAGGACTTTGGCAGCAGATTTGCCCAAGGCAATGTGTCTTTTGATTTCTTGACTGCTGTTTCCAAGGAAACCCTGGTGGTGTAGTGGTTAAGCGCTACTGGCTGCCAACCAAAGGGTCGGCAGTACAAATCTGCCAGGCGCTCCTTGGAAACTGTGGGGCAGTTCTACTCTGTCCTATAGGGTCGCTATGAGTCAGAATCAACTTAAGGGCACTGGGTTTGGGTTTTTTTTTTTTTTTTTTTTTTTTGCTTCCACAGGTGTTGATTGTGAATTCAAGCAAAATGAAATCCTTGACAATTTCAGTCTTTCCCACATTTATCATGGGTTGCCTTTTGGTCCAGTTGTAAGGATTTTTGTTTTCTGTATGTTGAGGTGTAATCCATACTGCAGGCTGTGGTCTTTGATCTTCATCAGTAAGTGCTTCAAGTCCTCTTCACTTTCAGCAAACAAGGTTGTGTCATCTGCATAACTCAGGTTGTTAATAAGTCTTGCTCCAATCCTGATGCCCTGTTTTTCTTCATATAGTCCAGCTTCTCGGATTGTTTGCTCAGCATACAGTTTGAATGGGCATGGCGAAAGGATACAACTCCAAAGCACACCTTTCCTGATTTTAACCGACACAGTATCCCCTTGTTCTGTTCGAATGACTGCCTCTTGATCTATGTACAGGTTCTTCATGAGCACAATTAAGTGTTCTGGAATTCCCACTCTTTGCAATGTTATCTGTAATTTGTTATGATCCACACTGTCAAATGCCTTTGCATAGTCAATGAAACTCAGGTAAACATCTTTCTGGTGTTCTCTGTTTTCAGTCAGGATTCATCTGATGGCAGTGATATCCCTTGTTCTGATTCCAGCTTGAATTTCTGGCAGTTCCCTGTCAATACACTGCTGCAGCCACTTTTAAATGATCTTCAGCTAAATTTCTGAACTCAGTAGGATCACCTTTCTTGGGAGTAGGCATAAATATAGATCCTCTTCCAGTCGGTTGGCCAGGTAGCTGTCTTCCAAATTTCTTGGCATAAATGAATGAGTACTTCTAGCTCTGCGTCCATTTTTTGAAACAGCTCAACTGATAATTCATCAATTAACAGAGCCTTGTTTTTCACCAATGTCTTCAGTGCAGCTTGGACTTCTTCCTGCAGTACCATTGGTTCCTGCTTATATGGTACCTTCTGAAATTGCTTGAACACCGACCAATTCTTTTTGGTATAGTGACTCTGTGTATTCCTTCCATCTACTTTTGATGCTTCCTGCGCTGCTCAGAAGAATCCTTCAGTATTGCAACTCTAGGCTTGAATTTTTTCTTCAGTTCTTTCAGCTTGAGAAATGCTGAGCATGTTCTTCCCTTTTGGTTTTCTATGTCCATGTCTTGGCACATGTCATCATAATACTTTGTCTTCTCTACCCACCCTTTGGAATCTTCTGTTCAGCTCTTTTACTTAATCATTTTTTTCCTTTCACTGTAACTACTCAATGTTCAAAAGCAAGTTTCAGATTCTCTTCTGACATCCATTTAGGTCTTTTCTTTCTCTCATGTCTTTTTAATGACGTCTTGCTTTCTTCAGGTATGATGTGCTTGATGTCATTCCACAACTTGTCTGGTCTTCAGTCATTAGTGTTCAATGCATCAAATCTATTCTTGAGATGGTCTCGAAATTCAGGTGGGATATACTCAAGGTTGCACTTTGGCTCTTGTAGACTTGCTCTAATTTTCTTCACTTTCAACTCAAACTTGCACATGAGTAATTGATGGCCTTATCTGCAGTCAGTCCCTGGTCTTCTTCTAACTGATGATACTGAGCTTTTTCCGTTGTCTCTTTCCACAGATGTAGTTGATTTGATTCCACATGTATAGTCATTGTTTATTTCGGTGAAAAAAGGTGTTTGCAATGCAGAAGTCATTGGTCTTACAAAATTCAGTCATTCAATCTCCAGGATTGTTTCTATCACCAGAGCCATATTTTCCAACTATTGATCCTTCTTATTTGTTTCCAACTTTCACATTCCAATCACCAGTAATTATCAGTGCATCCCGATTGCATGTTTGATCAATTTCTGACTGCAGAAGTTGGTAAAAATCTTCAATTTCTTCATCTTTGGCCTTAGTGGTTGGCGCATAAATTTAAATAATAGTCGTATTAACTGGTCTCCCTTGTAGGCGTGTGGACATTATTCTATCCTATCAATAAAGAAGTGGGTGGAGGGAAACCAGTTGCTGTGGAATTGACTCCACCTCAGGGATCTATCTATGGAAAATAGCATCTATGGCGATTAGTTTTAAATTGCAGGGTAATCTCTCACAGCTCATGATGGAAACTTCGATAGCCAATAGAAACTACTCATTTGTGTCCCTTCTCAAGCAGAACCCAAGGCATATGCCTTACCTGCCATACCTTAGTTATGCCTCTGCTCTAACTTATAGCAACCCCGTGTATGTGAGTAAAAACTGTGCTCCACAACTAGATGGTACCCGGATACCACCACCAACTGCTCTGACACAGATCACAATAGAAGGTCCCGGACAGAATGCAGAAAATGTAGAACAAAATTCTAACTCACAAAAAAACACCAGGCTTACTGGTGTGACAGAGACTGAAGAAATCTCAAGAGTATGGACCCTGAACACCCTTTTAACTCAGTAATGAAGTCACTCATGAGGTTCAACCTTTAGCCAAAGATTAGACAAGCCCATAAAATGAATAATAATACATGTAGCTCAACCACATATAGGAGACTGAATGGGCAGACCAGACCAGGGGCAAGAACAAGAAGGTGGGAGGGGACAGGAAAGCTGGACGAATGGAAATGGGGAACCCAAAGTCGAGAAGGGGAGAGGTTGACAAGTCATGGGGTTGGCAACCAATGTCACAAAACAATATGTCTATTAATTTTTTAATGAGAAACTAATTTGCTCTATAAACTTCCATCTAAAGCACACACAAAAAAGAAAAAAAAAAACCCTGTACTCCATAGGGTTTTCAGTGGCTGATTTTTCAGTAGATTGCCGGGTCTTTCTTCCAAGGTGCCTCTGGGTGGAATTGAAACTCCAATCTTTCAGTCAGTAGACAAGCAGATTAACTGCCCATGGGTGGTACAAACAGTTATCACATTGGACTGCCAACCAAAAGATTGAAGGTTCAAGTCCACCGAGAGGTACCCAGAAGAAAAGCCTGGCAATCTACTTCCAAAAACTCAGCCATTGAAAACCCTATGTAACACAGTTCTACTCTGACACACATGTGGTTGTCATGAGTCAGAGTTCATTCCAACCTGGTGTAAGGATTACGGAGGGTAATTCCTACCTCCAAAGTTTATTGTGAGAATTATAGAACACATATGTGCAAACCTCCTGGCACTGGACTGTGCATACTTTTGGACCTCGATAAGCTTCGGTCTTCTTTTCCTTTTCTTATCTTTCGTTGTTGTTGTTAGGTGCCATTGAGTCAATTCCGACTCATAGCGAACGAAATACCACCTGGTCCCGCGCCATCCTCACAATCATTGTTGTACTTGAACCCATTGTTGCAGCCACTGTGTCAGTCCATCTCATTGAGGGTTTTCCTCTTTTTCTCCCTCTCATTAGTGTAGTTAAAAGCAGTGGCATAAGTGAAGGACAGGCTGGCTTGGAAGACACTATCATCAAGATATAGTGTGAAAATAAATATAAATTTTAACAAACAGAACAGGTTTTTAAAAAGCTTTTGCAGAGTTGATATCCTGTCACAATGTGGTAGTTGCTGTCTCTCAGCGTTCCTTGGTGCCTTGTGTGTACATGCTTCTCCAAGGCAAGCAAAGTGTAGCTGCAAAAACAGCATGGCTATAAATTTTAATAACTCCACACCCATCACTACTAAAGTTGCTACCCAGGCAGTTGCTTCAAACTCTGTTGTTTCTTGATATTAAAAACAAAGATAAGTGGTAAATCAGAAGACATTACCAAGGAATCCTCAAGCGCATTCAGGAAAAAACTGAACAGGAGAGAAAACAGCTGTCTTTAAATAGCCAGTAAGTCATTCTTCATCAATAATGACTGTTCATGAGCCCACCTGGTTTCTCAAATTAGTACAGCTCCAGATTTCTGATCCTCAATCAGCCATATTACAGTTATTGCTGAGGCGGTGACCCAAGAGACGCTACCAACTCCAGGGTCAGACTTTAGGAGCAGAAACATACAGGGGCAAGAAAAAATTCTGAGGAGTAAAGCTCTCCCTGTAGGCAACCTCTTCATTCATTCCAGAGTGTCCCCGGGGAAGGCAGGCTGCACCATCTCTCTTTTAGGAAATTGCAGCTGACAGAAACAGACCTGGGACTTTAAATACATGCTTCGAGATGTGCAATGGAAGCAGCTCTCGATATCTTAACTGCCAGGCATCCCACAGCTTGTGTTAGTTCTGTGCTAGGGAATAATGTCCGACAAACAACATTCGTAAGATGCCTCCTATGTCCCCAGATACTACAAGGCCTTCCACACCCATTTCAAAGTCTGGTTCAGAGTAAGAAACGGTATCATTCACACTGTTTATGAAATATTTCTTGTTCTTCCCATTCTGGACTCATGTAAGATAGAACTTCTGGGTCCCCTTGTGATAAGTAGGGCTATAAGACCAGTTTTGACCAAAAAATTGGGTGTCCTTCCTGAACCATGCCTTTAATTGCTGGTGTGAGAACCACTGGAGTTCTCTCTTACTCTCAATCACTGCACCCAGCAAATTCTTACTAGTGCTTGCTTTGCCAGCCTAGTCTTTGAGCGAGGATGACAATAAACCAACTTGCAATGGACAAACAGCATCAGTGAGAATAAAACTTGGTTGCTGTATGCCACTGAGTGTTTGAGGCTGTTTGTTGCTGGAACATGACCCTGATTGCCTCCATAGACAGAGTAGGCACTCAGTAAATATTATTGAGTAGAATTAATTTTGAATCCTCACAGCTACCCCATGGATTTTATAGAATAATAAAGACAGAGAAAGATTCAGATAACTGGAATTCACATAACCAATACATTTTTAAGATTAGAATCCAGGGTTTGCCTGGCTCTAAAATCCATGAATTTTCTACCATGTTATGCTTCAGTTACATGTATTATGCACTGTAATTGAGTTCTTCCCATAACGTGGTACATACATAACTTTATTAACGTTATATCCACCTAATCTGCTTGATTGTGGGTATCCCAAATGCAGAGATATTAATAGATGCTCAGCAAATGTTTGCTAAATTAACAGATAAGTAAGTGAATGAATGAATTAGAATGTGTGATTGTGATAGAAAAATACATATTAATAAATTCCAATATCATCAAAGACTAAACAGGGTTTTAGTGTTCTAGGATTTAGGATAAAACAAATAACTGCTTATATAAACCCAGTGCCGTTGAGTCGATTCCGACTCATAACGACCCTATAGAACAGAGTAGAACTGCCCCACAGAATTTCCAAGGAGTGCCTGGAGGATTCAAACTGCCGAGCTCTTGGTTAGCTGCCATAGCACTTAACCACTACGCCACCAGGGTTTCCACTTCTTATATGTATCCGTGGATTTTTTTAGCAATGACTCCTAGGCAAGACAGATAGCGTCATCATACTTTAGATATGCAATCTGTAAAATACAAAAGGATGAGGTACAACCTTACTGATTCATTAGATTATTTTGGCTGAGAGATTTTAGTGAGGGTCTCTAGGATCAAACACGCACTTAGCAGAACATAGCATAGGCTTTCATTATTCTTACCTTCTCTCAGTGGAGATGGCTAGTCCATCCTTTCAAGGTTATTGCCTCCTGCTATAGATATAGGTCAACTGATAGTTAATAAGCACTGACTGTGCAGTTTCTTTGTGTAGGGCCATGTACTATTAAGGGATTCCAGAGATGTAAGAGCAAGGTCTGCCCCTCAAGAAGTCTAAGACAGGGATGGAGCCCATCAGGAGTCACCCAAACTGACAAAACCCCAGCTGTGAAGCTTGGAGACAGTCCAGGCTTTCATTATTGCCTCGTGACAATGACCTGGTCCCCTTCCCCTGAAACCTTAAGCCCTGAGAGCTTAAGCATGGTTATGGCAGTGGGCTGGGGAGAAGAAAATGTCTGCTCTGGATTTGAGAAGCCTTTGGGAATTAGAAGGCAGGACCAGGGCAGGCTCCGCAGATTTTTTGGGCATGTGATCTTGAGTGGGTCCCTTGACTATTCAAGCCTCAGGCTGTCTATATGAAAAGTGAGAATAACAATAGTAAAGACCACAGCAACAATAATAATACCTTCACTAAATGGTACTTACGAAGAGAACTTAATGAAATCTTTGTAAATTCTGAAGTGCTCTACAGAGAGTGAGGTAACAATGATATTAATGGCGGGTGAAGTGGATGATAATAGTGATGATGTTAGTGGGGATGACTGGGTGAGAAACGATATCACAGATGATAAATGAGACAGAGGCATTTGCACACTCCCTGCGGGACACTGATCTATTTGAAATAACTGTCTCTCATTCAAGATCATCAATTCCAGAATCTATATAGATTGTCCCTAGAAAATTCACGTTAAATGGCTTGGAAACTAATTCTATTTTCCTAAACCTGCACAGGCCTCAGTGACCTTTGCACCCGCCCAGCAAAGTTACATCCGCCTCTCTGCATGGCTGCAGTCGTGACGCACCCACGCTTTCGCTGATGTCTGTTTGCTCCAGGTCAATCAATTAAAGCGGATTAGATCCACAGTCTGAAATACTAACAGAGGACCAAGAGAGATAAGACTGATAAATAGCTCAAGACAGCTCCATCCCTACCTCCCAGCAGAGGAGGGAAAAAAAAAAGAGATCAAGGATGACAGCCTAGGACAACAGGAACCCTGACCTGGAGGGGAGAATTGAGGAAGGACAAAGCAGCTGGTAGAAGTAAATAAGACACAAGTCTGAGCCACTGCTCTAATCGTCACCAGCCACAGACCAGCAGCCCAAGTCATCACATCCTTCAAATCCACTCTGAACACTCACTTCACACCGCCGACCCCAACGTCACACTGGCTTGCTGGCTAGTTAAGTTTGACTACAAAGTAAAAAGTAAAGTTCGTTTCTGTAGACGTCTCAGTGTTGTGCCAAGACCTGGAGCAGTGTCCTGGCAGGGCTCAAGAAACAGCTGGAGGGGCAGGGCTGACTGCAGTCTAGCATGGACTGAACATCTCCCACCATCGCCTTGCTTCTTCCCCAATATCTCTACTGCAGCTGTGAAGACCCACCTGATGGACTTTACAGGCCTCAGACCCTGTGTTCGCAGTAACAACATTATCGTTTTGGAAGTTAGGAAACACTTTGTCAATCATGTGGAATTATTCCAGAACAACGTACATCTTACCTACATATTTACAAAAGTGTGGTTCCTGGACCAGCAGCATCGGCATCACCTGAGAACTTGTTAGAATGCAAATTCTTGAGCCTAACCTCAGGCCCTTTGAATCAGAAGCTCTGGGGTGGGTCCCTGCAATCTGTATTTTCACAAGCCATCCAGTTGATTCAGATACTGCCTAAAGTCTGGGACTCACTGCTGTTCTTTAATGTTCTAACTATTAGGGCTATGGTTCTCAACCAGGGATGGCTTTGTTCCCAGGGGATATTTGGCAATGTGTTGAGACATTCTTGGTTGTCATATTGGGGTTGGGGGAGGTGGGAGAAGGGTGAAGCTAGTGGATTCAAGCTCAGGGTGTTACTATATACTCAACAATATACACAACAGTTCCCACAATGAAGAATTATCCAGCTCAAAATATTAATAGCACCACTATTGAGAAACCCTGCACTAGGGACTCCATAAGACTCAGTCACTGAGCAAACATCCATAAGGCATCTACTTCATGACAGAAACTGTACTCAATACATTCACACGTGTGATCTAATACATTCCCCACAGAAATCCTTCTATGCGGCATGTACACACACACACACACAAACACACACACACGAGTAAATTTTTACATATTTGGTGGAGAATTGTGCTCTAGTTCCCAGAACACAAGGTGTGCAAGGAAAGCCAGTTTGCATAATCTCTCTGACTCTGACTCTACCCTTACTCTATGTGTTGGTCAAATGCCCATTTTACAGATGTAAATTTTGGAAGGCAAGGTCACATAGCCAGGAAGTGGGAGGTCTACAGTACAAATGCATGTCCTGTGCTATTTTCCCTATCTGATCCCTTCTAACTCCTTGCTGCTAATCCCTAAGAAAGTCTCCCAGTACATCTCTTTTGGCACAATGACATTAGCTGAAAGCACCACCTCTAACTTTGTCCATTGGCCCTTCACCACATACAAGCTTCCTTTTACTCATTTTCCACAGAGTTGCACCATCAGTTCTGAGTAAGCTACAATGGAGAAAATCTTCTCTGAGAACTAGATTCCAGGCCAAGGATTAACAGCTCACCATCTATGGAAGAGAAACCAGCAAACAGCCACTAACACTTCAAGGCCCGTTCTATGGTTGCAAGGAGACCTTTCTCCCGAAGGCTTTGCTGTTTACCTATGTTCCAACTGATAGATTATGTTAACATTGGAGCTTCAGTGTGAATGGGCTTATGTGAATAGTAAACATGAACCAAGAAATTCTAGTTCAGTAAGTAAGGCATTCTTCAGTCACTTTTATAGATGAACTCTCAGACCAATCTCTGTCTGAATTTCTAACTGAAAAAAAAAAAAAAGATATAGTATACACATTTGAGAATTGAGAGCTTCAGTGCTGGAGTTATCAGAAAACACAATGCTGATTATTGCAATTTTTTATGACGACTTTCAGGATTGAGTATGCAAAAGTTGGATGAAGTAGATTAGCCTGGAGCAGGCATCAGCAAACTCCAAGGTGTGGGCCAAATCTGCTTGTCGTCTGTTTTTGTAAATAAAGCTTTATTGGAACACTGCTGAGCTTATTCGTTTACATGTTGTCTATGGCGGCTTTCACACTACAACAGCAGAGTAGAGTAGTTGTGACAAAAATTATGTGGCCTGCAAGCCTAAACACATTTACTATTAGGTTCTCTTTTACATAAAAAGTTTCCCAACCCCTGCATCGGAACCTTGTACAAGTCAAGGCTAGCCATGATATTATTTTTAGTTTATGACTAATAATTTATGTTCATGTAGTCAGAATAATTGAAATAGGAGTGGGAGGGTCAAGTGGAAAGCCCAAACCTTCTCATTCAACTATTGCCTGGCAAATAGAGCACATTTCTGATATGATAAAACATAGGTAAAACTGCAGCCAATTAGGCATTAACTTATCTATCTGGAATCCCCAAGGGTGATTTCGGTATTAAAATCAACTCAACATAACACTGTTTGAAGTTGGGCAGATCTGGATGCAGAGAAATAAATTAGAGGCTTCTGGCAAAAAGTGATGTTTGCTTGGAATAGCCTGGTAATGTAGGAGATGGAGCAAAGTTGTGGAGTTATTAAAATTATAATGATATGAGATTTCTTCCTGAAAATTTATCTAGTTCTGTGGGAGTGAATCACGTACCTGTGAAAGGCTCGGAAATCTAAAAGCCAGCATACATCACCCTCATGCCAGGTCTTGAGTTGATTATATTAGGTGAAATGAGAGAAGAGAATAACATTGCAACCCAATGAATATCTCAGTCTCCAGGGCTCCAATGCATCTGCAAGACACTTCAGTCACTTGAGTGATAAATGGTGATTAACTGAGTTCTCTTGGTTTACCTGCAAGGGGAATCTACTGTGTCATCATCTTGGGATGAACACACCAAAACAGGGGCTCATTTTTCCTTTCCTAGTTATCGTAAACAAAATGGCCAGCGGACTCTAATATATCAGCAGCGCTGTCTGCACACCGGGACTCTGGTGTGTGTGTGTCCTGCAGATAGTGTTGCAGCCAGGCATTTCATCCAGATGATATTTTATGGTCCTTCTCTTTCTCAACTATCACCACTGTAGCATTCGTTCTTGGATTGTATCAGTGTTTCTAATTCAAAAAGTTGATTCTGACTTAGCCCCAACCACCATAATAAAATTAATAGAGAGAAAAACAAGAGCAATTTAAACACCTGCAGTACATCTAGAGAAGGCTGGCCTGCTGTCCTCCATGGTTCTATCAAAGCCTCTCTGTTGCTGCTGTTGTGTGTAGTCAATTCCAATTCACAGTGACCCTATAGTACAGAGTAGAACTGCCCCATAGGGTTTTCTTGGCTGTAATCTTTATGAAAGCAGATTGCCAGGTCTTTTCTCCTGCAGAGCTGCTGGTGGGTTCGAATTTCTGACCTTTTGGTTAGCAGCACGGTGCTTGACCATTGCACCACCAGGGCTACTTAAAAACTCTGTACCAAAAAAGAATCCAAACCTGTTGTCAATTCTGACTCATAGCACCCCTACAGGGCAGAGTAGAACTGCCCCCATGCATTTCTAAAGCTATAATCTTTACTGAAGCTGACTGCCACATCCTTCTCCCGTGGATCAGCCTGTGGGCTCAAACCACCGACCTTTTGGTTAGCGGTCAAGACCTAAAAGACCTCTGAACAGGAGGGCAATCTGGACACTCAAGCGGATGTGTGAAAAGAAAAGCCTTTTTCCTGGGCTCTTGATGAGATTGGTAAAGGTGACCTAAACCAGAGACTTGAAAACATGTCACAGGATGCTAACTCATGCCTTTGAAAAAATATTCACCATACCAGAATTCAGTATTATTTTAAAGCTCTGTGAGTGTCTTTTTGATAGAATAATTAGAGAGTATATCTCCTCACTTGAATTTACTTAACTCAATATCCCCACCAATTTGTAAAGTAAGAATGATTCAGCCAAATGGAAGGAAAGCCCCTGTGAAAACAGTAGGGCACTCTTCTACTCTGGTATGGCATACTCTGTGAGCCCCTGTGAGTCAGCCACCGTTTTACATACACCATTTACCCTTGGAATTCAAATGAACTCATACACGACATGAAGAAGCACTTTTGTTATGGCATTTAAAGGGCACAAATGTTCTTTCTTCTCTCTTCTTTACAGGCGGTGCTACAATTTTATCCATTAGCGTGAAGATGGTAAATGAATATGTCCAAAAGGCTAAGAAACACAGCGCTAAAGAAATGAAGAGTCATGTGTGTATGTGTGCCCGTGTTTGAGTGCGTGTATGTTTGAACAACACCTCGAAACTTAACATACCCAAAGCTAATTTCTCTGACTCTCTTTTTCTTTTTTTTTTATGTAAACTGATAATAGCTAGAGAGAATCTAGGCCCCTTCGCGTCTACCAAAAGGCATCTGAAGACCAGTTCTAATCCAACCCTTCGACAACCCTGGCATAGTTAGTGGAAACATGGGCCTTTTCTCCTATAGCAGAATATGAATCTAACACAAAGTCTGGAATCATGAATTGTAGAGCAAACCAAGCAAAAGGATGATCTAGAGTCAACATGAACTTCAGTGTATAGAGCTGGTCATTAGGGATTGCTAATCCAGACGTGACCCAAGGACTGGGCAGATCTCCTAGGCCAGGTCCAGCCCAAAGCTGAATGCAGTACCCTCCCCTAATCAGGAAAAGGGGCTTCCTTTGCTCATCCAGATTTTCACCTTTTCCCTAGTCAGTGTGCATAGGTGTACAGAGCTGAGAATGATTCTACACATATGTCAGCCCAGAGCCACCTTTGATTAACCAGATCCATCCTCCAGTCATCCCACAATCTCTCTAGTACCTATTCAAAAATGAAATCTATTGTTTGTGTTGTTGTATTTCAATGTATTTTTTTTTTAAGTAACAATTCTTTTCCTCAGTCAGATCAAGGACATTGTGAGGGCAAAACATAATAAAATAAAAATGTTTTGGTTTCATCCACAAGGCCACACTCTAAAGAAGAGTGCAAAATGTCCATCCAGTTTCATTTACTGCTTTTTCATTTTGCTACAATTTTGCTTTGGGAAAGTGCGACCATTGTCACCTCTCATGGGACCATGGCCATTAATTTGTTTTATATAGCCCACTGAGCAGTCTTCAGAATAATTGCCGGCAGCCCTATGCAACCTGAGGAGAGTTTGCTCTGTGGACCTGGAGGTGAGAGACTCAGTCTTCCATTACCAAGGCCCTTAACCCACCCTGCTTCTTTACTTGGACTAGATTGAAATTGAAGTCCTAGAGGTGGAAGACTGCTCTATCCCATTACCAGTTCCTTGAAGTATTTGGTTCCCATTAAACACTATTTTGACCTTTGAAATATCCAAGATGCCAGGCTTCCAAACAAATTCATTCTCATTTTCCTGCCTTCTCCTTTACTCTTCAGTGCAGTGACTGCTGGTTAGTGCAGCACCTTAGGTCTGCTCTTTGGGAGGCTACCCCTTCATCACAGTCTTTTAGGACCACCTCCTGAATTGAGGGGTTTTGCCCACAGTCCTTTTTCAGTAATACCTGTATTCATACAATTCAGTGTTGCATAACCCAGAGTCAAGTCATAAAACCAAAACCAAACCCATTGCAGTTGAGTTGATTCTAACTCATAGCAACCCTATAGGACAGAGTAGAACTGCCCCATAGGGTTTCCAAGGAGCACGTGGTGGATTTGAACTGCCAACCTTTTGGTTAGTAGCGTAGCTCTTAACCACGGCACCACCAGGGCTCCAAGTGACAGAAGTTTTGAAATCAAGTGTCTACTGATCAAATACTCTGCCTGGGACACTTGACTAGGAACGCCAGAAGGTAGAAAACTATATCTGGCATCATTCAGCCCTTAAGAGCTCAACTAGGGATACTCGGTTTAGTAAAAAGGGCAACAGCCTGGGAGCCAGAAGACTTAGATGTAAGTTCAAATTGTTCACTTTGATGAAGGGCTTGCAGAAAGTCACAAATACTCTGGACAGTTTCCTCATCTGTAAAACAAGGATGAAATCACTTAACTTATTGGATGATGATGGAGATTAAAAAAAAAAAAAGTTTGTGGCAGCAAACTGAAACATATGGAACAGTAAAAAGATCTAGCATTATAAAATAGTTGGGGAGAAAAGACAGATATGAAAGAAGTACTCCATTTCCTAAAATAAGAAACAAGAAATAAATACAATTTTCATATAATATTTCCAAATAGATGTCCACAGTCAGTCCTTGGTAAATTGTCTGAAGGAGCACAGGCAGGAGGATTCATTTGGTCTCCTTCAGGGCAGAAAACTAAAACCTAACCAAACCAAACCTGTCGCCGTCGAGTCGATTCTGACCATAGCGAGATTTGACCTGCCAACCTTTTGGTTGGCAGCCTAACTCTTAATCACTGCACCACCAGGGCTCCAGAAAATGCTACCTTTTTTCAGAGGGGCCAGGTAAAATGTGGAAAAAGTGGTGTTAGATATGAGTAGGTATATAAGAGACATATTCAGGTAAATTTATATGGAGTGGTAGATAGGAAAGGGAGACATTTAGAAAATTGAAGCTATCACAATGAAAATGAAATTCAGTCAATGGAAGAGAAAAATAGGAAATACGTGGCATAAAAATTTTTAAATTTCAACCAGTTGGTCTGCTCTCTGAAAATTCAACTAATTTTACCAAGACCAAAACTTGAATGTTAAGGTAGACTCCCTTGGCTTAATATATACAAATGCAGAAAAACCATTTTCATAAACATGCTAAAGGAGTCCCTGGGTGATACAAATGGTTAACACTCTTGACTGCTAACAGAAAGATTGGAGGTTCGAGTCCACCCAGAGGCATCTCAGAAGAAAGTCCTGTTTATCTACCTTAAAAAAAAAATCAGCCATTGAAAACCCTATGAAGCACAGTTCTTCTCTGATGCACATGGGGGTCACCATGAGTCAGAGTCAAGTCGAGACAGCAAATGGTTTGGTTTTTAAACATGTTAAATCTTAGAGAATATTTTCTGTCTTGTCCAGAGGATCACCCACACCCCCAGGCAAATATTTCCTCGCTGATGACACAATTACATTTATGGGATTCAGAAACTATAGACTCAAAATAAATATAAACAAAATCTTTTATTTCCCAAGTGTCTACTGCAGGCATCTCTCTGCCAGCAGAAAAGCTTTAGCTGTTTGGAGGGACAGTGGTTCATGCTGCACTGACACCATCTCCGAGCTAAGTGACCCTGTCCCAGAGATGCAAAAGCCATCAGGGTCGACATCATCCAAGTGATGCCAGAGCATCCACGTTTCAGCAGTCAGCTGTTATCCTACTCTTGCTAACTAGTCATGTGCATGCTCAGTGATGCCTGTGGACCTTTTAAGGGACTAAACTAAGATCAGAAGTAAATGAAACTTAAAGAGGAGGGGAGGAAGTAATAGAGAGAGAGACAAGGGGTTAGATGAATGTGACTAAATCTATCCACCAGGCCACATCTGAAAGAATACAGAAAAACAGTTCCCCACATCCTCTAAGGTGGATATATTTCTTGCCACTCTACTTTGTACTGACTTGAAGAAACTTTCTACAGGTAAATACCTAGAGGCAAGCATCTTAGAAAGCTGGCTACAAGCACAGACACATTCCTTAGGAAGCAGCATGATTCCAATTCCAATTCTGATTCCATCGCAGAATGTTGACTGCTGATGAGCCATGTCAACTTTGCTCACCAGACTACCAAGTCTATCCATTGAGGGTACAGTAAAGAGTTCAGGGCTTCTAAAGCCTGATGGCCCGTCTGCGCAGTTCTCCATCCCCACTCTGGTGGATGGACAGAGAGAGGACACATAGACATGCATATATCACAGAGAAGCACCAAACACAAATGGCACTGCATCTAGGGGGCACAATTCTTGGAAGAGTAGTGAAAACTGTTGTTGGTTTAACATTTGGTTGTTAATTATTTTCTCCAGTAGATATTTATGAGCTACATTGTGTATTAAGACATTACAAACTCAGAGCCTACAGGTAGGATCAGACCCTCAGATGTGCTTTATTTTGTTTTATTGTCTTAGGAAGGTGCTGCATAGTGTGTTTTAAAATATGAATTAGTCGACAATGTTTAAAAATCAGAAGATCTCTTATGAATAGTTAGATTTCTAGCTTCTTTTGGAAAACAGGAAGATGTAGCAACACTGGACCCACATTTCTGCAGGGCAACAAAAGGCCAGAGCTGACTGGGGGAGAAGGACACATGTTCTCCAACCCCCATAGGCCCTGCCACTCCTTATTGCTATCGGACACTGATTCACAGAGTTAGCTGCCTTTTATAGTCATGTTTTCCCTCTTCTTATTCATAGAGAAGTGTAAAAAGAAAAAGGAAATAATTTTTATCATCATATGTCTAGCAACCTCTCTGAGCCACAACAAAAGATAGGCTAAGCTGGGCGGGGCCAAGATGGCTGACTAGGTAGAAGCTACCTCGGATCCCTCTTGCAACAAAGACTCGGAAAAACAAGTGAATTGATCACATACATGACAATCTACGAACCCTGACCATCAAACACAGATCTAAAGAGTTGACCTGAGTGACAGAGACTCAGCCAGCACAAGCAGGCTGCACACTGAGGCGGCTAAGAGAGAACGAGCAACCACGGAGAAGCAGCGACTATTTTCGGAGCCTGGAGCCAGTGTCCCAGTCAGAAAACCTTGGTGCCGCGCTTTGGACTGGGTGCAGGGGAGATGAGCACGGCATCCTGAGATGGTGCAAACACAGGATGCAGCCCTAGCCCCCAGCAGTGACCTCGGGGGAAGCCTAGCCAGTGCACGCAGGCAGCACAGTGATGCGGCTGACAGGAGGAGAAGTCACCAGGAGGCAGCAACTGGTTTTGGAGCCTGGAGTGCGGCGTCCCAGCCGGGGAACCTTGGCGCTGGGCTTTGGACTGGGAGCAGAGGAACTGACCACGGCTTCTGAGACAGCACAACCACAGGACTCAGGCCTGACACTCAGGGGCAATCTCGACCCAGCCAACGCACACAGGCTACACGCCCCTTGGGAATCTCAGATAAAACAGCCATCACCAAGCAAGATAAGTAACTTTGTCTATATTCCTGGGTGCTACTCTCTCCTATCTATCTAATCCCTTCCCTCCCCTTCCCAGGCAGCTTCATTAACATTGGAATTTCCTGGGCCAGAGAGTGAAGTGCTCCACTTTTTTTTTTGTTTGTTTGCTTTTTTTGTTTTTGTCTTTTCCCAACCCATTCTCCTGGCCTGAGAGAAACAGCTACAAAAAACCCAGGGGCCAAAAATCCTTCCCTGACTTCCCAAAATTGGACTAAAAATACAGAACCAGCTCCAGCCAAGCATATGAGATCCACAGTCTTGGGCTTTTATCCCTACAGGGAACAAGGTGGCTATTATAATGCAAAGGCAATTCTGAGAGTGATCTGACTGTAATTGTTTTAGCGATTACTGAAAAGATAAGTTTCCCAGGTCTGATATCACTACCTATTAAACAGAGCCCTCACTGACCCACAACGGGGAACTGAGGGCTGAAGCTCCACCCAAACGACCTAGCCTCCTGCCATAGGGGTCTGAGGATAGTGACATCTACCAATCTGTAAAGGTACATGCATTGGGTGCCTAATGTACAGCTGCAGAGCCCACCCACCAAAGTGCTTTAGGAATAGAGACACAGCTACCTCACTGGGCCTTGGGGGAAGCCTGTCAGCATCCTGTCCCACTGGAGTGTGATCCCCTGCTGCTATAAGAATCTGGTGCACAGAACTATCACCACTACTCCTCTAAGTGAATAGGTGACAGTCTACACCATACACTTGGAGAAACAAAATCAGATTCTACTCAAGAATAGTGAATAGACTCTTAGGCTTATATATCTGGTAACAACCCAAACTAGCTGGTAATAGGACATAAGTGATTCAAATGCTACAACAATCAAGACAGTGCAATCTAGTAGCCCATCTACGTATATTGAAAGAAAACAAAACAAGATAAGACTCAGTGAGCAAATATAAAATAAACCATTACAATATCTTATAGATGCCTCGGAGACAGCAGTCGATATCAAACCACATAAAGAAGCAGACCATGATTGCTTCTACAACTCCCAAAATTAAAGAATCAAAATCTTTCCCAAATGAAGACACAATCCTGGAATTGCCAGATGCAGAATATAAAAAACTAATTTACAGAATGCTTCAAGACATCAGGAATGACCTCAAAAATGAAATAAGGCAATTTTTACCAAAAAAGCCAAGGAACACACTGAAAAAGCAGTCGAAGATATCAAAAAGATTATTCAAGAACATAGTGGAAAAATTAATAAGTTGCAAGAATCCATAGAGAGACAGCATTCAGAAATCCAAAAGATTAACAGTAAGATTACAGAATTAGACACCTCAGTAGGAAGTCAGAGGAGCAGAATCGAGGAATTGGAATGCAAAGTGGGGGAGTTGGAGGACAAGGCAATTGACACCAATATGGTTGAAGAAAAATCAGATAAAAGAATTAAAAAAAATGAAGAAACCCTAAGAATCATCTGGGACTCTATCAAGAAGAACAACTTGCATGTGATTGGAGTTCCAGAACAGAGAGGGATAACAGAAAATACAGAGAGAATATTTGAAGATCTGTTGGCAGAAAACTTCCCTGACATCATGTAAGACGAAAGGATATTTATCCAAGATGCTCAATGAACCCCATATAAGATTGATCCAAAAAGAAAATCACCAAGACATATTATCATCAAACTTGCCAAAACCAAAGAGAAAGAGAAAATTTTAAAAGCATCCAGGGAGAAAAGAAAGGTATCCTACAAAGGAGAATCAATAAGAATAAGTTCAGACTACTCAGCAGAAACCATGCAGTCAAGAAGGCAATGGCATGACATATATAGAGCACTGAAGGAGAAAAACTGCCAGCCAAGGATCATATATCCAGCAACACTCTCTCTCAAATATGAAGGTGAAATTAAAACATTTACAGATAAACACAAGCTTAGAGAATTTGCAAAAACCAAACCAAAGCTACAAGAAATACTAAAGGAAATGGTTTGGTCAGAAAATCAATAATATCAGATACCAACAAAACACAAAGTCACAGAACAGAGCATCCTGATATCAACTCAAAAGGGAAATCACAAAAACAAATTAAGATTAATTTTAAAAAGAAAAAAACGTTTAAAACAGGGAATCATTGAAGTCATCATGTAAAAGATCACAATAATCAAAAAGAAGGACTAAATACAGGAGGCATAGAACTACCATATGGAGAGGAAAACAAGGCGATATAGGATGATACAAATTAGGTTTTTACTTAGAAAAATAGGGGTAAATATTAAGGTAACTACAAAGAGGTCTAACAATTCCATAACTCAAAATAAAAACCAAGAAAAAACATAACGACTCAGCAAACATATATTCAACTACTATGAAAATGAGGAACACACAATTTACGAAGAAAAACGTCTCAGCACAAAAAAGTAAGTGGAAAAATGAAATTGTCAACAACACACATAAAAAGGCGTCAAAATGACAGCACTAAACACATACTTATCTATAATTACACTGAATATAAATGGACTAAATGCACCAATAAAGAGACAGAGAATCTCAGACTGGATAAAGAAACAAGATCTGTCTATATGCTGCCTACAAGAGACACACCTTAGACTTAGAGGCACAAACAAACTAAAACTCAAAGGATGGAAAAAAATATATCAAGCAAACAACAAGCAAAAAAGAGCAGGAGTAGCAATATTAATTTCTGACAAAATAGAATTTAAAGTTAAATCCACCACAAAGGATAAAGAAGGACACTACATGATGATTAAAGGGTCAACTGACCTGGAAGATATAACCATATTAAATATTTATGCACCCAATGACAGGGCTGCAAGATACATAAAACAAACTTTAACAGAGCTGAAAAGTGAGATAGACACCTCCACAATTACAGTAGGAGACTTCAACACACCACTTTCGGAGAAGGACAGGACTTCCACTAAGAAACTCAATAGAGACACGGAAGACCTAATTGCTACAATCAACCAACTTGACCTCATAGACATATACAGAACACTCCACCCAACAGCTACAAAGTATACTTTTTTTTCTAGCGCACGTGGAACATTCTCTAAAATAGATCACATATTAGGTCATAAAACAAACCTTTGCAGAATCGAAAACATCGAAATATTACAAAGCATCTTCTCAGACCACAAGGCCATAAAAGTGGAAATCAATAACAGAAAAATCAGGGAAAAGAAATCAAATACTTGGAAACTGAACAATACCCTGCTCAAAAAAGACTGGGTTATACAAGACATTAAGGATGGAATAAAGAAACTCCTAGAATCCAATGAGAATGAAAACACTTGCTATCAGAACCTCTGGGACACAGCAAAAGCAGTGCTCAGATGTCAATTTATATCGATAAATGCACACATACATAAAGAAGAAAGAGCCAAAATCAGAGAACTGTCCCTAAAACTTGAACAAATAGAAAGTGAGCAACAAAAGATTCCATCAGGCACCAGAAGAAAACAAATAATAAAAATTAGAGCTGAACTAAATGAATTAGAGAACAAAAAACAATTGAAAGAATTAACAAAGTCAAAAGCTGGTTCTTTGAAAAAAATAAAGAAATTGATAAACCACTGGCCACACCGACAAAAGAAATACGGGAAAGGAAACAAATAACCCGAATATGAAGTAAGATGGGCCATGTCATAACAGACCCAACTAAAATTAAAAGAATCCTATCAGCTTATTACAAAAAATTGTACTCTAACAAATTTGCAAACCTAGAAGAAATGGATGAATTCCTAGAAAAACACTTCCTACCTAAACTAACACAATCAGAATTAGAACAACTAGATAGACCCATAACAAAAAAAGAGATTGAAAAGGTAATCAAACAACTCGCAACAAAAAAAAAGCCCTGGCCCGGATGGCTTCACTGCAGAGTTCTACCAAACTTTCAGAGAAGAGTTAACACCACTACTACTAAAGTTATTTCAAAGCATGGAAAATGATGGAATACTACCTAACTCATTCTATGAAGCCACCATTTCCCTGATACCAAAACCAGGCAAAGACACCACAAAAAAAAGAAAATTGCAGACCTATATCCCTCATGAACATAGATGCAAAAATCCTCAACAAAATTCTAGCCAATAGAATTCAACAACATATCAAAAAAATAATCTACCATGATCATGTGGGATACATTTTTTTTTTTATGGAAGGTTTTGTTTAATATTAGAAAAACCATTAATGTAATCCACCATATAAATAAAACAAAAGACAAAAACCACATGATCTTATCAATTGATGCAGAAAAGGCATTTGACAAAGTCCAACACCCATTCATGATAAAAACTCTCAGCAAAATAGGAATTGAAGGAAAATTCCTCAACATAATAAAGGGCATTTATACAAAGCCAACAGCCAACATCATTCTAAATGGAGAGAGCCTGAAAGCATTTCCCTTGAGAACGGGAACCAGACAAGGATGCCCTTTATCACTGCTCTTATTCAGCATTGTGCTAGAGGTCCTAGCCAGGGCAATTAGGCTAGACAAAGAAATAAAGGGCATCCGGATTGGCAAGGAAGAAGTAAAATTATCTCTTTTTGCAGATGACATGATCTTATACACAGAAAACCCTAAGGAATCCTCCAGAAAACTACTGAAACTAATAGAAGAGTTTGGCGGAGTCTCAGGTTACAAGATAAACATACAAAAATCACTTGGATTCCTCTACATCAACAAAAAGAACATCGAAGAGGAAATCACCAAATCAATACCATTCACAGTAGTCCCCAAGAAGATAAAATACTTAGGAATAAACCTTACCAAAGATGTAAAAGACCTATACAAATAAAACTACAAAGCACTACTGCAAGAAACTAAAAGGGACCTATATAAGTGGAAAAACATACCTTGCTCATGGATAGGAAGACTTAACATAGTAAAAATGTCTATTCTACCAAAAGCCATCTATACAGATAATGCACTTCTGATCCAAATTCCAATGACATTTTTTAATGTGATGGAGAAACAAATCACCAACTTCATATGGAAGGGAAAGAAGCCCCGGATAAGTAAAGCATTACTGAAAAAGAAGAAGAAAGTGGGAGGCCTCACTCTACCTGATTTTAAAACATATTATACAGCCTCAATAGCCAAAACAGCCTGCTACTGGTACAACAACAGGCACATAGACCAATGGAACAGAATTGAGAACCCAGATATAAATCCATCCACATATGAGCAGCTGATATTTGACAAAGGCCCAGTGTCAGTTAATTGGGGAAAAGATAGTCTTTTTAACAAATGGTGCTGGCATAACTGGATATCCATTTGCAGAAAAATGAAACAGGACCCATACCTCACACCATGCACAAAAACTAACTCCAAGTGGATCAAAGACCTAAACATTAAGACTAAAACGATAAAGATCATGGAAGAAAAAACAGGGACAATGTTAGGAGCCCTAATACAAGGCATAAACAGAATATAAAACATTACTAAAAATGACGAAGAGAAACCAGATAACTGGGAGCTCCTAAAAATCAAACACCTATGCTCATCTAAAGACTTCACCAAAAGAGTAAAAAGACCAGCTACAGATTGGGAAAAAATTTTCAGCTATGACATCTCTGACCAGCACCTGATCTCTAAAATCTATATGATTCTCTTAAAACTCAACCACAAAAAGACAAACAACCCAATCAAAAAGTGGGCAAAGGAGATGACATGCACTTCACTAAAGAAGATATTCAGGCAGCTAACAGATACATGAGAAAATGCTCTTGATCTTTAGCCATTAGAAAAATGCAAATTAAAACTACGATGAGATTCCATCTCACTCCAACAAGGCTGGCATTAATCCAAGAAACACAAAATAATAAATGTTGGAGAGGCTCTGGAGAGATTGGAACTCTTATACACTGCTGGTGGGAATGTAAAATGGTACAACCACTTTGGAAATCTATCTGGCGTTATCTTAAAAAGTTAGAAATAGAACTACCATACAGCCCAGAAATCCCACTCCTGGGAATATACCCTAGAGAAATAAGAGCCTTTACACAAACAGATATATACACACCCATGTTGATTGCAGCACTGTTTACAATAGCAAAAAAGCTGTAAGCAACCAAGGTGTCCATCAACGGATGAATGGTTAAATAAATTATGGTATATTCACACAATGGAATACTACGCATTGATAAAGAACAGTGACGAACCTGTGAAACATTTCATAACATGGAGGAACCTGGAAGGCATTATGCTGAGTGAAATTAGTCAGGTGCAAAAGGACAAATATTGTATAAGACCACTATTATAAGATCTTGAGAAACAGTATTAACTGAGAACACATTCTTTTGTGGTTACAAGAGGGGGGAGGGAGGGAGGGTGGGAGACGGTTATTTACTGATTAGTTAGTAGATAAGAACTACTTTAGGTGAAGGGAAGGACAATACTCAATACAGGGAAGGTCAGCTCAACTGGACTGGACCAAAAGCAAAGAAGTTTCCAGGATAAACTGAATGCTTCAAAGGTCAGCGGAGCAAGGGCGGGGGTTTGGGGACTATGGCTTCAGGGGACTTCTAAGTCAATTGGCAAAATAATTCTATTATGAAAACATTCTGCACCCCACTTTGAAGTGTGGCTTCTGGGGTCTTAAATGCTAACAAGCGGCCATCTAAGATGCATCAATTGGTCTCAACCCACCTGGAGCAAATGAAAATGAAGAACACCGAGGTCACACGACAACTAGGAGCCCAAGAGACAGAAAGGGCCACATGAACTAGAGGCTTACATCATCCTGAGACCAGAAGAACTAGATGGTGCCCGGCCACAACTGATGACTGCCCTGACAGGGAGCACAACAGAGAACCCCTGAGGGAGCAGGACAACAGTGGGATGTAGACCCCAAATTCTCATAAAAAGACCAGACTTAATGGTCTGACTGAGACTAGAGGAATCCTGGCAGTCATGGTCCCCAAACCTTCTGCTGGCCCAGGTCAGGAACCATTCCCAAAGACAACTCATCAGACATGGAAGAGTCTGGACAATGGGTAGGAGAGAGATGCTGATGAAGAGTGAGCTACTTGTATCAGGTGGACACTTGAGACTGTGTTGGCATCTCCTGTCTGGAGGGGAGATGGGAGGGTAGAGAGGGTTAGAAACTGGCAAAATTGTCACGAAAGGAGAGACTGGAAGGAGGGAGTTTGCTGACTCATTAGGAGGAGAGTAAATGGGAATATGTAGTAAGGTGTGTATAAGTTTTTGTGTGAGAGACTGACTTGATTTGTAAACTTTCACTTAAAGCACAATAAAAATTATTTAAAAAATAAAAAGATAGGCTAAGAAGGCCATGAGCTAGGAGAAAAATTAATGCCTATTTTCTTTTTTCTTAAACTGCATTCCATTTTAATCATTTATATTATCTGCCTGACCCTTGAAGATTTTTCCAGTTTATAACCTCCAATGTACTATTATAATGGCAGCCTTTTGAGTAAGACAGGTTTGACTTTGAGCGTAACTCCATCATTTACTATGCGCCCTTAACCGAATTATTTAACCTCTCTGAGCCTCAATTTTCCCATCTTCAATGTCAGGAAATTATTATCTACCACAAAAGCTTGTTATGAGGATAAAACAATGTGTGCGGGCCCCTAACACATCACAGAAGATGTTCAAGAAATTTTAATTCCCTACCCCTTTGAAGAGTTGGGATGAATGAAGTAGGCTTGACCATAAAATTACATACTCATCTAAAGTGCCTGCCAAATTGTAATGACCCAACTGCCACTTCAGAGAGATGGCTCAGCTCAAGGTTTCAATGCACTTTCCGTGGACTGTGGCTCAATAAAAAAATCTATCACTGTTAGGCAGCCTCATAAGAAGGCCTGAATTTAAATAAAATAAACTCCTTTCTCAGCTCTGAAGAGTGATAGCTACCTTCACATCAGTCACATGCCAATAGGAAATATATACTTTGCCAATAAACAACTAAAACAAAAACAAAAACCCACTGCCATTGAGTTGATTCCAACTCATAGCGACCCTATGGGACAGAGTAGAACTCCCTCATAGAGTTCCCAAGTAGTGCCTGGCGGATTCGAACTGTCAACATTTTGTTTAGCAGCCACAGCACTTAACCACTACACCACCAGGGTTTCCTAATAAACAATAGGATTAGTAAATGATGACAAAGACAATGCCAAGAAAAGGCATTATTTGAAAGCTTCCTAAGAGCAGAATATTAAGTATAAACCCGTCATTGTCGAGTCAATTTCGACTCATAATGACCCTATAGGACAGAGTAGAACTGTCTCATAGGGTTTCCAAGGAGCAGCTGGTGGACTGAAATTGCTGACCTTTTGGTTAGCAGCCAAACGCTTAACCACTGTGCGCCACCAGGGCCCCTACTCATGTAGAAAGCTACCTATGAATTATATGTAAACCCAGTTTTGGCCTTCTGACTTCATATATCTGCGTGCCTATAACCATCAAGAAAAATATAATGTGGCCCACTGCTTTAGAATTATGATTTAATTTTGAGTAGAACATGACATTGATTAAAAATATTTTCCTTCTATAACACACTTGCTAAATAAATCAAAAATGTTCATTGCAATATAAGAGCTAGAAAAACTACTGTGTTGAGGTTTAAAAGGGCCAATAAATCTTACTCCTCTCCATTCTGAATTCCAAGCCAATTGAGAAATATACACAGACTAAAGGACCAGTAGACTTTGTTGCTTGTGGAGCTAGATGGGGGAAAAGGGTTGGGAAGAGACTAGGACTTGGCCACAAATCCAGCTTCCTACTCGTATTCCTAGTCCTTTTCCCTTTCCCATTGCCTCTGTAGGGGTGGTCCCTACCTGGGTACAGCCAGCATAGGGGGAACAACCTTACAGACAGGAAGAGGTGCAGGAAGGGGCCTTCGCCAGACATGTGCAGATTCTTAATCCAAAGCCACTAACTAGATAAGGGATTGGAGAAAAGACACGAGAAGTGTCACCCAATATTTTACTTTAAAGAACAGCAATTTCCTCATAAACAAAAAAAACCTATTGCCATTGAGTCAACTCCGACTCACGGTGACCCTAAGTGTTGCAGAGTAGAACTGCACTCCATAGGGTTTTCAAGGGTGTGACCTTTCTGAAGCAGTTCTTCGGAGGTCCCTCTGGGTGTGTTCAAACTGTTAACCTTTAAGTTAGTAGTCGACCGCTTAATCATTTGTGCCATCCAAGGTTTCTGGCTCCCTCGAGTTGTTAGGAAATCGATTCCAACTCACAGTGACCCAATGTGACAGAGCAGAACTGCCCCACAGGTTTCCTAGGTTGAAATCTTTATGGGAGCAGATTGCCAGATATTTCTCCTGTGAAAACACTGGATGGGTTTGAACTGCCAGCTTTTCAGTGAGCAGCTGAGTGCTTAACCATTACACCACCAGGGCTGTTCTCCAACTTACCGGAAGCCCAAATAAACCTTCCGACCATCCTGCCAACACAGGTTGACTCTTAAGAGAAGCTAGAAAACCAATCCTCAACGCCCGAAGAGGATTTGTTACTTGAAAGGTTGATATACTCTTGGAATTCTTCAAGTGTCCTGTCGTGGTGAAGCTCAGTAGCTGCCTCTGATGAACCAGTTAATGACTATCACCATTTCTTTTGACTGCTGAAAGTCATAGCAGGATGCATTTGAACACTTAACTTTTTGGAAATGGCGTTTAAACTATTATTTAGAGGAATGTTAAATATGACTTCACCTGTAAACAAAGGAAATTACGGTTCTGATTTGTAATGGTTTCAGCAGGCCCGTGGAACTTTCCGCCTCCTTCCTGAGGGGCCTAGATACCTGCTTTGCTGCCACTTATAACAACGTACCAGCCAAGACTCTTTAGAGAAGCCCAACCCTATACTGTCAACCCCCAATCCCAAGGGATGTATATAATCACCATATTTACTGTGATGGGGCAGGCAATAATGGTTCCAGCGCCTCTAATGCAACTAAAGTGGACGTGTCATTTTCGGAGATGCTATTTGTTCAGGAAGAGTTGCCTGTCAGCTGTCCCTGGCCGAGCGCTACAACCTGCAATTTAGTTAACAAACTGAGACATCATAGAAACCAGTGCTCTTAACCGGCTTTCTTGATTCACTTGCGTTTTCCTGCCTATCTTACATATTACAAGTCTCCAACAAAGTGGCACTGGTGGGAGGAGGTCCCAGTGAAGTTGAAAAGACAAGGAAAGGAAAACAAAAGCAAAGACTTTGCTGAGTTCTAAAATGAAATATGAACTAAAAGTAGAAAATCCAGCAAAACTGTCTGTTAGCTTGAATAATTCCATTGCTGCCGGCTGGGTAAATTTCAAACTCTTCAGCCTGCCATCCCAGATCTACCATTATCATGTGCCAACTTCTTTTTTTTTTTTTTTCCTAGTATTCTCATCAAACTTTCTAGGCCTTCAGTTTCATCTAATACTGTTGATTACTGTAGCCTTTCATTGAGAAAATGTATGTCCTCCATTTTATGATTGCAATTTTGTGTTAAAAAGGATTAGGGTGGGATTATAATACCACCTTTACCCAGATCATATCCCTAATCCAGTGTAAAGGGAGTTTCCCTGGGATGTGGCCTACCCCACCTTTTATCTCTCAAGAGATGAAAAGGAAAGGGAAGCAAGCAGAGAGTTGGGAACCTCATACCACCAAGAAAGCAGTGCTGGAAGCAGAGCATGTCCTTTGGACCTGAGGTTCCTATGCTATGCTGACATGCTCCCAGACCAAGGGAAGACTGAAGACAAGGACATTCCTCCAGGACCGACAGAGAGAGAAAGCCTTCCCCTGGAGCTGGCTACTGAATTCGGACTTCTAGCCTACTGGACTGTGAAAAAATAAACTTCTCTTTGTTAAGGCCATTGACTTGTGGTATTTCTGTTATAGCAGCACCTGATGATTAAGACAGTGTGTATTGAGCATCTACTGTGTGCACGTTAGTTTGCTGGGCATCAGTACCAAAATGATGTGCATTTCCAGGATGGGACAGACAGTGGTAACTATCAAGAATGGAAAGTGGCTGAATCCCAGGATCCTCTCTCAAGCAGGAGTTCCTGGGTGGTATAAATGGTTAACTCACTCAGATGCTGACTGAAATGTTGGAGGTTTGAGTATAGCCAGATGTGCCTTCAAAGAAAGATCTGGAGATCTACTTCCCAAAACTCAGCCACTGAAAACCTTATAGAGCACAGTCCTACTCTGACACATACATGGGGTCACCATGAGTCAGAATCAACTCCATGACAATTTTTTTTTTTTCCCCTAGGAAGAAAGAGATACAGGGAACCTACCTCAGGGCCTGCAGGGAATTGTCTAATAGGATGTCCCACGGAATTTTACAAGAACTTTCAAAGATCTTTTTATGATCTATTTAAGGAAAACAAAAAAATGGAGAAGATAGCTGGCTTTAGGTTAGTGTGATGTGGGAAGGCTTTATAATGGAAGTAGGATTTAAATTCAATCCTAAAAGTGGACAGAATGTGGATGGATACAGAGGAGATGGTCCGGTTTGGATTCTGTAAATGTCAACAAAACCATCAAGATATAAGAGCCCTGAACTTGGATTTGGAATCCAGGAAAGCTGGGTGTAAGTCTTGCCTGTGTCATACATGAATCAAGTCGCACCGAATAAGTCACTTAGCCTCTCTGATTATCAGTTTTCTTCTTTAAACAAGATGGCAACATAACTACTTAGCCTGTGTACTTCACAGTGTAGTTACCAGGACTAACTGAGATAATACATGTGAAAGCACCTGTTAAACTGAAACACACAATATATCCATTAGGAGATCGCTAGGTACCCTACGGTGATTGTTGACTTGATTTTAAATGTACGTGGCGGTTTCTTCCTTGAGTTTTTTCTTTGATAATTTTTAAAGGGCTATTTTTGCCGTCTTTAAAACCTTCAATACAAGCAGGAAATGCTTCGTTGCACACTTACCTGTTCTTTTTATCAGAGAAAATCAAAGAACTCCTTAGAAATCATATCATTAATCTCTTAGAGGGAGGTAAGTAAAGGGATACATATTTCATGTTTTGACAGTTGTATGTGAATCTCAATTTTATAAGTAGAAAGACTTAAGATAAACTTTCCTAAGTCATACAGTGAGTCAAAGGCTATCCCCAAAATAGATCCAGGCATCTTTTCATCCAGTTCTCTGTTCACTCCATTAAATGTATCCAGAAACCTTTTTCTCCCAGGAGACTTCCAAGTACAGGTCTGACTTTCCAGCTCTGAAATAGGTAATCCTTTTCTTAACATTTTTTAGCCTCTGCTTTTTTTAATCTAAACAGGAAGAATGCTTGCCAAACAGGATTTTTGCGGATATAAAAAAGGAATAATGTAGGTATAATAGTTATGGGAAAAAAAAAAAAATATATATATATATACATATACACACACACATAGTCCAGTACCTGTAGCATACCAGATGAAAAATAAAAGCAAGTTTCTTTTGCTTTATATAGGGAGAATTTAGTTCCTATAAATACAAAGAGTTTATATAAATATCAAGGGTTATTGTCCTAAAGTATAGGGATTTGGGTGTGATTTTGATAAAGACTTAGATTATCATTATTAATTAATCTCATAATTAATTATTACATTAGTCAATAAACGTTTATTGGTCATATGCTGTGTGCCAAGAATTGTAGTAGGTTCTAACAGTATAGAGATAGATTGGACACAGGAGGGGTCTTCAATGAATTTACAATTGAGTAAATGAAAGACTTAGATTATCATTATTAATTAATCTCATAATTAATTATTACATTAGTCAATAAACGTTTATTGGTCATATGCTGTGTGCCAAGAATTGTAGTAGGTTCTAACAGTATAGAGATAGATTGGACACAGGAGGGGTCTTCAATGAATTTACAATTGAGTAAATGACATAAGACATGGACAAAACAGCTGTACCCCCCCCCCAAAAAAATAGCGGTAAAGGCAATAACGGAAATAAACAAAATGCAACACTGTTTCAATGGAAACAGTTGTTCTGGCTAAGGAGAGCAAGGAAAGCTTCATGAAAGAGGTGACTTGTAGGCTTGTTCATGAAAACATGCAGGATTTCAAAAAACGGAAGGAATGAGGTTAAGTAAATAGCATTCTGAGCAGTGGTCAAACGTAAAGAAAAAGAGGAACATAACGTTAATCAGTTTTGTCAGAGTGCTGTGCATACACCGGTGAGAAATGGGTTTTGCAAAAAAAAAAAAAAGGTAGGTTGGGGCCAAATCCTGTTAGGCTTTGAATGTTATGTTAAGGAATATAAACTCTCATCAGTCAGTAGTGAGAAGCCATTGAGTGAAATGAAAAAAATATATTTATCTGTATCTACACCTATATATAGTATAGATACATTTGAGTATGTTGTGGCCAGAAGAGAAAAGAGGACAGAGTAGAGCTGCCCCATGGGGTTTCCAAGGAGCAGCTGGTAGATTCAAACCGTCCACCTTTTGTTAGCATCCAACCTCATAACCACTGCACCACGAGGGCCCTGATATGGTGAGTTCACCATAATTTGATATACATAAAGAAGAATCTATAAGACCATTGTACAGAAGATTTGCAATTTAAATTAGGGGGACTGAACTGGGGCTTTAATGGTCCCTTTCAAATCTATGGCAGAAGAAGTACCAATATGATTCTCATTTTCGAAATGGGGAAGGATATGAGTTCACATAAATTAGAAATCAGTAAACCTGTTTAGGAGAGGAATCATAAGATGGCAGGTGAAAATGGCTTGTAGAAAGATTTTGTTCAGTTGGCGAAGTGTCTTCTAGGCAAAGGATGCATATTTCTGCTCACAAAAGCCTTACAGACACTTCTGATCTAAAGATTTATTACCTCCATGGCCTTTATAAGCATTTTGCTTTGACCTCTGCGTTACAGAAAGAGGAGATGGCAACAAACTAGCACAGCTTCTCTGAGAATAGTCACAGCAAACTAATCCCATTTTCTTGAGAATACATTTACCAAATGCGAATCTTAGGAAAGTGATGTGGACAGAGTATAAAAATCACAGTAAGCACCCAACAAGGTCTTTAGTGACATCTCTGAGACCACAATGGAGGACTGTTTGCATGTTAGGAGAATTTATAGATGGCCCAGTAATCAGATGGCCAGATTTTGAAGGACTATGGCCTTTATAGCTCCTTAGCCGATATTCCCAACAGTGACTTAGATGAAGAAAGAGATGTCATGGTTAACAAGTTTACACATGTCCTACATATAAGAGGGATATTTTATATGTTGGATTTCAGAATGCAAAATGCTATGATGAGTATAGGAAAATGGAGAATAAAACTCAATGAAATTGAATTGAGATAAATGTAGATTCATTTGGATAAAAAAGAAAAAGAGTTGGGATGACTTAGTTGAAAGGGAATTCGGAAGAAGAGCTGGAGGTATTAGATGACTAAGGCCTCAACAGGATCTAGAATGGGATGTTGTTGTTGATAGTTGCTGTCGACTTGATTTAGACTCATGGTGAACCCATGTGTGCAGAGTAGAACTGTCCCATAGGGTTTTCAAGGCTGTGACCTTTCGGAAGCAGATCACCAGGACTGTCTTTTGAGGCACCTCTGGATGGGTTTGAACCCTCAGCTTTCCGGCAAGTAGTCTAGCGCTTAACCATTTGTGCTGCCCAAGAATCCACAGAAAGGGGATAGGATCTCTATGAAAACTTGTGTATAAACCCTTGAAGCATTAATTGAAGAGTGTCACTACTGGAGGCAGGAATGGTTTCTCTGTGCTCTGCAGGAGTCAGGAAAAGTGAAGAGTATTCTGTTCTCTAACAAATACCCTGTGTTTTGGATGGAATTGCGACCCTCAAAAATATGTGTCATAAATCCTAACCCCTATACTTATGGTTATAATCCCATTTGGGAATGGGTTTTCTTTGCATTGTTAATGTGGCAGTTTTAGTAGCAGACTAAGCAAGGAGAAAAAGAGTAGAAGTGGGGGAAGATAGATGCCAAGCCACATAAAGATCACCTAAGAGCAGAAGCTCAAAGAGACAAGGACCTTTCTCCAGGGCTGACAGAGAAAGCCTTCACCTAGAGCCAGAACACGGAATTCAGACTTCTAGCCTCCTAAACTGTGAGAAAATAAAGTTCTGCTTGTTAAAGCCACCCACTTGTAGTATGTGTTATAGCGGCACTCAATAATTAAGATACCTTGCTTTAATAAAGTCATCAATAGGCTTTAGTATGTCAAACTAGCAGGACAAGAATGGTGAAATTTCTGGAAATACTGTCATGCTGTCTGAAGAATGATGATGAAAACTAGAAAAACCAAGACTCTGAGGGGGAACTATGTTAGCTTGTCATCATGAAAAGCCATCCCACGAAGGAAGGCACATATAGTCACCTTCGTTCCTGAGGGTAGACTTCAAAAGAGTGGAAAGAGTGTATATGGAGAACGTTCCTACAAGGAAACAGACTGCCTTGCAAAATCATGAGTTTATCATCCTTGGGAGAACTCGAGCGGCCACTGAAAATGCATTTGTCAGGACGGCTGTGAAAGGAATTCCTTCACTTGGAGGGAAGTTAAACCAGATGACGTCCAACGTCCTACACACCTGGAAGAGTCTGAACCTTGTCATCAAATATTACCAGGAGGTAGCTGGCGTTGCTTATATGGGATATTGGATTATTGGTCCAAATCCTTGCCTCCCCTAATATACAATTATACATCTGTACCCTTGCGTCATGTAACTTTGCAGTGTCCTCCCACTGCGGGAGAATAATATCTTTCCATCTCAGGATGATGGCTTGACAACATGACCTATTTGACCAATGAGATAGCTGTGGGTATGATCTAAGCAGAGGCTTTAAACATGCGTCTGCGGTTTGGGTTGCCTTTTTGTGTTCCAGGGATTTATCATAAAAAAAAAAAAAAAAAAACAAGCTCAGCCTAAGCCCCAGAATAAATACACATGGTACAGACTTGAACCTAATTCCAGCCTGGAGCCAATTCCAGTTGACCTAAGGCCCAAAGCAGAGCCCAGGTGAGACAAGCTAAACTTCAGTCAGCCTATAATCCTATGCACATGGTATAAATACTTGCTATTGAGCCCTGGTGTCTTGGTTATCTAGTTAGGCTATAACAGAAACACCACAAGTGAATGGCTTTAACAAAAGGAAGTTTATTCTTTCACAGTCTAGTAGGCTAGAAGTCCAAATTCAGGGCATCAGCTCCAAGGAAAGTCTTTCTCTCTCTTTGTCAGCTCTGGAGGAAGGTCCTTGTCAACAATTATCCCTTGGACTAGGAGCTCCTCAGAGCAAGAACTCTGGGTCCAAATGACACACTCTACTCCCAGTGTTGCTTTCTTGGTGGTATGAAGTCCCCAACTTTCTGCTCGCTTCCCTTTCCTTTTATTTCTTGTAAGATAAAAGGTGATGCAGGCCATACCCCAGGGAAATTTCCTTTGGATTAGGGCTGTGACCTGAGTAAGGGTATTACATCCCACTCTAAGCCTCTTTAATGCTAATCTTGCCTCATTAACCACAGGCAGAGATTAGTATTTACAACACATAGGAAAATTGATGACAAAATGGTGGACAATCATACAACACTGGGAATTATGGCCTAGCCAAATGGATACACATATTTTTGGGGAGACATAATTCAATCCATGACAGCTGGTGATGCAGTGGTTAAGAGTTCTTGGCTGCTAACCAGAAGGCGAGGAGCTCGAATCCACCAGCCGCTCCTTAGAAATCCTATGGAGCAGATCTACTCTGTCCCACAGGGACACTATGAGTTGGAACTGACTCAATAACAACAGATTTGGGGGTTTTTGTTTGTTTATTATAAGTCACTAAATTTTGGCACAGTTTGTTATGAAGCATTATTAGGCAATACCTGACTAAAATACTCAGCTTCAATAAACAGAAGACTCAAAAACTTTTCTGATTGGTACTAAGAGTCTGAATCTGTGAGCTGAATAAGGAAATGTCCATATTATTTTTTTATTCCATACATATTAGGACAAGAAAATGCCTTGTTATATCTCTTTTTTCCATCTGTGATGGTTCAGGTTGTGTGTCACCTTGGCTGGGTCATGATTCTCAGTGGTTTGGAAGTTATGATGTAGCTTTGCAGTCATATGATGATGTGATCACTTCTATGATGCTATTTGATACAATGTGATCACCTCCGTGATAGGATCTGCTGTGAGTAACCAGTCAATTGAAAGGGAGTTTCCTTGGGGGTACGGCCTGCATCCAATATAGGTAGACTCTCTGGCAAAGGTCACAGGCTTTTGCTTACTATAGATCCTGCAGCTGGCTCCTGTTAGTATGACATCTGGTTCTTAGGACTTGAGCCAGCAGCTTACTTGCTGTCTTGCCTGCTGCTGTCTGACGTGCCGATCTTGGGTTCATCAGTCCCTGTGGCTACGTGTATCTGGAGAGGCTTCTAGCCTGACCCAAGGACTTGGGACATTCCAGCCTCTACAACTACTTGAGCTGTTTTCTTCATAAAAATCTGTCTATATATAGATTTTTTTGTTGTTCTGCTGTACATAGGGTCGCTATGAGTCAGAACCAACTCATATAGATTTTATACGTTTTACTAGTTTTGCTTCTGTAGAGAACCTAACCTAAGCATAAGACATCATCTAATTTAAAGCTTAATTTCGTAAAGCCCAAAACGTTGGTATTAAAATCCATTCTAAACAGTTGCTGATAATATAGAAGGAAACTTAGCTGGTTGCTTCTCTTCCCTTAGCCACTAGTAGAACTACTTCTTTCACTTTAAAGGCAATAGAAATGTCTTCTGGAAATGTCTTGATCTTAGAAGAATGCTTTCTATTTAAGACTACTACCTGTTTTGCTGTTAGTAAATCAGTGATCAGAATGATTCCCGTTTTTTCCGCATCGTAAGAATACAGTTTTTACTCTGCTTCTCAAGAATGGATGAACCATGTTGAGTACAACAAAAGTCACCAAAAAGCTTCCCATTTTGGAACTGAAGCCAAGCTTGAGCTTTTGAAGAAGGATACATTTCCCCATAGAATTTAATTTCCCAGCAAGCCCAAACAACTTGTTTTGTTGATCAGAGCTAATATATGTATACATTAGCTCTCATCAACAAAACAAGTTGTTTTTGTGTATATATACATATACATATATATACACATATACTTTGGGCTCTGTGTTAAGAACTTTGCAAAGACCCTACTGATAATACAAAGAGAGACAAAATATGTAAAGATATTTAAATATTTTGCAGAAGGGGCAGTACTATCGGGTTACTTGGTTTGCACATATACAGGTTCAACACGTGTGTCTTGACAGTAAAGTTAGTGGACATTAGGAATAGGAAGACTAGTGTGGGAAAAAAAAAAGATATTAACACATAATACAGATTTATGTTTTTCCCTGAACCCAAAAGAAAATATTAAAGTTAGAGACCATAGAATTGGTAAAAATAGCAACATATAAACATCAGTCATTTGCTTTAAACCACATATAAGCAGTGCTTCACCACAAATTTCAGAATGTTCCTACGATATCATTAAAAGCAAAGACTCATACCCCACAACTGGAAAAATTACCAGTTACTTCAAAACTCAAGGAAAAATCAATTTACTACTATATAAAATTAATTTGGGCTCTCTGGCTTATGGAAATTTCCCCTCCACTTCTCCCTGTTCAATCTATTGGACCAATTTTTGCTCTGTGCTTTCTACTCCAAAGAATTATACTGTAGGGACAACAAAATGGATTGCCTCAACAATATTCCTATATGGATAACTCTGCCAGTCTAAATTTCCAATTGCGCATATACTGAAACCATTCTTTTGGACATCTCTGAAGTAGACCATTCATCTTTCTCTGGGGGGAGCAAGGAAAGAGAAAATGTGACATTTATTATATGAAATGGAAGATAAAAGGTAGCAGCCTCTATTCAAGGTCTTACTAAAAATCACATCACCTTATTTCATGCCTACAACTATTCTTTCCTTAGCCACCTGAAAAACATATTCATGACCTCAGCTACTTCAGGTTACCCAAATTGTTCCCAGCAGAAAGCCACTTCACAATCTGATAGAAAAGGTTGGTCTTCAACTTGTTTGAATACAGCAGAAATAAGTTTCAATACCGGTCAAGATTGATATTCCTGTCTATGTGTCTTCTTGTCTGCCATTTCTCCCCTTCATCCTTTTACAGAAGTCACCCATCATGACAAAATTTTTGTTGTCATTAGGTATCATTGTGTTTGTTTCAACTCATAGAGACCTTAAGTACAACAGAACTAAGCACTGACCAGTCCTGCACTGTCCTCACAAACGTTGCTATGTTTGAGCCTGTTGTAGCCACTGTGCCAAGCCATTTCATTGAGGGTCTTCGTCTCTTTTGCTCACCCTCTATTCTACCAAGCATCATGTCCTTCTCCAGGGACTGGTCCTTCCTGCTAACATGTCCAAATACATAAGATGAAGTCTTGCCATTCTAGCTTTTAAGGAGCATTTTTGCTGTACTTCTTCCAAGACAGATTTGTCCGTTCTTCTGGCAGTCCATGGTATATTCAATATTCTTCATCAACACCATAATCCAAATGCATCAACTCTTCTTTGGTCTTCCTTAATCTTGTCCAGCTTTTGCATGCATATGAAATGATTGAAAATATAGTTTGGGTGAAGCACACCTTAGCCCTCAAAGTGACATCTTGGCTTGTTAACACTTTATAGAGGTTTCCTGCAGCACATTTGCCTAATGCAATACGTGGTTTGATTTCTTGACTGCTGCTTCCATGGGCGTTGATTGTTGATCCAAGTAAAATGAGATTTTTGACACCTTCAATCTTTTCTCCCTTTATCATGATGCTGCTTATTAGTCCAGTTGTGAGGATTTTTTGTTTTCTTTATGCTGAAGTGTAATCCATATTGAAGGTTGTAATCTTTGATCTTCATCAGTAAGTGCTTCAAGTCCTCTTTACTTTTACCAAGCAAGGTTGTATAACTTGCTTATTGCAGATTGTTAAGAGTCTTCCTCCAATCCTGATGCCACATTCTTCTTCATATAGTCCAGCTTCTTGGATTATTTGTTCGGAGTACAGATTGAGCATACATGGCAAAAGAATACAACCTTGACACACACCTTTCTTAATATTAAACCACGCACTATCCCCTTGTTCTGTTCGAATGACTGCTTCTTGGTCTGTATACAGGTTCCTTATGAGCAGAATTAAATGATCTAGAATCCTCATTCTTCACAAACTTATCCATAATTTGTTATGATTCATGCAGGCGAATGCATTTGTGGAGTCAATAAAACACAAGTAAACATCTTTCTGGCATTCTCTGCTTTCAGCCAAGATCTACCTGATACCAGCAATGATATCCCTCATCCCATGTTCTCTTCTGAATGTGGCTTGAATTTCTGGCTTTTCCCTGTCAATAGACTGTTGCAAATGTTTTTGAATTATCTTCAGCAAAATTTTACTTGCATGTGATGACAGTCAAAAAAATTCATCCAGACATTTAAGTATCTCCATAACATAGCCAAAGCTACTTTAGGACTCAGCTAGATCTAAAACATTCTCTTCAAAAGGTCATAATTGCTACCTGGCCCATGTCCCTTTAAATTGTGTCTTGATGAAATATCAAGTATTAAAACGCATTTCCTCTCCATTATCTCTTTGGGCATATGCACATATATCTCTGGGTGTGTGTCAGGTGGTGGCATAGGGAGAGAGTGTGCATGTAGGGGAGTGTGTACGTGAAGGTGGCTTATGACATAGAACTACATCACAGGGAGATGAAAGGCCAGGGCAAGGTGAGTTACCACCTTATTTGTTCCTCCCTCGACTCTTCGGTTCTGTCCAAATGACTCTCCATTAATGCACCAAGCATAGACATTTCATATTTCCTCCTTAAGATCTTTCTGACAGCTCACCAGCTGTTTGCATGCTATTTTTTACCATGATGGCATGGGTAAGGCACAGCGCCTTCTCTTTTACTCTGCCAACAGCAATGCTGCCTGCTGTTCAGTACTCAAAGTCTGTTCCCAACCAGAACTGAACCATCTTGCCATTTCCCAGTCACCTTGCACAACAGTGATTTTAAGAGTCATCAATACATGATCACTTGAAAAAAATCAACATGGTGGTGGCTGAGATGACTGCATGAAACATACTCACAATTAGGTGTACAAGAATGCTTTTATATCAAGATTAGTTATTGAAAAACTATAAACACCTATATGCTGCAAATACCTCTCTCTCTCGATGCATTGTCAATACTTAAAAAGAGAGCCATAAAGGAGAAAGAGTTTGGGAGCTAGAGATGGACAGACCTAGATTTTAAATTCCTGTTCTTCTCTCTCCTAGCTAGACAACTCTCCGAGTGTCAGTTTCTTCATCTATAAAATGTGTTTTTGCTTGACCTGAAGAAGTCAAGAGATTTCTATAACACCACATAGGTAAAGAACTAGAATGTGACTCTAAATTTCATAAATCCTAGCTCAGATTTTTCCTTTATTTAAAGACCACCTCATTGAGATGAACAAAAAGCAAGTGAAATAGCATGGGACTTGATTTTAGCACAAGCCGAACAAGCATGTGTCTTAGGTATCTACTGCTACTATAACAGAAATACAATGAGTGGGTGGTTTTAACAAACAAAAAAATTATTTTCTCACATTTTAGGAAGCTAAAAGTTCGAATTCAGGGTGCCAGCTCCAGGGGAAGGCTTTCTCTCTCTGTTGGCTCTGGAGGAAGGTCCTTGTCTCTTCAACTTCTGTTTCCTAGTTCCTTAGAGATCTCCATTTATCTTCCCCATCTCTGCTTGCCTAATTGGGTCCTTTTATATTTTGTAAGAGATTGACTCAAAAGGCACACTGCACTAATCCTATCCCATTAACATAACAAAGACAACCTATTCCCAAATGAGATTATAGCCATAGGCATAGAGGTTAAGATTTACGATATATATTTTGGGGGGACATAATTCAATCCATAACAGCATGATTACCTGGTTTCCTAGCTTGTGGCATGCTAGAAGCCACTAACTAGAAAGGAAGAGGGTGGGGGACAAGTGTCAGGAGGCAATAGCATTAATAATGCAAGAGGTGACATGACACAGATAAAAGAATGAAAACAGGTATGGGTATTGTGATGGTTAATAGGTGTCAACTCAGCTAATCTACGGTACCTAGCTGTTTGGTCAAACACTAGTTTAGATGTTGTTGCGATGGGATTTTGTTGATATGATTAACATTTACAATCAGTTGACTCTAAATAAGAGAGATTATCCTTGATAATATGGGTGGGTCTCACCCAGCTAAAGGCCTTAAGAGCAAAAACTGAGATGTCCAAAAGGAGAAGAAATTCTGCTAGAAGACCATAACATAAATACCCTGACAGAGTTTCCAGCCTATTACCTGACCTGTGGATTTTAGGCCTGCCAGACCCTACAATAGCATGAGTCAATTCCTTATAATCAAATTCTCTCAATACAGATAGATAGATAGATGGATAGATCAATCTCCCACTGGTTTTGTTTCTCTGGAGAACTCTGACTAACACAGTTGTGTATAATACAGAAGAAAAATTTCCATATCCCCTATCAGTCCCTAAGAGCATTACAATTACAACAAAATAACTTTCATAATTTGACCCTGAGGTCAGGGACTCTGACCAGGAGTAGCTGATAAATCTGATGTAATTCCTTGATCTCCCACTTGTTTGCTGCAACCCCCAGGATCCCTTTTTCTGTGGTTATTGATGATTTCCACTGTTAACTAGGAGCATCTTCAGTAAGATTTCCCTTCTCCTAACCAATAGCTAGAAAAGACCATTATGGTTGATAAAGTAGAAGGTCAGCAAAAATAAGGAAAACCCTCAATGAGATGGACTGACACAATGGCTACAACAGCTGACCCAAACATACCAGTGATCATGTAGATGGGGAAGGACCAATGTTTTGTTGTGTTATACATAAGGTCATCATGAGTTGGAGCCAACTGGATGACAACTTACAACAACAACAATACTGCTTGGTGACTGTACTCTCAAATTGTGCCTACCCTCACCACCATGCCTCACTATCATGTAACCACCCTAAACACACCAAGAACTTAGGGGAAACGAATGTGTCTTCACAGCATGATGAGCTACCATCCCTGAAGGTACTATGTTTGGGACACTCTGATCATGAAGACAGGACAATAATAATAATAATATCAATCTTTACATAACTCTTGAGCTGTGTCAGGTATTGTTCTATGCCCTTTTAATATAATATATACTTAATATATTATGAGCATAACCCTCACATCAGCTCTATGATTATTATTGTCATTTTACAGATGACAAAGTAAATGCACTAAGAGGTTAAGGACTTACCCCAAATCACACAGTTGGTAAGTGGAGGAGCGAGAGTTCAAGCCCGGGCTGTTTGGTTCCACTCTTAATCCCTGCGCCATCACAGCTCATACACCACCCACTTCATGAACTTTTTAAAAACTTGATGTCTTACCACTTAAAGGGGTGTCAGCTGGCTATACAGTCTTACTTATGTGCCATGTCCGGGTCACCCACCTTCCAATACATAGCTTAGTGAAATCATTAATCCTTTCTGAGCTTTAGTTTCCTCACCAGTGCAATGAAGAGAACAGTTCAGAGGTCCTCGACATCTTTACCAAATCAGTCATCTATTCCCCTTTGGCGGAGGGGTCTAGGTCCCAGGGATGTTGCCACCATCCACTCTATGGGCTCCTCCTTTCTCCTACTACAGTGTCCGTCAGAGGACAATATGATGTGGAAGCAATGCTCTCCAGCATTTTATATTTCATAATTCCTGAACAGAGATAACCTTTCCCTTAGGGGATACTCACTTTGATTTCTAGATCAAATGCCACATCCATGACGCTTCTGCTCTCTGGATATGTAATCAAAAAATAACCTCAGAGAAGACACTTGGGTCTCTGCCTTTTTGCCCTGGGTTAGGTGCTGAAGCCGCGGGACCCAGGTTCCCTTCATCGGAGGCCAACCCGCACAGGCACTGCATGACACAAAAATCATCCCTGTTGATGGGAAACTGACAGTGACAGCCAGAGTATGATGTGACAGAAACCTAGGGCTGCCTGTCAGAGAGATTAATCCCTGAATTTCTCCCCAGAGTCCAGCATATTAAAAAAAAAAAAAAAAATTTTTTTTTTTTTTAGCAAGGATATATTTGGTGATCAAGCACCAGTACACTGAAATTCTGAAGACACACAGTTGTAACTTAACGTGCATCATCTCCGCTCTTGGTTTCTGGATCATATTTTAGCCTTAAATCAATATCTCTGGCTTCCAGGTCTGTGGTTTCAGGCAAGAGTTTTACCTTGATATTCCCACCATCAAAGCCTGCACAGAGAGCACAAAACAGACTCTGCTAGTGCTTTTGCTTGTTTTCTTTCTTTTAACCTCATGTTTTACTTTTCCTTTGTTTAATATGAAACTAGTGCGCTTGAAGTTGGCTTTGAGATATGTATAGACAGTAAGGAAATGAGGAAAGAACATGCTCATTAGAGGCAGGTGGACCAGGAGAAACCTGCTGGAGGGCGGGGGAGGATCCAGCTCACAGATCAAATATACCTTGAACCTCAATTCCTTTATTTGTAAAATGGGCACAATCAAACCAACTTCACAACATTTTTCTGGGTTTTAAATATCTTGCTTTGCAGAAAGTCGCCTACTGTCCTTTCAGGCATGTTTCCCTGAAAGCAATATGGTATCAAAAATGCACAAAAAAGGGACTATCTTCATCAAAAGAGTTAATGAATTTTAATGGCATTATCTTGGTTTGGATCTAAAACAACCCTAATGTCCATATGGGGCTTTGGACTAGATGCAATCTGTCAAATGCAAGCCTGGAGAGGTTGCAGGTGCAAATTTTAATCTCTCTCTGTCTGTCTCATATTTCCTGGACTAACACATGTCTTCCCCTATTATTCAGCCCCATATAAGACAGGATAGATAACAGGATGCACTATGCAATAGAAAGCCAGCCAGCAGGACTGCTGGGACTATCTACTTGGTTTTGTATTTATTCTCTGCCTTGGCTTAGAATATATTTTACCTTGTGTCTTCTCTAAGTCACAGCTGTTTCTGTAGAAAGAACATGTGAAAGGTGCATGCCTCATTGGAATAAAACTCCTTGGTCAGGGTTGCAGCGGTAGCACGGGCAGCCTGAGATCTTTTTGCCTGGTTTGGTTTGATTTTGTGTGTGTGGCACATTTGTTACCATATTAGAAGTGACGAGGGACTGAGATGTTCAGATGGCAGGACTTCCTGGGACAGATCCCATCCTGGAGTGACCCGATTTGGCCCACGTGAATTCCTAGAGTTGCAGTGGCCAAAACCCAATTAGCAGAGGTTGGAAAACAGACCAGTTGGTTCACCCAAGAAGCAGAAGACTTCTGGTTCTATTTTTTCACAGCGATAACAGAAACATCACTTGGCAGAAAACTGCATGATTCCCTTGCAATCTATCTTTGGCTCTTGTTGTTTTCTACCATCTCAAAAGACAGTCTCATTAGTGGTGTCATTAAAAAATCCCTTTGTGGCTTTACAACCAAAGCCTCTCAAATGTTGGAGTCTAAAAAACCGAATAGCAGGACAGAGTGCTTCCCATTCTGCCTGAAACGTCAGCCATTTTAGTAAATATTTATTAAGCACCTATTATACATAATACACTGAGCAGCTAGATGTGTAGGATGCAAAACTGAGTAATAGATGCCTCATTTCTCAGGGAATGTGTAAATTAATGGAAGGTGGGCAGAAAGAGTAAATGAAGCTAGTATAAAAATAACTTAAACCAAGTGTAATGGATTGAATTGTGTCCCCAAAAGGTATGTGTCAACTTGGTTAGGCCATGTGTGGTTGTCCTCCATTTTGTGATTTTCCTCATGTGTTATAAATCATAATCTCCACCTGTGGTTAAAAGGATTAGGGTGGGATTGTAATGCCACCCTTACTTAGGTTACCTCCCCGATCCAATGTAAAAGGAGTTTCCCTAGGGTGTGGCCTGTACCACCTTTTATCTCTCAAAAGATAAAAGGAAAGGGAAGTAAACAGAGAGTTGGGAACCTCGTACCCCTAAGAAAGAAGCACCAGGGAAGACTGATGACAAGGGCCATCCTCCAGAACCAAAAGAGAGAGAGCTTCCCCCTGGAGCCAGTGCCCTGAATTCAGACTTGTAGCCTACTGGACTGTGAGAGAATAAAGTTCTCTTTGTTAAAACCATCCACTTGTGGTATATCTGTTATAGAAGCACTAGATGACTAAGACACCAAGGCAGAGTAACGCCATTGTCGTGGGGACACCTAATGGTGAGATTATACTGGGTTAGGGCTTAACAAGAAGAAACTTGTAGAAAAGGCTCCATTTGATGGGAAGATAAGGGGTGGGTAAGAATTTGCACAATTGGCAGCATGATATTACATAAGTGAAACAAAGCATGGTTTAAATCTTATCCCTACAACTCTTTCTTACCAAGTTAGCTCTTCTATAATCCGGAACTGGGGCTCAGCACTCAGGTACCAATGACATTGAAAGGCAGTTGCATGCAGTGTGTAAGACAATGGGCTTTGGATTCAGATAGACCTAACTTTGAATCTCGTTTCTGCCAATTTCTAATGTTTGGCCTCAAGCAAATTTTTGAATGTTCTATTTCTCAGTTTTCTTAGTTGCAAAATGATGGGAACAATATCTACTTCATAGGACTATTTTGATTATTGAGGTAATGTGTCTAAAACGTCCATGTTAGTGTCTGGCACATAGTAAGTGCCCAATGTTATTAATTAAAAAAAAAAAAAAAAGGCTATATAGCTTAGAAGTAAGTTTGTGGGCTTTAGAAACAAACCAGTGTAGGATTGATCTAGGTTCTGCAATTTACTAGCCATGTTATAGCTTGCAAAGTTAGCTAATTTCTCTAAATCCTGATTCCATCACTGCGTCTTAGCATTCATGTGAGGATTAAATGAGATGATATATATAAAATACTTATCATAGTGCCTAGAACATACAATGAGCCTAATAGATTTACTGTTTTTATTAGTGTTACTTAATAAAGGACTTAGGCAAAGACAGAAAAAAAAAATAGAGATACATTTTCTTTCTTTTTAACGATGTAAGTTTTTGTGACAAATAACGTTGATTGTCATGATTACTAAGGGTGTACAGAGTCCCATGTTTCTCTCCTGGTTTTCTCCTTACTGTGTTTTAGCCACTCTGACCTTCCTGTTCTAGCTCAAAGCCTTCTGCTCCTTTCTGAAGTCCCCTTTTCCAGGGGTATTACCCAGGGCTCCTTCTTATCTCTCAGGTTCCAGGTGGAATGTCTCCTCCTCCCAGGGGCCTTCTCCAACAAACTACTAAAAGTACCTATCATTACTCTTTCATATCGCTATCGACAATTGATCTGTAATTTACATAACTGGGTATTAGCTGCTTCCTCTTGCTGGAATATGGCATACATGAGGACAATGACCTTGTTTGAGTTGTTCCTTTTAGGAACCTTCCTGACACATGGTAGGTATTCAGCAAATAACACAATAGAGTAGACCTTTTTTTTTTTTTCCTCCTAGTAAATGACACAAAGGTTGTTCTTTCCTTGACAAAAGCCAAGATAATGTAAAAAACCTCTTTACTCCTGAAGACTAGAGAAGAGAGACAGCTCAAGCAGAGGTCCTGTGCAGAGCAGGAACCAAAAAGAGATACTCTCCTTGAATTCAAAGATCCCCAGATATATGTATGCAAGGTGATATCAGGAATTGTAATTCCAAGAGCTACAAGTGTTGCGGAGTTTGGTTTGGATCTAAAACAACCCTAGTGTCCATATGGGGCACTATTCAAAAAGTTTGAACATTGAGCAATAATTGCAAGCATAGAGAGTTTTTGTTTTGTTTTTTAATCTTTGGTCTACATTCCTTATTTGTGGAAAACTGGTTTTTCTTTTTTTTTTTTTCTGAAAAATGTGTACGGCTTGGAAGAGAATCAGAGGATGAAACATAAAATAAGGAGGCAAAGGAACAGAAATCCAACACAATCAGAACTGTGAAAATTTTCTTAGCCAACCTGGCTAAGATACCAGTTCCTCAATAAAGAGAATTGTATTAAAATCAGCAACATACTGTATTACATAGAACTTGATATGTAAATGTTAATCAAACCTCATCATGCCACTCTCAACTAACCCAAGTCCCAAGCAAAAGGAACTCTTTAACGTTAAACTTGAACCAGGTTGAATAAAATGACAAGAACAGTCAGGATTCTGAAACCGAGTGTGGACAGAAAGAATAAGCTTCACCCTTGGAGAAATGTTATCTGGACAAGGATTATTCCATTCTACTCTGAGTGAGTCACACATTACCAAACCTTAGAGCTTTCATTCCACCGCTGGAACTCTCAAAAAATGAGCAAGCTTAAAGTTGTTCATACACTGAAAAAAAAAAAAAGTGGAGGAATGTTTTTCTTCTTGGCTTTGTAGCACCTGCCCTTCCAATAGAAACCAGCAGCATTCACTTGGACCACAAAGGCGTCGTTTGTCAAATAACCCAAATAATGCCCCTGTGGACAGAAAAGTTAATCTCTTTCCAAAGAGCCCCATTTCCACCCAGGACGTGGCTTATTTGCATTGCAGAAGCTGACTCTGTGTTATTATGTTTCCACAGCAGCTAGGTTCATAGGTTAACCACATGGTGTGTTAACAACAATTTCTTTTCAGCCTTTTAGAGTTATTTTCATTTCGGGAGCTACCCCCTTGCTCTTTAATGATTCTCTGTTTAGGTTTTGTTGCTGCCATCATCAAATTTCTACAAGGGGAAAGGATTGCTACTTTCAAGCCAATGTGTGTGTGTGTGTGTGTGTGTGTATGTGGGCATAGGCACACACACATGCACACACACCTCCTCTATGGCCATGCCTTTGACATGAATCATGCCCATCTCTGTTTTTCATCTTCCTTACTTAGGTCTTTAGATATTATCTTTCTTCAGTCTTTGCACACTTTGCCACCCTGCTTACCTCCTATCAACAGCCTCCATGCAATGTCTGTCTCTCTTCTGGAATCTGAGGCTCTGCAATTCCCACCTAGCTTGTGTCTTTAATTAAATTCTAGCCCCCAACCACTCCTGCCAAGATTCATATATATCCTGAAAGGTTCAACGTTAATTAACCAGGGCTCTGCAAACTCTCTCAGCTGGACAACTGGAAGAGGAAGAGTGTTAAAATTGTGACATATTAAGATTTCTAACTGTGGTATGAGGCTACTCTTGAAGGAGGCATTTCAGATCCATCAGGAGGTCGGTCAGGTAGGAAAAAATGAGCATTATAAATGACCATAACAACCCAGCATGCTGTTACATTTATTTTTAAGAATTCAATTTAAAGCTTCATCTACTTTTCCTTGGGGAGTGTAATATGGTCGGTCTCACTTTCTCTGTCTCTCTCTCTCTCTCTTTCTCTGTCTCTTCCTCCCTCCCTCTTTCTTTCTCCCTTTGACAAAGCAGAAGAAATCAGAATGACAGTAAAATATTTCTTTTTACTCTTTTCATAAAGTCTTTCGATGGGCAGGAGTTTTTAATTTTTATGAGGTTCCATTTATCTATTTTGTCTTCTATTTGTGCATTTGTTGTAATGTTTGTTATCCTATTTTTATAAAAGATTAGGTCCCATAGCTTTCTTTCTCTCTATGTTTTCTTACAGGAATTTTATGGTTTTAGGTTTAACATTTAGGTTTTTGGTCCATATTGAGTTAGTTTTGTGTATGATGTGAGGTATGGGTCCTGTTTTACTTTTCTGCAGGTGGATATCCAGCTTTGCCAGCACCATTTATGAAAGAGACTGTTTCTGCCCCACTGAATGGACTGGACTACGACCTCTTGTCAAAAATCAGTTGTCCATAAATGGCTGGCTGGGTTTAATTCTGAGTTCTTATTTCTATTCGATTGGTTTATGTGTCTATCGTTGGACCGATACCAGGCTGTTTTGATTACAGTGACTGTATAATATGTTTTGATATTGGGGAGTGTGAAGCCTCCTGCTGTATGCTTTTTCTTCAATATTGCTTTGGCTATTTGGAGTTTCTTTCCTTTCCATATGAAGTTGGTCATTAGGTTTTCCATTTCAGTAAAGAATGTTGTTGGAATTTGTATTGTGATTACATTTTATCTGTAGATTGCTTTAGGTAGAATTGACATTTTTACTACATCAAGTCTTCTAATCGATGAGCACGGGCTGTCATTCCATTTTTGTAGATCTCTTTTAGTCTCTTGTAGTAGCATTTGGAAACCCTGGTGGCGTAGTGGTTAAGTGCTATGGCTGCTAACCAAAGGGTTGGCAGTCTGAATCTGCCAGGCGCTCTTTGGAAACTCTATGGGGCAGTTCTACTCTATCCTATAGGGTCGCTATGAGTCTGAATTGACTTGACGACACAAGGTTTGGTTTTTGGTTAGTAGTGTTTTATACTTTTCACTGTATAAGTATATTATGTCCCTGGTTAGGTTAATTCCTAGGTATTTTATCAATTTGGGGGCTATTATAAATGACATTGTTTTCTCAATTTCTTTTTCAAAGTAGTCTTTGGTACTGTAGAAGAACTCAACTCATTTTTGTGTTGATCTTATAGCCTACAATGTTGCTAAATTCTTCTATTAGTTTCAGGAGTTTTCTTGTGAAATCTTTAGGGTCTTCTGTGTAGCATCATGTCAACTGCAAATAGAGATAGTTTTACTTCTTCCTTTCCATTTTGTATATCTTTTATTTCTCTTTCTTGTCTTATTGCACTGGCTAGGAATTCCGGTACGATGTTGAACAAGAATGGTAATAATGGGCATCTTTGTCTTGTTCCCATTCTCAAAAGGAAGGCTCTCAGCCTTTCTCCACTGAGTATAATATAGGCTGTTGCTTTTGCATATATGCCCTTAATTTTGTGAGAAATTTCCCTTCTATCCCTATTTTGCAGGATTTTTATCAGGAAAGGGTATGGAATTTTATCAAATGCCTTTTCTGCATCAATTAATATGATCATATAGTTCTTTTCCTTTGTTTTATTTATGTAGTGGATTACATGGATTTTCTAATGTTGAACCACATTTGTAATACTGGTGTGAATTCCACTTGATCATGATGTATGATTTTTTGATATGTTGCTGAGGTCTGTTGGCTAGAATTTTTTTTTGTATATGTTCATAAGGGATATTGCTCTGTAATATTCTGTGTGTGTGTGTGAGAGAGAGAGAGAGAGAGATGTCTTTGCCTGGTTTAGGTATCAGGGATATGCTGGCTTCAAAGGAAGAGGTTAATAGTGTTCCTTCCTCTTCTATGTTTTTGAAGAGATTGAGCAGGATTGGTGTCAACTTCTTCAGTGTAGCCATTTGGTCCTGGGGTTTTTATTGGAAGTTTTTTGATGACATCTTCCTTTGTAATAACTCTGTTTGTGCTAGTTTGGGTATATAGTGTGTTTTAAGGAATTTGTCCATTTCATCTAGGTTTTCAAATTTGTTGGAGTATAATCTTTCATAGTAATCAGTTATGATCCTCTTTATCTCTGTTAGTTTGGTTGTAATGTCACCAATTTTATTTTTTAATTTGGTTATTTGCCTTTTCTGTGTTTTGTTTTTTTTTTTTCTCTTTTGTCAATCTAGCCAGTGGTTTGTCTATTTCACTGATCCTTTCGAAGAACCAACTTCTGGTTTTATTGATTCTTTCTATTGTTTTTCTATTTACTACTTCATTTATTTCTGCTCTGATATTTGTTATTTCATTTTTTTGGATAGCTTTTGGCTTTTGTTTTGCTTTTCTTTTTCTGTTTGGTCAAGCTGTGGGTATAAGTTAACGATTTTGGATCTTTGTTACTTTTTAAGTAGGCATTTGTTGCTATAAATTTCCCTCTGAGTACTGCTTTTGCTGTGTCCCAAAGGATTTGATATTCTGTGTTTTCATTTTTGTTTGATACTAGGAAATTTTTTTTAATTTCAATTTTGATTTCTTCTATGATCCAATAGTTTCTAACAGTGTGTTGCTTAGTTTCAATGTATTTATTTATTTTTCCTGTTGTTGATTTCTAGCTTCATACCATTATGGCCAGAGAAGATGCTTTGTATGATTTCAATCTTTTTAAATTCCCCCACACAATTTTGATTATTTTTAAAGTTATCTGGGGAGATTTCCTCCAGAGCCATATGATAATTAGCCATATCCTTTAAGCACTCTGGAATTCTATAACTTCTTGTAAATTAAATATAAAACCAAAGAGAAAAACTGTGTTAGCGTATCAGAAAAAAAACTTCTCAAAGGAAATAAGGTAAAAACTAGGTCTAATCTGAACAACCATTGAGTCTCTAATATAGAAGAAAACTTAGTAATTATCAAGAACAAAACATATTTGATGGTCGTATTCTTCAATAACAACCCTAAAAAGTGTGTGCCCTTCCTTTTTCTTCAGTATCTACAGCGATGGAGAACTCACTGTCTGATGAAGAGATCATTTGATATCTAACCAGTTTCTGGGAATGCTGCAATTTCCAATTCTTAAGTTTTTTGAGGTCTCACAGAACATATCTGGTAGCTATTTTCATGGACTAGCCCCACATATGTTTAAAGCAAGATAGTCTGTGACTGCTAAGTCTTCCTACTTCAGGTTACTTTAATTTGTGCCTGACTACAGGAACTGTATTCTATTTGCTGCTGCTCTTATTCTTCACCCCCACATGTCTGTCAGTTTGTCATACTGTGGGAGCTTGCATGTTGCTGTGATGTTGGAAGTTATGCCACTGGTATTCAGATACCAGCACGGTCACCCATGGCAGACAGATTTCCACTGAGCTTGCAGACTAAGACAGGCTAGGAAGATGGGCCTGGCAGTCTAACTCTGCAAAGAATTAGCTGGTGAAAACCTTATGAATAGCAGCAGAACACTGTTTAATATAGTACCAGAAGATGAGCCTCCCAGGTTGGAAGGCACTCAAAAGACAACTGAGGAAGAGGTGCCTAAGACCCTCAACAAGATGGATTGACAAAGTGGCTGCAACAATGGGCTCAAGCATAGCAACAATTGTGAGGATGGCACAGGACTGGGCAGTGTTTCATCCTATGGTACATAGGGTCACTATAAGCCTGAATCAACTCGACAGCACCTAACAACAACAACTTATTCTTCAAGCAGAAAAAAGCCTTGGCTCTGTCAAGGTATTCTTGAGCTTCTTAAAGGGCTGCAGGTTTTAATCTTCTTCCTCACTTCCAATACCTGTCCTCATCTCCACGAGTCACCTCCACATGCCTGGCCCTGCAAAGGACCTGGGCAATGGCAAAACCCTAAACCCCCTGCAAAGCCTAATCAGAAGAATCTTTAAATGGGCTGAGTTTAGACTCATCTAAAGAGATTCTTCAAAGACCAACAGAATGGACATATTAAAAAGAAAGAGGATACTTCTGAAACTATCAAAAGAACCGTGTGAAAAAAAAATGGGTCTTAGATAGCACCTAGCAAAAATACTCAAGAATCAGGCCTCAAGAGGCAAAAATCACTCTGTTCTACAAATGCAATATTAAATGAAGGACAGAGTCATAGAAATTCAGCCCAGAATTCTCAATTGATTATAAAAAATAAAGTATTATTTCCAATTTTCCCCAAACATCAGACCATCATCTATTTTTTAAAAAATCCCAAGTGGTTTCCTTTTGGGGGAAAAGTATCTTCCTATTTAAAGTATTTCCCTACAAACTTTACATTATTTTTTATTCCAAAGAAATATTAGCAATTACTTCTTTTTCTATTAATAGACCTATTAGAAGGAAACCTACTTTTTTTTTTTTTTTTTTTTTTGCTTTAATCTTCTCTTCTAATATAGTAAGGAGGACAAAACTCAATTCCCCAGATCTTTTAAAGCCTACAAAGTAATTTCAAAATACCACTAAAACTGCACAAATACAGCCACTAACTAAATCGAAAATTGTCACTCCCTTTATACTATCAAACTATCCACCACTAATGCCAAAGATGAAGAAATTGAAGATTTTTGTGAATTTATGCAGCCTGAAATTGATCAAATATGCAATCAAGACGCATTGATAATTACTGGTGATTGGAATGTGAAAGTTGGAAACAAACAAAAAAAGGATTGGTAATTGGAAAATATGGCCTTGGTGATAGAAATGATGCCAGGGATCACATGATACAATTTTCAAGATCAAAAACTTATTCATTGCAAATACCTTTTCTCAACAACACAGATGGCCGCTGTACACTTGAACTTAGCCAGATGTAATATACAGGAATCAAATCGACTGTATCTGTGAAAAGAGACGATGAGTAGTTCCATATTATCAATCAAAACAAGGCAAGGGTCCAACTGTGTAACAGAGGAAGGTGAAGCTGAGGAAAATTAAAACTATTCCATGAGAACCCAGGTATGACCTTGAGTATATCCTACCTGAATTTAGAGACCACCTCAAGAATAGATTTGACATGATGAACATTAATGACCAAAGACCAGCCAAATTGTGGAATGACATCAAGGACATCATACATGAAGAAAGCAAGAGGTTATTGAAAAGACAAGAAACAAAGAAAACACCAAAATGGATGACAGAAATTATCTGAAACTTGATCTCGAATACAGAGCAGCTATAGCGAATGGAAAAAAATGGTAAGTAAAAGAGCTGAGCAAAAGATTTCAGAAGGCGGGTTAAGAAGACAAAGTAAAGTATTATAATGAAATGTGCAAAGACCTGGAGTTAAAAAACCAGAAGGGAAGAACAAGCTTGCCATTTCTCAAGCTGAAAGAACTGAAGAAAAAATTCAAGCCTTGAGTTGCAATATTGAAGGATTTACATAGTCAGTGTACCAAAAATAATAGGTTGATGTTCAACCATTTCAGGAGGTAGTATATGATCAAAAAAAACTATGATATTGAAGGAAGAAGTCCAAGCTGCACTAAGAGCATTGGCAAAAAACAAGGCTTCAGGAACTGATGGAATACTAATTGAGATGTTTCAACAAACAGATACAACACTGGAGGTACTCACCCATGCCAAGAAATTTGGAACATAGCTACCTGGCCAAGCAACTGGAAGAGATCCATACATGTGCCCATTCCAAAGCAAGGTGACCCAATAGAATGTGGAGATTTTCAAACAATATCACTAATATCACACACAATTAAAATTTTCTGAAGATAACTCAAAAATGATTGCAGCAGTACATCAACAGGGAACTGCCAGAAATTCAAGCTGGATTCAGAAAGGATGTGGAATGAGAGATATCATTGCTGATGTCAGACAGATCTTGGCTGAATGCAGAGAATACCAGAAAGATGCTTACTTGTGTTTTACTGACTATACAGAAGCATTCGACTATACAAATCATTACAAATTATGGATAACATTGTGACAAATGGAGACTCCAGAACACTTAATTGTGCTCATGTGGAACCTGTCCATAGAACAAGAGGCAGTCTTTGGAACAGAAAAGGGGATACTGCACGGTTTAAAATCAGGAAAGATATACATCAGGGTTGTATCCTCTCACTGTACCTATTCAATCTGTAATGCTGAGCGAATAAGGCAAGAAAGTGTGCTATGTGAAGAAGTACGTGGCATCAGGATTGGAGGAAGAATCATCAACAACCTACGATATTCAGACGACACAACCTTACTTGCTAAAAGTGAAGAGGACTTGAAGAATTTACTGATGAAGAACGAAGACTACCGCCTTCAGTATGGATTACACCATAACATAAAGAAAATAAAAATTCTCACAACTGGATCAATAAGCAACATCATGATAAACAGAGTAAATACTGACATTGTTAAGGATTTCATTTTACTTGGATCTACAATCAACATTCATAGAAGCATCAATCAAGAAATTAAATGACTAATTACATTGGGCAAATTTGCTTCAAAAGACCTCTTTAAAGTGTTAAAAAGCAAAGATATAACCTTGAAGACTAAAATGCGCCTGACCCAAGTCACGGTATTTTTAATTGCCTCACATGCATGTGAAAGCCAGACAATGAATAAGGAAGATTGAAGAAGAACTGATGTCTTTGAATTATGGTGTTGGCAAAAAATATTGAATATACCATGGACTGAAATTTGTCTTGGAAGAAGTACAGCCAGAATGCTCCTTGGATACGATGATGGAGAGACTCTGTCTCATGCATTTTGGACATGTTATCAGGAGGGACCAGTTCCTGAAGAAGCACATTATGTTTGGTAAAGTAGAGGGTCAGCGAAAAAGAAAAAGACCCTCGAAGACATGGATTGACACAATGGCTACAACGATGGATCCAAGCACAAAAAGGATCGCGAGGAAGGCACAGAATTGGGCAGTGTTTTGTTCTGTTGTACACAGGGTTGCTATCAGTTGGAATCAACTCGACAGCTTCTGACAGCAACAACACAGTATCAAAAATGTAAGTAACATTCTTTTTAGCTACTATCCGTTGAGTACCTCCTATGTGTCAGCACTGATCCTAGAAGCTTTTTACGTGCTATCTCATTTAACCCTCTAATGGCCCCATAAGTTAGTTAAGCTTTAAGATAAAGCAACTGAAACTCAATGATGTTAATAACTGTTATAGATTGAATTGAGACTCCAAAGACATTTTTTGGAATCCTAACCCCGCTGCTTAGTACTAACGATTATGTTAATGAGGTCATACGAGGGTAGAGGGCGTCCTAAACATAATCCCTTCTGAATGGTCTTTTATAAAAATAGAAGAAAAAAAAAAAGACATGGAGAGAAATATACTCAGGGGGAGAGACCATATGAGGAACCGGCTATAAGACAAGGAGTGCCTAGGAATGCTTGAAGCTACAGAAAAGGAGGTATACTTCCATAGAGCCGATGCCTTGATTTGGACTTCTAGGCTTCAAAATTGTGAGACAATAAATTTCTCTTTTTTAAAGCTCCCCATTTGTGGTATTTTTGTTAGGGCAGCACTAGGTAATTAAGACAATATCATATCCACGGTGACAAAGCCAGTAAGTAGTGCAATCAGGATGTGATCCAGCTCTACTCTGTATTTGTTGAATAAACGATTGAATTGATACAGTGATGAATGACTGAAGGTTATGCTGGCTAATTAAGGACAAACTCAGGAATGCCTCCATCAGTGTAATGATAAGGTTATCAGTTTTCAACCTGTTCTTCACTCAGAGATGGCTGCCTTAGATGTCTAGTCTGGTTGTTTTGCAGTGGGGCTGGAATGCACCACGATGGAACTCAAGAGCTGAGGATCTCAGTGAAACCACCTCAGGAAGAGGCTATGGAAGTCATGAATTATCATTTTGAAAATTAAAAACACTTATGACTACCCAAGGAGAGGTGCTTTATAACTAACCCATGTGCCATTTTATCTTCCATATTAGTACAGCATGCAACCAAGGCTGTCGTTCTTCCTACTTTTCCCTTAGCTCTGGGATCAGAAAACTACCTGCAAAAATGTAAGCATTATGGTAATTAGCCAGTCCAATCTATTAATTTTACCTGTCTGTCTACCACTTTGCATTAATTTCCTTTCCTTTTCATTTAAAATGTAAAAGAGCAATCTTTAAACATGATTGGAATAGAAATATTAGTCTAGCTGAATAAACTGTAAAACATGGAAGGAAGGGATATTCTGAGGGCTAATGGAGGTGAGAAACTTGAAGATGCAAACCCTCAAGGAAAGTGGCTAATTCACAAAGAGGCAGTAAGGCACACAAGAAAGAAACTGGGTGAAGAATAACTTCTGCTATAAATAAGCAATGGATTGATAAGAGCAAAATTCATATTTAAGTTATCTTCAGCACTGTAAAGTTTGCAAGCTGCTTATCTACAGAATGTTGGAGTTTCTGAGCTAAAGATGTGAGTGCGCATCTATGGATTCTTGTAGAGGTTTGCCATATTTCCGTCACTTTTCTTGAGAAGGAGAAAACTTAAAACTACATTGCACATTAGAAAATTGAACATGTGGGTTATCTCAGTGGTGAAAAATAGGAAAACAACATTAAAGGATGAACCAGTGAATAAATGGATATGACTGAGACTTATATGGATCCAGGTGACACTCTCAGGTATCTGCGGATGGGGATTTGGGTCTCAGCTGCCCTGCAGACCTAGCTATGGCACCTATAGTGTTGGCCCTAGAATCACCTTAAAGAATATTCTCTAAGAGAAAAATGTATCTGTAAATTGTTTCTTTGACAAATTATAGAGTTGAAATGGTTATCTACTTACTCATGTATTTATTAATTCACTAAATATTTATTAAAATACTAAATGAAGACCCTGTGCTATATTGCAGAGGCACAAAAAGGAAATAACATTCTAAGTCTTTAGCTCTATAAGCTTAAAACGTACTGTGGAAGACAGACATATAAACTAATAAGTAATGACATTAACTATTTACTTCATACCTATATAAGGCTAGTAATTATACTTCATACTTCACTTCAATTTTCTAATTACATTTTATTTAATCCTCAGAACATTGATGAGATATGTATTATTAACATCTCTATCCTATAGATAAAGGAACTACAGGTCAAAGAGGCTAAGGCACCAGCCCAATTCTATGGAGTTAGAAAGTAGGAGGCATGGAATTTGAACTCAGGACTGGATTACTACATAGCTTGAACTCTTAACCACTACACTCTCGTTTAACACGAGGCATTATTTGCAGATGCTGTGTCTGTAAAACTGGATAGAGAGCACAGTGGGGTATAAAGGAGCATCTTCGTATTTTTTTCCAAAGGGTATCTGACAAGGTTTCAGAAAGGGGTATTTAGGATGGGAGTTCACTGCCTTGACTAGTACTTTATCCCATGTATTCCTATTCCATTTTAGAAATTTTAGAAATGGAGTATAGATACAATAAGTAGAACCACAAGTAAACATTTTCTCCTAAGTCACCCTTTGTTCTCCCTGTGAACCTACGATGTCACATTGATACAATGAAAATGGAACTGAGATTAGGCTTAAAAGAAACAATTTAAGCCACATATTTCTGAAGTTCTCTATGGGGGCAGAGGTGTAATTAAGGCATAGCAGGTAGGGTGTGTGCCCTGGGCACCCCTTGAGGCAGGGTGCCAATGAGTAGTTTCTATTGGCCATCATCATTTCCAACCACAGCTATGAGAGATCATTCAGCAATTTAACAAAAATTGCCCTAGGCACTATTTCCCATAGAGCACTGCCTGTGGGAGAACAATAATGTCACACTGTGGGAGTCTTTTGAATTTTTAATCATTATCAATGGCTAAGCCATATGGGGAAGGCATGTTCTGCAATATCACCTGCTCTGCACCCAGTAAGAATGCAATCATTTCTTGCGGGCTGCACAGTTCAAAAAAGATGATCCTTATCTTTAGTAAATGAACAGAAGTCTGATGGCAGATTAGGCATAGAGGCAAAAGCACTTGCTGCTGAATTATAGTCTCCCATCAGAGCCTTCCAAAAGGATGGGAAAAGGACAGTAGATGTGGAAGAAGAGTGAAGATAAAATATAATCAATAAAATGGAAATGCTCTAATACAACTATTGGTCCATACTCATCAGCAGCAAAAAAGAAAGAAGGAAACCAAAGTCTCAGAGAAAAAACTAGTCTACAGGGCTGACAGCCTATAGGAACCATGGCCTCATCTACCCTGAGATCAGAACTAGATGGTGCCTGGCTACCACTACCAACTATTCAGATCAAGGCCACAATAGATGAACCCTGATAGATCAGGAGAAAAATGTGGAAGAGAACTGAAATTCTTAAAAAGTCCAGATTTACTTGACCAGTTGAGACTAGAGGATTTGCTAAAACTATCCTCCTGAGATACTCTTTAAATGTTGAGCCAAAACTATTCCCTGAAGTCACCTTTTAGCAAAATAACAGATTGGCATGAAAAATAAGGAATATTATCCTTGAGTAGGGTGCCCCCATTGAAAAACCATCCATATAAAACCAAAGCTCTATGCGTCTGTCAGTTTGTAGTACTATGGGGGCTTGCATGTTGCTGTGATGCTGGAAGCTATGCCACTGGTATTCAAATACCAGCCAGGTCACTCATGGTGGACAGGTTTCAGCTGAATTTCCACACTAAAACAGGAAGAAGGAACAAGCAGTCTACTTCTGAAAAAAAAAAAAAAATAGCCAATGAAAACCGTATGAATAGCAGCAGAACATTTCTGATACAGGTGCCAGAAGATGAGCCCCTCAGGTTGGAAGGCACTCAGAAGACTGGGGAAAAGCTGCCTCCTCAAAGTAGAGTCGACCTTAATGATTTGGATGGAGTCAAAAATGAAATGGGGAGGCGGAGCCAAGATGGCGGACTAGGCAGACGCTACCTCGGATCCCTCTTACAACAAAGACACGGAAAAACAAGTGAATCGATCACATACATAACAATCTACGAACCCTGAACAACAAACACAGATTTAGAGACGGAGAACGAACTAATACGGGGAAGCAGCGATTGTTTCCAGAGCCTGGAGCCAGCATACCAGTCAGGTACGGCACAAGCACAGAGACCTGCTCCACCCCCCTGAACTAACCCCGGGAGGGGGACTAGCCGGTTCCACGGGCGGCGTGGGACGCAGCCGTTAGGAGAAGTCCCCGGGAGGCAGTGACTGATCTTGGAGCAGAAAGAGTAGCATCCGAGCCGGGGAACCGTCCCACAGGGATTTGGACTGCACGCAGGTACGCCATAAACACGGAGAGTTGCTCCACCCCCTGAACTAACCCCGGGAAGGTGACCATCCGGGTCGCGCGGGCGGCGTGGGACGCAGCCGGTAGGAGAAGTCCCCGGGAGGCAGCGACTGGTATTGGAGCGGGGAGAACAGCGTTCCAGCCGGGACACTCGGTCGCGGCACAAGCACGGGGAGCTACTCCACCCATCTGAACTAACCCCGGGAGGGGGCCCACCTGGTTCACGGGGGCGGCACGCCCACGCGGCTGGAGGGACGAGAAGTCCCCGGGAGGCAGCGACTGATTTTGGAGTCGAGAGTGCACCGTCCCAGTAGGGGAGCCTTGACGCTGGGCGTGGGGCTGGAAGCGGAGGATCTGACCGTGACTCCAGCGGGCCAGACCCCCCGGGGGCAATCTCCACACAGACAGCACACATAGGCGACGCGCCCGCGGGAATCTCAGATATAAGAGTCATTCCAAGCAAGACAAGCAACTCTGGCTATATTCTGAGGTGCTACTCTCCTATCTCTCTGTTCCCTCCCCCACCCTCCCCAGGCGGCTTCATTAACATCTGAATAGCCTGAGCCAGAGGGAGAACTCTGATAGGGATCTGACTGCAGTTTTTTTTTAGCGGATTTTCTGGAAAAACTAGTTTCCCAGTGATGGCTCGGAGACAACAATCCATATCAAACCACTTAAAGAAGCAGACCGTGACAGCTTCTCCAACTCCCCAAACAAAAGAATCAAAATCTTTCCCAAATGAAGATACAATTTTGGAATTATCAGATACAGAATATAAAAAACTAATTTACAGAATGCTTAATGATATCACAAATGAAATTAGGATATCTGCAGAAAAAGCCAAGGAACACACTGATAAAACTGTTGAAGAACTCAAAAAGATTATTCAAGAACATACTGGAAAAATTAATAAGTTGCAAGAATCCATAGAGAGACAACATGTAGAAATCCAAAAGATTAACAATAAAATAACAGAATTAGACAACACACTAGGAAGTCAGAGGAGCAGACTCGAGCAATTAGAATGCAGACTGGGACATCTGGAGGACCAGGGAATCAACACCAACATAGCTGAAAAAAAATCAGATAAAAGAATTAAAAAAAATGAAGAAACCCTAAGAATTATGTGGGACTCTATCAAGAAGGATAACCTGCGGGTGATTGGAGTCCCAGAACAGGGAGGGGGGACAGAAAACACAGAGAAAATAGTTGAAGAACTTCTCACAGAAAACTTCCCTGACATCATGAAAGACGAAAGGATATCTATCCAAGATGCTCATCGAACCCCATTTAAGATTGATCCAAAAAGAAAAACACCAAGACATATTATCATCAAACTCACCAAAACCAAAGATAAACAGAAAATTTTAAAAGCAGCCAGGGAGAAAAGAAAGGTTTCCTTCAAGGGAGAATCAATAAGAATATGTTCTGACTACTCAGCAGAAACCATGCAGGCAAGAAGGGAATGGGACGACATATACAGAACACTGAAGGAGAAGAACTGCCAACCAAGGATCATATATCCAGCAAAACTCTCTCTGAAATATGAAGGCGAAATTAAGATATTTACAGACAAACACAAGTTTAGAGAATTTGCAAAAACCAAACCAAAGCTACAAGAAATACTAAAGGATATTGTTTGGTCAGAGAACCAATAATATCAGATATCAGCACAACACAAGGTCACAAAACAGAACGTCCTGATATCAACTCAAATAGGGAAATCACAAAAACAAACAAATTAAGATTAATTAAAAAAAAAATACACATAACAGGGAATCATGGAAGTCAATAGGTAAAAGATCACAATAATCAAAAAGAGGGACTAAATACAGGAGGCATTGAACTGCCATATGGAGAGTGATACAAGGCGATATAGAACAATACAAGTTAGGTTTTTACTTAGAAAAATAGGGGTATATAATGAGGTAACCACAAAAAGGTATAACAACTCTATAACTCAAGACAAAAACCAAGAAAAACGTAACGACTCAACTAACATAAAGTCAAACACTATGAAAGTGAGGATCTCACAATTTACTAAGAAAAACGCCTCAGCACAAAAAAGTATGTGGAAAAATGAAATTGTCAACAACACACATAAAAAGGCATCAAAATGACAGCACTAAAAACTTATTTATCTATAATTACCCTGAATGTAAATGGACTAAATGCACCAATAAAGAGACAGAGAGTCACAGACTGGATAAAGAAACACGATCCATCTATATGCTGCCTACAAGAGACACACCTTAGACTTAGAGACACAAACAAACTAAAACTCAAAGGATGGAAAAAAGTATATCAAGCAAACAATAAGCAAAAAAGAAGAGGAGTAGCAATATTAATTTCTGACAAAATAGACTTTAGACTTAAATCCACCACAAAGGATAAAGAAGGACACTATATAATGATAAAAGGGACAATTGATCAGGAAGACATAACCATATTAAATATTTACGCACCCAATGACAGGGCTCCAAGATATATAAATCAAATTTTAACAGAACTGAAAAGCGAGATAGATACCTCCACAATTATAGTAGGAGACTTCAACACACCCCTTTCGGAGAAGGACAGGACATCCAGTAAGAAGCTCAACAGAGACACGGAAGATCTAATTACAACAATCAACCAACTTGACCTCATTGACTTATACAGAACTCTCCACCCAACTGCTGCAAAATATACTTTTTTTTCTAGCGCACATGGAACATTCTCTAGAATAGACCACATATTAGGTCATAAAACAAACCTTTGCAGAGTCCAAAACATCGAAATATTACAAAGCATCTTCTCAGACCACAAGGCAATAAAACTAGAGATCAATAACAGAAGAACGAGGGAAAAGAAATCAAATACTTGGAAAATGAACAATACCCTCCTGAAAAAAGACTGGGTTATAGAAGACATCAAGGAGGGAATAAGGAAATTCATAGAAAGCAACGAGAATGAAAATACTTCCTATCAAAACCTCTGGGACACAGCAAAAGCAGTGCTCAGAGGCCAATTTATATCAATAAATGCACACATACAAAAAGAAGAAAGAGCCAAAATCAGAGAACTGTCCCTACAACTTGAACAAATAGAAAGTGAGCAACAAAAGAATCCATCAGGCACCAGAAGAAAACAAATAATAAAAATTAGAGCTGAACTAAATGAATTAGAGAACAGAAAAACAATTGAAAGAATTAACAAAGCCAAAAGCTGGTTCTTTGAAAAAATTAACAAAATTGATAAACCATTGGCTAGACTGACTAAAGAAATACAGGAAAGGAAACAAATAACCCGAATAAGAAATGAGAAGGACCACATCACAACAGAACCAAATGAAATTAAAAGAATCATTTCAGATTATTATGAAAAATTGTACTCTAACAAATTTGAAAACCTAGAAGAAATGGATGAATTCCTTGAAAAACACTACCTACCTAAACTAACACATTCAGAAGCAGAACAACTAAATAGACCCATAACAAAAAAAGAGATTGAAACGGTAATCAAAAAACTCCCAACAAAAAAAAGTCCTGGCCCGGACGGCTTCACTGCAGAGTTCTACCAAATTTTCAGAGAAGAGTTAACACCACTACTACTAAAGGTATTCCAAAGCATAGAAAATGACGGAATACTACCCAACTCATTCTATGAAGCCACCATCTCCCTGATACCAAAACCAGGTAAAGACATTACAAAAAAAGAAAATTATAGACCTATATCCCTCATGAACATTGATGCAAAAATCCTCAACAAAATTCTAGCCAATAGAATCCAACAACACATCAAAAAAATAATTCACCCTGATCAAGTGGGATTTATACCAGGTATGCAAGGCTGGTTTAATATCAGAAAAACCATTAATGTAATCCATCACATAAATAAAACAAAAGACAAAAACCACATGATCTTATCAATAGATGCAGAAAAGGCATTTGACAAAGTCCAACACCCATTTATGATAAAAACTCTTACCAAAATAGGAATTGAAGGAAAATTCCTCAACATAATAAAGGGCATCTATGCAAAGCCAACAGCCAATATCACTCTAAATGGAGAGAACCTGAAAGCATTTCCCTTGAGAACGGGAACCAGACAAGGATGCCCTTTATCACCGCTCTTATTCAACATCGTGTTGGAAGTCTTAGCCAGGGCAATCAGGCTAGACAAAGAAATAAAAGGTATCCGGATTGGCAAGGAAGAAGTAAAGTTATCACTATTTGCAGATGACATGATTATATACACAGAAAACCCTAAGGAATCCTCCAGAAAACTACTGAAACTAATAGAAGAGTTTGGCAGAGTCTCAGGTTATAAAATAAACATACAAAAATCACTTGGATTCCTCTACATCAACAAAAAGAACACCGAAGAGGAAATAACCAAATCAATACCATTCACGGTAGCCCCCAAGAAGATAAGATACTTAGGAATAAATCTTACCAAGGATGTAAAAGACCTATACAAAGAAAACTACAAAGCTCTACTACAAGAAATTCAAAAGGACATACTTAAGTGGAAAAACATACCTTGCTCATGGATAGGAAGACTTAACATAGTAAAAATGTCTATTCTACCAAAAGCCATCTATACATTTAACGTACTTCCGATCCAAATTCCAATGTCATATTTTAAGGGGATAGAGAAACAAATCACCAATTTCATATGGAAGGGAAAGAAGCCCCGGATAAGCAAAGCACTACTGAAAAAGAAGAAGAAAGTGGGAGGCCTCACCTTACCTGACTTCAGAACCTATTATACAGCCACAGTAGTCAAAACAGCCTGGTATTGGTACAACAACAGACACATAGACCAATGGAACAGAATTGAGAACCCAGACATAGATCCATCCACGTATGAGCAGCTGATATTTGACAAAGGACCAGTGTCAATTAACTGGGGAAAAGACAGCCTTTTTAACAAATGGTGCTGGCATAACTGGATATCCATTTGCAAAAAAATGAAACAGGACCCATACCTCACACCATGCACAAAAACTAACTCCAAGTGGATCAAAGACCTAAACATAAAGACTAAAACGATAAAGATCATGGAAGAAAAAATTGGGACAACCCTAGGAGCCCTAATACAAGGTATAAACAGAATACAAAACATTACCAAAAATGATGAAGAGAAACCCGATAACTGGGAGCTCCTAAAAATCAAACACCTATGCTCATCTAAAGACTTCACCAAAAGAGTAAAAAGACCACCTACAGATTGGGAAAGAATTTTCAGCTATGACATCTCCGACCAGCGCCTGATCTCTAAAATCTACATGATTCTGTCAAAACTCAACCACAAAAAGACAAACAACCCAATCAAGAAGTGGGCAAAGGATATGAACACACATTTCTCTAAAGAAGATATTCAGGCAGCCAACAGATACATGAGAAAATGCTCTCGATCATTAGCCATTAGAGAAATGCAAATTAAAACTACGATGAGATTCCATCTCACACCAGCAAGGCTGGCATTAATCCAAAAAACACAAAATAATAAATGTTGGAGAGGCTGCGGAGAGATTGGAACTCTCATACACTGCTGGTGGGAATGTAAAATGGTACAACCACTTTGGAAATCTATCTGGCGTTATCTTAAACAGTTAGAAATAGAACTACCATACAACCCAGAAATCCCACTCCTCGGAATATACCCTAGAGATACAAGAGCCTTCATACAAACAGATATATGCACACCCATGTTTATTGCAGCTCTGTTTACAATAGCAAAAAGTTGGAAGCAACCAAGGTGTCCATCAACGGATGAATGGGTAAATAAATTGTGGTATATTCACACAATGGAATACTACGCATCGATAAAGAACAGTGACGAATCTCTGAAACATTTCATAACATGGAGGAACCTGGAAGGCATTATGCTGAGCAAAATGAGTCAGAGGCAAAAGGACAAATACTGTATAAGACCACTATTATAAGATCTTGAGAAATAGTAAACCTGAGAAGAACACATACTTTTGTGGTTACGAGGGGGGGAGGGAGGGAGGGTGGGAGAGGGTTTTTTTATTGATTAATCAGTAGATAAGAACTGTTTTAGGTGAAGGGAAAGACAACACTCAATACATGGAAGGTCAGCTCAATTGGACTGGACCAAAAGCAAAGAAGTTTCCGGGATAAAATGAATGCTTCAAAGCTCAGCGGAGCAAGCGCGGGGGTCTGGGGAACATGGTTTGCGGGGACTTCTAAGTCAATTGGCAAAATAATTCTATTATGAAATCATTCTGCATCCCACTTTGAAATGTGGCGTCTGGGGTCTTAAATGCTAACAAGCAGCCATCTAAGATGCAGCAATTGGTCTCAACCCACCTGGAGCAAAGGAAAATGAAGAACACCAAGCCCACATGACAACTAAGAGCCCAAGAGACAGAAAGGGCCACATGAACAAGAGACCTACATCATCCTGAGACCAGAAGAACTAGTTGGTGCCCGGCCACAATCGATGACTGCCCTGACAGGGAGCTCAGCAGAGGACCCCTGAGGGAGCAGGAGAGCAGTGGGATGCAGACCCCAAATTCTCATAAGAAGACCAAACTTAATGGTCTGACTGAGACTGGAGGAATCCCGGCGGCCATGCTCTCCAGACCTTCTGTTGACACAGGACAGGAACCATCCCTGAAGACAACTCATCAGACATGAAAGGGACTGGTCAGCGGGTGGGAGAGAGACGCTGATGAAGAGTGAGCTAATTATATCAGGTGTACACTTGAGATTGTGTTGGCAACTCTTGTCTGGAGGGGGGATGGGAGGATAGAGAGAGAGGGAAGCCGGCAAAATTGTCAAGAAAGGAGAGACTGAAAGGGCTGACTCAAGACGGGGAGAGTAAGTGGGAGTAGGGAGTGAGATGTATGTAAACTTATATGTGACAGACTGATTGGATTTGTAAACGTTCACTTGAAGCTTAATAAAAGTTATTATAAAAAAAAAAAAAAAAAAACACTACCGAAAGAGGCAAAGTCCTCTGATTAAATTTGGTTCACTGAAAGAAAAATATTTTTGAAGAGACCAGGAGATTCTAGGTGAGGGTCCTGGTGATCACATCAGTGCACACTGACACTTAATGCCTAGAGGAAGCCGAGGCAGAGGGAACAGCCATCAGAACCCCGTAATGTGGAAAGCCCTTTCTCCAGCATACAGCCAGATTTTTTCCATTCCCAAGCAGCTGTGCCCAAATGATGTTCTTCCTCTCCTTTTTCCTCCCTTAAATTACTATTTCTCAGAAACTAGGTTTTTACTCATTTTTGTATCACTTCAATACAATACTTTGCAATAAATGTTTTTTGAGCTAAAAAAAAAAAAAAAAAAATGAAATGGAATGCATAAACATTTATATCCTAGGCATTAGTGAGCTGAAATGGACTGTTATTGGTCATTTTGAATATGATAATCATATGGTCTACTATGCTGGGAATGACAACTTTAAGACGAATGGCATCATATTCATCGTCAAAAAGAACATTTCAAGATCTACCCTGAAGTCTAACACTGTCAGTGATAGGATAATATCCACACGCCTACAAGGAAGACCAGTTAATACGACTATTATTCAAATTTATGCACCAACCAATAAGGCCAAAGATGAATAAATAGAAGTTTTTACCAACTTCTGCAGTCTGAAATTGACTGAACATGCAATCAGGATGCATTGATGATTACTAGTGATTGAAATACAAAAATTGGAAATGAAGAAGGATCAGTAGTTGGAAAATATGGCCTTGGTTATGGAAATGATGCCAGAAATCGCATGATAGAATTTTGCAAGGCCAATGACTTCTTCATTGCAAATACCTTTTTTAAACAACATAAACAGTGAATATACACATGGAGCTCACCAGATGGAATGCACAGGAATCAAATCAACTACATCTGTACAAAGAGAAGATAGAAAAGCTCAATATCATTAGTCAGAGCAAGGCCAAGGGGCCAACTGCAGAACAGACCATCAAATGCTTATATGCAAGTTCAAGTTGAAGCTGGAGAAAATTAGAAAAAGCCCACGAGAGCCAAAGTACAACTTTGAGTATATCCCACCTGAATTTAGAGACCATCTCAAGAGTAGATTTGAATGACCGAAGACCAGGCAAGCAGTGGAATGACATCACAGACATCATTCATGATGGAAGCAAGAGGTCATTAAAAAGACAGGAAAGAAAGTAAAAACCAAAGTGGATGTCAGAAGAGACTCTGAAACTTGCTTTTGAACATCAAGTAGCTAAAGCAAAGAAGAGAAATAATGAAGTCAAAGAGTTGAACAGAAGATTTCAAAGGGTGGCTAAAGAAGACAAATGACCTGCGCAAAGACCTGGAGTTAGAAAACCAAAAGGAAATAGTATGCTTAACATTTCCCAAGATGAAAGAACTGAAGGGAAAGCAAGCCTTGAGTTGCAATTTTGAAGGGCTATATGAGCAAAATACTCAATGACTCAGGAAGCATCAAAAGAAGATGCAGGGAATGCACAGTCACTGTACCAAAAAGAATTGGTTGATAATCATTTCTGGAGGTAGCACATGATCAAGAACTAATGGTACTGAAGGAAAAAGTCCAAGCGACACTGAAGGCACTGGTGAAAAACAAGCCTGCAGGAACTGATGGAAGACCAGTTGAGATGTTTCAACAAAGAGATGCAGCTCTGGAAGTGCTCACCTGTCTACACCAAGAAATTTGGAAGACAGCTTCCTGATCAACCCACTAGAAGAGATCCATATTTATGCCTATTCCGAAGAAAGGTGATCCAACAAATGCCAAGATTATCAAACAGTATCGTTAATATCACATGTAAGTAAAATTTTGCTGAAGATCGTTCAAAAGCCATTGCAGCAGTACATTGACAGGGAACTGCCAGAAAGTCAAGCCAGATTCAGAAGAGGATGTAGAACAAGGGATATCATTGCTGATGTCAGATGAATCCTGGTTGAAAGTAGAGAATACCAGAAAGATGTTTACCTGTGTTTTATTGACTATGCAAAGGCATTCAACTGTGTGGATCATAACAACTTACGGATACCACTGCAAAGAATGGAAATTCCAGAGCACTTAATTGTGCTCATGAGGAACCTGTACACAGATCAAGATTTAGTCAATTGAACAGAACAAGGGCATACTGCGTGTTTTAAAGTCAGGAAAGGTGTGTGTCAGGGTTGTATCCTTTCACTATTCTTGTTCAATCTGTACACTGAGCAAATAATCCTAGAAGCTCGGCTATATGAAGAAAAACATGGCATCAGGGCTGGAGGAAGGCTCATTAAAAACCTGTGATATGCAGATGGCACAACCTGGATTTCTAAAAGTGAAGAGGACTTGAAGCACTTACTGATGAAGAACAAAGACTACAGCCTTCAGTATGGATTACATCTCAACATAAAGAAAACAAAAATCCTCACAACTGGACCAATGAATGACATCATGATTAAAGGAGAAAATGCTGGAGCTGTCAAGGATTTTATTTTACTTGGATTCACAATCGACACCCATGGAAACTGCAGTCAAGAAATCAAATGACGCATTGCATTTGGAAAATCTGCTACAAAAGACTTCTTTAAAGTGTTAAAAAGCAAAGATATCACCTTGACGATTAAGGAGCACCCGATGCAAGCCATGGTGTTTTCAATTGTCTTATATGCATGCAAAAGCTGGACAATGAATACGGAAGACCAAAGAAGAACTGATGCCTTTGAATTATGGTGTTGGTGAAGAATATTGAATATACCGTGGGCTGCCAAAAGAATGAACAAATTTGTCTTGGAAGAAGTACAGCTAGAATGCTCCTTAGAGGCAAAGATGGTGAGACTGCGTCTCAGACAATTTGGACATATTATCAGGATGGACCAGTCACTGGAGAAGGACATCATGCTTGGTAAAGTATTGGGTCAGTGAAAAAGAGGAAGACCCTCAATGAGATGAATTGACACAGTGGCTGCAACAATGGGTTCAAGCATAGCAAGAATTGTGAGGATGGCACAGGACCTGGCAGTGTTTCATTCTGTTGTAAGTAGAGTCGTTATGAGTAGGAACCAATTAGACTGCACCTAGCAACAATGACAACAACATAAGACAAAAGGTCAACAACTACTCTAAAATGAAGAAGAGAAGATAATGGGGCAGGGAAACTAGAGTACTGGAAATGGAACAACCAGAACACAATTAAAGAGAACATTTACACATTGTGAAAAATATATCTGTCACTAAACAATTTGTGTAAAACAAAATAAAACATGGTAGATTCGAACTACCGACGTTTTGGTTAGCAACTGTAGCACTTAACCACTATGCTACCAGGGTTTCCAACAATTCATGTACGTATTCTTAAACGGGAACTTTATTTGCTGTGTAAACTCTCACTGAAAAAACAATAAAATATTATTTAAAAAAAAACACACAGAAATAGTCTAAAACCAAAACCCATTGCCATTGAGTCTATTCTGACTCATAGAGACCCTATAGAACAGAGTAGAAATGCCCCATAGGGTTTACAAGGAGTGGCTGGTGGATTCAAACTGCCAAACTTCTGATTGACAGCCAAGCTCTTAACCACTGTGCCATCAAGGCTCTGGAAGTGCTCTAGTGTTCTATAATGTAAGGAGACAATAAGGGCTCAAGGTTTTGTTGCATGGTTTCTAGAATATAAATAATAATAACAATATTTTAATTTGTTTGTTACATTTAAAATATTTTAATATTTAATTTGTTACATTTAAAATATTTTAATATTTTAAATGTAACAAATTAATAGTTTATTCCAATGTCACCACAGGAATCAAACTTTGTTATAAGCAGCAGACAATGGGCAGTTATCCATTAGGTCAGAAATGAATATCCTCAATGGGTCCTGCGGGGAGAACAAGTAGGCACTCCTTTACAAGCAATTGCTTTCATCTTCCTGGAAAATATGTAGGATTGTAGGCTGACAGATCATTTAGACAATGGAGGCTTGAGAGCAGAAGTGAATATCAGGTAAAGAGTTAACTTCTCATGCTCTTACTCATTTGTATGTAATAACAAAATGGTAAAGCACTGTGCCATCTCGTTCCTTTTCCTCTTAAAGTAGATAAACTAAGCCTAAGTCTCTACAGCTGCCATGCCTTAAACTGTGTTGATGTGCTCAGTTTAATTAGATTGTAAAAACATAAAATAAGGCAGATAATTGACTAAATATAAATAGAATAAAGGCATTTCCATCCTAAAATGTGTTCCTACGAAATGCAGAGTAAGACAAATTGTGGCAAAGAAGGGTAAACATGTGCTCATACGATGCTGTGTTCATCTGTTCAAGCCTGCTTCTGCAGCTATAAAAGCCACTTGTATCATGTGGGGGTGGCGAGCTGATAGAATTTCCATGGGTAAATTTAGGTGATTCCAGCTTTTCATCTCAAATATAGCAGGATCCAAAGGAATCAATAGTTTTTTTTGGCCAGAGCATACTAAGAGAATAGATAACTAAGTAACACCTTAGGGAGTCAGTCCTTCGAACAGAAAAAGGGATACTGTGTGGTTTAAAATCAGGAAGGGTATGCATCAGGTTTGTATCCTTTCATTGTACTCATTTAATCTGTATCCTGAGCAAATAATCCCAGAAACTGAACTCTACAAAGAAGAATTCAGCATCAAGATTGAAGGAAGAACCATTAACAACCTATGATACACAGATGACACAACTTTGCTTACTGAAAGTGAAGAGGATTTGAAGCACTTACCCATGAAGACCAAAAACCACAGCCTTCCGTATGGATTACACCACAACATAAAGAAAACAAAAATCCTCACAACTGGACCAATAAGCAACATCATGATAAAAAGAGAAAATACTGACGATGTTGTCAAGGATTTCGTTTTACTTGGATGCACAATCAACACCCACAGAAGCATCAATCAAGAAATCATTAGATGTATTGAATTGGGCAAATCTGCTGCAAAAGACCTCCTTAAAGTGTTACAAAGCCAAGATGTTACGTTGGGGACTAAGGTGTGCTTGACTCAACCCATGGTATTTTCAATTGCCTCACATGCATTCGAACGTTAGACAACGAGTAATAAAAACTAAAGAATTGATGCCTTTGAAATATGGTGTTGGTGAAGAGTATTGACTATACCATGGACTGCCAGAAGAATGAGCAAATCTGTCTTCAAAGAAGTACAGCTAGAATGTTCCTTAGAAGAAAGGATGGTGAGACTTCATCTCACATGCTTTGGACATGTTATCAGGAGGGATCAGTCCCTGGAGTAGGACATCATGCTTGGTAAAGTAGAGGGTCAGTGAAAGAGATGAAGACACTGAGCAAGATGGATTGACACAGTGGCTGCAACAATAGGGGCAAACATGGCAATGATTGTGTGGATGATGCAAGACCGGTCAGCATTTCTTTCTGTTGTGCATGGGGTTACCATGAGTAAAGGGCCAACTTGACAGCAGCTAACATCAACAACAACATAAGATAACTTGTTTAGAATGCAGAAAACGCATATTATTTAAAGACTTTTTGATTTACCTATGGTAAGAAAAGTAAACAAGATGTCTGTGCACAGAGGAAAGATATGAGATACTGAATCCTTGCTACTCCCTCCCAAAAGATTCTGTCCCTCCACGATGGCACTTGGATCACAATTACACAGATTCAATACTCTATGAATTGGCTAAGCAAATTTTAAAGTCTTAGAGTAAAATTTAAGCTATAAGGCTAACTAGCATTTGTATCTGGAAAAGGGCTCATAAAAAGTTCACCTTTCTCTGCTGGAGCTTCTTTCTATCTTGTTTATATCTCTCCTATAGAATCAGCACCACAGAACAGTACTTACCTGCTTGCACCTCTATCTCTGTATTGCTACTAATCTCTTTGCAAATAAGGGTTGTAGCTTATTCAAATGTGTAACTAGCAAAGCACCCACCATAATTGATATTTATTAATGATTATAATATCTACAAAAGCAGACGCTTATGCTTATCTTGCACCTATTGTCGTTATCAGTAGGTGCTGTTGAGTTGTTTCTGACTCATAGCAACCCTATGTACAACAGAACAAAACATTGCTCAGGCCTGCACCATTCTCACAATCTTTGCTAAGGTTGAGGCCATTGTTGCAGGCACTGTGTCAGTCCATCTCGTTGAGGGTCTTCATCTCTTTCACTGACCCTCTAGCAAGCGTGATGTCCTTCTCCGGGGACTGATCCCTCATGATCACATGTGCAAATTAAGTGCGACATAGCCATCCTTGCCTCTAAGGAGCATTCTGGCTGTACTTCTTCCAAGACAGATTTGTTCACTCTTTTGGCAGTCCATGGTATATTCAATATTCTCCTCTAACACCACAATTAAAAGGCATCAATTCTTCTTCCATCTTCCTTATTCATTGTCCAGCTTTCAAATGCATATGAGGCAATTAAAAACACCATGGCTTGGGTCAGGTGCACCTTAGTCTTCAAGGTGACATCTTTGCTTTTTAACACCTTGAAGAGGTCTTTTGCAGCAGATTCGCCTAATGCAACGTGTCTTTTGATTTCTTGACTGCTGCTTCTGTGGGTGTTGATTGTGGATCCAAGTAAAATGAAATCCTTGACAACTTCAATCTTTTCTCCATTTATCATGATGTTTATTGGTCCAGTTTTGAGGATTTTTGTTCTCTTTATGTTGTGGTGTAATCCATACTGAAGGCTGTGGTTTTTGGTCTTCATTGGTAAATGCTTCAAGTCATCTTCACTTTCAGCAAGAACAGTTGTGTCATCTGCATAACACAAATTGTTAATGGGTCTTCCTCCAGTCCTGATGCCCCACTCTTCTTCATATTTTCCAGCTTCTTGGATTATTTGCTCAGCACATGGATTGAATAAAACAAAATGGAAACCCTGGTGGCATAGTGGTTAAAAGCTACAGCTGCTATCAAAAAGGTCTGCAGTTCAAATGCACCAGGCCCTCCTGCTTCTCAGATTATTTGCTCAACATACAGATTGAACAGGTATGGTGAAAGGACACAACCCTGATGCACACCTTTCCTGTTTTTGAATCATGCAGTACCCCCTTGTTGCATTCAAATGACTGCTTCTTGATCTATGTACAGGTTCCACAAGAGCACAATTAGGTATTCTAGAATTCCCATTCTTCAAATGATATTCATAATTGGTTATGATCCATACAGTCAAATGCCTTTACATAGTCAATAAAACAAAAAAAAAATTTTTTTTTTTAAACATCTTTCTAGTATCCTCTACTTATAGCCAGGATCCATCTGACATCAGCAATGATATCCCTGCTTCCACACACTCTTCTGAATCTGACTTGAATTTCTGGCAGCTCCCTGTTGATATACTGCTACAGCTGCTTTTGAATGAACTTCAACAAAATTTTTCTTGCATGCGATATTAATGGTATTGTTCAATAAGTCTTCCATATTTGGTTGTATCACCTTTCTTGGGAGTAGACATAAATAGAGACCTCTTCCAAATTTCTTGGCATAGACAAGTAGGCACTTGCAGTGCTGCAACTGTTTGCTGAAACATTTCAATCGGTATTCCATCAATTCCTGGAGCCTTGTTTTTTTTGCCAGTGCCTTTTTCAGTGTAGCTTGGACTTCCTCTTTCAATAGCATCAGTTCTTGATCATATGCTACCTAACTTTTTGAGGGCTGCATTTGGTATTTCTTAAAAACCTATGAAACTATGCAATAATAAAAACAACCAAAAAAGAAAGGGGGGGAGGGGTGCTACAGATGCTGAAACTAATTGGACATAACGAATCACCTCAAGGATTAGTTCTTTTATTTTGGCAACTTAGAGGCATAGTCTCATGGGACAGTCCAGTCAATTGGCATAATATAGTTCTTAAATGTTATGTTCGACCTCCCATTATGCTGAGTAGTGTCTGGGGTCTTAGAAGCTTACAACTGGCTATTGAAAATACAACAATTGGTCTTTCTTCATCTGGAACAAGAGACAAAGAAGAAGACTCAAGAATTAGAGAAGGAACCAGACTACAGGACTAACTGTCTACATGAATCACTTCTCCTCAGCCTTGAGACCAGAAGAACTAGATGGTGCCTGGTTACCACTGTTGAACGATGTGACCAGGAAGACAATAGATAAATCCTGATTTAAAAAAAGGAAGAAAAACGTGGAACAAAACGTCAAATTCTTGAAGAATCCTTCCTTACTAGATCTACTGAAGCTGAAGGAGTCCCTGAGACTATGTCCCTGCATTGCTCTTCAAACCTTGAATTGCAACTATCCCCTAAAGTCACATTTAAACTAAGTAACAGCTCAGGCCAAAGAGTAAAGATTATCACTATTGAATATTGCATTATAAAAAAATTATTTGTATAAGAACAAAGGGTAAACAGTCATTTTAAAGCACAGATGTGAAAGTTGCAGGGGGCCAGGGAGATTAAGTAAATGGAAGTGAAGCAACTATAGAAGAAATAACATGAATGTTGCCACAATCTGAGAAATGTAACAAATATCATTGACCATTATGTCTAGAAACTAGAATGTGAGCAAGTTTCGTTATGCATATTTTCACCAAATAGTAAATATAAAAACTATGAAAGTATCTGACATACAGTAAAAGAATAAATGTTTTTTGACCGATTCGCTTTTATGAATATTGTATTGGGTGTAATACTGAAGGGAAAAAATCATATAGAAAGACACAAATTCTGATTATGTTTCTGCTTTCAGTTGGTTTCCAAATAGGGAAAATGCCGTAAGGAAGTGTTCGTTATAGGCACAATTAGTCAATTCCTTTGTGCAAATTTGGGCTTACAACATCACAAAGCATCTTATGGTCAGGTATAAGGTGTCACAGATAAAGAGGAACATGGTCTTATTATCCTTCAAACACCTTCCCAGAGACTACAAAAAAGTCCTTGGTATTAAAAACTCAAGTAAACAGTGGAAAGTGAAAACTTTGAACAGTGGAATAAAGTAATAAGGATTTAGTTTTTGTTCTCTTCCAGAGCCAACGGAGTGTAACTTCACCACGCAAACCTTCATAAGTCTCTTTTGTTGCTGCTTTTGAGCTGCTATCTCTGAACTCAAAATTAAAAATGACAATAATAATAATAATACAGTCTCTGTGTTTTTATAGTCCTCAGCTTTCAAATTCCAGAAAACCTTGCTGATGTTCTTTACTGACTCTGAAGTTGGTAAAAGGTAGATTGACTAAAGTGTCTATGACACCCCCAACTTTTTACCTTTACCACTCTTAACAGGCTTCTTCCTACATCCCTTCATCAATGGCAATTGATTTTCTTTATACCTAATTAGGAAAAGTCTCATCAGTTGAGTGCAGGGGAAAACTATTGCTTTTAACCAAGAATATTCCTAGTAGAAAACTGTGAGATAAGAATGTGGGTCTCTTTCTCTGCTATTGGTCAGTCTTGAGCATTCCTTCTATTCTTAATCTTTGCTACAGATTGCAGAAGATGTCATCTCTTAAATCTATACTTTCAATGCTTCAAAATTAAGCACACTTCCTTAACTGCTCTCATGAAGTTTACTGGAATTTGGGGATGCAAAATGAATTTGCATCCAAAATGATGGCAAGAGAAGTGGTGAAATTAATACTGTCACACATTGCTATGTGTGTAATTATATGACACTTTAAATTTTTTTTTATTGTGCTTTAAGTGAAAGTTTACAAATCGTCAGTCTCTCATACAAAAATTTATATACACTTTGCTATATACTCCTAGTTGCTCTCACCTTAATCAGACAGCACAGTCCTTCTTTCCACTCTATTTTCGTGTCCATTCGTCCAGCTTCTGACCCTGTCTGCCCTCTCATCTCCCATTCAGACAGATTATATGACACTTTTGAAAAGCCATTTAGAATTAGGAATCAAAAGCCTCCAATTTCTCCAATATTTTTGAATCAGTAATTCTACTGCTATGAAATAATTCTATAGGCATATCACTTTTTCTCAAAAAATGTCAACAAAAGACTCTGTACAAAGGTTTTGTTTACTGTTTCTTTTTTTTTCCCCCCCACTATAGTATAATCTTGAGGCAGGGAACTTTCTTTAGCTGAAAGCAGCTCCTGGAGGGGGACTTAGCTGAGAACTACCAACACATCCTGCAGCTGGAGGCATGAGTGCCTGGGTCCTAGGAGCTGGGGGAAAGGAATATGGACAATGCACCACAATGTCCCCTACAAAGATGAACTACCTTGAGCACATTTGGTGAGGATATAGTGTTTAAGGGTTCTCTCCCAGGCAGCAGGAAATTGGCTACTACTTCAGGGTAGAATGATCCAAAACTATTGAAAATGAGAATCATGGATTTGGCCCTGTAACAAACTAGCCAAAGGATTTTAGATGAGTCACTCTAATCTCTCTGGTCTTCATAGTCCTTATCTGTAAAACAAGGTAGTTAGACATTCATCAGTAAACTCTCTAAACTCTTGACTTGCACTGACTTTATGAGTCTATGAATTTCAAAAGCCAACTCCACATTCAGTCCATGCAGTACATGGACAGACTAGAGACATGTCTCAGGCTCACCAAGTACCTAAAAACACTCCAATTCTTAATTCTCCTTTCTCTATTCTTTCTCTTTAATCTCTCTCCCTCTTTTTCTTCTTCAACTTTTTTTTTCCTTGTTACCTACTTGAAGATAACTTGTGGGTTTGGGGATAGGGAAGGCAGTCAGAACAATAGATTCACTGATTCTACTACCCTACCCATCCTATCAATCTATCACCACATCGTGTCAAATACACCCTTACATATTTCTCATGTATGTCTTTTCTTCTTCACCCCAGCTGCTGCTCCTGTGGCTTAGCCTCCCATCCATCATCTCTTACCTAGTCTATGTGGAAGCCTTGTAACTAATCTCCTTGCCTCCAGTTTGGCTTTCTTCTAATCAATCCTTCCATCATCCCCTTCCACAGTCATATTTCTAAAATGCTAATCTGGCTTGTCACTCTTCGTTTTGCCTTCCCACGGCCTACAGATTAATTCCAACCTTCCTGTTGTGGTCAATATGGCCCTGAATGATCTAGATCTGTCTTTCCTGTTCATCTGTTACTTCGTCATTCTGCTGGGTCTGAATTCTTCCTTTGTTATTTACTAGCTGTATAACCTTGAGGTAGTTACTTAACCTCTCATTGTCTCGGTTTCCTCTTCATAAGATGGGGATAATACATCATAGAATTTCTATGAGGAATAAAGTTTTTAATATATATAATATGCTGAGAATCAGGTCTAGCACAATAAGTTCTCAAGAAATATTAGATATTACTATAATTTTTCCTAAAAAGTCCTTATCCACTATATCTGCCTAATGGAATCTTATTACCCTTCATCAATCAACTCGTGTTAATTTCTCTGTTGAGATTTTGGTGACTATCTATCTCAGTCTTCTCCTAGAACCCAGAATCTTCTAAGCTACCTAAGTTCCTTGAAGATACATCTACAAGTATACATTAAACATTATAGTTACTTTTTTATATTTTGTTTTCCCTTCTACATAGTTTCTGCATTCTGAAGGGCTTTAAACCCATTAGTTCTGGTTCAAACTCCTGTGAGAATCTGCATTTTTAACAAGCTCCCTGCTAAGAATTTCCATTTCCACCCCAGATATACTGAATCCGAACCTACATTTTAACAAGATCCCCAGGTGATTCTTAAGTATAACTTCCTGGGAACTTCACAGAAATGCAAATTCTCAGCAGGGAACCAGAACAAACCAGTTCAAAGCACTGGTTCCTTAAGGGTTGGACAGTAGAAGCTCCCAATCAGTGTCCACGGGATGCATTAGTTGTTTGTCACTATGGGCAAATCTCTCATCATCTTTAGATACAACACTGTGACAACCCTAGGGAGCCTTTGTCCCTTCACTCTAATTGCTTAGAATGGAGTGAGATACCATGGGACTCAATCACTCACCAACAGACCGGTCTAGCTGTAAAAGCCCACTTTAGTCTCATGGACCACTTACTCTTTTTCTCTCTTTGACCCGCAAGTAGCCACAACATAGCAATATCTCACCATGCAACTGCAGCTTCAAACAGGAATTTGTTTTATCCCTGAGTAGCCAATTGAGCAGTTAGAAAAGTCATATGAGTAAATGCTAGGGATTCTGGTAATGAAATTCCACCAGTTTATTATGGAAATCAAATATGATCTGCTTGCTGTAGATATTTAATATATCATTTCGCTGGATACAAGAGAAGCAATTAGGCCACTGAAAATTGTGTTCATGTTCTCCATAATTCAATACTGACCACTGTTAGTAGTGCAAGGTGTGACAGGACTGATAACTTTGCATACAATCAGTGTAATAAGAGGGGAGGGAAAGGCAAGGAGGGAGAAAAAAGGGAAGGAGGGGGATCTATGTCCACAAGTAAATCAAATGTTTCTTCCAAAAGTCTGATAATGACTTCTGCAGAACCAGCTTCTGGGTAGAAGTACAGTCCAGGCAAAATCCAATACTGAAAATGAGTTTCCATGCTTCACATAGGAAAAAAAAAAAAAAACAAAGGCCATTCATGACCATTTCCTCTCTTGTGTCTCTCTTCTTTGAGCTAAAGTCTAATTGGACTTTGTTTACGTTCATAAATAAGTGAACAGTAAGCTCTTCTAAGGCCAGTAACAACGCTGGGTCTTCTGTTCCTTTTGTGCTTCTCCTTAAAGGCAATTCTTATTTCAAGCATTTCGTGTGTGTGTGTGTGCGTGTGTGTGTGTGTGTTCTGTCTCAATAGAACCATCACAGAGCTGAATTGCCTTGAAGTATCTCTTACCTGCTCACTCTGTTCTCTGTCAGGTCTCAAGTCCAGCATTTTTGGAGGACTTGCTGCCTTCTAAAATTTTTAACAACAGCAGCATATACTTTTCATAGTAGTCAGAAACTTGGACACAAATTGCCATCAGGAAATGGAGCATGGACCTTTTGATATCTATATCTATCAGTTATCTATCTATCTGTCATCTTAAAATGTTGCTGCTGAGTCAATTCTAATTCATGGTTGATTCCATGTGTACAGAGTAGAATTGTTTCATACGGTTTTCAAGGCTACGACCTTTCAGAAGCAGATCACCAGGCCTGTCTTTTGAGGTGCCTCTAGGTGGGTGTGAACTGCCAACCTTTCAGCTAGTATATTAAATAGCAATTGTGTTGATGCAACAGCGATACATAAAATAGTGGCATAAATACCACAAAAATGTAGTCTCTCACAAGGTAATGAATACAAATACAAATGTATTCTCTCAATAGGTAGTGTAGCGGTACAGTAGGGCTTGCCTAATTTCATGAGGAATAAGAATCAAGATCAGCACAAAGATGGTCCCTGTGAGGTAGAGGTCAGACATACCTCCAGTCCCCAATTTCTTCACCATTTCTGACACCAATCATCCTCCCCTAAACCACTCTCTACTTCTCTGCTGGATTCAATAATTCATGGCAATGTCCAAATACAACTCACAGATCATACTCGCAGTTACGCAGTTTATTAGAGAAGTGATAGGCTATAACTCAGAATCAGATCAGCTTAGAAGAAACAGGAACAACTCAGGATCAGGAAGCACAGAGGAGAGGTTTGGAAGGCTCCCCCGGAGGTGGAGAGCACATTCTCCCTTCTTCACGGCAGGGAAGCTTCCAACCAGGACATCACAACACTCTCAGTTGCTCTCTGCCATGCAAGCAAGCCAGCCCTTCTCAGCCATGCATGCACACCCCCTCCCCTCAACAGGCCTCCTCTCGGCCTCCTCAGGACAGGGCTCCTCAGGGCCTTCAGACCTGGCCCCCTCTCAGCCTTAGGGTTTCAGTTCTCAGCACAGCTGGGGGCATCTGCTGCTGCCAAAAGCCGGCCAGCTCAGGCTTCACACTGACCCTTGCTCTGTTCAAGAGGTCACCTACCTGGGCCCAGACTGCAACTTCTTCCCCTTTATGGGGTGCTCAGACCCATTGGTGACCTCCTGACTTGCCCACCACCAACAGCTGAGGATCTTATGGTTTCCGCCACTTGCACTGTTATCGTTGTTTCTCTGCTGCTCAGCTCTGCTGTGATTGCTGCTGTTTTTCTGCCACTGGGGTCCCCTTCTGGGCCTCTTGCCATTATTAGTGTTCCAGCCCTTGACCTGTACCACAGCTTTTTTAGGAAGTCCCATACTCCTTTCTTTTAAAAGAAAATCTCTGTGGGGCTTGTTGCTTACGTATAAGCAAACTCCTTGCCAATTTCAAGTGGTGGCCCTCCCAGCAGAACATAAGCTCACCAATCCCCTCAGTGAGCCACAAGTCACTCAATCCTATTGGGCGGATTTTCAAGCCACTATCTGAATAATGGAGTCCTGGTGGTGCAGTGGTTAAGAGCTCAGTTGCTAAACAAATGGTCGGCAATTCAAATCCACCAGCCACTCCTTGAAAACCCTATGGGGCAGTTCTGCTCTGTCCTATAGGGTCTCTATGAGTTGGAATCCACTCAATGGCAATGGATTTTTATCTGAACAGCATATAGACAAATCACTCCAAGGTGAGTAAAACAGACCAATCACAGGGCAGACTATAGCCCAACCTATCATTTTTGGCAGAATTACAAATCCAGGGCCAGAAAAGCCAAATATAAGGGAAACCCACCACACTGCACGTAGTCTAAGGATGATACAGAGGTTTCCACAAGGTTATTAGAGACCCGGACGCTTCTACTTTATCTTTTATGTTTGTGTTCTACCATTCCTAAGGTTATCTCATAATGCATTCATGGCTGCTGAAGTCCCACATATCCACAGTCCAGGCAATAAAAAAAAAAAATAGGAAGAGCAAAATGGGTGTCCCTAGTACCTATCTCAATTGGTATTCCATCAATTCCCGGAGCCTTGTTTTTTCACCAGTGCCTTCAGTGCAGCTTCAACTTCTTCCTTCAGTACCATCAGTTCCTGATCATATGTTACGTCCTGAGATGGTTGAACATCAACCAATTTTTTTGGTATAGTGACTCTGTGTATTCCTTCCATCTTATTTTGCTGCTACCTCTGTTGTTTAATATTATCCCAGTAGAATCCTTCAGTATTGCAACTTGAGGCTTGAATTTTTTCTTCAGTTCTTTCAGCTTGAGAAATGCAGAGTGTGTTCTTCCCTTCTGGTTTCCTGTATCCAGGTCTCTACACACGTCATCGTAATTCTTTACTTTGTCTTCTCAAGCTGCCTTTTGAAATCTTCCGTTCAACTCTTTTACTTCATCATTTTTTCCTTTTGCTTTAGCTACTTGACATTCAAGAGCAAGTTTCAGAGTTTTTTTCTGACATCCATTAAGGTCTTTTCCTTCTTGCCTGCCTTTTTAATGACCTCTTGATGACTGTGTGGATCATACCAAATTATGGATAACATTGCAGAGAATGGGAATCCCAGAATGCTTGGTTGTGCTCATGAGGACTCTGTACATGGATCAAGAGGCAGTCACTCGAACAGAACAAGGTGATACTGCATGGTTTAAAGTCAGGAAAAGTGTATGTCAGGGCTGTATCCTTTCACCATACCTATTCGATCTGTTTGCTGAGCAAAAAGTCCAAGAAGCTGGACTATATGAAGAAGGACTGGGCATCAGGATTGGAGGAAGACTCATTAACAACCTGTATTATGCAAATGACACAACCTTGCTTGCTGAAAGCGAAAATGACTTGAAGCACTTACTGATGAAAACCAAAGACCACAGCCTTCAGTATGTATTGTACCTCAAGATAAAGAAAACAAAAACCCTCACAACTGAACCAATAAGCAACATCATGATAAATGGAGAAAAGATTGAGGTTGTCAAGGATTTCATTTTACTTGGAACACAATCAACACTCATGGAAGCAGCAGTCAAGAAATCAAAAGATGCATTGCATTGGGCAAATCGGCTGCAAAAGACCTCTTTAAAGTGTTGAAAAGCAAGGATGTCACCTTGAGGACTAAGGTGCACCTGACCCAAGCCACGGTGTTTTTAATTGCCTCATGTGCATGCCAAAACTGGACAATGAATAAGGAAGACCAAAGAAGAATTGACACCTTTGAATTATGGTGTTGGTAAAGAATATTGAACATACAACGGACTGCCAAAATCTGTGTTGGAAAAAGTACAACCAGAATGCTCCTTAGAAGCAAGGATGGTGAGGCTACGTCTCACATACTTTGGACATGTTATCAGGAGGGATCAGTCCCTGGAGAAGGACATTACACTGGGTAAAGTAGAGGGTCAGTGAAAAAGAGGAAGGCCCTCAATGAGATGGATTGATACAGTGGCTGTAACAATGGGCTCAAGCATAACAACAATTGTGAAGACGGTGCAGGACCAGGCAGTGCTTTGTTCTGTTGCTATGAGTTGGAACCAACTCAATGGCACCTAACAACAACAATAGCACTATCTTGTCTCTTTAAGCAGCCTTTCTATACATACTAACCAACACTTTTGCACAGATGTGGCTTGTCAAAATTTAAGTTAAATGCCCACTTAGCTACTAGGGAGATTGATAAATGTACTTTTTGCTTGATTGAGCTGGGTGCATTATCCTTCTGAATAAAATTGGGGACTTGTTAAAGAAAAGAAAAGAATGGATTTTCAGTGATAACTGGCTGTTTCTTTCACATGGTTACATAAAGACTTCCTACATTTTCCATCACTTTACCTCGCTTTGGCTGGCTTTTCTTCTTCCTGGACTTTCTAGTCATCAAAAAAGTATCATTGTACTGCAGAGACCGGAGATGCCTCTGAAATAGCCCTTTATCCACCTGAAGCATGTTGCCCATTTATGTCATTCAGGTCCTTTCGGGTCCAAGAAGCCCCATACAAAGCTCCATTAGCCTAGTTTAACCACTAAGCCACTGCATTTCCCATAAGCACTCACCAATCATTGAAAAACCATAAATATAGGTGGTCATGGTAACAGAATGAAATACAAATGAATGCAAAAGAAGAAGAAACAAAAAAGGATCTAGAATCTCCAGGTGCTGCAGGTTTTACAATTTATAAGGCATTGCATGAGCATTGGTTCATTTACATCTATAGATGGTTCTGTAGATTTACATGGTCTTAATAATAATGTCAAAGTTCAGTGCCTATTTATTATCACAGTATATGATTTCTTATAGCCTAGTTGAATTTGCTATATGTTACCAAGATTGAAATTCTCCTAATCATCTCAACACTTGATGCCAAAGAAATGATAATAACAGTACTATTTATTCACCATGGACATCATGGAGAAAGCAGAGCGTTAATGAAAACAAGGAAAACCCTCCATGAGACGGATTGACATGGTGGCTTCAGCAAACATACCAATGATTGTGAGGATAGTGTAGGACTGGACAGTATTTTGCTCTGTTATACATAAGGTCACCATGAGTAGGAACTGGCTCCATGGTAACTAAGAACAACATTTATTCACCACTTAGTATACTCCATTATGCTATATAAGATCCATGTATATTTTAATTCAATCCTCACATGTTTCTTATTCCCATTTTACGGATGCAGCAAGTGTAACTTTCCTAGTATCACACAGCAATCAGTAGAGCCAAGAATCCATGCAATAGGACTATAAGTCCTACACTTTAAACTGAACAATAATGCTTCCTGAAAGACAAGGGATTTTCTTTTCAGTGCTGACTGGCCCCATCTTGCTTTCCAGTCCTCAGATTCTAATACTTTTAATTGCTGTGGATAATTTGACCAATATTATATCTCTTTAAATAATGCCTGTTCATTTTGGTTAGTTTTTTCGTAATTATAGATTATAAACAATTTTCATCTTGCCTTTCTCATTTGACAGGTATTATACACATTTTCTATTATACTATACCTTGATCTCTTTAGTAGCTGAGCACAAACATCCTGCCCATGTTTTTTGGTTGGCCTTGATCTTCCTACACTTTTTAAAAGGGATAAAATGTTTTGTTATTTCCAAATGAACCCATGTTTTAAATTTGATTTTCCAAAACATCATGGTTTTTCTCCCGGCCGCAGCCCAACAAACCAACAACTGACTGTGACTCTTTTGGAAAACCTCATATTCTAGAAGGTGTTACATTATGTCCCACTGGCAAAGAGTCCTCTCCAATCAGGAAAATAACCCTGCTTTCCTGAGTTGGTAGCTTTCAGTCTAAAATTCATAAGATAAAGGGTGTGTGGGAGTTTTTCTTTAGCTCCCAGAAGGCTTTGAGAAATTAGTCAGCCACTATACAAATTATTGTAGTATAAAAATGACCACTTCTTTACAGAGACCTAACTATGACAGGGCCTAGGGCCCAGACCCAGTGCCTAGGGCAAGTAGTGTCAAATTGCTGAATGATCCCTCATGGAGATTGTGATGGTCAATAGAAACTGTTAATTGGCGCCCCTGCTCAAGTGGAGCCCAGGGCATGCACGTGATGCCCAGGGCACGGTGCCCTAACTGCCCCTGCTAGTTAGGCCTCTGTTTTCTTGTCCTGCTTCTTCAGAATGGTGACATGTCAAGAGCTACTTTGCTTAATAAAGAAGGGGATGAGTCTCTTAGGAAGGACTACATTTACTCTATTAAGAAGTATTTTAAATTACTAGGTCAACACAAATATTTGTGGAACACTTATGAATGCCAAATATTATGCTAGACAGTGTGTGAGGATGTCCAGAACAGAACATCAGAAATTCTTCTTGACCTTCATATTTAAAGAAAGTAATATAGTTTAAATCCCCAGCACTGTGACTGATACATAGTAAGACATCAACAAATGTTAATTGCAGAAAAAGACAATAAACATGCAAACTGTTCAATACTAACATAAAATTGAAACGGCTATAAAGGAATTTCACATGTTAATTGCCTAATGCTATCACCTGAAGTATATTGAGGACTTCAAAGGGCTTCCTAATGTGTAACCAACCCTGACAACAATATGCTTAAGACAAAATCTCTTAAGTGGTGCTGCATACCCTGTTTTTTGTTTGTCTTTGTCTTAGTCATCTAGTGCTGCTATAACAGAAATACTACAAGTGATGGCTTTAATAAAGAGTTTATTTTCTCTCAGTAAAGTTGGCTAGAAGTCCAAATTCAGGGTGTCAGCTCCAGGGAAAATCTTTCTCTCTGTTGACTCTGGAGGAAGTTCTCTCTCTTCAAGCCTCCCCTGGGCTAGGAGCTTCTCTGTGCAGGAACCCTGGGTCTAAAAGACAGTCTCTGCTCCCAGTGCATCTTTCTTGGTGGTATGAGGTCCCCAACTCTGCTTGCTTCCCTTTCCTTTTATCTCAAGAGAGATAAGAGGTGGTGCAGGCCACACTCCAGGGAAACTCCTTTTACACTGGATCAGGGAGGTGACCTGAGTAAGGGTGGTGTTACAATCCCACCCTAATCCTCTCAACATAAAATTACAATCACAAAATAGTGGACAACCACACAATACTGGGAATCATGGCTTAACCAAGTTGATACACACATTTTTTGGGGGGTATAAATCCATAACGGTCTTATTTTGTTTTGATTTTTCCCATAATCTTGATTTTAACAGTTAGATCACGTCCACATCAGCACACTGTATGTAGCACAACACTGTGTAACACTACTTGTGCATCTGAAGTTTAATGCCTAAATCTCTCTATGTAGTAAATTCCGCGAAGAAGCTGTTTCTCTTTGGTATCCCTAATGATAGCACGGTGTCTGGTATATGATAAGTGCTGAATCAATATTTGGTGACTGTTTCAATCAATGAATCAATCGAATGAATTCACACTGTGAAGGGAAAAACTAAACTGGTTATGTTACATGGTGATATACTGGAATTGGTAAGGGATGCCCAGGAAATTACCACTCTATTTCCTCTCATTGAAGATCTGGTGATAATCCCGAGCCGGTGTTGCCACAGTTGATTTTTTTTTTTTTTTGCTTATTTTCCTAGAAGCTTGTGGTAGGATTCTCCTTCTTGCTTCAAAATCTTTATTACACATATTAGCCTTTTCCTCTATATATCATCAAAGTGGAGTCCCTGAGTAGACATTATTCACTCTATCAATTGATTTCTTCCCAAAGCTTCTGTCCAACAGGTTCAAAGAGGTTCTTGTTTACCACACGAAGACACACTGTCAGTGCTCTGCATTTGTTTTATTTTTTTTTTTTCTGAAGGAATCTACATTCTGGTTTGTGGTCATGGTAATAATTTCTCAACCCCTTTTGGTGAATGAGGAACTTCCAGTCTGGAATGGGGGGCTGATAGTGGTCTTCTCATTTTTAAAACAGTAGTCACTACTGGTTCCAAGTATCATGTGGTTGACACTTTAACACACAAACTCACCATACTGAATCATAGTGAAGGAGACCTAGTGGGAGAAATCTGTGACTAAATGTATGTATGAGATAGATCAGGAGCTAGAACCTGGGACTTCTGATTTGCAGTTCAATTTTCTTTTCACCATGACACAGTGCATCTGTCTGAGGGATAGAGTCAATAAATATCATGAGTCGAGAAGAGGGGAAGATCATGGTGAGTTGAATTATACAGGAGAGCATTTTGAAGCATACAGGCCTTGGAATTAGGTCTAGAAATATGAGGCCTAAATTGGAAATGGCTGACCAATAAACATCTTTAATCAATTCGCTCCCTGACATTCTTTCATAAAGCATTAAAAAAAAAAAAAAGTAAAGGAAGAGTTAAGGGTGAGGAATGCTTAAGAGTGATGGTTGAACAACATGATGGACATAATTAATGCCACTGAAATGTTCATGTGAAGATTGTTGACATGGAAAATGTTTTGTTGCCTATATATTTACTGCTGTGTGTGTATTTGGCACTTTTATCATTAACATATTACCTTTGATAGGGCACCCTAACCTGGCTTGGACACCAGCCATTGCCAGGTAGGGAGGTAGCTGAGCTAGTGCCAGAGTAAATTGACGGGCATAAGCTTTCAATCCTGCTCCACCAAAATACCCTGCTTATCCTCAGTACAAAGTGGGGCTACAATCTAGCTGCTATGCAGATCTCTAACAGGAGAAGTCTTCACTTTAATTTTTGTTTAACCGCAGAAGGAAAAGATGACAGAAACCAACCTCTAGCAATGCCGGAAAAATTGATTCCCCATCTTCAATACCCTTGCCAGTTTCTGTAACTTCTCCAGCCCTTTCTCTCTCCATCATCTCCACCACTCATTTGTCATCATTCCAATTCTAATCCTAAAATTTGACAGCATTATGGAAAAATTAAAAAAAAAAAAGTTACCATCGAGTCAACTCTGACTCATGGCAAATGCGAGTGTGTCAGAGTAGAACTCTGGTTCCACAGGGTTTTCACTGGCTGATTTTTGGAAACAGATGGCTAGGTCTTTCTTCTAAGGTGCCTCTGGGTTAACTCAAAACTTCAGCCTTTCAGTTAGCAGCCTAGTGTGTTAACTGTTTGCAACACCCAGGGACTCCTATGTAAATATCCAGACCAAAACCAAACTCATTGCCATCGAGTCAATTCCAACTGCTAGCAACCCTATGGGACAGAGTAGAACTGCCCCACTGGGCTTCCAAGGCTGTAACTCTTGACAGAAACGGGCTGCACGTCTTTCTCCCAGGGAGTGGCTGGTGGGTTTGAGCTGCTCACCTTTCAGTCAGCAGGTGAGTGCTTAACAGATTCAAATTTTACCCAAAGGTCTCCAAATTCCCAAACACTCCCTTTACCATTTGAGTAATTATATTGGTCATACACAACCCTGGACTTTGCTGTTTATAGAATCCTTCCTTACGTCTAGCAGTAATTTTACAGAAAATCTTGAGACAAAATACAAGCTGAAAAAAAGAAGAAAATTCAGAAAATCTCAGGATGTTTATCAATAAAAACAGATGCCAACAAGCTTTAAAGTACAGTCAAAATATTTTCAGGATCATGAAGAATAGACTACTATGAAAAAAGTTTTGTGGATTAACATTTAAATATGTGGTTAAAATTGTTGTGTTCTCTTTAGTTATAGAAAAAATTTCTTCTGCTGTTTCAATTATCTAAATTTCTTTTTCCCACCAAAAATGCTTTACTCCTGAAGGGGAAAATCTAAGTTAAAAGCAAATCCTCATTTCTCTCATTTCCCCTGTGGGAGTTGATGTCTTCTTAAGTTATACTTTGCCAAAACAGCAAGAATATTACTTCTGAAACTATCCAGCCTCTTCCTGTTTCTCTGAGAGTGAAAATCCACACAGGGATGAATATTCCTTTAATTTTTCCAAATGTTAGAAGAATGAATTCTAAGGCAGGAAAAAGTTTCTTTTTGTCACAACCCCACTGTTTTTGTCTGAAAAGGCTATTCACATTTGACTGGTATAATTTACTTCATATATATCATTGACTGGAAGAGATCCATATTTATGCCTATTCCCAAGAAAGGTGATCCAACTGAATGTAGAAATTATAGAATAATATCATTAATATCACACGCAAGCAAAATTTTGCTGAAGGTCATTCAAAAATGGCTGCAGCAGTATATCAACAAGGAACTGCCAGAAATTCAGACAGGTTTCAGAAGAGGACGTGGAACCAGGGATATCATTGCTGATGTCAGATGGATCCTGGCTGAAAGCAGAGAATACCAGAAAGATGTTTGCCTATGTTTTATTGACTATGCAAAGGCATTCGACTGTGTGGATCATAACAAATTATGGATAACATTGCAAAGAGTGGGAATTCCAGAACACTTATTTGTGCTCATGAGGAACCTTGAGCAAGAGGCAGTTGTTCAGACAGAGCAAGGAGATACTGATTGGTTTAAAGTCAGGAAAGGTGTGCGTCAGGGTTGTATTCTTTCACCATACCTATTTAATCTGTATGCTGAGCAAATAATACAAGAAGCTGGACTATAGAAAGAAGAATGGGGCATCAGGATTGGCAGAAGACTCATTAACAATCTGTTTTATGAAGATAACACAACCTTGCTTGCTGAAAGCGAAGAGGACTTGAAGCACTTACTAATGAAGATCAAAGACCACAGCCTTCAGTATGGATTACACCTCAACATAAAGAAAACAAAAATCCTCATAACTGGACCAATGAGCAACACCATGATAAATGGAGAAAAGATTGAAGTTGTCAAGGATTTCATTTTACTTGGATCCACAATCAACAGGCATGGAAGCAGGAATCAAGAAATCAAAAGACGCATTGCATTGGGTAAATCTGCTGCAAAGGACCTTTTTAAAGTGTTGAAGAGCAAGGATGTCACCTTGAAGACTAAGGTGAGCTTGACCCAAGCCATGGTATTTTCAGTCACATCATAAGCATGTGAAAGCTGGACAATGAATAAGGAAGAAGGAAGAAGAATTGATGCCTTTGAATTGTGGTATTGGCAAAGAATATTGAATATACCATGGACTGCCAAAAGAACAAACAAATCTGTCTTACAAGAAATACAACCAGAATGCTCCTTAGAAGCAAGGATGGCGAGGCTGCCTCTTACATACTTTGGACATGTTGTCAGGAAGGATCAGTCCCTGGAGAAGGACATCATGCTTGGCAAACTGCAAGGTCAACGGAAAAGAGGAAGACCATCAATGAGGTGGATTGACATAGTGGCTGCAACAATGAGCTCAAGCATAACAACGATTGTAAGGATGGCTCAGGACCGGGCAGTGTTTCATTCTGTTGTGCATGGGGTTGCTATGAGTCGGAACCTAAGAACAACAACAACAACAACATATCATTGATTTTAGAAAACTAAATTACATATATGTAATGTATACAAATGTTTTTCTCTGAATTGTCTCCATCATGTACATAGTGTTCAAATGCTTTTGACTGCTAGGCTCAGAAGTAGATATATTTCAATGTGGCTCAGTGTAAGCGCACCCATACATATACATAAACACACATATACAACATAAACTAAATTTTTATGAAGCAATATTCACTTTTCTATCAAAGCAAATTCACTAGCCAAGCAGAATTACAGCAGCGTAAGCTGCCATATGTTTCTGAAACATACTGCCTCTGATAAAATTCCCTTCCTTATTGTTTTCCCCTAGTAAAGCCTCATAAATGTGTGACCAAGATGGTTACTTCTCCTTTCTCTCTCAGACATAATAGCTTATAATTATTTGTTCACATGCCTATTTTCCCACTGTACTCAGTGTGTTTTTTAAAGACCTTGACTCTGCATTATACATCTTGACATCTCCAACAATCAGAATATTAAATGGCACAGAATAGACTCTCAATAAGTCCCTCCTGACAATTCATTCCTTCGGAAATTCCAACAGGAACAAAAATCGGTAAAATCAATATAAAGTTAAAAGGCCGTAAGAACTTTGTAGAATCTAGTTCATACAGAGATTTATTAGAGAGGAATGGAACTGTGACCTTGTGAGGTGGCCCATCCTGATTGAAATGAGCCATATTACTGCCACCGATGCCACCTTTGCATGCTCAGAGAATGCCAGTTAATACGCTAGGCCGGTGATCATACATTATGCAAATAACTGGTGTTTAAATAATCTGAAAATTTTATATCAATACGGCATATTTAGAATATCATCTGAAGATGGCAGACTGTACAGCTACTGCTAACAAGCCATTAATCTCAAACTTTCCTTTATTGCGATCTGTTTAACAAAGGATAAGTGTTCCTCCCCCTGCCCCTCTCCCCTTTGTTTCGGCCTCCATAGGTTTTTTGTAGTAATTGAGTGCCCACTGGGGAAGAAGAAGGGAGAAGATTGAAGAGGCAGAATGGCTTCACATTAACAAAAAAGACATTTGTTAATTTCCCTTCTGAGTGTGTTTTGGAAGGTTTCCAATGCTTAAACAAAGAAAGCCTCATTAGCTAATTCTAGAGCAGACAAGTGCTACAAAACCACAGCCTGGAGTTCAGGACCCTTCTACTATGGAAATCATGGGAGCCCTCCATCATCCCAGCACGATTAACCAACAACAACCCAATGATGTGCTCCCTCCTACATACTCTTTGATTCATCACTTTGGGTGACAATGGATATCTGTCTTCTGTTCCTTATTCTGACAAGGGAAGGCAGCCTGGGCACACACAAAGGTGTGGTGCCAATGATACTGCCCATCAAAAAAAAAATATCTTGACAACATATGCAAGCACTCCAGGACCAAGCAGAGCCAGAGAAGGCTGAGGTGGGATTCTATCCAGACCTAGGTTAGTAATATGCAGACCTAGTTATCCAGACCTAGGTTAGTAATATGCAGACCTAGTTATGCAGACCTAGTTATCCAGACCTAGGTTAGTAATATGCAGACCTAGTTATCCAGACCTAGGTTAGTAATATGCAGGCCTAGTTATGCAGACCTAGGTTAGTAATATGCAGATCTAGTTATCCAGACCTAGGTTAGTAATATGCAGGATAATGCCTGAGAAAATTCTAATCTTATTAAGGATTCTGCTCAAAATGCTATGTGGGATAATGTTCTAAGAGCTCAATCTGTAATAGGCCCAGGTGGCACCTTGAAGACAGAGCCCCTGGGTAATTATCAATGCTGGAGTCAAGGTGACCACAAATATATCACACCCTGAAGCCCTCCGGACAAGCACACGTGTGTGCCATTCTTGCCCAAATGGCTTGTTAATGGTAATTCAGAAGAAAAGCTGAGTCGTCATCCTGACCATGAGGGAAAGCCAGCCATGTAGCTTCACTCTGACTATAAACCAAATGATATTTTTAAAGAATGCAATGAAAAAAGAGCCTCTGCTCTTAGATGCAAAAGCAACAGGAGTTTATTTTATTTTTTTCCTATTCCAAGGAATGTATGTTAGCTGCTTAGATTAGGGTAGAGTTTTAAACCTCACTTTTTTCTTATTAGGAAAATTTACTTTGAATGAACTTTGGAGGTTGAGAAGAAAGTAGAAAAAAATCAAATAGAAAATAGAGTTGTTCTAAGGATTTTCCATTTTTATTTATATCCCCTCTCTCCCGCTCCTCTGTATCCAAACGTTCCAAAACCCAAGAGAAAAGATATCTCATAGAATAGAGTATATACTGATAATTCATTTTACTTTCATTTCACCATATTTCCTTAACTGGTAATGTTTTCAACTAATTATTAAATATATATTTTTCAAACATGCATTGACTCTTTGTACAAACTAAATTATTGTTGAGTGGATTTTGACCCATGATGACCCCATGAGTCTCAAAGCAGAACTGTGCTCAGTAGGGTATTCAGTAGCTGAGTTTTCAGAACTGGATCACCAGACCTTTTTTTTCAAGGCACTTCTGGGTGGACTTGAACCTCCAACCTTTCAGTTAGTAGTTGAGCATGTTAACTGTTTGCACCACCCAGGAAGATACTGTCAAACCAAAAGATGAGGAAGCCTTGGATACTAACCACCACCCCTACTCCCAAAAAAGGAGAAAATACGGAAAAAATAACTAAAGCAAAATCTGACTGTAGTAAGTACCACAAAACATGCATGAAGTAGGTATTAGGGAATGTAGAGGAGGGAACAAATATTTTGCTTCACAGTAGAAGGAAAAAGTGAGAAAGGCATTAGAAATTCCAAGCTAAGCCAGAGAATTTATCAAAGTCAACAGAACAACGTGGAAAAAAAATGCTCAGAGGCTTAAAAGGGCAGATGAGGAGAAACAATGAAAAAACTTGTGTGGTTCCAGCTGGGGGTTCAGGAGAGGGTGAAGTACGAGATGAGCCTCAAAGGATATATTAGGTGGCGAAAGCAGCAATAAAGAGATTATTGATTATCTTGAGTCTGTGTGTGCTAATTCTTTCTCTCTCCCTCTGGCCAAAGAAGTGTCTTGGCAGTCTTTTAAGCAAACACATTTATCCTTCTATTTAAAGAAACTAACTTTGGAGAATTTGTGAATAATTGATTGGAGTTGAGTCAGCCTGGAAGCAAGAGTACCAGTTCAGAAGCTACCGTGAAAATCCTTGTAAAAAATGAAGGGCTGAAAGAGACCTGATTCCAGATTCATTTCAGATGTTCATTAAGTAGGCCTTGGCTACTGGTTGGTTTGGAAGTGGGAGATGACTTGGGCTTGATCCTGAAGCTACCAGTCTCTGTACAGTGGAGGTAAGTAGCATATGTAATAAAGAACCATGAGCAGGCTTGAGTCGCAATGATATTCCAACAGTATTTCTAGCAGGGATACCAGACACACAGTGGAAAATACAGTTACAAGTTAGATATGGAACTCATTCAAGAATTATGAGCAACAGTCAAATGGATGACTTTCCATTACTGGAAATGTATATTGTAAAGAGTAAATTACAAGAAATGGGTTCCTCTCTAGTTTTAAATATCTCCTAGTTCATAGAGGAACTAGTTAAATCTTTTCTTAAATATGAGTTTAAAGAATATAGGTTTTGTCTCTTAGCAAGCTTCACCTTGTTAAAGTCCCACCTCACAGAGACAGTAGACAAGTAACTATAGAATTCCACCATCAATTGTCTAAACATATCTAACATATTAATTACAAAAGTGCAAACGGTATCAGAAGGAAGGTTTGAGTAGGCAGAAAAAACAGAAAAGAAAAAAGGACAAACAATATTTTGTAAAAAAAAAAAAAAAGTTGAGAAAACACCATTCACTACTGCCAAATTGGAATTGAGAAGAAAGAATCGTGCAAACACTTATTTTTTAAATTTAAAAATCAGTAGAAGGAAAGAAACAACCACTGTCAACTAACTCAGGAGCAACTCTCCCTCGGAGTTGTGAAATAGTTTTATAGTGTGTACAATCTTCTTGTGAGATACAACATTATGACATAATTTCATATAACCAAAAAAAAAAAAAACCCCAAAATGAAATCTGTTGCTGTCGGGTCAATTCTGACTCTTAGTGATCCTACAGGACAAAGTAGAGCCGCCCCATAGGGTTCCTAAGCAGCAACTGGTTAATTCAAACTGCTGGCCTGTTGGTTAGCAGCCAAACTCTTAACCACTGTGCACATAGCAATCACATGATTGCTATGAAATTGCTAGCCTATAACTGGGTTAATGAAGACTCATTAATCCCATCCATACAACACAATGAAGAAGTAAAAGAGATGAAGAGAAGATTTCTCAGGTCAGCTCAAGAGGACAAAGTAAAGTCTTATAATGAAATGTGCAAAGACCTGGAGTTAGAAAACCAAAAGGGAAGAACATGCTTTCCATTTCTTAAGCTGAAAGAACTGAATAAAAATGTCAAGCCTCGAGTTGTATTTCTGAAGGATTCTACAGGCAAAATATTGAATGATGCAGGACACATCAAAAGAAGATGGAGGAATACACAAAGTCACTGTATGAGAAAGAGTTGGTGGACATTCAACTATTTCAGGAGATAGCATATGATCAAGAACCGATGGTATTGAAGGATGAAGTCCGAGTTGCACTGAAGGCATTGGCAAAAAACAAGGCTCCAGGAATTGATGGAATGCCAGTTGAGATGTTTCAACAAATGGATGCAATGCTGGGAGTGTTCACTCATTCATGTCAAGAAATTTGGGAGACAGCTACCTGGCCAGCAGACTGGAAGAGATCCATATTTGTGCCCACTCCAAAGAAAGGTGATCCAATAGAATGCAGAAATTATCAAAGAATATCATTAATATCACACAAAAGTAAGATTTTGCTGAAGATCATTCAAAAGCAGTTTCAGTAGTACGTCAACAGGGAGCTGCGAGAAATTCAAGCTGGATTCAGAAGAGGACATAAAATGAGGGCTATCATTACTGACGTCAGATGGATGTTGGCTGACAGCAGGGAATACCAGAAAGATGTTTACCTGTGTTTTGTTGACTACACAAATGCATTCAGCTATGTGGATTATAACCAATTATGATAGCATTGTGAAAAATGGGAATTCCAGTACACTTGTGTTCACGTGGAACCTGTACATAAACCAAAAGGCAGTCATTCAAATAGAACAAGGGGATACTGTGTGGTTTAAAATCAGGAAAGGTGTGTATCAGGGTTGTATCCTTTCATATACTTATTCAATCTGTATCATGTGCCAATAATCCAAGAAACTGGACTAACTGAAGAAGATCAGGGCATCAGGATTAGAGGAAGACTCATTAACAATCTTCGATATGTAGATGCCACAACCTCACTTGCTGAAAGTGAAGAGTACTTGAAGCACTTACTGATGAAGATCAAAGATTATAGCCTTCAGTATGGACTACATTTCAACATAAAGAAAACAAAAATCCTCACAACTGGACCAATAAGCAACATAATGATAAACAGAGAAAAGACTGAAGTTGTCAAGGATTTCATTTTACTTGTATCCACAATCAACACCCATGGAAGCTGCAGTCAGGAAATCAAACGACTTGGGTAAATCTGCTGCAAAAGACCTCTTCAAAGTGTTAAAAAGCAAAGGTGTCACTCTGAGGACTAAGGTGCGCCTGACACAAACCATGGTATTTTCATTCGCCTCATATACATGTGAAAGCTGGATAATGAATAAGGAAGACCAAAGAAGAGGAGATGCCTTTGAATTATGGTGTTGGCAAAGAATATTGAATATACCATAGACTGCCAAAAGAAAAAATTTGTCTTGGAAAAAATATAACCAGATCACTACTTAGAAGAAAGGACGGTGAGGCTTGGTCTCATGTACCTTGGACATGTTATCAGGAGGACAGTCCTTGGAGAAGGACATCGTGCTTGGTAGAGGGTCAGCAAAAAAAGAGGAAGATGTTCAAGGAGATAGACTGATACAGTGGCTGCAACACTGGGCTCAAACATAGCAATGATTGTGAGGATGTTGCAGCATCAGGCAGTGTTTTGTCATATCGTACATAGGCTATCTATGACTGGATGGCACTTAACAACAACATAACACAAGTATTATGGAAAACAGTCTTCTCTGCTTCCCTTTCTCCTTTAAATGCAGAGACAGTACTCTTGCAGTAAGTGCGTAATATCTTGCTCACAGGTGTATTTTATTTGGCCAAACTAGTTTTTTTTTTTTTTTCTATGAGTTGATTCTGATTTGTAGCAACCCTATAGGATAGAGTAGAACTGCCCTATAGGGTTTCCAAGGCTGTAATCTTTATGGAAGCAGACTGACACATATTTCTCTCACGAAGGAGCTGTTGGGTTCAAACTGTTGACCTTCCAGTTAGCAACTGAACATTTAATTACTGTACCAGCATGGCTCCTAATGTTTAATATAGGCAATGAATTAAAAAAGTTAACAAAAATCTTGATTTCTGACTCTCCCTCTTGTGTTCTCTCTCTCTTCCTTCCTTCCTCCCTCTCTTTCTTTCTTCCTCAGCACTTGATTTTGGGGCACTAAAAGATGCTCTAGGCTAATCCTGTATATTCCCTTCCCAGCCATTTTTCCAAGGGGCCGTTGTTCCTTCTATTGGCAAATGGTATCAGAATCTAAGATCGGGGTGCTTGTTCCCCTAGTTTTTAACAGCGTCAAAAGAATTGGTATTCTCTAGCCCACTCTCTCTCCCCTCCTTCTCCTTTCATCTTTTCCTCAATAACTGAATTTGTGAGACAGGCAAGAGATCAGACTGGCTATAATTAAATAACCTCTGATTCAGTATTCTTGGAATCTAAACCTAAAGCTCCATATTATGATGATTAGTTATTAATATTAGTATCAGGTAAATTGAAGCATAGGATCAACTAAGTTTTGCACAAGAGGCCAATAAATGCCCTTGGGTAAGCTTTGCTTTGCTTTGTTTAGGAGTATGGATGGGGAGTTTATGATCTGACTTGAGAAAGAACTGGGAGCTTTATAATTAATGCTTAAAACACATGGTGTGATGACACAGAAAAAGGAGAACTAAGTACTTTTGGCTTTTCTCTCAAGAAAAATAATCTTCACACTAGAAGAATCACAACACACCTGGTTATCAAGGAAGGCAAGTTCAAGATAGGAAAGGAGAGACTAAGGGAGAAATTAGATTCTCTGAATGAGTTTAAGAATCATGCCTAAATGAGTATCATCCTAGAATATTGACAGGATTTGGAGATATAATTATAGTATCACTGTTAAGAAAAAAAAGTTGCCATTGAATCAACTCTGACTCACGGAGACCCCACGTGTGTCACAGTAGAACTGTGCTCCATAGGGTTGTCAATGGCTAAGTTTTTGGAAGTAGATTGCTAGAGATTTCTTCTGAGGCACCTCTAGGAGGACTCAAGCTTGTAATCCTTTGTCTGGCAGCTGAGTGTGTTAACAATTTGCAAAACTCAGAGATTCTGGCACCATTGTTAGGCATCTTGAGATTGTTATAGAAAGATTCAGAAATTTAAAATTGGGAAACAATGATATGATATTTAAAAGGGGAGTAGGACCTCCCTATAGAGTTTCCAAAGAGCACCTGGTAGATTCGAACTGCTGACCTTTTGTTTAGCAGCTGTAGCTCTTAACCACTACTCCACCAGGGTTTCCAAAAGAGGAGTAAGTAATGAGTATGCTTAAAATATCCGAAAGGTTGACATGGGAGAGAAGGATTAAAACTTATCTACTTATTCCAAGAATGCAGAGCCAGGATCCATGAGCACATGATGGAAGGGAACAGACAGCAGATTCATTTAAGAAAGAATTTTCAAAGAACCAAGCTTGTCCAGTCATGGAAGAGACTGTACTGAAAAACACTGAGATTTAAAGAAGGTGACTTTGGATTGGCCTTCCCATACAAGGGCTGCCTCTTAACTACTACTTAGCTCTCCATCAAAGAAGGAGAATTTGATAATCTAATCCAATATGAAGCTATTCATTAGATCACACCTTATTACTGAATGGAGCACTGTGCCTCAAAAAGAAGAAATCTGTGCATTCTTTCTCTTTCTGATTCTACATAATGCCAGTTATTTCCTCTGCTTCCCTCCTAACCCAATACCATCAAAAAGAGACAAATCCTGGGGGTTTGGGGACCATGGTTTCAGGGGACATCTAAGTCAATTGGCACAATAAAATCTATCAAGAAAACATTCTGCATCCCACTTTGGAGAGTGGCACCTGGGTTCTTAAACGCTAGCAAGCGGTCATCTAAGATGCATCAATGGGTCTCAACCTACCTGAAGCAAAGGCGAATAAAGAACACAACAGACACCAGGTAATAATGAACCCAAGAGACAGAAAGGGCTACATAAACCAAAGATTACGTCAGCCTGAGACCAGAAGAGCCAGATGGTGCCCGGCTACAACCGATAACTGCCCTGACAGGGAACACAACAGAGAACCCCTGAAGGAGCAGGAAAGCAGTGGGATGCAGACCCCAAATTCTTGTAAAAAGACCAGACTTACTGGTCTAAGACTAGAAGGACCTCAGTGGTCATGGTCCCCAGACTTTCTGTTAGTTTAAGACAGGAACCATTCCCAAAGCCAACTCTTCAGACAGGGGTTGGACTGGACAATGGGATAGCAAATGATACTGGTGAAGAATGAGCTTCTTGGATCAAGTAGACACATGAGACTATGTTGGCATTTTCTGTCTAGAGGGGAGATGAGAGGGCAGAGGGGGTCAGAGCCTGGCTAAATGGGCACAAAAAGAGACAGTGGAGGGAAGGAGTGTGCTGTTTCATTAGGGGAGAACGATTAGGAGTATATAGCAAGGTGTTTATAAATTTTTTATGAGACTGACTTGATTTGTAAACTTTCACTTACAGCACAATAAAAAAAAAAAAAAAAAAAAAAGAGCCAAATCCCCACCTTAACCTCTAGCAGGAGACCTGGTCACTGGAGCATAAGATGGATGAGCTCGTGTCCAGAATGTCCAGGAGAAAATTCCTGCCTTGGATAGAAAACGGGACTAAAGTGTTTTTTCAGTTTATATTTCAAGCTGTCTGATAACTATGACCTGACTTTTTGAAGATGATGTTGCACACACACACACACACAAAGCCCTGATCACATCTCTGCTGCCACAACTGAATTCCTCTTCCAAATCTCCTGCACCAATGATACCACGTTGCAAAGAAGATAGCAGTGTAATCCATCTTTGTAAAATGTGTGCCTTTTCCTGTCTAAAGTGTCTCTCTCCAAAATCTCGTCTCGCCCATCACTGTTCCTCCCCCATCACTTCATACTGATTAAAACAATTATTATCTTTGTTAATAAAAAAAGGAAAGTGAGGCCCAAACTGACAGACTCCTATGACTGCATAGGAAATTTCACAAAGGTCACTGACCATTATGGAAAATACCCCAATAACAGATAAAAAGGAAATAATTGTGGAGACACTGTGATCCATGAAGTCATACAGATTCCTTTTTGTGACAAAGATATTTGTTAAGCATAAGCTAGCTCAGAGTTTATTTTATGCAAGAACTTGATTTTATGTAATTTCCCTTGTTTCCTGAGAGATAACCCTTGGCATTCCCTGAATAATTGAGGTGCCTTTATTATTTGAAAATCTCTAGACTCTACTTGATTTGAGAATTTAAGCAAATGAATGGGGGCTGGCCAGGCTACAAAGACCAATTGGTAATATGATGTCAGCTGATTTCAGAAACTGGGGGAGGGGGGTGGGAAGAGGAGACAAAATCAATCATGTTAAGATTAGCCAATGGTTAAATTTCTACTCTATTCCCTTCTGCCTTCCTTAAAACCTCATTGTAACTGGCCTAGAGTGGCCCTCCTGTTTTTTTTTCTGAAACAGAGATGGTCCCTAGTATGCATACAGTCAATTTCTTGAATATACCCTATTTAATTTCTTTGTGCTTCAATTATTTTTTGATATCTTTTACACTTCATTTTCTTGTGTATTTTTAAAGAGTTTTTTAAAAGATTATTTAGTCTTTGCACTAGAGGTAGCGTGGGGAGAGTCTGGATAAAGAACTTTCTAATGGGTACCTTGAAATGTTCAACCCTTGATGTTATAGAGTATCCCAACCTCAGTCTTTGTGCCTTGAAGTTAGTCAATTTAGTTAAATCTCTTCTTCTGCCTACATATTTCACACTCAATGACTGATTCCAAATGCCAAGTCTGGGTCATTTATTCGCAGGTCCAGGAGCCTCATCCAGTCTTTGGATCAGTTATCTAAGTTTCAGGAAAGTGAGGCAGAGCCCCCACAGTGCCATATTCTTTACCTGGCTTCCTCCCCTACAGTGTTATATCGCAAAATCCTTTCCTTTGCTGGGCTCCCCATCCCCACTCCACTCCCTTCCTGCCCTCAGCTTTGCATTTGAATCCTGCTTTTTTTTTTTTTTTTGCTTGGAGGTTATATGTAAACCCTGTTGAGTCTGCTTAGTATGATTAAGAATGTTGCTTAAGTAACTTGTACGAACTCCCTACTAGTAAACCCTTTTCAAAGTAACCTCCCTGCCCGCGCCTGGTAAGCAGTCTTGGCAGCAGGAAGCACTGACTGACTTAATTTCCGTTTACAATAAAATAAAGGTGCCTTTTTGTTCTCTCATCTCGGTTTCTTGTTTACTGGCAAGTACAAGTCATGAAGATTAAGAACCTGGGGTTTCTACCCGGTAAGAAAAGGACAATGTCTTCTAAGACAACAGGACACACTGACCACTTCTTTCAATGAGTCCTCTCTAAACATGAAATGACACCGCATAGGCAAGGGGCTTGGTGGGGACCAGTCACCCAAACTGGAAAATAAAGTTTGCATTTACTACTACTAATAATAATACATTAGAGAGTGCTGCAGGGAAAAACTAAGGTTTGACTACTAACACTGCATCTCATAAACACATGAGCAATTCTAACTTTTAGCAACACTGTAGGACAGAGTAGAACAGCTTCATAGGGTTTCCAAGAGCAGCTGGTGGATTCAAACTGCCCACCTTTTTCTTAGCAGCCAAATGCTTAACCACTGCACCACCAGGGCTCCTGTGTCTAATAAAAATACTCACTGTGAATCCCAAACGCTTTCCTCACATTCTGAAAAACCTTATCCTCTTTGTTCTGTAGTATAAGAAGGAATAAAGAGAGAAATTTGTCCCTGGAGTGCCATTTTCTTATGCAAACTAATGTAAATCACACATCTTCCTGTTGAAAGCTCGTCTGACAAGCATTTCCAAAGCACAAAACAAATCTCCTAACAGGTTAACTTGCACTGGGCTGATGTCAGTAAAGGACTTTCAGTACTTCAGAGCAAGCGGAAAAATAATTTGTGTGCTAGGAAAAAATTGTACCCAAATATCATGGAGTATTAAGAGATTAGTGCTAGCTTAAAGTACTCTTTCTTCTCCTTACAATCAGGGACAATCTTTTGATCTAATCTAAGTGGTAATTTAATTTTAATGCAAGTGAAGAACTGAAAGGATGCAGAGTCCCTCCAGAGGGAAACAGGAGGTAGAAAAACAGACCGTCCAATCACCAGGGAGAGATCAGCCTGGTAGGCTGCTGTGTGTGTGTGTCAGACTCACAACTGTGTGTATTTTGCCAGTTCTGGTTCCTTATGGTCCCTAATTAAAGTGTCAAATTTAAAACTTAGGGGTATCTTGATTCAGAAAACATTTGAGGACTCTGTGTATACCTTATGTGTACCAGGAAACCCTAGTGGTGTAGTGGTTAAGAGCTATGGTGGCTAACCAAAATGTTAGCAGTTCAAATCTACCAAGCGCTTTGGAAACTCTATGGGGCGGTTCTACTCTGTCCTATGGCATCAATATGAGTCGTAATCTACTCGATGGCAACTTTTTTTTTTTTTTTTAATGTATACTAGGTATTTTCATTTTTTTTTTTTTAATTCTTCTAATTTCATTAATTTTGATCTTTAGAAACTTCCCTATTAGGTACATTTTTCAGATGAAGTAAACTGACATTCAGAAAAGTTGAGCAGTTTCCCCAAAGTCACACAGCAGATACCTTAAAGAACAAGAATTCAAACTCAACATCGTTCGGACTTGAAGAAGAAGAATTCAAAATCACTTTTTTTTTTTTCTAACTAGATCATGAAGAATCCTTAAGTCTTTCCTAAACTATCAGATTACCTCCCCTTACAATACATATTTCATGGGTCAAAAAGGTGAGGAGGGAAAAATAAAACAACTTTGGCCCACTGCCTGAGGGGGCATGCTATATAAAAAGCAGAATGACAAGCATAGGACAAAACTTGAAAGAATACCAGAATAGGGCCAAAAATATTACTTAAGCCCAAGTTTGGTTCACTTTATATTGGGAAAGAGGCCTTTTCTCTCATGACAAGGACCATAGAAAAAACTGCTGTCTTCACATTTTTACAAACTGATAAAAATTTAAATTTCCACAATATTCAGTTTGTGTATGAACTCATAAGCTTCATCTTTCAATTCATGAATCAGGGAACAGAATGCTTGGCCTGGAAGGCAGACAAAGTTTCAAATCGCAGCACAAAGCGAAATGGTTTTGTAGTCACAGACGCACAGGAACAAGGAAGCTATACTGGGCAAATTTTGGATGGGCTGGTGGGCATTTTCTTTCCTTATTTGGGGTAAATGAGAAATTTAGAACTAGCTTAAACTAAGTAGGCAAGTTCTAACTGCTTCGCTTAGGTTTCTGTCTCTGGGAGAATCAATTAATTGACTTAAGTTTCAGCTCCTGAGAAGGTTAGGCGTTTACAAGAAATAGAAACTTAGGATTCAGTTTGCTGACATGGGGCTTAGCATAAATTACTCCATTTGGGGCATAATATAGACAGGTTAACAAAACTAATCCTCAGCCTTAGACTAACATTTTCTTTTTGACACTATAGAGGAATAATTGCTATATTTCCAAACATTCTAGATCAGCACTCTCCAACTAAAAAATATGTAATTCTTAATAAATCCATTAAATTTATTTTAATAATATATTTTTTTGTAACTTGGTCTATTCAAATATTATTTTAACATTCAATTAATATAAATATTAATGATAATTTATATATTTAAAAAATGTCTTCAAAATCATGTCAATTTCACATTTATAGCACATTACAATTGACATATTAAGTTTTCAATGCTTAAAGAGAAAAGTAGTCCTATCAAAATAATAAACTTGCATTTAGTGGAAAATATTTTACATTAATTCACTTAAGAATTTCAACATTTTGAAAGCAAAATTTTGCTGAAGATCATTTAGAAGCTGCTACAGCAGTACATTAACAAGAAACTGTCAGAAGTTCAAGCCAGATTCAGAAGAGGACATGGAACGAGGAATATCACTGCTGATGTCAGATGGATGTCGGCTGGAAGCAAAGAATACCAGAAAGATGTTTACCTGTGTTTTATTGACTATGCAAAGGCATTTGACTGTGTGGATCATAACAAATTATGGATAACATTGCAAAGAATGGGAAGTCCAGAATACTTAATTGCCCCACATGAGGAACCTATACATAGACCAAGAGGCAGTTGTTTGAACAGAGCAGGGGATACTTCATTGTTTAAAGTCAGGAAAGGTAGGTGTCATGGTTGTATCTTTTCACCATACTTATTCAATCTGTATGCTGAGCAAATAATTCGGAAGCTGGACTATATGAAGAAGACTGGGGCATCAGGATTGAAGGAAGACTCATTAACAACCTGTGATATGCAGATGACACAACCCTGCTGAAAGTGAACAGGGTTTGAAGCACTTACTGATGAAGATCAAAAGTCTACAGCCTTCAGACAATACTCAATACACGGAAGGTCAGCTCAACTGGACTGGACCAAAAGCCAAGAAGTTTCTGGGATAAACTGAATGCTTCAAAGGTCAGCAGGGCAAGGGCGGGGGTTTGGGGACTATGGCTTAAGGGGACTTCTAAGTCAATTGGCAAAATAAATTCTATTATGAAAACATTCTGCATCCCACTTTGAAGTGTGGCGTCTGGGGTCTTAAATGCTAACAAGCGGCCATCTAAGATGCATCCATTGGTCTCAACCCACCTGGATCAAAGGAGAATGAAGAACACCAAGGTCACACGATAACTATGAGCCCAAGAGACAGAAAGGGCCACATGAATCAGAGACTTACATCATCCTGAGACCAGATGAACTAGATGGTGCCCGGCCACAACCAATGACTGCCCTGACAGGGAGCACAACAGAGAACCCCTGAGGGAGCAGGAGATCGGTGGGATGCAGACCCCAAATTCTCATAAAAAGACCAGACTTAATGGTCTGACTGAGACTAGAGGAATCCTGGCAGTCATGGTCCCCAAACCTTCTGTTGGCCCAGGTCAGGAACCATTCCCAAAGACAACTCATCAGACATGGAAGAGTCTGGACAATGGGTAGGAGAGAGATGCTGATGAAGAGTGAGCTACTTGTATCAGGTGGACACTTGAGACTGTGTTGGCATCTCCTGTCTGGAGGGGAGATGGGAGGGTAGAGAGGGTTAGAAACTGGTAAAATTGTCACGAAAGGAGAGACTGGAAGGGCTGACTCATTAGGCGGAGAGTAAGTGGGAGTATGGAGTAAGGTGTATATAAGCTTATATGTGACAGACTGACTTGATTTGTAAACGTTCACTTAAAGCTCAGTAAAAATTATTATAAAAAAAAACCCCTATGGATCTGGTTTCAGGGGACATCTAAGTCAACTGGCATAGTAAAATCTGTTGAGAAAACATTCTGCATCCCACTTTGAAGAGTGGTGTCTGGGGTCTTAAGCGCTAGCAAGCGGCCATCTAAGATGCATCAATTGGTCTCAACCCACCTGGATCAAAGGAGAATGAAGAACACCAAGGACACAAGGCGATTACAAGCCCAAGAGACAGAAAGGGCCACATGAACCAGTGACTACATCATCCTGAGACTGGAAGAACTAGATGGTGCCTGGCTACAACTGACGACTGTCCTGACAGGAAACACAACAGAGAACCCCTGAGGGAGCAGGAGAGCAGTGGGATGTAGACCCCAAATTCTCATATGACCAGACTTAATGGTCTGACTGAGACTGGAAGGACCCCAGTGGTCATGGCCCCCAGACCTCCTGTTGCCCCAGGACAGGAACCATTCCCAAAGCCAACTCTTCAGGCATGGATTGGACTGGGCTATGGATTGGAGAGGGATGCTGGTGAGGAGTGAGCTTCTTGGATCATGTGGACACTTGAGACTATGTTGGCATCTCCTGGCTGGAGGGGAGATGAGAGGGTGGAGGGGGTTAGAAGCTGGCAAAATGGACATGAAAAGAGAGAGTGGAGGGAGAAAGCAGGCTGTCTCATTAGGGGGAGAGTAATTGGGAGTGTGTAGCAAGGTGTATATGAGTTTTTGTGTGAGAGACTGACTTGATTTGTAAGCTTCCACTTAAAGCACAATAAAAATTATTAAAAAAAAAAAAAAGTCTACAGCCTTCAGTATGGATTACACCAAAACATAAAGAAAACAAAAATCTTCACCACTGAACCAATAAGCAACATCACAATAAATGGAGAAATGATTGAAGTTGTCAAGGATTTCATTTCACTTGGATCCACAATCAGTGCCCATGGAAACAGCAGTCAAGAAATCAAACAACACATTGCATTGGGTAAACCTACTGCAAAAGATCACTTCAAAGATGTTGCTTTGAGAAGTGTGCACCTGACCCAAATCATGGTGTTTCCAATCACTTCATATGCATGCAAAAACTGGACAATGAATAAGGGAGACCAAAAAAGAATTGATGCCTTTGAATGATGGTGTTGGTGAAGAATATTGAATATACCATGGACTTCCAGAAAAATGAACAAATCTCTCTTGGAAGAAGTACAGCCAGATTGCTCTTTAGAAGAGAGTATGGAAAGACTTTGTCTCACATACTTTGGACATGTTATCAGGGGGGACTAGTCCCTGGAGAAGGACATCATTCTTGGTAGAGGGTCACCAAAAGAGAGGAAGACCCTCAATGAGATGGAATGACACAGTGGCTGCAACAATGAGCTCAAGCATAGCAACAATTTTGAAGATGGCAAAGGACTGGACAGTGTTTCATGCTATTGTACCTGGGGTTGCTATGAGTCAGAAGTTACTTGATTGCAACCTAACAACAATTCAGTTTTTATGTTTAAATTGGTTATAATTAAATATAATTTAAAATTTATTTCCTAGTCATATGACACTAGTCATATTTCAATTACTCAGTAGCCATATATGACTAGTGGCTAATACATTGAACAGCACAGTTCTAGATGAACAGACAATGCAAGTTTTTTCCTAAACTACATCTAAGAATTTCATAGTGAGAAACTATGAACATGAAAGCTAACTCCCATGTACCCAAGGCATACTGAATGGAAGGCACTTACTACTAATAAATATTCCATATGTCTTTTCATATCTTAATGATTATCCAGAATATCAACAGGATAGATACTGCAAGGTGGTGGTATGTTCTTCCATTCTATTGTTTCAGAGAACAGAAGTACAGCTGGCTGCATAGAGATAGGGTGGCCGTGGAAGATAAGAGCTATCTAGTTAATATAAGACTAGCATACCAACAATGACTTCTGCAATTGAATAACTTTTGGAAGGTAATTTTAAAGGTGGTTTGGAGAATCAACCCAAAGTAAACAACTATTAGTTTTCATTTAAAGTATGCATAAAATGATGTTATTTGTGTGGAACCAAGAATTGTCAAAGTGTTGAATAAAGTTACTGTGTTTTTACACAAATAACACACACCTACGTTTGTCAACTGCCCCTTGACCTGTGAGATATTTTCATAAGCACAGCTATGCCATTTTTTTTTTTTTACATGTTGCTATAAAACACAAACAAACAAAAGTTAGCATAGCAGGTTTATGAAAACATCTCTCGGGGGAGGGCACAGTTGGTGAGCAATGAAGGTGCACGTTATTTGCATAAAAATATGCTATATACAGTTAATCTTGGAATTGTCTAACCTGTGGGGGAAAAAAAGAGCTTATATCACCAGACTGCTTGGAAAGATCTGTCTAGAAGAAATCATCTCCGTTTAATAAACAGAGACTTGCCTCTAAAGGAGACCCCAAGACATTCAGAACTTTTCTCCCTTTCAGCCATGTTTCCTAAGCTTATCTCCCTCAGGCCTTTGGGCCACCTTTGCTCAAAATCTGAACTCCTTTCTCCTATGGGAGAATTTCTTAAAGCCCCAAAGAGATGAAAAATTGATGTTCAAATGAAAGAAGGAAGGAAGGAAGGAAGGAAGGAAGGAAGGAAGGAAGGAAGGAAGGAAGGAAGGAAGGAAGGAAGGAAGGAAGGAAGGAAGGAAGGAAGGAAGGAAGGAAGGAAGGAAGGAAGGAAGGAAGGAAGGAAGGAAGGAAGGAAGGAAGGAAGGAAGGAAGGAAGGAAGGAAGGAAGGAAGGAAGGAAGGAAGGAAGGAAGGAAGGAAGGAAGGAAGGAAGGAAGGAAGGAAGGAAGGAAGGAAGGAAGGAAGGAAGGAAGGAAGATGATCATGCTATCATTCTCTGGGAGCTGGAATTTTTTTTTAAGCGTGAGATTGCACTTTCATTGCTTTGGGCCATAACTCATTCCAGAGGCCATCGTCATTTAAAAGGATGTACAATCAAAAGGATATAATATTTATTCTAAAGGATGTGGTAGCTCTACAATGGCTATTTTTCACCATTTTTTCTCTCTGCTCCCTAATACCTGAAGGATATGACTTACTGTGATTAGCATCAATGATTCTCTATGGCACTGAACTTCAACAGAATCAGAGAGGGGTAAGAATACATAACTGAACCCTCCCTCCCTACCCTGCCCCATGATTCTGGTAGCCTCCAGACTGAGAACCACTGAAGTATCAATGCATTTATGGCCTGTGGCAGCTAAAATATATATACTTAGACATTATTTTTAAAGAAACTTTTACACTTAGATGAATGTGTCACTTTTCAACAAAACTGGTATGAAAACACCCTAATTTACAAAACAGACAAGCCAGTACTGGTTTTGCATTATAAAAGGAAACTTCAAAGGGTTTCTGTGAGCAATGAGTTGCTCTAAAACATTTAAATGATGATTCAACTTTTAAAAAATGATTTACACACAGCAACTTAGGAGGGCATCTATTGTAAAGTTAAAGTAAAATAATGATTTGTTCCAACTGAGGTTATTACCATTTTATTATTCAGGCCAGTGGAGCTGTCCCAAATGCCTGTGGTGCTGAAGAGACTAAGGGTAGTACATTGTATCAGATGTTAACATTTTATTTTTTCTAAAAACTGTAATGCCTTTTGTAAAATAAGGATACACCAAAATGAAAATTATCTCTGCAACCATAATTAAATTTGTGTTTCATTCTGAAGTGGCACCATATCAATGAAGAATAATGTTTTTGCTGGTAGCTTCTAGGTTTGTTTTCCCCATTGATTAAGGAAAACAAAACAAAACAAAAACATGCAAAGAGAAAACACACACATTTTTTAAAAATATCTTTATCCTACCATTTTCTAAAATCTAGGCATTTATTTTCTTAAGAAGGTGAATGACTGTAATAGTAGTTTATTTTTATTCACTGAATTGATACTATGAGCAATCAACAGTGAAGGAAGAGAGTTGTCTCAAAATGATCCCATAAGGATTTTTTTTGTTTGTTTTTTAAGGACTCCATAAGGAGCCCTGGTGGTTAAGCGCTTGGCTGCTAACAGAAGTGTTGGTAGTTTGGACTCACCTAGAGGCTCTGTGGGAGAAAGACCTGGTGGTCAGCTTCTGTAAAGATTATAGCCAAGAAAACCCTATGCAGCAGTTCTACTCTGTTTCACAGCATTGCTGTGAATCAAAATTGACTCAATGGCACCCAACAGCAACAACAACAACATATGAAAAAACTACCACCCATTTGTCAGTTTTGGCTTACATGTCACTTTGATGCTAGAAGCTATGCCACTGTTATTTCTAATACAAGCAGGGTCACCCATGGTAGACAGGTTTCAGTGCAGCTTCCAAACTAAAACAGTGTAAGAAGAAAGGCCTGGAGATCTACTTCTGAAAAATAGCCAATGAAAACCCTATGGATCATAGAATATTGTCCAAGATTTCAATTCCCTTACTTTGGATACATATATCATCATGAGGGACTGATCACTAGAGAAGGACATCATCTTTGGTAACGTGGAGGGCCAGTGAAGGTGAGAGAAACCCTCAATGCAGTGAACTGACACAGTAGTTACAACAGTGGATGCAAACTATCAAAGATCATGAAGATGGTGCAGGAGCAGGAAAAGTTTCATTTTGTTATATATGGGATCACCATGACTCAGCGGCAGCTAACAAAGTATGAAAAGGGCCAAGGTATGGACTATTGTTGCTAAGTGCTATTGAGTCAGTTCCAACTTATAATGACCTAATTACAACTGCCAGAAATTCAAGCTGGATTCAGAAGGGGACATGGAAGGAGGAATATCATTACTGATGTCAGATGGACCTTTGCTGAAAGCAGAGAATACCAGAAAGATGTTTACCTGTGTTTTATTGACTATGCAATGGCATTCAACTCTGTGGATCAAAACAAACTACGATAAACATTGCAAAGAATGGGAATTCCAGAACAGTTAACTGTACGCATGCGCAACCCGTACATAGACCAAGAGGCAGTCATTCAAACGGAACAAGGGGATAGTGTATCATTTAAAATCAGGAAAAATGTGCACCAGGGTTGTACACTTTCATCATACTTATTTAATCTGTGTGCTGAGCAAAATAATCTGAGAAGCTGGACCATGTGAAGAACATGGCATCAAGGATTGGAGAAAGATTCATTAACAACCTGTCATATGCAGACGACACGATGGTGCTTGCTGAAAGTGAAGAGAATTTGAAGTTCTTCCTGACAAAGATCAAAGACTACAACCTTCAGTATGAATGGACTATTAGCCTAAAAAATCTCACTCTGCAATCATAGTTTGATACTAAGACTGATGTGTAGTATCAAACAAGTGAAATAAGAACAAAAAATTATTACACATTCTCACTTTAAAATTACTAGGTGAAACTATATGATGACTTAGTTTTTAAATGAGTTTCTAAATGATATCAAATGCGTAGTTATTTTTCATCAGATGAACAGTTGGAAGCTTCTAGATGTTATCTGCTAGTCTGCTAGACTTTCTTCCTCTTCTTACCTCATCTTCCTTTTTCCCATTTAGAGAAAAAAAAATACACTTTTTGTTTGTTAACAAATGATAAAATCTCTACTTGGCTTATATAATGGTTAAATAGCTCTTTAGGAATTTATCTAAATGGTCTCATCTTAATCATGTTGTTATTTTCTGTTTTGAAAAAATGAAGTCCTTGGAAAAATCATGTTAGCAAATTATTTACATGGGATATACAAAGGAGATGAAAATGAATAGCTAAATTGTTAGTTGGTCTCACTATTTGTAGAAGTTGATGGCATTCATCAATACCCAGGAGGCTAAGCACAAACCTATAATATTACAAAGAAAAAGTCTTTTTATTGAATTTGTGACTTAGCCTTTGGGCTGAGGCTATGATTAAGCTAAATGAATTAATTCACATATAAAAGAACACTTAAATTTTAAGAATACAAAAAAGGGAAGAATGAAAATATTATTTCAGTGTCTAAAATCTTTCTTAAATCCATATTTTCATCTTCATCCTTCAGTAGGTAGCGTATCGCAGTGTCTAACGTCATAAGAAATTGTGACTTGTTCAAGTCTATGAGAGTCAATTCTATATATATGATTAAAAAACAATTCACTGGATCTCAGAGACAATATGCTGAATGAAAGAAGATAGACAAAATATAGGTCACAATATATTTTTCTATTTTATGAATTTCTAGATTAAGGAAAACTAAACTCTGGTGCTAGAAATCATATCAGTGATTGCTTGAAGGGAGGGAAAGATGAGGATGGGCATGGAGAAACCTCCAGGGCAAACTGGAAAATTCTGTGTCATGTTAAGGGTGTGGCAAACATGATTGCATACTTTTGTCAAAACTCATTTAATAGTAAAGATCTGAGCATTTTACCACGTATAAAGTATACCTCAATAAATAAAAGTTAAGACCAAACTAACCCATTGCTTTGTTTAAATATTGAAATAGACTCTAATATAATAAGTTGGGTCTACCATTAATATAATTCCTAACCAAAAAAAAATTTACCTTGCATGGAATGCAAAGCAAAAATAAACTAAAGGACACCTTTTACTCAGAAATACAAATCCTATTATTACTAAATCCTAGAAATACTGAGGATTTTGGCATCTAGAAAGCTGTATCAATAAGAAAAACAAAACAATTTTAAACAAACTTCATTCATATTAAATACACAAATTGTACTGCACTAAAAAACCATGAAAATTATCATTTCTTAAACACGGTATACACGCTGGTTTTAATGCCTAAATTTAGACTAATAACCAAAAAATCATCTTTCTATTTTAAAATTTATTAGAGGTTTTTTTTTTTTTTTTAATTCTTATGTGCAGATTTTTCTTTTTAACTTAAGTTTCACATTGTGATATTCTGACAACTGATTTTGTGAAAATAGTGATTAAGGTGTGGGTCAAGGTAGAACAAGAAATTATTTTTATCTATACTTTAAGCAAGTTTTGAAAATCCTAACACAAGTTTGCTTAATGACCCAAAAAAACCCCGATGCTAATGACAAGGATAAAATAAAAGGTTGTGGCTGAAATCACGTAAATTAGTGACAATTGTGATCCAGACTGAATGAGAAAGCAGGGTGATTGTAGGGTGAGCCTTCTAGGGTAGTAAAAACAAAACAAAGCAAAAACAAGAAAAAAAAACGTTAATTCTTTTAAATTTCGTATCTTGTTACATGAACATATGTTTCATATCCAGAAACATAAATAGTATGTGTTTCATAAATATTTTTCATCTCAATGTGGCCCAAAGCCATTGGGAATAAATTTACAAGGCCCTTTTTGGCTGGCTATGTGCCTTAGTTATCTCATGCTGCCATAACAGAAAAACTACAAATGGGCAACTATAACAAATAGAAATCTATTTTCTTACAGTTAAAGAGGCTAGAAGTCTGAGTTCAGGGAACCTGTTCTAGAGGAAATCTTTCCCTCTCTGTCAGCTCTGGAGAAAGATTCCTCCCTCTTTTTGAGCTTCTGTTCCTGGGTGATCTTCATGTGGCTTGGCATCTCTCTTCCCCCATCTCTGTTCTCCTGGCTTATTTAATCTATTTTATATCTCAAAAGACATTGACTTAAGATACAACCGACACTAACCCCGCCTCTTTAACATATAAAGGACAACCCATTCCCAGATGGGTTTATAACCACAGGCATAGATGTTAGTATTTACAACACATCTTTTGGGTATCAGAATTCAATCCATAATACTGTGCAAGTTTCCAATGTTATTAGTGAAAATTGTAGCCTAATATCCTTTGTCTTCCACTAGTTTCTACTGTTTTTTTGCTCCATCGATATTCTCAGGGAATTTGTTTTATAATGAGAGAGAATGAAGGAGTTTTTCTTAGAGCTAAGATCCTGAGAGACTTTAGGAAGTAGAAGGGATGGTAGGGTAGAGAGTCAGGTTATAGGCAAAAACTGACAGAACAACTATACTTCAAGGAAAAAAAGAAGCACAGAGAAAAATATGAGCAATGGAAGCTGTTTGAGAAATTCAATGTGAGAAGTTCTCGACTAGCCATTGTTGTTGTTGTAGGTGCCATTGAATCAGTTCTGACTCATAGCAACCCTATGTACAACAGAATGAAACACTGTCAAGTCCTGTGCCATCCTCACAATCTTTGCTATGCCTGAGCCCATTGTTGCAGCCACTGTGTTAATCCATTTCCTTGAGGGGCTTCCTCTTTTTCACTGATCCTCTACTTTACCAAGCATGAAGTCCTCCAGGGACTGGTCCTTCCTGATAACATGTCCTAAGTACATGAGGCAAAGACTCACCATTCTCGTTTCTAAGGAGCATGCTGGCTCTACTTCTTCCAAGACAGATTTGTAAACATTTTTCTGGTATTTTCTGCTTTCAGCCAAGATCCATCTGACATCAGCAATGATATTCCTCATTCCATGTCTTCTTCTGAATCTGGCTTGGATTTCTGGCAGTTTCCTGTTGATGTACTGCTGCAACTATTTTTAAATTATCTTCAGCAAAGTTATAGTTGTTACTTATCTGTTGGTTTGTTGTACTGTGGTAGCTTGTGTGTTGCTATGATGCTGGAACCTATGCCACCAGTATTTCAAATACCAGCAGGGTCATCCGTGGTGGACAGGTTTCAGTGGAGCTTCCAGACTAAGACAGACTAGGAAGAAGGACCTGACAGCCTACTTCTGAAAAAATTGGCCAGTGGAAACCTTATGAATTACAGTGGAACACTGTTTAATACACTGCTAAAAGATGAGCCCCTCAGGTTTGGAGGCACTCAAAATACAGCTGGGGAAGAGTTGCCTCCTCAAAGCAGACTAGATCTCTCTCTTTTTTTTTTTTTTTTTTAATAATTTTTATTGTGCTTTAAGTGAAAGTTTACAAATCAAGTCAGTCTGTCACATATAAGCTTATATATATATACACCTTACTCCACACTCCCACTTACTCTCCCCCTAATGAGTCAGCCCGCTCCCTCCTGCCAGTCTCTCCTTTCATGATGGTTTTGCCAGTTTCTAACCCTCTCTACCCTCCCATCTCCCCTTCAGACAGGAGATGCCAACACAGTCTCAAATGTCCACCTGATACAAGTAGCTCACTCTTCATCAGCATCTCTCTCCAACCCATTGTCCAGTCCCTTCCATGTCTGATGAGTTGTCTTCGGGAATGGTTCGTGTCCTGGGCCAACAGAAGGTTTGGGGACCATGACCGCCGGGATTCCTCTAGTCTCAGTCAGACCATTAAGTCTGGTCTTTTTATGAGAATTTGGGGTCTGCATCCCACCGATCTCCTGCTCCCTCAGGGGTTCTCTGTTGTGCTCCCTGTCAGGGCAGTCATCAGTTGTGGCTGGGCACCATCTAGTTCATCTGGTCTCAGGAGGATGTAAGTCTCTGATTCATGTGGCCCTTTCTGTCTCTTGGGCTCATAGTTATCGTGTGACCTTGGTGTTCTTCATTCTCCTTTGATCTAGGTGGGTTGAGACCAATGGATGCATCTTAGATGGCCGCTTGTTAGCATTTAAGACCCCAGACGCCACACTTCAAAGTGGGATGCAGAATGTTTTCATAATAGAATTTATTTTGCCAATTGACTTAGAAGTCCCCTGAAGCCATAGTCCCCAAACCCCCGCCCTTGCTCCGCTGACCTTTGAAGCATTCAGTTTATCCTGGAAACTTCTTTGCTTTTGGTCCAGTCCAGTTGAGCTGACTTTCCCTGTATTGAGTATTGTCCTTCCCTTCACCTAAAGTAGTTCTTATCTACTAACTAATCAGTAAATAACCGTCTCCCACCCTCCCCCCCTCATAACCACAAAAGTATGTGTTCTTCTCAGTTTATACTATTTCTCAAGATCTTATAATAGTGGTCTTATACAACATTTGCCCTTTTGCACCTGACTAATTTCACTCCATATAATGCCTTCCAGGTTCCTCCGTGTTATGAAATGTTTCACAGATTCGTCACTGTTCTTTATCGATGCGTAGTATTCCATTGTGTGGATATACCATGATTTATTTAACCATTCATCCATTGATGGACACCTTGGTTGCTTCCAGCTTTTTGCTATTGTAAACAGTGCTGCAATCAACATGGGTGTGCATATATCTGTTCGTGTAAAGGCTCTTATTTCTCTAGGGTATATTCCAAGGAGTGGGATTTCTGGGTTGTATGGTAGTTCTATTTCTAACTTTTTAAGATAACGCCAGATAGATTTCCAAAGTGGTTGTACCATTTGACATTCCCACCAGCAGCGTATAAGAGTTCCAATCCCTCCGCAGCCTCTCCAACGTTTATTATTTTATGTTTTTTGGATTAATGCCAGCCTTGTTGGAGTGAGATGGAATCTCATCATAGTTTTAATCTGCATTTCTCTAATGGCTAATGATCGAGAGCATTTTCTCATGTATCTGTTAGCTGTCTGAATATCTTCTTTAGTGAAGTGCGTGTTCTTATCCTTTGCCCATTTTTTGATTGGGTTGTTTGTCTTTTTGTGATTGAGTTTTAACAGAATCATGTAGATTTTAGAGATCAGGCACTGGTCAGAGATGTCATAGCTGAAAATTTTTTCCCAGTCTGTAGGTGGTCTTTTTACTCTTTTGGTGAAGTCTTTAGATGAGCATAGGTGTTTGATTTTTAGGAGCTCCCAGTTATCTGGTTTCTCTTCGCCATATTTGGTAATGTTTTGTATTCTGTTTATGCCTTGTATTAGGGCTCCTAAGGTTGTCCCTATTTTTTCTTCCAAGATCTTTATCGTTTTAGTCTTTATGTTTAGGTCTTTGATCCACTTGGAGTTAGTTTTTGTGCGTGGTGTGAGGTATGGGTCCTGTTTCATTTTTCTGCAAATGGATATACAGTCATGCCAGCATCATTTGTTGAAAAGACTATCTTTTCCCCAATTAACGACACTGGGCCTTTGTCAAATATCAGCCGCTTGTATGTGGATGGATTTATATCTGCATTCTCAATTCTGTTCCATTGGGCAGACTAGATCTTAATGACGTAGACAGAGCAAAGCTTTCAGGAACTTCATTTGCTGATGTGGCATGACTCAAAATGAGAAGAACAGCTGTAAACATCCATTAATAAATGGAACATGGAACGTACGAAGTATGAATCTAGAAAAATTGGCAGTTGTCAAAAATGAAATGGAATGCAAAAAGACTGATATCCTAGGCATTAGTAAGCTGAAATGGACTGGTATTGGCCATTTTGAATCATACAATCATATTATCCACTATGCCAGGAATGACAAATTGAAGAGGAATGGCTTTACGTTCATTGTCAGAAAGAACATTTCAGGATCTACCCTGAAGTACAATGCTGTCAGTGTCAGGATAATATCCACACGCCTACAAGGAAGACCAGTTAATATGGCTATTATTCAAATTTACCAATTGCTAAGGCCAAAATGAGGAAATTGAAAATTTTTACCAACTTCTACAGTCTGAAATTGATTAAACATGCAATCAAGATACATTGATAATTATTGGTGATTGGAATGCCAAATTTGGAAACCAGGAAGGCTCTATAGTTGGAAAGCATGGCCTTGGTGACAGAAAGGACTCTGGAGATCATATGATAGAATTTTGCAAGACCAACAGATTATTCGTTGCAAATACCTTTTTTCAAAAACATAAATGATGACTATACATGTGGACCTCACCAGATGGAAGACGCAAGAATCATATTGACTACATCTGTGGAAAGAGATGATGGAGAAGCTCAATATCGTCAGTCAGAACAAGGCTAGAGGCCAACTGTGGAACAGACCATCGGTTGCTTATATGCAAATTCAAGCTGAAGCTGAAGAAAATGAAAACAAGTCTATGAGGCCTAAAATATGACCTAGAGTATATTCCACCTGAATTTAGAGACCATCTCAAGAATAGATTTGACACAATGAACACTAATATCTGAAGACCAAACAAGCTGCGGGATGACATCAAGGATGTCATACCTGAAGAAAGTAAATGGTCATCACAAAGACAGCAAAGAATGAAAAGACTAAAATGGATGTCAGAAGAGACTCTGAAACTTACTTGTGAACATAGAATAGCTAAAGCAAATGGAAGAAATGATGAAGTAAAAGAACTGAACAGAATATTTCAAAGGGAGGCCTGAGAAGATAAAGTATTATAACAAAACGTGCAAAGACCTGGAGTTAGAAAACCAAAAGGGAAGAACACATTCAGTATTTCTCTAGATGAAAGAACTGAACAAAAAATTCAAAAGTCGAGTTGTAATTTTGATGAATTCTATGGAAAAATTATTGAATGACCCATGATGCATCCAAAGAAAATAGAAGGAATACACAGAGTCACTGTACCAAAAAGAACTGATTGACGTTCAGCCATTTCATAAGGTAGCATGTGATCAAGAACAAATGGTGCTGAAGGAAAAAGTCTGAGCTACACTAAAGTCATTGGCAAAAAACAATCTCCAGGGATTGAAAGAATACCAATTGAGATGTTTCAACAAACAGATTCAGAGCTGGAGGTGGTCACTCTTCTATGCCAAAAGAATTGGAAGGCAGCTACCTGGCCAAGTGACTGGAAGAGATCCATATTTGCACCCATTCCAAAGAAAAGTGATCCAATGGAATGCAGAAATTATCAAACTATATATATATAGAGAGAGAGAGAGAGAGGAGAGAGAAAATACAGAACTTCTCCTTGGTCCAGGTGATACCCCATGGCATGGAGTTGGAGAAGAAACCATTGATTCCATTTCTATGGAATCCTCAGCACTGCTCTGACACTCCAGGGATAAACTGCAGACTTGGGGAGAGATTAGCTGTCACACCAGGGGCGTAGGTGGTTCTCACGATGCATGGTGTTCATGGTTGGGCATAAGTAAGCAGATTCGAGGCCAATGGTTCATGGAATATGGCGTGGTGGAGAAAGAGAAGAATTTGGACACCACATGATATGTGAAGTTGATTGACTGGTTTGTAGGTACATATGGGACACTCCTCAATGATGAACCAGAAATAACTGGCTAACGTTTTAAGGGTACTAATTTCTGACAATCAACTTAGTGTTGACTAGTGTCATCATAAGTTTGACAGTAGTCATAGGCTGGTGGGGCCAAAGGAATTTAGCTTACATGTTGATTTTTTTTTTTGTCAGATTATAGAACTCTTCTATTGTAGAAACAATGTAAATATGCCAATAAAATCTACATGACCTCATGTTTTGTAGAAGCCACTACAGCAAAACAAAAGTAGACTTATCATGTTCTAGTAGATAAAACATATTACTCATGTTTCTGTAAGCAACATATATATGATAGTTTCTATTTCATCTCACATATCTGGTCTCCACTCCACATCCATTCAGTAGCATTTACTTAATTTTTATTACATCTTTATGAAATAGTGCCATTGTTATTTTACAGTAAAGTTTAAGTCAGCTCGATTTTTGCATCAGAGACTCATTAAGAGTGAGCAATTTGGCGCTTAATGAGTTGTTAACCCTGAGTAAATATATTAAAATAATAGAGTAATAAATTGAAATTGAATTGCATTGGGCCTGTTTTTTGTTCACTAATGTCTTCTGTAGCAAAAGAAATTGCCACTTAAAAAGCAATTTTTGATAAAATATATTCCAGATCACTTATACTTCTCACTTCCTATCCAGCTCCTTCTTATCTGATTCTCTCTTAGTTATTCTGCTCCCCTTTGTCTCTTAAATATTCATTATTCTGCATATTTCAAATTTTATTTCTTAAAGAAACAATATCTTGAGGCCTATACAACTAGAATACAAACCAGAAAGGTTTTGGGTAAAAATAAAAATCTCCCTGACATAGCTTCAAAAATTTGAAGGATATTACTGAATAGGTAAACAAATTAAAAGCCAAAATGTATTTTCCAGCAGTGGGTTCATGGATAGGCAAAGGCGGAGCCAGAGTCTGACCTCTCAATTCATTAGTTACCCCCTTAAACCATGGTCAACATGATGCTTCTTAATCAACATCTCATCTCCCTGTGGTCCTCTGAATCAAGGCTGTCAACTTTACTGGCACAAATGAAATTCTAATGCTATAAGTCCCAAAGAGCCTCAGGAACAAGTGAAGTACAAGACAGAATATAATCTGTCTCGTGGCTCATCAACAAAAACTGTCAGTTTAGTTCAAATAGCACATTTATTTATTTGTTTGCTTTTTCCTAATAAGAAGCAGCAGAGTACAGCTGGGCTTTAAGACCACAGGTACAGTTTGATGTGCCAGTGACATGAAAAAGTATCCTTTGACTCCAAAAAGAAACAGATATGAGTTGGGATCAGTTGAGCAAGACAAAATACACAATTCTAAAACACTCATAATCATTTATCTGACCATAACAATTTTTTGATTTATGAAGCTACACTAGTCAAGTAGATCACAAACACATGACCAAGCTACTTGTGGATGGCAGTTCTACAGTTGGACAGGCAAAATGTAGAAATTTCTCAGAGGTGACATTTTGGCAAGTGACATTTTCCTGAGATGAACCTGAAATGGCCTATAATTATATTTGAGCACAACTGTGAGGAAAGTCACCTAGCCTGACAGATCCTCTAAGAATGTTACTACTCCAAGAAAAACTAGAATTCAAGGGCAAATAACGATAAGCATGAGAAGTCAAACATAAATAAAATTTGGGAACTCAGACTTAGATCACATCTTAAAGTATCATCATACCTGTAATTTATTTAAAAAGACCTTTTCCCATTCAAGTTCTCTGCCCAACCATCAAAAGTTTACTGAGTCCTGCTCACCAAGCATTGTTGGTATTTGGAAAGGCATTATGTATTCATGTATGCAAAGAAGTATTGCACACACACACTTGTGACACATCTGTCCAGACATCAGAGACTCACACACAGAGCATTTCCACATTTTTTTCCATTTGCATATAAAGACTTCTCTCTCTACCTCTCTCTTGTCTTCTCTCTCTGAATCTCTTTTTGAAATCTATGCATGCATGCATGCTTGAATATGTATTTGAAAGCAAAAAAAAAAAAATGCATGTATTTGTCTTAAATAAATGAACCATCTAACTTTAACACATTACTAGCCTAATTTTTAAACCAGGCAATTATGAGAGGTGTTGACACCGCTTGAAAGAAGCATCCAGAAAAGACGCAGCATGGCAGTGATCCAAGGACTTCCTTGGCAGAAGTGTGGCGAAAATGACAGAGATCTCACAACGAAAGCTGAAATAAAATCTTTCCAAGAAGTCAAAGGAAGAGATACTCACTATAGTGGTGAAAATACCTTACAAAACAATTTATCCTGCTTTAATTTTTAAAAATAACAATAAGTTTGTATAACACCTTTCATTCAGAAGAAACTAAAGCATTCTACATGTAGTTTAACCAATTTTAAGCTAAAAAGCACTGTGAAAACTGCCAATGAAATGCTGCCATATTCTGGCGACCCTATAGGACAGAGGAGAACTGCTCCATAGAGTTCCATATTCTGCAGCATGGACAATAGTGGCTTTAAAAATGGATGCCAAAGAAAAAGCCTAGTGCAACCATTCTGAGGGCAAAAAGTGGAAAAGACTCAACCATGGTGAGGAGAGAATAGGACTGAAGTGTTAATTAGTGTGTCTAAAGCCACACTAGCAGATTCACTTGAGCCTGGTGATGAAAATGATTTAATATTTAATAGCATACTGTAGCTTCAAGCACTATTGTTAGGCTAACAATTTGAGGATCTAGTTTATGCCAGTTAATCAGTCAGAAAGAAATGAAATATAGAAATATGCATGAATGGCTAGTACCAGTTTAAAACTAAGTATGAATAAAATTGTCAGATAAATCTTGGATTAAAAAGGACTTCAACTATACCCTCTGTTATGGATTGCATTGTATCCCCCAGAAATGTGTGTCAGCTTGACTAGGCCATGATTCCCAGTATTGTGTGGCTGTCCTCCATTTTGCAATCTAATTATACTTTGTGTTGTATATCTTAACTACTATGATGTTAATGACCCCGGATTAGAAGCAGTTATGTTAATGAGGCAGGTCACAATCAGGCACTTGTGCTATTTTTGTTATAACAGCACTGGATAGCTAAGACACCCTCTCTCAAAGAACACAAAAAGTCTGTGTCTGGATTCAATCCTAATGTTCACAGAATTCCAAGAGCCAAGAAAACTAAATTTGTTTGTGTTGTGCTCTCAACCTACAATGAAGACATGTTCTATGTGCATCTCTCCACCATGCCTACAGGCTTAGAAGGCATGAAAAGAAGCATATGAAAAAAGAAGGGAGGGAGGTTACAATTCTGGATGGAATTTTAAGATTCAAGAAGAATATTTCATGTTGGTGAATAATTTGTCTTAAACGTTTCCTTTTCCACCTTCCTTCCATTCCCCAATATCATCTATTACAAAAAAGATCAGTTTAGTTTAGTTTTGCTGTGCTTTTCAATAGCAAATTGAGTTCTAGTCCAGGCTCTACCATCAACTATTAGAATCTTTAACAAATTTTTTAACTTCATGGAAATTATCCAAAAAGTGAGGAGGACTTGAAGCACTTACTCATGGAGATCAAAGACTATAGCCTTCAGTATGGATTGTACCTCAACATAAAACAAAAATCATTACAACTGGACCAATAAGCAACATTATGATAAATGGAGAAAAGATTGACGTTGTTAAGGATTTCATTTTACTTGGATGCAAAATTAATGCCCGATGGAAGCAGCAGTCAAGAAATCAAAAGACGCGTTGCATTGGGCAAATCTGCTGCAAAAGACTTCTTTAAGTGTTGAAAAGCAAAGGTGTCACTTTGAGTACTGAGATAGGCCTGACCCAAGCCAGGGTGTTTGCAACCACCTCAAATGCGTGTGAAAACTGGACGATGAATAAGGAAAACCAGAGAGAAATTGATGCCTTTAACTTATGGTGTTGGCAAAGAACATTGAATATACATACTATGGACTGCCAGAAGAACGAACAAATCTGTTTCGGAAGAAGTACATTCAGAATGCTCCTTAGAAACAAGAATAGCCAGACTTCGTCTCACATACTTTGAACATGTTATAAGAAGGGACCAGTCCTTGGAGAAGGACATCATACATGGTAAACTAGAAAGTCAGTGAAAAAGAAGAAGACCCTCTACGAGGTGGATTGACACAGGGCCTGCAACAATGAGCTCAGGCATAACAAGGATTGTGAGGATGGCATAGGACCAGGTGGTGTTTCCTTCTATTGTAATAGGGTCACTATGAGTCAGAACCAGCTCGAGGGCCCCCAGCAATGAAAACAATTTTATAAATGAGGAAATGGAGCCCCAGGTAATTCCTTCATCATAAACTCTAGTATGTGACCAAAAAAATAACTTTTATTTGTTAAGGATTATGAAGGTAATGGAGCCTTGGTGGTACAGTGGTTAAGTGCTCACCTGCTAGCCAAAAGGTCAGCAGTTAGAACCCATCAGCTACTCTGTGGGAGAAAGATGAGGCAGTCTGCTTCTGTAAAGATTAAAGCCTTGGAAACCCTATGAGGCAGTTCTTCTCTGTCGTATGGTGTTGCTATGAGTTGGAATTCATCTCAACAGCAATGGGTTTCTTTTTTTTTTTTTTTTTGCTAAGGGCAGTAGGGTGCTATATCCCAAATGAAAGCCTGGTTTCTCTAGCAAGGGCATTTTTGTCTCTCTCTCTCCAAAGTATACCAACAGACTTTGAATGAATTCGAGCAGAAAATATTTTTTATGCTCACCTGTGAAACATTAGCTACCACTGAAAACCAGACCAAATCAGACTCTGAGAACAAAGTCGATGGAACAACTGACAATATCATATTTTTTCACAGTCAGTTTCTAATAAAACTTCTACTCAATACCTGACCACATCTGCCATTATACAATGGACATTTCAGGACAAAACAAACAAAAAAAACCTATTACTTAGAACAATAGAGTTTCTGATAAATCTTTATATTTTGTATTTCCTCTTTATCCAACATTCACATAACATAAAACTTCACAAGATTATTACACATGAAATAAGTGAGCTTCATGTATTTCTGTGTTTTTGCTGTTTTCAAATTATATTACATTTGTTCGAACAAATAATATAAAACACTACATATTCTAGCTGGCAATGTACTTTAATTTGGAATCCTAATTATGATTGACTCTATTACTAAGAATGCCAAGTATTTCGCACATACATCTCCAGGGCCTGGGGAAAAGGAAAATGAAAAGTCAATTTCTTTGTTGCTATAATTAGATAAGCAGAGAGGCAGACAGTTGTGCATATTTGACAGAGCACCATATGCTAAGCCACAAGCTTGGCTTTCATATGCTGTGAAACCAATGTGCACAGCTAAGACATAGGGAAATCAGTGGTGTGTGAACACTAATAAGTCAGAAGCGGTTTTGCTGTCCACTTATAACTCATCTGTAAGAGAAAAGGAGTTTCAGGATTCCCCTATCTTCACTATATCCAGCTTCTGTTAGCAAGTGTCCTCCTAAAACTAAAAAGAACATTATGCTCCCATTCTACTCTACCAAGCATAATGTCCTTCTCCAGGGACTGGTCTCTCCTGATAGCATGTCCAAAGTATGTGAGACGAAGACTTGCTATCCTTGCTTCTAAGGAGCATTCTGGCTGTACTTCTTCCCAGACAGATCTGTTCATTCTTTTGGCAGTCCATGGTATATTCAATATTCTTTGCCACCACCATAATTCAAAGACATCAATTCTTCTTTGGCCTTCCTTATTCATTGTCCAGCTTTCACATGCATACAAGGTGATTGAAAATACCATGGCTTGGGTCAGGCACTTGATTTCTTGACTGCTGTTTTCATGGGTGTTGATTGTGTATCCAAGCAAACTGAAATCCTTGACAACTTCAATCTTTTCTCCATTTATCATCATGTTGCTTATTGGTCCAGTTGTGAGGGTTTTTGTTTCCTTTATGTTGAAGTGTAATCCATACCAGAGGCTTTGATCTTCATCAGTAAGTGTTCCAAGTCCTCTTCACTTTCGGCAAGCAGGTTGTGGCATCTGTATAACACAGGTAGTTAATGAGTCTTCTTCCAATTCTGATGCTGTGATCTTCCCCATACAGTCCATCTTCTTGGATTATTTACTCAGCATACAGATGGAATAAGTACGGTGAAAGGATACAACCCTGATGCACGCTTTTTCAGGAGCATACTACTATCTATAGTGGGGTTGGGAGAACCTAAGTTTCGTTTCCAAATTTCTATAAATCATTGTCATCAAGACCTCAGGGTCGCAGTATTTGTGTCCCAAGTTCAACAAAATCTCCAACTCAAAATTCTGCCATTAGTTTCCATCTGCTTTCTCTACCACTTAATTGTCATATTCACCCCCAGCTTTCATCACAGCTGTAATCACTTATGTAACTAGTTATTTTCCTCTAGTCGTCCAGCTAAGAAACAAAAACCTACATACATATGAGCTTATGCAAATAAACCCCTATCTGTGGAGAGTAACATGTTTTTATTTCTTTGTTTTTCTAGAGTCACAAGTCCAATTTCTGGGATACCTGTAGAACATTCCACCTGATTTTTGGATTGACATAATATATCCCCTTTCTTTACTTGTACTTTTCTTCAGTCGCTTCTAGCAATGGTTTGATTCACTATATATTTCCACTTGGCTGTACCCACTTTAGCGGGAGGATGAGGAAAAAAAGAAAAAAGCGTACACCTGGAAAATCGGCCTCAATTAAGCTCTCTGTATAATTTACTGACTGTTTGTCACCCGGGCCAAAAAAATAATTAAAATGTCCAGGGGTGGGGGGGAATAACCAAGTAGTGGCCAGAACCTCTACTACTTCAAAATCTATTTTCCCAAGTAATTGATTGCAACTCTGCTATGATTTCATGGAGTTAGAACAGACATTGCTTATAGTATACAGTACTCCAAAGATGTAATCAGCTTAATCCTTTCATCTAACCATCATTATCACTGAAAGAGGGTCTGCCTCTCTCCAAACATGAACAGCCAGTAATGATTTTGGAAGAATTGACTACAGCAAGTGCACAGTCACTTACTGGAGTGGCCTGAGTGGTACCTTGTTTATAGGAAAGGAGGGAGGGAGGGAAAGAGTGGACCCAGACAGCAGTGGCTCCCTCCAGCAGACAGTGCTGTTTATCTGGGGCTGTTTTCTTCCTCCATCAGCCAAAACACACCTTTCTTGACGTTAATAATAAAAGTCATAGACAAAATATAAATTTATTAGAATAAAGAGGCCTATGCTCAGGACAAATGTCAAAAACATCACAGAAAAAGTCAAGTGAGATCCAGTTAAAGAACTTCATTCTAAACATACCGCGCAAAAAAAGGCAAAACGCCTTTCTTCCTCTATGAATGTTAGGATAATAGTATCTATTTAGCACTCTTATGTCCAAGTTCTAAGGGCTTTACTTAGATTCTCTTAACAGATACTACCTTACAAGGCAGGTGCTAGTATTTTCTCTATTTTAAGATAAGGAAACTGAGGCCCAGAGAAGTACCTGTCTCATTCTTTTTAGTCCTTTTTTTTTTTTTTTAGCCACCTGGGAATTTAGAGGAAAATTTCCCTCGCTATATTTATTGTGTTGGTATCAGTGTCACTCTTTGAACTAGCCTAATGTTTTTATGTTTACTTGATTTGTATGCAAAAATTTAAAGTTCAACGAGGAAGCAAAACATTCGATAAATAATGTGGAATTTAATTTCAAACAACGTTTGCTGCTAAAGAAAATATATGAAAGACTGTCCTGTCCTGACTTTTATCATTGGCCTCTGAGAAAGACAAGAAAGTAGTTTCATCTCTCAGGTCCCTGCAGGAGCTCTGGAAACATAGTGAAGTTCTGCCGAATCATTGGCCTCATCAATGACATGCATAGCCCTGTTGCTATTCATTCATTCACTCATTCTTTCACTCATTTCTTTGTGTCTTCGGTTAAGAACTATGATTATTAATTCATAAAGATCAAAACCAGTGTCAGGCATTGCGGTGGACGTAAAAATTATACAAGAAGTCATGAGCTGTGAAAAGAACATAGGCTATAGTCAGAAGTCCACGGTTTTCAAATCTGGATCTAACAGTTACCAAATTATTTAACTAATTTTGAGCTTCTGTTACTTTACCTGTGAAACTATGGACAATAATTATACCTCCTCAGATGTGTGCTTTAGAGATCACATGAGACCAATTGAGAAGAACCTTTCATATGCTTCAAAATAAATACGGTTGCAGATTACTTATAGTCCTCTGACTCGACAATTCTAAAGGAATTTAGAATTAGTTGTTGAGAAAGAAACATGAATAAAGATAGCTAACCAGCCAGTTGTTGCTATTGACCATACCTGTCATCAAGTTGGCCCCACTCATGGGTATCCCACTCACAATGGAAGGAAACACTGCTCAGTCCCACATCATGCCATGATAAGTTGCAGATTGGACCATTGCAGTTTATAAGGTTTTTACTGTCTGATTTTCAGAAGCAGATCACCAGGCCTTTCTTCCTAGTTCATCATAGTCTGGAAGCTCTGCTGAAACCTGTTCAGCATCATAGCAACATGCAAGCCTCCAATGGCAGATGGATGGTGGCTTCACATGAGGTGCATTGGCTGGGAATCAGCCCAGGCCTCTGCATGGAAGGCAAGACTTCAACCCCAGAACTTCCACTGTCCCATACCAGCCAATCAGTAAGTGTTAAATGAAGAGATCGGCCATTAAGGGTTTTAGGAGCTTAGGGTACGGGAAAAGTAATCTCCAGGTGGAGAATTATTATTTGACTTTGGATTTGATATAAGATTAGGATAAGTGGGAAAACGAGGAAGATATATCAAAAAAACAAATGATAACAAAAAGACACAAACAAAAACTATGAGGCAATAACTAAGGCACACTGTGGGTTTGGGCAATGCTCCTAAATCTCTTGGATTAGAAAGGAGAGCTGGAGGAAGTTAGGGTTGACATATGGGTTAGAAGAGGATTAGGAGTTGTCTTAAACACACTTAAGAAATTTAGGAAATGTTTAACAGGTAAAACAGAAATGTTCAAGGTTTTTGAAAAGTCAGGATCAAAGCTGATCTTTGGTAGATGAGTCTGGTGGCTTATACAGGAGAGGCTGGAAGAGAGGAGAGATGGAGCCAGGGAATCAATGGGGAACCTTATCACAAGAGCCAAGATTTGTGGTACATTGTCTAAACCTGCTTCCTATTTTGGGGAAACCAGGGATATGCCAAAAAAAAAAAAAGCAAACCCAGTGCTGTTGAGTCGATTCCGACTCATAGCGACCCTGGTGGCATAGTGGTTAAGTGCTACTGCTGCTAATCAAAGGGTTGACAGTTCAAATCCTCAAGGTGCTCCTTGGAAACTCTATGGGGCAGTTCTACTCTGTCTTATAGGGTCACTATGAGTCGGTATATGCAAAGGCTAGGTAAATTGGACCAGGTCAAAGTCAGTTCCAGCCACATGTCTGAAGCAGCACTGCCCCGAGAGAGAGTCGACTGATTCCTGCACTCTTCACTGTGGAGGAAGGGAAAATAGAGCTTCCCACTGCCTGGAAAAGGTGTCCCAGTCAGAGGGCAGAGAGAAAAATGTCCTGACTCTCCAGCCCCTGCTCTCTGAACAGACTGGTAGACCACATTACAGCTGGGTAGGATTCATAGCTGAACCAATTTTTCACAGACTAAAAACAAGATTTATAGTTGTTTCAGAAAACAAGTAGTCAGAAATGATTAAACTCACACATAGTTTTTTCTTCTACTGCTCACACCCCTCCCACATTGCATGTCATTTCACTTCCCTTCTGTCCATATTCTGGAATGAGTAAGAGTGATTCCACTTTGTTTTTCTCCACTTTGATTAGCATCAGAGGATTTTTTAAAAAGCCGAAGCACACCCTGTGCTAGCTGAACTTAAAGGGAGAAACTCAGCGATGCTCTTCTCACACATCAAGGAAACGGATAAAATGGACCGAGCTATTGACAGCCACCTTCCCATTTCTAATAAACCTCCATCTAAACTAGCACCAGAGAATGCTCTGCAGCAATGCATGAGGTCCCTCCCCAGAAGGTACCTCACCCGAGGTAAGGAAAGGATGTGAAGAAGTGTGCCACAGCTCACAAAGACCCTTGAATTAGGAGGGAAAAGCCACAAACTTTTGTGCTGCAATGAAGAGAGGTCTGAGCTTAAGGAGTTGAAAAATTTACTTCTGCTCTCTCTCTACAGTACTAGACAATGTCAGTGATAAAAAAAAAAAAAAAAAACTCCACCTCCAAAACATTTTGTTGGTCAAACTTCTAAATATTTGGTGCAGTCACTGTTGAGTTTTAATACGTACATAAGTTTCAAATTGGAGTCCCTGGGTGCTGCAAACAGTTAACACACTCAGCCGCTAGCAGAATGGTGGGAGCTCCAGCCATTGAATACCCTAAGGAGCACAGATCTACTCTGACACACATGGGGTCACCAGGAGTCAGAATTGACTCCATGGCAACTGGTTGGTTGATTCAGCTTCAAATTCACACATTTTTGTTACTTTTTATTTAATAAACATTGTATTCTACATGTAAGTTAATTCCGAGAACTCTTAAGTATATAATCAGCCCCAACCTCCACGAACTCCACTACATGCATTCATTTGGAAAATAAATTTGTCACGTTTCAGAATAAATAACAGGTGCTTTAGGTGCAGTTTATGTCTCCAAACCTGTGGTGCTATATATCCCAGAGTTTAAATAATACACTTGAAATAAAATGGGACAGCACAATGATCGTAAAGACAAATTTTGCCATCCTATGTAACGATTTGAATTTCTAACTTGTTTTCGTTGTTCACTCACTCAGGAAATAGAGGGAGAGCTATGTAGCATAATATTTTTGTTTGATGTGTTCAAATTTTAGGTATACATGAAATATTTTTACTGAATTTGAATAATATGTTTAAATTTGGCATGTATTCTAATTTAATTGTGAGTTGTTTTAAAACTGAAGAACAAATCGAAAGTACAATGAGAGTTACTGATCATTATAATTATTACATGATTATTATAGAAAATAATTTTGTCATAGAAGGGAGTGAAATAGAGGAGAGTGACCCACTAAGGCTCAGATACTCTAGGTATGCCATTGTACACAGAGACACTGGCAGAAATTGGCTTGAGGGGATTTTGTTCCCTGCAAACACTCTTGTTCTGACTAAAATAAAAAGTTCAAAAACATCCTTTCTTTTTGCGTTGTCTCAAGCTATGGAAATAAGAGCACATGTCCTGTTTCTGCCATTTGGAAATTACAAATTTGGTGAGACATTTGAAGAATAGGCTAAAATGCGAAGCATAAGGACTATGGGTCCTTTGCCCAGAGTTAGTACGATAATAGAGTGCAGATAGTGAATGTGCTTAGCTTTATGAAGTTGAAAGACAACTCCCAGTAAGGAAACACACTTCCAGGACAAGATGGCAACTTTTCTATTGCACATTAGGTGAGTATGGGACATCCTTACAGTTCTAGTCTCCAAAGAAAAGTATCATACTGGCCTCTGCATTGGTTGCATCTTTTAAGTACACACCATACATTTATCTGCCACCAGTAGCGTATCCATTCGTTCATTTACTTAATCAACACAGACATATGGAATATCTGCTTTGTGTCAGGTCTCGTACCTGAAGACACATGGATAAATAACACAAGATCACTCCACTTTAGGAGTTGACTGTCCAATGAGATATAACATTATACACACACACACACACACAAATAATTATTATACAGTACAACAATTAAAGTATATGCAAAGTGCAATGTGATGTATATCAAGTTTAAAGTAAGCAAGTTTCTGAAGAAGTGAGTCACTGACTTAATAGGAGAAGTAATATTTGAGCTGGGTTTTTGAATAATAAATGAGAATAAAAGGAAGAAAGGGTAAAATAACTGATAATATAGCAAAACTGAAAATAGTCCAAATCAACAATAAGAATACATTTAAAGGACTGAAAAACAGAGGTTATGAAGCAGACTTTAATAAAAAGAATTGAGATGAGATATTCAGAAAAACATCCTTGCTGCTACACTTAAGATGCATAAACAACTACTGAAAAACTTAAAACATAAATGTTACATTTCTGAAAAAGTTGGGGTCACATGAGAAATGACATTGAGCTTCCTTTGCATTCTGGGAATCCAAAAGACAGAGGCTTGGGATCAAAGTAGCAGGTAGGAAAGCAAGGAGGCTCTATGAGTCAGAATCCAATCCATGGGAGGCCAACAAAACTGAGTCTGCACAGATAGTTGACAGCAGGACCAGAAGGCTGCCTTCTGTCCAAAACCAAAATGAGAACAGACCCATCTTCCCATTTGAATTCTGGCTTGGGAAACCTTCTCCTCGACCCCATCATTTTGCCACATGACTTTTCAAATAAATCACGTATCATTTAAAAGTTGTTATTTTTCTACTTCTTTTAAGCAACTTGCACTCTGATATTCGTGCCCTAAATATCTGAGCCTCTTCAGATCACCATATTCACTGTTGTGCTGTTGTGTCTGTTATTTATATCCCCTGCTAGTGCGGTATCTGTCTTTCTATCTTGGCGTTAAGTGTGTAAATAAATGAAAGGGAAGAACATCCAGGCAGGGCTTTTCACCCTGGCTGCTCTCAGAGATCGGTGCAGGCAGAGATCGGTGGAGAGGGACATGCGCGAATAATGTCTTCAGAGCCTTTGGGAAAATGCATTTTTAATTTATTTCTGCTTCTTTCTTTACCTAGATCAAATAAGTGGATAATGCCAAAGAGACAGGCGCCATCCCAGCAGCCCGGGAGAGAAGCAATTACACATTTTTTTTGCTTTCCCCTTGCAATCAGCACAGATAAGAAGAGTACCATTTTGGCAGCACCTGCTGCTGCTTGTTTTCTGGACTTTTTTTTGTCTTTCTTCTTCCCAGAAAGTCTAAGCTAAGGGGAAAAAAGAAAGAAAGAAAAATAGCTTAACTTGGTCAGTTGGTCAATTTTGCAGCAGACTCCTGCAGCAGACGGGCTATTGTGTCTGAATCATATCTTCCCAGTTGCATTACTAATGCATGATTGGCTGAAAAGACCTACAAATGCATATGAAAAACAGGAGAGTCCTCCCCCTGTTCTGCATAAAAAAGACATAAACCTCTGAGATATAAGGGGGACCAAAATAACGGGAAATTCTGTTCTAGAGAGGAAAAAAAAAATGTAGGCTCAGCAAAAGTTAAGACCCAGGAATAAGCATGTACTTTGGTTTTGCTCTGTTTTATTTATTATATTATTTATTTTTATTTGTTTATTCCCATTAAATATGACATAATGCCTTTTTTTTAGTCATTATTGTACCTTTGTTAAAAAAAAAAAATCCAGGACATTTTTAACTTTGCAACATTGTCTTTTGTCTTCCTTGAGCATCTCTCCCTTTAGTACGATGGTGTATCACTCTTACTTCATTTTCTTCTTCTTTCCTCTGAATCCCCCCATCTTTGTAATCATATTTTGGAAGAAATTGCTTATTCCTTGAGTTCTCGTTTTCTCCAACATTCTTCAATCTTCTACTGATTTCTTGGATTCGAAGCCCCAAGAGGGTAGGCAGCAGGCCTGTGAAGTTTTCTGTTTCAGTAGCAAACTCAGAGCCATGCACAATTAGGTACTTAATTGCTTTGTGATGACTATGATTGATGATGTTTTCCACATATACTAATTCTAGTGAGAGATCCACTTCCCCTATCAGACGGATTGCATACAAATGACGAGTGCAAAAACAAGACTTCAACCAAATAATTTTAGAAAATACAGTCTTCAAATTTCTACTAGGAGGCAAATTTCACCAAAAATAAAACAAAAAAAAACAGAAATCAATTGATAGTACCATTTTTATAATTTGCTTTTTTTTAAAGCAAGAAGGTCGCATTGACTGGGGAGCTGGGGAGCAATTATAGGTGATAAGTTATACTACCTTACTGTGTTTCTACGGGCTTATTAACTAACCTCTGAGTCTCAATTTTTTCATTTGTAAATTGAGGATGATAGCACTTTGCCTTGTAATGTTTGAAAATATGTGTGCACATTCTTCGGCATTCCTCCCTTCAATATGAACCAGACTTAGTGACTCACTTCCAGTGACTAGAATCTGGCAGAAGTGATTTTATCTGACTCCCAAGACTAGGTCATAAAAGAAATGCTTTTACGTGACTTTCTCAGTTCACTGTCCGTGGGGAAGGCTGGCAAGCATGTCCAAGGATACTTAAGCAGTTCTGTGGGAAGGCCTATGGGTGGAGAAACTGAGGCTTCCTGCCAAGAGCCAACACTAACTTGCCGGTTATGTGAGTGCACCATGTTGGAAGTGGGTCCTCCAGTTCCATCAAGACTTCAGATGACTGCAATGCTGGTGGACACTTAGACAGTAAGCTCATGAGAGATCCTGAACCAGAACCACGTAGCTTAGCCTGTCCTGAATTTCTGACCAACAGAAACTGTGAGAGATAATAAATGTGTATTGCCATTTTAAGCCACTAAGTTTTGGGGTAATTTTTTTACACAACTGTAACAAACTAATATAATTCTTTTCTCATAGTGACTCTTTGAAGATCAGATAAAGCAACATGCAAAACATCTAGTGAATGATTGTAACTCAATGAATCTTGGTTCTTTACTCCTACTTGGCAGTGATAACATATGGTTATTACTGCACTAATTCCATAGATATTCCTTAATCCAGCAATTTCTTGATGTGTAAGTAGAACCCTGCCAAGGCTAGGACAGGAACACATTCATGTAGGTTTAGCTTAAGGTCTCTGTCTTGTGTACTCCATCTAGATATTTCACTTAATATATTGTGATGTCTATTCCAATGACCTTTAAAGTTCTATTTGAAAAGAAGATAGCACACGATTAAGAAAAGAAAGAAGGTGAGGATGAGATATAACTAATCATCTCAGGCCTGTCAAGAAAAAATAAACTAAAGAAGGAAAACAAGCCATAGAGTAAAAAAGCTCCGGTAATAATACTATCAATAACAAAATTAATTAGCAGCCGCTATAAAACACATCTGGCAGTATACTAGATGCTTAAAAAAAAAAAAACAAGGACTAAATCATTTAATCATACTTAATTGCACATAAGATAAATACTATTATTATGACCTATTTATAGGTGAGAAAACTGTAGCCCAGAAAGGTGAAATATTTTCTGTAAGGTTACATCGATAGTAACTGGTGGAACTCAGGTAGTGTGAACCCAAATTCTTCTTTTTTTTTTTTTAATTTTTATTGTGCTTTAAGTGAAAGTTTACAAAACAAGTCAGTCTCTCATACAAAAATTTGTACACACCTTTTTTTTTTTTTGCTATATACTCCTAATTGCTCTCCCCCTAAAGAGACAGCACACTTCTTCCCCCCCCCCACCTTTTGTGTCCATTCAGCAAGCTTCTGACCCCCTCCGCCCTCCCATCTCCCCTCCAGACAGGAGATGCCACCATAGTCTCATGTGTCTACTTGATCCAAGAAGCTCATTCTTCACCAGTATGATTTTCTATCCCATTGTCCAGTCCAATCCCTGTCTGAAGAGCTGGCTTTCAGAATGGTTCCTGTCTTGGGCTAACAGTCTGGGGACCATGACCACCAGAGTCTTTCTAGTCTCAGTCAGACCATTAAGTCTGGTCTTTTTACGAGAATCTGGGGTCTGCATCCCACTGCTCTCCTGCTCCCTCAGGGGTTCTCTGTTGTATTCCCTGTCAGAGCAGTCATAGGTTGTAGCTGGGCACGATCTAGTTCTTCTGGTCTCGGGCTCACGTAGTCTCTGGTTTATGTGGTCCTTTCTGTCTCTTGGACTCATAATTACCTTGTGTCTTTGGTGTTCTTCATTCTCCTTTGCTCCAGGTAGGTTGAGACCAATTGATGCAATTTAGATGGCTGCTTGCTAGCGTTTAAGACCCCAGGTGCCACTCTCTAAAGTGGGATGCAGAATGTTATCTTAATAGCTTTTATTATGCCAATTGACTTAGATGTCCCCTGAAACCATTCAACCCAAATTCTTCGCTCATCACCTTTATGCTATGCCATGCTCTTGAGAAAATGGCAGCAAAACAAACGTTCACCTTGGAGGGGAAAAAGTAAGAGATTGCCCAGCAAATTTTGCACGGTTGCGAGTGTATTATCTATCATAGCCTGGACTGGTTTTACTACTTAATATTTGTTTATTTATACTTGTACAATCCCTCTATAACTCCATTTGACCCTGGGATTGTTTTTGCTTTTATACTATGTAAAATGTGTGGTTTTGATAAGAAAAAGTCTTAATGATGGCAGAATAGCTTCCAGAGTTAGCCATACACATCAGGGTGAATTTGTACTATAATGATACATTATTATAGTTCTCTGCTATTGTTATTAAGAATATTTCTTGTTATCACGCTGAAGTTCTAACAGAGACTGAACTTGATTTGAAACCACTTAATATTCTGTTCCACATCTTTAGCCTGGCCTTCAAGCTGTAGTGGGAATTGATAAAGGATTACAAAATCGGATAAGCAACTGCATCATGGACATGGCAACCCTCCAAGACAACTTCATTATCATCTATAAGCCTTATGAATGGCCAAGTAACCACAAAAACATCTGAGAACACTAGAGTTTCCTTATGGCCCTCTTAAGAAAGTGATGCACAAAAACCACAAAGCAAAGGGTTGACATCCTTCCCATAGCCCTTGAGGAAATCCTGGAGTTGAATGGTGCATAAACTGAAGCAGCTAGGGTTGGCCATGGCCTTCACAGTGCTGGCCCATGAGCAGTTTGTGGAAGTTCTGAATTCATTTCTAAACTTTACAAGTGTTTCCATATAAAATTCCACATGTCTAGATTATTTTTGAAAATCTGGCAAAACTGGACCTGGATGACAATTGGCTGGAGCTGAAAAGCAGTTTCCACACTAAGAAGAGCTACCTGCTTTTCAGTTCCCCTGCATTTCCACCACGCCCTGTCGTGTTACACCTGCCCTGGTACCTTCTTTTACATCACCTATTGCACCCTTTTAGACATTTGGATTTGTGACTCTCAAACAATAGTGAAAGCTCTATGGTGAGAGATTATATCTGTTCTAGCACAGTGCCTAGCAAATGTAAGTACTAAAATAATAATTGTTAAATAACAGAATCTAGATCTCTCCCTTCCCTTACACATTCTACTCCTAAGCATTTGAACCAAAGGTACATGAAATCTAAATGTGTCAAAATGATTAAAAAAAAAAAAATCTGACTGAATCAATCAAATCAACGGGAATTTCTTACTGAGGAGAAGATAGTCGAACATGTCTAACTGGAAAAACAAAACTCACCCAGCTTCATAGAGATTTGATCATATAACATGCTAACAAAACTGGCTTCTGGCCATCTTGAATTATTTACCCAAATACATGATGTTGGTTCATGCCTCTGGCTCTTAGTTGCTCCCTTTAAATGGTCCCCTTATGGTCTGATCAACACCTATTCATCTTTAGATTGAAAAGGCAATATCTCATCCATGGCATCCTTTCCCAGAAGCCACACTCCAGTCAGTAGACAAATTCATTTGCCTTCCATGTTTCCACTTTTCCTTTTGACACGTACACAGAGCCTGGGTGGTGCCGTGGTTAAGAGCTATGGCTGCTAACCAAAAAGGGTGGCACTTCTAATCTACCAGCTGCTACATGGAAACCCTACGGGCACTTCCACCCTGTCCTATAGGATCACTATGAGTCGGAATTGACTCAACGGCAACAGGTTTGGTTTTTTGGTACAATATTATGACACCTGTCAGACATGATCATTGATTTACATGTCTTTCTTCTAGAATGTTAGTTTGTAGACGATAAGAGTTTGCATCTCCTTCATTATTGTCCCCAATACCTAGCATACAGCCTGGTACATAATACGTACCCAGTGAACTTAATTTCTACTTTGCTCTGATGACTCACAAAATGAGCCTAGATAATCCTATTATTTTGGGAGTGTAGTTGGCCTGGGTAGGCTTGCTCCTTTGACATGTCATCAAAGACCATGGTGTTGTGAACCTTTGCTGTGAACACAAGTGTACTAATGGAGAGAATCAGCAAGTTACACAGATGCCTGTCTGGCTCCTGTGGGGAAATGAAATTGATCAGAATTAAAGATAAATCCAAGATAATTGACTGATATTGTAATTGAGAGTTTTGAAGAGCATTAGAAAATGAAGTTAATGTTCCAAATAATTATAATTGACTCTAGGGATTCTCTGGGGATACTACTATGGTATCTGAAGTTTTACTAAGTGACCAACTGTCCTATTTACCCTGTCACTATTAAACAAGACAGTTTCAAGGGGTTTACATAAGATATAGAATGTGTGTGTGTGTGTGTGCATGTATGTGTTATGCAAGTAACGAAACAGAATAGGATCCATAGAAGATACCACTAAAAGGTATATGTACTAAGCTACAATTCCAACTTGAGAGTTTTAGGTGATTTAAAATAATAAGCAAGAATTGTCATGATATCATGACCATCTTCAGAATTCAATAATCAACTGCTTATCATGCATTGCTTTAATAATCATTTAGACCTAACACAAGAGATTCCTCATTCATTCCACAGAGGGAAATCTGTTGAGAAATCATCCACTGAGTCCTGCTGGCAGTGATCCACTGAATGATGTCCTATGAATTTGGTAAGTTAAACTGGAGGGTCACAAGGTTTCTTCTAAGTCTTACCTTCTGTGCTTTCATCAAGGTGATAATCACCACCCTCCCCTAGTACTCGTTGGGCTCTGGACTCAATCATTAGGAATTTTGTATTGTTGAATTAATACATTCATCTATCTATGCTTCTTCCGCATCAAAACACGCACACACACACACACAGACATAGTAACTACAATTTTTTTTTTTTTTTGTAACTAAGCTGTCTTTCAGGACTAAAAGTGAAAACTAGTAATGCCAATTGCCTCTCCAGAGTTTCAATCCACTGGGGAATTATCTTCTGGGTCACTAGATCAAGAGACTGGAGTCAAAGCCAAAGGCACAGGGTAGCCTTTACAGAAGCCCATTTATTCTCAGGAGAGGATGCTCCCCAAAAGTCAGCATGCAGCTGCCTGTCTTCATTTCTGTAATCATCCACGGATGCCATTATCTGTTTTAGTCATAGGTGACCAAGGTGGTTATATGGATTTCTTTTAGCTTGTATTACCATACTTTCTAGTGTCTTTTGTGTTTAAATGGGGCATTTTAAATGGTCCTATCTCTCTAATGAATGGCAATCTCAATAAATTTTTGCTTTGTATAAGTAAACGTGGGATTGTGTTCATTGTCTTGGGTTAGAAAACGTTCACTTGATTAATAAAATTATCTCAAGCTAATATATCAATCTTTCACAGTCTAAGCCACGTCATAACTTATGTAAATTTTTTGACATGTATTATACTCATCTACTGGATGGCAACTTTCTACACCAGCATTTGGACATTTGTTTAGGAGAGAATGAATAAATAGAATTGTACCAATGGGCCCTGATGAGTTTAAATGAGGGATTCAGGGACTGGCTGAGTCTGAAGATCTTCAGAGTCAGCGCCTGGGGGGTCTGCCTTGCCGATATTGTTCAGTATGAGGAGAAAAAGAATCCACACAGCTTCTATGGTACAACTGAGCAGACGAACCATTTAAACACCTCTGAACTTTGGAACTAGGGATAGGAGACTTGGCTTTGTGGCCTTAAAGTCTATCTACATTCACCTTTCCTTTTCCTTTATTCAAGGATTCATGGTGGCTCAGTGGTTAATCCAGTCACTCTGCAGGAGAAAGATGTGGCAGTTTACTTCAGTAAAGATTACAACCTTGGAAACCACGCGGGGACAGTTTTACTCTGTCCTATAGAGTTGCTATTAGTTAGAATCGACTCGACTGCAGTGGGTTTGGTTTTTTGGTTTTTCTTTATTCAGACAGGTGCTGGTACTAACACATGGAAAAAAGACCCACGGTTGGGGCGGAGGCGGGGGGAGGTACTGTGAGGTGGAAAAGGGCCCATCTAGACCAGGAGGATTCAGGTGTCAAGGAAGCAGTTTCTTCTGTAGGCAGACAAAGTGGGGCCCAGAGAGGTAGACTACTAGCCAAAAGCCACCCTGAAAGACTTTACAGAACACGAGCTTCCAGAAACCCATGAATGTGTGCTTTAGCCACCTCTGGTATCCCACATGCCATGCTGATCTTGTCCCTCCAAAATAGAGGAGTCTGGGGTGGGCTGACCCTAATACCCTCCCTCCCACATTCCATCTTATCGAGCCTAGATCTCAACAGACCCTGTCCTCACCTGCCCTCCGTCCCACTTTGATCAAAGCACTGAACCATTCAGACTGAGCATTTAAAATTTCTAACAAATGGGAATGTAGCACTTTCCCAAGAAAATATTTAAAAATAAAATTAAAAACAGAAATAAATATTGAAGAAGAAGAAGATGGGGAGAGGAAGGGGAAGAGGAGGAGGAAAAGAGGAAGAAGAGAGAGAAGACTCTATAAGAGAGTGTCAGGCATGGGCTACAGATGTGATCAGGGAAAAGAGAAAGGTGTGTCTTTTCCACAGCTAAAACCCAGTGCCTGGCTAGGGTTCTATGAAGAAGGGTCTTCTCTCCACTTCTGTGGAGTACTTCACTTGGCTTTGAGAGGTCCAATCTCATTTTGGTTCCTGACTGACTTCTAGTTTGGGGAGTGTAGGAGGCAGTGTTTTCCATGAAGGAACATGCTCTTGGCAGACTACTTCATTGACAATTATGAATCCAAGTGGATTGATAGGAAGTAGCCATTAACAAACAGGCCAAGAAGAAAAAACACATGAACGGACCGATTGTTATCTAACGTGGGAAACTCTGAGGCTACCTGGTAATACCTGAGGCTGGTGGGAAGAAGGTTGGCAGTAGGGATACTGATCCAGCAAATATTAAAGATTAAAGCTTTATACTCATAAACTAGCAAGACCCCGGGATACTGAGGGACATGTTCACTCTGGTGATGCTTACAGATGATTGTTCCTTTCTTATTACATTAAAATATATGTGGGGCAGTGTTAATTCAGCGGTAGAATTCTATCCTTCCTTGCAGGAGACCTGGGTTCAATTCCTGGCCAATGAACTTCATGTGCAGTGCAGCCATCATATGTCTATTAATGGTGGTTTACATGTTGCTGAACAGGTTTCAGTGACGCTTTCAGACTACTAAAGAGTAGGAAGAAAGGCCTGGCACTCTACTTCCAAAAATCAGCCAATGAAAATATTATGGATTACAATGGTTTCATCTGCAACCTATCATGGAGATGACATAAGATCAGGCAGCATTTTGTTCCATTGCACATGTGGTCACCATTAGTCAGGGGCTGACTCAATGGCAGCTAACAATAACAACAACAAAATATAAGTAAACCTGCTTAAGGATTCTCTCTCAGTATCTCTCAAAATTTCTCTCTCCCTCTCTCTCTCATACACACACACACACACACACACACACACACACACACACACAGAGAGAGAGAGAGAGCTTTGGCCCATCTAAAATACCTTTAGTTTTTAGTTTCTCCTTTCTCCTCTCACATTTTTAGAAATGCACAAATTGCTACAGGGTACTATAGAGGGGACCTAAACATTTTAAAATATGAGTCAAAATTCACCCCCAGATCTTGCATAGTAATTTTTTTAATAGATCAGTATCATTTGTCCTGATCAGGATGAACACAGAAAATCTGGCGATACGGTGCCTAATTATTCTTTTACTTAGGAAGAAGGAAGCCTTTCTCTAATGGTTTTCTCCACTAGTGCAAGTAAACAAGGCAGTGAATAAACGGATATTTTTCCCTCCTAAACCACAAAGCTGCCTAGCCTTATGCTTGTAGAAGGCATGAGTGTCTTTTCAGTACAGTGGCCGTAGGGATTGCTCAGCAGGAGGTATGTGGCTAGGATAGAGACAGCATAAGAAAAAAGAAAGATAATATGCAGTTAGACAAATAGCCATGCAGAAACCAGCAGGTGTTTCTTTAGTCCTCCAATAATAAATGTTAGGTTTTGTTCTTCTTTTATTCCTTTTTTATCATTCCAACATCAAAATCTCATCTGACATCTCAAAGTCAGAACATTCTGAAAATATCCATTTATTTTTTAAGTTTAAGAGCCACAATCACATGTTTAAAAATGCACCCCACAAACATAGCAATTTGGGGTTCAAGGAATACTCTGGAGTTGGATTACTGGAGGACACAATTACCTTTATGTCTGTCCTCTTAGCCAAATGGCCAGATGAGCACAATTATTAGCCAATGTTCTTCAGCCGCCATTACGTCTCACTTCCATTTCAAATGGCGTTTGTGACTAAGTGGTGTCTTTATGCACGATAGAAGCCATTTGTTCCCTCTGATGGAATTTCAATATGAATAATAGCAGTGGAAGAGCACACAACTGATTAAATGGGTTACTCCCCTCATCATTTGAGTCACAGATTGGGCACTGTATCATACTGTGGCAATTGTCACAGGAAACAATATTTGGTTAATTAATGAAAACCATAGGAAGAGTCTCCCAGCTCTGGCTAAAATGCAGTCAACTAGAAATATTGTGGAAAATTATATTTGAGTCTTTTAGACATTCTGGTTGGCCCTAATAAGTTGTTTCAGTCCGAACACCTTCTGAGGTGCTAGCTTGGCGAACCTAGATAGATTGGGTAAAACTGAGGCCCAAATCTATCTGTGTGGCATGTTCAGAATCTACAGTCCATGTGTCTCATATATGGTCATAAATCCCTGAACGTTCTAAGCGCTTTTTGCCCACTGGGAAGGCTCAGTACACATTGACTAGAGAAGAAGATGCTTCATTCTTCTGACATGGCTAGGGAATCAGTGAAGTTCCAACTAGGTGATTTTTCCAGATAACTGAGGGTAGATTACAGATAAAACCTGGATGTCCCCCTACCTGAACTGCAATACTTTCCAAATCAAGGACTCAGGTCTAAACAGGCTCAAGAACAATCTTGTTTCTTACAAAGAGATGAAAGCACTGTGCAATACCTGTATATTATTTGCCCTGCATCTTGTGGGAAATAAATGGTGAATGAAATCTTTTGGATGTATCACTTTCTCTTTGTGTACTTCAGCTCCATTTAATTGTGATAAAAAGAGTCAAAGCATGCTCCAGCCCCCAACATAGAGGCATGCCTATTTGGGGAAGGCTCTAGAACAGGTTGTATCCTTAATATGGGCTGATTTTTCATCTATTTCTGCCCTACATGTCTTGATCACAGGCCTAGAACTGAGCACACTGCAAATTCTGATCAGTCTGTGATTCACCGCTGAATTTTCATCACCTTCTAGGGAGTATTTTATGGATGACAAGTGTGTCTACTGGTTCCAAATTCTCAGATGTGGACCCAGAAAGTTCACACATTAGATTGATAAAATATATTCCAGTTTAGATATTTAAAAGCAGTTAAAAATTTTACGTTTTTTTTTTCTTTTCTGTCCACTCAAATAGCTAAAGTAATAATAATAGTAGTAATATGATAATAATAACAATAATAATAAACAACCAAAGAAAGGAAAAGCAAATCACACTAAACACAGAAGTAGAAATCAGCAGATGTTCTAACAGCCACACACCAAGAGCAAATAATAGTTAAATATCGCTAAGTGAAGAAAAATAACATTCTGAGGCATGAGCCAGGGGAATTAGGTAGACAGATTGTAATTAGCAATTACCTACACTGGATCATGTCCAGGACATAAGGGCTAACATCACCTCTACCATTCTAAGGGGTACCCTGGGATTCTTAATAAACTAAAGTAATTAGGGGCACCCCTCCCTGCTTAATTTCCTGTTAACATATGGAAGGCCATTCCTATCTTGTGCCCAGAGGTCAGTTCTGATCAGTACCGGTAGCTTTTTTTTGCTAAAATACAAAATATGTTATTTTTCATTTATGTCATGTACTCGTTCCAAATTCTCTAATTTAAAATGCGTGCCACTGTGAACACAAGCTAGCCAGTATCATATTTAAGGAAATTATATCATTCAAGGGTCAAAAAAGTCATTGTCAAAAACTGATAGCTTAAACAAAATTACAAGACAACAACTTAGTGCATTACTTTGATGCAACCTTACACCCACAAAGGGGAAGCTACAGAGGGAGCAGGAATCAACAAGGTTTAGGGTAGAGCTTGCATTCTAATTACATGCAAATCATTAGGAGGTCCTTAAAGCAGGACCTCTATAAGCAACATTTTGTTATGAGTTAACATTAGTTTAAAATAATAATCCTTTATTTCTTTAAAGGTAATATGTAATTATTACCAATGCAAACATGCGTTTCCCTTCCATTAAACTACATTACTGTGTTTTCAATGCCCAAGTACATTAAGAACATCAAGATGGTATAACAACAACTAATTCATCTTGCATTGCTAGAGAATAAAGTGTTCCAACTAAGTGATTTTTACAGATAACGGAGGATTATCTATATAACCTTTTTTTTTTTTTTAAATGTTGGAGTGAGTCAAAATTAATAAGTTAAATTTTCAAGTATTCCTTGAACACTTACCACATGAAGGGCACTGAGCCGGAGGCTGTGTTTAAAGTGGATTGCATACCAAAAATGATTTAACCCTGATGATGTATGGCTGGGCATTTATTATTGTATGATTCCGTAATGTAATCAAGCCCCCAGGGCCGTCTGAGTTATAAAGGATTAGTTGTTCCTGTAATACACATTTCTCCATGGGGGTAAAAATCACAGCAAAATTTGGCTTTAACAGTTCACATCCGTAGAAATGCTGAGGGAAGTTTCAGGGTTTGGAAAAGAAGAGAATTCAATATTAATCTGTGAAGTGGTAAAGAATGAGGAAGAAAAGTGAGAAGGGTGGGAGAGGTAGGCTCTTCAAAGGGAACCAAAGCTGAAAAGTGTCCACACTACTTGAGCTTCCTCCCTGTTCAGTTTTGTTGCTTTTAAGTGCCATCAAGTTGGTTCCAATTCATAGCAACCGCATGTACAACAGAACAATGCACTGCCCAGTTCTGCACCACTGTCGTAGTCTTTGCTATGTGTGAGCTCATTGTTGCAGCCACTGTGTCAATTCATCTTGTTGAAGGTCTTCCTTTTTTTACCTGAACCTCTACCAAGCATGATGTCCTTCTCCAGGAACTGGTCCCTCCTGCAAACATGTGAAAAGTACATGAGACGAAGTTTCACCATCCTCACTTCTATGGAACATTCTAGCTGTACTTCTTCCAAGACAGATTTGTTCGTTCTTATGGCAATCCATGGAATATTCAGTATTCTTTGCCAACATCATAATTCAGATGCATGAATTCTTCTTCAGTCTTTGGAAGCACTCACTTATCTATGCCAAGAAATTTAGAAGACAACTACCTGGCCAACCAACTGTTCAGCTTTAGCCCAGAGGTAAAAGCACAGCAAGGAAAGGCTTCCTGCTCACATCTTAAATTAAATAAAGGGGATTTCTTCCACAGAGTTAATTTTGGAGTTAAGGCGACAACTTGATATCTTTATCCTGATAAGTGTAAGAGCCTGTTAAAGACTTGTTCCTGGGGTCTTTTTTAGAGCAAAGGCCTGTCTGGCTCGGAAACTATACAGCTGAGCTGGAAGATACATAGTTCCCCTATCCACCTAAAAAATTCAGAGTAATTTGAAACTGAAGTGGGGAAAAAGAATTCATGCTAAGCTTTGGTTAAAGCGATTAAGTTGTGGACCTGTGCTTTGGTGCCTGTATTCCTTTCATTCTTGTTCTAAATTGAATTATTTTTCTTAACAAATATTAAAGATAGTAATTTGTGTTTAGCAAGTAATTCATGCTGGATAATTTTAATAAGACGATTTATGGAGGAAGCATCATTGGCTGGCTTCTGTGCTATACCTGTTCTTTTCCATTACCCTCTAAGGAGAATGCTATGTGTTTGGCCTTTTTCTCCCATACACAGACACATCTCTTTCCCTCACAGAATCTACAAGAATTGTCTTTGAGGTAATACTCAGCCTTTGGTTTTGCAAAACCAAACCTTGTAAGTGCTAACAAAGCTGTCTTTTTCTGGCTATTGGTAATGCCCATTGCCCTACGAAATCCAGGCTCTACCAAACACCCCTGCAGAACTTGAAATCAGCATATGACTGTAACCTAGTGGGAAGTGGAAAGGTGAGGAGAAAACTCTGCTTACTTTTTTTTTTTTTTAATATTATTGTGGTGAAACACATGTAAGTAAACGTTTGTCATTTCAACCATTTTTGCATTCACACTCTATGACATTAATTACTTGCGAATATCACCACTATCTCTTTCCCCCACCTGCTTATTGTAACAGCCATTCCCCGTCAACAGGCTCTTAGCATGTTCTCAACCACTGATAGGCTCTCTCAAACTTGAATAAAGTACAGAATTTTTCAAAGAGAAAAATTCTTTCTTGGGGACCCACAGTGATCATTCAAATTATTTTTAACATTAGATCATTATATACAAACAAAAAACTATGATCCACTTATGCTTATAGATCTTATATAACCAAAACAGACTTACAAATTAAAAACAAATAAATCCAGAAAAGCGGTAACATTTCAATTAACACTATTCATTTAATGGGACAGCTGCTGTTTCTTAGTTTAAACTAAATTGTCAATCCCATAGTAAACATAAGGCTTCTGACATCTCTGGTCCAGGTTCTTTTTAAGCATGCCAGGCTCACACTAAGTGAAGCCTGCCATGATTCCATTTACCCCTAATTTTCTCCATTTGAAATACTGTTTAACCTTTGTTTTTGAACAGCCACGCTCAGATATCATTTTATCTTCCCCCTCCCCCACATGAGGCTAATTCATTTTTATAAAATATTTCATTGTGTTTTAGATGAAAATTTACACAGCGAATTAGTTTTCCAGTCAATAATTCATAAACGAATTGTTATCGTAACTTTGGTTGCAATTCCCGCCATGTGTCAGCATTCTCTCCATTTCCACCCTGGGTTCCCTGTTTCCATTCATCCTGTTTCCCTGTCCCGCCCCACCTTCTCATCTGTGCTTTTGGGCAAATATGGCCCTTTTGGTCTCATACAGTTTATTTTTCTGTGGAACACATTCCTCACGGGTGTTAGTGTTTATTTTACAGGTCAGTCTATTAATTTGGCTAAAAGGTGGTCTCTGGGAGTGGCTTCAGTTTCAAGTTTGAAGGATGGTGGCTTAGGGCAATAGTCTCAGGATTCCTACAGTCTCTATCAGGCCAGTAAGTCTGGTCTTTTTTATGCATGTGAATTTTGTTCTGCGTTTTTCACCCATTCTAATCTGGACCTTCAATTATGTTCCTGGTCAGAGCGGTCGGTAGTGCTGGATGGGCACCATCTTGTTCTCCTGGTCTCAGGCTAGAGAAGGATACAGTTCATGTGGGCCATTAGTCCTTTGGACTAATGCTTCCTTGAGTCTTTGGTTTTCCTCACTCTCCTTTGCTCAAGATGAGAAGAGACTAATAGTTATATCTTCAACGGCCTCTTGCAAATTTTAAGACTCCAGATGCTACTCATCAACCTAGGATATAGAACATTATCTTTATGAACTATGTTATGCCTTATGCCAATTAACCTAGATGTCCCCCGAGACTATGGTCCTTAGCCTTCAAATCCGGTAGCTCATTCCCGTGAGGTGTTTATGTCTAAGAAATTTCTATAACTGTTCCCCATATAATCTATTATATATATGAGTATACATGCAATACATACAAATATGCATATAGAAATATCTCAAATCATACCTATATATGCAGTATATGACCTTATGACCTCCCACACCTATTTAGCATACACATCCGCCTACGTAGCCACTCACAAACTATTGTTTGTTATTACTGTTGTTGTCGGATTGTATATGTTATAGTATTTACCATAGTTGCCCTTTATTCTTGCGTACCTCTCAGTGTCTTCCTTTGCCTTGGTCAAACTGTGCTGACTTCCCCCGTATTGTGTTTTGCCTTTCTCTTCACCAGAATTAACATGCGTTTACTGTCTATTTAGTGATTCTCCCTCCCTCCCCTCCCATTCCTGGTAACCATCAAAGAATGTTTCTTTTTGTGTGTAAAACTATTCTTGACTTTTTATAATAGTGGTTTCATACAAAATTTGTCCTTTTGTGATTGACTTATTTCATTCAGCATAATGTTCTCCAGGTTCATCAATATTGTGAGATGTTTCAAGGATTCATCACTGTTCTTTATTGTTGTGTAGTATTCCATTATATGTATACACCACAATTTGCTTATCCATTAATCCGTTGATGGACATTTAAGTTGTTTCCATCTTTTTGCTATTGTGAATAACACTGCAGTGAAGATGAGTGTGAATATATCTACTCATGTCACAGCTATTATTTCTCTAGAATATATTCCTAAGAATAAGATTGCTGGATTGTACCGCATTACTATTTCTACCCTTTTTAAGGAAGTGCCATACCATTTTCCATAGGTTTGTACCATTTTATAGTCCCACTAACAGCATATAAGAGTTTCAATCTCCCCACACCCTCGCCAGAATTTGTTGTTTTATGTATATTTTTTGATCAGTGCCATTATTGCCATTGAGATGGTAACTTACGGTAGTTTTGATTTGCATCTCTCTAATGGCTAATGGTTAAGAACTTGGCTGCTATCCAAAAGGTTAACAGTTCAAATCCACCAGCCACTCCGTGGAAGCCCTTTGGGACAGTTTACTCTGTCCTATAGAGTTATGGTTTGTTGGAATTGACTAGACAGCAAGAGGTTTGGTTTTTGTTTTAATGGCTAATGATTGCAAGCATCTCTTCATGTGTTTGTTAGCTGCTGAATGTCTTCTTTGGCGAAGTGTCTGTTCATGTCTTGTGTCCATTTTTTATTGGATTGTTTGTCTTTTTGTTGTTGAGGTGTTGAAGTATTCTATACATTTTAGAGATTAGACCCTTGTCAGTTACGTCACTGCAAACATTTTTTTTCCCAGTCTGTAGGTTCTCTTTTTGCTTTTTTAGGGAAGTCTTTTGATGAGAGTAAGTAACTTTTAGGAGGTTCCATTTATCTACTTGTGCTGTTTCTGGTTGTTTGTGCATTATTAATTATGTTTGATATTTATGCCATAAATTAGGGCCCCTAGCTTTGGCCTTATGTTTGCTTCCACGAACTTTATAGTTTTAGGTTTAACATTTAGGACTTTGATTCATTTTGAGTTAGTTTTTGGGTATGCTGTGTGATATGGATTCTGTTTCATTTTTCTGCAAATGGATATCCAGTTATGTCAGAATCATTTGTTAAAGAGACTATCTCTTTTTCCCTTTTAATGAACTTTGATCCTTTGTTGAAGATTAGCTGGACAGATTTATTCCTGGATTCTCAGTTCTGTTCCATTGGTCTACGTGTTTGTAATTGTACCTGTACCAGGGTGTTTTGACTACTGTGGCTGTATAGTAGATTCTGAGATTGAGAAGTGTGAGGTCTCCTACTTTGCTTTTCTTCTTCGGTATTGCTTTAGCTCTTCGGGGTCTCTTTCCTTTCCACTTAAAAGTTGAAGATTAGTTTTTTTCCATTTCGTTAAGGAATATTGCTGGAATTTGGATTGGGATTGCATTATATCTATAGACCACTTTGGGCAGTATTGACATTTTCACAATGTTAAGTTTTGCTATCCATGAGCATAGTATATTTTTCCATTTACACAGGTCCCTTTTGTTTTTTTGCAATAGTATTTTGTAGTTTTCTTTGTATAAGTCTTTTACAGCTCTAGTTAAAGCTATTCCTAAGTATTTTACCCTTCTAGAGGCTATTGTAAATGGTATTGTTTTCCTGATTTCCTTTTCAGAGTTCTCTTTGTTGGTGTTGAGGAATCCAACTGATTTTTGTATGTTGATCTTGAACCCTGCCACTTTGCCAACCCCTTCTAATAGTTTTAGTAACTTTCTTGTGGAGTCTCTGGGATTTTCTATGTATAAGATCATGTCATCTGTGAACAGGGATAGTTTTACTTCTTCCTTGCCAATTTGGATGCCCTTTATTTCCCTTTTTTTGCCTTATTGCTCTAGCTAGGATTTCCCGTACAATATTGAATAAAACTGGTGATACAGGGAATCCTTGTCTGGTTCCCATTCTCAAGGTGAATGCTTTCAGTCTCTTTCCATTGAGGATAATGCTGATTGTTGGTTTTGTATATATGCCCTTAATTATGTTAAGAAATTTCCCTTCTATTCTCATACTGGTGAGAATTTTTTTATCAGCAAAGGGTATTGGATTTTATCAAATACCTTTTCTGCATCAATTAAGATGATCACGTGATTTTTTTCCTTACTAGTATTTATGAGGTAAATCACACCGATTAATTTTCTAATGTTGAACTACCTGGTATGAATCCCACTTGATCATGATGTCTCATTTTTTTGATATGCTGTGGAATTCTATTGGCTAAAATTTTGGTGAGAATTTTTGTGCCTGTATTCATAAGGTATATTGGTCTGTAATTTTCTTTTTTAGCAGTCTCTTTGCCTGGCTTTAGTATCAGGATTAATCATTTCAATATTTTGCTTGGCACAAATACAACTCTTATATTTTCAACCTGCCTGTGTTCTGTTCTCATTAACGCTTGTCAATTAAAGTAGGACAGGTTTGGTCCACATGTGGTCATGAACACAACTCAACACAGGCTTTCAAATCCTCTAAAAACACCTAGATATTAAGTGGTTGGCTAGATCATTCAAAATATGCTTATATTGTAATTTTTTTTTTGTTTACATTTTCATGAAATGATATATATACATGCAACATATACCACTTAAGAGACCTTTCAGATCCCTGCCATGGAACTTTCAGGTCCCTGCCTCTAGTTCCTGGAGAAGGACATCATGCTTGGTAAAGTAGAGGGTCAGTGAAAGATCCTTCCCTATATATCCACTTGGTGTCTGTGAGTTATATCCCAATAAGCTTAACCATCCAGAAACCTAAAGTTCTGGATGAGGGAAGGGAGTAAGCTAGGATAGTGGTCATGTTTCTTATTGTATTTAGCAATGATTAGCTAAAAAAAGAAAAAAAAAAACTTATTTTGGTCTTTTTGTAAATGGAATCTTAGCATTTTTGAAATTCCATCTTTAGACATTAGAAAAAAGCAAGTTCTACCTAAGATTCATGACAAATTTAGGTAATGCCAATTACCATTAAACACTCTCACTCTCAGGTATTTGAGGGGTGGGAATGAGACCTGTACTACCTTCTCTTTTTCTTAATGTCCTCCTTTATTCCTAACTACCTTAAAAGTTAGCACACCCAAAAAGTTGGCACACCCAAAACCACTATGTAAAGAAAAATAATGAGAAATTCATGTGATGGTTAATTTTATGTGCCAACTTGGCTAGGCTATGTTTCCCAGTTGTTTGACCAAACTCTAGCCTAGTTGTTGTCATGGTTACAGTGATTAAATCTGTTGGCTTTGGGTAGAGCAGATTACCTTCTATAGTGTAATCTAATATAACACAATGTAATTAACTTATATCTAATGTAATGTAATCAATCAGTCAGTTGAAAAGGGAGTTTCCCTAGGGTGTCTTCAGCCTCCAGACTATAAATAGATATTTTGGCAGAACTCTCATTTTACTCTTCATTCTTAACTCTTTCTGTTGCCTGACTTATGAATCTTGGGACATAAGCCTGCACGTGTCTTTAGCCTCTCACTTGATCTAGGGATTTTGAACTTACCAAAAACCAAGGAAAAAAAAAAAAAAAACCGTTGCCGTTGAGTTGATTCTGACTCATAGCGACCCTATTGGACAGAGTAGAACTGCTCTATATGGTTTCCAAGGAGCACCTGGTGGATTTCAACTGCCAATCTTTTGGTTAGCGGCTGTACCTCTTAGCCACTATGCCACCAGGGTTTCCTTGAACTTACTAGCCCCCTACAATTGTGTAAACCAATGGGAGTCTTAGCCTATCACCTGACCTATGGATGTGGAACTTGACCACCTGCCACAATCATGTGATCCAATTCCGTGAAGTAAATCAATCAATCGGTCTGTGTGTGTGTGTATCAATCACCGGTTCTGTTTCTCTTGAGAACCCTAAGACACCTAAGAACACCCCCTTTTTCAAAGATTTCTGACATCTGTTATAAAACACATAAATACACTTATAGATGTAATTTTACATATTATTAAGACAATGTACCTCAAGTTATGGTTTCTCTGCTACATCAACTATTGCTCCTGTCACACCTGACCATACTTTTCTTCTTTACTCTAGGAGGACTCTCTTGATCACTTATTCCATAAGTAAAAACACCCACAGGGTAGCAGGGTCTCTCCTGGTTGTTGCTTGGAATCATCTTGGCGGTAATTTGGGCTCCCTATACAGAGAAGTCAATAAGGCCCAGCTATTTGTGAGAGGGATGGCTGCTGTGTCCCAGTTGGAATCATTTGAGGCCATTTCTTTCCCTGATAGAGAAGAGAGGCCCACTTAAAGCAGAAATGCAGTCAGCTTGCAAAGCTGAATTCAATTACCCAGCCCTACAACTGGCCACAGTGCACCCTGAAGTTAGAAGAAGGGAAAAGGGACAGAGAGTGTATCTAGCTTTCTCCTTTCCTATTTTTTTTTTTTTTTTAAGTGACATTAATTGAGCCTGTTAGCCTTCCCATAACTTGTAGAAAACTCCTCTCTGATGAGGTGGGGATTTGTTAAATGAGACCTAATTTTGACAGAGTGTACTCTAATGGGAAGAAAATCATAGTTAACTAGTAAATAAGAAGGTTAATCCCTGTCCAATTTCTAGTTACACCTTGAAAGTTTAGACTGGGATTTTCAGGAAGTTAACACCTTAATTACTTGCATACCAAAGAAAAAACCAAACCCACTCCCTTCGAGTCAATTCCGACTCAATTACTTGCATAGCATCTTTATTAATCCCATAAGCCCCTTGAAACTGATACCAACAAAAGACCTTGCTGGTTCCACAACAACTAGTGGCCCTTGTAAAATGAACTGTTGTTGGATATCAGAACACAAGTGAATAGTGAGAACCCATGGGGCTGAGTCTGAGTCAAATGTAGTTTGATATGCAGCATTTGAGTGACTTTTAAAAGCACTAAAATTTTTCTAATCCTCAGTTTCCTACTCATAAAATGGAATGATAGTACACTAGGTCCTCACTATGACATTATTCACTATTGATAATAAGGAGAGACAAGTCCCTGGAGAAGGACATCGTGCTTGGTAAAGCAAAGGGTCAGAGTAAAAGAGGAAGACCCTTAACATGGTGGATTGACACAGTGGCTGCAACAATGGGCTCAAGCATAACAACGATTGTGAGAATGATGCAGGACCAGGCAGTGTTTTGTTCTGTTGTACATAGGGTTGTTATGAGTCAGAAATGACTTGACTGTACCTAACAAAAACAACAACAGCATAGATAAGAACTTAGCATTAAAGAAAGCCTGTGGTCTATCTTCAAAGAAGTTGTATTCATGTAAGAACTAAAAGGGCTTTGCAGTGAGGTGGCTTTTTAGTAACTTCATTGAAGTCCCTAATTACTCCTCAAGTGCATACAGTAAATAGAGCTTATTGAAATAGGTTAAATGTTTTCCTTATATTGTGGTCAGAATTACCATGGATCTGATTTGCTTTCCAAAGTTTCTTCCCTGCTCTGATGAAGAATTGACATAAAACAAGTCAGGATGAGATAAGAACAGGTTCTAATAGCCAAATCAATTAGTGGAAAAAAAAAAAAAAAAAAAGCTTGTCAATAAATGTTGTCTTTTAATTCATATTTTCCTAGATTTATACAGTCTCAGAAATCGAGGATGGTGGCTTAGCTAAATGACAAGCAAAGTAAGTTTCTAACTGAGTTAAACCAACATAAACTAAACAACGACAAACAAAAACCCAAACCAGTTGGTATCGAGTTGACTCCAACTCATGGTGAACCCACGTATGCCAGGATATAAGTGTGCTTAATAGAGTTTTCAATGGCTGATTCTTTGACAGTAGATCGCCAGGTTTTTCTTCTGAGGTACCTCTGGGTACGCTCAAACCTCCAATCTTTTGGTTAGCAGCTGATCACGTTAGCCGCTTGCACCTCTCAGGGACTCCTAACACAAACTAATGCTTTCCTGAACAGGCTAACTCCTAAATTAAAGGGACTGAAATGTTAAACCAAACCTCAAACTGAGCAACATTTACATAGAAATCAGTGGTACCTCAAAGTTCTTTTATCATTGGTTGTTGGGCAAAACCTAATAGGGGTGTAGGTGGGGAGTTGGGAAACAGAGAGCAATTTGGCAGTGGGTTGTCTGATGCCATCACGTGAGGTTGACACATTAGCGTGTTTGTATATCAGACAATATCTTTACATCTTTACACAACAGACTTGGTTAGTTCCTTTAGCGCCAACTGCCTTTGAGATCAACGGTCCAAGTATTCTCTTCATTTCAATAATAAAGGCAATGCTGCTTGACATGACAGGCTGGAAGCAGCAGAGTGACCGCAAGGGAAGACATGATTCATATTTTTAAGTGACAAAGGACATTCACATGCATTCCACTCTAATTTGCAGCATTATAGCATCAAATTTTGTCATTGGAATAGCAGAATGGGAGTAAAGATACCTGGGTTTTAGGCCCAATTCTGATGTGGTATGTGATTCCAGGTAAGTCCTTTCAGTCCCCTGCACTTTAAAATTGGTATTCTGAAACGCAGAGGACAACCCTATACAAGGTGTGTCATTTACGGGATGCTTAATATGTTTCAGACCAATTTAACTTGAAAGTCCACTTTATAATGACTGACTTAGACTATTTTTGGAAAATAGGTAAACATCACGGACTGTCATTAAGCCCTTTTTGAAAGGTTGATGATAAGAAATAAAACCAATTCATGAACATAAATATTATAGGAGATATCGTATGGGACATAACTGTTAAATGAGGCATTGTCTGGGATGGTGAACAGTTCGTATGAACAAAACTTACATGAGTATTTTGTTTTGTTTTCCAAGAATCCTTAACCAGGAGCCTTCCCTCCACTCCCCCCCACCCTTAAAGATGGATTCCAACTGGAAGGAAAAGGTCCCTCACTAACTCTAATTATATGAGTCCCTCATTCTCATATAAATGGCTCTGCCACTTGATACCTTAGGATGAAACCAGGAGGAAATGCAACTAGACAAATCAATAATAGATGCCAACAGCCCATAAAGCTGGCCAGAATGTGAGGTGAGAGCCATCTGTCAGTGAAATAACAATAACATGGATAACTAAAGAGGAATTCCAACATATTTGACTCTACCAGTCTGAGGGAGAAAAATGAAATAAAAACAAAATGTGTATCTTTCTCCTCAGCTCTAAGAATACGGAAATGTCAGTAAACCTACAAAGGTGGTAGACTTATGCAATTGCCAACAGATATTTTTAAAACATTTTTGTCTTAAACTTCTTGCTACATCTTTACAACATTACTGTACTATATTCTTAACATCATAGTATAACTTTACTGCCCATGCCAAGAAAAGTCATGTCCATATGTTCTCTCATTCTTTCTCTCTCTGTCATCTCTTCTTCTTTCTCTCAGAGCCTTAATTTCTTTTGGGTTTTATTGAATAGCATTGCTAGTTTTATTCAACAGCTGGAGAAAGATGATTTGAGGAGACTCACATAGCCCAGGCCGACCTGCTTCTTTTCTCTCCTCTCTCCCTAACGAGTAGCAGTAATAAAAGCTCAACAGCTCTAAAAGCAATCGATTCAGAAACTATGTGGTGCAATTACCAGCCCGGATGGCGGCAAAGACTTCCAGTAAAATAAAGGGAAGACAAATACAGTCTCTGCAATGGAACTGGCCTGTGTCGCACAAGCAGCCCCCTGGCTCATAAAGAGGCACCTCACGGTGCACAGTGTGCCGGAGAATGTGAGTGGCTGGACAGCAAGGGGCCAGGGAGGAGATGATACTTCTAAGAGCTCTGTGGATTCTGAACAGGCAGGTTGTTCAAGGTAATGGCCACCAATGTACTTTGTAGGGGACCTGTGACCTTTAACTAGATTTTTAGGCTGTTTTCTGCCACACAATATACTTCTCACTTTCTAATATGAGATCATCCGTTCCACCCCCATGAAGTGAAGCTAATGAAGTTGCATCATTAGAAACCTTTCCAAAGCCCTAAAATGGGCCTTAGTGACGTGTTCACTGGGTCATACATGTTTTTTAAAGGTTGTAAAATAAGATAATTAATCATAATAGATGAAGACTCCAATACCTTTCCACTCCAACTTCCCCTCCACCACATTTCCTCTCCTGTAGGGTGGTAATGGGGTGGCTGTTGGCATATTTGGCATCTAGGTAATGGGAAGTTGCATTGGAGATACATCCAGTTTCAGTTTGGAGGGATATCTATAAGGAGTTTATAATTATGTCCTTGTAGAATTAAGTGATTGCTCTCTGTCCAGGGGTAAACTGGCTTCCAGGAATACTCTTACTTCCCATGGTGCTCTCACCCAGTGGCCACTGTGAGGGGGCTGGACCTCTTGATAGAGGTCAGCCCAAAGTTGAAAAGAGACCTAAAAATGTGCTTGACTGTACCAATATGAATCTTCCTAAGCTATCAATAATAAAACACAAATTTTAATCAGCCAGGCTAGAGCAAAGACTGAATTGCCTTTCTGTTCTAACCATAGTAAATGATATTATAAAATCATCATGTGAAAAGGCATTGAAAAAGTATATAAATAATAATATAGGGAAAAAGTGTTACAGAAGTGTGTCAAGCAGTTAATAAAACAAAAAAGTATTATGTTTTCATGGGTTTTTTGATGCTTGTGATATGTCAGCTTTTAAAAATTTGTAATTTTTTATCATTTCATTTAACATTCTAAATTAATAATCATTTCATATTTAATTTTGCATTATTGTTCTTAAATCTTCCCATCACACACACATATAAATTATATAAGCTTCAGGTCCTACAAAGCCTGTATCTTCTGCGCGGTCTGCTTGCTTTTGAACCTGACTTTGGTGAAATCATTGCTACTCCTTAGGTATTATTCCTCCCTCTCCCCTTCAGGAATGCCAACTAACCTGGAAGCCTCCGGTGTGAACTCTGTGACCTAGTTCACACAATGACCCACTGAGTACGAAGCAGGGGTAGAGTAAAAATCTATCCAGCTACTGTTTTCACACAAAGCTTTACCACCTATTCACAATAATGAATACTGACTTGAAAGGCAGCATTTCCCCAAAGGTATTCAAGTTGGCTAATTATGTGGGATGTTGATGGGTGTTCATACATAATGAGTTTTATGAACCAATGGGTTTGAGGGCCACTAGGTTAAATGAGGGTAGAAAGGGAGTAAGCTTCTTTATTAATATGTTAATTGGCATCATGAATATTCAAGAGAAAGGATAACAAATTCTGTATTTCCAAAATTTATTTGACTATGTTTTTTTTTTTTTTTTTATGCAAAGGGGGATATTTTTTGATGTAATCCTAAAGAAAAACAAGCATAGATCTGGGAGTCAGGCTTCCCAAGTTGATAGCAAACTGGTATTGCTCTCAAGACCTCAGGCACATTAGTGTAGGATTTGGCACATTGTAATAAGGTTACATGAGTCCATTTCCCTTAGATCATGAGCCCATTCCAGGCAACGACCTTGGCTTCACTTCACTAAACACGTATCTGCTGTTTTGTTTTTACCAGATATTAGGGACATAAAGAAGGTCTCAATCTATCACAGTCAAGTGAAGAAGGTCATGAGTAGAAAGAGACATGCTATATAATTCTTTGAAAGCCAATGTGTGTGAATCACCACTGTGTTTGCAGAGGGAGGTAAGAGTCAGGGTAAGTCACAGAGAGGAGTTAACATTAGGGATGGTCCTTAAAGCTAGAACAGTGGTAGCTGAGGTAGTCCAGGGAAGTGGGAGTGAGATATCTCAAGGGCAGAGAATAATATGAACAGATGCTTGGAATTCTTTGAGTCTATAATTTATATCCATACGCCATGTCCCTAACACAAAGACTGGAGTATAACAGGTGGTCAAAAATGTCTGCTGAACTGAAGTCATTTCATCTTTCTATCTATCCATTCTTTACTGTTACGCCTTTTTTAAAGTGATGATTATTCTTGCCTAAGCTTGCTTCACAGAGAATAATGCATATAAAAATGGCACTCTGGAAATGAATGTGGCAAAGGAATGGAAGGTTCTGGCCATGCTTACAGATATTGCCTTTAACAATAGATGTTACACCATTGCCCACCTTCCCAATGACATTCTGTAAAGGCCAACCATTCTTCTCTCCTGCTCGCCACCGTGGAGTAAAGTGGCGTCTGTGGCAGATAATGTGATAATGTTTCCAGCCCACCCACGCTCTGCTGCTGAAGAGAGGGCCTGTGTTCAGTTCTGGAGCAATTTGTACTTTTCTTTCCAGGCTCCTATCAGGGGTGGATTACCCAATAAGCAAGATGCCCACAGGCTAGGCTTCCTTGTGTTTGCTTACCAATCTGTAGTACACAATTTCACCAGGCTTTTACCATATCAAAGATAGCAGTGAAAACTCGGTGAAATTGTGCACTATAGATCAGTAAATAAACAGAATTAAGCCTGTGCATACCTGCTCACCGTAAACTGGTGCATACGGTGCTTACAGATTAATCTGCCCCTGCTCTCCGTTGAGGGTTTGCTGAAAGGTAAGGTCACAAACAGCCCGTGACAGCAGCAGCAGAAGACAGAGGAGATCGATACAGTTCTAGTGCTATTTCCATGGGGTAATTTGGCTGGAAAACCACCATAGAGATAAACTGAGAAACTAGCGTCTGCAAACAAAGCAAGTTGGCAAGGTGAAAACACGTAACTTGGATTCCAAATGTGAACTGCGCCCAGCATCAGTGAAACAGGCTTTTTTTTTTTAGCTAAAATAAAGAGAAACATAATTTCAGACTACACCATGCCTTTGAACATGTTGTTCCCTCTGCCTGGATTGCCTCCTCCATTTCCTAAGCCTGGTATACTCCTAGACACCCTGCACCACTCAGCTCAGACCTCCCTACCTCTGCAAAGCTTTTCCTGCATCTAGCAGGCAGGGGAGATGCTTCTGTTCTCCACACTTCCTCACTAAGCTGTGTGTGTGTCCCTATTACACTAGAACAAAACTTGTAGTATGACTTTATCCAAGACTTAGATTCTGAGGCCTCAATGGCAAACATTAAACCTCATTTTCTTCTCTGTATCCCCAGCATCTTGCACACTGCCTGCCACCATTTATTGTAAACTCTCAACAAATGATACCCATTATTATTCTCAGGTTGTAGGGTAATTGTAGGGTAATGCTATTCAGCTATATGTACCCCCTGCTAACAGAGTCAGCATTGCTCCTCCCCGAAGGATGCTGGGAATGAATTTGGGATGGACTTGGGCTTAGGTACAAGGCCAGGAGTGGCATGACTAGGCTGGTGGCCAAGGCCAAGGAACGCCTTAGCAACAAGAAGGAAAACATCTGGGTCTGGATATGAAGTCCCTGGGAATGCTGACTGCCCAAGGACATGAGAGAAAAACAATGAGCCTTGGACCCAGCTGGAACGGTATATAAGCTTGTGTCCCTTGCTAGGTGGTTGCGGAGGGCTAAACTGATCCAGGGGCCACCCTGGGTCAGAGTCCTGTAAGTAAGTTCCCCAGATAAACCATATGTCATGATTGCCGGTTCCGGAGTCTTTCTTCGGTCTCTTGGAAATGTGGCTGACCTTGGGTTCACGTGTTGCTGGGTTGTTACACAACAGTAATACATAAAGTATATAAAGAAAGTAGCTGAGTTCTTGACATTGTGCCTGTTCGATTAATCCAACCACACTATGGCCTGACCTTCCCAAAATGCCACCTCCCTCCAGGTAATCTGCTTTTCTCACTTTTTTTTTTTTTTTTTAACCACATCATGTTTTTCCTTTTTTTTCTTTTTTAATTGTAGTAAAAATATATATAACACAACATTTGCCAATTCAACATTGTTTCCAGGTACAGTTTGATGAGACATTGATTACATTAATTGTGCTGTGTATCCATCACCAGTATCAGTTACCACATTTCCATCTCCATTAACACTCAATGCTCCCTAAACAATCACTCCCCCTTCCCTCTTCCTTCCGCCCCTGGTAACCATTAATAAACTTTGTTCTCTATAGGTCTGCCTCTTCTAGATATTTCATATAAGTGGGATCATATAATACTTGTCTTTTTGTGACTAACTTAGGTACTTCACTCAGCATGATGTTTTCAAGGTTCATCTATGTTCTTGACTAAAATTCCTTTTCTTCACTTTCTCCCCCATTCAAATCTCAGCACCTCCAAAGACCCAGCTCAGATCCTTCTTTCTCTGTGAAACTTCTCTGGCCACTTCACATCTTAACCAAAAAAAAAAAAAAAATCAAACCAGTTGCCTTTGAATTGATTCTGACTCATGGAAACCCTGTCTGTTGCAAAGTAGAACTGTTCCATAGGGTTTTCATGGGTGTTACTTTTTGGAAGCTGATCACCAGGCCTTTCTTCTGAGGCACCTCTGGGTGGGTTTGAACTGCCAACCTTTTGGTTAGTAGTCAAGATTAACCAAGTGCTTAACCCAGGGACAGACAGTCCACATCTTACTGAGGGTTTTCTCCCATGAGCCCATAAAACACTGATGAGACTCAGCCATTATAACTGTTAACAGGCTCTGGGTTTTCTACTCCTGGTACACTAATATTTTACAGTATATGGTTTTACACTTAACTGGATAATTTCATCATCATTCTTTTTCCATGTCAATCAGCCAAGCCACACAGCTATATTAAACTCTGTGAGGAAGGAGACAATTGCATCATTGCATTGCTCATAAAAATTAACTGCTGAAAAGTGGGTCTGACTGCAAAGACTGGGAGGCTGAGATTGTATTCTACTTTTTCCTGATACCAGAAAAATCTCTACAATGCCTCAGGTCTAGCCTAACCTCTAGAATTCTTCTAAGAGACAAACTCATGCCGGGGGATGAGCACCAAAGGGCCCTGCGAGCCTACCACAGAACAAAGGGGTGCTCCTGGCTTCTACTTCCTCATTACAATGGCTAGCGTTTGACCGTTCCTGTGTCTCTCCCACCTGTGCGGCACCCGAACAAGTATCTCCTGCTGGCTATCTCTCCAGATGAGTTTTAACCCATAACTACAGTAAGGGCCAGGAGCCTTGGTGATGCAGTGGTTAAGCATTCCACTGCTAGTCAAAAGGTTGGCAGTTCGGATCTACCAGCTGCTCCTTGGAAACCCTATGGGGCAGTTCTACTCCTTCCTACAGGTTCTCTATGAATCAGAATTGACTCAATGGCAACGGGTATAGTAAGGGCCAAAGTAAACAAATAAAAATAGAAGTCAAACTTTTTTCAGTCTCCCCTTGAATTCCTTGAAGAAATGCCTAGCTGTTCTGAAAAGAAGGAAAGAGGTCTGAGCATTTGGATTATGTCAAGTTCAGTAATGAACTAAGAGCACTATGAATTGTTTAGCAGAGAATCCATAGACTAGATAATGTGTTTCAACAACACTGGTTTCCATTTTATCAGTCTTCCATGCCAATTCCAGCACCTTCTCCCCACCCTGTTTCCTGCACTCTCCTCTCCTATTTGTGTGCACCCCCTGCAGCCCATTGAGCACCCTCAGGTAGCCTTTGGCTTGATGAGAAGCCCTCTCTGTTGTTTATTTGGAGTTTCCTTTCTAAAGAATTTTCCCACCTTCCAATCACTGGGATCAAACCTCTTTCCTGGCTAGTCTTTCTTTCAACAAGACTGGCAATTTATATTAAAATACAGGTGATTTGCATCAAAACTGATCTTTCCTGAGTTTTACTTAAAGCCTTACTTTCAGCCAGGGTAGAGATGATCCCATCAGCACAGATTAACCACAGACCATAAAACCCATTGCCATTGAGTCTATTCCAACTCATAGAGACCCTGTAGTAGCAGAGCTCCCAGAATAAGGTGTTTGCATCTCAACAGGGAGGTTCCTACCCATTCACTTAACAAGCATTTTCCATATACTGCGCTAAACCAAAAAAAAAAAAAAATCACCCATTGCCATCAAGTCGATTCTGACTCATAGCAGAACTGTCCCATAGGATTTCCAAGGAGCAGCTGGTGGATTCAAACTGCCAACATTTTGGTTAGCAGCTGTAGCTCTTAACCACTGCATCACCAGGGCTCCATATACCGTGCTGATTGTTAATAAAACAATGATAAACAGGACACAGTGAGACAGCGTCCTTCGGGGTTCTGTCCAGGTGGTTAACTAATGCACAAGGTGGGGACTCAGTAAGAGGGCACTCAACTGAGCCTTCAAAGGTTTATCGGAATGTTCTACCCCTGTCCTGTGCTCTTAGTGACTGGCTCTATTCTAAACTCAAAACAGAGATCCAGAGATGTCAGCATCATTCTCATGCGTCTGTGACCACAACACCTGTTCTAACTTCATGTGCTAACGCTTAGTCTCTGGCGCCATTTAAATAGGCCTCTCAGGATCCCCGTCAGAGGATGGGTGTGTGGAGGCAGTTATCACAGGGTGGAGGCATGTGTGGGGTTGGGCAGGGTCGGGTGGGGTGGGGTGGGGTGCAATGCAATAAGCAACTACTTTAGTAAACTGTTGTTTATAGTCTTTGAAGTCAGATTTAGGTGTGAGTCCTGGCTGAACAACTGTGAGGCTTTGGAAAAATTATTCAATCTCTCTGAACCTTTCCCAATTTATACGTGTCAGGTAAGATTTTAACACTTCTTATTACAACCACATTTTTAATTCTCATAACAGTTCCCCTGGCCACTAGTCTTAGTTTCATTTTACAGAGAAAAGTGAAGCTTAGAAGGGTTAAGTAATTAATCTAAATTCACTCAGCTGGTAGCTGGTGAGCCTACACTCTTTCCAGGGTACTCAGCTGCCTCCCACTGTAATATGCAGTAATCACACCCAGGGGCAGATCAACCAGTAGCAAGCTATGTTCGAGTTTAGTTACTACGCTTTAGTGCACAATTTCACGTGGTTTTAAGATGTGGTGAAAAATAGGTGAAATTGCACTACAGATCAGTAAGCACAAGTAAGCCTGTGCATACCTTGCTTATTGGGTAATCTGTCCCTGACATACCTGCCCACCTTATGAGGTTGTGGTGAGGAGCACATTAAATGCTATGTGTAAAGTAGCTATATCTGTGCTTTGCACATAGCAGACACCCAGTGGATGCTAGCTCCTTTTCCTTCCCTTTGCCTTGTAGTTAGTGTATTTCACTATTTTATTCACTGAAGAAAAAAATTTTTTAAATATAGATATTTGGAAATAAATGCAGCAAGACACTCTTAAGCCACAAACTAGAAAAAAATAATGAAAACCATACTCTGATTTTGCCATTCCTAACACGCGCACTAGAAGAAAGAAATCTAACACCCAGTACACAGGGCCCACAAGGCTCTCTTTGTCCAAGTCATTGTGAACATCTGGACAGATGAACAGAGAGCAGTGGAAACCAGGTTTGTCACCTGGGTATTGCAGTAGAGCAGACAGTGGCAGTTGTCACCTCTTGGTGCTGTGGCTTCTTCTGAAATCAAAAATCAACAGTGCTCGAGTGCATTTTTTATGAGCTATGCACTCAACCATGCCCAGAAACAGGAGAAGTTTCCCCAGGGATATCTTAGCAAAACAACTCTCCCCCTCCTAGTACCTCCCCCGGGCTCAGGAGTTCTCCTCCCCCTCTGAGGCTTCAGTTTTGCCTCCAGCAGCTTTGCCTGAGCTAAATCCTGCTCCCTGCCACTGGTGAGGAAGACAGACCGCTTGCCAGTTCCAGCTGCAACCCGGTTTCCTCTAGTACTTTTAGGGAAGGAAAGGTAATCCTGGCGCGTTGAGAAATAAACATCCAGAGTTTTTTTTTAAAGAGAGAGAGAGGGAAAACGTGTTCACTGAAATAGTGATAGAGTAATCATAGCCAGTATTTCATTAAAGCTACATTTTCCACCAAATTCCATTAACATAAAATACTGCTGCTTCTCCTGGTCCCAGTGGGAGATCAAATTCTTCCAGATTAAACTATTTGGATTTGCTTTTCTTACCATTCCAGTGCCTTTTTTTTTTCTTCCAAAAACCTTTCTTTAAACACTTCCCTAAGTCTCACTCCCTTTACCCCTCTCTCAAAGCATGTCCTACTTCTGAGCAGGAGGTGAGGGAGCAGGAAGGCTGTATGTATGTGTAGATGTGTTGGATGTCAGGGAGGTGGTAGGTGAACACACATTAAGCCCCGAAGAGGGGCCTTGCACTCTTCCAGAGGTTTAAAGGAGACTTAACAATTCTGTGAGAAAGCTATGATTAAGCCCATTTCATAGCTGTGGAATGCAAGCAATTTCTTCAAGATCACCCAGCTACTAAATGCCTGAGCTGGGACTGCAGCCCCCATCTGACTGATTCTAATGCCCACCCACATAGCCTGCCTCAGTAGGCCTTTGGCTCTGAATCAAGCTCCACTTTGGGGGTTGGTGGCTAAGCCTTTTTTCCCTATGTGCTTATTCCATTCCAGGCACTGTTCGAAGCATTTTATAAACATTAACTCACTTAATTTCTAGAACAACGCTATAAGACAGGCATAATGAGTATTCCGTACTTGAGGGTACAAAGAGGTTAAGCAGCTTAATCAGCGTCACAAAGCCACAGGTATCTTCGTTTGGGTCCTCTAATCCAGGTGGCTTCATCTCATGCACTCTTGCACTTTCTGAGACTTGTCAGCATCTTCCTTCCTTCGCTGGCCTTTCTGACTATGACTTCTTACCTCCCTGAGTTTTAGCCACACTCCCAGCCCAGGATGCTTCTGGACTACTCCGGCAGGTGGCTATCTAATGCATTTATTTCAATTTGATTGAAAAAAATTTTTTCCAAGTGTCAATTCTGCGTCAAGTGTTGAAGACACATCTCTGAACAAATAAATATGGTCCCTGCACATGCTGAGTTTACAGTTCAAGGGAAAATACAATCAAAGAGGCAATGGCAGATCCTGTAATAGATGCTATAGGGGCACAGAGAAGAGATACCTGAACCAAAAGATGGACCTTCCCAGAGGAATGAAATGTAATTCCTGGAATTGCAATTTTCTTTACTGGAGTTCTTAGGAACAAGGGCATCTTTCAACCTAAGTTTAAAATAGACCCCTGGAGAAACAGCCTATAAAAGGTCAGAGTATCACAGAGCAATTTGATGGGGCTGCTGAACTATCCCAAACCATCCAGCCTCAAGCCTGTGGCCTGTTGCAAGTAGATGTGTCTCAGACCCTAGACCATACAGCCTCTCAGTAGACATAAATGGCCAAACAGAAATTTGATGGTATACTGGACCACTAAATAGATTCAAATATGTTGGACACACCATGTTTTCTCTGCTGGTAATCATTCCACATTTTAAAAAAGGTAACGGTAGGAGCTGGTCTGTGGGACTCAGTGACTGACATTGGGCTGAATAGTAAGTGTAGCTCTAGACAGGCAGCATGTCAAAGCATGGGTGCATTGCCCCCACCTTGCACACTTCGTTGTTCACAGAGCACAGGATGTTGGTGACACAGGGCTGCTCACCTGTGGGCCCTAAACTCAGGCATGCATAGAGTAGGAGAATTGAAAGATGGCATATGTGTGTTTTGGTGAAAGGAAGGAGCAGGCTCAGGCAAGGGAGACTTACTGAATTTTACCATGTGTTTTTATGTACATCATTCCATTATGTCTATACCAATTTTACTGGGTAGGAGCTGTTAACCCCAGTTCCAAGACAGGGAAATAGGGTCGATGAAATTAGAAACTTCCAAAGATCCCACGGTTGCGATATAGATGATTATATGGGATTCTGCATCTAGTTCGCTTTACATCAAAACTGCCTATTTTTTGGAATTGCCCAGAGACAGTGTTAGTTTTAAATGAAGTGATTCCTCCTCTGTTTTCTAAGATGCATCTACCTCTGGCTGGGGTATGAGGAGAGAAGAAACAATGCACTAACTCAGAGCTGTATTACTTATGCTTGTTGTTATCTGTTGTCCAGTGGGCCCTCAATTCATGATGACCCCACATGTGGCAGAACACAATGCTGCCTGGCCCTGTGCCATCACCGTGATTGGTTGTAGATGGGGCCATTGTGATCCATAGGGTTTTCATCGGCTAATTTTCAGAAGTAGATCACCAGGCCTTTCTTCTACCTACATCTTAGTCTGGAAGCTCTGTTGAAACCCATTCAGCATCATACCAAAATGCAAGCCTCCACTGAGGGACAGATGGTGGCTGTGCATGATGTACACTGGTTGGGAATCAAACCCGGTCTCCAGCGTGGGAGGCAAGAATTCTACCACCGGACCATCACTGCCTCAGACCCATGATTAGGGAAGATTAAAAATCAGAAACTATCCACTCCAGAGAGAACCATCCATTACTCCTCTGACTGACAGAAAGCTTCTTTTACATTTGCTTGTACATGTCAGTTATTCTGTACACTGATCACACAAAAAAACCCATTGCCATTGAGTCCATACCGACTCAAATTTATCACACTGATCATAGTGGAGTCTAATCCTAGGGAGGGGTTAGGTGATAAAATCAGCACAGAAGATCACTCAGAGTCAAAACTATCTTTGAAAATCTCCTAAAATGGCCTGTTGGATACAGTGCAATACCATCGCTCAGTAAGCATAATATAGGCATTTTGCCTCTAGCTGACCTATACGTGTTTCTTTAGTTGGGCATCAGCTGAAGCTATTTGCTTGTGTTTAGGGACCAAGTTGCATGAAAAATATGTACTGTATCTTTAAGGATAAGAACTACACTCAACGGAGAGAGATGTTCCCATCTTGAGAGGCCTGCAGAAATGTAGAAACTGAGGGTTTGGCAGATTTAAGCCTCCCATTCACTCTGACTGCCAGGCATAGATTCACTAAAGGAAATAATGGTTAGAAATGCCACTATTTCAATTGTTCCTGGGTGTGCTTTCACTAGCTTTTCCTCTCCCAGTCTCATCTCACCCCTTCTCCCCTGTAGAGTCGAGGTCGCGCAAGTCAAAAACACATATGCTACAATTCCCCTGTGTTCACATGAAGACAGAAGTCACAGGCAATGCAAATCCAAAATAACTGGTTAGTGAGAGCTCCTTTCCAATTAGCTCTGAAGGCTTGTGCTGAGTGCATAATCGCTATTTGAGCACAGGTGCTTCAGGTGTTTGGGGAATTTATAAGACTCCCATTAAGTCAATGAGCCCACACAGTAAATGTTATAGAGCTTCTCCACTTCCTCACTGTCCCCTGTGAACCTTATCACCTCTGAGCACCAGTCTGCTGGAGAACTGGTCCCTGCTGATGCTTTCTGGCTCTCACATTCCCTAAGAAGATGGACCACAAATGCGGAAACAATACCTTAAGGACTTGTCTTTTAGCTTAAGGGGCACCTTGTTTAACCAACAAATGAATAACGTCAGTATAAATTGAAGCAAGATTTGGCTTGCTGATTTACTGAATTTAGATCCTTCAATATTTATTCCATTTTCAGGGTGTCTAGTGTGTGTGATGAAGAAACCTTGGTGGAGCAGTGGTTAAGAGATTGGCTGTTAGCCAAAAGGTCGGTAGTTGGAACCCATCAGCTGCTCCACAGAAGAAAGATGTGGCAGTCTGCTTCCAGAAAGGTTACAGCCTTGGAAAACCTATGGGACAGTTCTACTCTGTCCTATAGGGTCGCCATGAGTTGGAATCAACTAGACAGCAACAGTTTGGTTTTGGTTTACTGTGAGATGGAGCCCTGGTGACGCAACAGTTAAGTGCTTGGCTGCTAACCAAAAGGTTGGTGGTTCAAACTCACCCAGTGACTCCAAAAGAAAAAGGTCTGGCAGTCTGCTTCCATAAAGATCTTAGCCTAGAAGCCCTATGAGACAGTTCTATTCTGTCACATGGGGTTGCTATGAGTTGTCAACTTCTCTTAACAACAGCAGTAGTATATGCAGTGAGAATGGCACTGACACTACTTGAAGATAAGTTTCTAGAGGCCACACACAATGATTTCCTTCATCATGTGTAGTGTGAAAAGAAGACAAACGCAGTAATTCAGTACTGTTCAGATTATTGCAGGGTTTTTCCACTAGGATGTAATTATAGGTACTGATATTTTACAAGAGTAAAAATCAGCAGAAAGAAAAGATTATTTAATCTCTCATGGCTCCATATTGGGGTGTATGTGTGTGTGGTAGGGGAATTGGTACAATGTTTTCCATAGCCTCTCTCAGGACATGGTCCACAGGATGGGCTCAACCAATGTTTGTGGAATGAATAAATGGGAATTGGGTCATTAAGTGGGAAGTTGGTAAATTATGGGATTACTTGATCAATATTTGATTTCCAGCCATAACCAGAGCTTTTCCTGGCTGTTTTACACCTCTGTGTTATTCAGGCTTGACTGCAATGAACGGCCATTTTGTTGAGTGCCCTCATTCCTCTTCCTGTCTGCTCCTATCCCCACAGCAGAAGCAAATGAGCTCCAGCCTTTTAAGAGTGAATAATAAACACTCAGCCTGTTGGGCTCAGCTGGGATTATCGATGGAAAACGGCTTGATGAATGGTCCTTGCATGAGTGATAAACTTCTGTATCAGAAAGTAAATCTAGTGGAAAAGAAAATCTATCCACCACTTGCCTTAGCGGCTGGGAGACTTACATTGACAGTAAGGATTCATTTTCTTAATTCTGGGTAACTCTGAGTCTTTTTTCCTTTTACCTCTATTTTTATCCCCCCATCCTCAAAAGGAGTCCATAGATGGTGCAAACAGTTAAGCGCTCAGCAGCTAACCAAAAAATTGGCAGTTTGAATTTACCCAGAAAACCAAACCATTGCCGTCAAGTCAATTCCGACTCAGAGTAACCCTATAGGACAGAGTAGAACTACCCCACAGAGTTTCCAAGGAGCACCTGGTGGATTTGAACAGCCGACGTTTTGGTTAGTAGATGGAGCTCTTAACTACTATGCCACCAGGGTTTCCAATTTACCCAGAGGCATCTAAAAAGAAAGGTCTGGTGATATACTTTCAAGAGATCACAGCCATTGAAAACCCTACAGAGCACAGATTTACTCTGATACACATAGGATCATCATGAGTGAAATTGATTGGATGGCAACTGGCTTTGTTGTTGTTGTAGTTGTTTTCATCCTCAAAGGGCAGTGTTACCTGACAAGGACAGTAAAGCCATTTTGCACCGACAAATCACTTGTTCATCTTTGAAACTCGTGCATCTTACACGTACTAACACTCACATCAGACAATACCCCAGGAATGTTGTTATTTGTCCTTACTGGCAATACCAAATCCCAGAGGTTGGCTTCTTTAACTGGGTTTATTCAGCAATACCAAAATGGAACTCAGGACTTCATGATATAATACCATTTATTATATTTCTATCATGTATCTGACACATTTTTAGTATGTAATTTAAACTCAAAGAAGTTTTATAACTTGAGAGGTTACACAGGTAACTGTCAGAGTAGGAATTTGAGCTCAGGCTTACGTGATTACAAAGCCCATGTCTTTGTCACTGAATGTCATACTTCTTTGCCAGGCCATAGGAAGGTAAGTTTGTATGAATGAAGAGATCATACATTGCATTTAAGCATATTTTTGTCAATTTTCTAGCCTACATTCCTGATGTGGAAAAAAAAAAAAAAATTACACAGTCTCTCCAGAGATACTAGGAATTGTGGTAGACAGGATAACGGCCCTGATATAAGATGTCCATAGCCCAATTTCTAGCCTCTGTGACTATGTTAGGTAACATGGCAAATGGAATTAAGATTGCAGGTGTAATTAAGACTGCTAATCAGCTAACCTTAAAAAAAGGGAGATCAATGATTGTGGCATTTCACAAGTATTTTCATTTTCATTTCCTATTTTTTTTGCATTTGTTCTCAGTTCTTGGGATGAGGTTTATGATGCTCTAAAGTTGAGTCCACAGAACCCATTGCTGTAGAGTCGATTCCGACTCATAGTGACCCTCTAGGACAGGGTAGAACTGCCCAGTAAAGTTTCCAAGGAGCACCTGGTGCCCGGTGGCTTCGAACTGCCAACCTTTTGGTTAGCAGCCAGAGAACTTAACCATTACTATAGAAATAAGGGAAAAAAAAAAAAAAAATAGACTTCAGTGCCCTTAGCTCTAGGTTGCAAAATGGTAAACTACAAGCCAAATTATTTGCTTTGGGCTGTTTAGTGCTTTAATTAGATTCCAATATTTGAAACAGGGGAATTTAACATATTACTCTGTTGGCTTCTCTTGAAAAGCTGGAAATTCTGAGCCCACATTCCTGCATGATCATACCTAAAAGGAGTTGAGTTGTCATTGTCCCTTTTAGTTGGAACCTACATGCCCTGGTTTGCCCCTAGCTTGCTTTACTCAGGCACGTTACCTGTCTGGCTCCTATAGGCATTTGAGTTCGCAATGTCTGTTTTCAATGTATTTATTCACCTCTGCATCAGCTCCAAGTTTTTCAAGGTCTAAGCTGGCCTGTGCCAACCATATCACGCCAAATGCAGCGAAGGCTCTGGCTCATGCTGTCAGTCACAGTCTACCCAAGCGCAATCACCCTGATACCCAAAGAGCACACATGGCCTACTGGCATTTCCACAAGGGAAACCCCAGGCCCCAGAGTCTGTTAGCACATCCATCTCTCGTCAGGGAGCTACAGGCATAAAACAGCTGATCCGGAACTTGGAGAACTTCAGGAAGCCTCACTGACCGCCTATACCCTTGTCTCTGATCTCCCAGCAGAATATCAGAAAGAAAACAGGCTTTGGATCACAATGTTAAAAGACACTGCATGCAACTGGACATCTGATCAATTTAACAGGGATTTGGGCTCTGAATGAAGGTGCCAACCCCCCATGTAGCAGTTGATTATGTAATATTACAGATGAAGACAGAAGTTGTTTTTTTGTATTTTTCCTAAATTGAGTTGCCAATTGGTTGATTCCTTGGAAAATAACAACTGGTTTGTATTTGTGATGGATATCCCACTGACCACACGTATAAATGCTATCTGCCAAACTGGCTATCCTCAGCAATGTGCTTGATAGAGTCTACAGAAGCACATATCACAGGTTAATTATAAGTTAGAGGAAAAAATATGTCCTCCCAACTGTCCTGAATGTCTCCATTTTTAATCTTAGAGAGCCCTTTTCTCCTTAAGAGTTGGCGTGGAGAGCTGCTTCTTTGCCATTCATCATTTCTTGGACACGATCTATATCATATTTTACCTTTTTTTGCTGAACTACAAAAGGCACTCAGCTTTTTCATCTTCCCTCATGAAGAACCCTGCTACATAGTTTTGTTGGCTGTCCCTGCCCTTTCTTGCTCTTTCCTATTTCTGTTTCCTTTTGGAAAGATAAATCTCTAACACCGAAGGCTGGCTGTTCTGAAGAGGCCATTGCCAAGACAGTGTTTGGGGTTCTTTAGTTTGTTTACTCTCCATTAAAGAGAACTACATTTGCCTCACTTCTAATATTTAAATAGTTGGAGAACTCTGGGAAAAGGAAAGGAGAGGGCTTGACAAAGGGGACTGCGGGCTATCTTTTCAGAGAGATCCTTGTTGGATTGGGCTCCATAGAGAGATGGAAGGAAATGCCATGACAGCTGTTAGATAACGCAGCACATAAGGAACTGAGTCTTTCAGTTAGCCTCTCTTGTCCTTAAAATAGATACTCTCCTATGTGTAGCTCAGAAGTAAATTAAGTCTGGAGAAAGATGCTACCATAAGCAAAGAAAGAGTGCTCTTTTTAGAAAACTTTGTGACTTTCATTACGGAACAGTCTGAATGTTTTGGTTCACGTACTTTATTGTAACTACTGAAATTTTAGGCGTGGTCATTTTTAATAGCTTGGTATTGAGAAAGAGAAAGAGCTGCCTCTAATATCTGGACATGGCCTGGCACTCACAGCTGGACCATGTTATTTTTTTCTATTGGACAACAACAATGGCACAGAATACCATTCTTAGAGAAGACACAGAAGAGGTGAAGACAATGTGAAAATGGAAGCAGAGACTGAGAGATGCATCTACTAACCACTAGAAGCTTGGGGCCTGTCATGGAATGAATTCTTCCTCGCAGCCTCCAGAAGGAGGCAGTCTGGTTGACACTTTGATTTGGGACTTCTGAACTCCATAACTGTGAGAGAATACCTTTTTGCTGTTTTATGCCACCAAGTTTGTAATGGCAACCCTAGGAAACTAATACAGCCCTTATCCAGCTATGTAGAATCACCTGCCCGGCCCATGCTAATCTCTCAGCCTGGAATGTCCTTTTCACTTACTTCTTCTCTTCCTAACTGCTATCCTAATTCCTACTTGCCTTTAAAACTCAATTCAATCTTCATTTCCACTTCCATGTCTGAGGAGCCTTCTCGGACATCCACTCAATCTGATTCACCTGTCCTCACTTGTGTTTCCGTAACAGTCAGTGCTTTCCTCTATCCTGGCTATTTTAACACTGTATTGTAATCCTGATTGACCGGTTTGTCAACCTACCTAGGCTGTGATTCCCTTAGTGTAGGGACCCTGTCATTTTCTCTTTAAGATTTATATGCACAGTGCCCAGCATCGTGTGAGCTGAATGAATGAAAGAATGAAAAATTTCTTTTGGCCACAGAGTTGTTTCTTATTCCTTTATCCTTGAGAGTAATCCTTTTTAAGCATCTTTTAGCCATTTAAGGGGCTACAGACTATAATAGAACTTAAAATATTGCTGAGATCCTGGACAGACTGCTTATATCATTAGAATAATGACGGGCTAATAGAAGTGCTGGAGACTTTTCTTACTGCCCCTTCTTAGTGTTGCCTTCCCATACTCCCAACTCATAAACTTTGGAAGAAGAAAAGACAGAAAGGAGAAGAGAGCAAGACCCTAAGAGGTAAAGAGAGGAATACCTGGCTCTCAGGTAGGCACCAGTTGAGAACACAAGTTACCAGGAGATAGAAAGGCAGGAGACGAGGTAGCAGAGGCTGGGTCTTATCTGTAGCCATAGAGAAAGGGGACAGAATAAATGTACCCTGACTGCTACGCTGTCGTCAGGTACTATCAAGTCAGTTCTGACTCATAGTGACCCTATGTACCACGGAACGAAACACTGCCCAGTCCTTCACCATACTCACAATTGTTATTTATGCTTGAGCCCACTGTTGCAGCCACTGTGTCAGTCCATCTCTTTGAGGATCCTCCTTTTTTCCACTGACCCTGTACTTTACCAAGCATAATGTATTTATCTAGGGACTGATCTCTCCTGATAACATGTCCAAAATATATAAGACACACTCATGCCATCCTTGCTTCTAAGGAGCATTCTGGTTGTACTTCTTCCAAAACAGGTTTGTTCATTCTTTTGGCAGCCCATGGTATATTCAATATTCTTTGCCAACACCACAATTCAAAGGTGTGCCTTCTATAGATGTCTGTTTTTCCAGGGAGGTACACACTTAAAATGGAGAATTTGAGGCAATTCATACATTCAGTATGATGTCACCCATCTTTATCTTCTCTAGTACTTATGAATAGCCATAGAAAGGAAGGGGGAGAGGATAGAGTAATGTCAGAATGCTCTAAAATGGAACCCAAGTAAAAAAAAAAAACATATATATATATATTTTTAATAGTAAGACTAAATTCAATTCTTCTTTGGTCTTCCTTAGTCATTGTTCAGCTTTCACATGCATATGATGTGATTGAAAATACCATGGCTTGGGTCAGGCGCAACTTGGTCTTCAAGGTGACATCTTTGCTTTTCAACACTTTAAAAAGGTCTTTTGCAGCAGATTTGCCCAATGCGATACATCTTTTGATTTCTTGACTGCTGCTTCCATGGCTGTTGATTGTGGATCTAGGTAAAATGAAATCCTTGACAACTTCAATCTTTTCTCCATTTATCATGATATTGCTCACTAGTCCAGTTGTGAGGATTTTTGTTTTCTTTATGTTGAGGTGTAATCCATACTGAAGGCTGTGGTCTTTGCTCTTCATCCGTAAGTGCTTCAAGTCCTCTTCATTTTCAGCAAGCAAGGTTGTCATCAGCATAATGCAGTTTGTTAATGAGTCTTCCTCCAATCCTGATGCCCAGTTCTTCTTCATATAGTTCAGCTTCTCAGATTATTTGCTCAGCATACAGACTGAATAAGTATGGTGAAAGGATGCAACTCTGATGCACACCTTTCCTGACTTTAAACCACGCAGCATCCCCTTGTTCCATCTGAACAACTGCCTCTTGATCTATGTATAGGTTCCTCATGAGCACAATTAAGTGTTCTGGAATTCCCAGTCTTTGCAATGTTATCCATAACTACTGGTCCTTCATTTCCAACTTTTGCATTCTAATCACCATTAATTATCAATTCACCCTGATTGCATGTTTGATCAATTTCAGACTGCAGAAAAAAAAAAAGAAGCTGGTAAAAATCTTCAATTTCTTCATCTTTGGCTTTAATGGTTAGTGTGTAAATTTAAATAATAGTTGTATTAACTGGTCTTCCTTGTAGGCATATGGATATTACCCTATCACTGACAGCATTGTACTTCAGCATAGATCTTGAAATGTTCTTTTTGACGATGAATACATCATTCCCTTTCAAGCTGTCCTTCCTGGCATAGTAGACCACATGATTGTCTGATTTAAAATGGCCAATACCAGCCCATTTCAGCTCACTGATGCCTAGGATATCGATATTTATGAGATTCATTTCATTTTTGACAATTACCAGTTTTCCTAGATTGATATTTCGTACATTCCAGGTTCCAATTATTAATGGATGTTTGCAGCTATTTCTTCTCATTTTGAGTCACGTCACATCAGCAAATGAAGGTCCCATACACATCATTAAGGTCGACTCTCTTTGAGGAGGCAGCTCTTCCCCAGTTGTCTTTTGAGTGCCTTCCAACCTGGGAGGCTCATCTTCTGGCACTGTATCACACAATGTTCTGCTGCTATTCATAAGGTTTTTACTGGCTAACTCTTTTCAGAATCAGACTCCCGGGTCCTTCTTCCTAGTCTGTCTTAGTCTGTAAGCTCAGCTGAAACCTGTCCGCCATGGGTGACCCTGCTGGTAACTGAATATCTGTGGCGTAGCTTCCAATATCACAGCAACACACAAGCCCCCATAGTATGACAAAGTGATAGACACGTGGAGGGTGCCTCTTATAGATGTCTGTTTTTCCAGGGAGGCCCACACCTACAAAGGGGAATTTGAGGCAATTCATACATTCAGCATAATTTCACCCATTTTTATCTTCTTTAGTACTTATGGCTAGCCATAGAAAAGAAGGAGGAGAGGTTGGCAATGTCAGCATGCTCTAAAATGGAACCCAAGCAGCAAGACTAAAACAGAATGGGACATGAATCAGAAAGAAAAAATAGTGCCTAGATCATGCGTTTAAAAATATCTATTTATATATACACTGCCCTGTCCTAAAAGGATTTGAGGCAGCTTATAGAACAAGTGCAGAAAGTCAGTTCAATACCTTCTTGCTTCGAGCTAATAAAGTTCTGAGCATTAGCAAAGAGGTAGAAAAAGGAGAACAGTTATGAGCAAGGATTCTGAAGCAAGACTGCTGGGTTCTAGTTACATGATCTTGGGTATTTAATCTCTCAGTGCTTCAGCTTCACCAACTGTAAAATAGAGTTGTTGTATGGACAAAATGAGTTATTATACATTGAGAACTCTTAGAAAATGGCAGACAGAAATAAGAGATCGAAAGTATGTGAGCACTGACAGAATGTACCAGACATTTTAAGTCTTTCTCCAGTGATCAGTCCCTCCTGGTGACATGTCCAAAGTAAGTCAGATGAAGTCTCACCATCCTTGCTTCTAAGAAGCATTGTGGCTGTACTTTCTTTAATATATGGCACAGCCATAGGAGAGGTCTTAAATAGACCCTACGTTTCCTTCCTTTTACTCTCTAAGTTTCAACTCTTTGGAAAACTCACTGGGGAAAGATGTCACAAAATTAAAACATGCAATTCTCCCATTAAACAAAAAATATCTCATCACAAGTGAGATGAGCATCTACTCATTTGGAAAGTACAATGGTCAGCAAGTGCAGTAAATGGTTGTGTTGAATGTATGGCATTCCATATATCATCCCACTGGGCTCCTCAATAGCACTCCAACATGCAACAGGTTATGTAATGCTCATCCACAGCACATGTGACATATCATAAATTACCTCTTTATACCAGCATCCCTAACCTGACACAGTAAGCTTGCCTAGAAGTGTCTCTGGTGTCCTGGAGAGATCAAACAGACCTGGCCCTAAATCCCTGGTGCCCCCACTCAGCAGCTCTGCAATTTTACCTCCACGAACTTCAGTTTTTCTTCAGTGGAACTGATACTTTTTGCCACACGACTGCTCTGAGGATTAAAGGCGATAGCATATATAAAGTACCTACTATATGGAATGTGCTCAATGAGTGACAGGTGATAAGACTATTCATTACAAAAAGGTTTAATGTTTTCTACTGGAAATCTGAAATAAATGCCCCTAAGAACAACTGGGGAGAGGAGAGAGGAAAAAAAAAAAAAAAAACTACAAATGGGAGAGAAGAGCTTCCTCCCATCTTCAAAGCATAAAGCAGTAAACTTTTACTCTAGAGGTTTCGATAATGAATTTCTATTTTAATTGACGCTGCAACTGATTCATGCTTTGTACTCACAACACCCTCATCCACTCGGTGATGCTTTGTGGGAAGGAGCTTTTAGTCAGTGAGCGTAATAAAGTCCAATTTTCCTTCGACAAGGGCAAAATTACAAACGCGCTTTTCACTTCCAGACAATTAATTAATTTGTTTACACGATTTCTTGGCTTTGTTTTATTTCATAATTCTTTCCTCTCCGCTTGCCTAATTCAGGGATTTATTATTATCTTTTTCAGGTGTTCCTCCAGGGTACAGCAGAGTATAATTTAAGGCGCATTTTTAGCTTTAATAAGTTTCAGATTGAGAGATGCTAGAATAAAATAGAAATTAAAAAAAAAAAAAAAGCTTTAGGAGATAGTTTTGACAGTATTCAGTGGAAGAGAGATGTTCTTCCTTTAAAAGTAAGATTACCTGTCAAGGTATACCTCTATATCAATGCCTAGAAAGGGACCAATCCTTATTCCACGTGTCTGGCCACAAGGAAGATTCGTGATGCAGTGTAGGCTTAGAGACTTGAACATGCCTGTAGGATCCCAGATTTTTCATCTTTCTGGTGTCCTGGGACATTTCCTGATTCATTCTCATGTAAATTGTGCTTTTGCCCAAATGATCATTTCCACATTTCCACTAAACACTCATAGCTCAGGGTTTTGAACTGTTAACAAGCTACTCTTAGCAGGCAAGATCTGTTCATCGTATTCTTTTTTAACACACTGCCATGTTTTTGATTGATTTGGGGCTCTCCTATTTTTTTTTTTTTTATTTTATAAATCTGTGTTTTTCAACTCTGAATAGAATTCACACAAGTTCCCCTAGGAGAGTTTCCTTTTACAGAGCTAACATAAAAAGCCTGCAAGTTCTGAGCTCTGCATCACTCAAAGGGTTCAAACAGAGTTTAGAGAGACTGGGCTTGAGCATTCATTCATCTGGTCTACAGATATAGTGCCTCCTTTGTGCCAGACACTGTGTTGGGCACTTTAGATATAAAACCTCATTAATTCGTTAACTTGACATAATTGTCAATCTTAGAGCCCTTGTGCTCAAGGCCCCCTTATAATGAAGCAGCCAGAATCAGCTGCTTACATAAAAGCACTGTATTCTCTGCCCATCCCTGGCAGTTGCCCCAAGTATATCCACAATCATTCCAATGGCCTGAGATGGGACCTGAATGAGTCAATGAAATCCTCTAAGCTTCAAATATTTTTTCAGCTGTAATATGATGCAGAAAGGAGCCCTGGTGGCACAGCGGTTAAAGCATTTGGCTGCTAACTGAACCAACTAGCTGCTTCATGGGAGAAAGATGTGGCAGTCAGCTTCCGTAAAGATTTACCGCCTTGGAAACCCTATGGGGCAGTTCTACTCTGCCCTATAGGGTCACTATGAATTGAAATCGACTTGATGGCAATGGGTTTGTTTTTTTTTTGTTGTTGTTTAATATGATACAATTAGACTAGAATCATCTCTAAGATCCCTTCCAACTTCAACATGATATATATTTGATCCTTTACAATTTTCTCAGTGGAAGACGCAAAGATATGGGAAGAAGAAGAACCCAAGGGTTCTCCATTCCAGACTTCCCCTTAAAGAGAGAGAGGGAAAAAAAAGTGTTTAAATCAAAAAGTACATTTCAAATAGAGTACATTCATTAGATCTGAATTGCTACAAGTTGTTATCAATTACAATTAATTACTATGAAGCATGAAGTAAGCTGAAGATTTTTACTTGAGTTGTTTCCCCAGCTCTGGTTAATGAGAATAGACTCTGATTATCCATCCACTTTCTTTTCTACTTTTAACATTTGGGGTCATTACTAGGTATTCATAAAATGGATACATTATTCCACTCTTGATACTTGCAATTATTACTGGCATGCAACAAAGTGATTGGGGGTGGGGAGGTTTATGTGTTTTTGAATCTTTTCCAAGACACTGATAATAACACTTTTACGGTAGAACACAGGGTTTGCTGGGAGGATTTTTATTCTTTGTCCCAAGCCAAAATGTTCTTACATGAATGTGGAATCCTCCGTCAAATTAAAAAGGTGGCGACACCATAGATAATCTGATTTAGTGGACAACAGTGTAATTTATACCACCAAATAGAAGATCTGAGATTTAAGGTGATCTCTTAAAACTCAAAATCTTACCTCTTCTAATTAATTGTTGGTAGTTAGAAAGCTGTTTCCTTTTGGAGTGATGTTTGGCACTAGGGTAGGAGATGACAATTTTCACTGAATGAAACAAAAATATGAAGCTGGGAACTTCATCCTGAGCCTATTAAGATGAGGTAGGATTGCATACTGTGTAACAGCCTGGACTTGGACTGCTTCCTTTTAATATGAGCTCTGCTACTTACTAGCTCTGCAACCATGGGCAAGCTCCCAAACTCCTCTGTCCCTCAGTTTCTTTATAATACGGGAATAATAATAATATCTACCTCACATGAGTTTTGTGAGAAATAAACGAGCTAATATATGCAAAGTGTACAGCATAATGCATGACACATAGAAAGCACTTAATAAATGTAAAGAACTTCATAATCTAATTTCTTGTTATGAATGGACAAAGATTGGACTTATCTAATTGAGATAACACACTCTTGAGTAGAATTCAGTTGCATATTCTCAGATTTTCTCTTTTTATCACAACAATTCAGTAACAGCATGGGGTGGCTCCTAATTGGGAAGAATTTGAGGATTGCTAGGAAACCCTCTCCCTGCTACCAAATATATAGTCCCCGAAAGGAAGATATATCAGGGTATACTGAAGTGCTTCAAGTGCACGTGCATTTATTCAACAAATATTTATCTGTCCACACTGTCAATCATTTTTATCAGCTCCTTCTAGATTTCTGTGGAAAAAAACACACATTTGGGCAATGACATGGACCAGAGTGGAGAAACAGGTGTAAGGAAAGAAAAGCTGGAGTGGAGGAGTGGTACACTGGTGCACACAGAGAGCCTAGGCTCACGATGCTTCTGTATCTTTGTCATGTCCTGACACTTATAGAAAATGATAACATTTGCATAGCACACTGCAGTCCGCAGACAAGGCTGCTCATGACTAATGATGGGTCTGGGAGCCTCCTACCTCACCAAACCACCCAAGGCGGAGGCGACACAGATCTCTATTCACTGTGTCTCATGCTGATGTCTACTGATTGGCAAGTTCTGGCTTTAGAGAACATCATGAAGGTCCGAGGCATGAAGTATAGGACTTCAAGAAAGAAAAGAACTATAATGCTTTTCCTTTTCTTCTCAGATTAGCACAGCTGCTTTATGATTTACAGTTTCTCAATATTAAAATGAATGGCCTTTTTATATGATTAAATTAAAAAAAAATAATAGAAACATTTACTTGGTATAGTAGTCAGGATAGGCTATGCTATGCTGCAGTAACAAATCTCTGTAGCTTAACACACATGCTCAGATACTTCCCTCTCCCATATCCACCTACATACACATACTTGTTTTTTGCTCATATAAATTCTAACGTGAGTTGGTGCCCTGTCTCTATCTTGTACAAGACCCTCTAGAATGCAAGACCTCCAAAGGACAGAGAAGAGATGACAGGGAAAGGGGGAGACAGAGGAAAGGTGGAGATGACTTTAAACTGCCTCAGCCCATAAGTGACAGATTTTATTCCTCATTAGTTCACTGACAGGAATTTGTTCAAAACCTGATGGCAAGGGAGGCTGAGAAATGTAGAGGTACACATGGATAGTTGATAAGCACAATTTCTGCTTCCCTTGTTCAAACTTCTCAATTTTTAAACTATATCTTATTGTCTTATAGCTTCATAAATTTGGTTGCTTTTTCTTTAAAGATTATATCGCAATTCAACAGAGGCTGAGCAGGTGCCCACTAAATTAAAAACATTATTAGGTAAATGCATCTAGTTACCTATGCTCAAGAAAGGTCTTGGACTAGATACCATGGCCTGAGTCCATCTCACATCTCACTCTCTACAGTGAGACATCTTTGATGGTTTTATTGATGACACTAAAGATCACACCCTAGACGCACACACACAGTCCTACCATTTTCTTAATCCTGCATTCATACGGCTTTTTCTCTGACCTTATTGGTGTCTGCCAAAACTCAGCATAACATTTCCTATGAAATGTCATCAATTTTGACTTTTTCCATAAGTGTGCTTTATAAAATTAGCATACTCTAAAAATAACACATCATTACCCTCGCTCACTCTTTTCGCACTTTGATATTGTGACATATAATATTGTTCTGTTATTAATGGGTATATTTCAATGTCTAATCTTTATGCATTTATCTTTCCTCTCTTAACCAGACTTAATTAATTTTGCGACGGGAATTTGGTGAAAGATAACCCAGTGCTTTAACTGAAATTCAGATCCAACACAACTAACTCCATGACTTCCATTGAACAAAATGGTCCTTTGGGTCAAGTATCCGGACTTCTCAGAGATCATGTGGGACAGTCATACCCTTTGTTTCTTCAAAGGTCAAAAATTAGGATACCGGGCAAAAAATTAGAGAACAACGCAACGGGACTTTCCCACTTCAAAGAGGATTGGGAAGGAGGCTGAATATAGCTAATTAAGCTGTGTGTCTAAATGCAATTGCAATAAATGAGACCAGAGGGGTGAATTCTTATCTATCTACATTCTCAATGCAAATGTTAGCAAAATGCCACATTTCTACTGGGAGATTAGAGAAAATAGGGCCCAGAGATAGAAAACAATAAAGAAGACTTTTCTCCATGGTTCCGTGAAGTAAACAGACCAAATCTAAGGGTCACTCAGTATAGAGGACAAACTTGGTCTATGTGGTTTTAATATTTTCCATCAACTCAAAAGAAAAGGGGTAAAATGGATTACTTGATAATGTTATACCTCTAACCTCCATTCAACCCTTCTAAGAAGGGTCCTAAAAAAACAAAACAAAAGAAAAACACACATTGTCATGGTTATCTAGTGCTGCTGTAACAGAAATACCACAAGTAGATGGCTTTAACAAAGAGATATTTATGTTCTCACAGCCTTTAGTAGGCTAGAAGTCCAAATTGAGGGCTTCAGCTCCAGGGGAAGGCTTTCTCTCTGTCCACTCTGGAGGAAGGTCCTTGTCATCAATCTTTCCCTGGACTAGGAGCTTCTCTGTGAACCCCAGGTTCAAAGGATGTGCTCTGCTCCTGGTGCTTCTTTCTTGGTGGCATGAGGTTCCCAACTTTCTGCTTACTTCCGTTTCCTTTTACTTCTTGTAAGATAAAAGGTGGTACAGGCCACGCACCAAGGAAACAACCTTTATATTGGATCAGTGATATGACCTTAGTAAGGGTGTTACAATCCCATCCTAATTCTCTTTAAGATAAAATTACAATCACAAAATAGAGGACAATCACACACTTCTGGGAATCATTAAAAAAAAAAAAAAAAACACATTTTGGGGGGGGCATAATTCAGTCCATGACACACACACACACACACACACACACACACACTAGAACTGCCTCATACGGTTTCCAAGGAGCAGCTGGTGGATTCGAACTGCCAACCTTTTTGGTTAGCAACCATAGCTCTTAACCACTGCACCACCAGAGTTCCAAAGAGGGATTCTAGCACAGAATTATTTTGTTCACCAGTACAAAACTGCTACAAGAGGAGGTGACAATTCTATTTCTGACACTCATTCTCTTTGCTTTAGTTCTTGTCTTCAGTTACAGTTAAGGTAAATTTTCCACAGTCCATTAGAAAGAAAGAAAGACACTTCTTTTTCTTCAAATTCAAATATGGACAGCAGGGAAAACAAGTAGAGAGAGGAAGCTGCATTACCCATATGGGGGAGGTATGGAAAGAACACTTCCTTTCCAGTCTTTGTCTAGGAGCCATCTGAAGGAAATGATGAAGCATCCTTTCAGGGTGCCTGCATGTCTATTTATGTGTGCACACACACACACACTCACACACATACATCTGAGGATATATAACTAACATTTAAAAAACTTCAATTTAAATAAAATAATTCCATGTAATTTTTAACACTAGGGGTTATGTTTTTGTATTTATGCTTTTAATATAAACCCTCATTTTATGAATGCCGCTACTCTCCCACACCAACTTCCCAGGAACTAGGTTAAGATACTGGACACAGGATTAAAGGGAAGACTTTGGGCAAAGGTTTGTGTATTTGGGGATGTGCCACTCTTTCTCATCACAGTTACTGAGAAACTGCCAAAACATGCTAATTTTTAAGGCCTATTTCATTCATTATCCACTATTCCCTGACCCTCCTCCAGAAAACAGACCATGGAAACACAATATCAAAGCAGAATAGACCACTGTGGACTGGGTGTAAGTAATGAGAAACCAAACAAAATAATTTCTTGGAGTTCTGTTTGTTCAGACCATGAAAACGAGAACAGGTTGGCAGTTTTCAACTTTGCTTGGCCTGATAGTATTATTTGATTTGACTAAAGACTCAAGGGAATGAATGCACATATGCACACACACACACACACACACACACAATCCTTCCATCAAAATTCGCTCTCTAGACCTCATTCCATCCTGCATCCCACAAATATTTAGCAATAAAATTTCAGAGCAGTAGCTTCATTTTTCTAATAAAGTCTAATCCAATTTATATTTTTTAGAATTTTATGGAGCTTTCAAGTTTATTTTACTGCATTCTCAGTCTTGGAAAATGACTATTTCTGGTAGGGCATGAATTTTAGTACTCAGTTAACTAAATGGCTGAGTCATATTCTCTTCTTTCTCGTATATGTGGATATGGCCATCTGATGGAGATACTGTACTAGCCACTTAACCCATGTGTCCCATATATAGATACTTCAACCTACCTTCATAATGGTTTCATTTACTTTTCCCTATATAATCATTCACAACCACTTAATATATCTGAGCTTTCATGCCCCAGTATTTTTTTTCCATGCCACTCCTTTTGCTTGGGAGCTTGTTTTCTATCCACAATCTTTTTCTCTTTTTTAGATTCTCTAAGAAGCCTTCTCTAACCACCACCCCCAACCAGAAATTTTCCCCCTCAAATCCTTAAGCAGTTACGCTTATTATTGCTTATTAGGTAATTAACTGTGTACTGCTTTGTGCCCTCTCTGGTACTGTTTTGTTTAAACTATTGCCTAACTTTGAGTAGTTTAACCTCCCTACCTATAGGTTATTCTTTTGTATTTTTGCCCCAAAGGATCTTATAGAGATGACATAAAAAAACCCATTACTGTCAAGTCGATTCCGACCCGTGGAAACCCTATAGGACAGAGTAGAACTGCCCCACAGGGTTTCCAGCGAGCACCTCGTAGATTTGAACTGCTGTTGTTTTGGTTAGCAGCTGTAGTGCTTAGCCACTGTACCACCAGGGCTCCAGAAATAGCATACTGCCTTGCATTTAGAAGAATTCACTAAGTACCGACCATGTTGTTTCCTTCCCAGCATTCATAGGGGTGCTGTGTGTTGTTGTAAACAGTTGTTTCCTTCTTTATTACTTCTCTTCCTCATTAGATCCTAAACTCTAGGACAGCAAAGTCTATGTCTGTGTGTATCATGTGCCAAATCCTATGTCTGGCACATGATAGATAACATAAATATTTGATGTTTGTTAAATTTGGTGAATAAATAAATTTATCACGGGGATGATATCCTTCTCTTCAATTTTAATGAATACATGGTCAGGAACAAACTCCTCAGGTCTAGATAAGATCAGTGCTAACGCGGTATAGGATAGGAAATGTAACTTAAGGTCAGTGAATTTGAATTTCTTTCACCTTGAACTGGGTTAATAGACCTTAGGGACCAACAGGGTTAGCATGAGATTTTTTACCGGAGATCTTTTATGTTTTTGTTGTATGTGTGCGGTAAAATATAGATAACACACATTTGCCTTTTTAAAATATTTTTAAATGTATAATTAAGTACCTTTTCTCTGGATGGCACAAACAGTCAAGCACTTAGCTATTAACTGAGAGGTTGGTGGTCCAAGCCATCCAGTGGTGCCTCAAAAGAAAGGCCTGGTGTTCTCCCTCCAAAAGATCACACTCATTGAAAATCCTGTGAAATGGAGTTCTATTTGGACACACATGGGGTCACTTTGAGTTGAAATGGACTCAGTGGGAACTGATTTTACCAAACAAAAGGCTGGTGGTTCAAATTCAACCAGAGGCACCCCAGAAGAAAGATCATACTCACTGAAAACCCTATGGAGCAGAGTTCTACTCTGAAACACACGGAGTCACCAAGAGTGAGAATCAGCTCAGTGCCAACTGTGTGTGTGTGTGTTTGTGTGTTTGTTTTTTGGTGGGAGAGATTTTCATGTCTTTTTATGGAGCAAAAATAACTTGCAACTTCTGAGGTGTGGCCCAAGCGTAGGTCTGAAAAATTTCTGCAAACGATTCCTGTTGTTATTTCCTTTCTCATGGTGTCCAGACCCTCTAACCTTTGCAATCCATTTACACTATGTTTAATTTAATAAGTTTTCTAATTTTGTATCACTCAGACCTTCCTTTTGATTAACCTACTCAATTAAAGAGGCAGAAAGCTGCTCATCACCCTGCACTGTTTGCTGCCCAGAATGAGAATAAAATACCACCTTCAGTCCGTCAACCCAGCACCTTTTACCAGCATTATGTTGACTTAAAACATTTATAATGTGCATAAAGAGAGAGATTTAAGGCAATAAAGCTTAATGTTAATGATGGGAATCTAGCAGTCAGCGCTACTCCTTCTCCCCACTTCACAAATCAAGCTCAATGCTAAAAGGAAAATGAGCATCATATACTAAAACCAGAACACTTAAAAGCTGACCTGGAAGAGCCCTTTAGTGATATGGAAGGGGTATATTTTAGTCGGAGCTGACTGATTCATTTGTGGGGAATGGTTGTGGCTGCATTTATTTTATGGCTGCCCACATTAATAGGTTTGCAGCTAAGGGGAAAAATAACCTTCTTGAGTGTTTAGTTTCATGAAGAATGAAGTGGGGCTCATTAAACAGGTTGCCAGTCCTAGGAATCTTGGATAATAGGTGGGAGACTAGGGCCCCTTTTCCCCCACGCATGTAGAGATAAGAGGTGGGTTTTTTGTTTTGTTTTGTTTTTTAAGTCTTACACTAGAAACAGTACCAGTAACTGGAGTCACATATAAAGAAAGGGAATATGCGTTAGTTGGCTTTAAAAACAAATTGCCCAGAAACCTTTTCTATGATATCCAAGAGGGCTGTTTACAGCGGGATCTATTTGGACAATATTCTTTCACAATTAGATTTTGTTGGTTATAATCATGAATATGATATTTGATTCCTTTATCATTAATCAAAATATTATTTGTCCAGAACTGTTTTAGGTACTGGGGAAGTGTCTGATAGATGCTTTCACATCTCAAATGGAACTTTCATATCTCAAGAAATTTGCCCCCTACTTAGAGAAATAAAACCCTATTTTAGGCTGGGTTCTCTAGAGGAGCAAAACCAGTGAAGCATATAACCTTAGCCATCACAGACCGACTCAGACAAAGCTTTCCACTCTGAACCTTAGGTTGTTAATACAAGAGGTATTCATCCTGGAGGCAAAGATTGTGTGGTGCTGGAGGGAAGACCTTAAGCTTCAATGCTTATGTTAGAAATTTGAAGTAAAAAACAGCCAAGATGAGATTGTCTCTCCCCAGTTCTTTCCCCAAGATTTTCTGTTGCAAACACAAGGAATGTCCACTGCCAACATCCACTGGAAGCACCATGCTCTATATCCTTCCTAGATCTCTGCCTTCATTTGCTGGGGGCCATAGGCAATATAGGCAAGACCTGAACTCAACTGCAAGATGAGTTTTGTCAAGGACATTCTCATTACCAATTATTTAGGTGTCTGGCCAAACACTACAGGTGTCCAATCTAGTCTTGGTATCAGTAATCCCAGAAGAAATAGCACAGGTCCCACCCAGTAGCTGGTCTCCTTGAAACTTGAAGGAACAAAGATGTGACTGCAGCGCTTGGGTTCCAAGAGCACCACCATATGGTAGAAGGCTCCTCTACTTTATGGAAAAATGAAAGAAAGGGATAGTGAGGTTCCTTAGCCTGGGAAATGCCATTGTAATCTGAACATTAACCTGGTCTGGGCCTAAAACAGGTTCCTGAGAATTTGCAGATTTGCCCATCCCCTCTCAGTCTCCAGATCCCAATTCTATTTCTCCTCCTCATTGCCTAAAAAAATCAGGTTAAAATCATTTACTATATTTAGGGCTTTGAATTCTGATGGTACTATAACATTTTCTTTTTTAATTTTATCAACAGTAAGGCAAGTCCTGAAATACCAACTGACTGAAGGGTTGTGTATATGTAGCACAAGTTGTCAGTCTCAGAAATTGTGTATAGTGTGCATCATTTTTCCTTTAATGGAGGTGGAAGGGAGGCATTTTACTTGTACAGTAATTGGATCACATATATATATTTTTCTCAGTTACTACATTTTCAGGGAATTGGCTCATTAGACACCATGGTGGACAGAATCAATTAACATCTTCCAAAACAAAGCCTGCCTTATCTATTTTGTATGCAAACATGGCAAGAGTCAAGCTGAAACCCATTAAAGCTTTGTTCCTTTAGGTAACAGCTCTCAACAAGAGAGTGAAGAAATTCTTGACTATTAGTCTGCAACATATTTTTATTTTGTACTCACTGAAAATAGCTGCATTTGGGGAATTAAGAACCAGGAGGCAATAGTAGCTACCTGGAAACTCCATTGAGGGGAAGGTAGGAGATTAGCAAAAAAACCATCCCTTAATTTCCAAGTTTAACCAATGAGCAAATTCTCACACAATGAACACGATTTTGTTTTCCACCCCAGCCTCCAATGTTAATTCTACAATCCAGTTTGCTCTAGAAGTGGCCTAGAATACTATTGAGCTGAAAAACAAAGAAATGAAGCAAGCAAACAAGCAAGGAAGAACCATAAACTGAGAAGACAGTTGGTTGTCTGATAGTCATTATTTCTGTGCTACAAGGTAAATTTGCTATAATGACAGCATGTTTTACATCTATCTATTTGACTGAAGATGAAGGAACAGCCAGTAGAACTATGACATGGTAGTTGATAAAGAAATGTGTTCTAGCAGAAACTAGCCAACTCCGGCAACTCTAAAAAAAAAAAAAAAAAAACTCTAGCCTGAGTAAAAGTCTCCAAGAGGTAGCTTGAAACTAGTGGGACAACCAAAAGCTCCAAATGGAGCAGCTGGGAAAAATGGTTTTGAACAGTAATGAATACCAGCTAGATTTGTTTTGGTTTCAATGGGATCCTTGATGGAAAGGCAGTTTACAGATTATAAGGGTACAGGATACATACTCAAGAAATGCAATGCGCCCCCCCCCTTCTTTTTCTTTTAGTCTTTAGAAGAGACACTATCCTTTAAAACGAAGACTAGGATGTCCATAATTCTTACATTTCTGCTACACAGGAAGGCAGTTAGAAATATAGTCTTGGCACAAAAGGAACTCCGTTATTTTTCTATGGATTTATTTACTTTCCTATCCAAATGCCACCAGGCTGCCTGTGAGGTTGGACGGGGCAATGAGGGCAGCCACCAGTGAACTGGTTAGTGAAAGATTAAGTCTCTGGGTCTGCATTGCTACAGCACAAGACTCATGGGCTGCATGGAATGGAAAGCTCATAGGCCCTTCAGCTCTTTCCCCTAAAATGGGCAACTTGACCCAGGTGTCACTTTCCTATTTCACACCCTTCAGTGGCTTTATATTATCTTCCTGGAAGAAGTCTAGACCCCTTGTTGTAATCTAGCTCTTCCCACCTCTCCAGTGCCAACATGGAAAGAGCCATCTCTGTCCATTTACCCTCTAGTGATCCTGAGTGACCACCTGTTCTATAGAAGCTCCATGCTCTTTCTTATCTCCATTGTTTCTGTCTGGGACCATCTCCTCTGTCTATATTTTCCTGAAAAACCTTTATTAAAGAGTCAACGTAGACAATGTCTTTTCAAGAAAGAACTGCATTTGTTAGTTTTCTGAAAGATCGGCATGATAAAAAGGAAAGTATTACCCAGGATTTTATACCCAGCCAAAGTATACTCAAGTATAAAGTCTACAGACAAATAGTATTTAACACAAGAACACTGAGAATATTGAGGAAACTAGGAAACAACTTTGGGTTAACTAAGACATGACTGGAAAAACTATGATAAAGACATTGGAGGTTAGATGGAATAAATATTCTGAGGAAGAAAGACTATATCCAATCTAATGGGGACTATATGACAGGCCAGAATAAAAATGAAATATGCCCTGACAAAAATAAAATAAAAATAGTTGAGAGGGCAAAGAAGATAGGAGATAGGGTAAATTCTCCGGCTGATAGGAGTCAAAAATAGCATACGAAGGCATCAACTCAATTAACAGAAATACATGCACATTTTTCTGTATTAAACTAAGCACTAAGAGAGATATTGATGAGAAGAGAGACAAAGAGGAAATACACTAGTTTTCACTTCTCATTGAATGCAAATCGATAAAATGATATTTCTCAATATATTTCAAATTATTGCTCAAAAAGAAAATGATGTATTTGTAGGGACTGAGGTACGCAGACATGACTTTCATGGTCAGGTCCTGTCCAGCTGCCCTAAGGATTGTGGCACACTGGATGCAGAGCTCTAATTTACAGAGCACAGAAACTATTATGCAATGCTACAATTGTAAAAATGACCACCAGGGAGAAAATACATACTCCTTTAAATAACATAAGCACACAAACACATAAACACACACAAGATGGACCACACAGTGAAAACAACCAACCATATCTTTCAGAAAAAAAAAAAGAAAATATATGATAAAGTAATATGAGAGGACCTGGATCAAGGATATATTTCATAATATTAGATGTAAATTGGCTTAATTTACCTATTAAAAGACAAAGACTTTCACACTAAGCCAGAAAGCAGAATCAACTCTATGCTGTGAACAAAAGATTTGCTTTAAAAAAGTACTGATTTAGAAATTGAAATCAAAGAATAGACAGCTGTAACAAGAGAACGTTAGCAAAAAGAAAACAGGGATACCAAGAAACCCAAACCAAACCCATTGCCATTGAGCCCATTCCAACTCATAGCAACCCTATAGGACAGACTAGAACTGCCCCAAAGGGTTTCCAAGGAGTGCCTGGTGAATTCGAACTGCCAATGTTTTGGTTAGTAGCCGTAGCTCTGAACCACTACACCACCAGTGTTTCCATAGGAGGGATAGCAATCTTAATATCAGTGAAAGTGGTATTCAAAAATATGTATATATATATATATATATATAAAATTGAGAAAATTTACTGTGTATTAAAATACTAAAAGATCAATTCACAGAGAGGATATCACAATTAAACCACTTATGAATCAAATGACATTACAATAACATTCAGAAAACAGAAAATTCAAGAGTTTCTAGAGAAAGAGTCAACAACAAAGCATCAGTAGGACACTTTAATCTACCTTGCTTAGTCCATGACAGATCAAGCAGTCAAAAGATGACATAATTGATTCAAGTAACATAATAAGTAAGAGATATCAACTAAAGACACAAGGGAAAGATTAGTCCAAAGGACTAATGGACTGCAACTACCACAGTCTCCACCAAACTGAGTCTAGCAAAACTATATGGTGCCTGGCCATCACCACTGACTGCTCTGACAGGGATCACAATAGAGGGTCCCAGACAGAGCTGGAGAAAAATGTAGAACAAAATTCTAACTCACACACACAAAAAAGACCAGACTTATAGGCCTGACAGAGACTGGAGAAACCCTGAGAGTACAGCCACCAGACATCCTTTTAGTTCAGTAATGAAGTCACTCCTGAGGTTCACCCTTCAGCCAAAGATTAGACAGGCCCATAAAACAAAACGGGACTAAATGGGCCAGCCCAGGGGCAAGGACTAGAAGACAGGAGACAGGAAAGCTGGTAATAGGGAACCCAAGGTTGAGAAAGGGGGAGTGTGGACATGTTTTGGGGTTGGTAACCAATGTCACAAAACAATATGTATACTAATTGTTTAATGAGAAATTAGTTTGTTCTGTAAAACTTTATCTAAAGTACAATAATAATAATGATAAATAAATAAGAGACATCAAAAGATGCATTTCAAACTTTACACCTTGAACTTGAATGTCATAAAACTGGTGTCAATGGGAGAATGATGGTCGATACAAAAATTGTTTTTGGGATAACTCTGTAGCTATCTGGAAAAAAAAAAAAAAAAGTGAAGTTGGGTCAAAACCTCATACTCTATGCAGGGATAAATTCCAAATATATAAAAAGAATTTAATATAGAGAAACAAAAACATAATAGTGCCAAAAGAAAATATGGGAGAATTACTTTACAATCGTAGAATGTGAAAGGTCTCCCTAACTAAGACTCAAAATATAGACATCATAAAAATGTTTGATAAATTTAACCTCATAAAAACCAAAAGTTTAGTGGCAAAAGCTAAAAGTAGAGTAAAAAGACAAAAACTGGGGGAGGGAAAGAAGACTTATACCGCATATCACAGAGAAAGAGCTAGTCTCCCTTGTAAAAATGAATAAGAGAAAAATACCAGGAGACCATCACAAATGTGGACAAAATAGATCACATGATAATTCACAGAAAAACATTTACAAAAGGTTCTTAAACACATAAAAAGATATACAGCCTCATTCACAATAAGAAAAAAAATTAAAGTTCCACGGAAATGCCATTTTTTACACACCAGATTGGCAAATTTCCAAAAGTTTGACACCACCCTCTGTTGGTGAAGCATGGAGAAGCATTTCCATTCCTCAAGGTTGGACTGAGAATTGGTGGAACGCATATCAAGGGCAGTTTGGGTATATCTCTTTAAATTACAAACGCATATGCCCCCTAACCTAGCAATTATACTTCTGAGAATGCCAACAGACACACTCAAATCGGCATAAAAATGAGGCACGTGGAAAGTTATCAATTGCGGTATTATTTGTAATAGCAAATAGTAGAGGAATAGTTAAATAAATACGTTCATGTAATGGACATACGAGTAGCTATAAAAAAGATAATGAAGCTCTCAATGTACTGATACAGAAAGACAGCTAAGGCATATTAAACAAGAAAAACAAGATACATAATTATGTATACAGAATGCTATCATTTGTTTAAAAATAGGTACACTGAGAATAAGTGTGCATATTTGCTTGTATATGTATATGAAAACTGGAAGGACAGACGGAAAACCAATAACTGGTTGGTTTATTGGGCAGATGAGGGATAGAGATGGAGAGAACATGTATTTATTTTTGCCTTTTGTAACTATGTGAGTGTATTATCTATTAAAATTAAAAGACAAACAAATTAATTTAAAAACTAGAAATCTTCCATCATAACACCTAGGAGAGAACAATGAAAAAATGCATCATGTCCAAAATGAAAGCCCATCCAGCCTCTCACACCCTTGCAGTTCTCTCAACGCTCCCTTTAGAACAGCAGGTTCAGTTGAGCAGGCAATTGAATTTTTAAGTTTTATTTACAAACTCTCTTCTGATTGGAGAGCATCTGAGCCCACTGTCTACTATCAATCTGCCTGGGACAGTGACTGAGGTCGCCTTGAAAACAGGCAGCAGCATTAACTTGGCTACAAGCTGGAAGCCCTCTGACCAGTGACTTATTGCCATTTGCTCTAAGGCTAGTATCCTGGTTGCCTTTGCGCTGTTTGGAGAAAGCCAGCTGGCTTATCCTCCACATGGAAATCAACCTTGATTAGATGGAGTGCTAATGACTTAAATGATCTGCAAAGCTTTGCAATGCCCCAGGGAAAACAAGCCAGAGGCCTGGCTCACTGGAGTCCCTAGATGTCCGTACATTCAATTAAGTCTCTGTCCAGGGCAGTTTAGCTTGAAAGGTCACATACTACAAGGCACTTTCTCTGTTAGTCCTCTTTTTACTTTTGGCCAAGTTTTCCTTTGCCCACATGTGTGTTTTGAACATTTCTTGATTTAAACACAGAGACCCTGAGAAGAGAAAGACGAAACCTGTTTAGGTAGCCTATGGCTTTTATTCAAGCCGGTGTTGGAGAAAGAGAACAAGTGTTTAAAGGAGAAAATTATGGGAAAAGAAAAAAATAAATAAACATAAATTTTGTTTTCTTTCTGTTCAACACCTCAAGTAACCTTTCTTGATTCAATTGTGTGAGAGAACAATGGTTTACAAATAGGCTTCATGATGTAATATTTCTATTTTAATTTTCTATATGTAATAATATGTTATAAACCCACTGTCGTCAAGACGATTCCAACTCATAGTGACCCTATAGGACAGAGCAGAATATATTTTTAAATAATTGCTCTATTTATTACTTTATGATTGTGTACAATCTCTTGGAATGGAAATATTAATCTATTGACATAATGAAGTTTTAGGTTATTGAATAAAACCTAAAACTAAAGTTGGAATTAAACTGGAATTTGGAATGTCCCTAGTTTAATGTTTTCTTGCAGTTGGATGACAAAATGGAAGGTCAAATTATACGGTAGAATTTGCACCCAAAGTCCTATGATTTGGTGGCAAGAATGTTATCAGCAGAGCCATTAGTGCCATAGTAACCTCTGCTTCTGACTAAGCAAAGAAACTCTACTGTGTGGATCATAACAAATTATGGATAACACGGCAAAGAATAGTAATTCCAGAACACTTAATTATGCTCATGAGGAACCTGTACATAGATCAAAAGACAGTCTTTTGAACAGAACAAGAGTATGGTTTGTGGTTTGGGATTGGGAAGGGTGTGCATCACCACCTTCCACCATATTTATTCAATCTGTACGTTGAACAAATAATTCAAGAAGATGGACTATATGAAGAACTCGGCATCAGGGTCATTAACAACCTTCGTTATGCAGATGGCACAACCGTGCTTGCTGAAAGTGAAGAGGACTTGAAATACTGATGAAGATCAAAGACCACACCCTTCAGAATGAATTATACCTCAACATAAAGAAAACCAAAATCCTCACAACTGGACCAATAAGCAACATGATGATAAACGGAGAAAATATTGAAGGTGTCAAGGATTTCATTTTACTTGGATCTACAGTCAATGCCCGTGGAAGTAGCAGTCAAGAAATCAAACAACATATTACATCGTGCAAATCTGCTGCAAAAGACCTCTTTCAAGTGTTAAAAAGCAAAAATGTCACCTTGAATCCTAAGGTGCACCTGACCCAAGCCATGGTATTTTCAATTGCCTCGCATGCAGGTGAAAGCTGGGCAATGAATAAGGAAGATTGAAGAATTGATGCGTTTGAATTAATGGCGTTGGCGAAGGAATATTGAATATTCCATGGACTGCTAGAAAAATGAACAAATCTGTCTTGGAAGTACTGCCAGAATGCTCCTTATAAGCGAGGATGGCAAGATTTCATCCCACATACTTTGGACATGTTATCAGGAGGGACCAGTCCCTGGAGAGGAACATCATGACTGGTAGAGGCCCATCACAGAAGAGGAAGGCCCTCAATGAGATGCACTGACACAGTGGCTCCAACAACCGGCTCAAATTTAGCAATGATCGTAAGGATGGCACGGGACTGGACAGTGTCTTGTTCTGTTGTACACAGGGTTGCTATGAATCAGAATTGACTTGAAGGCACCTAACAACAACAACCTCTGTCTCTGCACATTTGCAAATTACAGATTCACATCCTTGCTCTGATTAGCTCCTGAAGTGCTGAATGAGAACTTGTAATTCTGCACTGCAGTCCACTCTCCTGACAGACTGACATTACAATTTGTATCCAAGCCCATATAGCTACAGAATGTAAAAGTACTATTGAATGAAATTAGTTCATTTGGATCCACTTGTATTAATGGAATGTGTCATTTATATTGTAGAACTGGTTTTGTCTTTTATTCACCACTGTGTTCAGCTGCCAGCGCTAAGGAGAGATTATTCCCTCCCTGTACCAGACAGAACAATTGCTCTCCCTTGGAGCTTGTGGCAAGGTGGGGTGGTTTAATGGGTGATGAAGTGTCGTTGGAATTAGAAATCCTGCCCACCTGTCCAGAACAGACCACCAACTCTTTCAGTATTACAAGACAGGGTTTCTCATACCTACGTACATGAAACAAAAAAAATCTTTGAACTACTTACTTCAACCATCCCTGAAAGAATCAAGAAAAACATCATATCCCAAAGAAAGTATCAGATTGCAAAAGATAATTTTTCCAATGTTTTGAGTACCTCAGACCAACTTAGAATATGAATTATTAATGACGTATAGGCTTTTCTTCCACGTATAGCATTCTTAGGGGGCCATACTCCACAGTAGTCAGCAAATCCAGGCCTATCGAATTCTTTTGAAATTTTCTCCTGTGCTATTTTGGCTTTATTCCATGTAAATAATTTATCTGCAAATTCTTACCGATTAGCATCCCTCTTCCTTTTGCTAAGACTTGAAATTATCGGTGAAAATTCAATGGATCAGCACAGACCTACATAAGTCAACATATATTCCCTCCATCATTTTTGAAAAAGTATGTAGGTGCCATCCCATACAGAAAAGTTTATATAGATACAATTCCTGATCTGTGAGAGCTTCCGTCCCAGAGAAGACAAACCATGGAATAAATGAGAATGTAGTGGTTGTGGTGGTGAAGAATGGAAAGATTGGAGACAATACAAAAAGGCACCAAAAAAACAAAAAACACACACACCCACACCCACATTAAATATACCATTTAATGTAGTATTTTTTTTATATATATATTGTAAGCCCAGTTGAAATCTCACTATTGTGTACTAGCCTTGTTTGGTCAATTTCCTAATCTCGAGATAAACTTCTCTGTGAAAAGCATTGCCTGTATTTGGAATAAGTACCCATAGTTAGAACCATAAAGAACAATGTTATTTCGAGCCAAGGCATAAACATCAATCTGTCACTTAAAACACTGTTCTATTTCCATACTTTCATAAGTGTTGTTAGAAAACATTTTATAGAGTACTTACTCTGTACCAGGCACAGTCCTGCAAGTTGTATGTACCTCATCTCCTCAGAGTAGTCATCTGAGGCAAGTCTTATAGTTTTCCCCATTTTATAGCTCAGGAAGCAGGGGATTAGATGCATTAAGAAAACTGACCCATAATCCCATAGCTGGGTACCTGATTGTCCCAACCAGTCAGACTCTAGAGCCCAACTAACCAACTATTGGTTTTAAAAACCAAACAAAAAAATCCGTGGCCATCAAGTTGATTCCAACTCATAGCGACCCTATAGGACAGAGTGGAACTGCCCCATAGAGTTTCCAAGGAGCACCTGTTGGAATCAAACCGGTGACCTTTTTGGTTAGCAGCCATAGCACTTAACCACTATGCCACCAGGGTTTCCAACTATTGGTTTTAATGCTGGTCAGTTACAACTGACAAAGCTATTACTACACAGTTCTTCCTTGGGTGTCATTTTCAAAACTTTATAAAGGTAAAAATTCTGGTTTCATAATTAAAAAAAGAAAAGAAGCCTATGTATTATGAGCTTGGAGAATTGATCCAGTTGAGGCTAGGGGTCTGAAATCGGGGAAAGCAGGGTTTGGAACAGGTCACAAACCACCATTCTCAATTACAGGTCAATTCATTATTGGGGTGATGGAGTAGGAGACAAGTTTGCAAAGATTAACTAAGAGAGCTCAGTGTTCGGATTGAGAGATATGGGAGGTACTGTTTGGAATTAATTAGTAAAACAGTTACCTAACAGGTAGGGAACTTACACCGACAAGCTTCATGCCAACACTACGCTTTATAGCAAAACAGTCATGCTCCGGAAGCCTGAGATGGCTGGTGGGAAGGGAATTGCTCAGAGGTCAGATGCTTTTGCACCTTGAAAGTGTGTGGAACATGGAGAAACAACCCAGAGACTCAAGCGAGCTGGGAACTAATCAGACTCTCATGCATTGTCCTTGGGTTTCCTGTGTTCGCTGGCTAAGTGTCAGATCCTGACCTGCATAGCGGGAACGTTCTCCGGCCTCTGTTTAAGTCTGCAGCAGCTTTTACCATGATGTTTCCCTTGGAGACGTGCTGCGGAGCTAAAGCTTCAATACAACTTTCACTTCACTGTCTCCAGATTTTTTTGTCGCTGCTGTGTTTCAGGGGAAAATGACTGGACTGTTAAGGAAGGCAGAGTGGCCAGGTGACCGTTCTGACCTGAATCTGGGTCTGTCTTCCCTGTGTTTGCTCATGTCTTTTTTTTAGCAGAATAATTAAGAATCCTTCCCAAATCTAGAACCAAACACCCTAAAGTTGTTAACAGTCTTTTGTGATTAATTCAAGTTTGAACAGATTAGACAATACAAAGAGTCTCTTGCTCAACAGCAGGGGTCTCACTGGGGAGCTTGTGATGGGAATGCAAATAAGGTAGGGACAGAGCTCCCCGGCTGGCACTGAGACTTATTTTTAATTACTCTGAGTCTCCTCCCCTCATGCCACACAGCCTCAAGACATAGCTAAGTTGGAACAGCTCTTATTTCCCAAAAGGCCTTGGGATGTATTGGCAGGAAACTGTTAGGAGATGTTCCTCAGAGATTAATGGTAGAAAGCTTTCAGGAAAAGGAATGCATCTGAGAGATGGACTTTGGGGTATTTCAAAAGCATAAATGCCTCTCAAATACATTCTCCCATTTATCTAGATAGCTACATCTGGTCAAGAGCCATTCTGTTTATTTCTCAGTCCTAATGCCAACCTCTCTGGCCAGGTCTGCTTTCTTTGCGATTAGTGTAAAGAGCAAACACATTCCAAACTACCATGCAGGAATGCCTTGATGTCTCCTGAATGGGCAAGCTATTTTCTTCTTACGATCTTTGTTTGATTCCTTATGATTCCTTCTGCACCCTTTTTTTCCACAAGCCCATCTACTTTTCCATGCTCAGTTCTACCTGATTCCTAAATATGTATATGCCTCATCTCTTGCTAAAGTGCCTGTTTCCAACGGCTTACAGTGTATCTCCTCTTGATTTTTCAGCCACAGCCTCATGCTCAACTAATCCCAAAAAACAAAAACCAAACCACTTGCCTTCGAGTTGAATCTGACTCATGGCAACCCTATGTGTTGCAGAGTAGAGCTGCGCTCCATAGGGTTTTCAATGACTATGACATTTCAGAAGCAGATGGCCAGACTTTTCTTCTAATGTACCTCTGGGTGGGTTCAAACTGTCAACCTTTCAATGCACTAAACTGTGTCACCCAGGGACTCCTCAACTAATCTTACTACCCCCTACCTCGACCCCCTTCCTCAAGAGATCATTCTGACAATGGTGCCATTGATTCCCTTAGGCCAAAACCTCTGCAGTAGTCTTTGGTGAATGGAAAAGAAACTATTGTTTTACACTGGCACACATTTTGATTAGGTCAATTCAACAGGATCCAATCCCCTGAGGACCATGCTGTAGATGTGTGTCCTCTACAGCTCCACGCAGTGCACAAACTATGACAGGCATTGACTGGTTGAGATCTACTGTAGAATGCTGAGCTGACCACACGGAGAAGGCCTTGCCATGGACTTGGATTTCTTTTTCTTTTTGCAAGTGGTTGTTCCTCTGTTTTGTTTTCTCAAAACATTGCTTTATTGATCAAGCCACTGGGACTCAATCTTTGTCCTAACTTTGATTTTGGATCATCTCTTCAGAGAAGGAATTTAGTTTTCTGAAAATTTATTCAAGCAGGCAATGGATCTAATGGTCAGAACACTGAGCTGTGGGATAAACCTGAACTCTGCTTTTTTTCATCCTTTTCAATGAAAATGACAAATAGCAGTGAGCTGTTTCCTGGATTGTAGGCTCCTCATCTGGAAAACTGGTGGTATAGTGGTTAAGAGCTACAACTGCTAACCAAAAAGTTGGCAATTTGAATCCACCAGGTGCTCCTTGGAAACTCCATGTGGCAGTTCTACTCTGTCCTATAGGGTTGCTATGAGTCAGAATTGACTTGATGGCAATGGGTTCAGTTTGTTCAGTTCACCTGGGAAACAGGGCATTATTTTATAAGGAACTGGTAGGGTTCAGTAGCAACAGCTCTAAAGAGATATTCCAAAATGGACACTGGGCTGTAGTCACTGGAAGTCATAGGATGATGGAAAATGTAACAACAACAGCAACTATGACAACAGCTACCATTTATTGAAGCTTCACAAGGTGCCAAGCCCAGGATTAAATACTTCACATTTATTGTTTCATTAACTCCTGAGAATGGCCATTTGAATTAGTTACTCTTGGTTGCATAGAACAGACTAAGAAATTGAACTCTACAGAGCTTTACTGATTTGCTCAGGGCCCTGCAGTTTATAAGTGACAGAGTCTAAAATGAAGCCCAAGACAATGTGACTTCAAAGCCAAGACTCTTAGCTACTGCCTAAAACATGTTGATGACTGTTTTAGTCATCTAGTGTTGCCATAACAGAAATACCACAAGTGGATGGCTTTAACAAAGAGAACTCAATTTTCTCACAGTCTAGTAGGTTACAAGTCCAACTTCAGGGTGTCGGCTCCAGGGGAAGGGTGTCTCTCTCTGTCAGCTCTGGAGGAAGGTCCTTGTCCTCAATCTTCCCCTGGTCGAGGAGCTTCTCAGCCCAGGGACCCCAAGTCCAAAGGATGCACTCTGCTCCTGGTGCTGCTTTCTTGGTGGTATGAGGTCCCCAACTCTCTGCTTCCTTCCCTTTCCTTTTATCTCTTGAGAGATAAAAGGTGGTGCAGGCCACACCCCAGTGAAACTCCCTTTACATTGGATCAGGGAGGTGACCTGAGTAAGGGTGGTGTTACAATCCCACCCCAATCCTCTCAACATAAAATTACAATCACAAAGTGGAGAACCACCACAGAATACTGGGAATCATGGCCTAACCAAGTTGATGGCGGGGACACAATTCAGTCTCTGACAATGACAAGATAGTTGCTCACCCAAACATAGCTCTAAAGAAGATAAGAAGATTTTGAATCAAAATCAAGGTGAATACGCCTGGGCTCAGGCCTCCTGAAGAAACTCATCAAAAATCTTGCAAGGAGACAAAGGGGTGGTTAATTTTCTACTTTATATAATTCTATCTGTGTGCCTGCCTACCCCTGTTCTTTAGAGGAAAAAGAGCAGGGTGTAATAGTCAAGCTGGGAGCAGCTCTTTATCCCAAAACAGACTTAATCTACAAATCCAATCACCCAGGGCATGGTTTGGGCTTTCACTGAGCTAGGGTCAGCTGAGGTAATTGAAAAGTAACAGTGCATGTGCAGTTAGATACTAAGCAGTGAAGTTCTGCCTATTCGAGATCTACTAAAATTGGACATCTCGATCCTTCCATTTCTTCTTCTCTCTCTCTCTCTCCCTCTCTTTCTCTTCCTCATATTTTATTAAACACAGAACAGGTATATTATTCAGAGAAACAGTTTGCCTCCATTTGCTAAACTTCTGCAAGGGATACTACTTTATGACTCACTGGCAGTTTGACCATTTACTTTAAAATAATTTTATACATATGTTGTTGTTGTGTGCCATCAAGTCAATTCCAACTCATAGAAACTCCATACGACAGAGTAGAACTATACCACGTGGTTTCCTAGACTGAAATCTTTACAGGATTTCAGGTCTTTTCTCCCATGGAGCAGCTAGCTGGTGGATTCGAACCACTGACCTTTCAGTTAGTAGCTAAGCGCTTAACCATTGTGCCACCAGGGCTCTTTTCTAGATATACAAAAGTTGCAAAAATAGTACAGCAGGTAGCTATGCGTCTTTCACTAACTTACCAGTTTTAAGTCACACCATGTAAGAGTTATATAAAACTTAAAGGTAAATGGGCTAATTTAGGAATGGATGCCTTAAAAGAAAAGAGACCGATTCGACTGAAGTCTGTTCTATTCTTCTCTCTGTATTGCTTGGTGTTATTATTATTATTTTCTTCCAGGTTAGCTTCAGTATTAAAAGTCCAGGTCTGTAGGAATGATTACCCCTGTATTTTTAGCTGTTCAGAAAGCCATAACATATGTTCAGAACTTGGTTTCTCTTTTCCAAAATGTGACTCTCTCTCTATTAGAGCTTTTATATATTTCAGTTTGATGCCCTGAATCTCTATATCTGTATCATAGATGTCCTCAAAGAATTAACCACAGAAAGTCCCCTATGGGGTTTCAAAGACAGAAGTTGGGGTAGGCAGGAAAGAAGGTCTTATACTCTTTCTTCCCAGGAGATCTTGCTGGTGGGAGAAGAAGTTTGGAAGGGGAAGATCGACTGATGCCGCCTCCAAACCAAATTAAACATGTCAATTAAAGTTTCACAGTAGAGCTTCCCCTCAGACTTTTCCCCAGAAGAAAGGTTGCGAATAAGTGGAATTAGAAAGAAAGATGCCAAAAAGAAAGACAGGGAAGATTAAAAAAAAAAAAAAAAAATCAATACCACCTAAGTTATATAGAGGAGTAGAGAAAAACGGAGGCAAACAAGACAAAAATTAAAAATAACAGTAAAGTTTCAAAACTGTGGTTGTTCTCCATTTTGATTGTAATTTTATGTTGAGAGGATTAGGGTGGGATTGTAACACCACTCTTACTCAGGTCACCTCCCTGATCTAAGGTAAAGGGAGTTTCTCTGGGGTGTGGCCTGCAGTAAGGTTTCAAAACTGCCATATAGTGAGGGCCTTAGGGTATTACAGAAAGAGACTTGTTTGTAACAGGTTTAAGATGGACTCCTCTTATCCTGGATCTAGCTCTAAAGATGATCATGTGAATTATGGTTGATATTTGTAAAGCTTAGCAAATACAGTTCCTGAGTGCTTACTTTGCATCATTAGTAACTCTTGGCCAATAAAATCATTTTTCTCTAGAGATCTTTAATAACTCTGCAGTTTTGAGTAATGATACATGTTCAATTAAAGTTGTAATTCACTGATTAGGGAAGATCTCTACCTTTTAGTTACTTACTGTAGCGGAAAGACCCCAACGATCCCATTTTCTGCTCTTCATGCCCTTGTACATCCCCTCCCCTTGAGTGTGGGCAGGACCTATAACTTGCTCCTAACCAACAGAATATTGCAAAGGTAATGGGATGTCACTCATGTGATTATGTTACATTATATAAGAGTGTCTTGCTAGCAGACTTGCTCTAGAGTCTCTCTAACTCTGTTGCTGGCTTTGATGAAGAAGGATCTTATGAGTCCTACTGCCAGAAGGACATGACTCCATCAACAGCCTGAGCGAGCTCGAAAGCAGATTCTTCCCCAGTCCAGCCTCCAGATGACAATGCAGCCCTGGGGAATGTCTTGATTACGACCTTACAGAGGAGCTAGCCACGCCAAGCCCAGACTTCTGATCCTCAATTTGTGGTGATTTTTTAAAGCAGCAATAGAAAACTAATAGAATTACCAAGTACCTATTCTATCCAGACCTATATACTATATGCTATGGAGCATAAAAAAGTAACATGAAACATCTGCCCAGAGAACATGTGCAACCCACTAAATAAAACAACATACAAACCAGAAATGACCTAGGGAGCTATGTAAGGCAATAAATATGTAAAAGACAGCTAGCTCTTCAGTATATCCATTTTCTCTTCTTCCTGGACACACCATAGAGTAAATTTCCTAGCCTCCAGTAAAGTTAGATATGGCCACGTAGCTGAGTCTATCCACTGGAATGTAAATAGAATTGGTATGGACCACTTTCAGTCCTGGCCCATAAAAGCCTCCCATATGAACCCACTGATTCACTTCCCTCTTCTGACAACTGGATGTTGAACCCAGGAGTCCCCTGAAAGACATGTTGAGAATGACAAAGCCTCTAGGGTCCAGGGTCAATCCAAATGACTGTATAGAGCAGATACCCTGCTCCTCACCAACTAGAACCACCTTGAACTGTATATATAAGCGAAATAAATTTCTTCTGTGTTTGAGTAATTAATATTTTGGGATCTATTTGTTACAGCTGAAATAACCTTCCCTATTTTTCACACCTTTCTTTTCATGAGATTTGATATTTCCAAGTAAGTTAAATATTATGCATACGAACGAATGAAAGTGAGATAATTTTACTTTATGCTTTTCAAACTCCAAGGATACAGATATACCCTACAGGGAAGTTGGGAGGAGAAGTGGGTTTTATACCCTCTCGATAATCCCTAATTTGCAAACCAAATAAACCATCATTTTCTATTTCAAGCACTTTTTATTTCATCGTGAAACTTCCTAAATATGTAACAGTCTTTTAAAAACAAATACAAAGAAAAGAAACCCCTCCATTTTTTAGATGCAAAGAAGTTAAGTGATTTGTAGACACTAACAAAAGGGTAAAGTTAACACTGAAAAATTCAAGTGCCCTAGATCCTTTCCATAATAATATGGAGTAATGAAGGGATGATTTAGGGGTTGGGTTAATCCTGATGGACTTCTTGGGAAAAGTAAATGTATAATCTGGTTTTGGAATAAATGAAATGATGCCACCCAGTGTAAGTAAACTGAAGCCTCATCTTGAACTGTTAGGATTGAGTATGGATCATTCAGAGAATAACAAGTTTTCTGCTTGGATGGATGCAATGAGTCATGGGTCATCTCAAGGAGTTAGGAGCAGTGAAGTGGATGGATACGTGTTTGGAGTAGAGGTCTTTATGTAATTAAAAAACAAAAACATTGCCGTCAAGTCGATTCTGACTCATAGCAACCCTATAGGACAGAGTAGAACTCCCTCATAGGGTTTCCAAGGAGCACCTGGTGGATTTGAACTGCCAACATTTTGGTTGGATGCCATAGCTCTTAGCGACTATGCCACTAGGGCTTACAGGAAGGCCAAATCATAATTTAATGAAAACATGGTTTGAAATGATTGATTGGGTACTCGGTGGAAGGGCTTATCATAATAGGACTATATAGGGTTTTATATAGGACATGGATCAACCAGGAAGTTGCTGCAGAATTCCAAAACTCAGATAAAAAGATTTCAGATTCCTTCACAAAAGGAATGGAAATAGAGAAAAACATATCAGTAGAGAAGGTTGCATGAAGGAAAAATGAAAAGTAGTGAAAGGGGTGCAGAGGAGAGCACAGGCCCCTTGAGAAGTTCCAGTAATTGGGGAGCAGGTGAACTGACTGATGCATCACTTCATTCAGCCACACTGACTGAGTATGTCCTATGTTCCAGGCAATCTGTTAGTCACTGGGAATTCAAAGAAGAATAATATTTTGTGCACTTCTTGAAGATCTCTCAACTGAGTAGCAGGAAGCTGTCACAGGGCTATCTGTAAAGTACCAAAGGAGAAGAGAAAGCAGATCTGACTCTGCTCATGGTATCCAGGAAGGCAAATCAGAGCAGACAACATTTCTATTAGGTATTAAAAGATTAGTCTAAATTTGCCAGGTGAAGGAAAAAGAGAAGGGCATTTCTGGTCAAGGAACAGCATGTCCAGAGCCAGAGAGGGGTCAAAGAGCTTAGACTGCTCTCCTCGCAATGAGGTCATTGTACATGGAGGTTAGGATGTATGGGGGAGAATGGAAAGAGAGAAAACCATAGAGTTAGACTTACTTCAAGAAGTGATAAGTCTTATATGTAGAATTAAGAAGTTATAGGCTTGTTTCTTTTTATAAGGAGGGGCTGACAGAGGCATTAAAGCAGACAGCAGCATGATTTGTTATGGCTTTTAGATAACTTAGAATGGCAGAATTGTTAGGCAAGATTGAAGGAAGAAAGACAGAATTAGAAAAAGAGAAATGATATTGATCCTGTATTCTAGGCAAGAGTCAATGAGTGCTTATAGGTAGTGATGGTAGGGCTGGGAGGTGGGAGGTGATGACTAATGGCTGGATTTGAGAGTGATCTGAATTTTTGACTCTGACAATGGCATCTACAACATTGGAGCAGTAGATGTTACTGTTTTGTTGTTTGCCTCCTCCAGTAGACATGGCATTTCTTGAAGACTTTCTTTTACATCTGTCCCTTGGTATTTTGCATAGCGGCTAATTCATGACAAACACTATTTGTGGAATAAATGGATAAAAGAATGAAGATACAAAGTACCAATTACTGAGTGTACTTGGGGTGCCAAAAGTACTGGGCACAGTTGCTTGAAGTATCTTATTCTTTTTTTATCTTCAAAACGATTTTGTGAAGCAAGTATTATTCTCTTCTTACATATAATAAAATGGAGTCTTACATATAATAAAATAGAGGCTTAGAAAAGTTAAATAACTTGTTTGTTGCTGGATGGCTTGAAAAAACTGAGGAGGTCCGATCCCAGGCAAACTGACTTTGAGTACAGTTCTCTTAACTCCATACCATAGAATCTCCTCCAAAACGTCCAAAAAGTCCCTCTGACTTTTTAATTGCTACCTTCCTTGCCCCTTTACACTTTGTCAGAAATTTCCTCTTTAGACTTACTCTCTTCTATATTACTGTCTTGAAGGTAGGTGCTATGGTACCTGTCATGGATTGAATTGTATCCCCCCAAAATATCTGTCAATCTGGCTAGGTCATGATTCCCAGTATTGTATAATTGTCCACCATTTTAATATCTGATGTGATTTCCCTATATGTTGTACATCCTATCACTATGATGTAATGAGATGGATTAGTGGCAGTTATATTGATGAGATCTGCAAGATTAGATAGTGTCTTAAGCCAATCTCTTTTGAGATATAAAAGAAAGAAGCAAGCAGAGAAACACAGGAACCGCATACCACCAAAAAAGCAGTGCCAGGAGAAAAGTGTGTTCTTTGGACCTAAGGTTCCTGTGTGGAGAAGCTCCTAGACCAAGGGAAGATTCATGACACGGACCTTCCTCCAGAGCTGACAGAGAAAGCCTGCCCCTGGAGCTGACACCCTGAATTTGGACTTGTAGCTTACTAGACTCTGAGAGAATAAATTTTCTCTTTGTTAAAGCCATCCACTTGTTGTATTTCTGTTGGAGCAGTACTAGATAACCAAGACAGCACCTCTTACGTCAATGTACAAGTCTTTATTTGTTCCATCTTATATTTGATTAGGTAAGACATAGATACGGAAAAAAAATTCGAAAGGCACAAAAGAGAACACAGGTGAAAAAATTCTGATTTTACCCACCATTCCCCAGCCACCAGTTCTCCTTCCCAAAAGCAAACACTGTTACCTGGTTTTTGTATATCATTTCATAGAAATTCTATGCATATTCAAGTAATAAGTATATATTTCTCTTTTCATAAATAGTAGACTACAGTATCTGTTATTCTTCATCTTGATTTTTTTTCCACAGTAAAATATATTTTGGAAATCCTTCTAGAAGGACACATTAAAATAAAAAAAAAAGTAAATAAAAAGTTACCCTTAGCACAGTGCTAGGCCCATAGTAGACAGGTGTTCAATAACTATGAATAAGTGAAAGGATCAGTACCCAAACGTATAGGTTATAGTCTATTTAGAAGGAATGGGAATAGATGGTTTTATCATCCTCATTAATCTATTAGAAGCACTAGTTTGTCTTTCAGGACATTCAGCTTCTATAGTAGGCAATGAGCAACCTGAGAAAAATCAAGTCTGAAATATGAGAGACTCCCAGAAATAATGGAAAGGTGAGGTGAGAAGAGAGAGGGAAGAAAAAAGACATTAGCAAAGAAAGAGGGAAAACAAAGAGATAAATGGAGAGCTCAGGTGTCATAGCCCTGTAAATTTCTATTTATGTTATACCAATGGGGTTTTAAGATTTGTTTCCAAGTGGTGTTATCAATGCATTTACAGGCAACCTGGGATCTATTTCATTTGGAAACTTGTCTCCCTCCCTTGTATATCCACAAACAAGATAAGCAATATAGAAGTCAACTATGGGGAAAGAAATTAACTGGATTCAATAAATCAGGGAGAAAAAAATCAGGGAGAGATAAATAATCATCAAAAATTACGGAAGGAATGTATGCCTTGTCAGGTGATAATCAAATCACTTAAACTCTAAAGAATTGCAGTGGCAAAAAAGAAAAAAAACTTAAACAAACGGCCCAGTCTGCCAGAGCCCCCAAATATCACATCACTTGGCTGGGTGGACTCTTTTATCATTGCTGTGGGCAGAGAGGAAGGAAGTGGCTCCCTTCAGCTCACTTCGCTGCTTCTACCTGATTCATTCTTTTATGCCACAAGCCAGTCAGTCTGGTATCTAGTGACAAATGAGGATGTGAGAGCTTGAACTGAAGCAAGCAGAGTGAGAAAAGGTGAGGAGGATGGTGGCAGTGTGCAGAGAAGGCTCAAGAACTGGGATTGTTACCAATGGGAAAGGGAAACAAAAGTCTAGTACTTCTTCAGGTAAAGGCGATGGAGACCAAAATTAGCAAAAAGGAGGCAGACATGGACTCAGATCTCTTGCACTTGAGTCCTGATTAAAATAGAAAAGAACTCAGGTCAACTATATAGAACACAGAGAAACCTAGGTTACTGGTAGCTTGAGTGTTACTATGAGGCTGGAAGTTATGCTACTAGTAATTCAAATATCAGTTGAGCTACCCATGGTAGACAGGTTTCAGTTGAGCTTCTACACTTAAGACAGACCAGGAAAAAAGATCCGGCAATCTACTTCCAAAAATTAGCCAAGAAAAACTTATGGATCACAACAGAACATTGTCTGATATAGTGCCGAAAGATGAGCCCACTAGGTACAAAGGCACTCAAAATACACAGTGGCTACAATAACGGACTTGAGCATACTAATGATTGTGAAGATGGAGCAGTACCAGGCAACATTTTATTCTGTTGTACATGGGGTCACCATGAACCAGAGCTGACATGACTGCAAGTAACACAACAATGTTAGATACTTATGATTTCAGGAGAAAGAGAGAAAGATGTGGGTAAGTGCTTCCAGCTTCTCTTATGATTTCTCACCAAAGGACAAAAAAGACCTCTTTGTTAGAGCTATAACCATTCTCAGAACTCTAAAGAGGAGTATCAAAGTATCCCTCATGCAGAACAGGCTCAAATAAGAGAAAGGTTATTTCACTCTGAGCGTTTGCCTTCTGCACTTACTAGGAATGCAAGAGTCCAGGATGGACAAGACTACTGCCTAAGCAGTCATGTCATCTTCACATTTTAGGATTAAATAGTACACATTTTGGCTTTTTTTTTAGGAGGATTAAAAATTATGGTATACCTCCAAAGAGCTTCTCTTTTCACTGTTCTCTCACTGTCAAAGTATCCATTCCTTGAGTTGACCAAGCCATACTCACCTGAAGTTTCTCTGTGAGTATCATTCATTGAGTACACATGAATCAGGTCATATAAAGAATGACAAAAAAGAACAAGGTTCTTGCCTTCACAGACCTATGTCTCAGAATCCTCAAATGTTAGAGTCAGGTATGTATTCCAAGATCACCATCTAGTCCTGTGTCTTTACAACTTATTTTTAAGTATCAGATTTAGATTTTCCAAACAGATTTTTAATGAAATGTACAGACAAACTAGATACAAGTGGAGCTAGAGAACGTTGGGCCTCCTTCTTGGTCTGTTCCTCCTCCCCTACATTTACCCCAATCACCAGCAGTCTCCCAGGCACTTCCTCTGAACCCAGGGTCTCAGAGAACACAGTTTTAAGTCATTGATTTAGTCTAACCTGATTTTTTTTTTCTAAAAAGGAAACCAAGACTCAGAGAGGAGGCTAACTAGCAGTAGAAATCAAGGAATGGTGCCGTAGACAGAATATTAGATTTGGAATCAAGAGATTTAGTCCAAGTTCTCCCTCTAATTAACTGTTTGACATCAGCAAGTCCTTCAAAGGCCTCTTTTCCTTTATTTTTATAGCATCAGGCTTTAGGATGACCTCCAATAGCCCTTGCATCTATAATTTTTAGAAGTCTGTTCTCTCTTTTTTGTTCTCTCTTCTAACCTTTAGTTGCCATAAAAGTAGCCTTCCCAATTGAAATATTCAAACTCTTTAGAAGTGAAGTTAGCTGAGATCAGTTGGTGAGGCAGCTTTGTAGACAAATGCTATGAGGTCAACATATATTGTAATAACATCAACAGGGGGGAGGGTGTACTAGTGGTCTCATACATTCACCTTAATAATAGAAACAGGAAGAGATTCTCACCACAGATACCCCATATGGATCTCACTCTCTCACAGTGCAGGCAGTGGGCACTGGGAAAATTCAAGGTGGGAGATATTCTGAGCATTTAATCAAAGAAAGAGACCTAGGCATTACTCCAATCAGGAAAACATCAGACAAACATCAGGAAGACAGCCTATTGAATAATATTAGTCTCAGAATTACCAGGCTTGCCTGCTGATCGGGATGACCTAAAGGGTTGATTTTACATACACAGATCCCTAAGTCTGTCAAAGCCTTTGATTCAGTGGGCCTGGGGTATTTTTTTTTATCAAGGACTAAAGTGGATTCTGTTGATTAGGCAAGTATGGGAAACACTGTGTTAATAGATACCGTCTCTATCTATTGCTACTTGTAGGGGAGAAGAAAAAAAAAAAAAAAAGACCAATATAAATCATGTATCAGCAACACTGCTTATCAAAGCTGTAGAGATTGCCAACAGGTAGAGGAAACCTGCCAATGACTTTATCTAAGGTTATTTTAAGAGATGTTTCCCTTTGTATCTGAAATTCACAGATGGTATATATTTAGTTCTGGGATATATGTATTTTTTAATATCTGCTCTGCCATTTGACTGCATATGATTGACCTCATGGTGACCCACAGATTTAAAAGCAAACCAGTGTGACAGGGAAACGGCCTAATTATGCTGAGCCTTGATGTTGTCTTAGCAAAGCAGATATATGAAGCATGCTAAGATACAAAGGGAAGTAGGAGGCACCGGGAGAGTGTTGTTAGATGGGAAGGATGAAAGGACAGCAATTACTCTAATCATCTACAAAGATGGTACAATAATGCTTCCTATAATTGCCAAGCGATGCATGAAGTCAATAATTTTAACTGGCCTTTAAAAAAATTTATTTTGGAGTGGAAGCTAATTTTGCTTTTTATCTCTTGGGCTGGTGAAGAGTATTAATGACTCCCCCATTAAACGGTAGCCAGACCTGTCCCTTTCAGCATCCCTCACTCAAGATGAAGGGGAAGACCACAGACTACTAGAGGCCTATGTCCAATAGTTAATGGTATTTGTTTTATTTGGATGAATGGGCATTAGTCTCTGTATTGATTCCTGTGGGTTTTTTCCCTCCCTTTTTACCAGATCTAATATTGGTTAAAATCCAGATTTAGGAAACCTGACTGTGTGAAAAATCCATCTCTGCTAACTTGAAGATAAATGACTATAAACTAACTTTCTACTAAGCAAAAATAGGAGCACCTTTCTCTGTGCTCCCAAAATAATGTGCACATAACTTTATATACGCGACTTCTACTAAAAAACAACAACAAAAAAACACTTTTTGTATTGCCTTAGTCATTTGTTTACCTGTCTCCTGCCTTTCACACACACGTGTGTACATACACACATACACCCACACTCACACACACACTTGGCTGAGATCACTGCCCAAATACCAAACACAGGGTCTGGCATAGAGTAAGTCTTTAATAAATGTCTGATGAGTGAATGAATAAAAAAATAAATGGCATTACCTTGTTACCTTGTTTTTTTTTTTGTTCCTAGAAGTAAAGTTTTCATTAGGTATTTTTCTCCCAGATTGAGGAGACCAATATAATGAGAGGAGCCCTGGTGGAGCAGTGGTTAAGAGGTCAGCTGCTAACTAAAAGGTCAGCAGTTCGAATCCACCAGCTGCTCCTTGGAAACCCTATGGGACAGCTCTACTCTGTCTTATAGGGTCACTATGAGTCAGAATCAACTCAGCGGTAATGAGTTTGATATGTGTTTTGGAGGTAATGAGACAGATTACCAGAATTGCAATAGTTATCATCTTAATCTCTATCTACATCTCAGAAAAAAAATTCACTTTTTCAATCCTTGATTCCTTCATTCGATGAATATTTATTAAACAATTACTATGAGCCAGGCACTATTCTGGGTGCTGAGGTTACAGCAGTGATTTAGGTAGTTGCATTTCCTTGTACTAATGACACTTTCATTTAAGGGCCAGATAGATAGTAAACATATACACAAGTGAACTAGATAATTAGACTATAATTGGAAAGAACAAAGAGGCATGAGGTAGAGTGGTTGGGGGGGAGAGAACAGAGCTTTTGAAGTTAGAATCATCAAAAAGGCCAGTTGAGTAGGTAACTTCTGAGCTGAGACCTAAATGACCAGAAAGAGCCATCACTGAGCTGGGGAAGAAGTCTCACAGCCACAGAGAAAGCCCGAAGCGGGAACAAGGCAGGCATCTTTGATAAATAGTTCACAGTGTGGTGGCTGAGGAGGAGAATGGTAGACGATGGCGTCTTAGGGGTACAGAAGGGGCAGATCGTGTCTGATCTTCAAGGCCATGGTAAGGCATGTGGATTTTATTGGTCGTACAATATGAAACCACATGAGGATTTTAACCATGTGGATGACATAAGCCGATTTACATTTAAAAAAATATCACTGTGGATATTTTCAAGGGAATAGATTGGTAGGGAGTGGGAGTTTCATGAAAAAGTAGAAACAAAGGCACCAGTTGGAAAGCCTCAGCAAGGATTCAAGTAAGAGATGGTGCAGGGAGCTGTAGGTGACTTAGACTAAAGTGGCGGTGGTGAGCAGTGTGAAGTGGTCTGATTTGGAATATACTTTAGAGGTAAATTCAGTAGGATTTCTGATAGACTAGATGTGGGCATAAGGAAAAGGAGGTACGAGTCTTAAATTATGGGGTTGATGTTGGATGTACTGAGATGGCGATCACTGTGTAAGGAGCAGGTTGGGAATCAAGAGCTCCATTTTGGACTTGATGCTTTTCAGATGCCTCCTGGGTATCCAAGTAGAAGCTGTTTGCACAGGCAATCCCGTTCATGAATAATCCCTTCAGCTGAGTGGGCTGGAAATCTGGAGTAAGTAGGAAAGGAAGGATTGTTTTCTAGGCAAACCTTTTCTAGGGACCCTCAATAATAGCCTCTCACTATGTAGGGTTGCCATGAGTTGGAATCAGCTCGACAATAACAGGTTTGGTTTGTTTTTTTTAAGTATAAAAACCTTATGAAAATAATGACACAAAATAAATACATTTCTGAGATGAGTTAGTGATTACCATATTTTTAAGCAAATAATGTGCATCTTCTCTGTTTGTTTGCCAACTGTGCCCTCCCCTGCCAGGTATTTTCATAGGCACGTTATGCTAATTTTTATGGCAACATGGGAAAAAAATTGGCATAGTGGCACTTAACAAAAATGCCTCATAAAGGGAGGGTGTGGTTGGCAAACAAATGTAGGAGGCACATATTATTTGCATAAAAATACGGTATTTTTTCATTTTAGTCTATTTTTAATTAGAAAAGTTACATATACTTATTATAGAAAACTTGGTAAATGCATATTTTAAAAAGTCATAACTCCAACACTCGGAGATAACTATTTTTTAACATTTTGGCATATTTCCTTCCTACTTTTTAATTCATTGTATGGCTATACATAGCTCATGTGTCGGGAAATATTCTCAGCATTGAGAATTCAGCAATAAACAATATAAACAAAGTCACCGACATTTCGGAGCCTATATTCTGGTGTATGGTGGCAGATAACAAATTCTTAAAAAAGAGTAATATATAGCATGTAAACCAAAAACCAAAGCCTTTGCTGTTGAGTTGATTCCATCTCATAGCGACCCTATAGGACAGAGTAGAATTGCCCCATAGGGTTTCCAAGGAGCGGCTGGTGGATTCAAACTCCTGACCTTTTGGTTAGCAGCCTGAGTTCTTAACCACTGTGCAACCAGGTAAATGATGTTAAAATCTGTGAAGAAAAATAATGCAGAATAAGTGAGTACAGATTGTGGGGAGGTAGGATGGGGAAGAAGAGCTGCTAAAATTGCATGGGTTAGGGAAGTCATCACTAATATGTAAACTTTGAGCAGAGATGGGAAAGCACTGAGTGAGAGAACAATACAAGGATATCTGAGAGGAATGTTCAAGTTAAGGGAACAAGTGCAAAGGTCCTGAGATAGGAGAAAAGTGTGAGGAATAGCAAAGAGGCCAATGAGGTTGAAAGTGAGTGAGCAAATGAGTTAGGATAACATTTTAGAAGATTGGCCTGGTGATCTGCTTCTGAAAAGTCACAGCATTGAAAACCCTATGGAGCAGTTCTACCCTGCATACATGGGGTCACCACGAGTCAAAATAGGCTCCGCAGCAAAGAACATGCTCTGGCCTTATCACTTCCAGCAACATAGTCAAAAAAGTTCATTACACCTCTTCTTGCCCAGAAAACGACATTTTAAATGAACTATATTCCTAAATTCTGGAATCAGGCTACCTGGGTTTGAAGCTCTTCTCTGCCATACACCACATACAAATATCACCTTGAACAAATTATGATACTTAACCTTTCCGTGCCTGTTTTGCCCCCTGTAAAATGGTACCTACTTTATGGGGTCATGGTGGTGGGTAGGTAAATGAATCGACACAGGAAAAGTATTTAAAATGGTATCTGGCACCTAGCAAGTGTTCAGTGAATATTAGCTGTATTTTTTTTTTTTATTATTGCCTTGGTGGTGCAGTGGTTAAGAGCTCAACTGCTAACCAAAAGGTCAGCAGTTCGAATCCACCATCTGCTCCTTGGAAACCTATGGGGCAGTTCTATTCTGTCCAATAGGGTCGCTATGAGTTGGAATCGACTTAATGGCAACGGGGTTGGTTTTGGATTTTTATTATTATTGCCATTATTATGATTAAAATTCCCTTTCCTTCTCTAGACTGGAACTCCTTGAAGGTTTCATCTCCTTTTAGATGTTCAGGATGTAGCACAGATCCTGACAACAGTTTAGTGTTAAAGAAATGTTAGTTGAACTAATCTGAATTCCACATGGATCCACATAGTTAATCCAGTAAACAAATTCACTAACACAGTTTTACCCCTAATTTTAACTCACTCCAAAATCAACATTTGGATTAAGGAACACTGCTCATTAGGCCCATCAATCTAAATACAGTATAATTATAGTAAATGCTATTTTATCCAGTGTTCTGCTAATTGAGGCTTCCTATTCACTAGCACTATCCCAAATTCCCACAATGATCACTGATGTTCATAATGACAGCCTGAGGCAGCACAAAATTCTTCTGAACAACCAAGAAGGATTACACTGTGTTTTCTCTAGCCGAGGGCATTTCACCGTATACTTACTCTTTGAAAATGGATAATCCCTGGATGTTATCCATGGGGAATCTCTTTTCACTGGAAATCAGATTTTGAGAGTAGGCTACCTTTGATAACATCAGATAATTGAGTGTACTGTACTAGAAAATGGATGACCAAGGATTCACAACTCACCCATTTTCAAATGAGCGTGTGACATGTAATTATGCCATAACTTGGTCTTTAGGGGGACTCATTATCTAATTTTTTTTCTTTCTCTTTTTCCAGTGGAACATTTTGTAAATGATTCTACCAAAAAAAAGCCCTTGCAGTCCTCTGGATTATGGACATTGTTTCTTTCACCCTCTAAATCCAAATTTCGTTATTGTTAGTTGCCTTGGAGTCAGTTCCAACTCATTAGCACACTGTGATAGATAAGTGTGTCCCTAAAAAGATATGTTGATATCCTAACCCTTAGTATGTGTCAACATGACTTTGTTTGGAAATAAAGTCTTTGAGATGTTATCAGTTAAGTCATACTGGAGTAGAATGGGTCCTAATCCAATCCGAGAGACCTCTTTATAAAAGAGGGAAAGAGACAAAGAGTGACAGAGGAAGGATAGTCATGTGAAGATGCATCAAAGAACCCCTGGGGTTATCAGAAGCTGAGAGAGACAAGAAAAGATCTTCCTTTGAGCCTTCAGAGAGTTTGGACCACTAGCCTCTGAAACTGGGAGACAAGTTCTGTTCCTATAAGCCCCCCAATTTGTGGTATTTATTATGGTACTTATTATTGTTGTTGTTGTTACATGCCGCTGAGTTGGTTCCAACTCATAGCCACCCTATATACACCCGAACGAAACACTGCCCCATCCTGTGCCATCCTTACAATCGTTGCTATGTTTGAGCCCATTGTTGTAGCCACTGTGTCAATCCATCTCGTTGAGGATCTTCCTCTTTTTTGCTTACCCTCTACTCTACCAAGCATGACATCCTTCTCTAGGGACTGATCCCTCCTGATAACATGTCCAAAGTACGTGAGACACAGTCTCGTCATCCTTGCTTCTAAGGAACATTCTGGTTGCAGTTCTTCCAAGACAGATTTGTTCCTTCTTTTGGCAATCCACGGAATTTCAATATTCTTATTAATGATGCCCTAGGAAACTAGTGTAACAAAACCCTCAGCATTGTTCAATGCCTTCCCTCAAGCCTTTAAATTTGGGTTTACAACACATTCTTTTCACTTTAGTATTTGACTAATTGATGGAGATGATACCTTTTAAAATAAAATGAGTACTATCAACCCTGATCACTGTATTCCTGGCTCTTTTGCACGTATTAATTTAATTTGGGCAGGTTTGGAATGAACACTGTCATTGTAAAAAAAAAAAAGGTCTTTACAAATTACCTTAATTATCAAAAAGTACCATTATCTGAATAGAAAAGCTTTTGGAAGAGTGCTCTGATTCACCAGCTATGTAACTTCAGACAATTTTATGCACTACGTGCTTCAGTTTTCTCATCTGTAAAACGGTGTTAACAATTGGTCTTACTTCACAGGGTTGTAAGTATTAAATGTAAAATGCTTGAAACAGTGCCTGTACATAATAAGCACTCAATGGGTGTTAGTATTATTCATATAATGTCCCTGTGGCCCACTTCGTTTGACTACTAATCTAAAGGTTGATGGTTAGAAGGCAACCAGCAGCAGCATGGAAGAAAATTCTGGCAATCTGCTTTTGTAAAGATTATAGCCAAGAAATCCCTATGGAGCAGTTCTACTCTGTCTCTACTCTGTCTCTACTCTGTCACACATAGGGTCCCTATTAGTCAAAATTAACTCAATGGCAATGCGTTTTGTTTTGTTTTATATTTATAATAGGAGTCCCTGGGTGATGTAAAGAGTTAATGTGCTTCACTGCTAAACAAAAGGCTAGCGGTTTAAGTTCATCCAGAGGTGCCTCTAATAAAGACCTGGCAACCTACTTCTGGAAAACTGGTCACTGAAAACCCTACAGGGCACAGCTGTACCCACACACATGGGATCTCCACGAGTCAGAGTCGACTTGATGGCAACTGGTCTGTGTAGTATATTATTCATATAATTTGCCCCTCAATAATTTATATATTTTAACAGGTGTGCTGGGTCTTTTGAAGGCCTCATATTTATTGTGTAATTATATTTCTAGATTGCTAGAAGATGTGGAATTTTCTTTAATAAAAAAGAAGAAGGAGGGGGAGTAGAAGGCCCAAGCTGCGCCTGTCCCTTTGGCCTGTTCCTGCTCTGAGAACCTGAATTCAGAACTCTGACTCAGGGTGCCATTCTTGCTTATAAGGGATAAAGGAAGTTAACTGCCCATTCCATTCCTTTTCAGCATATTTCTCTTTGAGGTGAGACACTGCATCTTTTTCTTTAGTGCGAGAAATCTCAGTTGCTTGGTAACAAATTAGAAAATCAATGGCAAGCCTGGCCTGTGCACACCCTCACCTTGGTTCTCAGGAATGCTCCTGGGCCACTGTGTCCCCTTGCAGATTCTCAAAACATTAGGCCTGAGGTAGTGGGATGCCATTTAGTAGGAATGCAAAATACAGACTTTTCTAAGTTCCTTGGTGATAATAAATGAAATAAGCAATGAATGAAAAAAAAGAAAAGAAAAAGCCAACAGGAAAATGAAGAGTTCAGATTAACAAATAGCTCATCCAGTCTCCATTCGTACCTCATGCTGACACCTGCTCTGTCCCCTTATCCCTTGCCCTTTACCAATATCATCAGAAGTGCTTGGAACTTTTCCCAGTGCGATTGTAAGGTAGTAGGTAACGCCTGCATTATTTTTTTCCCAGAAATCTTTATTTCCCATACCCATACAATTTGGTTGACCAGAAAGACAAATCTATGTGAATTGTCCAATGCTTATGACCAACAGAAGCAACCCATATATGCCTACATATACCCTGCCGCTCTGGGAATTAGGGTGCTTGGTTAAAGGCACTGGGCTCCTCCTATTCTATCCCTGCATCATCCCACATCATCATTACTCAGGTTTGCACTTTACAATTTATAAAGCCCTTTCACATGCCTTATCTCATCTGATCCTCAAAGTAATCCTTTGAAAATTTAGAGCAAGTATTATTATCTCTATGCGACAAAAGAGAAAAGACCAACCTATCTACCCTTGTTGGTTTGTCTTACTGTGGTGGCTTACATGTTGCTATGACACAGGAAGCTATGTCGCTGGTATTTAAAATACCAGTAGGTTCACCCATGGTAGATAGATTTCAGCAGTTTTCTTTCCAGACTAAGACAACCTAGGAAGAAAGGCCTGGAAACCTACTTCTGAAAACTAAAACTAGCCAGGGAAAACTCCATGAATCACAGAACATTGCATGAGACTTTGACTTGTTTACTTTGAATGTGTCATCAGGAGGGACCTATCACTGGGGAAGGACATCATATTTGGTAAAGTGGAGTGCCAACAAGGCAAGAGAAACCCTCAGTGAAATGGATTGACACAATGGCTGCAACAATGGGCTCAAATCAACAACCATGAAGATGTGACCAAACCGATCAAGGTTTCATTGTGTTATACACACGGTCACAGTGAGTTGGAGCTGACTCGATGACAACTAATAATAACAGCAGTCCATTTAGCAAGCATGGTGTCAGCGTGTTAACTCAGGCATTCTGATGCAAAATCAAGGAATCTTTCTACCATCCCACGCTTATTTTCTTTACTCATTATTTCATGGTCAATGATAATAGTGACAAGAGTTTACATATAGGTCTTACCATGTGCTATTTATTGTTCTAAGTGCTTTTGAGGCACTCATTCATTTTAATCTTCCACTACTCCCATTTTAAAAATGCAGAAACTGGAGTACAGAGAGATTGGGTGGCTTGCCTAATGCCACATAGCTAGAGCTAGAATTCAAACCCAGGCAATGGGGATACAGAGTTTGTGCTCTCAATAACTACTCTGTACTATCTCCATATGATTGAGAAGGTAGTTTGATGAAGCTAGGAAAATGTTTTTGTATACTTCGTGAATTTGAGTATGATACACATCCCCAACTAGTGACCACATTAATTCACCTATGATCACATAGAATGGTAAAATACTCAATGCATAAATTAGAATTAATAGCCAAGGAATGAAGTGATGCCCAATTTCCATGGAGAAGGGAAAGGTAGGAAGAACGGCATTAATCTAGTAAATACTCTTTGAGATTATTTCTTCTCTTAAAAGGTTATTTGTGGACTGTTACAGGTCAGAGAAGACTAATGAAACATGAAAACTATATGCAGTATAGGTTTTCAGGCCCTTCTTCCTAGTTTGGGATCCTGGGCTGAATCTTGGAACAGAGAAAGGACATTAGTAGAAAAACTGAGAAAAATCTGAATAAGGTGTGCAGTTTACGTAGTAGTATTGTACCAATGTCAATTTCTTAGTTTTAATAAATGTGACATGGTTAAGTAATATGTTAACACCAGGGGAAGCTGGGTATACAGAAACTCTGTAGTTTCTTTGCAACTCTTCTGTAAATCAAAAATTATTTTAATATAAAAAGTTAAAAAAATATTTGTGGGATGATGAGCTCATCTTTCAAATATTATCCTTTTCAGGCCCTTGGATAAAAGGTCCATCTTAAGGATGTTCTCTTACCTCCCTTCATGCAAGGCCCCTAAGAAAGATGGCTTTGGAAGATGACCATGTTTAATGAAGCTGTTTCTCACTCCTGTTGCTTTCTGAATACAAGCCGTTTTCAAGTTTCTGAGAGATTATGGGAAACCCTGACAGGATAGAAATAGCCTACCGAGAGATCCTGACCTCCAAACATAGCCATTTCTCAGATGAAACAGGAGGTTAGGGAGGGTGGTAGAATCCATTAGGAGAAGATAGTGATCATTCATGTTTTATGTTGAGATATAAATATCTTGATGTGATAATGAAAGGTTTTTTTTTTTTTTAATGATCTATATCTGTAGCTAAACCATTCCAGGCTCAAATATCATCAAATATCACAAAATTAATAAGAGAATCAGTGGTGGGCACCAAGTATATATTGGATACATACTTGCTAAGTTTGCAATTAAATTACACCTGCCGTGCATCCATTCAAGAAATATTGATTGAGCTCCTACTATGCATAGGAGTTCCTGGGTTCTGCAAAAGATTAAGCATTCAGCTGCTGGCCAAAAGGATGGTGCCACTCAGACACCACAGAAGAAAGGCCTGGCAATCTATTTCCAAAAAGTTAACAGACATGAAAACCCTATGGAGTGCAGTTCTACTCTGCAACACATGGGGTCACCATGAGTCAGAACTGACTCAATGGCAACTGGAATTTTTGTTTTTGCTTTTACTATGTGTACAAGGATGGGCAGGACCAAGACCCTGTTTTTAAGAAGATTGCAGCCTAGCAGACGGATCCGATTAAGAAAGCAAAGTGTGATTCTTCAACAATGTCCCTAGTATGGCAAGTGTTTGTCATTCAATACAGAGCAGAAAGCTTTCTTTAAATTAATATGGACCTTGTGAAAAGTTTTATTCAAGGACAATGCTGATACTCATAATTTCAGCCTTACTAATTACATACTTTGTCTAGCCAAATTCCATTGGAAATCCAAGGACTGAAGAGGCTCTGAATTTACAACTTAAACTGTTTTCCGATTTTTTTTTTTTCTTGGATGGAGGAGCCACTTTTACAGTCCAAGAAAGCACGGTAACCACAGAGTTAAAGCACACTCATTCATCCCACGGTGGTAAAGCGTATTTCAGGCTTCGTTTGGAAGCTAGCTTTATGACGGTTTCAATGCTTGTTTTTTTCTAAATATTTGACTTTTTTCTCTCCACATAGATATGTTGGAAGGCAAATCTCATTTGCTCAAATGTATTTGGATGCTTGCCCAGTAGAAGATTTCAGTATGTGTCTCTCAAGGAGACACTGTCATCGCCATAGCTCTGTCCACTTCTGCAGGCACTTTTCTGAGCTAAAGCCCTTCTGTAAATCTCTAAATCCATTCTGAATGTAGAGCTCTCAAGCTTTCAGATTCTATTCTTTTGCCTTGAATTGTCTGTTATACTCATTAATTACCTTTTTGTGGAGGGGGGGAAAAAAAAAGAAAATCTCTCTCTCCCTAAAGCCCTGGCCCTTTCTTAGGATTCACCAAGAAAAGCAATTATCTTTTTGTGCAGTATTGATCTGTCTGGACATTGCCTCCCAGCGGATCATCCATTTAGTCATGGAATTTAAAAATCCTTACAATGTCTGTGTCACCACCTGAATTAATGTCCATCCCTCATCTGCTGGCACACCACCATTGATCAAGTTCATGATCACATTGAGTTGGTTCACACTGGCATTTTTCTCATGAAGGAAAACACTTTGGTGGTCATGTTAGGCATGTTTTTGGCATCGAACACCATTTAAGACCTTAAGCATTTGCTAGCCAACAAATCTCTGCAATTGAAAGTGTCCTTTTTGATAGGAAACACATGACATTATTCGGGGATGCCTGGTAGAATTTACTGTGTCACAGTGCTATTCATGTATGATTGATAAAATGCATCAGGACATGACTGAGCCTTGAAAACATTACACTAAGTGAAATAAGCTAGATGCAAAAGGGCAAATATTGTATGATCTCACTTACATGAAATATCTAGAATAGGCAAATGCATAGAGACAGAAAGTAGATTAGTGGTTTTCAGGTGTGGGAAGAGGGAGAAATGGGGAGTTATTACTTGACAGGTACAGAGTTTCTGTGTGTGGTGATGAAAAAGTTTTCAAAATAAATGATGATGATGGTTGCACACACGCACACAGAATCAGGAGTATCTAGCCATAGAAAGTCAGGCATATTCTTCTGAGGCTTTATGTACCTCACCATACCAATAATAGCTTTTGAAAATCCCATCAGTAAGTATATTCTAGGAAAGGCTACATTATCACTAAAGTTGAATATCATACAAAATCACTTTGAAAAGAGAGACGGCATTGGAGAATAGGGACCTATTGACCAATTCTTTTTTTTCCTTGACTTAATGGTATACAGAATTAGGGTGATTTTCTAGTTGACCATCTATTTTTCTTAATATTAATATTCAAACTGCAATTTTAATTGATTCTTTTGGAGCTTGGGTACACAGGGATTCAACAACTGAGGATTCTGGATATTCTTTCTAAATTGGCCAAGCCAGTTTAACAACAAAGAAAAAGTGGCATCTCCCTGATGTGAGCTCTCAAGTTCAGTAGGTGTACTAATAAGTTCCAGTGTTCATCTACGAGAAGGCAGGGAGACACTTACTTCTTATTGGTCTAACCAAAAAAAAAAAAAAAAAACCCAGTGCCGTCGAGTTGATTCCGACTCATATCGACCCTATAGGGCCGAGCAGAATTGCCCCATGGAGTTCCCAAGGAGCGCCTGGCGGATTTGAACTGCCGACCCTTTGGTTAGCAGCCATAGCACTTAAACATTAAGACACCAGGGTTTCCCTTTTATTGATCTAGATAACAGTTATTGCCATCTATGATTGCAATTTGGTTATATTTACCAGGCAAGTAATTGTCCCCTGAAATAGAGACATCTATGCCCTTAAAATGACATAAAATGGTCAAATATTGGCAGATGCAATGCTTTAACAAAATAAGATTCTTCTTAGTTTTCAAATATACTCTCTAACTGAATTTACTATTTACTTAGGAGGGAATAGACTACTCTGCTCCAAATTACATATTCTGTGAAAAATTTACCATTTGTCTATTAGCCTAGTTGGCACTGGAAACAGACTACCCACTCTATTTTTTTATTATAAGAAAAGCCATATCTTTAGCAAGTATATTAATGTCTCCTTGGAAAACTCTGAGTGTCTTGTTAAACCCATTGCCGTCAAGTCAATTCCAACTCATAGTGATCCAATAGGACATAGTATAACTGTCCCGTAGTGTTTCCAAGGAGCAGCTGGTGGATTCAAACTGCCATCTTTTGGTTAGCAGCCGAGTTCTTAACCACTGTGCCACCAGGGCTCCTGAGTGTCCTGCTAGCAGTATATAAATCTCAAGGTTTTCCCAGATGCTGTTACACCAGTAATTTCCTAAAAGCACAAATGATTTTCCCCAAGCCTGAGGCTGGCTTTCTCTCTTGTTAGTAAAGGTAAGAAGCATTCAGGTACATAAGTGGAACCAAAACCAAACCCATTGCCGTTGGGTCGATTACAACTCATAGCAACCCTATAGGACAAGGTAGAACTGCCCCACAAGTTTCCCAAGGTTGCAAATCTTTAGGGAAGCAGACTGCCATATCTTTCTCCTGTGGAGTGGCTGGTGGGTTCAAACCACCAATCTTTTGGTTAGTAGCTGAGCGCTTTAACCACTGTATCACTAGGGCTCACATAAGTGGAAAAGCTGATAAAACAATCTCTTGGTTTTGTCTTATCACCTTTCACTCTAGTGGCCCGTGGTCTGTGAGTGTGCCACGGGATAGAAGTACATGAGGCTGAGTGATTATGTGTAAAAAAAAAAAAATTAGGAGAAAGAACACAGCTTTGGCCCTAGGCATACCTGGATTTAAACCTTGTCTCAGCTGTTTGCAAATATCCAAACCTTGGTGACTCACTTAACCTCTGAATTTCAGGATCCTCATCTGGGAAATGAGCTTAATGGTGCTTACCTTTCAAATAATTTAGATGATTACAAGGCGAGGCAAAATGGGCATACACACCCCTGGCACTCAGTAGATGCTTAATAAATAATAGTCATTTTTTAAAAGAAGATAGCTACTTCCTTTAAAGAGATTTTTTATTCTTAGAAAGTTTTTGAATTGGGTTTGTGCTGAGCTTTGTCATGAAAGGGAAGCTGATATTTGATGGGGTGGCCTGATAGTTCCTTATAAAAAGTCATCTTTCTTCCCAGGTTAACTCCCACTTACATTCCAACAGCTTTTCACAAATGTCCAAATTTGTGATTATCTACATTAAAATCATAAAATGTAATACAGAAGAAATCTAAAAAGGGCTTTAGAAAAAAGAGGCTCTAAAAGGAGGTCCTTCATGCTTGTTCTTGGGTTATCCTTTGAGTGTCATAAGTCACACGATTATGGTGGACATTTTAATACCAACACAGATGGTACATTGCCTGGCCCCCTGTGAGAACTCCACAAATCATTTTTCTTTCTAAAACAGAAAGGGGGTGTGGCTGGAGGCTTACATGATTGGATTGGTGTGTCATTGGTACCAGTTCTATGGGCATAAGAAACACATTACATGGTTCTCAAGTAGAGAACTACTCCCTCTATCCAATCCATAACATAAGACTAAGGGCAGGTAGGGAGGCATGAAAGGAAGAATGTGACCAGCACTAGAGCAAAGGCAAGTCTTTGAAAGGAAAGTGTATACACACCTATGAAGACTATTGTTTAATTTTTAACAAACAGATAGGTCAACACAACCTCACTTCTAAATTGGACACTCTGGCTTAGCAACCCTGGATGTTTTATGCATTCTCCTCCATTTTGACTAGAAACACAGTGGTTAAGAGCTGGGAAGCTAACCAAAAGGTCAGCAATTCAAATCCACCAGCTGCTCCTTGGAAACCCTGTGGGGGCAGTTCTACTTTCTCATATATATGGTTGCTATGAGTCAGAATCGACTTGACAGCAATGGGTTTGGTTGTTTTTTCTCCATCATGCCTACTCTTCCCACTAATTAGAAACAGTTCTACACCAAGGAAAACTGGTAGCACAGTGGTTAAAGCTTTCAACTGCTAACCAAGAAGTCAGTGTTTGAAACCACCAGTGGCTCCACTGGAGAAAGATGTGGCAGTCTGCTTCAGTGAAGATTTACAGCCTTGGAAACCCTATGAGATCGCTATGAGTTGGAATCGGCAGGGTGGCAGAAGGTTTGGGTGGGTTCCATATCAGGCGTGGTGGTAAGCACGTTATGTACGTGATCACATTTAATTTTCATTACAAGCCTGGAAGGTATAGATTATAACCCTATTTTGAGATGAGGGAAGTAATGACCAATTGCTTAAGGCTATCCCAGGAAGAAATGACATGGCTGGGCTCAAAACTGAAGTTGTTCTGCCTCTGAGATCAAAACCTTGTTTAAAAGATGCCTTGTTGGCTTCCTTTGAGAGCCCTGAAAAAGATCATTCTAAAGGTTTTACACTATCTTCAAATCCCTACATCCACCTCTAGCCTTGTTGCTTGTAGCAGACAACCTTGTATCTTTCTTCACTGAGCAGCTTAGGGATATCAGATGTGAACTTCTTCGACTTTCCTTTTCTTTTCAGAGTTCTGTGCAGACATCCAATTCCTCCTCTCTCCCTTCCTCCACAGGAAGGCTGGCCAAGATTAAACTCTCTACTTTGGTTTTTCCTCTCATCTTTCCCTGTCTTCTCCAGCAACAGCTTGGCTAATTTTGTCTACTTCCTCTCCTGTGCATTGTCAATCTCTGCCTTTGTACTGGGCCCCTTCTTTTCTGCCCAGAAATAGCCTTATGTTTCCATTATACTCAAAACATATGCACACCCTTGCTTTCAGCTTACTATCTTAAAAGAGGTGAAATTTGAGCTGCAATCCCTTGCAAATACGGCATATATAGAACCAAACTGGTTGCCGTTGAGTCTATTTTGACTCATGGTGACCGCAAGTGTTTTAGAATAGAATTAGACTCCACAGGGTTTTCAATGGCTGTGATCTTTTGGAAATAGATTACTAGGCCTTTCTTCTGAGGCACCATTAGATGGATTTGAACTGCCAACCTTTCATTTAGTAGTTGAGTGCTCAACCATTTGTGCCACACAGATACTCCTAGGTCATATATAGTCCCCCATTTATTTTTCATATCAAAAAACTGATGGTCACAAGTGAAGTGACTATTTCTCAAGACCCTATAGCTATATGAAGATAGAGCCAGGAATAAAAGCCAGGTCTTCTGCCTCTCAGCCCCCAGCTATCTTTCTCTATTCAAGACCTATTGATAATCAATGCCCACAGATCACAATATAAGATGACGTTTTTCAGGCAAGGTCCCCAGAAGAAGTTCTAGTTTTCTTTTGTCTCTGGGGCATGGAGCTTGCCTAATACATGTAACAGAGCTGCCAGCCCCAGGTGCTGAGGCCCTGCTTATGATAAGTGACATATCTCTAATAATCGCATTGCCCAGACATCGTAATCTTTCCTCCCAGGTATGAAGGCCCATTAATAACTCTCCAGGGATGGGAGGCAGCATCCCAGATGCAGTCCTGTCACATGACCTGCTCTCTGATATAGAGTTCCCATAACCAGCACTAACGTGCCCTCTAATGTGTCACAACACTCATTGTTTCTCAGCCTCTCACAAAATACCACCGGAAAGCAAACCCCCTTATCACTTAATAACATTCACTGATACTGAAAAAAAAAGCTAGGGAAAATAGAAGCACTCCAAAGGGGTGGGGGAAGCTAGTTATGTGCAGAAGCTATTAAGGTTATAATACAGGTTCTCACACAGCGGAGGGTTCAGGCAGCTGAACAGATTCCCCTTTAACTGTGCCCCCGTGATCCACAGGCTGGGTAGACCTCTGAAAGGATAGAGCGCCATGCACAGAGAGGAGGAGCTTTGGAGAAATGGAAAGAGAAAGAACATGATGGAGTCTGTCTTCCGGTTCACTTAAACGAGTTTTGAGTCATTGCTCTCATCTTGAAAGGAAATACAGTTTGATATGGGACTCTGGGTTGGAAATCTGTCCTGGGATTCAGGATTGGTTTTGTCATAAGCATACTCATGGGCCTCAGTGTATGCATTTGCAAATGGGAAAGAAAATGTTTTTCTCTGTGTAGCACAAGGAAGGGCATGAAAAAATGAAATGCAAAGATATGGGAGAAAGTACTTTAAGATTTGAGGAGAAAATGTAATAAAATGGTAATGATAATAACAGTTAACATAATAACAGTTAGCTCTATTTTTTTTTTTTTTTAATGATGAGTTTCCTGGTTCTAGCATTAGGCCACTAACAGTGGTTAAGACCTACGGCTGCTAATCAAAAAGGCCAGCAGTTCAAATTAACCAGGCGCTCCTTGGAAACCCTATGGGACAGTTCTACTCTGTCCTATAGGGTCACTGTGAGTTGGAATCAACTAGATGCCAATGGGTCTGTTTTTTTTTTAACGATGGAACTTGAACCCTGGTAGTGCAGTGGTTAAGAGCTTGGCAGCTAACCAAAAGGTTGGCAGTTTGAATCCACCAGAACCACTCCTTGGAAACCCTATGGGGCAGTTCTATTCTGTCCTTATAGGGTCACTATGAGTTGGAATTGACTTGATGGCAACGGATTTTTTTTTTGGGGGGGGTGGGGAGATGATGAAGGCAGGCAGTGTGCTGAGGGTTTTTCAGGCATCACTTTATTTAATCATCACATCAACTTATACAGGACTTTACTAACCTCACTTTCGCAGATGAGGAAACAGGCACAGAGAAGTGACTTGCCTCAAGTCACAGGGCTATTAAGTGACAGAGTCAAAATTTGAACCCAAGAAGTCTGGCTTCAGAGCCTGTTCCCTTGATAAAAATGGGATATTAAAGAAGTCTACTATTACATCAGCAGTTTTGCACTTTAAAGTGGAGAGAGGGAAGGAAAAGAGGAGGAAAGGGAGAGTGAAGCTGTAAAGAGAGCTTACAGAGGAGGGAACAACAGCAAAGGTTTCTTAGGCCAACGATGTTTCACCACTAAGACAACGTCTTGACTCAACCTCCTTTCTTCACCCAGGACCTCAGATCCCACTCTCCTCAGACTCCAGGTGAAACAGAATGCCTGGCCTCTTCTGTGAGCTGTGGCAACTGAGAATTGGGAGGCCTGAATTTTACCTACAACTTCCTCATTAACTGGCTCTTGGGCCTGAGGTAGGTAAGTCTCTGGGCCTCCTTACTGTCTTCTTTAAAATGAGCCCTTGAACTAAATATTCTCTTAGGTTGCCTCCAGCATTCACCTGCTCATTCTGGCATTCCTACTGGGAATGGATAAGAATGGTATCTGACTCTGTCACCATGGCGATCCTACCAGAATAAAAAAAAAAAAAAAAATAGTGATCTCTAAAGTGGGGTAGGCATCCCCAGGAGGTGCCAAGGTCAATTCACTGGGCTAATGGGGAAAATTTAAAATCTCTGTTCGTCTGATCTTATCTTCTCACAATTCCTGTATATTTGTAATGTAGACAACACATTGTTGTTGTTAGGTGCCACCAAGTCAGTTCCAACTCACAGTGACTCCATGTAGAAATGAAACACTGCCCAGTCCTGTGCCATCCTCATGATCATTGTTATGCTTGAATCCATTGTTACAGCCACTGTATCAGTTCATCTTGTTGAGGGCCTTCCTCTTTTTCTCTGACCCTCCACTTTACCAAGGATGATGTCCTTCTCCAGGGACTGGACCCTCCTGACATGTCCAAAGTATGTGAGACAAAGTCTCATCATCCTAGCTTCTAAGGAGTATTCTGGGTATAATTCTTCCAAGAGAGATTTGTTTGTTCTTCCGGCAGTCTATGGTATATTCAGTATTCTTTGCCAACACCACAACTCAAAAGCATTAATTCTTCTTCGATCTTCCTTATTCATTGTCCAGTTTTTGCACACATATGAGGCAATGGAAAACACCATGGCTTGGGTCAGGTGCACCTTAGCCCTTAAAGTGATACCTTTGCTTTTTAACACCTTAAAGAGGTCTTTTGTAGCAGATTTGCCCAATGCAATGTGTCGTTTGATTTCCTGACTGCTGCGTGTGTGTGTGTGTGTATATATATATATATATACACATACATACATGCATATATTTACAAATGGTGCATGGCATTTTTTTTTCTAGTGTGTGTGGCTAATCAAAAATGTTAGGAGACTCATCTCTAGACAGCCAACCTGAGTCTCCTTTCTGCAGAGCGCCCGAGAGCCACATTGGTGAAATTCTATCAATGCTGGAATATGTGGACTGAAATTTAAAGGTATTTGATCTGCAATTTGATTTTTTTCTTCCTAAAATTAAATGTTGAATGCTGTTTCTTTATTTTAAAGGCACACAGACAGGAATAATAATAATAACTAATATACAATATTGGTTTAAGAGCTTGTGTACTATGGGAAAAAGGAGCTGTGGTGGCACAGTGGTTAAAGAGCTTGGCTGCTAACTGAAAGGTCAGTGGCTCAAACCCACCAGCTGCTCTGTGGGAGAAAGATGTGGCAATTTGCCCCTGTAAAGATTCTACAACCTTGGAAACCTTATGGGGCAGTTCTACTTGTCCTATAGGGTAGCTATGAGTTGGAGCCAACTCGACAACAATGGGTTTGGTTCACTATGGAAAAAAAGACCTTATTACATAAACATATTTGAAGCCCATATTATCATAAAACATCTCACTTTAAAGAGTAAGTTCAAGTATATGGGGTAATCCTCTCCCTCGATTTCCCTCTTTGAAATCAGACACTCACAGTACTACCTGGGATATGATGTGCTATTCTGACCTCCCTAGTTTAGGAAGGACATTGAAATATCAGAGCAGCTAAAAGATAGACACACACACACAAAACGGAATGCTATAAAGACTAGAAGATAAAACATATGAAGAGAGATGGTGGGAGCTAAATTTATAAAGTCTGGCAAAGCAATGGCTCCAGGGGACTTGATCACAACCTATAAATACCTTCAAGGTAACAATATAATTGAGGGGAAAGAATTATTTATAGTCTCAGAAGATGATATGACTTAAAGCAATGGCCTGAAGCAATGGAAGAAAAAGTTTAGGTAAAAATGTCAGGAGGGGGGAAGAAGAAATTCTTTACTACCTGAAGAACAAAACAAAGCAATTCCCAGAGGAAACATTTGAAGCATTTTGGTATAGACAGCCCAAATCTCTTGAGTGAAATACAGGGATTAACAAATACACTCCTCAATAATGTATCACCTTTTACTCTTGTCAGAATCTAGAGCTGTCTGATGCATCCCTGAAAGACACCCCCTTCAAACAAGGACTAAATAATCAGAGGTTTGTGTTATGCCTCCTAATTATAAGGAAATTGCAAAAAAAAAAAAAAAAAAACTTTGGCACATCAATACAGTAAAATTAAAAAAACAAAAAACCAAACCCACTGCTGTCGAGTCAATTCTGACTCATAGCAACCCTACAGAACAGAGTAGAACTGCCCCCAAAGAGTTTTCAAGGAGCACCTGGCACATTTGAACTGCTGACCTCTTGGTTAGCAGCCATAGCACTTAACCACTATGCCACCAGGGTTTCCATAGTAAAATTATGAATTAAAAATGTAGGAAAAACATGTTCTTTGTGTATATTATATTTAATATCATATTTTAGGAATGATATCCTACAATTTTCAGAAAAAGTAAGTAAAATGTAAATTTATAAGTTAAGTTTCTATGTTATGAAGTTTCTGAAAAGAGCATGAATAAGTCAAACTATTGAGTTAAAATAACTAAGTATATTATGCTATATAACACATTGTTTAGATGAAACATCTGAATATGCAAACCCTAAATGTTTTGAGAAGACAATTGTGTACCCTTAGTATTAAAACAAGAAAACAAACCTGTTGCCATCGAGTTGTTAAAAGTCAACTTCTAAGGTCTTCTAAAACCAAAACCAAACTAGTTGCTGTCAAGTCAATTCCAACTCATGGTGATCCCGTATGCTTCGTAAGGTTTTCACTGGCTGTGACCTTTTGAAAATAGATACCCAGGCAGCTCTAGGTGGATGTGAACCACCAACCTTTTGGTATATAGCTGAGCACTTAACTGTTTCCACCATCACGGGAGTCCTTAGTTTTTCTAAACTAAGTATTAAAAACAGTCATGTCTATGAAAATGTTTAAATGTAATGTTTACATATAATAGGCAAAGATATGCTCCAGAACTGTTAATATGATGTCTGTATGAGAGGAGTCACAACATCAAATGCCTGCAGGGGTTGGCAGGCAAAGGGAGGAATGAAAAAACTGTGTGATATAATAGGAAGTGGTTGAGATTAAAGCAGCTGGAGAGTGTATGCCCGTAAAAATAACAATTGCTCCTTGCCTCCAGCTGACCAATGCCACATAGAAACACTGGTCCAGTATTGCCAAACCATCCAATTTTTAAAGAGAAACTGGAAATCTCAATTTATACGTGAAATGTATAAATCTTGCAAAATATTTGTGGATTGAAGGAGCTCAAGGGAATAATAGCTGAGTACCTCCTTTGAACCTCATAGCAATGACAAGATGAAAGACAGGAGACATCTGTATTCTAAGGTTGGGAACCAAGAATGGGATGATTGGAACCAAGTGGAAGAACTAAGGTTGTTTTTGCATTACTGTCAAACACCCAGTAGAGAGAAGAAAGACAAGGCTTCATTATTGTTCTCTTTGGTCCACTTAATCCAAGAAGGAAGGATACGCTGGGCAACTGGAATAGCTCAATTTTAGATTCCTCCACGTGGCTACTCTGCACAATCTCAGAAATCTACGTGTGTTGACCTGGCTCATAACCAGTGAGGAGGACACAACTGGCCCTGGCCTTGTAGGCAGTCATCAAGAGCAATAGAAATTCCCTCTCGAAGGGAATCAAGTCTTGAACTACCCAAAACTCAGAAGCAAAAAAAACTAGGTTAGAAACCATGATCATTCCTTGTGGACACCACAGTGACTTAGTTGGAGTTTGTTTCTAGAAGGTGGTCTATGAAAACAAGGCTAGGTTTTCAAATTCTAGCAATTCTATTTCCAAATTTATAAGTGGTTCTTGGTGGTTCTCAGTAGAGTTTGAGTTCATAGAAGAAAGCATTATTCTGTTTGGGCTTTTTTTTAAACAGATATTTTATTTTTTTTCCTACTGTGTGAAATGAACTGTTCTGTTTCAATTCTGTGATCTTGGCCACTGCAGCATAGAGATGTCACAGTGTGCAACAACTCTTCTGACCTATGTACATCACATACAACCACACACAAAGCCTTTGGGTCAAGACTCACTGTTTTGCAGTATCAGTTGTTCTCTTAAGTGGAGACACAAGAGCTTAGCTGGCATACCTCAAAGAGGAATTTGGTTTTCCTGCTAGGGTTGGAGTTTACAATATAGGAGAATTCTTTTTCCATTTACTATTTACGATGAATACTCACTTTTAACAAAGAAGCAGTTTGTGGAAACCCAGAGAAAATATTTCCATCATGCCTTCTACATTCTCTTAAATCCATCATGTAAAGTGGGTGTTTTTTTTTTTTTTTGGTCCCTCTCTTTATAAAAATATTCATAATAATTTATTAAAAGAGAGCTAATGTTGAGTTCTCAATTCCAGAAAGAGGTCTGTTATGATATAGTTGACACTCACTTTTGGATGAGGCACATCCAACTACTCCTTGGAGTAAAACATTCTTTGAGTATCTTAAAGACCTAGCTGAAATTAAAGATCAAGATTTTTTTCTGAAATGAAAGTAAAAAAGACTTGTCTGGTTTTCTCCCAGAACTTACTGTGTCTGTGTTTCAGTCCAATGTTTGCATGTGTTTAACGCACACACACAGCTTGAAGGAGGAAGCACACCCTCTGTTTTGCAGTGTTTGGGTGTGAATCAAAGGCAAACATGTGGTTCCATTCTGTTTCTTGTAGCATTCAGCTAAGTAAACGGAAAAATCTAATTTGTATTTATACTGTCACCACAGGGGGTAAGCATGTAAATGCCTGGGAGGGTGGAGTGCGGCACTAGGTCAATACGTGGACAAGACAGTCTAGGCAGGTGTGGACAGTAGGCCGGAAATGGTGAGGCCCATCCCCCAGGGAGGGTTGGGTTTACATTTGGTTGATTGTGTTTTTCCTCGTTTTCCTCAGTGAGTGCTGTCTGGAAGCCTCTAGCAATTTGCTGTCTGTGAAATATAGATGGATGTTCAGAAGGAACTCTGCACCACTGCAAAATGAAACGATAGAAATAGCCATCATCTCATCTCAGAAAAAAGCAACGGAAATTGAGGGTAAAGATTTTACTCTTTATTGTCTCATTTTGGTGATGAAAAAACAAACAAAAGAAAACAAACCTAGAGGGGTCCTTACAGTGTAGTAGCAGAATCAGTCAGTAAGAAGGCCCTTTGCTCTTTTTATAAGAGTAAGAGAGGTTCATACTAACATTTGGAAAATAAAGAAAGAAAATGTACAGAGGTGGAAACCAAATGTCGGTGGAGATTCTCCCAGTCTGCTAATTAGTTAACTTGTCTAGTATACCTGACACCAACTTTTCACAAAGCTCTGTAGAACTCAGAACCTGACTGCTTGTATTCATTAAGGATTCCATTCTCTAGAATATAAGCTCCATGAGGGCAAGGAATTTGTCTATCTTGTTCACTCTTGTATCTCCAGCACTGAGAACTTCACTTGGCATGTAATAGGACCTAGTTGAATAAATAAACAAATTAACTGTTTTTCAGTGAAGGAGGTTACTAATCTCTGTCTGGTTAACTTTAACTGGGGAATGATATTCCTCCCACCGACCTTTTACCTAAAGCTAAGTTTGTCATAATATACTCATTGTATGTTCCTCTATCTATTCCCAACAAAACCCCAGGGCATTTTTTGTTTGCTTTTAAAGTAGCTGTACCTCATGGATCCTCAAAGTGACCTTCCTGGATTATGCATTCACAGTGTTCTGGAAAACTATGTCATTTCCACGTCACACAACTCGTTTTCTCTCAGGCTTTAGTATTGAATTTTAGCCTTGCTGTTTAGCCATGCTGTAAAACCTGCTCCAGTGTTGCTGCTCCAAGTAGCAAACGTGAAATCCTACTCATCTTAGAAATTAGGCATCAAGTCAGAGGCAAATAAACCAGAATCTGGTCCCACTTCAATACATGTGATTTCCAGTGTGAAAGCCTACCCTTTGAGTTTTTACTATACTCTGTCAGTATACATTAGAAGCTAACAAACCAATGGATGACAGGTCAGGGCTGCCATGGAGACACACTTTCCTGGTTTTAAATTAGAGATATAGAAAATTAAATACTAACTGCAGAGAGATTGTTTCTGTAGTATTTGAGCTCAAGAAGCCCTGGCGGTGCAGTGGTTAAGCTCTTGGCTGCTAAACAAAAGGTCAGTGGTTCAAACTCACCAGCCATTCCACGGGAGAAAGATGTGGCAGTCTGCTTCCATAAAGATTTACAGCCTTGGAAACCCTACGAGGCAGTTCTACTCTGTCCCAGAGGGTTGTTATGAGTTGCAATTGACTGGACGGCAACGGTAAAAAGGGCAGGTTTTTCAAGCAAGTATACTTGATAACGGTTATTATTGCATTTATCAACACTGAAATATGAGAATACATTTATCCAGTAATCTCTGCTCAGATACACTAAATTTGAAAGTATGTTTGTTGGAATTTGGAAATGAAAGCTACTTCTGAATCTTTCCATCCACCATACTGTATTCAAAACCACAGATTAGTCCCAAATAAAACTTTTCATTTTACATTAGGGTATGTAAAAAACTAGTTTAAAGGTAACAAAGGGAACCCTGGTGCTGTAGTGGTTAAGTCCTACAGCTGCTAACTAAGAGGTCGGCAGTTTGAATCTACCAGCTGCTCCTTAGAAACTCTATGGGGCAGTTCTACTCTGTCTTATAGGGTCACTATGAGTTGGAATTGAGTCGACAGCAGTGGGTTTGGTTTGGTTTGGTTTTGTGGTTTGGGTGCCTTAATGTCATTGAGGCAAAAAACAAAATAAAAAGAAAAAAGAAGCACTTGTAGCAAGCAAATGTAATGTAAAATGAAAGGCTTTTTTTTTTTTTTTGAATCACAAAAGAAAGTGCTTTAATTCCAATAATGTATCCTGATTTAGCCAAAATACTGTAGCCACCCCTCTATTTATATCATTCTTAACTGTGGATTTAAAACATTTTGCTATTTTCACTACAACCACATTCCATATTGAAGGGGTAATTATATCTCTATCTATCACAATGGAATCAAAGACATCAATATTTTAGTCCTCTTTCTTTCCCTTAACACCTTGAATGAACAGTTACTTAATCCTCTGAGCCTTAATTCAATAATCTCTAAAATAGAGGTAATACCACCAACTTCACAGTGTTATCAGGACTAAGTGAGCTGATCTATATAAAGTGACTAGCGCACTCCCTGGACAATAAATGAAAGAGCGAATTCGGAAGGAATTACTGAAGTATGCATAACATCAGGTAAGAATGTGGACTTGTAGCCATGAAAAGTCAACCTAATTTTCAAAAGGATTTGGAATGTAAGTGCTGCACTTTGCATCTGAGAAAGGACTGGATAATTTTCCGACCAGCAGTAACATCTGTAGCTATCCAAACTAATGATAAGGGTAGTTAGATTCCATGCCTCACCGCACAATATGATCACTGGGAAGGAGCAGAGGGAAGACCACTTAACTTTGGGCATTTCCGGAAGATAGTCAGCCACAGGGCAGGAGCTTTCGTCTCCAGGAGACTGCATCATACTCTTAAATCCCTCCCCAAAGTGAGACTCCAAGGAGTGAGGTACAAAGTCTGAGGGATGGTCACCAGATAAGTACATTATTTGGCAGCCACAAGCAACTTAATGGGGTTCAGCAGCTGAGCCATCCACATTTTGGCTCTGATCTGTCAGTTGCCTGGCTTCTAACCCTCTTACTGAAGACTACAGCCATTTAGCATCTCTTCGGTCCTCATTCCCAGGCTTCCAAGCATAATCCCGTAGGCATCAAGAGTTTTACATGGTGGCAAGCATACTCGTATTACTAGGGAAAACAATCTTATTTATTTTGTAGGTAACCTTTAATGGTGACAGACACATTCATATGCATTCTCTCATTTGATCTTCATCACATGACTATGAGGTTGGCAGAAGAGTATCAAAATCTCTACCGTTGACCTGGGATAACTGCTAGTTGGTGGCAAAGGTAGGACTAGAACCTGAGTCTTCTGGTTTCATGCCTATGGTAACTACCAAAGAAAGCAACCTAGAAGGGGTGGTGATAGAACAGGAATGGCAAAGGTTATATACATATAAAATAAAAAACATACCGAATATCAAGAACGATGCAGAAGACAGACTGAATTAAATGAATGAGGTCATACCTAAAAGGAGTGGGGAAAATAGCTCGAGAACTGCTTGTGTTAGAAAACTTCTCTCCATTGTTTTGATTTCTGTGAAACTTCGCTACATTTTCTCTAATGCCTCTGGCCTTTTCTTTTTAGCTTCTTTCCTTTTCCTCCTTCGTCTAATAAGTTCATTTATATATTTCCAAGTGACTATTCATTTATCTCACTTGTCTACCTACATTATCAGTGGAGATCTTAGCAATCTACAAAGTCTCCATTGTCATCCTCAGGTTAAGACTTATCAAGTCCCTACCTCTAGCCCTTATCTCTCATCTCAGTTTATCACATATTCCCAACTGAAGGTCTCCACAGGCTGTCTCTAGGATACTTCACATTTTTATTACCAAAGTCAAATTTTTACCTTGAAACCTGATTCTATAACTCCTGTTTTACTGTTACTGTTGTAAGTTAAACCATAACCATCCTAGTCTAGAATTTTCTCACTTCCCTTTTTTTCCATCTAATTAACTGACCATATCTGTTGATTCTATCTCTGAAATTTCTTTTGATTTCATCCTTATTACCTCTCCATGATCATTAACAATGAATAGTCCTTAAAATGTTTTTTCCTAGACTGTTTAACAATAGACTGCTATATACTTTCCTTGAAATTCATTCTTTCAACAAAGCCAAAATAAGATAAAATTAAGCTTTGGACATGTCATCTTATGCTAAAAAAAAAACTTTTAATGTTCTCTGATTACTTTCACAGTGAAGTTTAAATCAGTATGGTGCTTAGGTCCTCTTCGCTATGGCTCTAAAGTAGCTGGAAAAGGAAAAAAAAAAACAAAAAACATAGTTATCATTAATTATCTACTGTGAACTAGTTACTCATTAGGGATTTTTACATATGTTATTACAAACCTTCACACAGACTTGTAAGGTGGTATTATTATTATTATTTTTTTTTACAGAGCTAAGTGATTTCCCTAGGACCACAGAGGTAGTTGGAGGCAGGGTTAGAACTTGGATCAGAGACCATTTGCCTCTAACTAAAGCCAACCAGTAGCTGTCAAGTCGATTCCGACTCATAGCTACACTGGAGGACTGAGTAGAACTACCTCATGTGGTTTCCAAGAAGCAGCTGGTGGATTTGAACTGCCAACTTTTTGGTTAGCAGTCAAGCTCTTAACCAGTGTGCCAACAGAGCTTCTTGCCTCTAAAGCACGTGTCCACATTTTTCTTCATGTCATTTATTCTGATCAAACTGAACTCTTCACTAATTTATTTGAGTGAGGAAATATATAACCTGTATTTCCTTTGTGAGATCATATTAATGCTAGGGTCTACATCTGGTGTGTTCCTTTTTTAGGCTCCACCAGTCAAAATTTGACCCACCCCATTTATGTATATATCATTAATCTCCACAACCAGCAATAATATCATTCCCTTCCATGGTATATATACAATTTTTCCTACAATTTTTATTTCCCTCCTAGACGTTAAGCTTTTTCGTATCTTCAAAAACTAAATAAATTGCTTTTCCATAAATATGTGTTGAATTGAAATTATCACCACCACACATTACACTCTAAAACTTTCATTAGGAATATACCAGTAATTAAGAATCAAAACGGGATCTGAATGACTCCTCAGCCATTTATCAGCAGTACTATCTTGGGAAAATTCCTTAACTTCATTAAACATTAGTTGCCTCATTTATAAAGTAAGGATATTAATTGTGACTACCTCATAGAGTTATTATCAAAAGCAGTTGAAGCAGTACATCGAGAGGGAACTGCCAGAAGTTTAAGCCAGATTCAGAAGAGGACGTGGAACCAGGGATATCATTGCTGATGTCATATGGATATTGGCTGAAGGCAGAGAACACCAGAAAGATGTTTACCTGTGTTTTATCGGCTATGCAAAGGCATTCGACTATGTGGATCATAACAAATTATGGATAACGTTACGAAGAATGCGAATTCCAGAACACTTAATCGTGCTCATGCAGAACCTGTACATAGACCAAGAGACAGTTCTTCAAACAAAACAAGGGGATACTGCACGGTTTAAAGTCAGGAGAGGTGTGTGTCAAGGTTTTATTCTTTCACCATACTTATTCAATCTGTATGCTGAGCAAATAATCCAAGAAGCTGGACTATATGAAGAAGAAGTCAGCTCCAGTATTGGAGGAAGGCTCATTAACAACCTGTGATATGCATACGACGCAACCTTGCTTGCTGAAAGTGAAGAGGACTTGAAGCACTTACTCATGAAGATCAAAGACTACAGCCCTCAGTATGAGTTACAGCTCAACGTAAAGAAAACAAAAATTCTCACAACTGGGCCAATGAGCAACATCATGATAAATGCAGAAAAGACTGAAGTTGTCAAGAATCTCATTTTACTTGGATCCACAATCAATGCCCATGGACTCAGCAGTCAAGAAATCAAACAACATATTGCATTGGATAAATCTGTTGCAAAAGACTTTAAAGTGTTAAAAAGCAAAGATGTCACTTTGAGGACTAAGGTGTGCCTGACTCAGGCCGTGGGGTTTCCAATGGTCTCATACACATGTGAAAGCTGGACAATAACTAAGGAAGACGGAAGCAGAATTGATGCCTTTGACTTACAGTGTTAGTGAAGAATATTGATTATACCAGGGACTGCCAGAAGAAGAAACAAATCTGTCCTGGAAGAGGTACAGCCAGAATGCTCCTTAGAAGCAAGGATGGTGAGACTTTGTCTCAAGTACTTTGGACATGTTATCAGGAGGGACCAGCCCCTGGAGAAGGACATCATGCTTGGTAAAGTAGAGGGTCAGTGAAAGAGAGAAAGACCCTTTACAAGGTGCCTTGACACAATGGCTGTAACGATAGGTTTAAGCATAGCAATGATTGTGAGAATTGTCAGAACTGACTACAGTACCTAACAACAGCAGCAGCAACCTCATAGAGTTGTTGTGAGCTTGTAGTAAGTTAATATAAACAAAGTTATATACAATTTCTGTACCTGGTACTTTCTCAACAAATGTTAGTGGTAGTAGCCATAGTAGTTGTTTTGGTGGTGATGTTAGTAACAGTAGTAATGTAAAATGATCTTTAAAAGATACATTTAAAAGATACAGTCCAAGATAAATGTCATTAAACCACCTGCCATTTTATAGACGGTAGAGTAGAAAAATAAACTGAACTACAGGAGTTTAAGTCAGGCACCAAGAATAGAATATGGGACTTAATTGCCAATCATCTCTTGCAATTCTGGGTACGAACTGACTTCAAGGATGAAGGTTAGCTTGGTCAGACCAACAGGGCTTATCTAAATGTCTTTAAGTGATTCTAGGCTGCAAAGGTGTCATCTCAGGCTGGAAAATGACAGGTCTGGCTGTCACTGCTATCTTTGAGGCTAATACAGTTGTACAGTTCCTTCTGCCATCTATCAGTGAAATACTAACAAGTTGAAACAGCAGCAGTGACAGCACCAGGATCTAAGCACATGATTCTGTAGTGTGAGTGCCTAATGAATTCCCCCATCAATATGTTGAGCTTCCATGCCTTCTGCATGCAGCCAGGGATCTAAAATCCATCATCTATGGCTTCAGGGAGTCAGTGAGTTATTTCTTGCTCTGTTGCACTGAACAATACCCCAGGAGTAATGACTGGTAACAGTATAACCGGTGGGTCAATGAGATAATTCATCCAACCAACAGTGCTAAGGTAGGCTTGCCATTAAGTCACAGGAGCCCAGCATTCACTTGACGGTACCTAGAGTCAGACTTGCTGACTGCACTTCAGAGTCATGTGTCTTATCAGACTATCCTGATGACTGCAGTAATCTAGGATATATGTCACTAAGTTGGCTTTCAATCAGTAACATCCTATCTCATTAGAATTTTAAATTAGTTAATTTAAATACACAGAGGTCTGTCTGATTAAATGCCTTTAATTATTTAGGAAAATAAAATACATGGTTTCCTTTGACTTCAAAAAAACACATTCACTGAACGGACATCTAAAAGTACTGATAATATTCAAATCTATTTTTATTAAAAGCTCACTATATGCCAGGAGGTGTAATTGGGTGGGGCAAATGGTTAAGTTCTCTACTACTAACTTAAAAGTTGGCAGTTCAAACCCATCTAGAGGTGCCTAAGAAGAAAGGCATGGTGATCTGCTCCTGAAAGGTCACAGCCATGAAAACTCTACGGAGCACAATTCTACTCTGTAACACTTGGGGTTGCCATGAGTCAGAATCTACTCGAGGGCATTTGGTTTGGTTTTTGTTTACAGGCCAAGAGGTGTGTGACAGCTTTGTATACATCATCCCAGTATATACAGAAAAGCTAATTTCTTGTCTTGTAAATTGTTATGGTCTCTCAAGCCTGTTAGAGCCAAGGTTCATCACAGTACCCCCAACATTTAGCCCTTTATGTGGCACATAATAAGCACTCAATTTATCTACAGTGAACAATGTTCATGAGCTAAATTCTCTTAATCCTAGTTTTTCTAAATTCATACTATGTGTGCATTGAGGACTCTGAAACATGACAGTCGTCAATCAACAGTCTAAGGGTCACTGGTGGGAGTAATAAATGAGAGAATGGCCATTTGGCCTTTCCTTCTCATAACTGCCTGCCAGCCGTAAAATATTTTCTACATACTTTGTCAACTTGATTTTTATGATTGCATTATTGTAGACATTATCTGCATGTTAAATTTATAATCGATTTTTTCTTCGTAACTCAGAGAATGAACATAGGAGAAATGCTTTAGTTGCATACGCAGATTTAGTTACCCGACTTGCTTTGTGGTTAATGTGTTCAACTGCTAACCTAAAAGCTGGAGATTTGAGTCCACTCAGTGTTGCTTCAGAAGAATGGCCGGCAACCTACTTCCAAAAAATCAGCAATTGAAAGCCCTACGGAGCACAGTTCTACTTTGACACACATGAGGTCACCAGGAGTCAAAATCAACCTAATGACAACTGGTTTTTCTGGTTTTTAGCATCTTCTTGCATCTACGTAATCTAGTTGTGCCTACATTAGGACTGTGGTTCTAGCAAATTCCTCAGGATAGGGCCAAGTCCTTATATCTACCAGGTGCCCATGATGGTCGTCAAATCATTTTCTTATCATGCCTACCTAGAAAGGTTTTGCTCTCCTTCTCCCATCCCTCCCCACCTTCCCTCTCCTCACAAAGGTGCACATTTTCATTTTCTAACACACACCTAAAGAAGGAACTTCAGGGCAGGGTGCATTGTACTTACGCTGTTGAGTATAAAGCCCTTTGGGACATTATAATAAAGGTGATGGTTGCCGAACATGATGAGCATAATTAATGTCAACGAGTGTAAATCACAACTAAACCCACTGCCATCGAGTCGATTTCAACTCACAGTACCCTATAGGACAGAACAGAACCACCCCATAGGGTTTCCAAGGCTGTAAATCTTCATGGAAGCAGGCTGCCACATCTTTTTCCCGTGGTGCTACTGTTGGTTTCGAACCACTGACCTTTCGCTTAACAGTCGAGTGCTTTAACTATTGCAGCACAAGGCTCCTCAATGAATAGTACATGTAAAAAATATTGAAATTGCGAATGTTTTGTTTTATATATATATACTTACCATACTACCAAAAAGAAAAAAAGAGAGAGAGAATAGAAACAGAGTTCATCACCTTGTAACATTCTATGGAGACACAGTTGAACACAACGAGACACTGCGGAAGCTGCAGGGGCCCACTGATCCTAGTGACTTAACCCAGGCCTCTCTTAGAGGTAACTGGGTTTCTTATCATGTGCCAGAGGGAGACTTCAAAAGTCCTAATTGTAAATCTGATTAATTTTCAAAACTTGATTTTGATCAGGTTAAAACAGATTTTTTTTTTTGCAAGAACAATCCCAATAGACTTTTAAAGAACTTAAACTCCACTTTCAATTTTAAAACCTATTCTTCCTTTCACTAATTTTTTTTTTTTTCTCCCCAACGCAAACATCATCTACTAGATATTTCATTGAGAGAAAGTAATACTACTATCTTACATTTGGGTACTCCTTTACGGATAATAACTAGCTTCTAAATACTTTATTTCATCTGAACCTCGGGAAAACCCTCAAGACAATGCTTTTAGGGCCTATTTAAAAGAAGAGAAAGTTGAAGCTCAAAGTGTTAGAGTGACTTGCTCAAAGTCAAATGGTTCACTAAATACTGACAGATATGGGACTTGAACCAAATCTCTTCATTTTTACATTAAGTGCATTTTTCTGATATGGCATAATGTCTCTTAAAACCATGTGTGCAATCAAAGCAAATAGATTTGATAGAAATATCTTGGGAATAATAGACATCACAGAAAACACACCAACTCCTATGCAAACACCCTCCTCTGCCAAGCTTACGTCAGCAGTTCCTGCATCAAATCCTCACTTCCGCTCCCTTCTCCCACCTTCTTCTCCAACTCTGCTGGGATGCCTCGGCTAAGCTGGAGGCTGCAGAGGGGAGCCCCAGCAGGCCCTCTCCACACAAGTGGCTAATCGTCTGGAAAAGCTCCTAAGCCCAGAAAAGCCAAAGAGGACTTTTTCCCTAAGAACAAATAGCAACGAAAGGAATTACAGAGCCTACCTGCAGTGCACAGAACTCTGTGGGAAATGAAATTGCATCTGTTGGACATTTCTGTTGTTTTCTTGTTCTTTCCCTCTTTACTTCCATCATCAGACTCAGAAACACCAACATTCCTCTGTACTCCTCTAGAGATTCCCTCCAATACAGTTCCTGCATCAACTCCAGTTCAGCCACTGGCCAAATTCAGAAGAGAATCAAAGCTAATAGCCACCTAATCCCACTGAGGACTAACCCAGCAGATGTTGATGGCTTACGGTAAATATCTCACGCAGAGGCAGCCAAAATGAACCATCCGGCCTGGCAATTTATAGATGCAATAGACATGAGGAACAGACCATTTGTCATAACTCAGCTCTGCTTCCATTTATCCTCCAGAAGTCTCTTTAAATGCTATAAATTATGTAAAAACAATACTATACAAAACAAACTTAATAAATAACCCATCTCCCAATATGAGAGCATTACCAGCCTATTTTGGCCGGCCCTGTTTTTGAAAAGGAGAACACAGTACCATTCAGATAAGGGGGCCAGTCCAGACAGCATCCCTTTGTCTTCCTGTACCTGTTTTCTCTAAGTACCTCCATTATATGTCAGGAGGGAAACAGCTGGGGAAGGTTATAGATTCTTGTCAAACAAACCAGCTGCCCTAACACATAAATTTCCACTGTTCCTGAAAGGCTCATAATTAAAAAATGAATCTAAGAGGATTTACTGTAAATTACACACAGGGAGAAAGAACTTAATAGGATGTCTTTTTTACACCAAGTATTAACTGCATAAAGAGAAGCTAATTGTTGCCCAGTTCTTCCCCGACCTTCTATTTTGTAGGTGGTGAAAAGAGCTGGTTGAAAGTTTCATGACAGCAATAGCAAGTGCTTCATGGTTATCCTTCTTCTGGTCCTATTCAATCTTGTCCCTATTGCATAATGAAGGTGAGTGTAACATGACACAGCTTCAATAGAGCCTGGATGTGGGGTCAGTAGGTGGATGTCATTTGCAAGTAACAGCAGCTACTCTCCAAATATTGAGCAGATTAGCTTCTCAGCAATAGATTTCAATGGAGGGAAACCTGTATTTAAAATAATAATTTAAAAACTCCCTCGGCTCTAAGGAACCCTCCCTTCACAGAAATCTCATTTTGTGCACACACACTCCAACAAAGATCTTTTTCCATTTTTCAACCACATTTCATCCACGATTTCATTAATATCATGATAAAGAATTACACAGAAAAGACTGCATCATGGAAGTGTGAACGGAAGAAAAGAAAGAAATCGTAGGTAATTTTAAGCACGCAATCCCTAAATTATTTTGATCTATTGGCTTTCTCTGATTTCTTTTTAAAGGCCTAATTTTTGTGTTGTTCATCTTACTGTTAAAGCTTATTTAATCCCCATGAGGTCCAGGATGGGTGGGAAGTCTTTAGATTTAGAAGTGGCCACCAATAGAAAGGAGGGCCTCCAACCTCTTGGCTAGAACAAGGGCTAATCTATGTAAACTGTGAAGTAGGAAAAATTGTGTCTATGGCACCTACCCAACTCTGTTTTGGTACCTCTTTCTTTGTGCTAATTCTTCACCGTAGGCACAATGCCTTCCTCCTGTTCAAGCCTTCTCCACACATGCCTGCCATCCCCTAAAATGTTATATGTCCCCAGATTAGTCATGCCCATTTCTTCTCCTTTCTTCCTAACCCTACAAACAAAACAGAAATTCTGTCACAGTAACTGATCTTAGCCTGACTACTTTAAACTAACTAGTACATGATTCAAGGGCTTCCAGGGGAATATGAGTTTCAGAAGATATCTATTTTCCTAAAGAGATTTTAGATGTGGAAATTTAGAAGTGACAAAGGAAGAGTAATGGGAAAGTTCAAGCACGTGAGGGAGAATGGCGTGTATCCTAGAGCAGGAGCGACAAGTGTGCAGCATGTGTCTACAAAGTTTGCCTCTGCGCAGGTAGCAGACATGGCTAGTGGAACCCAGAACTCCTACCTGCTCTCCTTACAAACATTCCCAGTGGAAAGCTTGAAGCAGATACTACCAGGCAGGGAGAATTGGCAGGCATGATGAAGCCTATCTACCATTTCTGCTCTGGGGGCTCCGTGGCACCAGGTCTATTCTAGAGGTTGTGTGTCTTTACCTAAGGGTCAGGCTCTCAGTGTTCTTGGAAGAACATTTTCCCCTCCTTCAAAGACACTATCTTGGGGGCAAACTAAGCTGCTCAAAACACTTCAGGAATTTCGAAAAATTGCTTTTTGCACCAGTTTATGAAACACAAATTTCTCTTCCTCTTTTCTCAATCTCTCTGTCTCTCTCTCACACACACACAAAGGCCAACTTTAGAGATTATTTTGTTTTTGACCAACTTCACTAGCTTGACCGCTGTCATGGATTAAATTGTGTCCCCGCAAAATATGTATCAACTTGGTTGGGCCATGATTCCCAGTATTGTGTGATTGTCCACCATATTGTCATCTGATGTGATTTTCTATGTGTTGTAAATTATTATTATAATGCTAATGAGATGGATTATCAGCAGTTATGTTGATGAGATTTACAGGATTGGATTGTGTCTTGGGCCAATTTCATTGGAGATATAAAAAAAAAAAAAAGCAAGCAGAGAGACAGGGGGGCCTCGTATCACCAAGAAAGCAGTGCCGGCAGCAGAGTGTGACCTTTGGACCTGGGGTTCCTATGCAGAGAAGCTCCTAGACTAAGGGAAGATTGATGACAAAGACCTTCTCCAAAGCCAAAAGAGAAAGAAAGCTTTCCCCTGGAGCTGGTGCCCTGAATTTGGATATGTAGCCTACTGGACTGTGAGAGAAGAAATTTCTCTTCGTTAAAGCCATCCACTTGTGGTATTTCTGTTATAGCAGCACTAGATAACTAAGGCAACCACTAATTAAAAGTAACACGAAAGTACTTTTTGTTGTTTTTAAAACATTAACATCTGTTGTCAAAGAATGAAGCTTTGGGGACATGTAACCTCTGGGTGGAGCACACCTGCAGGCAGATTCCTTTCTTCCTCTGTCCCTGGGATTTAGGCTGCTTTCATCTCCTCTTCAGGTCTGCCATCACTTTTTGTTTTTCCCCCCACTGGGCTTCTCTTCTAGGTGAACTGCAAGATGGAATGAAATCTTTTGCCTCCAACCCATCTCCTACTTTCATTAATGACCTCTAAATTCTTTTCGTTTTGAGTAATTGTCTTTAGGATACAGAATAAATGCCATTGAAGATGCAAAACCCTGTTTTTACAGATTGTAAATGTCTTATACAAATAAAATATCTTGAGATATATTTGTGGCTTTATTTTCCTGAAGTATCTACTTAAATGTAAAAAATAAAACTAAGGAGGCTGGTTTTGTAATCAAGCTTTTTAGCCTTCTTTCTAGGATTCCTTTGCTTCTGAGAGTGGTAAGGAATCTGCCTGCTTTCAACCATCGTCTAAGTGTAGACACCAGTGATAATCCATTAGTAAGGGAAAAGAAGATTTCAAATTCCTAGACCAATGGCGTAGCCCCATGCTCATAGGGCCAAGAAGATGCCAGGATCATGCCAGAGTGGTGAATTTCCTTCTCTTTCCCCTAAAAAGATCAGATAGTACCCTTTCCTAGCTCAAACTCTGAAGGACAATCTGTTGGGAGTTCCCAGATTGTTTAAGCAATGGCAACATCACCAGAAAAAACACCTAGTTCGCCAAGGGGGTTCTACATTGCGGTGCAATTAATTACTTTTGTGTGCAGCCTTTCTGGCCATGGTCTTATAACTTCCACCCAGGTGATTATGTGATAGGGTAATTGTGGCTACCAAGAGGGTTGGTCAGTTTTGCCTTAAAAGAGAGCCAATTCCAGAGCATAGAGGAAGATCCTACCACCACCAAGGAAGAACAGCCAGGAGCAGAGAGCCTATCCTTTGCACCCAAGACCCCTGTGCTTAGAAGCTCCTGGAGGCAGGAGACCAAGACAGAGAGAGAGAGAGAGAACCTGTGCAAGCTGTAACCCTGAAGATGGTGAGAAGCAGTTACAAGAGAGACCTAGCAGTACAGATCCAGCAGGAGGAGATGGCATGGTGGGCTTCCTGGCCCACGGAGAGAGAAAGCTGAGTGAGTGCCTTTGGGGAGAGCCCTAGGACCAGGGAGAGGTATGCCTGTGCGCATAGCTGGGAAGAGGATGTCCTGATGGAAGAACCGTGTTCCTTAGCCTGAATTGTAACTCTTACTTCCCTAATGAAATCCCAAAATCGTGAGTATGGTCTGTGAGTTCTGTGTAGCCATTCTAATGAATTATCAAACCCAGTAGAGAGTGCTATGCCAGCAATGGTTAGTGTCAGAATTAGTAAAGATGGTGGAAAGAGGAGGTTTGTCTGCCTTCCACCTCATGGGAGTCAGCCTTGTGCTGTTGATCTTGGTTCTTCTTCCCCCTTGTGGGGTTGGAGGAGGTCAGACACTACCCCCACACTGTTGTTACAACATATTTTGATGTAAAATTTCCAGTATTTTTGCTTTTAAAAAGAAAGTACCACTACAGTATGTTCAAGCCTAATGTGTGTATTTATATAGAGCACACACACTAAAGAATTAAGCAAATGTAGATTGTTTGAACACAAAAACGTGTTTTGATGCATTCACTCCAAACATAGCAAACAACTGGCAGAACTTTACAATGGTGTAATATGATATACTGGAATGTTCTGGTTCCTCCTAAAAGTGTCTAATATCCTCATAGCAATTTTGCAAGAAGACTAACAGTTTCAAGTAACTTGTCAGAAAATAAGAAAACTTCTCTCTTAAAAAGGAAGATGCTCTGCAAAGCACCAGTAGGAAAAAAAAGGAGAAACTGGTAGCACATTATCTGACTCAAAATGATGCTCACGGCTGCCTCAAATCATATTTTTCTTAGTAAGTCACACTGAACAAGAAAAAAAGAAGATAAATCACCATGAAAATGCAAGTGAGCTGGTAATAATAGCCTCGTTACAGCTGCCGTGAAATAGCCATTAAGTTATACGCAGTATAAATCTCAGAGTTCTGTAAATCACGGTGGTTCTTAGAGGCCAAATAAAGATAAACTGCACGGACTATGGCTGCCTTTCTTTTTGCTCCTTAGCATGGATTTTACAATGCTTAGGTTCAGGTTCATAGTACCATATGGTTCCTGAAGCACCTGGGAAAGACATAAAGGTTCACAACTCTATTCAGGACCCCGCTTCCACACTTTGAAGTGTCCTTCCCTGGCCTTCTAAGCAGAGTCTTGCCCTAATCTGGCTTACACTGAGGCCGGATTGGCTTCCAACTCAAGCTTCATGCTTCAGGTTGCTCCCCTTTCCAAGCATGTTGGAAGGGCAGGTGCTGGAGGTGGGAACTGCTGGGCAGAGGGGCTGGAGGCTTCTTCATTCGCTGCTTGTGGTTCCAGCCAGCCACCTCCAGCTCTGGAGGCCAGAAATTCAATCTTACCCTCTGCTTCCCTTGGAAGACCTGCTCATTAGCAACTTCAGATTCAAAGATTCCCTCTAAATGTCCCTTTTCTTCCTTTTGGGAGGTTGGTGGTAATCCCCAGTTGATCTTTTTTCTTAACTGCTTTTTACCCCTGCTATTTAAACTGAATTCTCATTGCTCTAAATTAAATCCATTCTTTCTAGCCTTGCCATTGCTAACTAATGAGAACAATTCCTCTCTTTGCTCTTGGTGGCTGCGCTTTGGGTACTTATGGATGAGAATCATATCCTTCTGTAGCCTACTTTCTTTCCCGCAGACTGCACAGATGATAAAATGGGTTAATTGTTGCTATAAAAATATTTTCTATCCTCATAACGAAGGAATTTTTTTCTTCCAAATCATTTTAATTTCCTAGAATTGTGCTCTATTCTTATGATCTGTAGTCAATGAAGGTAAAGTCCTACTGGCTTTACATGTACCGTACATCAAGCAAAACATTGGCTACACAATATACAGGGTTATAACAACTCTTGGTCATTGCACACCCTTCGAATTTCATGCTCTGCCCACCCTAATCTCAATTTTCATCACATGATCTTTACATCTATACAATGAAGTTTACAGTCTAGGACTGGGATGGACAAAGTACAGCCTGTAGCTTATTTTTATAAATAAAGTTTTATTGGCATACAATTACACCTTTTTGTTTTTTTCATGTATTGTTTATGACTGCTTTCATCTTCTGAGAAAGGCTGAGTTCAATAGTTGCAACAGACACCATATGACCCATGAAGCCCCAAGTATTTGCTACCTGATCCTTTAGAGAAAAAGTTTGCAGACCCCCAGACTAGAACTCATTAACATTCAGGTTGGTTTTGCTGCTGGGACCAGGTTAAGACGAACCACACCAGGTAAATCTCCTATTTATACCTAAGCAGTCAGCTAAATCTTTTGCCAGCAGCTAAACTACACAGTCGGGAAAGAATTTTAGAGGGGACACATTTCTTTTCCTCTTTACATACAGGGGACAGAAAGAAGAGCTTTTACTTTTTCTTCCTGAGGCACTCTTTGAGCTACTTGGTTTGCATCTGAAGGGGAGAGTCAGGATTAACACACACAGATAAGGCTCCCACCCACTCAGGTGATTTTTAAAAGCGGGTACACACTTGCTGTGCCCATCTAGAATGTTCTGCTAGATGTTATCTGGCCCACCAATTCAGACCACCAGGAAAGCAAGAGAATGCAGGCCAAAGCCTGGTACTCACAATGTGAAGCTGGAGAAAGTCGCCAAGGCCTGGGGCACTGTCGATGCGCACCAAGATGCCGTCCTTCACAGTGGTGCTGAAGCCCACAGCCAGGCGGTCCGAGCGCGTGCTCGGCCTATCATTGGCCGGCCAGGTGTAGAGGATGAGGCCTCCGCTTTTCCCAAAGATGTACGTAGCGCCAGCTGAAAAAGGCAAGAGAGAGGGGACATAAGGGCCCTGTATGGCGGGTTGTCAGCTGTAACCACAAGGCTGAGATTCTGCACACAACAGCTGCAGAGAGGAAATGTCCCCCAAGTGACAAGGTTTAGTTACTGAAAGTGATGGCCTCCACAGCCTCGGAAGGTGGCTGTCTCCCCAAATTAAAGATGCAAGTGAAGTGAATTCATAACAAAGCAGATATTAGGGAAAGACATCCTTAATATTGTCAGTTCCTGCTGCCTGATGGTAGAGAGCAAACTATATGCTGTCTGAGCTCTTCTGTACATTGAGAAGAACAATGTTTCAGACTTCCTCAACAGCAGAATTAATTTTCCATTTCACCTAAGACAGGCACAAGATAGAAAACTAGTCCCCCGGTCTCTTAGCTCTCAGCATATTCTATTCAGTGGAGTGAGGAGCAGCTCTAGGGATGCCTCCTGTAACTGCAGGTAATGTGGAGTCCACAGACATCATTCCTTTTATGCCTGTATCATCTACCAACTCCCATAGAAGAGAAAGCTGTAGCCTGAGAAAATCAAGTTATATGATTTAAAGCATACACTTATTTCACTACCCTAGTCCTAAAAAAAAAGGACAAAAATTAATTCCAAAAAAAAAAAAGACAAACCAGTTACTGTCTAGTCAATTTGACTCATGATGACCCCATGTGTATTAGAGGAGAACCATATGCCATAGGGTTTTCAAAGGCTGATTTATTAGAAATAGGCCACCAGGCCTTTCATCAGAGGCATCTCTTTGTGGACTCGAAGCTCCAACCTTTCGTTAGCAGCCGAGTATGTTAACTCTTTGAACCACTGGGTCTTTTAAAAATGAAATTGATTTTTTTCACTAGTGGTGGTGTTTATCTGGTGTTAAATAACAGTTTCCATCTGGTTTTCCAAACTAAATTTCAAAAAGAAGTTATAAGAAACACTGAAAAAAATCCCAGTATAATCAGTTTCGAATATGACAAGTTGTATTTTCCATTATGACTAGTGGGTTTGTAAGTCACCTGTGTTTTTACTATTGTCAGTATAAACCCAGGGGCTAATAAGGATATATTAATTTTGAAATACAAAACAAATGGGAAGAAATATTGGCATATCCTAAATGACCAAAGTGTATTTTAAGAAGAGTTTTTTTTAAGTCTGAATTTTGGAAAAGAGCATTTAGATTTGGTAGCCAGAATAGACTATGCCATTGTAGCCTCTGTAGCATTATGTATGTTATGCATAGAGAATACTTCCATATGTTATTTATCTCAAAGTTCAAAGAGCATTTAATGCACCAGGTTTTCTTGTATGTTGTCCACAGAACGTGTTCCAACCCTTAGAACTATTTTAAAGCAACATTAAAGATGACTGTTGCAAGCATTGAGATATCTTTAGCATCTACTAAAAATCTCAAACATTGGTCCACATTTATTCTCAGAGCTGGTTTACAGAGAATATTGGTTGGAATTATGTTGACTGAGGAAGAAATGGGAGCCCTGGTGGCACAGTGGTTAAGAGCCTGGCGGCTAACAAAAAGGCTGGCAGTTCGAATCCAACAGCAGCTCCTGGTAAACCCTTTGGGGCAGTTCTACTCTGTCCTATAGAGTCGTTATGAGTTAGAATCAGCTCAACAGCAGTGGGTTATGGGAGGAAGGAATGAGTTATACAATTTGTTTAGAAATAAAGTAAACTGATTTGAGGCTAGAATTGGGAATATATGTCCTGTCATTCTTTTTTAAACAGTAAGCCACATTAAATTCTGAGACTTATAAATCTAATGTGTTCTCTTTGAAGGGTCACTATCCTAGTTGCTCCAATAAACTCAGTATGTGTATTGCATACATTCTAATATTATTTTCTTTTTAGGACTATCTTAATCTTAGGCAATAGTTCCTAGAAAACCAATGTACTCCTCCACACTCATCTGAAGAATTTGGGGTTGGGCCCTGGAAAGTTTATAATGAATTCTGTGTACAAAACAATGTTTGCTTCTCACTATCCACAAACACCCTCAAAGCTCCTTAACATTAGAAATGTGGATATAATGATTTACCCTTGATATCTATCCACCTGTGATGAATTTAAATGATTCCCTTTCCCTGTGTGATTATAAATGTCATCACTGCTCCCTTTATTCTTTATTTGGAAAACTGAAGGTTACTCAGTGATTAATGTATAGGATCAGCCAGAATGCAAATCAGGCTGTGGCATTTTATAAAATATTACCCTATTTTATCCTAAATATATAGTAGACCCCGCTACAGAGATCAATTCATACTATCTCAGAAAATAACTTTGTCACCACAAAAAGAATGAGCCAAAATTAGTTAAGAGCAACAACCTACATATGGCATTTTACATTTCACAAAGCCTTTTCAAATTCATTAGCTCAATCTTCACAACAATTCTATGGGGTATTTTATTTGCTAACACCACTTTATATATTTGCAGACAAAAACTGAAATATCTGACTTAAATGAGTAGCACTACATTTACGCCTCCAGCCTGACCTTCCTGCCTACAAAAACCTGTTTGCTATAAAAAAAAAAAAAAGCCAATCATAATTTCATGGAATTACCCAATAAATGGTACCAATAAACTGTATCATTGATGCAATGATGACTGTATTTCATTCTTGTCATATCTTCTTATAAAACCAAAGCAAAATGAAAACCAAGTCATAGCCCAAAAACTCTGGCATGGTTTTCAAAAGCTAACCTGGCTTTCTTATGACAGAAATCACTTTAAAACCTACTCTGCTTGCATTTTTCACTCTTCTTCCTGGTCTGTAATTCTCAGAGTTCCAATATCGAAGTGAAGAGAATTTTAAAGATATATACACAACTACTTATAGGTGGTCACGGTGAGTCCTATTTTAAAGTTAAAAAAAAAAAACACTATGACAAAGTTAATAGGATAAAGTAGATATAAAATCTGATATTAAAAATTATTTTTATTGTTTTGGTGGTTCTGAATTCAGCATGCCACTATCTTACATGATTTTAAATTTGCAGATAATCAAGGCATAAGGTACAAAATGCTTAGCATGTGGCTTATTCTGCTATGCAAAAATAAACATTAACATACCTAGTCTAGATACTGAATTTGCTAGTCACAGTGAATAAAGATCCTGAGTACTCCCATAGTTCATCGTTGGCTTTAGACAAAGTTAACAGATACAACTTTCTTCTGTAGTAACCTGTTACTATATTTTTTCTCTTTAGTTTTTTATTATTTTGCTGTCTTGCTTGGTTTTTAAAGGCAAACATACACTTTTTCTTGAATTTAATGTAAAATTATTAGAATCACAAGGGGAACATGGAGTTATTTTGCTTTACAGTTTTTTTTTTAAGATTAATTTTGTTATTTTAAAATGTGGATTATAAATTAACTTTTGGAGAATGTCCCCCAAACTGTTAGAAATATTCTTAATCCATTAAGCATTTATTTTCATTTCAAAGCCATGCAATGTCATATCGGGTGGTCTCTTCCCTGAGCCTAGGATTTGTGATTGCTGGTTTCTCACTGTGCTCAGTATGCTGGTGCTAAGATCATACGACATTTATTAATAATCAGAACCATGTAAATTTCCTGCTTACTAGCAAAAAGTGATAGGTTCAACAGAGTAAAAATTGCAATGGTGGCATTTTGGCCATTTAACACTGCAATTTGCAAGTTTGCGACAAGCCGAGGTGGCTTTGCTGAGTTCCAACCAATACAGTATTTCAGGGATAAAATCCCTACACTGTCACCACTAACCAAGCTGAAGTGGACACACCCCATCCTTAAAGAGTCAATAAGGCACACTATTTAACCCTCAACTTCTTTTATCTTGAAAGCACCAAAGCGTGGGTTTGGCTTGTTTTCATAACTGGCTATTTACTGTGATAGTGCCGATGGCGGTATTGACACAGGGGGTACACGGGTGTGTATATGTGGGTTTGGGTATGTGCTGTTTGCCTGCGTAGGGAGGTAATCTGGCATGAGAAATGGACAGAACAGGTTCAATGGGGCGCAGTTTGATGTAATTTCACAATAAGCTGATAGAGTGAATGAGCTACAATTTCTCAAGGAGAATAGAATTTTTTTTCTAATTCACATAATTCTCCAATCAACTGTTCTTAAACACTTGATGCATTTTACTGCTTACTTTACTAGAATTTAATTGTTGATGACAACTCAGCTTTTACTTATTTAGGACCACTTGAACAATTTTTTTTTTTTTTTTTTAAATCTTCTTATTGTTGTTGTTCTTTTGACTTATCAACCCCATGGTCCGGCTTTTATGACAGTTTCTATTTTCATTTCCAAATAGCATATTATTTTTTAGGATATTACCAACAGAAATAGACTCATGGTCCTATTAAAAATTCACTGAAGATACAAAAATAAAATGTGTGTTTATGTGTGCATGTGTATATATGAAAAATAAGAAAAGCTTACTTATAAAATACAATGGACTATCTGAAATTCACTTATTATTTTCCGCATTAAATAATTATAGATGAAATGGCATCCAGAAAAGCATTAAAAAGCAAAGTTAGTATATTTAGGTCTAAAAAAAGAAAACATAAATTCAAGCCATGATGAAAGTAATATATAAGCAAGCTTTCCCTGAAATATTTTCTGTTGGCCATGAAACAGAACGTGTTTTGGAAGCATCTCCCAAGAGAGGTCTGAGTGAGTTAAATTTAAACAGATCTAAATAATAGATGAGTATAGCAGGTAGATTAATAAATAACAATAGGTATAAAAAATTTTTTTTTATAACTCTTAATATGTAACCCATACAGTAGATAAACCAGGATTAAAAAATAAAATGTCACTCTTAGTCCAGTGCTCTCTGAACTTTGACTAAAAGCTCAATATAAAATCTCAAGACACCAAGTCATGTCTGCCTTCCTTTATCACTCTATTTTATTACTATTCCATTGAATTTTTCCACATTTGTGTTCTTTATTATAAACTGGTTAATCCTTTTGAAAAACAAATCAATCCTTAATGATATAAAATATATCCTACCAGTAGATATGGTTACTGCTATTAAATTAAAATGATCCTTTATTCACATCAATTACCATATAGTTAATAAAGTCAAAATGGAAATACTTGTGGCTTTGAAACCAACAAAGGGAGGCTGTGAGCTTAAGGATCTCAGGGGACCTCATACCATCAAGACACAAGAGGAGGATAGTGCATCCTTTGGACCAGGGTTCCCTGTGCTGAGAAGATCCTGGACCAGGGGAAGACTGATGACAAACGGCTTCCTCCAGAGCCAACAGACAGAGCAAGCCTTCCCCTGGAGCTGACGCCCTGAATTTGGACTTGTAGCCTACTAGACTGTGAGAGAATAAATTTCTTTTTGTCAAAGCCATTCTTTTGTGGTATTTCTGTTACAGCAGCACTAGATAAGTAAGATAGCTGCTGTCAAGTCAGCTCCCAACTCATGGTGGCCCCATCAGTGGTGGAATGTAATGCTGCCCAGTCCTGTGCCATCCCCATGATCAGTTACAGATAGGCTGTTGTGATCCACAGGGTTTTCACTGACTGATTTTCAGAAGTAGATCTCCAGGACCTTCTTCCTCATCCATATTACTCCGGAAATTCCACTGAAACTTGTTCAGGATCATAGCAACACACACACCTCTACATGTGGTGGATGCACACGAGGTGCTGTGGCTGCGAATTAAACCCTTGTCTTTCACATGGAAGGTGCGAGTTCTACCACTGAACCACCAATGTCTCGCTTTGATAATAACAGTACTTTATATTTTCATAGCATTGAAGAGTTTTCCAATTACTTTCTTGGGGGCTCTCACTGGATACCTCTCCCATCCCCCTTAATACTCATTGAAGCATTAATGTTTTTGTTTCTGTTTTAATTTAAAAAAGAAAAAAAAAAAAAGGAGGCTCAAAAAGATTAAACAACTTGTTCTGGTGTGAAATGGTGGAGTTGGAAGTAGAACCAGACCTTCTCCTACCTGGCCCTGCTCTTCTCCCCACATCAGGCTGTGTTGCTAATCCTTTGGATGAAAGCCTTCCTAAAGAAACTCCTGGAGACCAAGAGTGCCCCCCCCCACCAAAAAAGGAAGAGATGAAAGTAAATAACAAATGAAAAACTGTGAACGCCAAGACCACTGCCTTACAGAGGGAGCCACTAGGCAGTATGGGGTAAGTGATGCAGATTTTATAAACAGCCTTGCAATGTATTTATTGAATGGATGGTTTGGTATGATCTATTTTGTCTACTCTGAATTTTTTGAAATAAACACCAAAGCCAGTGAAAACAAATACCCAGTGCCGTCTTAGCCTTAAATAAAGCAAAACTGAAGAAGATACTGAACATCAAGAGAGAAATTTCATCTATTCTTAACAACAGCCTTTTTTCCTGGCAAAGAAATGAGCAGAGTTACTGCTCAGCAAACTGAAAAACTGAGCGCATTGCCTAAACGTCAAGAATATCATCAGGGAGAGCCAAGCCCTGTTTGTTAAATAAAGCTCAGGTAAGGACTTGACGGCACTGGGTAAGGTTAGCATTCCCTTCACATGGGGCAAGCTTTTCGTTGCTCCTGAAGAAACAATGATTAAAGCCATATGGGCATTATGCCAGAAAATATTACCTACTGGTATCTACAGAGGTGCCCTAGTGGCACAGTGGTTAAGAGTTCGGCTGGTAACCAAAAGGCCAGCAGTTTGAATTTACCAGCCACTGCTTGGAAACCCTTTGGGCAGTTCTACTCTCATGTAGGGTCACTATGAGTCGTAATTGACTTGACAGCAAAGAGTTTGGTTTTTGTGTTAGTATCTACAGAGGCAGCATTTTACAGTACATCACCAGTATTCCAGTATTTCAATTCAAAGACTCCCCATCTGAAGCAATACTGACTCCATTTAGTATTAAAAGTACCGGGTAGCATTGGGACTTAAACTTTGCACCGAGTGAAGGTTTAACATAATATATCCAATGCCAAAGGCTCCTAAGGAACTACTGGAAGAAAAATATAAAACAAACAAAATTCTACCTATTAACTCAATTTCTCCCATGAATAAAAAAAAAAAATACATTCACCACTATTTAATGATGGTAGTAAATGCCTTTGAAGAAATGTTAAATAACTGTTCTTCAAGGACAGAGTAGGTTATACACCAACTCTGTTCTTAAAAATACGCTTGATTGAACCTTTGGAAAAAAAAAAATATCTTGAATTTTCCAAGGAGTTTAAAGAGAAACCAAATAATTGTGTTGTTTCCAAATGTAATGCCATCAAGATGCCTTACTGTTGTGATACCCTGTATCACACATATACCTTTCACTTCCTGAAAGTTGGAGTAATACAAAATCACATGTAGTTACAGGACCTATTAATGAGAGGTCAGAAACACAGTATGACCCTTCCTGAGTCTTAGGGGCGATGAAGTTTTTGCAAAACATACAAAGTTAGTTTTACTCATGAGATTCCATGATTCATCCACAAAGAAAAAAGGAGTGATTAGTGGTAAAGTATACAAGACTTGGAAGAAGTACTGCCAGAATATCCCTTAGAAGTGAGGATGGTGAGACTTCATCTTACATACTTCTGACATGTTATCAGGAGGGACCAGTCCCTGGAGAAGAACCTCATGCTTGGTAAAGTAGAGGGTCAGAGAAAAAAAAGAAGACCCTCAGGGAAATGGATCGACACAGTGGCTGCAACAATGGGTTCAAGCATAACAATTGTGAGGAGTTCCCTATGAATTGGAACTGACTCGATGGTACCTAACAATGACATACAAGGCTTTAGAGATTTATCAAAAAACAAAGTTTTCGGGGCCACAGGGCCACATTCAAATCCTGTCTTGCTTAAAAAATTTTCATAAGCTTACTGTTTTTCCTTTGGGACACGTGTTCCTTTTATAAATTCTTTGAGATTGCATAACAATACTAATTCTAATAATAATATTCATGCTAGTTTTTGTGCATGAATCCTCTGATATATATAATAGCATGCAGTATAATATTTCAAATTTTTCATAAATACCTTTTATGTTAGATATTGTTTTATCCCAGTTTTAGAAACGAGGAGACCTATAATAAATAAGTTGTTCAAGACCTTCACCTAATATCAGCTGGAACCAAGAATTTAATTCAGATTTAACTGCACAATCAACATTCTTATCAGTGTACCAAATTGTATTCTTTAAATCCGCATCTTGTGCCTTTACCTATGATGGGTTTTATCTGCTTATCTGGGTGGAGATAGGGAATGATGATGGAAAGAAAGGAGAAATGGCTTTCTAGCAGGGCCAGAATAAAAAACAGCAAACAAGGTGAAAACTCAATTCACTCACAGTGGAAGCGACAATATAGGAGGTACTTGCTCTATCTAATTTAATGACAGTGGTTTAATACGAGGCTGTTCTCTTGTAAGGTATATAAAGCAAGACCAGACAATAGGCAGCTCCTGATTAATGACACCACCTGCCAAAAAGTTCTAAGTTCTGAAGGGTGGACTCTGTAATGAAGTTTATTTTGGAGATTTACCCCACAGTTTACTTAATTTAATTTTATAAAACAAGCTAGTTTCTTATACAGCAAAATCAAATGAGTACTAGGAAATTGCACAGTATTCAGGCATGAACAAATAAATATTAATTTTTATCATCAAACAAATTGAAAACCCAGAACCCTCTGTAGCATGAGCTCCTGGAGGCCAGGGACTGTTTAATTTATCTCACCATCAACACTGTGGATGCTCAGGAAGTAATGTTATTGAATTAATCAATGAAACTTGGCTCACCTGTACTTACACATCTTGACACTATCACTCAGACGTGGAATAAAATGGGAATAAAAGAATGAGATACTGCGATGCCCATTAATTCATCTCAGCTTTTGTCATTGCATCTCAGTGTGAAAACATTTTATAAATACTCATCAGTTAGGGTTCACAACATCTCTTATGATAGAGTAGAATACAGTTTCCAGTTTATAAAAGAAACCTAACCATGATGACACTTGAATGATTTGTCTTTGGCGAATTTATGACAGGCTCAGATAAGAACATCACACCCATTTTTAGTCAAATCGTTCTCTGTTACCCCTCAGTGCCTAAATCACATTGCAGGTAGTTTTTAGTAAAAGAAATATAAATGAACACAATCTGGGATTTAACCTAACAGGGATGTTAGGTTAGACAAGTGATGCGACACATTTAAGAATAGCAACATTATTCTATCTTGCAGAGCATGAATCGAGTGTGAAGGTCATGTATACATTGGTCTACAGGTGAAACATAAATGAATAAAAGAAAAAATAAGAAAGATCATTTTCTAATTACTCAGCA